>NW_025814845.1:169075000-170275000 GCF_022079265.1 Lynx rufus
TAGTGGGGTCTCTGTCTGGTTTTGGGATCAAGGTAACACTGGCTTCATAGAAAGAGTTTGGAAGTTTTCCTTCCATTTCTATTTTTTGGAACAGTTTCAAGAGAATAGGTGTTAACTCTTACTTAAATGTTTGGTAGAATTCCCCTGCAAAGCCATCTGGCCTTCGACTCATTTTTTGGAAGATTTTTGATTACTACTTCAATTTCCTTACTGGTTATGAGTCTGTTCAAATTTTCTATTTCTTCCTGTTTCAGTTTTGGTAGTGTATATGTTTCTAGGAATTTGTCCATTTCTTCCAGATTGTCCATTTTATTGGCATATAATTGCTCATAATATTCTCTTATTGTTTCTATTTCTGTTGTGTTGGTTGTGACCTCTCCTCTTTCATTCTTGATTTTATTTATTTGGGTCCTTTCCTTTTTCTTCTTGATCAAACTGGCTAGTGGTTTATCAATTTTGTTAATTCTTTCAAAGAATCAGCTTCTGGTTTCATTGATCTATTCTACTGTGGTTTTTTTTTTTTTTTTTTTTTTTTGGTTTTGGTAGCATTAATTTCTGCTCTAATCTTTATTATTTTCTGTCTTCTGCTGGTTTGGGGTTTTATTTGCTCTTCTTTTTCCAGCTCTTTAAGGCATAATGTTAGGTTGTGTATCTGAGATCTTTCTTCCTTCTTTAGGAAGGGCTGGATTGCTATATACTTTCCTCTTATGATCACCTTTGCTGTGTCCCAGAGGTTTTGGGTTGTGGTGTTATCATTTTCATTGACTTCTATATACTTTTAATTTCCCCTTTAACTGCTTGGTTAGCCCATTCATCTTTAGTAGGACGTCCTTCAGTCTCCAAGTATTTGTTACCTTTCCAAATTTTTTTTTATGGTTGATTTCGAGTTTCATAGCATTGTGGTCTGAAAATATGCACGGTATGATCTCGATCTTTTTGTACTTAGGGCTGATTTGTGTCCCAGTATATGGTCTACTCTGGAGAATGTTCCATGTGCACTGGAGAAGAATGTATATTCTGCTGCTTTAGGATGAAATGTTCTGAATATATCTGTTAAGTCCATCTGTTCCAGTGTGTCATTCAAAGCCATTGTTTTCTTGTTGATTTTTTGATTAGGTGATCTGTCCATTGCTGTGAGTGGGGTGTTGAAGTCTCCCACTATTATTGTATTACTATCGATGAGATTCTTTATGTTTGTGATTAATTGATTTATATATTTGGGAGCTCCACATTTATATATTTGGGTGCATAATTGTTTACAATTATTAGGTCTTCTTGGTGGATAGAGCCCTTGATCATAATCACCCTTGATATAACGCCCTTCTGCATCTCTTGATACAGTCTTTATTTTAAAGTCTAGATTGTCTGATGTAAGTATGGTTACTCCAGCTTTCTTTTGGCGACCATTAGCATGATAGATGGTTCTCCATCCCCTTATTTTCATTCTGAAGGTGTCTTTATAGGTCTAAAGTGGGTCTCTTGTAAACAGAATATAGATGGATCTTTTTTTCTTACCCATTCTGTTACCCTATGTTTTCTGATTGAAGCATTGAGTCCATTGATGTTTAGAGTGAGTACTGAAATATATGAATTTATTGCCTTAATGATTCGTGTAGAGTTGGAGTTTCTGGTGGTGTTCTCTTGTCCTTTCCAATCATTGTTGCTTTTGGTGTTTATATATATATATATATATATATATATATATATATTTTTTTTTTTTTTTTTTCATCTTTTCTCCCCTCAGAGAGTCCCCCTTAAAATTTCTTGCAGGGCTGGTTTAGTGGTCATAAACTCCTTTAATTTTTGATTGTCTGGGAAAATTATAATCTCTCCTTCTATTTTGAATGACAGCCTTGCTGGATAAAGAGTTCTTGGCTGCATATTTTTCTGATTCAGCACGCTGAATATATCCCACCACTCTTTTCTGGCCTGCCAAGTTTCTGTGGACAGGTCTGCTGCAAACCTGATGTGTCTTCCCTTGTAGGTTAGGGACTTTTTTTCCCTTGCTGCTTTCATCATTCTCTCCTTGCCTGAGTATTTTGTGAATTTGATTATCATATGCCTTGTTGATGGTTGACTTTTGTTGAATCTAATGGGGGTCCTCTGTATTTCCTGGATTTTGATGTCTGTGTTTTTCCCCAGGTTAGGAAAGTTTCCGCTATGATTTGCTCACATAACCCTTCTACCCCTATTTCTCTCTCTTCCTCTTCTGGGACCCCTATGATTCTGATGTTGTTCCTTTTTAATGAGTCACTGATTTCTCTAATTCTTAAACTGTGCTCTTTTGTTTTAATCTCCCTCTTTTTCTGCTTCCTTATTCTCTATAAATTTGTCCTTTATATGGCTGATTCTCTGTTCTGCCTCATCCATCCTTGCCACCGCTGCATCCATCCGTGATTGCAGCTCAATTATAGCATTTTAAATTTCATTCTGGCTATTTTTTTACTTCTTTTATCTCTGCAAAAAGGGATTCTAATCTATTTTCGACTCCAGCTAGTATTCTTATTATCGTGATTCTAAATTCTGGTTCAGACATCTTGCTTGTATCTGTGTTGGTTAAATCCCTGGCTGTCATTTCTTCGTGCTCTTTCTCTTGGGGTGAATTCCTTCCTTTTGTCATTTTGAAGGGAGAAAAGGAATTAACGAGGTAGAAAAATTGAAATTAAAAAAAATTATAATTAAAAAAATTAAAATTAAAAATTAAACACACACAGACCCACACACACACACACACACACACACACACACATACATCGAATAGATGATGCTAGATCTTAGGTGTGTTTTGGTCTGGGTGTTGAAAGTGGTTTGACAGATTAGAGAAAAAAAAGGAAGAGAGGAGAAAAAAAAAGAAAAAGAAGGAAATCGTTTGAGAATTTGAAAAAATGAACACACTGAAGTAGACTAAACTGAGATAATGAGAGAAAATAGAATTTGAAAAAATATACACAAAAGTAAAGAATATAGTAGAAAAAATAAAGAAAAATATTTTTAATAAAAATTAAAAATAAATATGAATTTTTCGTTTTTTGTATTTAATAAAAAAAGAAATGAAAAAGAGAAAAAAGATAAAAATGGAAAAAAAGAAAAAAATTGTTTGAAAATTTGAAAAAATGAGTACACTGTAGTAGACTAAAATAGAATGATGGAAGTAAACAGGATTTCAAAAAATATATATAAAAGCAAAAACTATAGTAAAAAAATTAAAGAAAAATATTTTTAATAGAAATTGAAATTGAAAATGAAGTTTTTCTCTTTCTGCATTCAGGAAAAAGAAAAGAAATGAAAAACAGAAAAAAAGAAAAAGAAAGGAAAAAGGGAAATCGTTTGAAAATTTGAAAATGTGAATACACTGAAGTAGACTAAAATAAAACGATGGAAGTAAAAGAATTTGAAAAGAAATTGCTCAAAAGTAAAAAGTATAGTAATAAAAATTAAAGAAAAATACTTTTAATAAAAATTGAAAATGAAAATGAGTTTTTTCTCTTTCTGTATTCAAGAAAAAGAAAAGAATTGTAAAAGAGAAAAAAACGAAAGAAAGAAAGAATAAAGAAAGAAAATTGAATAGATGGACCTGCTAACAGATTGAAGTAGGACTGAAATTATTTCGTTTTCCCCTAGAAGTCAGTCTATGTAGCACTTTATAGTTCATAAACCAAGCCAGTGTTGAGACCTGTGCTCTTGAGAGCGAAATTGGCCCAGGTGGGCGGGGCTCAGTGTAACAGCTCCATTTTCCACTAGATGGCGCTGCTAGCCCACTGGGGTGGATTGTTGTGGAGTTCGAAGGTGTGTATGCGCATGCGCAGGAGTGGTGAAAATGGCGCCACCCAGCTACCCAGTCTGTTCTCCCGGATCAGCAATCGTGCACCGTCCTCTGTCTTCAGCTTTCATCCACTCCCCACTTTTTCACTCTCCATGACCAGGCCCCAGGGCAGTACCTCTCTCCAGAGTTTTGTCTCAGATGTGGCTGTTTTCCCTGGCCCCTTACTTCCGAAGGACTGCGGCCTTGACCCGTTCCACCCCTCTGCAGGAGAGTCTCACCGAGCAATGGCCAAATGAGCAATGGCTGAATGTCGGCTGCACCCAGGAATGCTTGCTGGACCCTGCTGCTGCCAGTGCCCTGAGACTGGCCAGGTGCCAGCCCGTCCCAGAAAAGTTCACGAGACAGTGTAGCTGCAGCGTTTCAGGGATGATGGAAAATCACAACACACACCTGGCACCAGGCTTCACCCTTAAAGACCTTGTCCCAGCAACAGAGAATATGGCTGTTTTCTGGGGTCTGCTGGGACCAGGTGGGTTCAACAGTCCTTCCAGCAGTGGAACCGCTTTCCCCCGTGTGGCCCGAGAACCTCCCAGACCCCACTCTGCTCCTGGGGATTCGCCCTTCTCACGAGGGCACCGCCAGGTATGGAGCTGCGGAGTTGCAAACTTTGTGCTCCCCTTGTTTACAGTCTTAATGGAATTTAAACTCTCTCCTTTCTCCTTTCTCCCTTTTTAGTTTAGTCCCTGAAGCTGTTTCCAATTTCCACCTTCTCTCCAGCTGCTTTTGGGGAGGGATGCTTTTCCCGTATTCTCCCCCCACCCCAGTCTCCGTCCTCTCTCCACTCACAAAAGCACCTGCCTTCCTGCACCTTTTCACTCCCCAAGTTGACTTCTCCACGCCGTGTACCTGCTGAATTCTGTGGTTCAGGTTGTGCAGATTGTTGTGTTAATCTTCCAGTCAGTTTTTTAGGTGTGTAGGATGGTTTAGTGTTGGTCTGGCTGTATTTCATGGACGCGAGACACACAAAAAAACTTCCATGTTGTTCGGCCATCTTGGCTCCTCCTCTGAAGAAAGGTATTGGAGGAAAGAACTAACAGAGGTAAGGGATGGAGCCCTGAACTGACAACATGTTGGCATATTGGTTCTGGGTAGAGCAAAAAGGACAGAGTAGCTGAAAAGAGCCAAGGAGAAGAGTAAATGATGAGGTTTGAGAGTAACAGGGCACCAGATCATATAGGGACTTGAAGAGTGTTACAAAGAATATAGCTTCTATTTGGTTAGGTGGTACACCACTGCAGGATTTTAAACAGAGGAATGACATGTTACTTCTTCCATTTTAAAAAGATTTCCAGGGGCGCCTGGGTGGCTTGGTCGGTTAAGCGTCCGACTTCGGCTCAGGTCATGATCTCACGGTCCGTGAGTTCGAGCCCCGCGTCGGGCTCTGTGCTGACAGCTCAGAGCCTGGAGCCTGTTTCAGATTCTGTGTCTCCCTCTCTCTCTGCCCCTCCCCTGTTCATGCTCTGTCTCTCTCTGTCTCAAAAATAAATAAACGTTTAAAAAATTAAAAAAAAAAAGATTTCCAACTGCTTCTGGGAAATAGACTATTAGGGAGACGCAAGGATAGACAATGAAAGCACTGATCAGGGGTTTGTGGTAGTCCTCCGGCAGGAGGGAGATGATCGTGGATTTGTTCAGTGTGGTATCAGTAGAGGCGATGAGAAGAAGTTAGATTCTGAGTACGTTCTGAAGAAAAAGCCAGCAAGATGTCCTGACAGGTTATGTATGGAGCGTGAGAGAAAGAGAGGGCCCAAGGACAGCCCCACGGTCTTTGGCTTGAGTGGTTATATTGATCTACAGCATTGTTATTTTCTGAGATGAGCAAGACATTTAGAGGAACACTTTTGGGGATGCAGATGAGGAGTTTGGTTTTGGTATAAATTAAATTTGTGGTGCCCAGTACACATCAAAATGGAGATGCCAAATAGACAACTGAAGCTAAGGAAATATCTCTGGGACATATTGATTTGGCAGTCAACAGCATAGCCAAAGATTTTAAGACGTGCTTTTTAAAAAAAAATTTAATGTTTATTTATTTTTGACAGAGAGAGAGACAGAGCATGAGCAGGGGAGGGGCAGAGAGAAAGGGAGACACAGAATCTGAAGCAGGCTCCAGGCTCTGAGCTGTCAGCACAGAGCCCGACGCGGGGCTCGAACTCACGGACCACGAGACCGTGACCTGAGCTGAAGTCGGATGCTCAACCGACTGAGCCACACAGGCGCCCCAGACTTGTGATTTGTTGAGATCTCCAAGGGAATTAGTGTAGACAGAAAAGAGAATATGTTCAGACAGTGAGTCCTCCGAGGACTTTCCAATGATTAAAGGTCTAGGGTGTGAGGGAAAGGAGTGCAGTAAAGCAAGAAGAAATGGCTAATGAGGGAGAAAATGCAGGGCTAGAAGTCCAGTAATAAAAGTGTGTCAAAAAAAAAAAAAAGACAAAGACAAAGAAAGGCTCAAATAAGAAACCAAACATGGCAAAGAAGTGAAATTAAGACTGACACTTGACCATTGAATTTAAAATGTGGAAGTCATTGGTGACATCAATGAGTCATTTCAGAAGAGTAGTGGGGACAAAAGAGATTGTCTCTTGTCCCTGATAGGAGTGGCTTAAAGAAAGAATGAAGAATCAGGGGCAGTGACTGAATTGAGAGCATATTGTTGTAAAGGGATTCAAAACAAATTATTGGAACTGCTGGGTGGGCAAGTAAGAACAAGAAACTTACTCTAATTTGTTTAAAGATGAAGCAAATTACAGCTTGTTGAGGGGTGAGGAGAAGGTGTGGCATAGTTGTGTAGGAAAATGGGACTGATGAATGGAAACATGAGAGCCATCATCTTGTGCCTGGTTATCCAACAGGAAAAAATCTAATTATACTGCATTTCATTTTCTAACCTACCACCAATTAGTTTTACGTCTATGTTCTTTAAACCATTTTGGCCTTGCTGAATTTAATGCATTTCTTAAAGCTGGTATGAAACAGTTAGGTTGAGAGTAAGAAATAATGTCAACCCTTCGGTAACACAATTCATTAATTATCTCAATCTACACAACAATCCTATGTAAAAAAAAATACTCTCATCCTTAGTTTATCATGAGGAAACCCAAACTCTAGGAATATCAAGTGATTTGTTCAATGTCACTAGCTAAGTAATGTGATTATCAGAATAAAGAGGTGAAATTATTACACCTTCTGTTCACTCTGGGACTGCCATTCCCCAGGAATAACTTTGTCCCTCTGGGTGACAGAGTGAGTCAATTTGTTATGACTCTTGTTGTATTTCTTACATGATGTTTTCTATGCATATTATTGGTAAACCTGTAATTAGAAATAAAAAAATATGATAGTGATAAAAAAGTCCCAAATTTATCATTATTCTCCCAAATCAAAATTCCCACTTACAGTGAAGGTGTTAGAAAAGGGGGGAAAAACCCCAACAAGTGAAAGCATGGAAATAGCATTTTGATATTAAAAAAATAATCTTAGATTTCAAACAGTCTGACAATCCCAATTTATAAATTAGGCAGTGGAGCCAAGAAAATCAGTGATTTGCCAAAGGTAGTAGAATTAGTCACAGGAGAACACAGAGCTCCTGATTTTGAATCTAGTGTTCTTTTCGATGCACTTAAAACACAATTAATAGGCTGAAATCAGAGTCTACAAAGAGAATTACAAGTTTCCTTTGATTACTGTGGTTTTGGAGTACTTTATACTGCTATTTCTTTCAAAGCCAGACAGAAAAATGCTCATTTTTATTCCAGTATTTCTCTGTGGAGCTTTTTCCTTGTTACAATTTAAATGTTTTTCTTTATTCACCTTCTTCTCTTCATTCGCTTGTATTTAGTGCCCCTTTCCTTCACGATTCTCTTCACAAAGGTAGTCACAAGAGTAAGCATTTGGGGTCTGCTGCTCATTTCTGATTTAGAATACATTCTGCACCATCTATCATCCTTCCTGGGGCCTCCATTGTGAACACACTCCTTTAAGTTTTTACGAGGGTCTGGGGGTTGCTCTTTAAGTCACTAGCGAGGAGAGTGGGAACAACATTGAGGAAAAGAACAGCAGAAGGGAGCCCCAGAGGGCAAGCCCGAGGAGTATCTGGATTGTGAGGGAGGTCAAAAGGAGAAAGTGTACAAGGTCTGCACAAAGTTGGGGGCCTCCAAGACTATTTCGCAAAGAGCTGATCCTAGTGGCAATAAGGAATGAACACAAGAATCTATAGCCTCCAAACCTCTCGTGGAAAGCAAGATAAGAGTAGGTTAGAGAACCTCCAAGAGAGGCTGCTTTGCTAATTTGTAACAGAGAAATAGGAAGAGAACAGAACATTCTCATGCATGTCTAATCTTTCTTTCAAATCGGCTGTTGTCTGACATTTGGACTCCCTTTGATATTGAAATCTGTTCCAGGGTTCATTGCTTTTTGGAAAAAAAGAAGTTTCATATACTTTAGTGATCATGCTAATTTAAACAGAAAACTGTGAGCAAGAGTGAGAACAATGAATGAACTAGTTGTATTATGTTGCACTATTCTGTGCTAGCAACTTGGTAGAGTTTGGAATTGAGTGCAACAGTCTCCAAGTTTGAAAGATTGGTTCGAGTGTGATTTTGAGAAAGAGTAAAGCTTGTTTCCCTCTCTAAAAAGGGACACCAGGATATAATAGAATGAACACCGAGTCAGGCAGACATTTTCTTTTAATCTCTGCCTTCCATTTGTTGAGCACGCTTGAGTAAGTTACAAAAATGTTTCTTCTTTGAAAGTGCTTGTTTGTTTCACCTGGGTTAACCATAGATAATACTGTATCTGTAATACTTTAGATATGGCAGAGAGTTAGTCTAGTTGTAACTCGAACAAAGACACCAGACTAAGGCCCCAAAGCCTTATCATTTACCGTGACACTATAAATAATTGAGATTCCACAATTTGTATTTTTTTTAAATTTTTTTTAACGTTTTTTTTTTTTTTTGAGACAGAGAGAGACAGAGCATGAACGGGGGAGGGGCAGAGAGAGAGGGAGACACAGAATCGGAAACAGGCTCCAGGCTCTGAGCCATCAGCCCAGAGCCCAACGCGGGGCTCGAACTCACGGACCGCGAGATGGTGACCTGAGTCGAAGTCGGACGCTTAACGGACGGAGCCACCCAGGCGCCCCTCACAATTTGTATTTTAAAAATTGTTTCTTCTATCTCCCACAACTTTGACTGTAACAAAGGCAAGTTCAATATAGTTTCTGTCACCCAATTTAAAATGATCTTTTTGACTGTCATGATGAATAAGCTGGTAAGTTCCATTTGATGTGTGGATGAGTATTTGTTTGGTTTGATAATGGGTCGAATACCCTGAGGACACTCATCAGTCTTCACCTCTCTTTTCCACTGACCTGAAAGAGTGTCATAGACTCTACTGGTAGAGATGATCATTTGCATTAAAGCTGTTTCAATGATGTTCGAAATTTCTGGAAACATATGAGGGTGTAACCAGGCAATAATGATGCTGCAAATTATGTTCTTGCATTCAACAATTTTATATTAAATGTCGTGTCTATCTGCAACACGCTGTTAGGTTTCTGGTACCAGAGTAAGCAAAAACAAACAGAATATTTGCTTTCTGGAGATTATAGTCCGCTGGAGGAGGTAGATAATCAAATACTTAGATGAGTAAGTGTGTGATAAACTAAGTTTTCAGAAAAAAAGAGAATCTTGTTTCAGAATGAAATTTGGTCGATTACGAGAGATATCAATGACGGCTACCAGATTTCAGACTTGCAATGTGGAATGGATATTGACATCATTAAGAAAGACAGAGAACAAGTTTTGTACCTTCTGAGTTTGCAGGGGCTTTGAGCCCTCCCATCAAAGATGTTGAGTAGAGAGTTGGATGTAAAGGTCTACCATTCAGGTGGCTAGCTGTGTAAATGTGAGGCATCACAGAGACATGATAATTAAGCTGTAACTGATGATAAGATGGTTTTGGAACGGGCATGCAGTTAGAGGAAAAGAGGGTATAGGATAATACCTTGAGGAACTCCAAAATTTAAAAGGTTGGGTAAGAAAAGAAATGCACGCACAGGTTGCCAGAGGGCTAGGAAAACATTAAAAAAGTCTGTGTCAAGGGAGTTAAATAGAGTATTTCAATGGCGAAGATATGGTCAAGAGTGCCAAATGTTGTTAAGAGGGCAAGTAATATAAGGAACCAAAATAGCCATTGGATATAGAAATTGTGAAATGGTAGGCAAGATTGATCAGCTATATCAGCAGAATAATGAAGGCAGAGTACAATGTGTTAGGATGAGCTGGAAGGGAGAAAATTGCCAGAAGAAGTAGAGATAAACTTTGTGAAAAGTTTAGTTGAAAAGGGAATGAAAAACAAGGTGATGGTAGGGGTCTGTGGAATATAGGATTGAGGGGAGGATTTTTTGAAAGGAAGAGACTTAAACTTATTTAAATATTAAAAGAATGCTTCTAGTTATCATAGCTTGGTTCAATTTATGGGAATATTAGAGGGATAATCAATAATATGAGATGGGGGAGGAGATAGAATCCCAAACGCCAAAGGATGATATTGGCAAAGGGATATCTCTTCTAACATAAGAAGAGATCGTAGGCATAGAGATAGGCTTATACAGGTTCTTCGCGCATGTGTCTATTAATGTCTTATTTTTTGTATTGATTTGAAGGAGTTCCATATTATAAGGATATTTACCCTTACCCTTACCCTTACCTTGCATACATTCCTGGAGTTTTTGTCTTTTAATTTAAATTCATATGTGATTTAGAGAGTAGATGCTAAGAGCTCTCATCACAAAGAAAAAGCCATTTTTTTTCTTTTGTGTCTGCATCTGTAGGGGGATGACGGATGTCAATTACACTTACTGCGCTATAACTTACAATAAGAGTAAATCAAGTCATTGCACCAAGCACCTTAAACTTACACGGTGCTGTCTGTTAGTTATATCTTAATAAAACTGGTTGGGGGGGAGATCAAGTTATCTCCCCTCATGTTCTCTTCTTGCCTCAGGACTCTGGGTTCTTTTATAAGGGTAGGAGTGGAGGCTGGGGGTGGAATATGAATTAACATCTTGTGTTCGGGGCACCATTAGAAAGGCCATTATGCCCCTGCCCCACGTGGCATAGGCTTTTCTTTAATAGCTAGGGGAAAAAAGGTTTCAGTATTTCTAACTGGTTTTAACAAATCTTCCTTTACAATTCCTACACGTGGCATTCTTCCTATGCACCTTCATCAACCCAAGTTTATATAAACGTTCTTTAATGTTTTTTTCTAAGACCCACATGATTTTTTTTTCACTTTAGGATTTTTAGTACCTCTAGAATTGTATTTATATCAGGCACGAAGCAGGGATCTCTGCCCAGTCCACCCCCATGACAGCACCTCAGTAGTCCTTTTAATTAGTACATGATGTCAACCCTCCGGGTTTTAGCCTCAGGCACCTCACAAATGATGCAACACGAGCAAGGAACACTTCCTTGTGCTGCATCAAAACTGCCTGTCCATCTGTTGGGCGCTTTGACCCCGCTGAGGAAGCAAGGGCAGGGAGCTGTGCGCACCTTTTCTCAAGCACCTGTGCCCCCTTCCACCAGAATCCTTCAGAATGTTCCCCGGGACTTTGCTTTTCATGATCATACTCATCTCTCAGATTAAAGGTATGTCTTAATCTTTTTGTTAGGGTTTTCTTACTAGGCTATGAGGTAATGTCTCTTTAGTCACAAAATTGAAACTGTAAATGATAAAAACAGGAATTCCCATGGATGATTTCGCTGAGAACATAGCATAGGACTTGGGCCAGTTATGACAAATACTGAGATTCTATGAGACACCTTCTCGGTCTTATATATTCTGATTTACACCGAGAAGGAGGAAGGAATGGACATTTCTGAATATCTGCAACATTGCACACGTCGAGCTGGCCATTGGCCACTTTGTACATTAGCACACGTAAAATTCTAAGTTACTGTCTCCACTTTATAGATAAAGGAATTGAGAATAATATATACAGATCAGAGAGAATGGATATAGTATTTATGGTCACACTGCTAATAAAGTGGTAAAACCTATTTGATTCAGATAATAGCAGATTCTAAAATCCTATGGTCTTTCCTCCCTATCACTCTTCAGGGAGGTTACCAGGGCTCACCTCACAGATGGCCACCGGTTGTGTAGACTATTATGTCCAGCACTGATTCAAGAGTACCTCAAACCTTTTTTAGCAAGAGAAAGACCTGTATGTATCTAAGAGGGTCAAGGTTTCAAATGCAAATGTTCCTGGGAGACAAAAATCGGTAATTGACACTAAAATCGGTAATTTACCATCTACGATCCATCCCAGGGCAGGCTGGGACAGGGGGCGGGATCCAGAGACAGGCGTGAGGAGACAGGCAACCGCAGAACAAGGTGGAGAGATGGAAAAAGCCAAAGGACCTCATGGTTTTTTGGTCTACTTTCCAATTTTGCTCATATTTTCCCAATTTGGAAATGACAGTCTCAATTTCCTCACCTGTGAATGGGGATCTACTTCCTAGTGATGCTGTACATGACTGCTAACTGGGGGCAAGTGAACTCTGTGAGACTATTCCTTCTCCAGTCGCTGTGGGTGAATGTTAATGGCGGATGTATTTTCCCCCTTATGTTTCCTTTTAGAAAAGGTAATCCTTGGAGTGGAGGGCCAAGAACTGGTGTATCCGAAAAGGCTTCCTCTGATGCAGAAGAGAGATGTTTGGCACATCCATGATTATGACGTACAGGTACACGTTTGGATTGAATAAATTGGATTTATTGCATTCACAGGATATGTAGAAAGCCAGCTCGTGCTCCAATCCGAACTGAACAAGAGAGGAGTCTCGATGTTTCTGCGGACTCCCCCTCCCCCCCCCCCCCCCCACCGCCCAGGGTACAGCGTGTGCTTGGTGGGGGCGAGGGTTGTGGAGGCAGCAAGCTTTTGATGGATTAGGACATAAGATGGAGTAAAATTTGGATTTTAGGGGGTGCCATTTAAAATCTTCCACTAACAGAGGATTTCCATTAACAGCTTTCCGGACTGATTTAAGGCAACTGCGTTTGTTCTGAGCTGGTGCCCGTGGAATGTAATCTCTGAGCATTTTGCTTTCTCAGAGTTGTAATATGCAGGTTTGTTTGCTTTACAGCAGCTTTCTGCAGCAAAGTTGGACAACTTTCACGGGAACACATTTGGCCTGTTGCTTAGAATAGTGTTTATTCAGGTGTTAAAACATAAGCATTTAAGATTTTATTAAAAAAACCCCAAATGTTTATGCAGACAATATGTAATACATATAATAGGAGACAAACTTCAAAGTTAGGTAATTTTTCAACTCCCGCTACTATGAAAGGCATTCAATGACTGTCCTTAGATAGTTATTACCAGGCAGTTGCATTGTGAGCCTTAGGTTTCTTACTTGGTCCATGGAGAATACTGTCACTTTGCTCCAACATTTTTTGAGTGGGTAAACTTTTCCCAGGGCAGCTGCTTTTCTTCCCTCCAAGACTAGAAGAACCAGCCCTCCATGCTCTCATTTGTTAGGTTTCTCAGGCATAAGCATGACACATTTCAGCATTCCAAAAGATCCCACCTAAATGTCTTTCCCATGGCTTGAGATCATGAAAATGCAACTCTCCACCTGCGGCCATCGGGAGATAACGTCTAGCCATTTTTTCTCTAGTTATCTCCTTACAAATTGTGTATTCTCTTGATCTCCAATTCCTTTATCACCTTCTTAAATGTTTTATTAATATAACATTGCAGGTCAACAATAAAAAAAAGCAAAACTTTTATTGGTTGAAGTTTGGTACTCACCCAAGAGGGCAAAGCCAATCTTTTACCACCATTGTGCAAATCAGGACTTATGTTAAAAGTCCCATATGGGGGCACTTGAGTGGCTCAGTCAGTTAGGTGTCCAACTCTTGATTGCTGTTCAGGTCATTATCTCACTGTTCGTAAGATCGAGCCTTAGATCTGTGTTGTCAGCACAGAGTCTGCTTGGGGTTCTCTCTCTTTCTCTCTCTCTCTCTCTGTCCCTCCCCCTCTTGTGTCTCTCTCTCTCTCTCTCTCTCAAAATAAAAGCTTTAAAAGTCCCATTATGAGTATGCAAGATGAGCCTGGCCTGGGGCAGGAATTATACAAGATGAGTTTGAAGCATCTTATGCTACCAGAAAGTGAGGAAATTCTCAAACAACCCAAACTTGCATCGATGGGAGTATGTCAAAAGAACATAGGAGCCAAAGGAAGGAGCTCCCAGTAGCGAAAGAAGGGACAATTTGAGCAACAAAATTAATAACATAGTTTTGGACCATAAAGAAAGATAAATTAATGCCCATGAACCCATATCCCCCCCATAAATTGAGGGGGGATAGACGAATCTATTCATAAGAGTGAAAAAATTGACATAGGCACTACCCTTTCCAGGAGATGGACATAACTCCCCACACTTTAAGCATGGATTGTGCATAGTGACTTCTCCATAGAGAAGAACATGGAAGGGGAGAAACACTGTTACCTTGAAGTGGAGAAGGGCTGACAAATGTCACCTCAGTGAGCCGATCAAGGTTAACATCATCAGTAATAACTCATGTTGATAGTAGGTACTTTTAGTATGATGCGATGAAAATGGCACCTTTTTCCCTCAAATCTCCACAGTCCCAATCCAGTAATAAGAAAAATTTCAGAAAAACCTAAATTGAGGGACAACCTATAAAATACTTGATTGTTACTCTTCAAAACTGTCAACATTTTCAGAAAAATAAAGAATGTCTGAGAAACTGTCATAGAGGATCCTAAAGAAGCATGACTGAATGTAATGTGCTGCCCTGGATGGGATCCTGAGACAGGACTTTAAACAAAATTAAGGAAATCTGTATAAATGTATACACTAATTGATAATGGTAGTCTTGGTTCATAAGTTGTGATAGGTACATAATAGCCATGTAAGATATTAGCAATATGGAAATCTGAGTTGTGGGGTCCATGGGGATTCTCTGTATTATCTTTCCAACTTTTCTCTAAGTCTAAAATGAAAACAAATTTGGGGCGCCTGGGTAGCTCAGTCAGCTTAACGTCCGATCTCGGCTCAGGTCGTGATCTCGCGGTCTGTGAGTTCGAGCCCCGCGTCGGGCTCTGTGCTTCCAGCTCAGAGCCTGGCGCCTGCTTTGGATTCTGTGTTTCCTCCTCTCTCTGCCCCTCCCATGTTCATGCTCTGTCTCTCTCTGTCTCCCAATAATAAATAAATGTTAAGAAGAAAAAAATAAATAAAAATTTAAATTAAATAAGATTAATAAAATTCTAAATTAAATATAAAATCACAAAATTCTGTTCATGTAGAAACAATAGTAATGACAAGAATAACGATAATGTCACATTTAACAACATTAACAATAGTGTCTGAATATTAGCTAATACACAATGTATACGGTTCCTCATGTTTGTAAATGCAATTCCACCCTTCTTATTTGAATAAACACCCAGGTTCTTGCTGGCCCACTGTGAATTATGTGTTTATGATAAAGTCCTAATTTTACGTTAAACTTGCAGTCAAAAATGCCCTCATGCGCACCTCACATTCAACAAACACAAAACTCCCCTCTCCTTTCCTCAAAGCTGCCCCTTTTCAGAAGACCCTCATTTCAATAGCATAGTTTAAACAAACTAGAAGCCTGAGGGAATTCTTCACTCCTCACTTGTGCTTCCCCATCAAAGAATCACTGAGCTGATTCCAGCATGTAAATAAATATCCTTTGAAATTATCGACCCACCCCCCCTTATCATTGCTGCCACTCCCCTGCCCAAGTGACCTATAATCCAGCAACAGTCTTTAAATGCTTTTCCTGCCTACGGTTGTGATTTTTGCTGATCCATTACCCATAATAAGTAAACCACCTAAAATACCATACCTACTTCTGCCTTTTTTTCTTCTCTTGGCTCTTAGGATAAGGTCCAAATCTTCTTAAGTGACTAACTAGTTGGTGCCTGATTTGGCGCCTTCCTACCTTGCCGGTTTTCGTATTTATTCAGTTTACATTTGCTTTTCCCGCCATGTTGAACTCTTCTGGATTTCTCAAACATGTCGAGCTCTTTCTTGCCTCAGAGCTTTTGCATGTGCTGTTCTCTGCCCCTGACTCCTCTTTCTACATCCCTCACACAGTCACTTCATTTCTCCTATTATGATGCTAAATAATACTCAGTTACATTTGATTGATTTTCTTCTTTGCCAAGCTATAGCTTCCATAAGGGCAGTGACCTCTATCTTGTGCACCATTGTATTTTCCATATGATCAGTATGCCTGAAATGACAGCTATTGAATACATGGGTGAACAATAAACTAAAGAAATGTGCTAGACATATGACCAGTAACTGTAAATCCTGAAATTATAAATAGTTCTTATGGATTATAAAGAAAGAAAATACCACAAAAGAAAATAGTTAAAGGATATAAATTAGGAAATCATATACAAGTATACAAATAACAACATAAACTAAATGAACAGAAGAAAAATATCACTCCCAATGGTCATCGAAGAAAACAATTTGTCACAATAAGTTATCAATTCATTACTGTTAACATCTAAGGCACAAAAACAAGAACCACTGTAAATTTCTAGTGAAATTCTAATTTTGTGCTTCCTTTCTTCAGGTTATTTTGCAGTATTTCTCTAAAAGCTTTGCATTTTTTCCACCTTGCCGATAAAGAAATTATGTCTAACTACAGTGAACACCTCAAATCAAATTTCTAATATGGATATAGATTAAATAAGTTCACATTGTGCTTTTCAGCCATAAAATACATGCTATGAAAAACACTTATTGGGATAGGAAAATGGTGATGGTCATAATTAATTTTTATGTGAGACAATAGACTATAAAACACTATACCCAAAATTGTTAAAAATACATAAACAAAAGCTCTATGAGCAGAGACTATAAATATTTTCCTTTCCTTTCATTTTATTTTATAACTAGAAAAAATGCCCATCAACAAATTTAACGAAAACATAACTTACAAGCAAAATCCTCCATATATTGGTTCTCGTTCACTCAGCCTAATCCGTATTGATCATTTTGTCTGGCCCTTACTGCTGGGTTGCCAGATAGATTGATAAAGTCTAATTTATCCCAGGATCCACCCCACTCCCCACCCCAACACACACCTACTGAGCACACGATTAAGCCACGCGATGGATATTGTTTTGCAGGAAACTTATGAAGAAGAATTGTTGTATGAACTAAGGCTAACAAGAAAAACCTTAATACTTCACCTTTTAAAATCAAGGTAAGTTCTATTATAATTCACCACCTTATAGATGTATTAGTCTGTAGTATCTCAGCTTTTGTAAAAACTGCCAGCGAAGTGAATTCGTCAAGTCACTGTTACCTGTATATATTCTGAATTCCTAGTCTTCTAATATAAGCCCCTTGCATTTCGACATCTTAACAACAATTACAGACACTGCCCTTCAGTTCCCGAGTTACTCTTTATTTGGAAACTTGGAGTCCTTTGTGAATCAGTGGAACAAAGGAAATTTGAAAAACATGGCTTTTTAGAGTGGACTGCTAAGTTCTTTAAAACAGATATCAAACCAAGTTCTGTGGGAGAATAAACCAGAACTGGGAAGAATTTACTTCATCGGGTTATCTTGTGTTAGCTAAATAATTCTAATGGCCTTCATTTCTTCCTTAGCTTTCTTTACAACTTCTGTGTTGTTATTGTTAAATTTCCATCGTTTTTCTTTGGGCCATTCCTATACACAATAGCTCTGCCTCCCAGACCCAAACATTAAAATCATGAAGAATTATTAAATGCTAAGTGGAAGGGTAACTCTACTGAAGGTTTGGAGGGCACCTGGGTGGCTCAGGTGATTGAGCATCAGACTCTAGATTTTGGCTCAGGTCATGATCCCAGGATTGTGGGATCAAGTCTCATGTCTGGCTCTCTGCTGAGTGTGGAGCCTGCTAGAGATTCTGTCTTTCTCATTTGTGGATCTTGAGAAACTTAACAGAAGACCAGGGGGGAGAGGAGGGGAAAAAAAAGTTACAGAGAGGGAGGGAGGCAAACCGTCAGAGACTCTCAAGGACTGAGAACAAACTAAGGGTTGATAGGGGTGGGGGAGAAGGACAAGTGGGTGATGGGCATGGAGGAGGGCACTTGTTGGGATGAGCACTGGGTGTTTTATGGAAACCAATCTGACAATGAATTATATTCAAATTTTTTAAAAATAAAAACAACAACAACAAAGAGATTCTGTTTTTCTCTCCCTCTGCCACTCTCTCAATTGCATGTGTGCACACGCGCTCTCTCTCTCTCTCTCTAAAAAAAAAAAAAAAAAAAAAAAGAATTGAGGCTCTAGCCTATTAGCTAAAAAGAACAGCAACAAAAAATATAAAACAAAGAAACAAAAAACCTTTCTTCTACTCCAGAGTTGCCCACTGGACAGATGCACAGAAATAGAATTAAGCTAAGAACATAATTCTATTGATAATTTATTCAGACTCTGCATACATTCTCAGGATGGAAGAAGGCTAGCATTTATTGAGCAATATCTATATGCCTTCTCTCAAAGTGCTCTCTTAATTCCCACAATATCCATACAAGCAAATATATGATTTTACTTTTATTTTACTGAGGAAAAATCATAGGTTCACTGAAGCAAAAACCTGTCAGGGTCACAGTGCAGATGATGGTGCTGATTCTCTAACTCAGATCTACCTGTTTTCGAAATTACTCCATGCTGTCTATGCCTCAAGTAGCCAAATCTTATTATATATTAGCTCTTGTGTAATTCTGTTAATCCGCCTGGAGTGGCATATTATAGACTTGTGGAGGTATAAAGTAGTATAATCTAATATTGATACTTCTGATCGACCACATTACTTTAGTCCCCTCCAAGAAGGAAGTGAATTTAGTACATACCATGGAGCCTTTCAAATCTGTGAATACTACTTATTCAGATGTTTTCGTATCTTATGGTAACAAACAGAAACTTGATCTTATTAATTTAGATTTTTGTCTTGGGTTTTGTTTTTTGTAACCACTTTTTCCCATATTTCCCCTGTGAGTTTCATCTGACTTGGTTTTAACCACACCGAATACTTATTTTATAAGCTGATATTGAGAAATAGAGGTAAATCTTCATAGACCAACCATGTCGGATCAGATTTTTATTCATCCAGTGGAAACACTGATTGGGTCAACTTAGTTTTCACTACAGTAAATCCAATAATAGGTGAAAAGTTACATGTGTATGTATATATGAGGCAAAAGAAACATTAATTTAGAATATGTTATACAATCAAGCACTTTACCAAAAGTTATACCTATGTGTTTTGAAAATAACCACAAATTTGATTGTATTTTATTTACCTGTTGTACGTCTTTCATTTTTAACCAACAGTTTGTTATAAAAAAAATTCACATAGAGAGCAAAGTTGAAGTTATTTTATTTTATTTTGTTTTATTTTATTTTTAGTTGAAATAATTTTAGAGTGAACATTTATATACCCACAAATACACATATACCCATAATCCCAAGAAGATATATGTATAACATATACCCATTAACATTTTAATATGCTTGTTTTATATCCTATTTTCCTGTCTATCCATTCCTCAATCCATCCATCCATCTATTCATCCACCTATCCATCCATCCATCCATCCATCCATCCATCCATCATCTTATTTTTATACATTTTAGACATTAACATAACTTCCCACTACATACTTCAACAAGCAGCAGATCATTAGAATTTAATATTTGTTTACAGTTTTCTTCTTCTCATTTAAAATTTTTATACAAAGAAATGCACATATCTTAAGTGTATATTCAGTGAATTTTGGCAAATGCGCATACCTGTGTTACCCAAATTTTTACAAAAATGAACTATAGAAGAAGTGGCACTCAGAAAATTTACTTCTGTTTTTTCCTAATCGATTCCCCTCAAAACCTGCTCATAGAGGTTCATCAACTGCAAATTATTTTTGTCCATTCTGGAAGTTCTTATAAATAGGTTTACTCTATGTACTCTTTTGCATACGGCTTCTTTAATTCAGCATTGCATTAATGAGACTCGTTCATGTAGTTCCACGTATCAGAAGTTTGAGTCTTTTACTTTCTGAGTACTATTCCATTGTATAAATATACTACAGTTTATTTATTTAGTCTCCCATGGTTGGACAGCCTAAGCTCTTTCCAGAATTTGGCCATCACAAGTAAAGCTTAAATGGGCATTCTTGTATAGCCTTTATATGATACATGCTTTCATTTCTCCTTGGTCAAAGCCAAGGAGTGAAATTTCTGGGTCATAGAGTGTTACTTAAAAAAAAAAAAAATTGGGGCTGCCTGGGTGGCTCAGTCAGTTAAGCGTCCGACTTCGGTTCAGGTTACGATCTTGAGGTTTGTGAGTTCAAGCCCCACATCAGTCTCTCTGCTGTCGGCACAGAGTCTGGAGCCTGCCTCGGATTCCGTGTCTCCCTCTCTTTCTGCCCCTCCCCTGCTTGCACTCTGTCTCTCTCTGTCTTCTCTCTCTTTCTCAAAAATAAACATAACAATTTTTAAAAAAGAATAAAAATAAATAAATGAATAAATAAGTAAATAAAAGGCTTCCAATCAGTTTCCAAAGTGGTTGTACAATTTTGTATATTACAACGTATGAGAATTCTAGTTGCTCCCTGTCGTCTTCATCATTATCATTTTTTTTTTTTTAATTTATTTGTCTTGAGAGAGAGAGAGGAAGGCGAGGGACAGAGAGAGTAAGAGTGGCAGAAAATCCCAAGCAGGCTCTGCACTGAGAGCACAGAGCCGGATGCAGGGCTCAATCTCACAAAATGTGAGATCATGACCTGAGCAGAAATCAAAAGTTGGAGGCTTATCTGACTGAGCCACCCAGGGGCTCCCCTTTATAATTTTAGTTACACTAGTGAGTTTGTGGTAATATTTCATGTTCAATAAACTTGCAGCCCCTGTTGAAAACTTTTTTTAGTATCTTTTTATATCTTGAAGATCAGCTCTTTGTTAAATATATCTGTTAATGGCGTTTTCCATTCTGTGATTTTTTTATTCATTTTCTTAATTGTGTCTCCTAAAAAGTAAAAATTTATCGTTTGAAAACAATTTTAATTTATCACATGTTTCATTTATGGTAATTGCTTTATGTGAACTGTCTTCTAACGTCTTCATTGTTTTGGTTTTTAGATTTGATCTGCTATTGTCGTGAATGTGTGCGTGTGTGGGCAATTTGTGGGAAGGTCAAGGTTCTTATCTTTCCGTATGCTTAGCTAGTTATTCCAGCCCATTTTGTTACATTGCCTTTCTTTGCATTGGATTGCTTTCATACTTTAAACAAAATCCAATGATTATTTCTGGGATCTCTCTAGTCTGTCCTGTTCATTTACTTTTCAATCCTGAATCCGCGACCACATTGTCTTGTTTACTGCAGCTTTAAGTAAATCAAAAGCCAGTTTGGGTAACCTCTCCAACTTTGTTCTACTCTTTCAGAAATTAAAAACTCTAGGGGCGCCTGGGTGGCGCAGTCGGTTAAGCGTCCGACTTCAGCCAGGTCACGATCTCGCGGTCCATGAGTTCGAGCCCCGCGTCAGGCTCTGGGCGGGTGGCTCGGAGCCTGGAGCCTGTTTCCGATTCTGTGTCTCCCTCTCTCTCTGCCCCTCCCCCGTTCATGCTCTGTCTCTCTCTGTCCCAAAAATAAATAAAAACGTTGAAAAAAAAATTAAAAAAAAAAAAAAGAAATTAAAAACTCTAGATCCTTTCCATTTTTCTAAAATGTAGAATCCATTTGGTAATTTAATTTTATTTATTTTTAATTTTTTTAATGTTTCTTTATTTTTGAGACCGAGAGAGACAGAGCATGAGCAGGGGAGGAGCAGAGAGAGAGGGAGACACAGAATCCGAAGCAAACCATAAGTTCATGACCAGAGCCAAAGTCGGACGCTTAACCGACTGAGCCACCCAGGCGCCCCATTTGTTAATTTTATATTTTAAAAGCCCTGGAATTTTGTTTGGAGTTTTATTGAATGTGCATATCAATTTGGAGAGACTTGATATCAATAACATTAAAACTCTTTCTGTCGTATCTCTATATTTACTTAGGTCTTTAATTGCTATCAACAGTGTTTTGTAGTTTATAGTGTAGAGCTCTCACGTGTCTTTTGTTAAATTTATTTCTGCATGTGTAATGTTTGTGGCATTCTTGTAAGCAGAACTGCTTCTCATTATTTTATTTTTCTGTTAGGGTTTCATCTATGAATCTATTGATTGTTCTGTAGGTTGCTTAAGGATTTTCAACAGCAAATATCGACCGTTTTACTACTTTCTTCCTAGTCATTATTCCTTCTATTTCTATATCTTATTCCAATGATTAAGAACTCCAGTACAATTTGAGTAGAAGTAATGAGAGTTGGCAACCATTCATTATTTTTTATTTTAAGGGGAAAGTATTCAATATTAAAGGATTAATATGATATTGCTAGGAGAATTGTCATTGGTTTACCTTACTAGATTAAGATAGTTGCCTGAGAAATCTGCTGCAAGTGTTCTGTCTTCAACTATTGAAATGTCCATATGTCAATTTCAGTAATTGATTTGTGAATACTAAACCATCTTTGCACTCTTGGGAAAAAACTTTTGCTGTATTCAGTTTACTATTATTTTGTTAAGGATTTTAGGGGCGCCTGGGTGGTGCAGTCGGTTAAGCGTCCGACTTCAGCCAGGTCACGATCTCGCGGTCCGTGAGTTCGAGCCCCGCGTCGGGCTCTGGGCTGATGGCTCGGAGCCTGGAGCCTGTTTCCGATTCTGTGTCTCCCTCTCTCTCTGCCCCTCCCCCGTTCATGCTCTGTCTCTCTCTGTCCTAAAAATAAATAAAAACGTTGAAAAAAAAATTTAAAAAAAATAAATAAATAAAATAAAACCATGTTAGTGATTAATATTATTCTGTATTTTTCATTTTTTGTAATGTCATAGTCAGATATTTATATTAGGATTATGGTGATCTCATAACATGAATTAGAAAGTATTCTCTTTTCCTATATTTATAAAGGACATTTTTGGAATGTTTGTTAGAATTCCTAAATGAAACTTTCTGTGCCTTGAGGATTTTTTTGTGTATGTGTGGGAATGAGATTTTATGATTACAAATTCAATCTTATTAATAAAGGCTTATTCAGATTTTCCTTCATATTGAGTCAGTTTTAAGTTGTAATTTACAAGGAAAATGTATATTTCATCTAAGTTGTCAAATTTTTGGCATAAGGTGTTTCATAATATTCTTTTTTTCCCTCATTCTATTCTTTCGTTCTACTCGTTCTAGTCTATTCTTTTAATGTCTGTAATATCTTTAGAGATAATCTCTTTATACTATCTAATATTGGTTATTTGAGTTCTCTTTTTTCCTTGACTAATATAAAGGAGTTTACCAATTTGATGTTTTCAAATAACTAAAATTTTATTTTACTAATGTTACTGTTTATTTCACTGATTTATTTTATTATCTTTATTATTTTATTTGTCCCACTTATTTAATGGTTACTTTTCTCTTTTTACAGAAACATTTCATGTGTTCTGTCATAAGTATTTAAAGTATTTAAAGCTACGACATTTCTTCTAAACATAAATTTAGATGCATCTCAAAAATCTTGATATGTTGGATTTTTATTATCATTTATTCCAAAATATATTGTAATTTCTTTTGAGATTTCTTCTTTGGCTCATGTATTACTTAAGAGTGGCTATTTAACTCCAGCATTTGGAGTTAAAAAAATTTTTTTAATGTTTATTTTTGAGAGAAAGAGAGACAGAGCATGAGCTGGGGAGGGGCAGAGAGAGAAGGAGACACAGAATCTGAAGCAGGCTCCAGGCTCTGAGCTGTCAGCACGGAGCCTGATATGGGGCTCGAACTCACAGACCATGAGATCATGACCTGAGCCAAAGTCAGACACTTAACTACTGAGCCATCCAGACGCCCCCCCCAATATTTGGTGTTTTTTAAAAAATATATCGTTGTGTCAAATTTTTCTATTTTAATTGTATTTTTGATGAAGAATATAGTTTGTATAACATCATATTTTTAAAAAACGTATTACAATTTTTTATAGCCAAGCATGTTTCTAACTCATTAAACATACATGTGCACTTGAAAAGAATATGTATTTTACAGTGTTGGGTGAAGCATTCTATAAACAGCAATTAGAAAAAGTGGTGGGTTATTTAGAATTATTTTTATTTAATTTATGTGTCTATTTTCTCTGTCCATTGCTGAGAGAGTTGTGTCAAAATATTTAACTATGGTTTTTGAAATTGTTTTTCTTCTTTCCATTTTTCTCTCTTTTCCATTCCTTTAATATTTGTTTCATGTATTATAAAGCTTAGCTATTAGGTTCAGACATATTTATAATTTTTTTACTGTGAATTGATTCTATTTTTCCTCCAGTTCCCAGTAACTGTTTTTTTTTTTTTTAAATTTGAATTCCAGTGTAGTTAATATACAGTGTTATATTACTTTCAGGTGTAGGCATAGTCACTCATCAATCTATATATTACTCAGTGCTTATCAAAATAAGTGTATCTTAATCCCCTTCACTTATTTCATCCATTTCCCCCCTCCCACTTCCCTCTGATAATAATCTGTTCTCTGTGGTTAAGAGTCTGTTTCTTTGTTTGTCCCTTTTAATTTATTTATTTGTTTTATTTCTTAAGTTCCGCATATGAGTGAGATCATATGGTATTTGTCTTTCTCTGACTGTTTATTTCAGTTAGCCTTATACTCTCTAGATCCAGCCCCGTTCTTCAGAAATGGCAAGATTTCATTTGTTTTCATGACTGAATAGTATTCCATTGCATGTATAGATATCACTTCTTTATCTGTTCATCTATCAATGGACACTTGGGCTGCTTCCATAATTTGACTATTGTAAATAATGCTGCAGTAAACATAGAGATGCATATATCCTTTAAAATTAGTGTTTTTGTATTCTTTAAGTAAATACCTAGTAGCACCATTACTGGATCATAGGGTCATTCTGTTTTTAATTTTTTGAACACCTTCCATACTGTTTTCCACAGTGGCTGCACCAGTTTGCATTCCCACCACCAGTGCAAAAGCATTCCTATTTCTCCACATCCTTGTGCTTTTAGCCATTTTGATAGGCGTGATGTGATATCTCATTATGTTTTGATTTGTATTTCCCTGATGATGAGTGATGTTGAGCATTTTTTCATGTGCCTTTTGGACATCTGGATGTCTTCTTTGGAGAAATGTCTATTTGTGTCTTCTGCCCATTTTTTAAATTGGATTATTCATTTTGTTGATGTTGAGTTATTTAAGTTCTTTATACATTTTGGATACTAATCCTATATTAATATGTCATTTCCAAATATCTTCTTCCATTCAGTAAGTTGTCTTTTAGGTTTGTTGATTGTTTCCTTTGCTGTACAGAAGCTTTTTATTTTGATGTAGTCCCAATAGTTTATTTTTTGCTTTTGTTTCTCTTGCCCCTGGAGACTTACCTAGAAAAATGTTGCTATGGCCAATTTCAGAGAAATTACTGCCTGTGTTCTCTTCTTAGATTTATATGGTTTCAGGACTCACATTTATATCTTTAATCCATTTTGAGCTTATTTTTTTGGGATGGTGTAAGAAAGTGGTCCAGTTTCATTCTTTTGTTTGTAGCTGTCCAGTTTTGCAGCACCATTAAAATTGTTTTTTAACATTTTATTCATTTTTGAGAGACAGAGAGTGACAGAGTGCAAATACGAGTGGGGCAGAGACAGGGAGACACAGAATCCAAAGCAGGCTCCAAACTCTGAGCTGTCAGCACAGAGCCCGAAGGGGGGCTTGAACTCACAAACTGTGAGATCATAACCTGAGCCGAAGTTAGATGCTTAACTCTCTGGGTCACCCAGGCACCCTTATAGCACCATTTATTGAAGAGACTTTTCCCCATTGCACATTGTTGCCTCCTTTGTTGATTCATTCACCATATAATTGTGGGTTTATTTCTGGCCTTTAGTCTGTTCCATTGATCTATGTGTATTTTTTTATGCCAGTACCATACTGTTTTGATTACTACAGCTTTATAGTATAACTTAAAGTCTGGATTTATGACACCTCCAGCTATGTTGGCGAATTGATTCTTTTATCATTATGTCATTATACAAGATCTGTCTTGTCAGGAAGTGTATTTTACCTGATATCAACATAATATCCTAGCCTTCATATATTTACTCTTTGTGTAATGTATTATTTTTCATCCATTTCCTTCAACATATCTGTCTTTCTATTTAAAATGTGTCTCTTGTAATTTGGCAAGTAGTTGGGTCCTGTTTTTAGCAAATTCTGACAATCTGATCTCTAATTATAATGTTTGATCCATTAACATTTAATGTTTTGAATGATATGTTGTATTTAATATTTGATTTCTGTCTGAGTTTTTTATTGTTGTTGTTTGTTTGTTTCTCTGGTCTTCTTTTTTGGATCTTTGGATTATTTGATTTTTTTATTACCTTCCTTACTGGCTTTTTATTTATCTATTGGGTTTTTAGAAATATCTCTCTGCTTTAGGTTTAAGCTTTTATTTCAGATATTACAATATTTATTTAAAATTAATATTGTATCATTTAATATAAAATGTAAAAGCTTCACAATCATATAAGTCTATTTATACCACAATTTTTTTATGTTAATTTGGGTATGTATACATCTGTAAACATTATGAACTCCATGATGCATGGCTATCATTTTGGCTTAAAGTGGTCATGTGTACCTGAAAAATTCAATGAAAAAATAATTTTATTTCCTGAATTATTTATCATTTCCTATCTTACTATTCTTAGAAATTCAATTTTCCGTCTTCTGCCAATCCCTTGAGCCTGAAGGACTTCTTTTACTGATTTTTGTAGTACAGGGTCTGCTGGCAGAATTTTACCTTTGAATGATGGATGCTTTGAATTATCAGACAAAATTTCAAAGCATCCATCATAAAAATACTTCAGTGAACAGGGACACCTGGGTGGCTCAGTCAGTTAAGCATCCAACTCTTTTTTTTTTTTTTTAATTTTTTTTTTTTCAACGTTTATTTATTTTTGGGACAGAGAGAGACAGAGCATGAACTGGGGGAGGGACAGAGAGAGAGGGAGACACAGAATCGGAAACAGGCTCCAGGCTCTGAGCCATCAGCCCAGAGCCCGACGCGGGGCTCGAACTCACGGACCGCGAGATCGTGACCTGGCTGAAGTCGGACGCTTAACCGACTGCGCCACCCAGGCGCCCCAAGCATCCAACTCTTGATTTTAGCTCAGGTCATGATCTCACAGTTTGTAAGACTCAGCTCCATGTCTGCCACTGTTCTGACACCGTGGAGGTTGCTTGGGATTCTCTCTCTCTCCCTCTCGCTCTGCCCCTCCCCTGCTTTCTCTTTCTCTCTCTCTTAAAAATAAACTACGGGAGTGCTGATGCATAGGGGCACTCGTACCCTGCTGTTTACAGCAGCACTTTCAACAATAGCCAGACTATGGAAAGAGCCTAAATGTCCATAAACTGATGAATGGATAAAGAAGCTGTGGTTTATATATACAATGGAATCCTCCTTGGCAATGAGAAAGAATGAAATCTGGCCATTTGTAGCAACATGGATGGAACTTGAGGGTATTACGCTAAGTGAAATAAATCAGGCAGAGAAAGACAGATGCCATATGTTTTCACTTGAATGTGGATCCTGAGAAACTTAACAGAAGACCATGGGGGAGGGGAAGGAGGAAAAAAAAATTACAGTGAGGGAGGGATGCAAACCATAAGAGACTCTTAAGGACTGAGACAAACTAAGGGTTGATGGGGGGTGGGAGAGAGGGGAAAGTGGGTGCTGGGCATGGAGGAGGGCACCTGTTGGGATGAGCATTGGGTGTTGTATGGAAACCAATTTGACAATAAACTATATTTAATATAAACAAGGAAATAGACATTAAAAATAATGCTTCAGTGAACAATTATAAACATGCTTGAAACAAATGAAACAAATAGAATGTCTCAGGGGATGAATAGAAAACCTCAGAAAAAAATAGAAGATATAAATAAGAATCTAAAGGAAATTTTAGAACTGAAAAGTAAAATACATGGAAAAAATAAAACTTTCAATGCATGGGCTCAATATCAGAATGGAGAGGGCAGGGATGCTTAGGTGGCTCAGTTGTTAAGCATCTGACTCTTGATTTCAGCCCAGGCCACGAACACGATTGTGAGATTGAGCCCTGCATTGGGCTCTGTGCTCAGCCTGGAGGCTGTTTGGGATTCTCTCTCTCCCTCTCTGTCTGTCCTTCCCCTACTCGTGCACATGCTCTCTCACTCTCTTTTTCAAAATAAACATTAAAAACAAAAAAGAACGAAGACGTCAGGAGAAAATAATCAGTGAATATGGAATAATAGAAATTACACAATCTAAATAACAAAGAAAATTTTCTGAAAAAAAAAAGCCACTCTCAGGAATATGTGGTAATAAAATAAAAGATGAAAAACTGAGGTCATCAGAGACCCCAAGGAGAGGAGAAAGAGTATGGAGCTGAAAAAATATCAAATGAATATCTTGATACTGAAAATACCCACATTGGGCAAAGGAGACACTAAAAACCTACAGGTTCAAGAAGCTGAACAAATTCAAAACAGGATAAACTCAGACAATCTCTAATATATAAATCTCAAACAATTCCAAGACATACCGTGGTTCGTTTTATATATACATACATACACATGTATGAAATGTATTATCTAGAGTAACCACTAAAAAACCTATACAGGGAGGTACGCTGAAAAACGCTATAGATAAATCAAAATGGAATTTGAAAGTATATTTAAGCAATCCATAAGAAGGCAGGAAAAGGAAACTAAAACATGAGAAAAGAAGGAACAGGAACAAAAGATAAAATAGCAAACTTAAGTCTTAATATATTAATAATTACTTCAAATTGTAGAAATACTGAAAATGGCAGAGTGGATGAAAAATATCATTAAACTTTACGGTGTTTATACAATGTCTTCCAGAAAACAGAGAATACTTCCCTTCTCATTTTATGAAGCCAACATTACTTTGATACCTAAACCAGACAAAGACAGTATAAACAAAATTAAATAGAATTCAACAATGCACAACAAGAGTCATACACCATAACCAAATGGGATCTTTTCCAGGAATACAATACTGGCCCAATATTCTAAAATTAATCAACATAATTTACCATATTAACAATGAAAAGAAGAAAAAATCACATGATATTATTAATTGGCACAGAAAAAAGCTTTTGCTAAAATGCAACAATCATTTATGATTAAACATTTCAGAAAATTAGCAATATAACAGGATGTCCTTGACTTGATAGCGAGTATTTACAAAACCCTACAGCAATAGGATTATTACTGGTGAAAGACTGAATGTTTTCCTCCTAAAATCTGGAACCAGGCAAATACGTACACTCTCACTACTGCTAGTCAACATATTCCCAGGACATCTAGTCAGTTCAACTCAGAAACAAAAGGAAATAAAAGGCATATAGATTGGAAAGGTAGGAGGAAAAAAAAAAGTCCTTACTTGCAGGTGACATACAGTGGTTGGCTTAGAAAATTCTACAAAATCTAACAAACAGGCTAACCAAACATCAAACAAAAAATATCTTCTGGGCGTAATAAGTGCATTCAGCAAAGTCACAGAATATTGCATCATAAAAATATCAATTGTATTTAAACACTCGCCATGAACATGAGGAAACTGAAGTTTAAACTGTCACACCACTTGCAACTGTTCAAAAAGAAATAAAACTGTTACAAATCAGAGAACTAAATACAAAGCTTGTTCACTGAAAGCTACAAGATTCTGATGAAAATCATCAAAAAGATGTAAATAGGTGGGGTCTTACTTTGTATTACTATACTGGAAGACCACATGGGAAAGATGTTCATTTCTCCAGTGGATATATAGGGTTATCACAATTCCCACTGAAATTACTGTAAGACTTTTTATAAATATAGACAAGATTATTCCAAAACTTATAGGGGAAGACAAAGGAACTAGAGTAGCTAAAAGAAATCTGAAAAAAGAAAAAAAAAAAAACAGGAGTAATCACTTTGAGAGCTATTATATAGAGAGTCAGACTGTCAGCACAATAGACACAGAAATCAATGGCATCAAATAGAAATCTCAGAAATAGTTCCACCCTAGTAAAGCCAACTGTTTTTTGACAAAGTTTGTAAAGCAAATCAATGGAGGAAGTAGAATCTCTTCAGCAAAAGGTGCTGAAACTATCCAGCAAAAAAATACAAAAACAAAAGAAACTCAACCTAAATCTCAATGCTTTTACCAAATTCATGTCAAAATTAACTCAAAATAGATCATGGGTGTCAGTGTAGAATGCAAAACTATAATACATTTAGATAAAACAGCAAATATCTTAGGATCTTGGGCTAAGGCAAAGAATCCTTCCACTTGACATCAGTTCATTTGACATGACTAATAAAATAAAAGACAAAGTTGATAAATTGGACTTCATTGAAATTGAAAATGCTTAACTCTACCAAAGTCTCATTATGAGGATGAAAAGACACGCTGCAAATTGGGAGGAGACACTGGCAAACCGACAGAGGACTAGCGTCTGGAAAAATAAAGAGTTCTCAGAACTCAACAATAATAAAGCAAGCAATTCAATCAGAAAATACGCGAAAGGTAGGAAGAGACATCTCACCAAAGACAATATACGGGTGACAAACAAGCACTTGAGAGATGTGTGGCATCATTAATCATTCAAGAAATGCAAATGAAACTATAATGAAATATCATTTCATTCAATTAGAATGGCTAAACCTAAAACAATAATTATGTCGCCAGAAAGCTGGCAAAGGATATAAGGAATACTGGATCATTAATACATTGCTGACGGGAATATTAAACAATATAACACACTGGAAAACAATTTGGCAATTTAAAAAAAGAACAAACATGCAACCTCCCTCAGGGGAAGCAATTGTACTCCTGGGATCAGTGAGAGAGATGAGAGGTCATTTTCTGGTGGAACAGTTCTGTATCTTGATTGCAGTGGTGCAAATTACACCTATGATAAAATGCCACATGAACACAAACATGCATTGGACTAGTGTGTATTTCTGGGTTTGTTATTGTACTATAATTATGTGAGATGTAACTACTGGCAAGATTGAGGGAGGCGTGCATAGACATCAGATTCTGCTACGCTATCTCTGTAACTACCTATGATTCTATAATTAATTCAAAATAAAATTAAAAAAAATGAGATACTAGTACTTTGTATTCATACATCGGAAAAATGTGGGATCCTCTGCTTTCTAAGAAAATACAATTTTTGAATATAATTTTGGGGAAAGAAACGCGATGCCCACGATGATTCAGCCCATTAAAATGTACATTCTGGTTGCACGCTGAACATATAATCCTACCTTTTGGGAGTTACTGAGAATGAGGCAGGTTGTGTTCACGAAGCATGGACATAAAGGGAAATCTACTGACTCTGCTCGAGTAGGGCAAATTGTGATGTTCCGCCGGCTCTTTGAGGAAGGGTAACAACACACAGGTGGATATGTTTAATTTAAGTTCAGTATTTTCTTTATTGTGTTTTGTAACTATCTGTTTTCAAATTCATGAGATAACAAAGTAAGATTGTTGGGTAAACAACTATGTCGAGAGGATGATGTCAACTTTGATAACGAACATGTTTATGTCTCTACAAACTACACAAATGTTTGTTTTTCACGTTGATATAAGATAGTGTACGTATTACCTCTCCAAAGTGATTTTGAGCTCGTTCTATTCAGTCAAACCCAAGTGATGGTTCTGATACTAGGGCTTTCTCTACTCCGTCACCATTTCCTCTCTAAGAGAGCCAATATTCCACTTTTCTTCTTGGGGCCTCGTAAATCTTAAAATAGAATGGCTATTATCCACGTAGGGTAATTCAGATAGAACTAAGTAAATTACAGAACGGTGTAAGAAGAATCCAATGATTCCCTATGTACTTCTGTCGCATCCATGTACTGAGAGAGTTGAGATATACGACCTAAGTTCTTGGTCTGAGGATACCCATGGGATTTGTTACAGGGCATGTGGGAAAGTAGAATCATTCTACTGATTACTCAGAATGCCATCCCTTAACGTGTGCAGAGAAAAAAAAAAAAAAAACTATAAAGAATTACATGAAGGGGAACCTGAGTGGCTTAGTTGGTTGAACATCTGACTCTTAAATTGGCTCAGGTCATGATCTCAGGGTTCGTGGGTTCAGGCCCCACATCGGGCTCTGTCCTGACAGCAGGGAGCCTGCTTGGGATTCTCTTTCTCCCTCTCTCTCTGCCCCTCCCCCCCCCCGTTTGTCTCAAAATAAACAAATTAACCTAAAACAAGAAGAGTTACATGAAGATATTAGCAGAGGTTGTCTCTCTGTAGAGAGTTTCATTGATACTTTTCTGTGTTTTCTAAATTTATATTATGATTAATACATACTGCTTTTATCTGAATATATAGTTGTTGGGTTAATATATGTTAAGATATATGCATTTTATGTATATTTGATATACACATCAAATATATTTTGTATCAAATATATATATATATATATATATATGACTTTACTTAGATAGTATTTTCTCTAGTTTTTTTCTCAACTTGCTCCCAGAATCTCTTTCAGTCTCTTCTAGTGTTTACCAAATCATGAAATCTGGGCAGAAAGCCTTTTCGTGTGAGTGGGGTTGATTTTGCTTATGTGTTTTTAGCATGAGAGGAACGTGCTGAGATTTGGAAACAGCCTCAAGGCTTCTCTTCCCCATAATTGGTTTTATCTGCTATCTTTGTAAACTGACTAAATCTCACTACCTCTCTGCCCTCTTTTCCAGGGAGTTCCTAGCCTCAAATTACAGTGAAACCTACTACTCTATAAAAGGAGAGGCCGTCACCAGCTACCCTTCCACCACGGTATCTTATGGAACCTTCCCTTGTCTTCTGAAATTTTCTCATGGGATTTTGAAACGCAATCCAGCTGTACAGGCGGCTTCTGAAAATGTTATGTCAGAGGCGAATCTTACATTGAATACTGTCACGAATCATTCTAGAATAGAACACATGACCTTTCAAACTCTAAAGGAGGCCGACTACTGTCTCACAAGCAGATTGATGACTGTTAATGTATTTTTTCTTAACTAAACTGACTTCTGTGTACCCCAAATGGTGTTAAGTCTGGAGAAAGGGTAAAGCAGGAACCAAAGAGGTAGAAGGCACCCTGATGAGATTGTCATCGGGCTAAAGGGATAAAAACTAACGACTTGAAACTAGTTTAAAACCTCCATCTAATTGCCCCTCATGTGAGTCCTTATTCCCCGGCCTAGGCCTTCTGCTGCACCAACATTGTGGTCTCTCCTTCATTCTCCAAATGAATTTTTGTTCATTTATCATCAATAATATTCCAGTGGATACAGGTTCTATTTTTACGGCCTTCCTTCCCTTTCCATGCCCTCCGTAGCCTTCTAACCGAAGATGACATTGTTTCTTTTCACCAAAAGTATACTTTCTAAAAACTTATTTCCTGGTTAAGGCATGTGTCAATCATGGAATGTAAACCTTCAGCCAATCTTTGTAAAACAGAAATGGAAGAAAACTGGGCAACATGCTTTTATGCAGGGGGTGGCTGTTGGCCTAAGAGGGGCTGCGATCACACGGGGAGTGTCACTCATGGACAAAATGGACAAAATGGAAAAGGTGATTACCTGATGGAACCGTTACAGGCAGAGCACCACGTAGGGAGTGACAGGGATACCAACTTGACTGAAGCAAGGCCGCAGGAGGAAAGGGCTTGAGGGGACCTGGCTGGAGAGCAAAACCTAATTTTAGCAATCATCAACAACATTGGCATGGGGCGCTTGGGTGACTCGGTCCGTTAGGTGTCCAAATCTTGATTTTGACTCGGGTCATAATCTCACAATTTCATGAGTTTGAGCCCTGCGTGGGTTCTGTGCTGATGGTGCAGAGCCTGCTTGAGATTCTCCCTCTTTCTCTACCCCTCCCCCACTCGCACCGTCTCTGTCTCTCTCAAAATAAATAAATGAACTTAAAAAAAATTTTTTATTTTTTTTATTTTTTAAAAAATTTTTTTTTTCGGGGCGCCTGGGTGGCGCAGTCGGTTAAGCGTCCGACTTCAGCCAGGTCACGATCTCACGGTCCGTGAGTTCGAGCCCCGCGTCGGGCTCTGGGCTGATGGCTCAGAGCCTGGAGCCTGTTTCCGATTCTGTGTCTCCCTCTCTCTCTGCCCCTCCCCCGTTCATGCTCTGTCTTTCTCTGTCCCAAAAATAAATAAACGTTGAAAAAAAAAAAATTGGAGGGGCAGAAAGAGAGGGAGACACAGAATCGGAAACAGGCTCCAGGCTCTGAGCCATCAGCCCAGAGCCCGACGCGGGGCTCGAACTCACGGACCGTGAGATCGTGACCTGGCTGAAGTCGGACGCTTAACCGACTGCGCCACCCAGGCGCCCCCCAAAAAAAATTTTTTTTAAAAATTGGATTGATTTCATAGGCAACTGGGGAAAAATTATAATAACAACACGAGAAGGGTAGTTTGGTAGACATTTTAGGGTGGATGAAAGGAGAAATACTTAAATGGAAAAGGGTCACATTTCTGAGACTGGATTCATCAACTAATACACTCCTAAATTTGTGAGGAAAGAATCCACATCCTGCTTCATACAAAGTAACGATGCAATTAGAATAAAAGAATTCTGAAGGAGTTCAAAATTTTCCAAATGACAGAGTGCAATGAGCGAATACATGAAGGAGCATGGGTGTAATTTGTGAGAATGCAATGCTGATATATTGTGAACGTAAAATATGTGTATAGTGATATTTATGCAATATGAGCATATGTATTTATACCAATAGTCTCTTCATCTATTTTAGGATCACTGTTTTTACCAAGGATCCATCATACATGAATTTGATTCTTCTGCCAGTATCAGCACATGTAATGGTCTGAGGTATTGCACAGTTCTCTAATTGGTTTATAAGTTTGCTTAAGGCATTTTCAGAGACATTTGCTTTTCATCTTTCAAACAGCCTTATAAATAGAAAAAATCATGGGAAAAAGCTACTGCATATTTTCAGCATGAGTAGCCCTTCTAGCCCATCACTGATGTCCATTTCTGACAAAAAGATGTCTAATGCACAGCCCTAAGCAAGACAAATTTTTTGTCAAGGGATTCAGAGACTGCTGGGAATAATCTAGCCTGTCCTCTCATGTCAGAGACACTGAAATCAGAGACTAGCCTCTGAACATTCAATTTGCTGGTGATAGAACTCTATGGAAAAACCAGGTCTCCTGACTTCTAGTCCTGTGAATTCCCACCACAACACAACACTTCACAGCTTTTTGCTCTTCAGGAGTTTAGAGTCTTTAGAAATCAAAAAAGCCAGAAGTATAGTCTGTATCAGTTCCTTATAGATCTTGGGCTCAAGGATTAAAGAGGACATGTGGGGTAGCAGGGTAGGAGAACAAGACATTTCCGCCTTCATTTATGAGTACTTTACTTAAGTAGATCCCAATATATTCAAGAATAAAGACTCTTTTAATGACAAAATTGCCATGTAATAATATTTGTGCTTCCATATAGTTACTCTACAATTAAAGCATGATGGACATAAAAATTCACAAAATATTTGTGAGAACTCTGAGATTTCAAAGTAGAGATTGGGCTGGTAAGCTTCTGAAAACCTAGAGGAGTTGATTCTTACGCATGTTATTGATTCAAAGGCCACACATCACCTCACCTTTTGATCACTCAGAATATGTGTGCAGCCACGTGTTCATGAGGCCTTGGTCTTATAGTTTCCTTTCTTAGCTAGGCAAAGTCAATAAAATGGAACAGAGAAATATGGTGAGAAATAAAGTAGTAAAATGGTATAGATTGAATATACATCATATTTCCATTTTCTGTAGGGGATTCTTCAGGGTATATAACCAAAGGTACCTCATCGAACCAGTGAAATATTCAGATGAGGGACAACATTTTGTGTTCAGATATAATCCAAATGCACAGTTCGCAGCCAATTATTCTTGTACGGAACTCAATTTTACCAGGACAACTGATCCGAAGGACACTATTAAAATCGTGGAAGACCTCAAAACAGAAGTAAGTGCCTTTTTGAAAAAATCATCTTAATGTCAGGATAAGCACCTCTTATTTCCTTTCTGATCTCAAAAGAGAGAAATGAGCACAACTAGTGAAATATACATGCCACCTGAGTCTGACTCTTCGTTGTTTGAAATCTAAAATGTCAAACTTTTTATCAACATAGAAAATGTTCGTTACCTACAGCAAATCTCAGTTTGTCCCATCAGTTTTAAGGAACGGGAATTTTTGCAACCCTACATGTGATTTATACCATCAGGGCTACAAGTGGTTGGAAAGAAAGAAATTTGCAATGTCTTAAAACCTCTACGAGCTATTGTTTCCCCTTGTCGTCATTGCCATCAATTTGTTGGGAGAGGGGGGATTTGCTGATGATAAGTCAAGGTCTGCCCCTTTCATCAGGCCAAATATTCTAATTATTAATTATTAAGGACAATTAAGAGTAATCGCAAGTTCAATTTCTGGCAGATGATTGCACTATGAGAGTCCTATGTGTTTTAGGCTTTCTTGTATGACTAGTTCATATCACCTCAAATCCTCACGAGGCGTTAGCCTTTAAAGATCCATGAGTGCCCATCTGCTTCACATATCCATGGTCCAGATTGTGTCTGAAACTTACTAGGTGCCTAACTGATGTTTTTGATGGACTCAATTAATTAATAAATGATCACTAAAAAAAAGTTCCCCCCAAAATGACTTAGTTAGATCTTTGAACAATACGCTTCTGGTTTATTACTCAGAGAATATGCATGTACCTCAATAGATGACATTGAAAGCTGAAGACAGAATGTTCTGGTATTGTTGATTTATAAAAAATAAGGATCTGTTATTAGCAACCTTTATACATTTCTTTGGAATTGAGACTGCCACAAAGTAGGGGATTGAGAGACAGGAGAGGAGTAGAAGGAATACAGTCAGTCCTATTAGCCAGTCCCACGATTTGCTCTCCACTCTTGATGAGTTGAGTCCTTTTTATACGAGCTATTTAGTAAGCATTTACTTTATAAATGAAAAAAAATTTAAAAACTGTATTCATGATTCTTTATTTATAACTCTTCTATTTATTTATTTAGAGTATAGCTGACAATGTTACATCAGGCTCAGGTGTACAACCTAGTGATTGAACATCTCCATACATCATGCTACACTCACCACAGGTGTTGCCACCCTCTGTCACCATGCAACGATACCGCAATGCCATTGACTATATTCCCTATGCTGTGCCTTTTGTTCCATGACTTATTCATTCCATAACTGGAAGCCTGTGTCTCCCACGCCCCTTCACCTATTTTGCCTCCTACACCCTCCTTCCCTATGACAACCATCAGTTTGTTCTCTGTATTTATAGGTTTGATTCTGGTTCAACTTGTTTGTTTATTCATTTATTTTGAATTTTAGATTCCACACCTAAGTGAAATGTTATTTGTCTTCCTCAGTCTGACTTATTTCACTTAGTATAATACCTTCTGGACTGATTCATACCGTTGTAAATGGCAAGATCGTATCCTTTCTTATGGCTGCGTAGTATCAGTGTGTGCGTGTGTGTGTTCGTGTGTGTGTGTCACATCTTCTTTACCCTTTCATCTACCAATAGCCACTTAGGATGCTTCCATATCTTGGCCATTGTAAATAATGCTGCAATAAATACAACTTATGTTACCTGAAAGACGATCTGATGTAAAGGGCCACATGTTTTAATAATATATGGGGCTTTCTTTAGATAAATTCCTGGAGTTATTAGTTATACTCCTCTTCCTCACCTTCCTGTATCAATAATACTAACATTTCTTACCATGAAAATTTTAACGTCAAATGAGAAACATTGACCATACTCTATTAAATTTTTCATAAATTTCCAGAACACCCCCAAAGAAAAGTATGTGGAACTGTTCATTGTTGCTGATGATAACGTGGTAAGTTTTCAGATGAATATTTGCTCCTCGTTCATACTTATACAACTATAGTGATCCTAAAAAAGAGAAAAAAATATTTTAATCGGAATTCCATTTTGGGCTCAATGTTGTTTTTAGCTTCCCCAAACAGATTTATATAAGAGATGATAAGTTCCTTTGGCAGTATAGAAGACTAAGCCAAAATAGAATTCTCCTCCTTTTACTGAGCATATGGAAATGATGAACAACGTACACAAAATTGAAAAAATGTGCACAATCTATAGTTGAGCTCAGAAGAAAACACAGAAAATCTCCAAGTCCTAAAAATGAAAAGAGAATCTCTTGTCAGAGCAGTAAGTAAAATTCACAGGCTTGGTGACATATAGTATATAGAATGTATTGAATAATGCCCAGAGCCATGATGAGCTGTCCCATCTCTGAAAAGGTAACCGGAGAATGTCTCCCTACTGAAACTGCAAAGACAAAAGGAGTGTTCTGTTTGTTTGTAGCAAGAGGAAGGGAATATATTATGCACGGGAAAGCAAAAATGTTAAACACGTGTCATATAATGATATGGAGCGTGATATATTTTTCTTTAGATACAGAAATGCCAAGCAAAGCTTTTAATGTAAAACTTGATTAGAAACTTGATAAACTGTTACAGCTCAAGTCAAAAATGTTCTATGAAGACATTTTCATAATCTAAGATGAAACTAATCACATGAGGAAGAGTCAACTAACACAATGGGAAGGAGAATAAGCTCTCCAAGAACTGTAAACCAGCCACTGATATTTCAGATTATATACCTAACAATAGAGTCAAAAAAGATGTGCAACAAAAAATAACAGAGTTACAGGCAGAGTTAAGTTTTTTTCAGTTCCCCTCTATCAGGAAATTTTAGGTAAAGTAGGAAAAAATTCAACACAAGTAGAAAAGATCTGAGTCACATAAATATCGTTTTGATATAATAAATTGGTAGAATCTCCAAAACACACAAAATAGACAATCTATAATCTTTTCAAATGCAAACAAAATACTTCCAAAAATTAAACTGGTATTTGACCACAAAGAAAGTAAAAAGAAATAGAAAAAAATAGATGTAGGGGCGCCTGGGTGGCTCAGTCGGTTAAGCGTCCGACTTCGGCTCAGGTCATGATCTCACAGTTCGTGAGTTCGAGCCCCGCGTCAGGCTCTGTGCTGACAGCTCAGAGCCTGGAGCCTGTTTCAGATTCTGTGTCTCCCTCTCTCTCTCTGACCCTCCCCCGTTCATGCTCTGTCTCTCTCTGTCTCAAAAGTAAATAAACGTTAAAAAAAATTTTAAAAAAAAAGAAAAAGAAAAAAATAGATATATAATAAAGAGCACCCTTTTGTTTTTAAACCACAACCAAATTGGAAGTTGTAACAAAAATTGATACATTAAGCCACTAAATGGTCATTGGTTTGGAAACTAAAGCAAAATACATTTCCAAATATTAACTGACTGAAGAAGTCAAATCTGAAATTATGAAACATGTGTAACAGCAAAAAGAAAAGACTGGTATAGAGAAAACTTTAGATGCAAGAGGTGTAGCAGTATTTGGAAGGATATTTGTAGTCTTAGACATTTCTATGAAAGAGAAAGAAAAATTTAATGAACTAAGAGTCTAACTGGAAAAGTTATAAAACGAAACAGAATAAATCAAAAAAGGATAGAAAGGAGAAAAAAATCTTAATAATGCATGAAATTAATAAAAGACATGAGTCAAAAAGAAGCAATTGGTAGGTCAACAAAGCCAAATGCTCATTCCTCGAATAGATTGGTAAGATAGAGAAATCTCTGACAATAATTATTAAGAAAAAAATAAAAGTACAAATAAAATTAGAAGTAAAGGAAGCATAACTATAAATATAGTACAGGTTACACGTCAATAAAAAATATACGTACAACCTGTGCCAATACAGTTATGAGCAGAAGCATGCAGTAAAATGTTACCAAGCTGACTTGAGAAGAAATAGTAAACCCAAAAAAGATTGTAATGAATTTTAAAAATTAAATAAGCAGTTCACGGTCTCTCAACAAATGAAGACACTAGGCTCACATGCATTTAAACACAAACTTTGCCGAAATTTGCTTTAACAGATAATATCTCTTACAAACAAATTTGAAGAATAAGCAAAAGGAAAAATTCTTCGCACATGTTATACAGTTATTATACCTTTCGCATTAGATATCCACTGCTGTGTAACAAACAACCCCAAGCTTAGTGTGGTTCGCTTGTATAGCAGTTCCACTGGGCTAGCTGGCTGGTGTAAAAATGTCTTCAGACACTTGACTGATATGTAGTACAAGTATCAGTTGGCCACGTAAGCAGTAGGCTCGCCTGTGCTTCTCATATGATAGCTGGGCATCAAAATATCAAGAAAGAGGCCAGGCTTCAGTATGTAAGACTTTTTAAGCTCCTGCTTGTACTACAATTATTAATTAATGTCTCCTTAGCCAAACTAAGCCATAGAGTCAAGCCTAGAATCGATGTTGGAGGGAAATACACAAGGGCATGGATATCTGGAAGAGGGATTTCTTAAGGATCATTACTGGAACGATCTATGATGACTTTGATAACAAATCCAGACAGGAAAGTAAAATTGTAAGACGATTTCACTTACCAAAACAACTGCAAAATCCTAAAACAATAGTTGCAAACCCAGTCCTTGCACAGATTCAAAGAAAGTTTACATGGCAATGGTTTATCCCAGGAATGAAATCATCTCAAATATTTCTGATAAAACTCTTAGCAAGCGAAAGATGGAAGGAAATAAAGAACATTTACCGAAATCGTTCTATCCTGTATAAATATTAAACTTAAACTGTAATGTTGGAGGTTTTTTCCTCCAAAAGTGAGAATAAGATATATTTATTTTCGCTGTCAATACATTTTATTTTAACATATTCACTGAAATTTTTAGTCACCATAATAAAACAAAATAAATGGGATCTATGTTAGTTTAAAAGAAAGACACAACATTATTGCATATTTTTAAAAATGAGGAGAAACTACAATTGTCAATTTTATAAAAAAAAAAGAAGTTGGTAAGATTTGGGCACTAGATAGGCTTACTTTAACATGTTTATGAGAACGTGTTAACTCACTTTTAAAAGAGTGCTAAAATAATTTCTTTGCTCTTAACAATAAGTTATTAGTAAAAAGTAAGAACAATTTATTAAATTTAATATTTTACCCCAGGTACCAGGCAAATATTTGCTTGATATGATTTAGGGGCATTAAACTGGGCATAACTCTCACATAGGCTGCTTTAATATTGTCTTTAAATATTTAAGTTTTTTTAAAGAGAAGTTCCTATAGTAAATCATTCATTTTCATTTAACAAATAGTTAATGAGCATTTAATATGCTAGATGCTGAGTGTTAAATGTATATATTTATAATTATATGAGTAATATATTCATACATACATACATGTATATGTTAGCTGAGTATAAAGGGCAACAGCAAGAACAATGTAGAGTTATTGTATTCTGGTAAGACAGAATAGAAAAACAAAGGCAGCTTTTGGAAAACATGTTGAGGAGTTTACATATCTTGAAGACAATGTGATGAATTTTAAGCAGGTGAGTAAGGATATGGATGTGTACAACCAGACCCAGCAAGTTGAAAGGATAAGTAGAACACAGGTGTCTAGATACTGGGGAAGACTAACCATTAATAAAGCCTTGGCAATAAGGATGCAAAGACTCTGTACGCATTTGTCTTCCTTACCCCCACTGGTGGAAGTCACTGATTGATAAAGTACCCTATCCCTCTGATCTCTAAAATACTTTCAGAATTCTTCTTTCTTGGGGGTTCTGGGTGACTCGGTCAGTTAAGTGTCTGACTCTTGGTTTGGGCTAAGGTCGTGATCTCATGGTTCATGAGTTTGAGCCCCACGTCAGGCTTTGTGCTGACAACACGGAGCCTCCTTGGGAGTCTCTCTCTCTCTCTCTCTCTCTCCCTCTCTCTCTCTCTCTCTCCCCCACCTCCCCTGTTCACTCTCTTTGTCACTCTCTCAAAATAAATGAATAAACATTTTAAAAATAGAAAGATTTAAAAAAATTTTTAAGTGTATTTATTTATTTTGTGAGAGAACGTGAAAGCATGAGCTGGGGATGGGCAGAGGGAGAGGGAGAGAGAGAATCCCAAGCAGACTCCATGCTGTCCGCCCACAGCCCGACTCAGTGTTTGATCTCATGAACCTTGAGATCACGACCCGAGCCAAAATCAAGAGTCCAACACTTAGCCAACTGAGCCACCCAGGTACCCCAGTCTCAGGATCTTTCTCAACTGTATTTTAGGTAAGCTCTACCAACTGGTCACCAAGAATTCTGGTGTGAAACCATATTTGCCATCCAGAATTTAAGGGAATGGTGGGAAAAAGGAAACTCTGTACAATGAAACACTAGGAGTGATAGGGTATTGGACACAAAGGTGATAAGAAATTTCTTGAAAGATAAAATGGTCAATATTAAAGGTAGATGAGATGACTAGGAAGATGAGGAAAAGGTGTTCAATGGACTGGATAAGCAGGAGGACATTTATGTGCCTGTCAAGAATAGTTTCCGTGGAATAGAGGCAGTTAAACTAATGAGTAGTGGGTTGAGGGATGAATGAGAGATAAGTGAAAAGAGTCTAACGTTATATCTTTGAGGTATTTAGGTATGTGAGACAACAGGAGAGCAATGGAATAGTAAATAGAGGATATTTGTAGGATTCAGAAAAGCTGTATTTCTTTTTATTCTTATTATGAAACAAGCTTGATCATTTGCATTTATCCCTACAGGATACTTTTGTTACAAAGTATATTTTATCAGGTCTCAGTCGATAATGCCAACAACAAGGTCCACAAATGGGGAGTCCATTTCTTAGAAAGGAACAAAAGACAGAATAGGCTCGAGCAGGAAGGTCCGCTTTGCTTTCTCAGCCTTTCCCTGGAGAGAAGGGGTGTCACAGTTTCCTGCCCCTCTCCATCACATCTCCGGCTGCAGGGTGGTCTTTGATTACATTCCGTAGTTTGTTACTACCATGGATACAGAAGGGCTGATAAAGTTTCTGGGTTTTTTTGCAATATAAGGATTTCTGTGACACTTTAATAAGTTTTGCTTCATCAGCATGATAAATATGGGCTCTAAAGAACACTTATCAGTTGGTTTAATAAATCAACGTAATGCAATATGTTGTGATGTGAAAAGGGAACGAGGTTATGAAGAAAATCTTAAAAGTAGTGTTAAGCTGAAGCATGTCTTTAGAAACTGCTGTATGTAGTGATTTCATATCAAAAATGTAATTCTGCATAAATTGCCACGATTTTTAGCTGACCAGAAAGAATACCAATAAGTTTCCCCCCCACCCTGGAAATATCTCACAGTGGGTGAAGTATTTTGTTGAGTTTATATCATCTGTTATTAATGAATGTTGATCTGATGTTTTATTTCTAGTGTCGCAGGAATAATCATCCTCACAGTAAAATAAGGAATCGAATTTGGGGAATGGTCAATTTTGTCAACATGGTAAGATCTCATAGCATCTGAATCAATCTAAGAATACAAATGGAAAATACCTTTTAGGGTAGATATCTCCTGGGTTTTGTGGTAAGCTCAGTATTGAGACGGCCCAAAACACAGAAATTCACTGCATAGACTAATGAACCAAAATCCATTGAAAACTGTAAGGCAATAAAGGAAACACAGCTCTGAGATTTTGGGTTTTGAAGTGAATGACATTTAACATCTAAATAAATTTCAAATATTGGTTAGCAACCACAAAATTTATAAAGCAACATATAAAGACTTGAAAACTCATCATGCATACATCAAATCCATTAATACATTTAAAATCACTGTTCCAGAACATAGCACTGTTGGAGACCTTGTCCCCGCTTCACCCACCTTGTCCCCACTTCACCCTCAGCTTCAGGCCTTGGTTAAGAGTCAGAGCTGAAAGGTCTGCACTCACAATTCTTATCTCTCCTTCAGTAGTAATCTGTTTTTGTTGTTAATTCAGTGGTCTCTAGCTTGGTTAGGGGACCCAGAGAGTTTTGTTACCCTGATCTATCCTGTTTTAGGAAAGCTCTGCCCATGGGGTCTTTGGGTAGATTATTCTCATCATTTATGTTCTTCCTTCACTGGTAGGAGACCTAGAAGGCTCTGGCCTTAGGACAGCTTCCTGTCTGTCCTCCAGGGGCAGAAGGTTTTTGTTTGTTTGTTTTTCTGGTTTTTCTTTTCCCTTCTTTCAGTAACAATAGGTTTTCACTTGAGTTCTGAGAGAATAAAAAAAAAAAAATGCCCCACCCTCAGCAATCGATATGCCATCCAGACAGACAGATCATCAATAAAGACTGGATTTGAACAACACTATAGACCAAATGAAACCAACAGGTATATGCAGAATTTTTCACCCAAGAGCAACAGAATGCACCATTTCTTTTCCAGAGCAGAAGAGACATTTCATGATATATATTATAGAGTAGGCCACAAAGCAAATCTCAACAAATTCAAGAAGATGGAAATGATATCAAGTATCTTTTCCTGCCACAGTGGTATGAAACTAAAAAAGCAACGCCAGTCAGATTAATGGAAAATTTATAAATATGCAGAAATTTAAGAGCACATTCCTGAACAACAAATGGACCAAAGGATAAATGAAAGGCATAAGAAAAAAATCTTGGTACAAAAAATGAAAACATAACCTATCAAAACGTATGAGATGCAACAAAAGGAGCTCTGGGAGGAAAGTTTATAGCTATAAATGCAAACATATATCAATTAAAAAGAAAATATCAATAAACAACTAACATTCTACCTTAAGGAACTGCAAAAAGAGCAAACTAAGCCCGTAGTGAGCACGAGGAAAGAAGGAACAATGAGATAAGAACAGGAAAAAAATTTTTTTCTGAAGGTCACACAGCAGCTTAGTGCTTTTGTTTTTCTGGAGAGCAAGAGTCTGGTAGGTTTAAAGATGTTCCCAAGTCAGCAGTTTCTCTCATCCTTCAAGCCTATCCCACCAGAGGAGGGGACCTCCAAGTCTCCCATTCTGCCCTCCATGGTTTCATGGGCATGCAGAGGAGGCCCGTGGAGAAGATTCTGAGCATAGGTGTGAGATTCCTTATGCCTGTGTCTCTCAGAGGATCCCATACTCATTCTATCACGTACTTGCCCTTTAGCAATTCCTTAAAAATGTCTGGTAAATTCTTCTTATGTCTTGTATGGCGCTCAGCATGCTCTGCTGCTGGGAGATACTCCAGTACCATTTCTGCCTTAAAGAAGCAATCTTTCCCGAGATGTCAGGCATCATCTTACTTGCCCTGTTACCTCAGCTAACTTACGGTCCGATCTGATATGACTTTGTAGATTCTCTGGCTTTTTCTTTCTGTCAGGGTAGAAGCGATATTATTTCCAGTTTTGTACATCGGAGCCGGAAGTAGATATTCTCTGAGCTTTAAGCCTATTTCTATGGCTATTAAAAACCCTCCCCACATTTTTCTAAAAGGGAGGAACAATGTGGTGTGAAACAGTTATATCTCATAGTCACCTATGTTTTTTGTTTTCCTGTTTCTTTTTATTGATTGATTTTCTCCCTTTTCTCCATATCCATACCAGCATCTGTTGATGGCCGTTCTAACAAGCATGAGATCATACCTCATCGTGATTTTAATTTGCATTATCCTAATGCCTAGTGATGTTGAACATCTTTTCATGTTCTTATCGGCCTTTCATGCATCTTTTTTGAAAAACATGTCTGTTTAGGTACTTTGCCCATTTTTGAATTAGGTTATTTGTATTTTTTTTGCTATTGAGTTGATGGGTTGTTTAGGTGTGTTGGATATTAACCCCTTATCAGATATATGGCTTGTAAATATGTTTTCCCATTCCATCTTTTCACTTTTTTAATGGACTCTTTTGCTGTGTAGAAGCTTTGAGATGCAGTCGCATTTCTTATTTCTTATTTTATTGCTTGTGCTTTTAGGCGTCATATCCAAAAAAATCATTACCAAGACCCATGCTAAGGAGCTTTAGTTTTGTTTTCTTCTAGGATCTTCATAGTAAGACTCAACATGTAAGTCTTTAATCCACTTTGAATTCATTTTTGTGAGTGGCATAAGTTACTGGTTCATCTTCATTCATTTATTTACATGTCAATACCCAATCATCTCAGCATCATACATTGAAGAGATAATGTTTTGTCCACTGAGTGTTCTTGGCTTCCTTGTCAAATATTAGTTGACTGCATATGCCTCGGTTCATTTCTGGGCTCTTGATTCTGTTCCATTGGACTATTTGTCTCTTTATATGCTAGTCCCATACTGTTTTGATGACTTTAGATTTACATAAAACTTAACATCAGGAAGTGTGATGCTCCTGCTTTGTCTCTCCCAGGATTTTTTTTTTCTTGGCTATTTGGGTGTTTTTTGGTTCTATATAAACTTTAGGAGTTTGTTTTCTACTTTCATAAAAACTGTCATTGGAATCTTGATAGGGATTGCATTGACTATATAGATGGCTTTCAGTAGTATTTGCATTTTAACATTATTAATTCTTCCACTCAATGGACAGAGGATACCTTTGCATTTATCTGTGTCTTCTTTGATTTATTTTATCAACTTATACTTCTAAGCATACATATCTTTCAGCTCCTTAGTTAACTTTATTCCTAAGTATTTTATTATTTTTGACGTTCGTGTATGTGGGGGATAAATATTTTTATTTCTTTTCAGAAATTTCCCTGTTATTGTCTAGAAATGCTACCAAATGTCTGCCTGCTAATTTTGTATCCTGCAACTGTACTAAATTCATTGAGTAGATCTTAACAATTTTGGGTTGTCTTTGGGATTTTTCTATAGATAAAATCATGGCTGCAAATAGAGACAATGTTACTTTCCTTACCAATTCTGATACCCTTGTTTCTTTTTATTGTCTGATCGCTGTAGCTAGAACTTCCAGTACTATGTTGAATAGGGTTGCTAAGAGTGGGTACTGGTTTCATTCCTGATCTTAGAAGAAAAGCTTTTTCACCATTGAGCATGATGTTAGCTGTGCGCTTGTCATATATGGCTTTGATTATGTTGGGATATGTTCCACCTATGCCTAATTTGTTAAGAGGTTTTTTTAATAATGAATAAAATGTTGAATTTTGTCAAGTTGAGATATGATTCTTATGATTCTTTTCTTTCGTGTTATTAATGTAATATGTCACATTCATTGATTTGTTTATTTGAATGACCCTTGCATCCCAGGGTAAATTCCACTTGATCATGTGAATGATCCTCTTAATGTGCTGCTGAATTCAATTTGGTGACATTTTATTGAGATTTTTTTGCATTTATACTCATTAGGGATATTAGCCTGAAGTATTCTTTTCTAGTAGTATCCATTTCTGGTTTGGGTATCAAGGTGATGTTGGCCTTGTGAAATGAGTTTGGAGTGTTTCCTTCCCTTTGAGTTTTTTCTTTTTCTTTTTCTTTTTGGAAGAGTTTGAGAATTATTGGTATTCATTCTTTAAATGTTTGGTATATTTACACTATCTGGTCCTGGGGTTCGTTAGGATAGTTTCGATTATTATTTCAATATCCTTACTAGTAATTGGTCTATTCGGAGTTTCTATTTCTGTTGATTTGGTCTCGGTAAGTTGTATGTTTCCAATTTTTTGCTTTTCTCCTAGGTGTCATGTTTCTTGTCATATAGTTGTTCATAGCAGCCTCTTGTCCTTTAAATTTCTGTGATATCAGTTGTAACGCCCCGTTTTTCATTTATGATTTTGCTGGTTTAAGTCCTTTATGTTTTGTTTAGTCTAGCTAGGGTTTGTCCATTTTCTTCATCTTTTTAAAAAACTGACTTTTAGTTTGGTTAATCTTTTCCAATGTTTTCTGTTCTCTACTTCATTTATTTCTCCTATAATGTTTATCATTTCCTTTCTTCAGCTAAGTTTGGGCTCAGTTTTTATTGTTATTGTTTTGGTTTGGTGTTTTTTAAATATGTATAGTTCCTCAGTGTGTAGAGTTAGGTTGTTTATCTGAGATCTTTCTTACCTCTTAATGTAGGCATTTATGGCTATGAACTTTCTTTTCTCTTAGAGCTGCTTTTGATGCATCCTATAAGTTTTTCATGTTGTGTTTCCATTTTCATTTCTCTCAAGAAACTCTTGTTTCCCCTTTAGTTTCTCCTTTGATCCATTGATTGTGCAGGAGAGTATGCTTAATTTTCATGTATTCATGAATTTCCAGTTTTCCTCTTGTTATTGGTTTCTAGTTCCATACCTTTATATTCAAAAAAGATACTTGGTATGATTTCTGTCTTCTTGAACTTGCTAAGACTTGTTTTAAAACCTAATATATAGTCTATCACAAAAATATTCTATGTGCATATAAGAAGAATATGTATTCTGTTGTTGGATAGAATGTTCTATATATGTCTGTTAGGTCCATTAGGGCTAAAGCATTGTTCAAATTCACTGTTGACTTATTGATTCTCTGTCTGATCTATCCATTGTTCAGTGTGGGGTATTAAAGGCCCAACTATAATTGCTTTACTGTTTATTTCTCCTTTTATTTCTGCTGGCTTTTCTTTGTATATTTGTTTTCTTTTTTTCAAGTTTTTTTTTTAATGTTTATTTATTTTGAGAGAGAGAGAGAGAGAGAGAATGTGCACACAGCTGAAGAGGAGCAGAGAGACAGAGGGAGAGAGAGAATTCTAAGCAGGCTTTATGCCATCACCAAAAAGCCCAATATAGGGCTCGACCTCAAGAACCATGAGATCATGACCTGAGCCAAAATTAGGATTCGGACACTTGACCAAATGAGCCACCCAGGCACTCCATATATTTAGGTTTTCCAGTATTAGGTATATATATATATATATATATATATATATATATATATATATATAACTATTATATATATATATATGTAGTTATATAGTTATATATATATAGTTATATAGTTATATATATATAGTTATATATATAGTTATATATATATAGTTATATATAGTTATATATATAGTTATATATAGTTATATATATAGTTATATATATAGTTTTATATATATAGTTATATATATAGTTATATATATAGTCATATATATAGTTATATATATATAGTTATATATACAGAGTTATATATATATAATTATATCTTCTTGATATATTGACCCCTTTATCATTGACTAATGCCCTTAGTTTAAAATCTACTTTGTTGGATATAAATATAGCTACCACTACTTGTCTTTCCTTTCTTTCTTTCTTTCTTTCTTTCTTTCTTTCTTTCTCCTTCTAGTTACCATTTGCTTGAAATGTCTTTTTCCATTCCTTCCCTCTTAGTGTATGTGTGTCTGTAGGGCCAATGTGTCTTGTATGCTGTATATTGTTGTATTTTGCTTTTCTATCCATTCATCCACCCTATGTCTTTCAGATTGAAGAATTTAATTTGTTTCCATTTAGAGTAATTATTGATAGGTAAGAACCTAGTATTGCCACTTTGTTTATTGTTTTCTGGATGTTTTGTAGATCCATTTTTCCCTTTTCTTATCCTACTGTCTTTTTTTTGTGTTTTGATATCTTTAGTATCAGTACACTTTGACTTCTTTATTGTATTCCTTTGTATAATTGCCAGAAAAATTTCCCTTGAGGTTATCATGAGGTTTACATAAGATATCAAACTTATCACATCCTGATTGAACCTGATAACAACTTAGAATTCATATACTTTGCACTTCTCCTTTTTCTCCTGACATGTTAGATTACTGCTGTTATAATTTAGATGGTTTTTAAATATTTTGTAACAAATAGCATTGTGCACATTGTACTTATGGGTTTTTTTTTTTGCTATGTTCATTTTTTTTAGCTTTTAAACTAGAGTCATGACTTATATACCACTATTACCAAATTGCAGAATCTAACAATGACTATATACTTACCATTATAAATGAGATTTATCAACAGAAACTTTTTAGGCCAAGAGAGAATGTAATATCAAAATAACTGTCAACTAAAAATACTATGACTGGTAAAGCTGTCCTTCAGTAATGGAGAGACAAAAACTTTCTTGAACAAACAAAAGCTGAGGAAGAGAGTTCATTACCACCAGACCTGCCTTACAAAAAATGCTAAAGGGATTTCTTTGAGGGGAAGAAAAGGAATGCTAATTAAAATCATAAAAAAACATAAAACGGTAACATTAATCTCTTACATAACTAAGAGTCTCTTATGGTTTGCCTCTCTCTCTTTTTTCCTTTCCCCAGTGTTCACCTGTTTTGTTTCTTAACTTCTATATATGAGTTAAATCATTGTATTTGTCTTTCTCTGACCGACTTACTTCACTTAGCATAATACACTCTAACTCCATCTACATCATTGCAAATGGCAAGACTTCATTCTTTTTGATGGCTGAGTAACACTCCGTTATATACCATATCTTCTTTATCCATGAATATCACGCTTCGTAGTAACGATTGCATCCTCTACTAATTCTGTGAGCTCTCCATTCAGTTTCTTATTCATCCTTTCTTTCAATCTACTTTGTATTGGCTGCTATATACAGTTTTTGTCTCAAAATCCTCATAATGTGTACTTAAACTTTATCTTCTCTTGTGATGACATCAAACTATCTGCCAGCTTAGAGTTTACAAAAGCAAATGGGAATAGGGGTGAGAAGGCTTATGGGCTACAGCTATTGGTGCCTGTTTTGAGCAGTCTCCGGGTAAGATTTCTCAGACTACTAAGTAGTTCCAAAAATCAAACAAAATATGGCAGCTAAGCTATTAGTCTTTGAAAGTCAATATCAACCTTCTAATCTGCCATAGAACCAGCTAATGACTTAAATGGAGAGATAAATAAGGTACATTTAGTCCTCAGTGTGTCACTGTTAGTGAATTCACGTAGGTCAGTTATAATCTCAGAGCCTTAATAAATTATTTATTCTAGGCACATCTTGAGCCCAGTGTCTGTAAAGTTTATGACAGCTCAAAGGGAATCTGATTTATTTATTGTTTTTAATGTTTATCTTTTGAGAAAGAGCAAGAGAGAGAGAGTGTGCAAGTGGGAGAGGGGCAGAGAGAGAGAGCGAGACACAGAATCCGAAGCAGGCTCCAGGCTCTGAGCTGTTAGCACAGAGCCCGACGTGGGGCTAGAACCTGCTAGCTGTGAGATCATGACCTGAGCTGAAGTCAGACGTTCAACCGACTGAGCCACCCAGAGGGGCCAAGGGAATATGATTTTTTAGTCAAGTGTCTTTGTCGGTCATGATAATCCACCCAGGATTCTGGCCAATTTACTCTACATTCTGTTTCAATGTAACCATTTGTAAAATAAGGCCTGTGCTTTTTTGTTGATGTACCTCACATATTTTGTTTTGTTTTGTTTTATAAAATGTTTATTTATTTTTGAGAAAGACAGAAACAGAGCATGAGTGGGGGAGGGGCAGAAAGAGAGAGGGAGACCAAGATTCCGAAGCAGGCTCCAGGCTCTGAGCTGTCAGCACAGAGCCCGACGCGGGGTTCAAACCCACAAACCGCGAGATCATGACCTGAGCCGAAGTCGGACACTCAACTGACTGAGCCACCCAGGCACCCCTGTACCTCACATGTTAAAAGTACTTATTTCAATATAAAGGAATATAGTAACAATGAAGGATCCTTCTGTAACTTGACTCTGTGAAAACTTACTTCCCCTTTGAACAGATTTATAAAACCGTGGACATTCATGTGACATTGGTTGGCCTTGAAATGTGGACAAATGGAGATAAAATAGACATAGATTCAAATATGGAAAACACCTTATTGCGTTTTTCAAGTTGGCAAGAAATATTCCTTAAAAAAAGGAATAATTTTGATCACGTTCTGTTACTCAGGTATGTAAGTTCTCTATTTTCCTGCGTAACTTAGGTGGATTATTAAAAAAAGAAAATAAAACAAATGAACAGCAACCAAATACTTTTTAAAACAATTGACTTTTGCATAGTACACAGTGACAAAATGTTATGTCTAGCCATACGTAAAATTTATAAGTGAACTTTTTCATATTCTTTCTTTCTAGTATTGGCTAATACTAGAAAGTAAACATATGATATATTTCCAATTCTGGGCAGGGTTGAAAATGTCATTAGGTAAGCAATGTACTTTTAGAATTGATTCACTTATCAACATCCAACACTAACTCCTTCCATGTTATGCCATTCCAATGCACCACCAAAACCAGCCTTTCTGGTGGAAAGGAATATCCTCATTCCCTGGATATTTTCCCTCAACAGAGTGTCCCTATCCAGTGACTAGCCTCTCAAGAGCATCTCTTCTGCTGTTAAAGATGACAACTAACTAATCTATCACAGCGTTAATATTCCTAAGTAAAGGTTGGGATTTACGTACAGTATTACATCATTCTTTAAAGCGGGATGGGGGGCATTTTTATCATATTTTTGTAATTCAAAATACCTATCACACTACTCAGCCTATAAGAAAATGATAAATAATTGTGGAGCCGAACTGATCTTCACCTTGTGTTAACCATAGTCCTGTTATCCTAATTAAATTATGAAAACACACCTTTGGAGCAATGGAATCTTTCGGCAATTCTTCTGGTGCCCTTAAGGCTACTATGTATATAACCATGGTACCCACTTATCCCACTTCATTTTCCTATAATAGCAGTGCTTCTCCTAAGGTCTGTGGATGGCCAACAAATGTGCTTTCCGCCATCACAGCGGTAAGTGTTAACTTTCAGTTCGAACTCAGAACAGTGAACCTTCCAAAGCCTATAGTTGGAGTCCAGCTCTTTGGCAGATTGATGAGAGTGTAATGCACCTCCAAAATAATATCATTTCTTATTTTTATATCTGGAATGGCCCCAGCACACATCTGCAGAGGGTCATAGTTGTACCTGACTTGGACTCAGATATTCATGCACCAGTTTGCCCTAAAATTACAGAGGTTAAAGTAAAATATCACCATGACCTTTGTTGTGGGCAAGATTAATCTCTTTGCCTATTTTTTGGGCCTGTGTTTTAAAATAATAAATAGTTAAGAAATATTTACATGGCTGTAAACGGAAAACTTTGCTTTCCTCAATGTCTCTTATCCTGAGCAGTAGCTTCTTACACCAATAGTACGTCTGCAAATACGGAGATGAGAAAAGTGCTACTAAATGTTTAACCGGACATCATATTTGAGACTTCTTATGTGTTGAGCTTCTTGGACGTCTTTTTGCCTATATTCACAGAGAACCAGAAGGGATGAGACAATATATATGGCATTATCATGGTGTGACTTTTGTTCTTAAGTGACCTTGAGCAAAATCAGACCGTGCTCGCTCTGATGCTTTATTTCCATAGGTGGTGTTCTTCCAAGATCTCCAGAGTCTAGCAAGACCAGAATTCTAAGTTCTTCCAAGATGTGTAGCCAAACACTGAGACTAAAATGTGCAACATTTCTAAAGCAAAGAAAGAAATAGAGCATATTTCTGTTTTGATCTTCTTGGTCAAAAAAGTTAAAGATTAAAGGTGGTCATCTAGCCTGACCACCTTCCTTGTATTTGAACCTTCTTAATTAAATTCCAAGTGTGGTCCTCCAGCTCATGATCACTGTCTTTAAAGTGGTTCAACTCTAAATGTTCTTGAAAGCATATCAGGTCTGGATTCCCTTAACATACACAACTACATCTGTCTTTTTAGGTAATCCAAGAATAGTTCACGTGACAACTGTTTAAAATATTTGATTATAGCTATCAAGTCCTCTATGAATTTCTATGGTTGATTGAAATTTTCTAAAAATTTTCAACTATAGCTAATTAATTAGTCATGGTGTTGAGTCTACTCACTGTGTTGTATTTTTCCCTCCAAACATTTTTTAGCTTAATTGTTTGGTCTAAGTGGTTTTATCCAAAACTGAGTATAGAGTAAGCCATGGAAAATTGGACTCTCACCTTATTATGTTTTTAGAAAGTACTTTTTTTAAGACTTCAACTTCAGACTGTACTGTTTCAATGCCTCTAATATACCACAGGTTTTAAATGAGCTTAATAACAACTAAGATCATCCTCAATTCTAGAACTCTAGAACAAAAGGCACTTTTATGTGCAAAGATACTAGCATTGTGAGGGTTCGTAGCAATTCAATCTTTGTGTTAAACTATGACCTCAGACTGAAGAGTGTATTTGCACCTTGTTTCCAGTGGGAAGTGGCTCTACACAAATGCACAAGGAATTTCTTATCCAGGGGGTATATGCCTGCCTTATTATTCCTCCAGTGTCGTTAAGGTAGGCTGTGTTTTATTGAAGTTATGTTACTTAATCAAAAAGTTTGAATTAAACTTTTGTAAATTTTCTGCGTCCCGCTGAAGAGAACACGCATGCATTCTGTCATATATTCCCACCAAGATATGTCATGATGAAGCTGTTATGTTTCTTTGATCAAATCAGAAAATAATCTTTTATAAAAACTATAGATGAACAATGAAAGTAAACGAGTGTTGTTCAGAGCTTAAAAGAACACCACACACAAATGAACATACAAAAACTAAGAAAGCTTTTTGGCATATTAAATATAATGTGTCTTTATTTACAAGGACACATAAAGTGCACAAAACTTGATGGCTGAGTTAGCAAGTGATAATTGTTCTCATGCTGAAAAGGGAGTGCATAAACCATTTAAAATAGCATATAGCAAGACAACCTTGCAATTCATTTTCAGGAAGAATAAGGCCTTCAAACTGCTGACTTAGCTATTTTATCTGGTATTTTTCCCAAGTCACTAAGCTTCTAGTAAATGGTGTCCAAGTAATCTTATTTCAGTCTTATTAAGACCTTGAAATTAAAACCTAGTACATGATCTCTTTCTTAAATGGATATTTTTATGATTATGCCTTGACTCCGGTATTTTAATAACACAAATTCTGCATAGTGGAGTCCGTCTAATCTAACACAGGCTGTCGCCACTCCAATTATGACATTGCAACTCGTCCAGAACACATTTTAAATTTCAAACAAGTGCAATGAGAGAGCCAAATTAGAGGAATTTTACCTTTACAGTAGCCTAATATCCCACTCCTTTCTGGAAATTAATTTTTTAGTCATTAACATAGAGATAAAAACATGAACTAGAGCTAAAACACAGGTAACAATCAACCCTGCCTGGGATTTCAAATCACTGAATTTCTGGGTTTTTTCGTAGCAGAAACTTCCTCCGCAAGGATCACACAACATTGTTGTGCAGTGTAAGACTGTACTTTGAAAACATGAACCTCGCATATTTATTTTTGCCCTCTTTGAATATCTAGTATATAAAAGGCAAATCAATAATGCTTATTGTATTGTGTAGGACATTAGTTTATCGTTTTTAGCTATTTGTAAGAATGAGTTTATAGAAATCCAACAGTGACTATTACTGTGCCGCAAAAAAAGGATTTCAAAATGTTAGTGTTAGAGACCCTCAGAAGGTCATTTGTCCAACATCATTATATAATTAAAGGACCCGAAGGCAAGACAGGGAGATAACTAAGTCCGTGGCCTCTCAGATAAGTACTACTTAACCAGAAGCTAGAAACTGGGTCTCGACCAATAGTTCGAAACACTATGTCCTAGAGTGCATTATCTTATAGAAATTTCTGATGCACATCTTTTCTTGGCCTTAGGATCTTTTACCTGACCTAAATGTAGTCGCAAGCAGAATTGCACATCAGCTGGGGCATAGCCTTGGGATGAAGCATAATGGTTACCCGTGTACTTGTACTTTTGAGAGATGCGTGATGGATCACGGTGGAAGGTAAGGCTCAAACCATGCAGAGAAGACATTTAGATATTTTGCGACTGGCTCTTGATTAGATCTCCATATCATCGGGATATACTGTTATTATGTGAAAATTTTCCTAATATATTCCGTAAATTCTCTTACAAAACCAGCCGTGATAGGCTTCCCTTTGGGGTCTAAATCTTATCAGTTGGTAGTGTCTGTCCTAGTGATACAGTGAGAGAAAATTTAAAACTCCATCTGAGCATACTACAAAAGTATGCAATGATTAATTAGTAAATTGCACTAAGGTGCATAGGGGAGGGATACACTCAATGTGCCTCGTTTTATCATCTTTGTTATAAACTCTAATTTCCTCCTTCAAATCTTTACTCACATGTTATTCTCAGCCAAGCCTCCCCCAGCCACTTGATCCAATTGTTCAATCCTGTCTCCTCATAACACCCTGTCGGGAATTATCTATCCCCTCTTCTTTGCATTTCCCCCCCCATTCTTAGTATTAATCACTATTTAATATAGTCTATGCTTTAGCTATTTAGCTTATTATTTTATTTTTCCAATAAATTATAAACTTCATGAAGGCAGAGGGTTTTGTCTGCTTCGTTCACTATTTCATCACACTATCTAGAAAAGTCCCAGATACACTCTATAAATAGTTACAGAATATAGGACTGTATATCCTGTGTGTGTGTATATATATATATGTGTGTGTGTGTGTGTGTGTGTATATATATATGTGTGTGTATATATATATGTGTGTGTGTATATATATATATATATCCCTTCATCATGCTGTGAATTATGTGCATCCAGGTCCTAAACCTTACATGTCTTGGAATTCCTTCACAGAGGGGACGCAGTGCATTGCATATAAGAAAAGTGTTTGCTGATGATGGTCAGTGCTTCTATATATTGATTAAATGAAGTAAAATAGTGAAAGCCCCAAATTATGGTGACTGGCACGGAATAAGAACTAAGTAACTGACAGCTGATCTTATATCATTATCTACATAATTAGTAGTGTTTTTCAGAACCCCACCATCCCAAAGTAACCCACTTAAGGCTCAAAAAGTACATCTGTACCCAATCGTGTCAATAATGGCAAGGGAGTCAAAACAAGAGGAAGACAGAAGGGAGGTGAATATCAGTTTTGTGAATCTTTAAACTTTTCAGAAGTATGGTGCATTCCTAGGATGTGTGAGATGTTACCAAATGAATCCTTTGTTCCAACAAATGTTTACAGAGACCTACTCTTGTACCAGACACGGAGTTAAACTAGCGCTTATTGGAAAAGAAGAAGAAGATCTATTTCTTGCTTTGAGAAGCTTGTAATCTTGCATGAACGATAAACAATTTTTACGGTGTTAAACTAGCGCTTACTGGAAAAGAAGAAGAAGAACCTTTTCTTGCTTTGAGAAGCTTGTAATCTTGCATGAATGATAAACAATTATGTAGATGATGGCAAGAGGCACAAGCAAAAAGTGATATGGGGCAGCAAGCCATTCAGTCTAAACTGTGGGCTTCAGGGAGGACTTTCTGGAGGAGATATAGTCAGAGTATTTTCACCAGAATGGCATGCGTTGCCTGTTTCAGTAGACGTTGCGTATTATAAAAGCCCAGTCGCTACTCTCGTATTCCACTAAGGCAAGAGTAGGAGAAGTAAATGGACTTTTAGAGTTGATCGTTTATATTTATTCTTTCTAAATCCCTCATAAAACTTTCATAGCTGTTCCCCCAGTATGCATGGATAAAATTAATCTTTGTTTTTCGCTCATCTAAACTCTAGCATTCCGGCACTAAAATTCAGTAAGTGCAACAGAATTCGGTACCTGCAACACGTGAAGGATTACAATCCGACGTGCCTGTTCAATGTCCCATTTTCTGATAAGCTAAGTGATTACCCGTATTGTGGAGACAAGAAGTTGGACGAAGGAGAAGAGTGCGACTGTGGCCCTGTTCAGGTATTTGCAAATGATGTTGTATTTATTTATTTATTTTTTTTTTTTTAAAGAATTTAGTATAGCATTTTTTTTTTCAACGTTTATTTATTTTTGGGACAGAGAGAGACAGAGCATGAACGGGGGAGGGGCAGAGAGAGAGGGAGACACAGAACCGGAAACAGGCTCCAGGCTCTGAGCCATCAGCCCAGAGCCCGACGCGGGGCTCGAACTCACGGACCGCGAGATCGTGACCTGGCTGAAGTCGGACGCTTAACCGACTGCGCCACCCAGGCGCCCCAATGATGTTGTATTTAAATTACGAAGTTTGTGCTCAGCTAGAACCTAGGCAGATAAGTAGCCTTTAATCAACCATATTTCTTGTAAAGTGTTAAGTAATGTGTTTTTTTGTCTCATTTTGAAACAAGTTATTGGCGTAGCCTCATTGCAAGGCATCTTACCAAGTCATGAATTACGCATAATGATCTTGCTGGAGACCCACAGTATCACATTTGCCTCGTTTATATATTAATTGGCTCTTCTTGTGAGAAAACCCCCTAGATGTCATTAAGTCTGATCTCATGCACAGTAACAATGTGTTCTCCACAGTCAGTCAATTGAGTTTTACTCAGGACCTTAGGAAGCTTGTCTATATCGCAGTTGGACAGTTCATGTGATTAGAAAACTCTGTCTTAATTGAGCAGAAACCTTCTAACCTTCCACATATTGATTACAGCCTTGGTCTCTGGAACACTTAGAAGAAGATTTAAGACAAATGTTTGAGTCATTCTTTTTTTTTTTAATTTAAAAAAAATATCTATTTTGAGAGAGAGCGAGAGAGAGCACGAGTAGGGAAAGGGCAGAGAGAGACAGAGACAGAGAATCCCAAGCAGGCTCCATGCCGTCAGCTCACAGCCGGATGTGGGGCTCAAACTTACGAACCTTGAGATCGTGACCTGAGCCGAAAGCGAGAGCTGAAGTCTTAACCAACTGAGCCACCCAGGTGCCCCTAGAGTAATTCTTAATCTGCTCTTCTCCAACATAGAGGCTATTTTGGTTGAGAGCTTATCATGTAGGTATGAGTCCTAAACAGCTACTTCTCAAGTTATGTGTATGTATATCACCTGGGGATGTTGTTAATTGTGGATTTTCTAATTCAGGAGGCCTGAAGTGAGGCGGAGATCCTTTATTCCTAACAACCACCAAGGTCACGTTGATACTACTGGACTGAAGACCGTATTTGTGGTATACACACAAATACTACAGTTCAAAATAAATCTAATTGTGTGGCGAACCAGAGACTGCACGATCGGAGTGAGGACAGTGACATGTCCAGAGTTTTCAAATGTCTCACCTTAAATGTGAAGAGGCTCTTAACTTTGGAAATTGATGCGTCTGCCCATGCCTGTTCTTTAAAATAGTTCTACAGTTTCATTCTAACATATGAAGTGCTGTCCATGACAGGATGCAGACAATTTCTTTTGCAATTTTTTAAAACTTTTTTTAACGTTTATTTATTTTTGAGACAGAGAGAGACAGAGCATGAACAGGGGAGGGGCAGAGAGAGAGGGAGACACAGAATCTGAAACAGGCTCCAGGCTCTGAGCTGTCAGCACAGAGCCCGACGCGGGGCTCGAACTCACGGACCGCGAGATCGTGACCTGAGCCGAAGTCGGCCGCTTAACTGACTGAGCCACCCAGGCGCCCCTTCTTTTGCAATTTTAATTTCGTTTGAGGAGACAGGGCCTAAGTGTCCATGAGTTTTTAATGAAGCGTTAACAACAGCAACAAAATCCAGCCTGAAATACTTAGCATCTTGAGAAAAATGTTAAATTATGTCTTCAGAAGTTCTATTATTTCATATTAAACCTTTAGTATAAAGCAGTAGCAGGACCCTTCCTTGCAAAGAGTGGAAAGGAAAATGGAAGGTCAGAAGCTTTGGGCTTTGTACCCTGCCAGGGAAAATTCACTGAGTGTGGAGTACTGAATGGCCAAACAGGAAGGAAACAAAGTAAAAGTCCCAAAGACCAGTTACAAGGAATCGTCTTCACATACATGTCCTAACCAAGGATAATGCATTTGCATTTCAAACCGAAAGACAAGTAACGATAAGTTATATACACGCACAGCTTATTAAACAGGAGCCTAACTACCAACCCATTTCCGATCTTTAACTTTTGCTTGTTGCCAGGAGTGCAGCAATCCTTGCTGTGATGCAAACAAATGTGTGTTGAAGCCAGGATTTACTTGTGCCGAAGGAGAATGTTGTGAATCTTGTCAGGTAAGGACCTTTGCTAAGACTGGGTTCTCCGTTTTCAGTTTATTAAGGATACAGAGGACCACAGAATTGTCTGTCCATTACTAGTTACATTACTAATCCCAGATTAGGGTTATGCTTGCTTGGCCCCAATAAAGCTTCTTCTGAGATGTTCTGGCGTTAAGCCCTGGCAGTGATCTATGGTCTGGGGAGTGAAGAAGCAGGTATCATATGTTCTGTTAGGAATAGAATTGTATGCTCAACATTACTCTTGTTCTTGGCCAACCTTTACGAAATCATTACCAACCTATTTAACCTCAGCTTGGGTGTCATTCTAACAACAGTGAAATAGAAGGGGAAAGGATTATACTGGGATTTAAAAGTGGGGAATAACTAGTACATGGAGATCTATTCCCAGAAAGGGCAATCAGATGTCCAAATGACTCTGTCCAAAGGTTTAATGACATTTCTTTCACCCACTATGTTCGGAACTCACAAGGAAAGGAAACATGTCTTCTTCATCTTCAAATCTTTCTAGAACTCATCGCAATTCAGTGCCTATTGAATGGCTGAATAAGAGAATATTTTCATGTACTTTCCTTCAGCAATGAGTCAGGGCACTTTTCTGGTTCATACGGAGAGATCTGATTTCTTGGGAGTGGAGATGCCTCATTATAGATACAGGCAGGAGGGGGTCCTGGTTGTGTGTGTGCTGGGGACGGAATGTACTAGAGCAGGATGAGCAGAGCACTTGCTCACCTCTCCATTTTATGTCCTTTCTGGTTCTGCCCAATGCTGTTCTAACCATCCTGTCACTCCTGAAATTACATAAACACCAAAGCATTTACTAATGATAACAATTCTCAGTGGAATGGAGAAGAAAGTCACGATCCAACCTTCAAACTTTTTTTTTTTTTACGATAAATTAAACGGGTCAACCCTCCCCTGCTGACTTAACCTTAAGCTACCTGAATATGCCCAAGATTTAGTCTTTTTTGTTTTTCTTCAACAGATGAAAAAATCAGGGTCCGTGTGCAGGCCAGCAAAAGATGAATGTGATTTTCCTGAAGTGTGCACGGGCCACTCTTCTGCATGCCCTATGGACAAATTCCAAGTAAATGGCGTTCCTTGCAAGAATGCAAAAGGTTACTGCTTCATGGGGAAATGCCCCACCCGGGATGGTCAGTGCTCTGAACTCTTTGATAATGGTGAGAGACGATTACCGCAAATGGCTGCTAACGATAATAGCCATTCTTTCTATTATTATCCTGTAAAAATTTATGGGCTAGTTTGAAGATAACGCCGTTTGTGGCATTCTTCCCAGATATCACCTAGAATCTCTCTGGATATTACCTTTAATATTAGTTGAGGGGCGCCTGGGTGGCTTGGTCGGTTAGGCGTCCGACTTCGGCTCAGGTCATGATCTCACGGTCCGTGAGTTCAAGCCCCGCGTCGGGCTCTGTGCTGACAGCTCAGAGCCTGGAGCCTGTTTCAGATTCTGTGTCTCCCTCTCTCTGCCCCTCCCCTGTTCATGCTCTGTCTCTTTCTGTCTCAAAAATAAATAAAGGTTAAAAAAAAATTAAAAAAAAAATTAGTTGATATTACCATTAATGTTAATTAACTGCCTCGGTATGTGGGTTAAGGTATGTTTGCTACTTTTTTTTATATCCACACTCTGCCGTAAAATATCTTCCTGATGCAATAGGATAGTTTTAAAGTGATTTGTTTACCCCATTCTGCCTCCCCGCCCCCTGATACTGACATTTCAATTAGATTAGAAAAATAAGGTATTGTGTGATGTATAACATTCACGTTTTTATTGCGTTACTTTAATCATACTACTTTGGATCCTAGAGGTGAAAGACAGTTCTGATCTCTGCTATGAGATGAATAAAAAGGGAAATAGATTTGGATACTGCAAAAATAAGGAAAACGGATTAATTCCCTGCGAAGAGAAGTAAGTACCACGTGAAGAAAAGCAAGTGCTTTCTAAGAGCGTTTTTGTGAAATCAGAACCAGAACGGCTCTTGTTCTGACAGCTGCTAACCTCTTTTGATTGAGATTAGGAAGAGAGGGAGTGAGGCAGCAAGGACACAACCCTGGGAGTGGAACTGGCATTTATGTACTGTAGTTATGAGCTGAAGGTCGTGGAATATAAGGAAGAAAGATGGGCAAGAGTTAAAATTCCTAGGAAAGAAAGGGAAGAAGAGAAGCTGCAAAAAATAGGAAAGAGCAAACAGGAGGAGGAGGAGGAAAGTAAAGTGGGAAGGGGTGGAAAGAAGCAGAAAGAAGGAAGCGAGTGAAGCCACATCCAGAAAGAAACGTAGAACTTGAAACGGGAAGGAAGGGGAGAAGTGAACGATCTGATTTTAAAAACCATGAGCTGTGTCATTCTTCCAGACTTGTTATGCTCAGAAAGGCTTTTTTTTGTTTATGTGCCACGGAGGGATATGGACTGAAAACAAACGATAAAAGACTTAGGTCGAGTTTGACTTTGCTCCTAAATATACTAGGTGAAACTGGGCGATCCCTTAACCTCCTCTTCCTTCCAATTGTTGCCCAATCTGTCAAATGGGTATTATAATAATAGCAAAGACATAGGTTTGTTGTGAGAATTAACTGGGTGCTCTGTGCCAGAAAGAGATTCGAATGTCTTGATTAACATTATGCTAATTCAAATGACTAATAGGAAATACTCTTCTGGAAACGTGAGCTAATGTTGATTTGTGACAATCACAGAGATCTAAAGAAATACGATCGTTCTACATCACAGTTCCCAGAGTCAGGACTGTGACTGTCCAACCTTTCATCCTGCCTCTCTCGGTGCTTCGGCAGCCCACTGATAAGCCTGGGTCTAGAGAAAAGTTACCAAACTGCTTCACTGCTGGTCTCGTCTCTATGAAATCCTTATTTCCAGGTCCCAAGTCTGAGAATATTCTCCCTTTCCTTCAGAGATGTCAAATGTGGGAAGATACACTGCAGCAGAGGGAAGCACTCGTCTCTACCTGGAGAAGAAAAGATCAGTCACCTTGAGAAGGTTTCAAAGAAGAATGTCACTACTGAGTGCAAAACTTTTAGTTCATACCGCAATTCTAAAGATTTGGGCCTGGTTGCTTCTGGAACAAAATGTGGAGATAAAATGGTAGGACGAAAGCCTTTTGTCCTATTAAAACTTCTTGGTTCAGTCACTTGAAAACATTACTTTTTGTAATTGGTTCCTGAGGGCCTATATATGAGAAAGCAGAAACAAATGGGCAACGTTTTTATTTTTTATGGAGCAAAGTAGTAATAACACGATAATAAATATTCATTTCGCCTAATCTCTGTTAGACAAAATGATGTGTAAATGTTATAAGTGTGCTTAATTAGTATCTTACAGTAGACATCTAGTGAAGTTATAGGCATAATTTTTAAAATTAGTTTGACTATGAAGTAGCTATAGGTTCTTCAATTATGTTATTCATTCAGCCACATTTATTGCCCATTATTACCACCATACTGTGGTGCCAGTGACCATGCTGTACACAAATGATGTAAAGATGAGTGTACTTGAGAACTTCATAGACTGCATTAAATATTAAAATCAAACACAAGTGCTTTCATAGTGTTGTGACCAATATACATTCAAGCCCAAAGGAAGAAGTGATGGACTTTACTCGTAAAACACAAAAGGCATCTTATGATGCCATTAAATGAGTGACGTTTCAGCTTTGAGGTAATGAATATTTTTCAATGCAGACAAAATGAGAAAAGACTTTAAAAAATTGTTTTAATGTTTATTTATTTTTGAGACAGAGAGAGAGAGAGAGAGAAAGCGGGGGAAGAGCAGAAAGAGAGGGAGACACAGAATCCGAAGCAGGCTTCAGGCTCAGAACTCCAGAATCTGACGCAGGGTTGGAACTCATGAACGTTGAGATCGTGACCTGAGCCCAAGTCAGATGCTTAACCAACTGAGCCACCCAGGTGCCCCGAGAAGAGACTTTTTAGAAAGAAATAGTAACATAATACGCAAAGATACAGTGTGTATGGCATAGTCAGATAACTGGGAAATTTTGGTGTGACAGAAGCTTTGGGTGAAATATCAGAATATGAAATTGAGCAGCTAGAATAAGGCCAGATTAGAAAGGGTGTATTATTCCAAGATGAAAAGTTGAGAATGGACACTAAAAATAATAGCCAACTCATCAAGGTTTATAAACAAAGGAATATATGGAAAACATAATACTTCCAAAAAAATCAGTTATTTTGAAATAGTATGGCTTCTTTCTGTAATACACCTCCTTTCCTCCCATACCACCACCCCCAAACATTACAGTGTCATTCATATCATGTGATAGAGAAATGAATTGAAAAACAAAATTCATAATGTAAAAAAGGGAACTAGAATTTTAATAATTTAATGGAGCCCTATATTGCAAATCCATATTCTTAACTACTACAGTTTCCCATTATAATAACTAAATATCAAAATGGTGAGGAATGTGTATTTGTGAAATTTTAGGTATGTGTACCAACCACATGCTAGAAAGTTCAAGGACTTTCAATGGTAGAGTATATGAGGCACCACGTTAAAGAAAATATCAAATAATTTCTTATTCACTCCAGATAAGAAAAGTCATCCAAAAATACCAACAAAATTGTTTTTTTTAATGTTTATTTATTTCTGAGACAGAGAGAGACAGCATGAGTGGGGGAGAGGCAGAGAGAGAGGGAGACACAGAATCAGAAGCAGGCTCCAGGCTCTGAGCTGTCAGCACAGAGCCCGACGCGGGGCTTGAACTCACAAACCGTGAGATCATGACCCGAGCCAAAGTCAGTCGCTCAACCGACTGAGCCACTCAGGCGTCCCCAAAATTGTTTTGTTTTTTAAGAGATAAATAAAATTGACAAACCTTTAAATAGGCTGACCAAGAAACAAAGGGAAGAGGATTCAAATAATGAAATTATACATGACAGAGGAGACCTCACAGCTCTCCTGTGAATTCTGATATCACAGAAATAGAAAGTATCATAAAAAAATATTATGGATAATTCTACAAGTTGAATATTTAAAAGAAATGGATGAATTCTGAAAAACATACAACGTACCAAAATTAAATGATGAAGAAAGAGAACATCTGAATAAACCAAGAGAGATCAAATCAATAATTAATAATCTCCTAACAAAGAAAAGTCCTGGATCAGATGGTTTCACATGTGAATTCTATCAAATATTTAAAGAATTAATGCCATTCCTTCTCATCATCTCAAAAAATCAAACAGGAGGAGACACTTCCAAACTCACTTTATGTGGCCAGCATTATGCTCTATCAAAGCCAGAAGAGGAAACTATAAGAAAAGAAAATTATGGGCTAATATGGTTGATGAACATAGATGCAAAAATCCTAGCAAAAATATTAGTAAATTGAATTCAGTAGCACATTAAAAGGATTGTACACCATAATCAAGTGGGATTTATTCATGAGATGCAAGGATGAGTCTACTTACACAAAGTAATCAATGATACACCGCATTAAGAGAATGAAATACAAAAATCATATGACCATCTGAATAGATGCAGAAAAAGTATTTGGCAAAATTTAGAATCTTTTCATGCTAAAAACTCTCAACAAATTCTGTATAGAAGGAATGCACCCCAATATTATAAAGGCCATATGTGGTAAACCCACAACTAATATCATATGCAATGGTGAAAAGTTGAAAGATTTTCCTTTAAGATCAGGAACAAGAAAAGTGTACCCACTCTCCCCACTTCTAGTGAACATAGTACTGGAATTACCAGCCAAAGCAATTAGGCAAGAAAAAAATAACAGGCATTCAATTCAGAAAGGAAGAAGTTAAATTTTCTGTTTGCAGGTGATATGATCTTATATATAGAAAACCCCAGGGATACCTGGGTGGCTTGGTCGGTGAAGTGTCCAACTCTTGGTTTCGGCTCAGGTCACAATCTCAGCTTCATGAGTTCAAGCCCCGCATTGGGCTCTGTGCTGGCAGTCCAGAGCCTGCTTGGGATCCTCTCTCTCTAAACTCTCTGCCCTTCCCCCACTTGCACTGTCTCTGTCTCTCTCAAAATAAATAAATAAACTTAAAAAAGAGAAAACCCTGAAGGCTCCATCAAGCAACTATTAGAACTTATAAGTGAATTCAGTAAAGTTGCATGATAAAGAACAACATAGAAAAATTAGCCGCATTTCTATACACTAAAGAAAAAAAAAACCTATCTGTAAAAGAAATTAAAAAAAACAACAACCCCATTTATAATAGCATCAAAAACAATAAAAATGTTTAGGAGTAAATTTAACCAAGAGGTGAAAAGTCCATAGACTGAAAATTATTAAAGACGATCCAAAAATATGTAGGAACGACAAAAGATCTTGAATCACCAAAGCAATCTTGAGCAAAAAAGAACAAAGCTGGAGGCATCACACTTCCTTATATCAAACAATATTACAAAGCTATACAGCATGGAACAGCATGGAACAGACATTTAAAACATGCACATATAGACCAATGGAATTGAATAGAGATACCAGAAATAAATTTATGCATATATGGTCAACTAATCATTGACAAAACACCAACAATACACAATGGGGAAAGGATAGTCTTTTGAATAAATCGTTCTGGGAATACTACACATGCAAAAGAATGAAACCGGATTCCTAACTTACACCATGAACCAAAATGAACTCAAGATCATTTAAGGTATGAAACAGTAAAGCACCTAGAAGAAAACATAGGAGAAAATCTCCTTGTCGTTGGTCTTTGTGATGATTTTTGTTTTGTTTTGTTTTGTATGTGACACAGACAAAAAAGCAAAAATAAATAAGGGGGGCTATATCAAAGTAAAACATTTCTTCAGCAAAGGACACAATCAAGAAAATGAAAAGGCAACCAATGGAATGGAAGAAAAGATCTCCAAACCATATATCTGATAGAGTTAATATACAAAAGTTTTAACTAATTCATACAGCTGAAGAGCAAAAAACCCCAACAGTCCAATTTAAAAAAAAAAAGGCAAAGGACCTAAATGGACATTTTTTTCCAAAGAAGATATGCAAATGACCAACAAGGAGATGAAAAAGAGTTCAACATCATTAATCTTCAAGGAAAAGTGAATCAAAGCCACTAAGAGATGTCACCCCACACCTGTTTGGATGGCTATTATCAAAAAGACAACAAATAAAAAATGTTGGTGAGGCTGTGGCAAAAAGGAAACCCTTGTGCACTATTGGTGGGAATGTAGACTGGTACAGACATTATAGAAACAGCAGTGGTTCTTCCAAAAATTAAAAATAGAACTACGCTATGATCCAGCACCCTCACTTTGGGCACATAACCAAAGAAACCGAAATCAGGATCTTGAAGAGATATCTGCACTCCTAGTTTCATTGCACCATTATTTACAGTAGCCAAGATATGGAAACAATTTAAATGCCCTTTAACAGGAAAATGGATAGTGAAAATGTGATATGCATATAAAATATCACAATAATATATACTACATAATTATGGAATATATACAATGGAATCTTATTTAGCTTTGAAAAAGAGGGAAATTCTGTCAGTTTCAGCCACCTGGATAAACTTGGAAGACTTTTCATGTATGCTAAGCAAGATAAAGCCTGACACAGAGACACAAATTCTGTATGATTTCACTTATATGTGGAAGCTAAAGAAGTCAAAGTCACAAAAGCAGAGAGTAGAATGATGGTTGCCAGGTGGGGAAAATGGGGAGATGTTGGTCAAAGCATACGAATTTTCTGTTATCAGTAAATTCTGAAGGTTTAATGTAGAAGGTGGCGATAGTTAATGATACTGTAATGTATACTTAAAATTTTCTAAGAGGGTAAAATTTTAAGTGTCCTCAACACACACAAAAAAGTAACTATTTGAGGGGATGGATGTGTTCATTGTTTTTGGTAATCATTTCACAATGTATACATTGTATACATTGTATATAATGTATATAATACATTGTATTATATGTATAATACATATAATATGTATTGTATAATACATTGTATAATATGTATAATACATATAATATGTATTGTATAATACATTGTATACATTGTATATAATGTATATAATATATAATATATAATATATATAATATGTATATATTGTATATAATGTATATACATTGTATACAATGTATACATTGTATATAAAATCGTTAAAATATGTACTTGAAATATATACAATTTTTATTTGCCAGTTATACCTCAATAGAGTTGGAAAAACATTTCCTGATACACGTTTTTTAAAAGAAATAGGCAAAAATCAGAGCGACCGGGTGGCTCAGTCAGTTAAGCATCTGACTCTTGATTTTGGCTCAGGTCATGATCTCATGGTTTGTGGGATTGAGCCCCGAATCCGCTCTGCACTGACGGTGTGGAGCCTACTTGGGATTCTCTCTCTCTCTCTCTCTCTCTGCCCGCCCCCCACCCCCCGCCCCCGCTTACATACTCTCTCTGTCTCTCAAAATAAATAAATAAGCATTAAAAACATAAAGATAAAACAAATAGGTAAATATAAGAATAACAGTTAAAAACTTAAAAATTGGGCAGGGCGCCTGGGTGACTCAGTCAGCTGAGCGTCCGACTTCAGCTCAGGTCATGATCTCAGAGTTCGTGAGTTCAAGCTCCGCCTCGGGCTCTGTGCTGACGGCTCAGAGCCTGGAGCCTGCTTCGGATTCTGGGTCTCCCTCTCTCTCTGCCCCTCCCCCACTTGTGCTCTGTCTCTCTCTGTCTCTCAAAAATAAATAAATGTAACAAAATTTTTCAAAAAGAAAAAATTTAAAAAATGGGCTAAGATAAGCCAGGCAATAATTATAAGCAACAAAAACAACAATAATTTCGTTATAACATGTACAAAAAAATAACAAGCAAAATGGAAAACAAAGTTAATAAGCATAAATAAGAAGATTAATTGATATTAAAAATAACCAAATGCACAGTTGACAACGGTGGTATAGCAAGCATGGATCTTATTGAATCAAAAGAAAACTTGCAGGATGCCTGGGTGGCTCAGTCAGTTCATCATCTGACTCTTGATTTTGGCTCAGGTCATGATCTTGCCGACGTGGAATCAAGCCCCAGGTCCAGGTGCGCACTGAGCATGCGGCCTGCTTGGGATTCTTTCTCTCTCCCTCTCTCTCTGCCTCTCTTCTCTCTCAAAATAAATAAAAAGAACAAATACACTTTAAAAAAACAGAAAAAGAAAACTTGATAGAAATAATAACATAAATTGTTGCACTTACAACTGTAGAATCTTTGATAGGTTAACATTTGAAGAATTAGTAAGAATACAGGTATTTTAATGATGAGTTTGTATATAACAGTGTTTGATTGTACGCTACATTAATTTCAAATATCTCATCAAACATTTATGGAGGATTTCTTCTACAGAAGATTCTACATGTGTTGTTTTTTTTTATAATAGAAAAAAATCATGTAAATTCTAAGAGCAAGTCATTAATTCGTATTGGTAACTTTATTTCCAGGTGTGCAGCAATGGTGAATGTGTGAAACTCGAAAAGGTCTACAATTCAACCAACTGCTTGTCTCTGTGCAGTGAAAATGCTGTAAGATTTGGCTCCTTTTTAAATTAATGTCTTGCCAGTCATTTGCTTACATAGAACTTCATTCCTGAGCGTGTGTATGTGTGTGTGTGTGTGTGTGTGTGTGTATGAGTGTTGATTTTTAAATAAAATACACATTTGGGATCCATGTTTTCATGTATCATCCGTAAAATTGATCTAAAGATCCAAACCAGGTATTACTTATAGATATTGTCAATATTATAAGTATATAGTTTATCATTGGACTGGTAATCTAGAAACCTAGTAACTTGTGTACGTATGAAGTTGAAACCTAAAGGATCTATCATAATGTCACTTACAGTAAAATTATAACAATGTCAACATTAATTGAAAGCTTTTGACCAAATAACAAAAATTGTATATATGTATACGTATATATATGTATATGTATTTATATGTATATATATACATATATATATGTAAATGTATATGTATATATACATATATGTATATGTAAATGTATATGTATATATATACATATATGTATATGTAAATGTATATATACACACATATATATATAAATATATATAATTACTCAACACTACCTGATACCACCAGTACCTAGCAGTTTGCATTTGTGGGTAACATTTTTCCTTAGTGCAATTAATCAGTAACACTTATATATAAGTTGTATGTGTATCAGGTACCCTTCCAAGTACTTTACATATATTACATTTTAAACACTTCATAACAGCCTCAAAAGCGAGTACTATTCTTATGCCCAATATTACAGGTGGAGAATAAGTCACATGATGTTATGTTGAAGGAAAAGCTGAAATATAAGTGCAGAAAGAGTGCATATCCTTAATCATTACACGATGGTCTTTGATGAAGAAAACATTGCACCACTCTTTTTTCTCATATTAACGTTGTCTCGTTATTACTAAGGCTAGTTAGAGCCAGCTGTGTGGCTATGACATGTCTAACTCTAACAGGGCTGTTCTTTTAATAACATTCATGTCTTCTAGAAAGATAAGTAAAGCCATCTAATTCATCTGGTTTTAAATTTGTTAGAATCATTCTCTTGTCCAAAGGCCACCTTCAAAAGTTGCTGCTTCTTGTAATTTCGTTTATTTGTTTCCAATGTTGATTTTGATATGCAGTTTAGTTAATTAATCAGTAAAAGTGTGTGTGCGTGTGTGTGTGTGTGTGTGTGTGTGTGTGTGTGATGTAGAAACAGCACCAAGCTAAGCGAGGTTAAAAACACACATATAACCTGATAAAATTATATGATTAACTATTCTTCCAGGTGGATGGCCCTTCCAGGTGGATGGAACTTCAGTGCCAGTGTGAGGAAGAACAGGAACATGTGGACTGGGGAGAAAACTTAAATGCTACCAGTGAGCATTCTAGAATATAATATCAAAAGCCTAGACAATGAGAAAGCTTGTTTTCCTTATTTCCCAAGTCTAATACATGTACGTTGTGTTTCCGTGTGGATTTGTATCGTCTTTTTACTATTTTGCATATTTAAACACCTAAATTTGAGTATACTACAATTGCTGTTTCAATTAATGTATCTTCTTCTAGTTATATTTGGATAGGATCTTCTAAGAAACTGTAACACAACAAGACCTTTTTAAAATCAATTAACAACTAATAGTCAACACATTTCCTGCCGATTGTTGTTCTTAAACATAACGGACTCTCAGGTTGAGTGTCAGTTGTTAATACACATGATAATTTGTATAATGTTTTGGTCTTTTACTTTATATTTTAAGAAAATGGAGGAAGGGGACATTAAAGTCCTTTAAGTAAGGGAGAAGCTGGATTGTAATAGCTCAGTTAATACTCCATTGTCCTAAGGTTGATGTCCTGGCTAAAGCTTATGTTTTTTAATGTTGCAGATATATCCATCCTGGTTGTTGTGCTTGTCCTGGTGATTATTGGTGTAGGGGTTGTCGCATTATTAATTCGTTACCAAAAATGTATTAAGCTGAAGCAAATCCAGAGGTATGTATTTTCTGTCTAGTGAAATGGGACCACTCCTAACGATATATAAGCTCTGTCACTGTAGACGATATTCCCTGGGGGAGAAGTCTAAGCCTCTTACTGAAGACGAAGTAAGAGTAACAGTAAATCAAGCTTTTACATATTTATGTTCTCATCTCCAAACACTTATCCCGATGGTTCCCAAAGTTTGCTACACATTGGAATCATAGAGATTTTTTACAAGAATACTAATTTCAGTTTCTCCCTCCGATTAAATTGTTATAGGGTGCAACCTGAGTATCAATCGTTTAGAAATCTCCTAGATGATTAAATATTAACTACAGGCATACCCCATAACTTATGTCAATATTCAACTTCCTCTTGACAGCCCACCGAGAGAGACACTGGGAGTGGAGAATAAAGGATACTTTGGTGATGAGCAGCAGACAAGGACTGAGCCCATCTTTCCCGACATTCATCCCCTCCACGTAAGCCAATGTCACTTGCAACAGCTGACTGATTTAAAAAGCTGACTGATTTAAAAAGTAGTTGCTGAGAACAAACTGAGGGTTGATGGGGGGTGGGAGGGAGGGGAGGGTGGGTGATGGGTATTGAGGAGGGCACGTTTTGGGATGAGCACTGGGTGTTGTACGGAAACCAATTTGTCAATAAATTTCATATATATATAAAAATAAATAAATAAATAAATAAAAAGTAGTTGCATGTGTATTTGAAGTAGAACTAGCCCTACGCTAAGTGATATGGGAGGTGCTAAAGAACAGTTTAACGTGATTCCACACCAATGAAGCCTTTGGTCTACATGTGGGGAAGGAAAAAATGGCAGGACATAAGCAAAGCAAGACACTATTTCACAGCAGAATCTATGAGTTAAATAAAGTATTGATTTGTGCACTATCAGAAAAATTTACAAACGTAAGCTATATTTTGGGACATAAAACGAGTCAGTAAATTTAAAAGAATGGGAGTCATACACAATGTTACCAAAACAAAACTTTATTTAAAATCAATAACAGGGGCGCCTGGGTGGCTCAGTCGGTTCGATGGCCGACTTCGGCTCAGGTCGTGATCTCAGGGTCCGTGAGTTCGATCCCCGCGTCGGGCTCTGTGTTGACAGCTCAGAGCCTGGAGCCTGTTTCAGATTCCGTGTCTCCCTCTCTCTGACCCTCCCCTGTTCATGCTCTGTCTCTCCCTGTCTCAAAAATAAATAAAACGTTAAAAAAATTTTTTTTTAAAAATCAGTAACAGAAAACTATTGGAAAAAATCTCCAAATGAAAATTAGATAATAAATTCTAAAGAACACCTGGGTCAAATGAAAAATCAATAGGGAAAATGGAAAATACTTTAAAGGAAAATGAAACAATACCTACCCAAATTTGTGGGAAGTAGTGAAACCAGTAAAGGAGAGTTTATAGAGTTTATAGCACTAAATACTTACGCTAGAAAAGAAGAAAGGTATCAGATCAATGACATCAGCTTTCATTTTAAGAAACTAAAAAGAGTAAAGCAAATAAAACTCCATGCAAATAGAGGACAGGAAAACAATAAATATTGGTCACCAATGAAACTAAAAACAAAACAAAACAAAATCCTGTAGGCAGACAATAAAAGCAAAAGCTGTTTTCCAGAAATTAATATATCTTATAAACTTCCAGTCACACGAAGAGAAAAAAGTACGAGAGTCAAAATGACTATCCGGAATCATAAAGGTGACATCCCAGGAGAGTAATGTCCCTTATTAAATTGACAATATTTTGAACATGGAGATTAATTTGAAAAATTGTTATTTTAACATATATATATTTGACAGTGTAATTCAATAGTAAACTTTTTGAAAGTTTCAAATCACCAAAGCTTACTCATGAAGAAATAGATTACCGAAATATCTCTGTATTTAACGAGAAAAATTGAATTTGTAGTAAAAAACTTTCTACAAATAATAATAATAATAATGGGTGAATTCTATCAAACATATAATGATGAAATATTACCAATTCTACATAAACTCTTCCAAAAAATGGGAGAGAATGGATACTTCCCAACTCTTTTAACAAGGACAGTATTTTTCTGTTATCCTTCTAGAGAAAAGCATTATAACACAGAAAACTGTTTGCCAATATTTCTAATAAATATACGTGTGTAAGTACTAAATTTTAGCAAATTGAATATCACAATGCATAAAAAGGATATGGTATTGTGACCAAATGAGGGTTATCCTAGGAACGTAAGGACAATTTAACATTAACAAACCAATCAAGCTAATCCACGGTATCATTTGGCCAAAAAGTAAAATTATATGACCATCTCAATAGATGTGGGAAAAGCATTTGGAAAAGATGTTATCTATGTTCCTGATAAAACTCAGTAAATTAGGAACATAAGGGAACTTTCTGAACCTGGTGAAAGTGTCTACCAAAAAACCTATAGCTGATATATTTATGGTTAAAAACCTGAATACCTTTTCTATAACAACAGGAACAAAGCAGTGAGGTCCACTCCCACCACTTCTATTGAACATTTTACTTGAGACTATAGCCCTTACAATAAGGCAAAAAAAAAAAAAAATAGAGAGAAAAAGAGTAAACCCTTTTGATTTGCTGAAGACACAATCATCTATAAAAAAATCCTATACTAGGGGCTCCTGGGTGGCTCAGTTGGTTAAGCACCTGACTCTTGATTTCAGCTTAGGTCATGATCTCACAGTTTGTGAGATAGAGCCCCATATTGTGCTCTGTGCTGGAAGCATGGAGCCTGCTTGGGATTCTCTCTCTCCATCTGTCTTTGCCCCTCCCCCACTAGTGTGCTTGCTCTCTCTCTCTCTCTCTCTCTCTCTCTCAAAACAAATAAATAAATAAATCCTATAGTAAAAAAAGTGAATTTAGTAAGATTTTTTTTTCAATATATGAAATTCATTGTCAAATTGGTTTCCATACAACACCTAGTGCTCATCCCAAAAGGTGCCCTCCTCAATACCCATCACCCCCCCTCTCCTCCCCCCATCAACCCTCAGTTTGTTCTCAGTTTTTAAGAGTCTCTTATGCTTTGGCTCTCTCCCACTCTAACCTCTTTAAGATTTTAAGATATGAATCTGTGCACAAGAACCTATTGTGTTTTCATATACAAACAAGAATATAGCTGGTTATGGAATTTCAAGCATTCAGAAATTGACTTTACATTCGGATGCTAAAAGATCTGCCTTGGTCAATTCTTACTATAATACATAAAGAAACTCCCACTCTTCTCCAATGTAAGTTTGTTTTGGGAGTTCTTAGACTTCTTCAGTATAAGAGAATAACTTAGAGAAGAATATTTCCCCATGTGTTTTGATATTTGTACATTTACCAGGTGTTTTCTAGAGATAGCTAGAAAATTTATTGTGCAGGCTTAGAAAAGGGTCATACTTGCCAGAACACTTAATTGCAAGGATAATAGTATCTCTTTTTCCTAGCAAAGAACTGCAGAGTCCTTGGAGAGACTTCCAACCAGTTTTTCAAGTCCGCACTACATCACACTGGTATGGTCGCTTACCCCCTTTCTGTTGGGTTGTGCTAGTCTGTGGCCATTTCAGTAATAATTTCGGTGTCACTTAACTATTTGCTGGTTCCTTGAAATAGTCAAATAATATAACAAAGCTCTTAAAGCACCAAGATTTTCAACTATTTTTCAAATGAACAATTCTCATTATGCTGTCTATATTAGTAGCTAAAAGGGTATGATTAAGATAGCTTTCAGTCTATGGTTCCCCAGAATCCTCCTCTCCCACAAAAGGATCTCGGAGCGTGCCACCCAGTTGGGATGGGGCTGAATGATCATTTCTCCCCATACCGCACTCAACCAGTACCGTCCATTTTGACAAATTGTTTTTACTGGGGTTTCAACAGGGATGTTTTCACAATGGAAACTCCAGCACTTGAAAAATGTTTGGAAATCTCTTACCAAATACACGGTTGGAGAGGTCCACCACAAAGTTTACAAGGAAAAAAAATGGCTTCGGATAAGACTTCACTAATCAGGACTATCTCCCCATCGTCTCCCATAGCAACGTACAAACTTTCTTAGATTGTTCACGGATCAAGAAGAGACCATCTGCATGTGATGTGCTTGTGTGTATGTGTGTCTACGTGTGACATCTGGTACAGTTCCTGACACAGCACAATTTGTGTATTCCAGAAATCTGCAAATAAAGACCCAAGAGGAATCGCAGATCCCAGTCAAAGTGCCAAAGAGGTAGGTTCCTGTGACAGATGGTACCCCCACCCACTATTGATGGAGAGGGGACACCCTCTGTCCTTATCAGAAGAATAAGATGGTTGGAATTGTTTTCTCCCATGTGCTAAAATTTCTAAGAGACAATTTAACAGAGTATGTTTCAGTCTGAGAGTTTCAAACCTGACTATGGGAGCAAGCTAGGATTTAACAGTCTCAGAGTCTTGGGCTTTTTAGACATAACAGAAACAAAACTTCTCTCTTAGACTTTTCTTGCCCAGAGTATACACACTTATGGTTTCTCATGAAGAATTTTTTTCAAATGTTTATTTATTTTTGAGAGAGACGGAGTGTGAACATGGGAGGGGCAGAGAGAGAAAGAGAGAGGGGAGACACAGAATCCGAAGCAGGCTCCAGGCTCTGAGCCGTCAGCACAGAACCCGACGTGGGGCTCGAACTCACAAACCGTGAGATCGTGACCCGAGCCAAAGTGGGGATGCTCATCCGACTGAGTCACCCAAACACCCCTCTCATGAAGAATTTTAAGGACCAAATAGCACTGGTAATTACGGAGAAAGTACCATTCCTAATGGAACAGTTATTTCATGTTTGCTCTATCAAAGTTTCACCTACTAAATCAATAACTGACTCTATCTGAGGGATGATTTCACTTTTTAAGTGCAATGGCTATATTAGAAAATTTATCAAAAAGGTGTGATTTTTGTCAAAAGGAGACAAAATGAGCACTGTGGCTACATTTCAGAGTTTCTGTTTTCATTCCTTCATTCATCCATTCATCGATTTCTATTGAGTTTCTACAATGTACTGGGTTAATCAGAAGTTTCCCCCACAAAACATTCTTTTCTCCTCTTATTTTTTTTTTCATTTCAGAGAGATGTAGAGAGGGGAGCGGGGAGGGAGGGAGAACCTTAAACTGGCTCCACACTCAGTGCAGAGCCCTACATGGGGCTCAATCCCAATCGTGGGATCAAGACCTGAGCCAAATCCAGAATCAGCACTCAACTGACTGAGCCACCCAGGTGCCTCCCCCGTAAAAACATTCTTCACAAGAAATCTTGCCCAACACACTTTCTGTGTTGGAAAGGGGAAGGAAGGACATTTCTAACGGTCCTTCCACTCCTTAATGATGGACATGTCTCATACTGATGAATGGAGAGAGATGCTCCTTAATGCAAGCAAACTGTTTGGCGTCCTGTAATGAAAAACAAAATGATTTTCTCTCTTTTGTGATAGGCTTGTTCATTTCATAATGACTGCTTAATTAGCCATGGCTAAGGAGATCTGGAAAAAATGTGAACAAGCATAGTACAACAGAATCCCGGAAAGTTACTGTAATTAGCAGATAACAATGAGTAACTGAAATATAATGTGCCGTAGACTTGAGAGCAAATAACTTCTTTTTACCAGTCTGTTTCTATTTAGAGCTTGAAACTGGATATCCAAAATGGCTGTGCAAGGCTAGGCTGAGGATTCTGGATGAAAGATCTTCATAACCCTCCCTCGATACTTGCTACACAAATTTCTGGTAGTTTTTCAAAAGTTCTTATCAAGACAGAAAATGTTGATGAGAAGCAACTTCTTTCTGTAACCTTTACCTGTAGAATTTACAGCCTGTAGTGTAGACATATGCTACAAAAAGATTCTTGGTGTTTTTCCAATGACTAATACAATATAATACAATAACAAAACTAATACAATAGACTAATACAAAATAGTCTCCTTGCTCTAGTATTTTCCTAAAGAATGTCAATCTGGTTACTTTAAAAAAGACCCTTAACCTTGAGGATATTAAATTACAGCCCCGAGTCTAAGAAGCGAAACACTTCTTATAAAAGTTTATTTCTTTGGAATCATAAAACTACTGAACCTTAATTGGAATATGACACGATTGCCACTAATTCTGGTTTAAATGAAGTTCTCTCCTGCAGAAATGCCAAGGAATTCAGTGCAGGAAGTCATCTGATTCCACTAAATAATTAAAAGGTAGAGGGCTGTCTGGCTCGTGTCTTATCAGTGAAGGAGGCAGGAGAATAGTCTTCTTCGCTACAGAATAAATCTTAAAATTGTGGCAGCAAAGGAGGACATGAGATGCTTCTGGTTAAATTCCTAGAATCTCATCTTAAATTCCTAGATTTTTAGAATTCCTTCTAAACCTGACAGAGAAATCAGAGGGGTTATAAGAATTTCAGAAAATTAACTCCAGCAGAGAAGAAATACTCACAGCTCCCCTTAAGTGCTTGTGAGATCTTTGTAGTACAAAGATTTGCGCAATTACTGTGCAATTTCTCTTCCGTCTCTAGCCTTCCCTGATTCTGGTGTGTGGGGCTGTCCAAGGAATGATGTCAGATATTTCTTATGCCCATGTTTCTCAGCACTTTCTCTTGTATTATTTTCTTTTTGTTAACGGTTAAAGCTATATCAATTGTTTCTTTGTATACTAAAGTGAAGTTTTCAAGTGCTAAATGAGAATTTTATGATTCAATAAATAAATAAATAAATAAATAAATAAATAAATAAATAAAGCAAGGAAGAGAGCTGGTTGTTCTTGGTGAGATTCCTCTTGCTTTACTTGACTGGCTGACGTGAGGACACAGTGAGATCAGCAAAGGACAGCAGGGACTCAGCATTTCACACCTAAGCAAGAATTCCATAAGCGTTTGTTTTTCTGATTAAAACCACTCATTTGAGAAAGAGTGTTGACGATTGCCCGCTGAAAGCAAAAGATGCTAATTTAACTGTTTTATGACTCTTGAGGATATAGAACAAACTGAGGGTTGCTGGATGGGAGGTGGGTGGGCTAGATGGATGATGGGCATTTAGGAGGGCACTTGTGAGGAACGCTGGGTGTTGTACATTAGTGATAATTCACTGAATGCTATTCCTGAAACCAATATTACACTACATATTAACAGACTAGAATTTAAATAGGAACCTGAAAAAATTTTTAAAAGACAAATGTTTTAGGCAAACTTGTGAAAAAAAGAACTTGTGTGTCATATATACTCCTTAAAGCAAACAATAGTCTTCTGATGTCCAAAACGAAGGGACAGTCACATACTTGTACTTGCTTGAACAATACATATGTTGCCGAACAATATATATATCTCGCCTTCTTGATTCACGATGTTTCTTCTTGCTCTCATATTTCTTCCAAAAGACTCACCATCATCTTTGCCTTGGGTTCCACATTCAGCCAACTACTAGTTTCCAGTGATTTTTCTTTTGTTCTTTCTTTCTTTCTTTTTCTTTTTCTTTTTTTTTTCTTTTTTTTGCAAATTTTTCTTCTCTTTCTCAAATTATAAATATGCCTGGCATCACCTGAGTCCTCCTGCTTTGCTGCTTCATGCCTAGACAATCACTCCGGACTTCTAGTCTGCTCCCCCATTCTTCAAATAACCCCAGTGGCCCTCTGCCGGGTAAGCTTCCTTTTTACTTTAGGGAGTATTTTCCGTGCTTGTCCTTATTACTTATCCGAGGCCCTAGAGACTTGACCTACACTTCTTTCAGATGCTGCCACCCTGTGCCGTGTTTCTTAGGGATCTTCTTCCAATACTGTCTGCAGATTAGGAAGCAATTTCATGGTTCCCTTGGAGGGAACCAGCAGGAGTGCTGTCCCTGTCCCCGGTTATGGAGCCAGGTATGATTTCATAGCCCTAATATGTATGGCTCTTATCACCTTGGACTGTTTGAGTCTTTTCCTTTGAACCAACAGTTGCAGACAGAACTCCTGTTGTGAATGAACAGACCTGCAGGACTTATGGGCTAAGGAACTCTGTCTTCCTCCTCAGCCTGTGAACTGCTTACTTTCCCACCCCATACACAGATAGAGAACCTTCCTGATGCTGGAACTTGCCTATATTAAGACAGAGCTCGTTACAGCTCTGGGATGTTGTGTTTTGGGGTACTGAATTACTCTCGGTAGCTGGGTCCCTGTACCCTCTGCCCTGGACAGAGGTGGATTTATCCAGAAGCTAATAAAGCTTGAGCTTCAGGGTCTATCGCGTGCATTGCTCCTTCCCAGACCTTTTATCTAATTTGACATTTACATTTTTTAATGACAGTGGGCTGGTTTGGGTTGGGAAGAGAGAACTCAAATGAGTTCAAATGATGTGTCAGGACAAAGATGCCCTGTGTTAGGCAGAAATTGGTGGTTCCAGGAAGGGCAAGGAGATGACCAGCCAGAAATGGGATGGGGGGACCTGGGAATGAGAGCAGCATGGCAGGTGTGAGGAACCCTCAGCAAACCCATGGCCGACTGGGGAAAGGCTTGGGTGGAGGTGAGTTCCCAGACAGCACCACAGGGAGGAAAATCCAAGAGGGGAGCAAACTTTGTGCTCCCCAATCCACCCACACAGATAATGGCCGAGGGCCAGGGCTTTACCAGCGTGCTGAGTTTGAGGCAAACCTGGGCGCAAGTCACCTAACCCTGAGCGATGCAGACCCAGCGCAACCCATAGAAAAACAATACAGAATACAAAACTAAGGGACGCCTGGGTGGCTCAGTCGGTTAAGCGTCCGACTTCGGCTCGGGACACGATCTTGCGGTTCACGAGTTCAATCCCCACATCGGGCTCTGTGCTGACAGCTCGGAGCCTGGAGCCTACTTCCGATTCTGTGTCTCCCTCTCTCTCTCTGCCCCTCCCCCACTCGCCGCACTCGTGCTCTGTCTGTCTCTTTCAAAAGTAAATAAATAAATAAACATTAAAAAATTAAAAAAAAATAAAATACAAAAATAAGAAGCGAAACCCGAGCAGACATATCAGCAGCTGTACATCCCAGGGGGCAGAGGGTGGGCGATAGATTCTGCAGTTTAAGTTCGGACAAGTGCCTTTAAAAAACACTCAAAAAAGTAAATCAGAATTCATACTTGTTGCAATAGTATTTAAATACTACTGTGCGAAGGAATCTCCCGTATACGTTCACGTCAGTTCTGCCAGGAATGCTGTGATGGAGAGCCCACACAAACTAAACCAAAAATCAGCATTCCCAAGACAGCATCCACTATTCTAAATACCGGCCAGCTCCACACGACCACGTTGCCATTCTCAGAAAGCATCGGTGCTTCCAAATGGTTGTGGAATTTAAAGGCACTCTTGCGGCGTGCTAGAATTGGGAGGTCACATCCTAAAAGACCAGTGATCGCTTCCTGATCTGGGGCACAAATACACGCATGGGCCCTGGTAGTCCTCACGGCGCAACGCATCGATGAAGTTTCTACAACGACCACTAGGTGGCCACCTAACAATCTAAATCTATGAGCTGGAAACTCGCCCAGGGAATTCACACAACACCAGGCCTGCAAAATCCTGACTTGAAATAAACTTACCAAGAAGTTTGCTCAAGTCCGTTGCTGGTTACGTAGCTCTGGGAGAATTTTGCCAGACCCCTTTCTTCTCTGCCAGGGTTGTGGGTTGGGTTAGGAAAACAAAAACGGAGCCCCTGAGCAAAGGGGAGTTGGGTGGACAGCCTGAAAACTTTGAATGAAAAGAAAAAAAATTTAATGTGTATTACTTATTTTTGCGAGAGAGAGAGAGAGAGAGACAGAGTGCCAGGGGGTGGGGGGTGGCAGAGACAGAGGGAGACGCAGGATCCAAAGCAGGCTCCAGGCTCTGAGCTGTCAGCACAGCTCAGGGCTGGGGCTCAGGGAACCAGGAGATCAGGACCTGAGCCGGAGTCAGACGTTTACCTGACCGGACCACCCAGGCAACCCGAGCCTGCAAACTCTGAATGAGGGTTTTAGATTCTGAAGATAAATCCTGTTTGCTTTCAGTCTTGAAGTCCAGTGGTGTTGAAGCTGACATGTCAGTAGCTCCAAATGACCCCATCTCCTGAAAACTACTGGGGGAGGGCCGGAGGGATCATTTTGTTTTTGCTTTTTGCTTTTATATGATCTGTTTATTTATTTGAGTTTTTTGAAGGCCAGCAAATTAGCCACTGCTGCTGTGGACGCCCGAAGAGCTCCCCCTTTCCCCAGGGATATGTAACGGCTAGTAAATACCAGGAGGAGGCATAGCCTGTGTGACTTCTATGACTTTGTGGTGGGACATTCATGACAATCGACGTCCCCCTACTAATCACCACCAAGGAGTGAGAAGTATCGATTCGACTCCTGAGCTTAGTGGACGCTTCCTGATCACTTTCTGACGGAAGCTCAGGCTTTTAGGAAAGTCGAGAGCCATTATGCAAGGGAAATGGCTGTCTCCCGGCCTTGACAGAATCCATTAGTATATTTCTCCAGGAAAAGCTGTAATTGGGAACTATATGTAATGGATATTGATCGCTAAGAAAAGAAGATACACATAACTTTAGACCTCAGGGGTCTCCGGGAGCAAAAGGTACGTAAAAAGGGGTCTTCATAGGATCATAGAAGTGCTAGCCGGAAAGAAACTGAACCGGAGTTGCTTTAGAGCTTAGGTAAGTCAATTCAAGAGCCAACAGCTGCTTGCTCAAGGATATCAGTGATTTGCTGCAAGGAGAGCAAATATAGCATTTTACTGAGTACATACTATTTGTCAGGCATTTTTCTAAGCACTTCGTATGTAGTCTTTTATTTGACTTAAAATAACTCTAGGAGTTAACTACTGTTATTATCGTCATTTTACGCTTTGAGAAAATCAAGCTCAAGGTAAAATAATTTGCCAAAAGAGAGACAGTGGACGGAAGAGCTTAGCCAGAATGTCAACCCAGGGATTCAACCTCCAGAGAGTATGTTTCCCATCACTACCACGCTGTTTGGTGTAAATATAATTTTGAGAGGGAGGAAGCACAGGTCCTTCCAACATTCACAGTGGTGCAAGGGAAACTAAGATATCTTGCTCCCATTCCCGTTTCCCGCCCACCAACTTCCCAATCTTTGCAGCCACAGCCACAACGATGCACGGATTTACACAGCAAGGCAAGCCGGGCAGGGGCCACCTCCCAATTTAGCCCGACCCTGGCTGCCATGCTGTTGTCGTGGTAGAACCGTATTTGGGGCTGCACCTGAGACTTTAGCACCTTTAACCCTTCTCCTGGCCCGTCCCAAGGGGGGGTGCTTGTGATCCCGGAACCTTTTCTGTGTTGTACTACTTCGGGTTCTGGGAGGTCTTACTCAGTAGAACAGGGCTCTGCCTGGGCAATGTTTTAGTTCGCTTTAGCATGCCTGGGAAGATGTCTGTTGCTTCCTTCATTGTCAGCGTGCAGGGAAGGAAAACCAAAAGAATTATTGACATTTGGCAGCAACTTGTGGATCGGGGGATGGCAAGAGTCAATGAAGGGGCCGACCCGCTCTGAGGAAGGCTTCCTGGTTCTAATCAAATGAAGAATGCACCAGACAAGTGGTCACATTTAACATGTGGGGAAGGAGAGAGTATCCGTGCCGCACCTTTCAGACTCCACACACCTGCCAGACCTCTCCGTATTTCTCATTCGATGCCCACTGCAAAGCCCTGTGAAAGTATTCTCTTACAGACAAGGAAGGTAGGAATAAGAGGTGCCCAGCCACACAGCGGTCAAGGGTGAAACAGAAATCCGCACATAAGCCTCAGACCAAAGCCACGATCCGAACCCACTCCAGTTTCTAAACTGACCTATTATACCCCCAGGGTGACAGTGACATCACGGGCGGCCGCTGGAGCTGATTTCTGGGAGAGGCAACTTTGATCTAGAAAGGGGCGGGCCAACCCAAGGCAGTGGGTGGGCCTAGGTTTTTTGTCGTAAAGAACAAGGCGTCCGTTTCATTTCCCAGTCTTCTCCAGGTTTTCAAAGCGATGATTAGAGGGAAGAAAATGTTCACAGGTCTACTGTCGTTCCAACAGGGTTCAAAAGTGGATTCACTGGATCGAAAAACGCAAAGGCTTTTAGGTAAACCCTCTGGCACTGAAAGTCCTTCTCGTCCTGTATTTAAACGAGTCCTTTTCTCTCCCGTTGTCCACATCAGTCTCTGGACGTAAAAGTTGACGTTCATTACCCAGAGACGGTAACATTTTAAAAACAAAAACAAAAACGCCCAGAAAACTAGAGATCGGGCTCTGGGGTGTGCCTCTTCAGGTCTACCAGGGAAAGTCGCTGGATACTAATTTGACGTTCTTAGAAATGTGTCTGATGCTCTCTCTGCAGAAGGACATAGTTTGAAATATCATTACCTACTGCCGTCTTTAGGCTGGCGGAGGAAAGGAAGAAATAGCCTCCCAGGTAGCACATTGCGCAAACCGGATACCTCAATATTGAGGCACCGCCAACCAATTCAGAAGAGAAACAAATCGATTTGCTCCACCTTGTTCGTGCTGCTTGGTTGCGTAACAGGTTTCCAGGCTGAAAATAGCACCAGCTGGACACTGTGCTACTCAATATCCCACCTTTAGAAATGAAGAATCAGACCCAAGCCCAACCCAGCGTCATACTGCTCCCTGAGTCCCCCTGAGTTTTCTAGCGAGGGGACACTCAGAAAGCAGCAGGATAAAATGGCGGATCTCACAACCCCATTTCCAGCCAAAGCTATAATCTTCCTCCTGAGGACTCTTCAGTGACCCTTCGAAAAGCCAACAAACCCAAACGACAAGCAGAGACCAATAGTACTCTTAGATTTCAAGGGGGGAAACATGGCATAAAAGTAATAAAATAAATAACAAATATGGATTGATACAATTTAGGCTCTGTTCGTTTAATTATTCATTTACTCCATCGTTCAACAGGTGCTCACTGCACATTTGCTGAATCCGAGGTATCGTTCTAGGTGCATGAAGATAGATGATGTAGAAGACTCTGCCCAAGGGGCCTCAAGCCTCACAGGAAAGCACCCAGGCTTCTAAATGGATGGCCTCGAGGTCACGTGATGAACTGCACAGACGAAGAAGGTGGCAGATGTGACTGACAGGAGAAGAGAGAGGAGGTGTATACTATTCGGTACAGTGGAGAATCTTTCAGAAAAACAAGCTTTCTATCAAGAGCTTAACAAATGGACAAAGTTTTGCCAAACAGCTAGCATTCCAGGGACAATCAGCCAGTCTACGCACACCAGAGTCTGTCAGGTCCATTCGTGGTGAGGAGTTAGGATAGCTCAACGATAATGCATGCAGAAACGTGTGATATGAGGGCAGGTTAAAGGTAGCCTGTATAGGGTATACTCTGCTGTGTTTATCTTAAAGGTAGCGGGAATTATTTAGGGGACTTAAGTGACAGTGACATGATCAAATTTGTACTTGAAGGGGAAAAAGACAGTCATAATTATGAAAGGTGGATTGGCGAGAAGCTAGCGGACTGTCCGGATTAGAAGACACCAAACTCTGCAGAGACCAGAGTTGGTAGAAAACAGAGAAAACGGAGGACTTCACATTGCTTCATTCTTACTGATGAGGGACTTATAGGGATGGGGTAGATGGAAGCGTTGATACTGGCTTGTCCATTTCTGTTTCACATAGATGAAGCTCCACCTGTTCCTTCACCAGAAAAGAATACAAGGAATAGAACCAGGTTACCCTGGAGATGAAAATGGGTTAAATGTGAGCCATTTTAACTTCCTCTTAATGTAAATACGTATAGTGAATTCATATGATATGAAGAGCAAAGTGGGAAAAACTACTCAGGAAAGTTTTCCTTTAAAAAAAAAGTGATTAAAAAAAAGTAAAATAAAGATCGTGATTTACTCAACCGTTGTGCTAGAAGCTACTGCCTAGAACAGCACCCAGGACCAGTAGCACAGGGTAGAATGTAAAATGGGCTCATCAAATACTGGCTTAGATTTAAATGAAATGTGTTACTTTTTTAGGCAATGGAAAGAAAGCACAGTGACGATAGATCAACTAGTAGGAAATAACACGGATCAAGGTAATTCTGAGAGTCGGACTCTTGATTCCCTTAGCTGCTCATGCAGCACCTGGCCCCTGCCCATCCTCAGATGCTTTGCTGGATCAGAGGAGCTCTCCTCCAAACTCCACAGATTCTGGGATTCTCCCTGCTAAGCTGAGGACACAACTCACTTCCCCTGAGCCCCAATAAGGGTCCTTCAAGGGAGAAAGGCAAGGGAGAAGAAGCATTAGTCGTTGAAGGACACTTTTCATTTTTAATGTTTATTTATTTATTTTGAGAGAGGGCACAAGTGGGGAAGGCGCAGGGAGAGAGGGAGCGAGAATCCCAAGCAGGTTCTGCACTGCCAGTTCAGAGCCCAGCACGGGTCTCGAACTCACGAACCATGAGATCATGACCTGAGCCGAAGCCAAGAGTCAGACACTTAACTGACTGAGTCACCCAGGAGCCCCAACTTTGAAGGACACTTGAAGCCAATTCTATCCAACAAAATCGTCCTCCTCTCTCTGACTTGAAACAATGCAAACATCTAATACCTTTTGTATATTCTATGTCTCCAATTAAATCTTTAGACATATGAAATACGATAATAATAACTGTTGCAATATCCTTGTCCAGTCATTCAAAACTCTGTGTCATTTCTAGTTTGGTTTTGATTGAGCTTCCTACTCATAAGGGTCATATCTTTCTGCCTCTTTAATGCACGGTCATTGTTGATTAGATGCCCATCCACTGTGAACGCCACCCTTACTGGCCCTGGATTTTTTTTTTTTTTTTTTGGTATTCCCATAAATATTCTTGAACTTTGTTCTGAAAAGCAGTTGGTTATTTGGAAACAATTTGATCCTTTTAGGTCTTGCATTTAAGACCGTTACACAGGCCCAGAGCAGTGTTTAGTCTAGGGCAACTGATTCCTCACCGCAGAGAAATACCAAGTACTCAGATGCCCATGAATTATGAGGTATCTGATGGAGCTAGCAGGTAATTTTTCCTTGGACTTGTGTTATGGGCTAAATCACGTCCCCACAAAGATCTTGCACTCCAGAATTGCAAAGCAATAAATTTCTGTTGTTTAAATGATATGTGTTATCAGGGTTCAAGGTGAGTGATAAAATCTGGTGCTGGGACAGGGATGGGGGGGTGCTTCTGTTACAAAAACCTAAAAATGTGGAAGTCGCTTTGGAACTGGACCATGGGAAGAGGCTGGAAGTTTTGAGATGCATGTTAGAAGAGGCATAGATTGCCTTCAAGAGGCATTCGGCACAAACATGACTGTTGAAGATAACTCTGGTGGAGGCTGAAAAAGATGAAGAGAGCTGTTGAGAAAGTTTCTCTGAGAGATACATATGTCATCACAAATAGAATGTTGTTAGAAGTATGGATGTTAAAGGTGCTTCTGGTGAGGTCTCAGAGGGAAATGCTGAACATGTTATTGGACCAGATGAAAGGCCTTTCTTGTTATACAGTTGTAGAACTTGGTTAAGTTGTGTCCTACTGTTTTATGGAAGGTAACATTTGCAAGTGATGAACTTGGCTATTTAGCTGATGATATTCCTATTCAAAGTGTTGAAGGGGGCACCTGGTTTCTCCTTGCTGCTTGTAACAAAATGCAAGGAGTCAGAGAGAGAGAGAGAGAGAGAGAGAGGAATTGAAGAAACCATTGTTAAGCATAGGGGAACCAGAACTTGAAGATTTGGAAAATTCTGAGCCTATCTATATTGTGAAACTAAGAAAGCATATTTTGGAGAGAACATCACGAGTATGACTACATAATAATTTGTTAAAAGATGACTGATGTGTGATTTATGGATCCAGTCAGCCATCTCAGCAGAAGCCGGGGATAGGCATTGGGTTATACCTTTAGAAACACTGCAGAGATGGGATGAAATGAAGGAAGGCTGTTGGACTTCTGAGATTCTATAAGACGGACTACCAGAGCTTTTCTGGTATAACATGCTATCCTTCAAGAAAAGGAAATAATGACCCTCAGGGTGGTTCAAACGTGGGCAGGAATGGTGGTTCTACCAAGAGCCAGAAGGCCAAGGCCTGAGGGGTCAGGGTCACTGTTCACAGTCAAAAGAACAGAGCCACTCCATTTGGACTGGTTGGTCTAAAAAGGCAGGGCCACTAACCAGGTGCATTGAGCCAAAAAGGATCATTCCTGAACCTTAAAATCTTAGGGAATTTTCTCTGCTAAGTTTCAGACGTGCTTGGAACCCATCACCCTTTTCTTCTTTCTAATTTCTCCCTTTTAGAATTGGAATGTTTATCCTCTACCTGTCCCACCATTGTACTTGGGAAGCAGTTAACTTTTCTAGTTGCACAGATTCATAGCTGGAGAGGGATTTCGTCTCAGGATGAATCATACCTTGAGTCTCACCCACACCAGATTTAGATGATATTTAGATGAAACTTTAGAGTATATGATGGAATGAGTTAAGATATTTGGGGCTGTTGGGATGGAGTTAATGTATTCTGTATGAAAGAAGAACATGAGGGGAGCTTGGGTGGTTCAGTCAGTTAAGCAACCGACTCTTAATCTCAGCTCAGGTCTTGATCTCAGGTCATGAGTTCAAGCCCTGCGTTGGGCTCCACGCTGGGCATGAAGCCTATTTTTAATAGGCTTGAATAATGCAGCTTCCTTTTCTGGCAATATGGTGAACTAGAACGCTAAAGAAATATACCTGGTACAGAATACGAAAAGGTTTGGAATACCTTTGTTTTTCCTGATTTCACTGTTGTATTGATAAGAAAGCCAAGGAAAATTTCAGAGTCCAGAAACACTGACAAATGTGAATCGAGAGCTAGATAAAAGCCACCTTCATGACAAACTCAGTTTTTATCTCACGGTCAGGGTCCGATGGACAGGATATGACATGTTATAAAATTGCAAAGCAGAAGCGGAAATAAGTCGTCAGGAAGAAGAATCAGTAGAAAAAAATAACCGGCAGATGAAAGTTTCCAAAGATAATTGGTGTTGGAATTAACAGATTCAGAATAGAAAAAAGGCACATATATTTAAAGAGCTAAAAGACCAGAGAACAACAGAAATAAGAAACCAAACTAGCCTGTAGATTTAAATATACCCATAAAATAATTAAGATTAAAAAAATATGGTTGTGTTCAGCAGCATATCCAGAAGGCAGCCTAATGAGATAGGGTTGGAGGAAAAGAATGAAAGAATAGTTTAAAGATGTAGCAGAAGGTGAAAAGATTAACCTGTATCTAGCTGTAGTCCCAAAGTAGACATTATTCATAAAACTATGGCTAAATATTTTCCAGTAGGGAGAGAAAGAAGGAAATGGCAAGGGAAAAAGAAAAAAAAAAAAATCAGCACTCGAGCCTGTGACTTCCCAGATGTGAAGTACCTGTCTTAAAAGTTATACAGAAATTTCAAATCATCAGGTTTAAAGGGAAGAACTCAAAACCTTCAGAGGGAAAATACAGGTTATAAAGAAAGACTGGAGAATCAGGGAGGGCATTATATTTTTCAATGCAGGGCAGAAGGTTATAGAAGTAAGATGATCCGTATGTTCAAATGTTGAGGGGAAATGTTTTTCAAACCTAGAAGTCTAAACTCAGCCGGGCTTAATAATCCAGATGAACAGAAAATAGACATTTTCACCATACAATTCATCCAAATTTTACCTGTTGTTCACTTACAGGAAGGTAGCAGAGGTTGTGCTTCAACATTTTAAAGGATTAAAAACATAAAGGAGACAAAAGATTTGGTAAACAGATGATTCAGTAGAGGGGAAAGCAAAGGCGTTTCCCAGAGATGGGTGAACGGAAGTTTCGGGATGACTGCCGTGCTAGGGAACCCTAGGGAGCACCTCTCAGATGGCAGCAAGACCACGGACAGCTAGGGAGCCCTAGGGAGCACCTCTCATCGCAGCAAGACCACAGACAGCTCCAGAAGAGCCGTCCCCAAGAGGAAATCAACAACAGTAGACCTGATTGAGGACAAGGTGTCTTTATGACTCTGAGATGTGGTTTCTAGTTCTTCTGGAGCGGTAGTTCTCAATGAGGGTGATTCTTTTCTTCCTCAGGAGACATTTGACAACGTCTGGAGACATTTGTGGTTGTTGCAACAAGATGGGGGTGCCGCTGGTATTGGGTAGGACAAGACCAGGGATGCGCCTGAACATCCTACAGTGCACAGGACAGCCTCCTGCCCATTAGCATCCCATCAAAGAATTCTGGGACCAAAATGTCAGTAGTTCCAAGGTGAAAAAACCCTGAGTTTCAGACAAAAATTTTAAATGAAAAAAAAAATGGACAAGGAAAGACACATAATCCCATGTACTATGTTGTTCAACTATGAGCAATATTTAAAGCAGTTGTGCTATAACTGTTTTGGAAAGATTAGGAAACAGAAATGGTGAGAAAAAGAAGGTAAAAGAGGATGGATGTTTATCTCTCTTATTTAGAAGACAGTAGATAATTCTTAAAAGTGACATGTGTACGAACAGAAGCCAAAGTAAGTTATTTAGAAAATATGGAGGTGCTGGTCGTGGAAATAACTTAGAGTATGGAATGTTTAGGATACAATGAATGGAGACCAAGAATGAGAAAGTAGGACACAGAGGCTCCTGTCTTTCATTGTAAATCTTTACGTATCATTTGATTTTTGAAACTATATTTAATACTATCATTTGATATTTGAAACTAATGAAAAAACAATGTTAAAGCAGATACGGCAATCATGAGATTCAGGAATCTAATTAAGAGATTAGAGTTCTGGGGTCGCCTGAGCGACTAAGTAAGTTAGGCGTCCGACTTCAGCTCAGGCCATGACCTTGCAGTTTGTGAGTTTGAGCCCCACATCAGGCTCTGTGCTGACAGCTCAGAGCCTGGAGCCTGCTTTGGAGTCTGTCTTTCCCTCTCTCTCTCTCTCTCTCTCTGCCTGTCCTGTGCTCGTGCTCTGTCTCTCTCTAAAAAATAAATAAACATAAAACAATTTTTTAAAGAAATTAGAGTTCTGGTTCACATAAATAAATAAGTGACTTGATCAAACTTTAACATCCTGATTTTCTGATTGATATGCCAAGAAATGCAATTTTTTTTCTGACCTTCACTGTAATCTTTCCTCATTATTTCAAGTTGGTTTCCCTTAGTGGAGAGCCCAGGCAGGCAGGCTGAAGGCAGTGTGTTCAGGGGCTGATTCAGCAAGCAGCAAGATGGTCCCATCGTCATCCCTACATGGTGCTACAAGGACAATGTAAAAATGCAACTGAGGGACGAAACTGAGGCTGATCCAAAGAGACGTGTGCAAAGCAGGTCCTTCACTCAGTGACAAAGGATGCCTATCTATTGAAATCAACTGGAATGGAAGAGTGCAGTACTTCGTGGAGAAGTGGCTGAAATGAGCGAAACAGGAGGTGGTCTAGAATAATTCCAAAGAGGGGCGCCCACTCCTAGATGCATTCTCCGTACGTGGGCACTTGAGAGTTCACCCATTAAAGGGGCTGGGATGTAAAAGAACACCACGAAGGGAGGATTCAAAAATTAAACAAATGCACATGCACACACACACACACACACACACACACGAGGGTAAATTGTCCTCTTATTGTGAAATGCAATGCACAGCCTCTGGGAGCCACCGAAATGAATGAGGTAGATGAGATCATCCGTCTGCAGGTCGAGTGATCAAGACGAGAACCCTGCTTTGCTGCAGGGCTGAAACAGCATCGTTCATGGGGCTGGGCTTCTTCGTCAAAAACAGTGAGGCTGTCATGTGTTTGTGGGTCATGTGCTTGTTTCACAACTCTTTGCTTTAAGGAGCACAGCTAATATAGAACTGTTACACTCAAACCTTCGATAATAACATGAGGGTTTTTAAAAGTGATTTACTGGGGCGCCTGGGTGGCGCAGTCGGTTAAGCGGCCGACTTCAGCCAGGTCACAATCTCACGGTCCGTGAGTTCGAGCCCCGCGTCGGGCTCTGGGCTGATGGCTCAGAGCCTGGAGTCTGATTCTGTGTCTCCCTCTCTCTCTGCCCCTCCCCCGTTCATGCTCTGTCTCTCTCTGTCCCAAAAATAAACGTTGGAAAAAAAATTTAAAAAAAAAAAAGTGATTTACTATTTTAATTGGATGCGTTCATGGTTGAACTCTTTTGCATTACTCCACAGTATTTCGAAGATGACAGTGCAATTTTCCTTCTATCACTAGGAATAATTTGCGTTCGTGGATTCAGAGAAGGCACACACGTGTAAGACCAGTCGTGATGGTTTTCTGAAAAGGAATAGCCGTATCACATGGAAGAATTTCAAATTCAATCAGCTAATGATGTTAATATTTGCAATCGTGTGGTTAAAACCCTTCCCTTTTTTACACACATTTTTCTATTATGTGCAAGTTCAGTATATGATATCTTCCCTTAGTTACAAGAGGTACAAAGTTGTCCTTCAGGACAGGTACATTTTAACAAGATATTAGAAATATAAGAAATTACAAGTTTGGTTTATTTTAGCTAGTTAGGTTTTATTTTTTTTTTTACTTATTTTTAAAAATTTTTTAATGTTTATATATTTTTGAGGGAGAGAGAGAGAGAGAGACAGAGTGTGAGTGGGGGAGCAGCAGAGAGAGAGGGAGACACAGAGTCTGAAGCAGGCTCCAGGCTCTGGGCTGTCAGCACAGAGCCCGATGCAGGGCTCGAACTCATGAGCTGCGAGATCATGACCTGAGCTGAAGTCGGACGCTCAACCGACTGAGCCACCCAGGCGCCCCTTCAGTGTTTCTAATGGTAACCAGAATGTGGTTGGAAAGGCCAAGATGGGGTCGGCAACTCATTTTGGTGCCGTGTGGGCTAGGGTGGGTTTGGGATGTGGCAATGTATTTGACAGGAAGCACAGAAAACCTTTAAAATCATCCTTGTTCTCAAAGCCCTTATACCAGCTTGGGATTTAAGATTAATGTGTAAAGAATAAAACCCCGTGTAAAGTGGCAAGCACTAGCCTTAAAAAGATTAGGAGCACAGAGCGGACTACATCATGCGTGAGCATATGGGGGTCTGAACCTGAAGGACCTTGAGAAAGACTATCTCTCAGGCTCTAAAGTTTATAATTATTATGGGCCAGAGAAAATAAAAGAGACAAGGCGATCATTAAATTCCTCTGTATTCTTTTGCATCATTTACTAGTTAAGGCCGAATGGAGATTGCTTTTTGTAATTTAAAAAGAAATAATGTGTTTTTTAGATGGGAAATGAGTGATGTCTGAATTTCACCTCCATTGTCACCATAGCAAACGGCTGTCTGAGGCCCTAGAACAGTGAGAACCAGAACAAATGACCTTCTTCCGTAACAAAGGCATCACGTCCTCGTTCTCTGCCAGCGCCGAAGGGAGATCGTTAAGCGCATTTTCAGCCCCACTGCCCACCTGTCTCCTGGGCAGAAAGCTACTCAGGGTCCTGCCCTCCACATTCTTGGAGAACAAACACTAAGGATGAGGATACTGGGCCCCTGTTTCCTTCCATGCGGCTTCCGCAATGAATAACATGAGAAAGAAATCCTAGTTAAAAAACAAACATACAATGGAATACTAAGTGGCAATGAGAAAGAATGAAATCTGGCCCTTTGTAGCAACGGGGATGGAACTGGAGAGTGTGATGCTAAGTGAAATAAGTCATACAGACAAAGACAGATACCATATGTTTTCACTCTTAGGTGGATCCTGAGAAACTTAGCAGAAGACCATGGGGGAGGGGAAGGGAAAGAAAAGTTAGAGAGGGAGGGAGGCAAACCATAGGAGACTCTTGAAAACTGAAAATAAACTGAGGGTTGATGGGGGGTGGGAAGGAGGGGAAAGTGGGGGATGGGCATTGAGGAGGCACCTGTTGGGATGAGCACTGGGTGTTATATTGAAACCAGTTTGACAATAAATTTCATATTAAGAAAAATAATAAATAAAATAAAATAAAATAAAATAAAATAAAATAGAAATGAAAAAAAAAAACATATAGGGGACGCCTGGGTGAATCAGTCGGGTAAGCCTCCGACTCTCGGTTTCGGCTCCGGTCCTGGTCTCATGGTTGCGTGGGTTCAAGCCCCGCATAGGGCTTGGCGCTGACAGTTCAGAGTCTGCTTGGGATTCTTTGTCTCCCTCTCTCTCTGCCCCTCCCCAATGTGCACTGTCTCTGTCTCTCTCAAAATAAATAAACTTTAAAAAAAAATAAAAGTTAAAAAACAAACAAGCAAACAAGGGCGCCTGGGTGGCTCAGTTGGTTAAGCGTCCGACTCTTGACTTTGGTTCAGGTCATGATCTCAGGGTTTGTGAGTTCGAGCCCTGCATCAGGCTCTGCGCTGAAGCGAGTAGCTTGCTTGGGATTCTGTCTCCCTCTCTCTGTGCCCCTCCCCTCTTGCTCTCTATCTCTCTCTCAAAACAAATTAAAATAAACTGTAAAACAAATACACTCACATACAAGACCTTGGAAGGACGCTAAGTATACTAAATAGGAAGGTTTTTGCATCCGGTTGGTGTGAAATGTTTGGCCTGTCTTATTCTCTCGGTTTTTCATTGTTTAATTTTAAGTGAGAATAGCCACTTCCCCTGCTATAACAATGAACTGCATACTGACAGTCATTTGTAGAACACAGCAGTTGATCTGATGTATTCGTACAGCAAAGCATTGACTCTAGCTTTGGATGATATTTCTCTTTAATTTTCCATAGAAAGTACCAAAATAATTCTCACTAATTCCTGTTCCTGATATCCTAACATCCTTTGTTCTTACCAGCGACAATGCACACCAGATATAGAAAATGTTGGGGCGCCTGGGTGGCTCAGTCGGTTAAGCGGCCGACTTCGGCTCAGGTCACGATCTCGCGGTCCGTGATTTCGAGCCCCGCATCGGGCTCTGTGCTGATGGCTCAGAGCCTGGAGCCTGTTTCAGATTCTGTGTCTCCCTCTCTCTCTGCCCCTCCCCTGTTCATGCTCTGTCTCTCTCTGTCTCAAAAATAAATAAATGTTAAAAAAAAAAAAAGGAAATGTAATAGCTTTCTTCCCCTGTTAAGTGCATGAACAACTGGGAATGGAGACACCCAGAAAGCAGCTTCTAGCAACTCATTTATAGATACTCATTTGCATCTTTATGTGTCATTCACTAGAAAGTTTATGTGGATAAGATAGCCAGAAGCAGCCAGTTGCTTTTATCTATCTGTCTCTATCTATCTATCATCTATCTATCTATCTATCTATCTATCTATCTTTCCATCTATCATCAACTGATTTTATCAAAATCTTACTTTCAAAGGCTGTTAAGCCATCAGCAAATATATAATTGCCATGTGCTCAGTCCTTAAACATATTACATATATATGACAAATGTGGGAAAAATAGTTCTCACCCTTCGATTTAGATAGTGAAAGTAATATCTACCAATAAATAATACAAAAGTGTAGGCCATGCAAACCTGGTCTGTAGGGCACAGAATAGGAAGTGTTCTACAACCCACATGTCTCAAGTCTCTCTGTACTGTACAAAATAGAGACAGAAAAGTAAAGTCCCCACACTGCAGGCTCTGCGGGGCAGGCCCCGCCCCCTGCCCCATTGGACCTCTGGGCTCTGACCCAAGGTAGTGGTATATTTTTGGGTCTTACTGGACCTCTCTGTGCTCTTCCCTTGAAGACATTATCCGACCTCGAGATGCCCTCCAGTTATTTCTGGGAAGTCCCCCTAGGGTTTCTCACCAACAAATCCCAGGGTGCCTTCAGTCACACCCACTCACCTCCTCGATTGTGTCTCACCTCTGTCACCTGTGCTGTCCATTCCTCTCCTGCAGGTCTCGCAAGACTTCCAATCATCAGGCCGCTGGCCCCTGGTACTCTCCGCGGGCCCCTGAGATTCACTTTCTACCCTCGCCTTGCCTTTGGGTTTGTCTAAGTGGAGACAGCAGACAGGAATTTAGGGACAGGGCAGCACAGCAATCCATTTATGTCTCCGATCCTTCCACACTGGACTGCAGGGCAGCGGGTGCTATGCAATGCAGCCCTCTCCCACAGCAGTCTCTCTCCCGGCTCCCCTCCCCTCCCCTCCCTCCCTCGCAAGAACAGTGGCCTCCTTTGCCCCTTCAGACTAAAGATGGTAAGGCCTAGCTCCTCTTGACATTCTCGGGATGCTTTACCATCCTTTTTGAGCCTCCTGAAACCCTAATCACACCTCTTTATGAAACAGCAATTTCTCCCCCCCCCCCGCCGTGTCCCCTTTCAGTAACACTCACCAATGACCCCATGTATGGCTTCTGTGATCGGCCCAGACCCTGATGGCTACAGTGTCCTAATTCTGCTTAGTTTCATGCAGAAGCAGGGGGACTATTCATCCTCCACCCCCCCGACCCCTTTTTTCCAGTGCAATTACATGAGCCCTAGAGCAGATCAGCTTATACCCAGTTAAGTCAGTTACAACACATCCCATGAAACTCAGTTCCCTACAGTCTTGGAAAACAGGCAAAAATAAATAAAGAAATAAAAGCATCCCCTCTGTCCTTCTCTTTAGGCCCTGCTCCTATTCACAACTCCCCTTCCAGGCATAAAACCTGGATGCAAAGTTGTATGCATGGCTGGACCGTGCATAAGAAGGGAAGGGGCCTGGCTTACAGAGCGCTAACTTATCCGAGCAAAACATTCTCAGTTCCAATCATAAAAGTAGGTGTGTTTGGGGTGCCTGGATGGCTCAGTCCATTGAGTATCTGACTCTTGGTTTTGGCTCAGGCCGTGATCTCATGGGGGTAGGAATGAGCCCTGTGTCAGGCTCTCGCTGACAACACGAGCCTATTTGGGATTCTTTCTTGCTCCCTCTCTCTCTGCTCCTCCCCCACTCGCACTTGTGTGCTCTCTCTCTGTCTCTCTCTCAAAATAAATAAATAAACTAAAATAAATGTTTTTAAAAATGGGTGTTTGCAGGAGGTGGGGGGATAGGGGTTGGGTAAGAAACTCAGAATTACAAAGGTTGGACTGATCAGAAAAGTTTTTATGGGGGCACCTGGGTGGCTCAGCCGGTTAAGCGTCCGACTTTGGCTCAGGTCATGATCTCACGGTTTGTGAGTTCGAGCCCCACGTCAGGCTCTGTGCTGACAGCTCAGAGCCTGGAGCTGCTTCAGATTCTGTGTCTCCCTCTATCTCTGCTCCTCCCCTATTCACGCTCTGTCTCTGTCTCTCTCTCTCTCTCTCTCTCTCTCAAAAATAAACATTAAAAAATTTTTTTAAAAAGTTTTTATGAACAAGATGAGACCAATTTGATCTGTTAAAAAAATAATTTCTTAAAGTTTATTTATATATTTTGAGAGAGAGAGAGAGAGACAACGCACGCACTCTAGTGGAGGAGAGGGGGAGAGAGAGGGAGATAGAGAGAATCCTAAGCAGGCTCCACACTCAACATGAAGCCCACCTAGAACTTGATCTCAGGACCCTGAGATTATGACCCGAACCGAAATCAAGAGCTGGACACTTAACCGACTGAGCCATCCAGGCACCCTGAGACCAATTTTATCTTGACAAGAGAAAGAAAATGAGGCTACCTTAAGGAGCTTGGAATACGCGTCAGAGAAATGTAACATTTACAGAAGGGTAACAAAGTAGAAGGTGGGCACCATGTACTGAGGAGCAAGGAAAGTTGGGGTTGAATGGGTGGACGAAGCCACTAGACAGAAGAGCTTAACATCTAGGTGGAAATATTTAAATTAGATGTAGATGGCAATAGGAAAACATTGAAGTTATACGCTAAATGTAGCCAGACCACAGGAGAAATTCTATGTCAGCAATTTCAATTACTTTAACTGGATTTTGGATCTGTGTTGGTGCTCACCTCAGAATGACTACAACAGACCTCCAGGAAAGTGTGGAAACCAGTAGAAGCCAGGCTAATTCTCCCAGTACGGCTCATGTGGAAATACTGAAATCTTTAGTTAAGGGATCTTACAGATAGTTATGGTGCTTCTCTAAATCTTTGTTCAGCAGAAGAGAGATGACAGATAAATAGGTCTTTAACATAATTCTGCACTTGGAAACTGAGAAGCTGTCCAAGTGTTCAGAAACTGATGCCGAAGCAGTTGTCACACAAGAACAATTTTTTAATTTCCGTTTCTTGAAAAATGGGTCAATGATAATTCTTTAGGCCCATGCTTCATCTCTAAGGACACACTGCTTGATTTGCAGTCTAGAAGAACCACTAATGGAGAAAAGGGCAGAGAGATGAAAAGGACCAGAATTGGCTACAAACATGTCCATTTGGCATGGACTCTGATGAGATTACAGGTCATATGGAATGGAACAGATATTTGCAAATGATATATGGGATAAAGGGCTAGTATCCAAATCTATAAAGAACTCACCAAACTCCACACCCCCCCCCAAAAAACAAATAATCCAGTGGAGAAATAGGCAGGAGACATAAATAGACACTTTTCCAAAGAAGACATCCAGAAGGCTAACAGACACATGAAAAGATGCTCAACATCACTTATCATCAGGGAAATAAAAATCAAAGCCACACTGAGATACCACCTCACGCTGGTCGGAGTGACTAAAATTAGCAACTCAGCAAACAACAGATGCTGGGAGGATGTGGAGAAACGGGAACCCTCTTGCACCGTTGGTGGGAATGCAAACTGGTGCAGCTGCTCTGGAAAACAGTGTGGAGGTTCCTCAAAAAATTAAAAATAGACCTACCCTATGACCCAGCAATAGCACTGCTAGGAATTGACCCAAGGGATACAGGAGTGCTGATGCACAGGGTCACTTGTACCCCAATGTTTATAGGAGCACTTTCAACAATAGCCAAATATGGAAAGAGCCTAAATGTCCATCAACTGACAAATGAATAAAGAAAATGTGGTTTATATATACAAAGGAATACTACTTGGCAACGAGAAAGAATGAAATCTGGCCATTTGCAGCAATGTGGATGGAACTGGAGGGTATTATGCTAAGCGAAAGAAGTCAGTCAGAGGAAATAAGTCAGTCTGTCTGAAGACAGATACCCTGTGTTTTCACTCATATGTGCATCATGAGAAACTTAATAGAAGACCATGGAGGAGGGGAAGGGGGAAAAAAAAGTTACAGAGAGGGAGGGAGGCAAACCATAAGAGACCCTTAAATAGTGAGAACAAACTGAGGGTTGATGGGGGGTGGGAGAGAGGGGAAAGTGGGTGATGGGCATTGAGGAGGGCACCTGCTGGGATGAGCACTGGGCGTTGTATGGAAACCAATCTGAAAATAAATTATATATTAAAAAAAAGATTACAGGTCACAAAGTGGCCCAAGCTTTGGGGTCATCTAAATGATCTGCATACGACTTTTTCTTTTTATCTCGTAGAAATACACAACTAGTGGAAGGGAAAAAAATAATATACTTTTGAACATTTAAGCAGAACCAAGCACTGTGCTACATTCTTTACATTTGCTCGTTTAATAACAGTTTTATTACGCACAGGGGTATGAGGTGGTTGCATCAGGATCACACAGCAAAAGGCGTTAAAGCAGGACGCCCCATCATCAACAATCAATGCCTCTCATAGGCTACTCACTGGTATAATTGTGCAGAAACAGTCTCTCTGGATGTGTCTAGGCGCAACCCCATAGATCGGCGTTTTCTTCCAAGAATTTTCAACGGGCGTGCTACAGAGCTAAGTTCCTGCCTGCCTGCAACCAGTCCTCTATCTCTCTGATCTAAACCAAACCTCTGGTTGAAGGAGATCCATTCTGTTTTCCTTTCCTGACACCTTCATGGGGTTTGTTTATTTCTTTGTTTGCCTTTGTTCCTTCATTTGTGTGTGTTCAAAAGAAAATAAAATTTAATGTCATTTATTCACTTCTATTTTTACATATTTTTGCTCTTATGTGCAAGGTGTTAGTGAGGACTCAAAGAAAATTGAAACAGAAATCCTTCCCTCAAGGAGTTTTTACAAAGATAGGGAATGGATCATTGTGACCTCTAATATTGTATGTTTGTTGAATATTGTATGTTGAAAGTAACCTAGAAAATATATCATGTTGATGCGATAAATAGTATGTTGTGAAGGATTTGAAGGCCAGGTGTAAGGTACTTGAAATTTATCGAGATGCTGGGAAGTCATTTTATAGTTTTTAGTACCCCTTAAATCTGTGTACTTTCCAAATACAATTGTGGGATTATCAAAAGTTCCAATATATATGTAGAATGAAAGCATAGAATTTAGAACTAGAACATAGGAAACTAAGATAAGACATCCTGCTAGACACCTTGTTCCACTCTGTCATTTGTCAAGGAGGATGTTCAAGTTCAGAGAGGTGAAAATTACTTACCTGCATCTGATAGTGTCCGAGTTAGACTTCTTTCTAAATTGAAATCTCTTGGTAGACTGTCATTGCACTGAATGCCCACTTATTTCACTCACAGATCAGTGTTTCACAAGATCTTTGTGACCACTGATTCATTATCATATCGACTGAACAAACAACCGAGTACCCGTGCTACGTTCCATGCATAATGAGGAAAGCAACCCAAGGTCCCTGCCCTAGAAAAGGTGCATTAATGTGGAGGAGGCTGAAATGCCAATGGAGGCGTCTAACGCATTTGGATTCACAGGGTGTTGGGAAAGAACAAAACGCATTGCGGGATTTTAATACACAATAGGCTTTTCAAAATGCATGGGTTGTTTCTTAAAAATATTCCACATGAAATGCCTGTTAACTACAGATGACTTTGTTGTAAAATCCTCAAGGTCTAGAACAACTCTATTAATGAAACGGCCAAACATGCTGTTGCGTCTACAGTCAACAATTTCATCTGGAGGAAGGTCATGTATGCTTTACTCTTCAGTGACGGAGCCCCTGCTTGGCCAACAGCCAGTGCTCCAGAGACTGCTTAAGCTGAATTCACATTCGGGAAATGACAGAAATCAGTGTCTTGCCTGCTCTGAAAGCTCATAGCAATTCTTTAGCAACTGGCCTTTTTTCTGAGCTGCAGAAAATCTCTCTTTCATGAAGGAATTTCATTGCACAAATTTGAAGAATGATTCAGGGCTATCAAGGTCATTGGGCCATTTTTTCTCATTTTTTTTTTTGTTCAGGAGAGGAAAGCGACACCCCCAAAGGCTGGAGGATGTGCTAGCAAACAGATGCAACCAGATCCCCGGGCACCTGGCGCTTTTCCAGTATCACTTCCATGGCACCATGTGTCTTTGATGTCTTATCCAATGTAATTTTCTCGTTATGAATGAACTTCCAAGGACCCATTACGGAGCAGAATCCAAAAGAGTCAAGACGAGTTCCCCGTATTCATTCAACACTATTCTGGGGCCACATAGATTCTTATTCCAAGGAGAACAGCTAGGGAGAGAAAGAAGGACTCCAACAGGGTTTCCTCTTCTTTTGTAACAACTTTGCTGGGATGAACCACTTGTTGGCCTGTGTCTTAAACTGAGCACCGCCCACTCTAATAATTCAGAATTTCAAACATTAGGAAAACTAATGTTAAACATGTTGCCTGCGTTATCTCATTCAGCTGTCACAAGTCTCTGGGGGTATGAGTGTGTGTGTGTGTGCGTGTGTGTGTGTGTGTGTGTGTGTGATTACCTTTATTATGTAGATTAGAAAACGGGCTCTGAAAGGTAATCTGTCTGGGTCTTATATCCAGTAAGTGGCAGCGCTGAAAATAAATTCTGGTCTTCACCAGTTTACTCCTCGAATGCATCAACTCTTCCCCTAAATTAGGCAAAAACAAGTACTTGCTTTCATGCAAGGTAATCATATGTGTATAGTTCTGGCTTTAGAATGAACAGAAGTGTGCTTAAATTTATGTAGCATTTTGCATTTCCCAAATGCCTCCTTTTTCATTGCTTGGTTGAAGAGGAAAATCTTTACAAGCCATTTTTGGGAGTCATAGTGATTTAAAAAGAAAAGAAAAGAAAGAGAAGAGAGAAAGGAAGGGAAGGGAAGGGAAGGGAAGGAAAGGAGAAAAGAAGAGAAGAGAAGAGAAGAGAAGAGAAGAGAAGAGAAGAGAAAGAAGAAAAGAAAAGAAAAGAAAAGAAAAGAAAAGAAAAGAAAAGAAAAGAAAAGAAAAGAAAAGAAAAGAAAGAAGGCAAGACACAGGGAGGGGCCCTAAGCAGTGATGGTTCTGGCATTCAATGGCTTCAGAGGCAAGGAAAGGATTACAGTGCTTAAAGTTCCCCGGGGTTTTGTCACTATCCTAGGTTGATAAGCCCATCAGTTTTAAGTATAAAATTGGTATAGCATTGCCAAGGCCATTGAGAACTAATCTCTAAAATACCAGGTCTCTGTTAAAGCGGAGAATGAAAAATGCTACAGATAGAGATCCGGGAGTCACAGGATCTAATGTTTGTGATTTGTGGAAGTCTCATTACCACCACGGAAATCTGAATGATTCTATGCACCTAACAGCCATCAGCCCCAAGCCACCTAACAATGCATAATGTAATAAACCCCTACTGGGTGGAAGAACAGGAGACGATGTTCCAGTGTCACAACATTTCTATGCAGTAGCCGACACGCTGACTGCACTCACACCCTTTTCCTTTGGCCGTATTGATTACGCTGTGTGAATGTACTCACACACAGCATAGACGTCAGTCTGGTTTATACTGCAGGTGCCTCTGGTTAGCAACACCAGTTCTCCAGAGACTCTGGTCTCATCGTTCGCAGAACTGAATACTTGCAAATGGTCTATTTAAAGGGTACTGAGCGGCTGCAAGGTTGAACTAAGATGTGGGAGTCTGTCTCCTCAGCTACCTCCAGCTATAGAAATAGGTAGACTGTAAAAGTCTAGTTCGATCACGGGCAAAATGCAAAACAAGTCATGGAACAGTGCCAAAAGACTGCCGCCAGCAGGTATGAGAAATTTGCGGAAACCAATTCTTCTGTAAAACATTGTGGCTAAAATCGACTGGGTTACAACTACAGTCTAAGCCAGGGGCTAGAAAAACCCGAACTTGCTCCTAGTTGAGCGCTAACTTTTTTTTTGAGTAATCTTAGAATCAAAAGCTGGACTTGGGTACCTTTCCATGTCTGTAATTTGGGGTGTATATCTCTATACCTTACTAACAACTTGTCTGACATATATTTATCACACCTAGAGCACAGCTCAGTGTCATAGAAGATAGTGAAGTCAGGTCTTTTGAATAAATTTGAATTCGGTCTACTTATTGCCTATAGCACTCGGGCATCATTAAGAGGCAGGGTGTGTATAGTGGTTAAGTGTATAGATTGGACCCAGAAAGCCTGTGTTTGAACTTTAACTATACTATTTACACATGTTAACCTGGTCCAGTGCTCATGTCTCTCTGTGCCTTATTTGCCTCAAATGTAAATGTAATAATGTGCCCACCCAACAAGGTTATTGTAATAATTAAGTGAGTTAATATATGTAAGGCCATTAGGACAGAGTCTGTATATGGGAAACATTAGTACATATCAGCAAATACTACCGTGTTAAAAATAGCTTCATGAACTGTATGATTCCCCACTTTTATTCTCTTCCACAATGTTCTATCAAATATATTTATGAACACTGAAAGGCCCAGTGGAAAACAGGGAAACCTGAAAGCAAAAGTTAATCATTAAAGAGCAGGAATAGGGGTGCCTGGGGGGCTCAGTCAGCCGAGCGTCCGACTTTGGCTCAGGTCATGATCTCACGGTTCGCGAGTTCGAGCCCCGCCTCTGGCTCACTGCTGTTAGCACAGAGCCCACTTTGGATCCTCTGTCTCCCTCTTTCTCTCTGCCCCTCCCCTGCTGGTTCTCTCTCTCTCTTCCTCTCTCTCTCTCTCTCAGAATTAAAAAAAATATATAGGAATAAATATTTGACACATCCCCAGATCCCCCAGGTCACTCTCCCATCCTAGAGTAAAAACGAATGCCCTGATCATACGACAGTTATTATAAGCTTTGCTTTTGAGGCCATTAATTTTCTGGCACTTCCTGCCTGTGTATACCCACTGCAATTAATTTACTGGCACGTCCTCCTCCTGTACGCTCGTTAGAGTCCCACTGGGGAAGCACTATTTCTGATTCCATGTCTCATGTATAACTCAGAGATTGTACCTGTCTCGATTTCACATGCCACTGAGAAGAGAAAATGGTTTCCAAAGCAGTAAGGCAATAAAACTCCTAATTTTGTCTTTGAAACAGGTACTCTACTTAGAATTGGACCTCCTTTGAACACATAGGGTTCGAAAACTTTGCAATATGGTGACGATGAGCCCGTTGCTGCCTTAGCCCGTCAGGCTTTGCTGTAGCCCTTGGCCTAGCAGGCAAAGACTCAGCTTTGAATAAAATTAGACAAAACCAGAAAAGCCTCTAAGGAAACTGGCTGCTTCCCTTAGGGAGGGTCAAGGATCAGTCTTACGTCACCAAGCCCAGGGGCCGTTCTGTCTGTCGTTTTTCGCATTCAGTTGTCCACTGAGCAGCTGCACTAACCTCCACCATCAGTCCCCAGACCTTGGCCTGGGCTTCCCTCTCTATTTCCTGACTGGTACTGCTGTCCCCAGTGGCATTGGAAATCGGAGCTGAATCCCAACTGAACTGGATAGGATTCTGCCCTACGACTTACGCTTCATTGGTATTTACGCTGGCGGCTGGAACTGTGTTCTCTGCTTCATTTGTTGGTTTCTGTTTTGTTTACACTGAATAGACCACCTGCAAACACGATGCTCATTTTGTTTGACGAGGTGTCTGTCCACGATCTAGAAGTTCTCTTTATCTGCAGCATTCGGGATCCGACTCCCTGTATAGATGCCACTCTCTCCCTCTCTCTCTCTCAAAATAAATAAACTTTAAAAATTAGAATTACAGGGGCACCTTGGTGGCTCAGTCAGTTGAGAGTCTGACTTGGGCTCAGGTCATGATTTCATGGTTCATGGGTTTGAGCCCTGCATCAGGCTGTGTGCTGACAGCCTGCCTCAGATTCTGTGTCTCCCTCTCTCTCTGCCCCTTCCCTGCTCATACTCTGTCTCCCTCTCTCTCTCTTTCAAAAATAAATAAGCATTAAAAAAATTAGAATTACACATGCACACATTTATATGTATGTATAAGGGTAGATTCATGTACACAAATATACAATCTGGGTTACTAGGAGGTATTTTCTCATGTATTCATATGATCAATCCACTTCTAAATCATTTGTTCATTTACTCATTAAATACAAATTAAATAGTATTAGAGCAATTACAACATGCCAGGCATTGGAAAACAGGGGAAGAATACAAGATTAAGGTAAGGAGACGTGGCCCAATACAAGAAGAAATGGAAATTCCAAATATTAAAATAGTTTTAATATTTTAAAATATTGATATCTAAATTTTAAAATATTAAAGCTAGAGTTTACAAAAATGTAAAACTTCCCACAAAGTAAGCCCTAAGTCCAGATGCTAAACCAGTGAATTCTACCAAGCGTTTAAGCGATTAACTGTTTCAATTCTACACTAACTCTTCCCATAAGTGGCAAGATGCAAACTCTCCCCCATATTATTTTATGAGATGAGAATAAACATGATGCCAAACACAGAAAAGGATATTTCCAAATGGAAAATTGCAGGCCAATCAAGAATATGGTTGCAGGGGCGCCTGAGTGGCTCGGTCGGTTGAGCGTCCGACTTCGGCTCAGGTCATGATCTCATGGTCCGTGAGTTCGAGCCCCACGTCGGGCTCTGTGCTGACATCTCAGAGCCTGGAGCCTGCTTCAGATTCTGTGTCTCCCTCTCTCTCTGCCCCTCCCCTGTTCATGCTCTCTCTCTCTCTGTCTCGGAAATAAATAAACGTTAAAAAAAAAAAAAGAATATGGTTGCAAATGTCAAAAGCAAAATAGGTTCAAATACAATTAATTCAGGTATAAAGAGGATAATATATCACAATCAAGCTGGCTTTATTCTAGAAAGAAAGGTTCATTTAACATTAACATTTAATCAATATAAAGCACCATACTAAGAGACTAAGGAAGAAAAATTATGCAGGCATCTTGATATAGACGGAACATCGTTGGATAATATGGAACATCCATTTATGACAAAAATTCTTAGTCGAATAGTAATAAAAGGATGTTTATTTAATCTGATTTAAAGCAGCTACAACCATCTAAAGCAAAATTCATATTTAATAGTTAAAAATATGTAGCTTTGGCTCTTACATGAGAAATGGGGCAAGGACCAATCCTACTGCTACTCTTATTCAACATTGTATCGGCGGTCCTAGCTGGTATATTAAGGCAAGTAAAAGCAAAAGAGATACAAAGACCCAGAGGAGGCAGTAATTTGCTTTGATAATGTGACTTTGCATTGTTGAATAAACAACAGAAGCTACAGATCGTTACAATTTTTAAAAAAATTTTTTTAACGTTTATTTATTATTGAGAGACAGAGAGACACAAAGCGTGAGCAGGAGAGGGGCAGAGAGAGGGGGAGACACAGAATCCGAAGCAGGCTCCAGGCTCCGAGCCATCAGCACAGAGCCCGACGCGGGGCTCGAACCCACGAACCGTGAGATCGTGACCTGAGCGGACGTCGGTTGCCCAACCAACTAAGCCACCCAGGCGCCCCCAGATTGTTACAACTTTAAGTGAATTTAATAAAGCCACAAGATGCTGTATAAACATGCAGATATAAATTGCGTCTCATGACACTAACAAAAACTATCGAGACGACTCAAAACTGTGTGATTAAGACTGAATCTAACAAAAATGTATACAAACCTCTACACCGGAAACTATAGAACATTTTGGAGGGAAATAATAGAAAGTCTGATAAATGAAGAAATACATCATGTTTATGGCTTTGAAGACTCAATATTTTAAAGATGTGTGTTCTTCCTAAACTGATTTGATACAATACAAAAGGCTTGTGTGTGTGTGTGTGTGTCTGTGTGTGTGTAAAATAGGAAGATAAATTTGTTTTAAGTTTATTTATTTTTGAGAGAAAGAGAGAGAGAGAGCGAGAGCAGAAAAAGGGCAGAGGCAGAAAGAGAAGGGGAGAGAGAGAGAGAATCTCTGTGCCATCAGCTCAGAGCCTGCTCTCCAACCGGGAGATCACGACCTGAGCCAAAACCAAGAGTCAGATGCTTAACTGACTAGGCCACCCAGGGGCCCCGGGAATGGGATTTTAAAAACTATTTTGCACCTGGAAATGTGAAGAGCTGAAAATGGCCTAGATAAACTTTAAGAAGACTGGAACGCTTCCCAATATTACGAACGTTGCTAATCTGTAGGAATTAAGACTGTGTTAGCTGACATCAGGATTCTTTTATGAAGCTAAAGTAATTAAGCCAGTCTGTAAAGGGGCGCCTGGGTGGCTCAGTCAGTTAAGCATCCAACTTCAGCTCAGGTCATGATCTCGTAGTTCGTGAGTTCGAGCCCCGCGTCAGGCTCTGTGCTGACAGCTCAGAGCCTGGAGCTGCTTCACATTCTGTGTCTCCCTCTCTCTCTTTCTGCCCCTCCCCGACTCATGCTCTGCCTCTGTCTCTCAAAAATAAATAATGAAACATTAAAAAAAAGAAAGTCTGTAAATACGGAAGGATGGAAAAAGAGAGTGATACAGACGAACAGAGGGTTCACAAGCAGAGCCACAGGTGCTAGGGAGGAGGGAAAACGGTAGTCTTTCATTAAACACTGCTGGGCCCTTTGATATCTATTTGAGAAAAGGTGAATATTGACCCCTATCCCACTCTATGTACAAAAGTCAACTACAGGTGATTTGTAGATCTAACTTTGAAGTAATAAAAAATATGTACAGAAATCTCTTTACAGTATTGAGGTAGAGAAAGATGTCTTCAACACACGCACACGCCCAAACACACAAAACCATTAATGGTAAAGGAAAAGACAGATGAGAGGAATAAAATTATCAATTTCTGGTCGTCAAAACACGCCATCAAGTACGTCAAAGCACAAGCCATAGTGCAGGAGATATGGGCAAAATGTAAAGCTTATGAGTGTTTGCAACATAAATATACAAAGGACTCCCATTTACCAATAAGTATAAAATAGACAACTCAATCGAATATTAGGCAAGAAATGCTAAACAGGCATTCACAAGTGAGAATAACCAAATTACCGAAGGACAACAAATGTACACAAATGTGTTCAACTTAATTTCTTCTTCATCAGGGAAATACAAACTGAAAGCACAAGGAAATACCACTGAACTCTCCAGAATGGCTAACATTAAAAGGCTGATACAGTGTTGGCAAAGAGGTAGAGCAGAGTTCTCATATATATTCCTGGTGAGATTGTTAAGTGGTACAATCACTTTGCAAAGCTCTTTGGCGGTATGCTAAAGATGTATCAGTGCGTGCACGCGCAAGCGTGTGTATGTGTGTGTGCATTTTAAGACCCAGAAATAACACTCCCAGGTTTTTGCCCATGCGTACACACAGCTGATGCACAAGAATGTCAAAAATGTGCAAGAATAACACGCGTGAGAGTGTCTTTTTCATTTCAAGTCACTGAATAGCAGATTGTGTAAGTAAATCGTGGTGTATTTATACAATAGGATGCTACACAGGAATGAAAAAAAGATGGTTTGCTGCTACGTGCAATATCAGAGATGAGATGAGTTTTCAGGCATAATTTTCAGTAAAAGAAGCCACACACAAGAGAACTTATATTAGATGGTTGTCTTTCTATAAAGGACAGAACCAGGGAAAACTAAGAAGGAATTAGTGTTTATCTCTGGGGAGAAGAGGAAAACCAAGGGGACATGCGGGTGCCTTTTGGGATGCAGATAATGTTTTCTTACCATTGCTCTGTGAAAAGACATTTTCACATTTTATATCTGTGCACTTTGCTGAATGTATGTCACATCGTAATTAGGTATCATTAAAACATAAAAATATAGTCCCTGCACTCAAAGTCCCTTCTCCTTAGTGTGGTGACTACAGACGTATCGATACTACATGATCTTTCCCTTACCCATTTATCCACCTTCATCCTGGCAATATTTTCCTATGGGCAGATGATGCTAGAATCTATAGTTGTAGCACCAACATGGCTGCCCTCTTGTCAACCAGACTCGATACAATGTGGTCACTTGAGCACTCCCCCACCTCAGCCCACAATATCATTCTCTGAGCCTCTACAATCACGTGGGTCCATTCTGTCGTCCCTGCCCTGACCATTGTCATTCTGCTTGACACTCTCATGCTTTTCCCTGGACAACTGCAGCAGCCACCTGATTGGTCTTTACAAAGGCACTTTATACCTACCGTAATATAATTCCTTCAAGATCATACGTACAACGATGCCATTCCTTTGCTTAAAAAGGTTATCATCTCTCAATTGCCTGCTGAATGAAATCGAGGCCCCTGAACTGCGTGGTCCTTCTCTGCGCATTTTGCTTCCTTTGCTCATAATATCCCCTCTGCCAAGAATATCTTTCCTAATATTTCCAGAGACGTAAGTCCGCGTGGCCTACGATCTCCAAGTCAAATGCCATTTCTTCCATGATTTTTTTTCCCCACTTCCTTCCTGATGCAATTCTTCCCTCCTTTCAAAGACCATCATTTACTTTTATAGCTGTTGTGTGCGTCTATCAATTTGCACCTTACATCAGGGGCCTACCTTATGTGAGAATGTGAAATGTGTAATCAGAAACTATGAGTTTGAATCCGACCTTCACCACCTATCAGCTGAGTGATTTGAGGCAAGTCACTTCCCTTGAGCCTCAGTTTTCCCTTGTGTCAAAATGTGGGAGAGGCATCAGACTTCCTAGGACACCTGGCAATATAAACCTCATCATAAAATAAATGGCGTCCAGGTCTCTAGGGAACCTTGGGAGCCAAATGGAAGTCGGTTAGGTGAACTCTAACGTCACAGCAAATTGCATGACTGTCTCCAAGTTTTCAAAAGATTTGTGCATGCTTTCTCTCTGCAGAACCACAAGCTTCTGAAAGATGGAGCTTGTGTTTTACTCACGTTTACTCCCTTAGTACAAGGTCAGTGCCTTGCACACTGCGCTTGCTTGGAAATAATTTGTTCTTTAAGCAAATCATGCGAAAGATCCATATGTTGACAGCGTGTATTTGTCTTACATAGAGACAAGTGACTAAGGAATTTGAGAATAACCAAAGATGCTGTAATCAATGACAAAATGAGGATCTAAACCCAAGTGTCGTGCCTCAGAGGCTAAGACTATAACTTGATGGTTCATCCAATAAATTAGTGAATGCAATTCTGCTGATGATTAGTTCAAGCATGTCATTTTATTGGCGAGTTAGCCTCAGTGCTGAAATGCTTTTCCCACATACTATGGTGAGAAAGCTACAGCTAGAAGCAAGGTTTCCTCTCTTCTCCAGAGACCTCCTCAGTATGTCACATTGCTTACCTCGGGAAGCTCTGTTGCTAGGCAACCATGAGCTCTTTCAACCACTTAAGTTTTAAAAGCGTTTTATAAAATTTCTCTGCTTGACATACTTGAATGATGGCGGGGTTTACCAGCGAGAAAGAACAAGACTGAAAATGGCCAGTCGTGAGCTTGGGGCAGCTAACCCAATCCATTTCTCCAACTGGAAAATGGTACTGTCCTGCCTGCTGGGAATAATGATCAGGATAATGGCCTTAATGGCATCAAACATGCCCTGGGAATCATGATTGAGATGCTCACATGTTTTCCAAGGGCAGTGGATATTAATCTCAGGATGTCCTTTTAAAATACAAATTTTACACAAAATTACTTTTGATTGCTTGCTTTAACAGGTTTTTCGCTTGGGAACTTCTGCATCGAATCTGATTTTTAGAGTAACTTAAAGCAGTATGGAGGCTTTTCTCCTTCACCTGATTTATCACCTTTCTCTGAAAAATTTGCCCCAGGGGGTTCTCTCTGGCCAGTTGCTGAACTCTCCTCCTCTTGGTTTCTTTGGCTGCTTGACCAAGGTTGCAAATGGGAACTGAAGCTGACCTCTATAACTGGATTCATCATTGCTACTCATATTTCTCTGCAATGCACCACGAATCTCTTCCAATCAGAGCTAGCCCTAATCCCGGTAATGTTCTCATTCTCGTATTTTTTAAGGTATGATCTATTTCAATTTTTGCATATGGAGTACATTAAGAGGGTGGCGTCTGTTCTTCAAACGCCTGGATGTGATGAGCAGATTGTATCCGACTGCTTCCCTGACAACTCTTTTGTCCCGTAAGCAAATTCTGGACAAGAGTTTATGTCACCAAAAACTGATGGTAATTGGGTTCTTTTAAAGATCTTAATTCAATCCTGCAAATAATTCACCTTCCGGTTACAGGTGACACAAGAGCTGCGAGGAGTACGTTTCTACCTAAAAATATTTGAACGGTGCCAAGTGCCATACACATTTTCTTAGGAGTAATTATTAAATTCTTTGTAATAAAACATGCTAGGATGACAAGTTATAATCATTTACTTTTAGGTAGTATTTTTTGGAATAGAGAATACTTTACTCTGATGTTTACAGTGACCCTGTGAGGTAGACATTACTGTGTGAAGGTCAGCATTGTTCTGATTTATGCAGAGGAGGAACTGAGACTCAGAGAGGTGATGCAACTTGCCCACGGGAAAGCTAGGACCTTCACCCAAGGCTTGTAACCTCGAATCCAACTCTGCTACCAGTGACTCTCTTTGTCAAGTGTCCAGAAATCATGCTTATTGAGCTGTTTATTGCATCTTGTACTTGGTAGAAAGAAATAAAATTCTAATTATCTGATACTAACACCAAAAGTAGATAAAAATATTTTTGGAAAGAATTTTCTATATCTCAGAGACACCATCATCATCCTTCCTTTTTTATGTTTGTCAATTCTTGAGAGAAAGAAAGATAGAGCATGAGTGGGGGAGGGACAGAGAGAGGGAGAGAGACACGTGGAATCTGAAGCAGGCTCCAGGCTCTGAGCTGTCAACCCAGAGCCCGACATCGGGCTCGAGCTCACGAACGGCAAGATCATGACCTGAGCGGAAGTCGGAAGCTTAACCAACTGAGCCACCCAGGTGCCCCATCCCTTTTAACTAATGAGAAAAGTCAGGCGAAGACAAGTTAAGTAACTTGCCAAATATCGCGCACTTAAGAAGAGAAGGGAGCTTCAAACCTAGGCCTGTTGGTGACTCCGAAACACCACCCCTCTGTTCGACGTACCAAGTATTAGGCAGCTATCTAGAAACAAGTTATGGTGGTGACTATTCAAGCTCACAGGTTCCTTGGGGGACCCATCCTGTGATCCCAAGTTCATGATCACAGTATTAACTAACTGCAAGTTTCATGCAAAGGACTGTTGGGTCTACACAAGAAGAATCATTGGGGGCCATCAAGACTATGCGGCTAAAGAATATTAGACTTGGGCACTGGAGGTCTGAGAACAGAGCTGCAGGTGGTGGGAGAGCAGAGAGATGGCCCTTCCACCAAGCTGGTGATAGGGACACTTGCCTGCCATCCTTCTCCACCTTATTCCCACACCCTTTTCTTTTTTTGTCACATTTTAAATAAAACATGGTTAAGTAGCATGCCCGCACATCCTGGTTTTCCCAGGTCATTTCTCTTTGCTGTCTTGTTCCATGGTAGTTATCAACAGTGCCGCTTTGTGGTCTCACATCTTCTCCGTCTGGGTAGCGGATGACGCGGTAAGAAGCTTGTAGTCTGGGCACGCCTCAAATGTCTGGCTTTGTGCCAAAACCTACATTCTGTTATAAAATTAACTTGCGTGTGGTTTGTTGCCAGCTGTTTTCGTTTGGTTCAGTTACGGGAATTATTTCAGCCCCGTATCGTTCATTTGCAAAACAGGGATACCAAAATACATCCTGCATTTGTCATGAGGATTAAAGAATATAAGGGGCATCGCCTCTCGGTAAAAGTTTGTTCCCACGCTTGACTTCCAGATACTTTTGGTATCGCCTATTTAATATATTTTTTTCTAATGTGAGTTATGTAGACTTGAGACAAGGTTACCTTGGCCTCAGCTGCACAGCTTGGTGATTTGGCAAGTTTATACTTCATGGTATGCTTACCCCAAGTGTAGTTACCATCTGTCCCATTGCCCGGCTATTACGATATCATTGACTGTATTTCAAGTATCTGCTCTTTATTCCTGTGACTCACTTGTCCCCTAACTGGGGGACTGTATCTTTGTCTCTAGTGTCACTTATTGAATATTGAACTCCATGCTGACACTTCTACGTTTCCATAGGTGCTGCTTCTCTTCCAAAGTAGAAAAGTCCCTCAGCGGTCATGATCACATGTGAAATCGCTGTCTGTCCCAAGCGCTCAATATGATTCCTTGTACTTGCTCTTTGTGTAATAAACACTTATGGATAGATCTGTCTATTATTTGATCTTGCTGAAATACTCAAGCATCCGCAAAACACAACAGTGTCGCAGAAGCCATGTTAATGCTGGAAAGGATTCAACGCAATCCCTTCATTTCAGAGGAGGGAAAATCGACAATCAAGGAAGAACAAATTTTACTCTCTTGGACACGAGCAAGCCAATCTCGACGGTCATAATATTTCTTTCACCCCACTAGGGTATCCCGTAGCAAGCAGCTGTAAAAATATTGGCCATGTGGGTGTAGGATAGATGCATTGCAGCTAGTTAGTTGGAAGTATTTTCTCATGTGTTATCTCTTAGCAACACTTACCTCTAACCAGTATTTACTATTTGCATTTTGCACGTGAGAAAACAGTGCATGCCTGATTCAGAAAGGGTAGAGTACAGCAGGGAACCTCAAGTGAATCAAGTTCCTTAAGGAAACACGGCACTGTATCTTAAGAAGGCATCCACATGGTCTAGCCACAGAGAAAGGCAATTTCAAGTCAAAGTTTGCATGAAGATCCATTTGCAGAGAGATCTGCGTAGCCTAACAGGCTGATATGTGCAGGATTCGGGGACTTTGGCAACATGAACTAAGGGGAAGAATGAGGCACAGTGGTATCCTGAGGCACAAATGCCAGAGCCCTGCTGGAAGTAACTGGATTGGCTACGCAATGGCCACGCAGCTCTGAGCACAGTGCAACAGGGAGCCAGGCCTCAATTACGAATTTCAACGTGGTCAGTGTGGAGAAATAGCATCCGGAAGGGAGGACAAGGTGTCGGGAAATCGAAGAGGGAGGAAGTCCTGGTTGCACAATTCTTGGCAAGCGGGTCAACTGTTGTTAGGGTTCTAGGAAATTTCCTCACTGAGCACAAGTCGAGATCAAGCCCCTAGAGGAGACAGCAGCTATCATTCTAGTAACACTCATTACATTGATAGTAATGTCTTGTTAAAGATCTATCACCTTGGGGCGCCTGGGTGGCTCAGTCGGTTAAGCGTCCGACTTCAGCTCAGGTCACGATCTTGCGATCCGTGAGTTCGAGCCCCGCATCGGGCTCTGGGCTGATGGCTCAGAGCCTGGAGTCTGATTCTGTGTCTCCCTCTCTCTCTGCCCCTCCCCCATTCATGCTCTGTCTCTCTCTGTCTCAAAAAATAAATAAACGTTAAAAAAAAAAAGATCTATCACCTCAAACTCCGTGGTGGAAGGGGAGTCTCTCCTTGTTCCTGCTCTGACCCAGGACCTAGCTGGCACAGTGTAGTGGTTCACATAAATATTTGTTGCAAAAATAGATGAATGAACAACCGACAAGAACAATAGGATCCTAATCATGGAGACCAGATAGAAGAGAAAAAAAGAAAACATTTCCGAATCAGGCAGAGAAATCTCTAAAATGGAAATCACGTTGGTGTCCTATGGGCCAGGCTGAAATTCTGGCTGTGGTATGGGTTCACTTCCACTTACAAGATCCATGGTCAACTTGGCGGAAAAGGGGATTCCATGGGACCACTGAAATGCAGGCTGGAGAGTGTGACTTAATCTCAAGTCTAACCAGAGAGGAGTAACTGTCATTTATGGGTCCCTGTACTTATTAGAGCTGGCTCAGGGTCCACCAGGCTTACTGCAAGTGGGTCGAGCACTGGAGAGTCACAAAGACTTCAGGGTATTTGTCCCTGCATTAGGTCATTTTAAACCGACACCCTTGGCAGTCTCTGTAAAGTCTACATATTGGCTTGATGCCTTATCATAATTTGATGGAAAGCAGGGTATTGATTTTTACAATAAAAGCAAGAAATACTTGGAAAGATTTTGATTACTTCCATTTACTTAATTAGAACTAGAAGAAATCAGCCATCTATTAAAACTAGAATTGTGTAGAGAGGACAGAGTCCTGCATTAAATTTGCTTTGGCTCATGCTCTGCCTGTCACTAGGCAAGTGCAAGATGTTACTTAACTAGACTTCTAAAGATTTCTCTGTGCTAGCTTATTTTGTTGGTCCCTTGTTTATACTGTAAATAGTTCTACTTAGGAAAGATCATTTGCCATTGCTTTGAGGTGAATTAGGTTTCAGGAAATTTCCAAAGTATTCAATATGCATTTGGATCTGTTAACAACATTTTCTTCATTTCCCATTTGAATATCTTTTCCTGTAAACAGTATAAGGTAACATTTAAGGATAATTCAAGCTCAGCTATGAGTCATGTTGGGATAAGTGCAGTAGGCAGTAAAGCTGAGACATGGTCAGATCAAAACCAGTGGAACTGACTAGTATATTTAACTCTGCATCCTAGCACTTAGGCAAGGGTGAAATAGAGTTAATGTTCTAAGGAAAGGGATGAAAGAATGGATGAAAAAATGAAACGTGAATGAATTAACTAAGCTTGAAGGATGCATTTGCTAATCGTCTGCCTAGAAATCCAATGTAATGCCCGAAGACATGAAGACAAATAGTTAGGAGCAGTGATAATGTAGAATCTATGTCAAGCCCGTGGTTAATGACATTAAGTCCCCATGCTTTGAGAAGAGAGTGCAGCCCAGTCTAGAGGAAGGCCAGCTGCCAGCAATGATGTTGAAGTCCTAATAAAGTAGCTGCACCCGAGGTTAAGACTCTCACCTCAACATGGAGCTGAACCGTTGAGCAGGAAACAAGACACAGCCATTTGGAACAAAGAGGCCTATAAGTCAGAGGTGAAACTGAAGGCTATAGCCCGGTGACATTCATATGCTCAAGGTTCATCATAGATGAAGCAGGTCAATGACGACAAATGTAATTCGGAATCTATTAGTTCACAAGTTGGATGCCACCAATGCACTTCTTCCTGTCTTCGGGGCTTTGGCTAGAGACTTAGAAGAAGGTTAAGCCACAAGTTAAATGCTTCAGCATCTCATAGCCGAGCAGGCATGAGTAAAGTAGGAAGTGATCCCAGAAAGTTCTTGCTAAGTACCAAATTTTCTTTCTCACCATCCAGAATGAAGAAGTCTCACCCAAAGTAAAGGAAAGATGGTACAGAAGATGGCGAGGTGGGTGGATCTACGCACCTTCCTTTAATCCTTACAACTATCTTGTGAACCAGGCTCCATTTTTTCCCGGTTTTCTCCCATATCTTCCTAGATAAGGAAGCTGAAGTTCATGATATTTAAATAGCTTACCCAACGTGACAGTACAGAAAGTGACAGAGCTAGGTGTCAAATCTGGATCTTTTCTAAGCTCATTGCACCTTCAGCAACCTGACGACTGAGCCAACAGACCTGTGAACTGAAAAAGAAAAGAAAATCCAGGTCTCCTTTTCTGGAGTGGACTGTCCCCATTCTGTTAGCCAAGACGTACGGTTATTTTTGAATTCTTTTGCTCAAGTTCTGACTTGAACCCTCACCACATTGACTGGGCTTCAGGTACATATTGTGCTAGGTTCTCTGAGGGAGGTGCAAAATGTGTAACTCCTAAATCTTGATCTCATAGGATTTGCAATCTAATTGACAACATAAAAAATTATTAGGGGCGCCTGGGTGGCTCAGTCGGTTAAGCGTCCGACTTCGGCTCAGGTCACGATCTCGCGGTCCGTGAGTTCAAGCCCCGCGTCAGGCTCTGGGCTGATGGCTCAGAGCCTGGAGCCTGCTTCCGATTCTGTGTCTCCCTCTCTCTCTGCCCCTCCCCCGTTCATGCTCTGTCTCTCTCTGTCTCAAAAATAAATAAACGTTAAAAAAAAATTATTAGATGACAATATACTAGGTCCCAATATTAGAGCAGAACTGCCATGAAACAGAAGAACAAAGGTGAGGGGTCAAAATGTGGGGTCAGACTAGTGACAGCTGCTTTAAATAGAATAAGTGAGATTTTACTTTTGCCTAAAGGATCCATGGGATTAGAAAGACAGGTAAAGGTGTTCCTATAACCAGAAGAGAAAATATCTGCTCAGGAGAAACAACAGGAATTCTCCACCCCTGGATCCTTCTAACGCTCTTCCCATCGCTCAGCTGCGATGGTCGTTTTCTTCCACCTTTCTTCTATTTCTACTCCCCTCTCCGGCACTTACACCCAATGCTAACTCTTAATTTGACAAAGACGAATGTGTGAGGAGGCATCACCCGTGGAAAATATTGGCTATTTCAGAGGCCCCAGCACACAGAGCAGAGCATCAGTTTCTGGTTCTCTTTGCTCTTTTTTTTCTCAAGGACCGATATTTTTCTAGCATGCAAATAGAGATATTATGATTCAGCAAAAAGAAAATTAAAATTTTTTTTTAACTCAAGTTGACCATTATACAGCTATAGGTTTTGGATGGAAAGAAGTTGCATTTGCTTCTCTAATTTAATCATATGTTACATCGCATAGAATGTCTTTAGAATCTAGTTAGGTCCAACACGGCACTATGCAGGGTTTATAAACACAAGGGTTAAAGTATTAGAAACTATTCTAAAGCTACTTGGAAAGTGAACAGCCAATGAAACGCTCTTGCAATGAGGTAATGCTATGTGCTTGAGCTTCATTGGTTGAGTCTAAAATTCCTGTTTCCAGGAGTTGGAGGACAAGTTTCTCTGCAACCAGAAAGAACTGGATAGCCTCCAGTTGCTTATATAAGATATTTTATGATCGCTCAATAAAAGCAGGTCCCTCCTCAACTTGCCAATCGCCTCCTCTGACTTATTTCCTAACAGCACTCATATATAAAGTAGACTGCAGAAGTTGCTGCTGGTTCCAAAAGAAAACCTACATAAGAGATTAATAAATACAGAGGGAAATGCTCACTGGCTATATTTGTGTGCTGTGGTGGGAAGGATACTGAGCTACAAGTTTAGATGGTTCTTTGTTCTGGCTCTGGAGCAGTCACCTTTGCAACCTTGTGCTGCTACTTACTACTTCTGGAATTTAGTGCCTTCGCTTTTTGGGTGTTTTGTTTTGTTTTTGTTTTTGTTTCTGTTTTGCTTCAACTTTCGGATTTCTTCACTGACAGTGACGATTGTGGTAGTCCAACCCATTTCATAGAATTTTTGCCTGCGAGGGCATCTAATTAAATACTGTATGGGCAAGTGTTCTGAAACATGTAAATGTTTATCGCAACATCCCGAGTTGCCTATTATTTTAAGAAAGGCAGCATTGATGGGTTCTTTTTGAGGTGATGTTAGCACCCTTTACAAGCGAGCACAGAAAGCCTCTTTGCTAGAAGTGGCACTTCCATATGTTAAAGAATCTCAGGGGCTAGGAAAGCAATCTGTGCTTTAATACTAGGGAGAAAGTCGCAGGCTCACTTTGGGCACTGTTCTATCCAAGCCAAACTGCCTTGAGGCTTAATTAATTAGAACATTGTTCTTATCCTTGTGAAATTTTGGTAGGTTGCCATGGCATTGGGAGACTTCATTCCCATCTCTAAACCCACTAGGCTCTGATGAAAACAGCATATTTCATTCACATTGCAATGGCAAACCATCCAGCTCTACAGCCCCCTGCACGGGCACATCTTACTGCTGGAAAGAAAGGAAATGCAAAATGCGAAAAAGAAATCCTTCCTTTTCTGGGAGATAGGGCTGGTTATAGATAATGAACATATTTATTTATTTTTTTTTTTAATTTTTTTTTCAACGTTTATTTATTTTTGGGACAGAGAGAGACAGAGCATGAACGGGGGAGGGGCAGAGAGAGAGGGAGACACAGAATCGGAAACAGGCTCCAGGCTCTGAGCCATCAGCCCAGAGCCCGACGCGGGGCTCGAACTCACGGACCTCGAGATCGTGACCTGGCTGAAGTCGGACGCTTAACCGACTGAGCCACCCAGGCGCCCCTATAATGAACATATTTAAAAAGCAGAACTCTGGATATCCTTATGACCCAATTCCTACCTTCCAAAGCCATCACTCCTGCCATGCTTGTTAGTGGTAATCTCCTTATTTATGCTGTTCCGACAAAACACCAAGGAGTCACCGTGCTTTCTTTTTTCTCTTTCCACTCAATCATGAGTCTATAAGAAAATCCTGTAGGCCAATCTTCAAAAGATAGCAACAACAAGGCCCTCTTTTACTACTTGCTTTGCTACAGCTCTGGTCGAAATTTCTGTCACCTTCCCCAGCGTTATAACGAGGAACTCTCAACTATTCTCCCTGCTCATGCCTCTGCCCTCATACAGTCTACTGTTCACACAACAACCTGAAGGATTCTTTTAAAAGAGTAAGTCAGGGGCGCCTGGGTGGCTCAGTCGGTTGGGGGTCCGACTTCAGCTCAGGTCACAGTTTCATGGTCGGTGAGTTCGAGCCCCGCGTCGGGCTCTGGGCTGACGGCTCGGCGCCTGGAGCCTGCTTCCGATTCTGTGTCTCCCTCTCTCTCTGCCCCTCCCCCGTTCATGCTCTGTCTCAAAAATAAATAAATGTTAAAAAAAAAAAAAAAGAGTAAGTCAGCTATGTCACTCTGCTCCCAACCCTCCGGTGGTCCCACCTCACTGAAAATAAGAGCCAGAGGCTTTACAGTGAGCTGGCCCCACCACCACCTGTTTTCCAACTACCTACATCTTCTCTTACCATTGCCTCTTTCGGCTGTTTGAATACTTTCAACTTTCCCACCTCACCTTCGCACTCGGAATTTATTCTGTGTGGGGCTTCCCTCCAACCAATCCTCTCTCTCTCTCCCTCTGTGTGTGTGTGTGTGTGTGTGTGTGTGTGTGTGTGTGTGTGTGTTTCTATCTTTCTCCAGGTTTCTCCTCTATGATTACTTTTTTTTAATGTTTATTCGACAGACCGAGAACAAGCAAGGGAGGAACAGAGAGAGAGGGAGACACAGAATCCGAAGCAGGCTTCAGGCTCTGAGCCGTCAGCACAGAGCCCGACGCCGGGCTTGAACTCACAAGCCGTGAGACCGTGACCTGCGCCAAAGTCGGACGCTTAACCACCTGAGCCGCCCAGGCGCCCCTGCCTAGGATTACCTTTTTAGAAGTCTTCTCAGACTACTCCATATAAAATGGCATCCTCTATACAAACCGTACCTCTTTTATTTTTAATTTTTTTTAACGTTTATTTATTTTTGAGACAGAGAGAGACAGATCATGGATGGGGGAGGGGCAGAGAGAGAGGGAGACAACGGAATCGGAAGCAGGCTCCAGGCTCTGAGCCGTCAGCCCAGAGCCCGACGCGGGGCTCGAACTCACGGACGGTGAGATCGTGGCCTGAGCTGAAGTCGGACGCTTAACCGACTGAGCCACCCAGGCGCCCCCAAACCGTACCTCTTTTAATTGCTGTGTTTTTCCTCCACATTTCTCACCGTCATCTGGTAGACTTCATATTTTCTTGTTTATTGTCTATCGTTCTCTTGCACTATAAAATAAACTCCATGAGGACAAGAACCTGGTCTGAATTTTCCCCTTATATTCTCAGCATCTAGCAGTAAGATTTAAAAAATATTTAACAAAGTACCAATGAAAGGTGTTGTTTTACTATCTAATTTGAGGTATGCATGGCATATTTTAATATTTAAAGAAAACCAAAGTATAATTATGAAGTGTTAGGATTGGTTCTAAAAATATTACAATTTCTACGTTCCCAGAAGAGACTTCTGGCATTCAATCAGTGTCAAAATTATCAGAATAAGTGTACAACTGACTGAGGACATTAAGGACGTTATTTTGATTAGGGAAAAGAGAGAAAGCAGCATATGATGAATGCTCACGATTACTCAGACATGGGTGATTTTCTTTCTTCAGCCTTTTTCAGGGAATCCCAGTGGTCAATAATCATTTAAATGTACATATTCTTCTGCATTCTTTATAAAACCAGTCCTCCACATGTTTAAGTGTGAACACATATATGTGCTAATGAGATCATTTAAAAGTTCATCTAATGTCTTAAATATGGACACATCCTGACGTATGAGTAAGTTACGCTCTGAACGTAAGTTAAACATCATGGAGGTTGAGAAGAACATTTAGCTAAGCTCACTTATGTAGACAAAAAGAGGTCTGGAATGACCAGCATACCTCTCAGAGGTCCTCATGTATGTGCAGAGGGTAGCATCTTCATAAGGATCAACATGGCATATACTAGAGAAAAAGAAGACTTGATTCAGGACTTTTGCAATAGGTGTCAAGATTATGGCAATAGGGGAGAGAGATGAGCCTTAATTCTGCATGAAAAAAAAAAAAGACACCTAGGGATTTATAGCCAAAGAGCAGAGGGAGGGGGTCAGGGGATGGAAAAGTACTAAGAGAAGACGTAAAGGGTAGTGAGACTCTTGCTAAACCGTCTCAATAGGATTCTTATTGAAGGCAGGCCAGAGGTTTATACATCAAACATGGGGGATCAGGAATTTGATTAGATACTGTGGGTAATAAAATATCAAGGGTAGGGAGATTATTGCTGAACTGACTTAGCAAAATTCTTGCTAAAACTGAACTAGGCAGGCCAAGGACAGGACCCAAGGTCAAGTTCTAGCAAAAAAAATAAATAAATAAAAATAAATAAAAATAAATAAGTGGGGGGGGAGGGATGCTCAGAGGAACCTGGCTAAACTTGGGTCAAGGGGAGACTTTTTGCCACGTAAAAGGTCACCTTAAGAGCTCATCTGAAGTCCCTTTGTCTACATATATCAATAGTTCAGTAAGAATCACCCATTATTTAATTCAACCATTTGCATCCGCTGACCTTGCTGTAGGCACCATGCTAAATATGGAGGAAATCAATTTGAGTACGATCCCATCCTGACTTGGGAGTCCCCACTCTAATGGGGAGACGAAGGTGTTAAGTTAATGATTACAGTGTAAGACAACAGATGCCTTAGTAACGTGTTGAGGAAAGTGTAAGGGAACACAGGGGCAGGGATGGAATTAATGCTAAGCAGGAGAGAAAAGAACGGGAGTTAAGCAGAACTTCTCAGACGAGGATTTTTTTTCAGTCTGGTCTTGGAGGAAGAGTCAGCATTTACCAGTGTAAAGAAAAAAAAAAAGATCAGGGAAGGTCTTTCAAGGTCAAAGCAACAGCACTTAAACAGGTACAGAAACCAAACATCAAATATGACATGGCTCACTGAGGAACACAGCAAGACGCTGGGCCCAGCGCTGGCAGTCTGGAGGGGATGGGAACACATGAGGGCAGTAGTCACCTAGAGCCAGATTGTGAAGGACGTTGTACTTTAATATTTAATACTTCCTGTACTTGGGCTTGACCTTTGAGTGAGGGAGGGGAACGAGAGTCAGATTTCTAGTTTAGAAAGCTCTCCCTGGCAGAAACAGAAGCGTACGGATCGGAGTTGGAACAGACCAAACCCAAGTCCCTAACCCAGAGCCTAGGAGAACAAACGCTGATGTTCTCAAAGTGGGCTAATGAGCCTGGAAAGAAGACTACAGATTTTAGGGGAGACAGTCTTCCATTAGCGAGGTAATGTTAATTACAAGGAAAAGGTGGGATTAGTAGTGGCTCCTAGATTTCAGTGCTCTGGTGCTTGTGAAAACAGCGGCGGCATGAACAGATCTAAGGAGCACAAAAAGAAACTGCAGGATGTTTGCGGGATATAGTAAGGTTGCTTTGAACGTGTTGAATTTAAGGCGGTGGAGGGGCTTTCATATCTAGAAGTCCAGTATGCCGATCTGGGTGTGGGTTTGCACCGCAGGAGGAAGAAGCTGAGACAGGAATTCGCAGGTCACTGTGATAGAAATGAGAGTTCGAAACACTGGAGAAGGAAAAGGGTATATAGGAAGAACGCCATGAGGGGGCAGTCAAAAATGTAACCCTGGATGCACTAATGTTTGGAAAAAGCATTGTGTGTCCAGTTAAAAAAAAAAAACAAGTTTTATATAATCCCAACTATTCTTATGTGCATTATGTTAATGAGAAAAGCCTTATGTCGAGCACACATTGATAGGCTTGGACAAGCAAATTTGGGATATGCAAATTCGCTGTATTACTCTGCAAATTGAAAGAAGAACTGAAATGCTTTAGAGAAAAACAGGGGGAAAGAGAACAAGAAAGAAAGGCCAGATGCTTAGTGAGACCACAGAAACCCCGGCAGGAACATGGCGAAAGAGATTTGAAATTCTATGCTCAGCTTTAAATTCCTGTCCTCACATGAAAGCTTCAATAAGTCCAGAGTTCACTGATGTCTTTGTGTTTGTGGATTCAGTGGCATGGCAGGAAGGGCGTGGTCAATTCTCAAAGATCTATTGATTTCCACTTTGCCTACTTAGTGCAATTAAAAGACAATGTACAAGATAGAGGAGGTCATGAGAGACTGGGCCGTAAGAACTGACAAAAAAATTGTATAGAGGGCTCCCTGCTTCCCACAGGGACAGGAAATTTCCAGGTGACCTTTGTGTTACACAGTATAGACGTACATAAATGATGCATGTGGATGAAATGTATTTTAATGGATTTAGCCAGCTGGCTATGTGATCTTAGGCAAGTCGCAAATATTTATCTCTATGTCAACTCATTTATCTATGCGCCTATATTCACATATCAAATTCAAATTCAAAATGATAGCCTTATCGAGATGTTTAGTATGAACCATATTTGTCTATATATTTAACCGCCTTTCTACTTTCATTACTATGTATATATGCAAAATGCTGCTTCATTGTACATCCCAAAATAATACAATAGTATATGCACTCTTTTTAAAGCTACATATCAATCTCTGATTTTAGAAAATGACAATTTTAATTTTATGAGGGCTTTGCGATTAGGCAAACCATGCAAAACAGACAAACGAAGCTTAAAAACATTTCCATGACACAAAAAGGTAAAGCAGAAAGGCTTTTCTATAAACGATAAAAGTCAGCACAGCAAAGCAGCCCTTATGTGCATTCTGCAGGCAGCCCAGTGTCAAGTTTTCATGTTGCCCTACAGAGCCCTTATTCATGCTGCAGATACGGCAGAGATGTGGGTGTGGTTTTTAATACAGAAGCTGACTATCTATGAATATTCATAGACACACTCTAGCTAAAACCTTCTAATGGTTTTCTCGGAACAGTTAAAATAGTAACAGTAAATTTTGAGCTTACCAGATACAATTAGTTAAGGAAAGATGCTGACTTCCTTGACAATGAAAGCATACAGCACCTCCCTCCAAAGCCTTGCTGACCACAGAGCAAGTCTACTGATCAGCCTCCTCTGAGTTATGGGGGCATGTGACTTGAAATGAACTGGTAAGAAACAAGACGTGCAATTCAGACAGCTACCAAATAATAGAATCACATTCTTTCTTAAAATAGTGTCTGTAATTGGATATTTCTAGATCCCCAGGAAGAGTTCCAAAACTCAGGCAGCCTCAAGCTTACTTTACATGGTATTTATTTTGACCTAGAGGTGTCTTTGCCCCCACTAATCCTGACGTGATCTTTGTACAAATTGGGAAAAAAGACAAAGCTGTATGAAGGGAGACAAAATGTTTTAAGTCCTTAAACCAAAATTATAAATACTGTTAATACAATAGACATTTACTCATCATAGATGAATTCCATTATGCAAATTTACCTATCTGCTTATCTACCTCATGTGTACGGCAGATGAACATATACGCAATATTTTTAAAACTTGTTATAGAGCGGTTTCAGGTTCATAGCAAAATTGAGAGAACGGTAGAGAGATTTACCGTATACACCCCACTTTCACACACGTATAGCCTCCCCCATTATCCACCTTCCCCAAAAGAATGCCACACTTGTTAAAACTGATGAGCCTACATTGACACAGCAGAACCACCCAAAGTTCTCAGTTTACATCGGGATTCATTCTATACGTTTGGATAACTGTTTCATGAATGGCATGCATCCATTATTATGGTATCACACAGTTTTCTCACTGGCCTAAAAAGTCTGTGCTTTCTCTGCTCATTCCTCTTCCCTCCCAACTCATGACCACACTGATCTTTCTGCCGCCTATATGGTTTCACTTTGTCCTGAATGTCACATAGCTGGAATCAAACCGTAGGTAGCCTTCACAGATTGGTCTTTTCACTTAGTAATACGCATCTTTGGTTACTCCGCATCTTTTCATCCTTGATAGCTCATTTCCCGTTAGTACCGAATAGTATTCCATTGTCTGGGTTGTTCATTTATCCATTTACCTACTGAAGAACATCTTGGTTGCCACCAAGTTTTGGCAATTATGAATAAAACTGCTATAAACATCTGTGCGTAGGTTTTTGTGTGGACATAAGTTTCAACTTCCTGGGTAAATACCGAGAGTGTGATTGTGGGATCATATGGTGAAATTATGTTTAGTTTTGCAAGAAACCACCAAACTGTTTTATAAAATGGCGGTACCATTTTGCATTCACACCAGCAGTGAATCAGAGTCCCCATCGCCCCACATCTTTACTGGCATTTTGTGTGATCAGCATTCCACATTTTGTCTATTCTAATAGAGGTGTAGTGGTATATCATTATTGTTTAAATTTGCATTTCCCTAATAAGATATGATGTGGAACATCTTCTCATATGCTCACTCTTCCATCTGTACCTTCTCATCTTTTGCGAGGTGTCTCTTGAGATAGACCTCTGGCCAACTTTGAAACTGATTTCTTTTCCTATTGTTTAAAGAGTTCTTTGTAAATTTGGGATGATACTTCTTTATCAGGTCTCCTTCCACATCTGTGACTTCTCTTATTGTTTCGACATTGTCTTTGCCACAGCGCAAGTTTAATTTTAATGTAGGCTAGCTATTCATTGTTTATTTCATGGATTGTGTCCTTGGTGTTGTAGCTAAAAAAACACACCACATATCGAAGGTCATCTAGGTTTTCTCTTACGTTATAGTCTGGGAGTTTTGTAGTTTTACATTTTACAGTTAGATTTGTGCTCCATTTTCAGTTAAATATTTTGTGCTTTTATAACCATCTTTATTACATGTGTCTTTAAGGGCTTCTCTGTGTGCCTTACACAATGACTATCACATCCATTCCCTGACACTTTTTTGAGTAAATTTCTGGGAAGATTGTAAGTCCTGTGTCTAGATTCTTTCATTTATAGGTGGATGTACTATGTTCCACTACCATTTGTAGAACATCATGTCTTTATCATGTTATATTATCTATGTTCCTTTGTCAAAGGTAGGTTGAATATATTTAACCCAGGGTCAATTCCTGGGCTCTTTATTTTCCTCCATTGATCTATTTGTTTATTCTTTTGCTAATATCACTCTGTCTTCATTACTGTAGGCTTATAAGTCTTGAAATCAGGTAGTGTCAGTCTTCCAGCTCTGTTCTTCTCTTTGAATATTGTGTTGGCTATCCTGGCACAATATTTTTAAATGTATCTACTTTAAATGTGTCTCTTACTATATACTGTTATTTCTTTTCATGTTATATCAAGACCATTTTGCCAACTCCTTAGGAAGGATCTCAAAATTCCACATTATGGATAGGCTATCACATATTTAAATGAACTTAAGTCATTGGACATTAAAGTTTCCAATTTTTGTCATCATAAATAAAAATATATTGAATATTCTTGCACATAAGTCTTTGTGGGCATCTTTGATGATTTCCTATGAATGAAGCTCTTGATTAGAATTAGCCAGGAGAATTTTCACAAACTTTTGGAAAACTTATCAGAATTTTTGGTCATAAATGGATATTTATTTCCTCACATACTCAACACCACTAACAACGATGATGATTATGACATTGGCCATGATAGCAAAAAAAACTTTAATCAGCATTGCTTGAGTAGTAAGGAAGGCAAACATGTTTTTATGGTGATTTCCTCCCCTTTCCTTTCTTTCTTCCTTTCTTCTTTTTCTTTTTCTATATTTTGGTAATGGTCATATGATATCCTTGGCCTTTTATGTCATGGCCTTTTAATAGTTCTAAAGCCACTTTTTATCATATTTACTTTAGAATTTGGGGGTTATATTCTTAAATAAGTTTCTCCCTCTCTCTCCCTCTCTTTCTCCCTCTCTCTTCCTCCCTCCTTCCCTATCATTATAAGGTATATGCTTTAGGAATATGCAAATTTGGTCAAATGAATTGGAAAACTTTTTATCTTGTTTTTCTTATAACCTGACATAAGTTTCTTATGGACATTCAATCTTCTTGGAAATGCATAGTAAAAGTGGACTTAGAATTATTAGTTGGGACTACAATATTTTTCAGATGTATATATATTTTTTTAATGTTTATTTATTTTTGAGAGAGATAAAGACAAAGCGTGAGTGGGACTTATGGCAGAGAGAGAAGGAGACACAGAATCTGAAGCAGGCTCCAGGCTCTGAGCTGTCAACACAAAGCCTGACACAGGACTCAAAGTCACAAACTGAACGATGAGATCATGACCCAAACTGAAGTTGGCAGCTAAACCAACCGAGCTACCCAGGGTCCCTCAGACATATTTTTTAAATTCCATTTCTGCCATCTCCATGGTCAATTAACATCTTGTATTTTTTTTCTTGGGCCAATTGAAGTCATAAAATTATCTGAGACAATTGGACATATCTTCTTCCAATATTTCAAAGGAAATAAAACTTATTGTTGTAGAGTTCTACATATTAGATTATTTATTAAAGATCCCCCTTGTTTCATTAGTTATATTCTCTTTTTTATTCATGACTTTGTAGATTTTTTTCAGTCATTTTTAAAAATAGATTATAAAAGTTTTCTCTAGTGAATTAGTCTTTTCAAAAGACCTGTACTTCATTTCCTAGGGGGGTTGTCATTTCCTTAATTTATAAATAGTCTTCTTTTTTTGCATTTAAAGTTTTTGCTCTGCAATTCTGTATCAGTTAGCTAACATTGTGTATACTTTGCTTCAGTATTTTGGCAATTATTCTTGGTCTAAAATAGTCTATCATTTTACTGATAATAATTTTATCTCACCCTATTTTAGAAAAATCTATTTTGGGGGCGCCTGGGTGGCACAGTTGGTTAAGCGTCCGACTTCAGCCAGGTCACGATCTCGCAGTCCGTGAGTTCGAGCCCCGCGTCAGGCTCTGGGCTGATGGCTCAGAGCCTGGAGCCTGCTTCCGATTCTGTGTCTCCCTCTCTCTCTCTGCCCCTCCCCCGTTCATGCTCTGTCTCTCTCTGTCCCAAAAATAAATAAAAACGTTGAAAAAAAAATTTAAAAAGAAAAATCTATTTTGGAAAACACAGTTGCTCATTGTTTTTGTTATCCAGTCTATAAGGGTGATCAGTGTACTGCTCTTGATTAAATGTTTTACCATCACTCATGTTTGGTCTTCTTTTTGTTTTCTCATTATTTTTTCCTCTTTGTTCTTTGAGCTAAGGGTCCTTATTTGGCTTTGGTTTTCTCCGATATTTGGAGAACTTATACCCATTTATACATTTCATGTGTTAGCTGCAAGTTTTAAAACTATACTAGAAATTTATTTCTTCAATAAGCAGTGTAAGAGGTAGAAAAATATAAACTGTCTTCCATATAAAAGGAGGAGAATACGTTACTTTATATTTCCTGTCATTCTCTGCTTGTGTTGCCATTTTCTTGGTTTGTAGACCTACCGGATTTGTTAGTTAGTTTCTTGCTTGGCCTTCTCTTTGCCATTAGATTAGAATTTCCCAGACTTACCTGATGATAACAATCACACTGGGCTTTGGCTGCAAATCTGGATTTCTTGGATCTATCCAAACTTACTGAATCGTACCATCCATGAGCAAACCTGGGAATTAGTATTTTCGACACGTACTCAAGGTGTGCTCTTGAGTTATTTTTTAAAGGAGATAATGAGCTTACTTTCAATGTTTTTACTTAATGGATCCTTTTCTCTGCAAACTGCATTTTTGTTCAAGAGTCATTCCTATATTATCTATTATTACTGCTACATTTGTCTTTCTTTTCATTCAGTGCTTTTCAAGCTAATTATCCGTAGATTGCATTCTCGGTGTTTGTAACAAAACTTTCACCTTTTAACCATTTTGAATGTTTTCACTTTTAACTGTGCAAGTTTTCACTCACCATGGCCACGTTTTAGTGATTTGAATGTCTGCCTCATGATTGTTCTCCTGAACCTGATTATTTTCATTCTTAGTCAATTTCCTTTGCTCTTTTTGATTTATTTACATTTTTTTTAACCTTTTATTTATTTTTGAGACAGAGAGAGACAGAGCATGAACGGGGGAGGGGCAGAGAGAGAGGGAGACACAGAATCTGAAACAGGCTCCAGGCTCTGAGCTGTCAGCCCAGAGCCCGACGCGGGGCTCGAACTCACGGACCGTGAGATCATGACCTGAGCCGAGGTCGGCCGCTTAACCGACTGAGCCACCCAGGTGCCCCGATTTATTTACATTTTTAAAGAATGTATTGGGATGTGTTTATTCTGTTTAATTTATTTTATATTTTAGAGAGGGAGAGAAAGCAATCCAACACATGAGAAAGCACACAAGCAGGGGAGGGGCAGAGGGAGAAAATCTCAAGCCGCTTCATCCTGGAATCCTGACGTGAGCCAAAATCAAGAGCCAGACACGTAACCAACTGAGCCACCCAGGTGCCTTCTATTCTATTCTATTCTATTCTATTCTATTCTATGTCCTGTTTTCAATAATCAATTTTTCTCAAATATATATTCTTTCCTTAAAGGGGCGCCTGGGTGGCTCAGTTGGTTGGGCGACTGACATCGGCTCAGGTCATGATCTTCCAGTTTGTGGGCTCGAGCCCCGCATTGGGCTCTGTGCTGACAGTTCAGAGCCTGGAGCCTGCTTCGGATTCTGTGTCTCCCCCTCTCTCTCTGCCCCCTCCCCTGCTCACGCCCTGTTGTCTCTCTGTCTCTCAATAATAGATAAATGTTAAAAAAAAGAATTTAAAAAGGCAAGAACTGTGACCGTGGTTAAACCTGTGACCCATCTTTGCCAGCAGCTGTGATCGCTCCAGGTAAGAGCCTGATGGTGAGTCCCCGCTGTGGTCTGTATGTAACAGAATATTCTCCATTCAACATTGCAAGTTAGCCCTGTCTTCCTTTAAACTCAGTCCCCTTTGTACTCTTTATTGCAGATACCTTAACTGTACTAACTGTATGAATTTGGAATCCTGACACAGTGGCAAAATTGCTATGTTGACTATTACTAATTATGATCACAGACCCTCTGAGAGACAGAAGCCAAAGTGCTTTCTGTTCTACTCTATGTTTTTTATTAATTAGATGGTTGAACACATTCACACCATAATTTTCTATTTGAATTTATTACATTTTTTTAAAGTAATTGTTATGCCCAAGGTGGGGCTTGAACTCACAACCCCGAGATCAAGAGTCACGTGCTCTACCGACTGAACCAGCCAGGCGTCCCTATTTGAATTTCTTTTTTTTTTTAAGACTTTATTTTATTTATTTTTTTTATTAAATTTTTTTTTTCAACGTTTATTTATTTTTGGGACAGAGAGAGACAGAGCATGAACGGGGGAGGGGCAGAGTGAGAGGGAGACACAGAATCGGAAACAGGCTCCAGGCTCTGAGCCATCAGCCCAGAGCCCGACGCGGGGCTCGAACTCACGGACCGCGAGATCGTGACCTGGCTGAAGCCGGACGCTTAACCGACTGCGCCACCCAGGCGCCCCTTAAGACTTTATTTTTAAGTAATCTTTACATCCAGTGTGGGACTTGAACTTATAGCCATGAGATCAAGAGTGGCTTGCTCTACTGACTGAGCTAACCAGGCACCCCAAATTTCCTAACTTACCTACTCAAATCTTCTGTGCACTATTCATTTATTTAAAAAATAAAATGTAGCACCTACTACATGCCAAACACTGTTCTAAGAGCTTACAACGTAGAACACATTTACTGTCGCATTGAAATAACTTCAGCTCTAAGAGATTTAATTTGTCAAGGATATTGAATCTTTCTCTGCCATATAATTTGAGGATGCATTTCCCCAGTTTATGGTTTTTCAGTTTGATTTATCATGATTACTACTTGCTAAAATGATGGTCAAAACTATCATTTTTCTGCAGAGTTTTTCCCATAATGCCACACTGAGAAATTATAATATTCACTTAATATTTGCTACTGTTTAATCCTTAGGTTTTCAAGTACATTTTTAATTGGTCTGGGATTTATTCTAGGTTGACAATGAGGGAACTGACTTTATTTTGTCGACATGCCTAACCATTTGCCCAAATGTAATGTATCGGTTAATCAATTCTTTACTTATTGATTTGGAAGCCCATCCCAAAGTGTGCCTGCAATCACAATGTTTCACAAAATGAAATGTACAGCGTTACTGTACACCTTTTAGAGATGAGAAAAGCATACTTAGGACTACAGATGAAGGGTTTTATCGTCTCCAAAAATTTAGCTTGTTTAGTAGCATCTGTGTGATAATCCCGGCTCTCTGGAATGTAGCCAACGCACTGCTGGAGGGAAAGAGAGGCCTCTAAGCATTCACTTCCCACATGACAAAGAGCATGCATTACATTTCAGCCTTTTTTTTAGAGTCTGCATATTCTCAGTGACTTAGACTGTAGAGTTCCTGATTCACTAAGATCCACCAAGATGGAGAGCATTGAATGCAGAAGCCTTTTTTTTTTTAAAAAATGTTTACTTATTTATTCTGAGACAGAGAGAGGGAGAGAGCAAGTGTGAGCAGGGGAGGGGCATAGAGAGAGGGAGACAGAGAATCTCAAGCAGGGTCCTCCCTATCTGCTCTGAGCCTGACACAGGGCTTGAACCCAGAACCCACGAACCATGAGATCATGACCGAACTGAAATGAAGAGTTGGATGCTTAACTACCAGGTGCCCCAAAAGTAGAGGTCATAGAAAGCCATGAAGAATGAAGCGAAAACCCTGACAATAATATGAGAAAGAGAGATGTAGGGCAAAAGACAGGCAGGAGAAATAAAGAACATGATGGTCTAAGTGGCAGTTTATTCTGCTCACTTCAAAATGTTGTAAAAATTGGTTTTCATGGCATTCATGATGAGCCATAAATAAGCAATACATGATACTCAGTTTAAGGGGACAAAAAGTCAAATAATTCACCTCGTAATAACTGACTTAAATAAAATGCATATGAATGCTAAAGCTTTAGTATCTCAACATGTGCTTTTCTAGAACAGGTTTGGAACTGCTAGACCAGGAGCGTTTTCTATCATTTGAGATAGATGCAGTTCTATTGCTAAATTCTACTGCTATGCGGTAAAGGGTTAATTCAGTGGTACGGGGGGGGGAGGGGGGGTGCTCAAACCCTGCATATTCCAAAGGAAAGATTGGCCCTTCCCAGCTTCTGCAAAATAACCTGTAAGCCCCTGTGACTGTTCCTAATAAGAGTGTCTTTATGTACCAGAGGACTCGAGATAAATCAGATTTATGCCAACAATGTGACTTACGATGAATATCTTTTTTTGTTCCCTTGGGGCCCTGGGCCATACGGTATCAGTGTGACCTTTGAGCAGGGGTGGGAGGGCTGAAGCCTGAACAGTTAGGGTCAGTCGTGCAAGCGTGCTATGCCTATGTGATTGACCCCCAACAAAAAAAACCCCAAAAACCTATGTGCTGAGAGAATTAAATTCTGTCCAATAACTTCACTGGTAGAGTACAACTGGAAAGTTATGCCTGGTTTTTCCTGGATGCTGACCTACGTACCTTTTTCCTTGGATCGTTTTAATCTGTACCATTTTTTTGTAATAAATATTCACCATGAGTACGATGGCTTTACTGAGTTCTGTGAATCCTTCTACCAAATCATTGTACCTGAAGGTACTCTTGGGACCCCCGACACAATTATGGACAGCGTTAAAAATCTTCAGTAAATGCTTATGGAGTGCTTTTAGAGTTACTTAAACTTAAGTTTGGAAAAGGCATCACATTTATTACTCTATACTTAGAGTGGAAGGCGAATGCCACAATTATTATACCCCAGAAGCAGACCCTATGTAACTGTGGATTAACCCAGAAAAATTCAGAGAGGCCCAGCAGGGCCCAGCCTGGTGCTGAGGGTGGGAAGTGAGGACAGTACAGCTTTGAGCGAGATATTTGGCTTTATCTACTACTTCTTATCTCTGTTGAAATGGGCAAGTTCATTAATCTTGCTGTGCCTCTGCCTCTTACCTGTAAGATGGGGATAATAGTAGGTTGTTTGAATATTGATTTAACACATATGTAAGTAACTTAAAATAGCAGGTGATAGAGCCCTTCCCTAAGGAATGTGCCTAAGGAAAACCTCAAGACAAGGGAAGGCAATCTGTCCATGTGTGCTTGTGTGACATTTCTCCCAACTCTGTAACATGGACCGCACATTCAGACTGCATGTTACCATGTATGGGAGACAAAGGAGCAAAAATTGTACAAAAGGCTATACCCCTCTGTGCTTGGGGCTCAGTTTTTTGGGGTACGAACCCACTGAGCCCGTGCTGGCACAACAAAGAAGGCTGCTTCCTGGAAAGAAAAGCCTCATTGTCCGGACTCTCTCTGTGTAAGAATCCTGCTACAAGTATATAATTGAGGGCTCAACTACTGTTAGCTATTGTTATCACGATTGTATTGTTTGTGGCTAAAATTCCAAGGAACCTATCACAGAATTGACCCGAAGCTGAAATTATTGAGTCATTGAGGAAAAAAAAGTTCCTCGGTGACTAGCAAAGATAGCCTGGTCTTGCGGAACATTTAATATACATCAAAACAAAATATCTAAAAATACATATATAAACATTTATAGAAAAGTTCAAAAAGGAACCATCAACCATGTTAAGACAGGGAGATATAAATCTTGATTCCCATAAGCCTTATCTGTTTGTCTTTCTTTTGAATATTGACACGCGAGATTTGTCATACACACATTGTGTCTTAAAAGGAAACAACAGGACCAAAATGGAGTCACTTGGGCTAAGCCCACAGAGGCTTAACCTAATTGAGGTTCCATCTTCCCCGGGAATATAATCTTAACTATTCAGTCTAGAATTTTCTGGTCAACTCCAATAAGGTAATCTGCCGCATAAGCTCTTTCCACTCCCTACAGGAAGATGAAAAGATCCCCTAATAGACCTGTTCATTCCCCCAAAGGAAGGTGACCTCATCGAAAACAATCCTTTTGTTCACTTATGACTTCCTCGTTCTGCCTTCAAAAACCTTTCCCTTTGTGTAGTCCTTTGGATCTCCTGTCTTCTTGCTAGATGGGGTGCCACCCAATTCATGAATTGTTCAATAAAGCCAGTTCGATCTTCAAAATTCACTGGGTTGAATTTTTCCTATTTACCACGTGGCTTCTTTCCTCCATAAAATTGTTCCCATCGGCTATATTGCTGGGGGTAAGATTACTGTTGTAAAGGATATTAATGTTTTTGCGATTGTGCTACACATAGTCATATGGTTTTACAACAAGTTCACACCACAATTCAGTGCCAGGGAAGCAACATGCATAACAATGAAGGCCTTGCTATTGTCAGGATAAGGTGGTTTTCCCTCTGGTAAGGCATTAACATTAAGGCAGTGGGGGGGGGGGGTTCCTGGAAAAACTTTATACTCTGTATTTGCCTCAAGTATTTGTCAATGGGCTGCAGGTTATAAGGAAATTTAATTTTACCTGCCATTTCCTTCCTTTGCTCCCCACATCACTGTGGAGGGGAGGGTGATGTTGGGGCTCCAGGAAACTGAGTCTGTAAATTTCTGGAGCTTAGGCTATTGATAAGATTGCCTTGTTCTTGTAATTTACTAAGACATTTGTAAATGATGGAGACTCGTATCCTGCATGACCGTGATCTCTTATTGGTTAACCACCGGGTAACCAGTTAACCCGGTTGTTTTATCTTTTCCTCTGTGCTTGGGTAAGGAGTGCCTGAGGCATGTCACTCAAATCTCGCCTGGGTGGGAGGGGGTGTTGCTAGCTTGTGCTCTGCCCTCAGCTTGCCTTTGGGGCTCCTTCATTCTAAGGATACAAGGACTTAGCAAATATTTAGATACGGTTAAGCGTAAGTACATAAGAATGAAAATAAAAATAAACGTGTGTCAAATTGCTTGCAGTTCAGTAAGAAGGCAGGCATATATAATGATTTAATGTAGCAGAGACAGAAGAACCTTCTCCTGCCCAGCAGAGAGCACAGAGGTGACAGATAAATTGAGGAAGGGGCGGGGCGCCTGGGTGGTTCAGTCGGTTAAGCATCTGACTTCCGCTCAGGTCAAGATCTCACAGGTTCATGGGTTCCAGCCCCGCAGCAGGTTCTGTGCTGACAGCTCGGAGCCTGGAGCCTGCTTCAGATTCTGTGTCTCCTGCTCTCTCTGCCTGTTCCCTGCTCACACTCTGTGTGTCTCTCTCTCAAAAATAAATAAACATTAAAAAAAAAAAACAAATAAAATAAATAAACTGAGGAAAGGCATTTGAGGTGGAGGGTAAAATCAGCCAAGGTTTGTGCAACGGTTGTGATGAGCACGTTTAGGCACAATGAAAATTAAAGTTTCCAGGGGCTGGAAACGAAGCTGTGAGTGTAGATGAGGAGGGTCAGAATGGACACCCGGGTGTCCATTGAATATGTTTCCCCGTAAGCTCATCAGCGTTTTCTCAGTTCCTTTCTTAAAGGTGGAGAGTTTGCAGGCATTTGGAGCCTCTGCCCTCTAGCTCTCGCGTCCCCAGCCTGTTCCTTCAGAAGCCAGAGCAAATTACCCGTATTGGCAGATGGCTGAGACGGCTGCAGCTAAGGCTGTCTGGCATGCCTGCATTTCCAATGAGATCCTTCTGATTTATTTCATCTGCAGTAATTAAACTTGCCTTTCTTTGCAGCAATGACTTAAAAATGTCAGGTGCTCTGGGTCTCATGGAAGACGTTGTCACTGTTGGGTTACCAGGGACGACTTCAGGTGCGTCTCAACCTTTGCCGTGGCCGTTTCAAAGGTTCACCTCCCAGCTACGGGGGAAGAGCTCCTCGGCTACAGCCGTGGGGTGCAGCTCACGTCCACATCATCCATTCGAACCAAAACCTGATCATACTCTCCTCCTCTCTTTGCATCTAGACAGAATGATGACAGAGCGGTGATGGAAGCAGGGCTCCATCAGACGATGGAGAAAAGAACCACCTTCGGATATTGTGTGCCCGTAAGGGATGCAAAATATAGAGACCTCAAACCAAATAATAATAGTAATAATAAACCCACGAACTGCCAGATCGTGACCTGAACCGAAGTCAGACTCTTAACCACCCGAGCCGAAGCCGGACGCTAAACCGACTGAGGCACCCAGGCGCCCGGCGAAAAAATGAACTTCTCAAACACACACAAAAATAGTGCAACGGCGCCAAAATGCCATTTAAGAAACGCACAGACAGTGAAACTCAGATGATGCTTTGTCTCCTTGAAGACTGCAGACACATCAGGAACGGTGCCGAAAAGACAAAGGAAGCCAAATGGAAAACACATGCAGTACAGCCAGGCTTTGCACAACGTTTGCTGGAGCAGGTCAGCCTTCAGATAAAACTCAAAGGAGTTAGCCAGGCATGATAGTGTGGTTTATAATAGGAAACGTACATTTGGTCTTTGTCCCTATTGTTCTCTAGCAGAGAGCTTCTCAAAACCCTTGAGATTTCCTGTAATGAGAGCCAGCAATAAAGCTGCCTTTTGTTAGGTTAAATGAGGTTGCTTTTGCCAAATAACTAAGGATGGGGATTGACTGTGGGGAGCCCACCAGGAGATGAGAGGGTTGGAACTTTCGGTCCCATCCCCCACCCCTACTCCCCGCGACGCAACCTCGCGACCTCCTCCGTGGAGGAGAGAGGGTCTTAATTACCAATGGCCACTGATTTAATGAGCCACGCTATATAAAGAAGGCTCAAGAAACGCCCAAAAGGACAAGGTTTGGAGTGCGGTGCACCCTAACCCCACAAAGATAGAAGTTCCTGCCCTGGGGACCCTCCCAGACCTAGCCCCGTGTAGCTTTTCATCAGGCAGTCACCTTTAATATCCTTTATAATAAACTGGTAATCCAGTAAGTAAACTGATTTCCTGTGAGTTCTATCAGTCACACCAGCACATTAACTGAACCAAAGGAGAAAGTCATAGAAACCTCTGATTCATAGCCGGTCACACAGAAGCGCGGGTGACAACCATGGACCTGTCACTGGCATCCGAAGTGGGGGGCAGTCTTGTGGGACCGAGCCCTTGATCTGAGGAACCTGATGCTATCTCCAGGTAGGCAGGGTCAACCTGGGAGTTAAACTTGTGGGACGGTCAGTGTCCTCAGAGAATTAAATTAATTACTTGGTGTGTTAAAGTAAAAACACACATTGGAATGAGTGCCAGAATCATACCAAAATAATAGGCTGCTGGAAGATGGGAATAGGAGAACGAAAGGCACTTTTGACATGGCAACCAGGAAGATTCAGGAAGATTGCAGGGGGAGTGTGGGCTGGGGGTGGTAGGAGATAAGAATAATAATCATCAAGTCAGTGTTTTGCTCACTTGTTCCAAGCCAGGCACTGAGTGAAGCTTTATCTCCTTTATTTATTTATTTAGAGAGACAGAGAGAGCACGAGAGCACAAGGGCCTAGGGGACGGGATGGGCAGAGAAAGAGAGAGAGAGAGAATCCCAAGCAGCCTCCATGCCCAGCTCAGAGCCAGATCTCACAAGGGTAAGATCACGACCTGAGCAGAAATCAAGAATCAACAGACTAAGCCACCGAAGCGCCCCAAGTCTTAGCTCTTTTATTTTATTTTATTCTTAGTTTTAACGTTTATGTATTTTTGAGACAGAGAGAGACAGAGCATGAACAGGGGAGGGGCAGAAAGAGGGAGACACAGAATCTGAAACAGGCTCCAGGCTCTGAGCGGTCAGCAGAGAGCCCGACGCGGGGCTCGAACTCAAAGACCATGAGATCATGACCTGAGCCGAAGTCGGACGCTTAACCGACCGAGCCACCCAGGCGCCCCAAGTCTTATCTCTTTTAATCCTCACCAGGGCCTTTTGCGGTAGGAATGTCATTATCCCAGTTCTGCCAAGGAGGGTAAGGAGATGCAGAGACTATGATAGGTTGGCCAAGCTCATTCAGGTCAGTAAATGGGCAAACGCTAAGCAATGAAGGATCTTATTGTGACAAGCCAGACTTCGAATTTCCCCCTTGTAATCGATGAAGAAACATGGACGGACTTTAGCTAAAAGAGCGGCACGACCACATCTGTAGTTTGTAAAGACAGACCCAGGGCTGGGGTGAAGGAGGAGATCAGGGACCACAGGCAGAGAAAGCAATTAGGACCAAATAGAAAGGTGTAGCCAACATCTGGGGGTAAATATTGAGGCAGAAGCTGGGCCGCTGATGAGAAGAACATCTATCTGAGAGATGTAAACAAGGTACAGTACACCATGGTAGGCAATTCGAGAGTTAAAAGCAATGGACAAAAGCGGATATTAAAATTTTTTTTTCTTATTTTCTATTCCCCAAAGGAGGATGGGGATCTTCCTGATTATACAGGACTTATACCACAGTAAATATTTACTTGGCAATCCGGACCATCCAATTAGTGATTAATAGACCAAGTTATTTTCAACTCATGGGCCACCGCCATGAAGAGAAAGAAAATTGCCTCTCTTGTATTATGTTTGAATTCCAAGCAGAAAGATTTATTTAGCAGCCTTTGTTACAAAGCTTATAAACAACAGTTTGAAAAATGGGACAATATAAACAGAATATCATTCTGACACTGCATGAGTCAGCCGCTGCAAAATAGGACAAATTTCTGTAGCCCCGGACCGATAGGCAAAGCTTTTACAGATAAAGACCTAGTGTCTATTTTCACCTCCTGGCTCACGTTTTTGGGGTTTTGGTTTTTGGGTTTTTTTCTTTAATTTTTTTTAGTCTTTATTTATTTCTGAGAGAGAAAGACAGAGTGCGAGCAGGGGAGGAACAGAGAGAAAGGGAGACACAGAATCCCAAGCGGGCTCTGGGCTCCAAGCTGTCAGCGAGACTCGAACCCACGAACCGTGAGATCGTGACCTGAGCTGAAGTCGGCCGCTTAACCAACTGGGCCACCCAGGCGCCTCTTTTCAAAAAAAATATATTCTTTTAATCTTTATTTATTTTTGAGAGAAAGAGTGTGAGCAGGAGAGGAACAAAGAGAGAGGGCTGGCTCACATTTTTGTTTTATTTTATTTTTTTATGTTTTTATTTATTTTTGAGACAGAGAGAGACAGAGCATGAGCAGAGGAGGGGCAGAGAGAGAGGGAGACACAGAATCCGAGGCAGACTCCAGGCTCCGAGCTGTCAGCACAGAGCCCGACGCGGGGCTCGAACTCACAGACTGTGAGATCATGACCTGAGCTGAAGTCGGACGCCCAACCGACTGAGCCACCCAGGCGCCCCCTCACGTTTTTAAGAGAAAATAAAATGTACAAACACATTGCTATGGGGATTTCAGTTAAAAAAAAAAAAAAATTCGGTGACTAGCCCCAGATATAGTTTCCCTCTATTTGTCTCTCGTATGTCCATGAAAACTAGTCAAGAACGGTTTACATCAGTCATGGCTTTCCCTCTACAAGGAAAATGAAAGCAATGGCTCCAATGGCTCCAATTTTCCAGGGAAAGCAGGACCAGAAAAGTGGCAGAATTTGAGCCCAGTTCACCTGACTCCAAACACCTTTCCTCATAATAATATGAACAACCATGTCAGGATTCAGGGCATGAACTAGAAGGATGCAGTATTTTGCAGAAAGGCCACCTGGAAAGTTCCTGCTGAGTCCCTGTTTTCGTTATTTATTTTTTTTTTATTGTATTCCGTACATAGGTTTATTGCCTGTGTTGAATTTTCATAAATCATGTTCAGATGAAGGCTTCATATTTGAAAGGCTGGATAACTTTGAAAAATGCAAAATAAGCCTTCTTAGAATGGGAAGTGATTAAAGCAGATGTAGACGGTCTTGACATATCTCCTAAATCTAAAAAGAAACAAGAAGTCATGAAGTTATAATACATATATGAGGGACATCATGCAGAGTTTTCTGAATAATTTGTGTTTAAAAAAAAAACACAAACATATAGGGGCCCCTGGGTGGCTCAGTCGGTTTAGCACCCAACTCTTGATTTTGGCTCATGATCTCGCTGTTCCTGAGATGGAACCCCCAGACGGCAAGAAACCTGCTTGGGATAATCTCTCTCCCTCTCTCTCAGCCCCTACCCTGCTCGCACGTGTGCTCTCTCTCAAAAGAAATAAACATTTAGAAAAATAAGTAAAACATAACATATATACCAAAATGTGCACAAAGCGTGTACAAGCTGATGTATTTTCACAGCGTTCCCTTCCATGTACTAGTGACCAGTTCAAGAATTAGAGTTTGGCCAGCATTCCAGAAGCTCTCTGGTGCCCACTTCTAGTACTACTTGCTTCTGAACAACGGTGTTACTGGACTTAATGTCTGAATCCTCCCAAAGTTCATATATTGAAACCCTGCCCCGTAATGTAATGGTATTTGGAGATGGGCCTTTGGGTTGTAATTAGGGTTCAATGGGTTCGTGAGGTTGGGGCCCTCATGGTTATTGTCCACAGAAGAAGAGACTCCAGGGACTTGCTCTCTCTCCCCATACGTGCACAAAGAAGTGGTCACGTGAGCACACAGTAAGGTGGTGGCCACCTACAAACCCTGAGAAGAGCCCTCAAATGAAACACCTCTTGATGATACCTTGATCTTGGACCTCCCGGCCTTCAGAACAGAATAAGTTTCTATTGTTTAAACCAGACAATTTACACTATTTGTTATGACAGCCGGAGCAGACTAAGACAAACAGTGAGCATTGTTCTGACTTGTAACAGCACAGATTACTTTCCCTTGGTTTTGAATTTTAGATAACTATAATTATGCTGCGTGCATTCTTTGTCTGGCTTCTTCACCTCCGTATAATGAGAAATTCATCCATATTTACTAGAATGAAGAAATGTTTTTTCTGTTTCTAGTTTGCTGAGAGTTTTTTTTTTTTCTTTTAGCATGAATGGTGCTGGATTTTCTCAAATGTTTTTCTGCATCTAGGAAAAAGATCATAGGATTTTTTTCCCCACTGCCTTCACCACCCCCCCCCATTTTCTCCCTCAGATGAGAATTACATTTGTTGATTTTCAAATGTTAGATTACTCTTACATTTCTGGAGTAATATTAGTTTAGTCAAGAGGTATTATTTTATGTATATATTTTGCTGGACTTACTGAGCTAAAATTTTGTTAAAAATCCCCTCTGGTTAGCAAGTTTTGGGATCAAGGTTATATTAGCCTCGTTAAAAGAATAGGAAAGTCTTGCCTTTGCTTGTATTCCTTGGAAGAATTTTATGAGGTTGGTGCTACTTGCTTTCCTTAAGTTTATTTGGGAAAATTTATTGAAGTTTTATGAGTATGTGGGTATATGAGTTATATGAGTATTTTGGGTTTTCTTGTGGTTATTTTTGCTTAATGTATGTGTAAGTTGTTTAGCAACAGATTTAATTCATTTACTAAATACTATGCTAGAGACTTTTTTTTTTTGACGTTTATTTATTTTTGGGACAGAGAGAGACAGAGCATGAACAGGGGAGGGGCAGAGAGAGAGGGAGACACAGAATCGGAAGCAGGCTCCAGGCTCTGAGCCATCAGCCCAGAGCCCGACGCGGGGCTCGAACTCACGGACCGCGAGATCGTGACCTGAGCCGAAGTCGGACGCCCAACTGACTGAGCCACCCAGGCGCCCCTGAGATTTTTTTTTTTTTTTTTGGTCTGTTTCAGTTTGAGTAAGTTTTTTCTTAAGGGACTTATCTATTTTGTTCCAATTGTCAAATTAAAAAAATGTTAATGTGTATTTATTTTTGAAAGAGAGAGAGAGACCGAGCATGAATGGGGGAGAGGCAGAGAGAGAGGAAGACACAGAATCCAAATCAGGCTCCAAGCTCTGAGCTGTCAGCACAGAGCCTGACCCAGGGCTCAAACACACAAACCATGAGATCGTGATCCGAGCCGAAGTCGGACGCTTAACCAACTGAGCTACCCAGGTGCCCCTCAAATTTTTTTAGCAAAAAAGATTATTTCTAATATTCTCTTTTCACTTTTATGTGTGTAGGGTACGTGGTGATGTTTATTTTTTCATTGGGTAATCTGTTTTCCTCTCCCTTCCTTCCTTCTTTTCTTCTTTCTTTCCTTTATGGTTCACTCTTTCTAGGTTTTGATCAATGATAATTGTTTAAAAGAATCAACTGTCATCTCAGTTGCTTCTCTCTATGAAGCTCCTATATTTTATTATTAGCCACTATTAACTTTACTATTTTTTTTCTATTTTACTTAATTCAGTTTTGCTGGTATTTTTGACTAGTTTCTTTTGTTGCCAAGATATGCACGTAAAACTAAACATTTGCCTATGGGTTCTACTTTAGCTGAGGCTCACAAGATGCTTTTTGAAAAAAAAAATGTTGTAGCTTTTCTGTAATTCAGTTCAGACTATTCTCAAATTTCAGTTGTCATTTCTTCTTTGGTTCACATATTAGCTGGGAGTGCAGTCTTGAATTTCCAAAAGGTTGAAGATTTTCAAGTGAACTTTTTTATTTACTTTGAGCTTAATTCCACTGGGGATCAGACTTCATCCTGCCAATGATATTAGTTCTTAGAGATCTGTTAAAGCTTTCTTCAATGGCCCAGCATGTGATCATTTTAGTAAATTTAGTATATTAGTAAATTTAGTGAAGTCTGCTGTTATTGGGTGGGGTATTCTGTAATGGTCAGTCAGAACAGTTTATTTATTGTGCTGTTTAGGCTTTCATGTCCTGAGTGGGTTCTAATTGTTCGATAATCTATAGAGAGAAGTTTGCTAATGTCTACGTCTAGCACTTTGGATTTGTCTTTTTTACCTTTAAATAGACATGTCTTGACCATTATAAGATGTACTTCTCTATTTTTAGCAATATTTACCTTTAAATGTATTTTGTTTGATATTAACAAAACTATGAGAGCTTTTACTAAATATTTACATGGAATATGATTGGTTAATTTATTACCTTTACGTTTTGTGTTTTTAAATATGTGGTTTTTAAATATTTAATTTATTTTCTAAGTTTATTTATTTTGAGAGAGAGAGAGAGAGAGAGAGAACACAAGCTGGGGAAGGGCAGAGAGAGAAGGAGAGAGAGAGAAACCCAAGTAGGCTCTGTACTAACAGCACAGCGCCCGATGCAGGGCTCAAACTCATGGACCATGAGATCATGACCTGAGTGCAAACCAAGAGTCTGATGCTTCACCTACTGAACCACGCAGGCACCCTTTAATACTTAATTATGTTATTTAGTTGAGCTTATATTGACCACTTTGTTTTCTATTTGACACACGTTTTCTTTTTTTCTTTTTTAATTTTTTTATGTTTATTTATTTTGAGGGAGAGAGAGACAGAGCACGAGCCGGAGAGGGGCATAGAGAGAAACACAGAATCTGAAGCAGACTCCAGGTTCTGAGCTGTCAGCACAGAGTGGGACGTAGGGCCTGAACTCACGAACCACAAGATCACGACCTGAGCCGAAGTTGGATGCTTAACCGACTGAGCCACCCAGGCGCTCGTTGGCACACGTTTTCTTTTCTTTTCATTTTTATACTTTTTATTTTTCAAATGTGATTCTTATTATTCAAATTTGCCCTATTTACTTATTCACTTTTCACTGCGTTTATTACTTTTAGTGGTTACACTGCAACAGACATTCTTGAGTTAGGGCAAGATAGCATAAATATTACTTTTATCATTTCCCAACAATTCTAGGACTTACAAAATTTAACTCCATTTATCCGTCATACGATTCAGGTTGTTTTTGTCACACACTTCGATTCTACGTGTATTTTTAAATCCGTAAGACGTTATCAGCAGCCTTTTCTGCAGTCAATATTCCTTCACATTTATCCACATATTTACTCTTTCCAGTGATTTTTTTTTCTTCCATGCACGTCCATGATTTCACTGGCATCATTAATTCTTTCTACAGAAGTCTTTTGTATTTTTTTAAAATATAGGCCTGCTGGTAATGAACTCACTGTTTTGTTCTGAATGTGTCTTTACTTCTACCTTCATCTTTGAAGGATATATTTGCTGAATATTGTGTTCTATGTTGGCAGTTACTTGGGTATCAGCATTTTGAAGATATCATTAGGATTTCTTCAGACTTCCTGAAAAGTGAACTGCCTGTTCGTTCTTTAAAGGTAACGTGTCTCTTTTTCTATAACTTCTTTTAAGGTTTTCTTTTTTCTCTTTGGTTTTCAATGATTCGACCATGATGTTCTCAGGTATTTCTAAATTTACATTTATTAATCTGGCTTTGCTTGAGCTATCCGAAGCCACGGGCTGATGTCTTTCACCATTTTAGGAAAATGTTTAGCTCTTACCTCTTTTAAAAATGCCTACCTTTCATTTTCTTTCCTCTGTCTCTTGAATTCCAATGACATATACGTTACACTTTTTGAGTTTGACCCGCATGTCTCTTCTATATTCTTCTATTTTTATAAACTCGTTTTTCTCTCTGTGCCTTACTTTGGATATTTTTTATTGACTGTTTTTCCTATTCACCGTTCTGTCTGCGAACACACAATTTGCTGTTAAAATCACTAATTCAGAGATTATATATTTTAGTTCAGTAATATCCATTTGGTTTCCTTGGAATAGAAATTCCAATTCTGTATTAAAATGCTACATTCTTTCTATCTTTCCTCTTTTCCTCTCTTTTCTTGCACATCCTAAACGAATTCATTCTTTCAACGTTTATTTATTTTTGGGACAGAGAGAGACAGAGCATGAACGGGGGAGGGGCAGAGAGAGAGGGAGACGCAGAATCAGAAACAGGCTCCAGGCTCTGAGCAGTCAGCACAGAGCCCGACGCGGGGCTCGAACTCACGGACCGCGAGATCGTGACCTGGCTGAAGTCGGACGCTTAACCGACTGCGCCACCCAGGCGCCCCATAAATGAATTCATTCTTAACAACTTGTGTGCTAACTCAGCTATCGGGACAACTTGCCAACGTGCTTCTGGAGTCTATGGTGTGTTTTAGGGTGTAGTCCCATGATTGCCTTCTCACACACCTAGTACTTTTTTTATTAACTGCCATATATTGGGGAAAATAATTGTAGCTGCCTTGAATGGTTTTATTTTCAGGTTAGGAGGGTCCCCCCCCTTTTATTTTTTGCCAAATGGTCAGGAGGTTGATTACTCTAATCCAATCAAGACTGCTCTGTACCCGCACTGTGTGGCTGTTATGTTACGACTCTGTCCCCTTTTTTGTGCTTCTTCCTAGGGTATACGTATGGCCCTTAGGGCTTCCAGTTGAGATCATTGGGAGTCTCTGTCTCTTCCGAAATGAAAAACTGCAGGAATTTCTGCTCTGATTTTGAGTTTATAGCCCCAGTCTTCAGCTTCTCATCCCACACAACATCACAGTTTGACAATAGTCTCGAGGAGGAGACCAGCTGTGTTTAAAGTCCCTCAAGTTTCCAATTTTATCACTCCAATTCTGGGTAAATGACAAAAGCTCTGCTGGTTTCTCTGTCTACAGCAGCGGCGCTCTTAGATTGTAGGTGTTCCCAGATCTGCAAGTGCCTCCAGGAAAAAAGCAACTGGAACTTTGCGTCCATGTTAATTCACCATTGCTCGGGAGTTTTCCATTATCGTCTCTTGCTTGTAGGTTTCCTGTCTCTAGTAAGTATTTATTTTCTAAGTATCAGGAGGCTGTGGAAAATTCCACTCAGCTTTTCTGAGATTTGGGCTTAGCTCCTCAGTGTCCTATCCTATGCAGGAAATGTATTAAAGGGGAAACTGGCCATCATTTGTAGACGTTCCCATCTCTAAGCCTGTCACTCAAACTCAGCCTCAATCACTTGAGTAGTGAGAGCTTGGGCTGAGCCCAGACTGTCAGCCCATGTCCAGAATCTGATACTGTCCACAGGGAGAGCTGAAAGCCTTATTTCACCTTCTTGTTTAAAAGTTGTAGTCATCAAGATAGTATGGTACTGGCACAAAAACAGACATATGGACCAATGGAATAGAATAGAGAACCCAGAATTGGACCCACAAATGTATGGCCAACTAATCTTTGACAAAGCAGGAAAGAGCATCCAATGGAAAAAAGACATTTGCTAAAGCAAATGGGGCTGAGAGAACTGGACAGCAACTTGAAAAAGAATGAAACTAGACCACCATCTTATACCATACACAAAAATAAACTAAAAATGGATGCAAGACCTAAATGTGAGACAGGAAAACATCAAAACCCTAGAGGAGAAAGCAGGGAAAAACCTCTTTGACCTCAGCTGCAGCAATTTCTTGCTCGATACATCTCCAAAGGAAAGGGAATTAAAAGCAAAAGTGAACTATTGGGACCTCATCAAGATAAAAAGCTTCTGCACTGCAAAGGAAACAATCCACAAAACTAAAAGGCAACCAACAGAATGGGAAAAGATACTTGCAAATGACATATCAGATAAAGGGTTAGTATCCAAAATCTATAAAGAACTTACCAAACTCCACACCTGAAAAACAAATAATCCAGTGAAGAAATGGGCAGAAGACATGAATAGACACTTTTCCAAAGAAGACATCCAGATGGCCAACAGACACATGAAAAGATGCTCAACGTCACTCATCACCAAGGAAATACAAATCAAAGCCACACTGAGATACCACCTCACGTCGGTCAGAATGGCTAAAATGAACAAATCAGGAAACTACAGATGCTAGCAAGGATGTGTTGAAATGGGAACGCTCTTGTACTGTTGGTGGGAATGCAAACTGGTGCAGCCGCTCTGGAAAACAGTGTGGAGGTTCCTCAAAAAATTAAAAATAGAACTATCCTGTGACCCAGCAATAGCACTGTTAGGAATTTATCCAAGGGATACAGGAGTGCTGATGCAAAGGGGCACAGGTTTATAGCCCAACGTTTATAGCAGCACTTTCAACAATAGCCAAATTATGGAAAGAGCCTAAATGTCCATCAACTGACAAATGGATAAAGGCGATGTGGTTTATGTGTACAATGGAATACTGTATCATGAGAAAGAATGAATAAGAAATGAGAAAGAATGAAATCATGCCATTTGCAGCAACGTGGATGGAACAGGAAGGTATTATGCTGACTGAAATAAGTCAGTCAGAGAAGGACAGATATCATATGTTTTCACTCATACGTGAATCTTGAGAAACTGAACAGAAGACCATGGGGGAAAGGAAGAGGAAAAAAATAGTTACAAACAGAGAGGGAGGGAGGCAATCCACAAGAGACTCTTAAAATCCAGAGAACAAACAAGGTGGATGAGGGGGTGGGAGAGACGGGAAAGTGGGTGATGGGCACTGAGGAAAGCACTTGTTGGGATGAGTACTGGGTGTTGTATGGAAACCAATTTGACAATAAATTATATTTTTTTTAAAAAAAGTTTTCTTCTCCCTACTCTGTAATCTCATAGTTCTGTGGTTCTCTTACACTTACCAAACTTCTAAAAATTATATCTGACTTTTCTAGTGGTTTCCGTAGGGGTATTGGTCTGCTATGAAATCCTCGATCCTACCCAAAGCAAAAGTCCTGACTCGGCTTTTTATATAAACCAAATAAATGTCATTCTTCATCTTTTTACTTCTACATGGGATTTGCTTTCAGACCTTCTGAATACATATCCAGTGGCTTTTACTCAGGGCTTCTTGGCACATAAAAGAAGGCTGACAAAAGTTTTATTTCAAAGGAAAGGAAAATCCATACACTGTAATTTATTTCATCTTTTCCAAAAGTTGCTAGTTGGCTTTAATGTACAACCAGAAGTAAGAGAAGACATCAAAACCAGTTTTTTCTATAAACGTTTTCTTTTAGACTACATGATATCTATATTTATGATTTCCGAATAAGACTTTCTTTACACACAGGTTTTGTAAAAGAGTGTTTTCCAATTACTCATCCACAGATTGGTAAAATCAAGCTACACACTCCTGTCTTTTCTGTCTCCTGTCATCCCTTCAGTGACATTGATTGTAGATTAACTGCTCTTGGCCCACACCCCTACTCCAAACATCTAAACATTCCCTTGTTCCCCAGAGTGGTTCATAGGAGTCTTGATACTTTTGTGTTTCATAATGAAATTTTACTTGGGGAACATGTTTGTGGAGGGATTTGAGACTTCAAAAATATACAGGCATCTGATATCAGCCCGGTATCATGCAACCCGAGGGTTCTGATACCTCTTCGCTTCTGTAGGACAATAGCAATGACAATATTAGTATAGCATCTTCTGCTTACAAAGTGGCTTTCCATAATATCACACTTACATCTCAATAAGCATATAACAAAGTTATTATTATCTCCATCTGAAAACTGAGAAAACTAAAAATCTGAGACATTGATTCATTTCCCCAAAGTAAGATAGCTAGAAGTAAGCTGAACTGGGGCTGAAATCCATACCTTTCTTTAATTTAAAAAAAATTTTTAATGTTTATTTTTGAAAGAGAGAGAGAGAGAGAGAGAGAGAGAGAATGAGTGGGGGAAGGGCAGAGAGAGAGGGAGACCCAGAATCTGAAGCAGGCTCCAGGCTCTGAGCTGTCAGCACAGAGCCCGACGCAGGGCTGGAACCCACAAACTGTGAGATCATGACCTGAGCCGAAGCCGGACGCTTAACCAACTGAGCCACCCAGGCGCCCCCAGATCTTTGAATTATAAAATCAATGCTGTTTCCTTTTACTTAATTTTTTTGTAAGGATAGCTAGCATAGCTAGAATTGTGCTAGGAACTGGGAAAACTTGACATATCAGGTCCTGCCCTTATGTCTACATTTCCATGGGGAGACACGGACTAGTGACCCACACTTGTCAGTGCGATAAATATCCTACTGTGCAGATGATGGCATGGGAACATACAGACTTGCACTGAAATAAAAAAGGACAGATTAATACAGGCTTATCTGAGAAATGACACTTGTGCTGGACTTTCAAGGTGCAAAGATTGGGTGAAGAATAAAGAAAGAACGTGTTTCGGAGGCAACAATAAGTGGAAAGACACAGAGGTATAAATCAGAAATGCTCTAATATTCTCAATATAATATTTCACTTGGGAATGGTTCGGGAGGTAATGATTAGCCTATATTCTATTAAAGATTCGAAGAGCTGGAATTGTTCCCCAGACTCTGTCTAGCCAATCTGCTTGTTAGGCATCCACGCGGCATCTTAATGATACCCGTCAAGTGGGCGTTAGTCCATAAAAGAAACCTTTACAACATCTACTATGATTTTTCCACTGACCAACAGCACTTCTTTGATTTCTGAGTTCAAGAAATGATGTTCAGAGCTCTTATACTACCTTGGGTAGGATTATCCCTAAATCATCAGAGACAAGTGAGAGCACAAAGAATAACATACCGATGTTTCTGTTTGTTAGATTCATTGTGTCTTTTACCAACAAGCCCTGAGAAAAGTCATTGCAATCTTTGAAGACATCAGTTTCTCACACTTGGAGCAGGTCCATCATAAACGTTCAGCTAAATGTGTCTTCTATTTAACGGAACAAAAGGTACAAGCTTTTATCTTATCTAGTTCTACTTTCATTCAGTGACAGTTTCCTAATCTGAAGAAAAGATAAGTAAAATAATATAATTGCCATTTCTATCTCCCTGATCCAAGTGTAAATTGAAGCAGTTTGTCAGTCGTAAGAATTGCGAAGCTTTTATTAACCTGTGTACTTCTCCAAGACGTCACAGATCTTATTTGATTTTATTCTTACATTTGATGGCAGACCCTGAGCCACAAGCAGACATTGTGTCTGCCTGGCACTTGGTCACAAGTGCTGAACCAGAATTAAAATCAGTTTCTAATCCAGTGGTTTTCCCCTTACCCCATGCTGCCTGACCCACTGGTGTCCCTCTCTTCCTCTCTCTCTTTTCCTTTTACTGACTCTACTCCACAATCTTATTATACCTTGTAAATGCCACAGTGAAAGATGGGCGTTACCTTCCCTGGAGTTTATGCTGTTGATTAGGGTTCCTGAATTCCATAACCAAATGACAAATGACTTTGGCTTCAGGGAGCTCTCTCTTTGTGTCAATTACTGAATATTCCCTTTCTGAATCTGAGATTCATTTCTTATCCCTGACACAGAAGTAGGACCTGACCTACTTTCTAAATTTATATTACATTGCACTTTACCCTCACTTCCAACAGCCCAATTTATCTCACTGCTTTGAAGAAAAAAAAAATGATGGGAACATATTTCTTGGTGAATTTTTAAGTGAAACTGTTAGCAAGCCCATCAGTTCCAGATGAGCTATGTGAAACCACTAGAAAAATAGCAAGAGACAAAAAATGACAACTTAGCATAGTTTGTCACTTACCTGAAAGGTTAAGCCTATCGAAATAACCATCATCCTCATAAGCAAGTTTGAGGAGTCACATTCTGAGAAATTATTTCTACCTCCTGGTGAAGATATTGTAAGATAGAAACCAGGATTAAGCAAAACAAACAAACCTAGAGGCTCAATCTAGAAGAATTTAAGAACAGAGAAAAGGGAAAAGAACCAGATAAAAACAATACAATTTTCAGATCTAAAGTAACGAGTTTCCAGCTTTAAGACGACCACTGAGTTACTACACAACACAAGAAGAAAATTCTGAAAGCTTCCAAGAGAAAGAATATATGGGGTGAGAATGTTTTCAGACTTCTAATCAACTATTGTTTCACACAGAGAAATGGTATCATCTTATGCACGATTTTGTAATTTTTAATGTTTATTTATTTATTTTGAGAGAGAGAGGGAGAAGGAGAATGGGAGCAGGGGAGAGGCAGAGAGGGAATCCCAAGCAGGCTCCATGCCCCCCAGTGCAGAGCCCAATGCAGAGCTTGATCCCACAAATGATGAGATCATGATCTGAGCCAGACGCTAAACTGACTGAGCCACTTAGGTACCTTTATTTATGGTTTTATGATTCTGGATGCTGGTAAAGAATGTATTGGAAAGAGAGCATGGAGGCCAGGTAAGGGATCCTCACAGCCCTCCAACTAATAGGAGGAGGAGGAGGAGGATGGAGAGTTGTTATAGTTTTGAGATAGAATCAAAGCGGGTGTGCAAGTAAGGAATTTTAGGGGAGGGAAAAATCCATTGATTGCCAAAGTCATTGCCAAAATCCATTGATCCTCCTTCTATAGTCTCATTGCAACAAGAAGTGGTCCAAGGATTGTACCTACAGGTAAACATGGTTTGGGGATTGGGAATTCCTGTTATGACACCAAGTAACCTTTACTGTTCTCTTTCCCTACATCCCATACATACACTGTTTTGGTTGAGCATATCTTTATAGTGAGGTGGCTTTCCACCCAGTTCGCTCTTCTCTCCCCACATTTTCAACAGAATAAAGAAAGAGAAATGACAAAAGTTGGCAACCTAATCAATATGCCATGGTCTCTGCCCTTAAATAACTGAAATTCTAAATGACACTGTAATTTAACTATTATTATAGGTGTATAAACGTTGTCGGTGGTAAACAGTGGTATGATAATATTCCTCAGGGGTTTGGAGGGAATGTTTGCAGATAGAGTGGCCACAGAGGTGGGGACTTGGACGGGGCCTTGAAGTATGGGTGTCTGGTAGGTGGAAAGCACATGAGAGGCATTGCAGAGAGCACAGCATAAGTAACAGGGAAGACATGATTTTCATGATTGGTATGTAGAGAGTAGAAGAGCCTGGTTGGAGAGGTGCTTGGTACCATTTATAACAAAGAAGAACCCATGTTGTGTTTGAGTAGAGCCCTTCGCTGGCAATTTGGGCGTCTGGCTACAGGATCCCAGTGCAGTTAGTTACTCCTCCTAGAGTTAGCCCTGGATCTAATTACGTTCGGGTGACCGACACGGACGTAATTGAGCATCCCAAATTTTGGAACACTCATTCCATTTTATATTCTCTTTTTTATGGTAGGATGGAGTTGAGGCACTTAGACCCCTTCTTTGAAGGAACCCGATGTCGGGTGCATAGATGATTGACAACCTCCAGATGCCACACTTCGAGATAGATCTTCTTGTTCACACCAGGACACATTTTGCCTGGGCCTCTTCCAGCCGATAACTGCGCACAGCGAAAATACTTGGACGTGATACTTATTTTTTTTGCATTTTGGAATGGCCATAACTTCTCAGAACTACGGTGACTCAGAAGTCCCTGAATCCTCCTTCTTGCTCCATTTGCACAGGTATATAATAAGCATTAGAGTTCGAAAGCTGCCCCTACCTTCACAGGCCATTTCTGTGAAGTTCTGGTATATCTAATTCTATCTTGGTAGTCCGCTTCTCAGAGGACCAAACTGATATACCTAGACGTGTCTCTTTGAGAATCAAGATCAACAATTATTCCTATCAGAGTCACTGGAGGATAAAAAATCTTTCAGGGAACACTCTTCTGAGACAAAAGACTCAACGATTCCTTTCCAGTTCAATTAACTTTCTATTCTCGGATAGAAGAGGACTTGAAAGGTCATCTGTTTAATCCCATATCCTGATGTGTGACCATGACGTAGACTGGTTACAAAAAAAGATCTCATTCTCCACCTCTCCCCATATCCACATCTTTTGCAGTGTAATTTTGCAGCACCTCCAATCAAGTGGTGAAGACTATTCATTCCCTCGCACAACGTGTCTCGATTGGCCTCATGACTTGCTTGGGATAAATAGTATATGAAGGAAAGGACACAGGGCCAGTTCCAAGCTTAGACCCCAGGAGACCTTTAACACTTCTACTTTTCCTTTTGGTCCTCCACCTTCACAAGAGAACAAGATTAAGGCCACCTCCTAGAGGGTGAGAGACCATATAAGACGGAGCGACGTCAGTTTAGTTGCCCAGAAAAGGTCTCAGAACTGTGAGAAAGCCCATCCGGGATGAGCATGACCACCTAGTTGATCTGCAGCTGACCAGCAACATATAGGAGAGCCTCACTGGCCCTAAACAAACTATCAACCTGACCTGTAGACTCACGAGCAATAATAAACGTTCTTTCACCCAGTGAGTTTTGAGATGGTTTATTATGCAACATTATCGTAACAAAGATAACTGATACATACATCTTCTCCGGTCACCTTTTAAGTGACGACCCACTCGCCTTCTGCTTGGAACATACCAGTGACTGGGCCTTAAATAATTGATAAGAAGTTGTTAAGATTTAATTTTCTTCTTGTTTCTTAAAGTAAAAAAAATATCAGATAACGTGGCTATTGGTTATCTGTGGACCTCAATAAATACTCAGTAACATTCATACTATACTCGCCTCTCCCACCATTGGTTTCCAGTTCAGTGTATTTCAGAACATTTCTGGGTAAGATATTAGGACTGATTTTCCCTAATGCCATTATATCCAGTCAACCTAGTACAATGAGTGTTTGATGAATGAATGAATTTGGAACATATTTTATTGCATATATTGATATGCATATTTTGTTGCATATCAAGGACTGTTTTTGAGGAGTGGGGATTTCTTATTACTGAATTTGGTTACTTTCGTAAGATTCCGTATTTCAATTGTAGAAGTGATTGTATGCTGTGTCTAAGACTGTGTGGGGCTGTGTATCAGTTAGGAAAGCATGCAGCTGCAATCAACAGAAAGCCTAAAGAACACGACTTCAACAAATGAGAACTTTTATCCCCCTCATACCATGAAAATTCTGGAGTCACTCTAACTGGCTTAGCAGCTCCACAGCAACCCCGAATCCCTGGGATTCTCATGAACCCAAGGTAACTATCTTAGATCCAGGTGTTTTATCAGGGCAGGAAGAACAGATGAAAAGGTAATATCAGAGTTAATTTTTTAATTAAAAATAAGCCCCCAGAAGATTTTGTTTTGTGCAATTGCCCAGGATGGTACCACATGGCCACCGCTGTTGCAGGGAACACAATAAACTGTGCAGTTAGCTCCTTCATCCTCTGCGGAGACAGGAAGGGTGACAGGTGGTTGCGAACAGGGACCGGGGTGGCCAACCACAGTGTCTGCCATAGCATATGCAGTAAAACAAAAGGCAAAGTGTTCGAGAAGTAGGTAGGGCATGTCGACCGATACGGGATTTGCGCGTAGGCATTCAACATGCACTCGACAATTTTTGAAAAATGATAAAAGTTCTAAGACTTTGCCCAGAGCCCCTACAATTGCGTGAAATAATAGTGGAGGGTGTCGATATTGTGGATGAGGAACTTTACTCGGAATTATCCAGTCAGGCCAGAGCTTGAGAATGCTCACGGGAAATAACCTCGTGCATTTCAACATGTTCATACTGAGCTTACACCCCCAACCCCTGTCCCCACTCACATGGTCTTCCTCTTCCTCACCGCTCCACCTGCCAATCCTCAAGTGCAAACAACTTTACCTCCCAAAGAGGACTCAAACCACTCTTCCTCTCCAGTCGTGTCGATTTCATAGTAGGGCGCTGGTTACCCTCCTGCATTACTACAACAGGGGCCTTCCTACTCCTTTCCTCTGGCATTTTTTTCGGGAGGAATCAATACACAACAATCCTGTTGGGGTCATATTTCTAAATTCGAATTGAAGATTTCACACTAGCTTTCTTAAAAATCCTTTCCCTTGAAGATAAAAGCAGGTCTCCTTTCGCAAACTTAAAAGCTCCCCTCCTTTTTTTATTCCTTTTTTGGGTCTCGCTAACACAAACACAATGGGCACATCGCTGTCTGTCTATTCATTTTCTTCACTGCGCAGACTGGCATTCTTCACTGGATTGGTGACACTGATGGCCACTGGGCTGATTTTTCCACAATGGCTTGGCAGGTCTCGAAGGACGCATTGTGACAAGGGAGACATTGTGCAGTCCTCGAAGGAGACACCCGCACTCTCAGATTTGCACACCAGTAACACTTCAAGCCCCTTGACATGGTGAACTAGGAGCTTCCAGAAGCCACTGGGCAGCATGTGCTTTGTTGTTTTTTGTTGCTCCTATAACCAATGATAGGCATCAAGACCTGTCCCTTGATCTTCTACGTACCTTATCGTCAACGCCTCTGGGTTTCTGCCGGTTGTGCTTAATTTTGACTTATCGGTCTGACTGGTGCTGGATGAACTTACTGGTCCTCTTTTGAACAATCTGGGGCTTTACCAGACGCCTGAGGGCATCCACGATGCCCACTAAGGGATGATTCTAAAAGTCCCTTTCTGACCTGGTCTTCCCGATCGTCCTCTCCTAACTCGTTCACCTTACCTAGTGCACCCTTTGCCACCAAGTGGCTGGAGTCCCCTGGATGCCACAGACATACCACTCACGTTCTTCTCCCTGTTTCCTCACCTGTTCTTTGGCTAGGAACAGCTTTAGGCCATTACTCGCAAAGCTCACCTCTTTTGCGTTCTTAAGCTCACATCTCAGTGGTACCCTCATCCATGATGGTACCCTTTCAGGCACCTCTCTAATGGGCTCCTACAACAACCGTGTTCTAATCACCCACTTCTCACCATCTAAGTGTGTCAGGCAGCTGAATGAAATGCTGCAGTGTTACCTACATGCTAGCACTGCCCTTTACTCTGACACAAAAGTTGGGAGCGAACTAAGAACTATGACCTAACAAAGGCTGTAAGTCCAGGACTGTGTCTTATGTCTTTACTTCTTCACTGCCCAACATTTAATACAGTTCCCAATACACTATGGGTGTATTTGTTACATTCTCGAAAGGAGAAAGAGGGGTTAGCTTGTCACAAAATCTCCCATAATAAATCATGGAAACTCCACTCCCTGAGACTGGCCCCATGACTCCGGTTACCCCTCAAAATGTTAATTGCCAAGGCAGCTCTTTACATCATACGCGTGTAGTAAATCATCTACCTTAACGTGGGTGCTGCATCTTGGAGGGAGATTAGACAGGCCCATTAGTAAGGGAACAGGGGCTCACTAGGGTATGAATAATTGGATGGAACAGTAAATAACAGCTACTTGGCTTGCTTCACATTTCCACAGATTTTTCCTGATCCCAGACTTCTCAACTCTTTCAAATGATTCCCTACACTTCTTTCTATATCAAGCTTAATCTTTACTTCTTGTAGATTACGTAAGTACATAGCTAATACTTTTGTCTTCAGAAATGTAGACGTAAACGTCAGCCTAGTACTCCCACGTTATGGAAAATTGCAAACGAATGGCCTTTGGGATTTATGACATTTTACTGAAGCGATATTCCCAATTGTAACTTTGGCATTGCTGGTGCAGACAGAGTAAATAAAAAAAAAATTTTTTTTTTAATGGCAATTTGGCTTTCTATCCTCATGCATTACATTTCCTGAACGGTAATACAGATTCTTAGGAACCCCTGCAGTTTGGGAGATCCACCATGACCGCTGAGATGAACAATTTTCTTGTCGGTCACTTCATGGAAAGGGTGTGAAGTGACTCAACAGTGTTTCAAAGACCACCAGCATACCTTAAAGACCAAAGCAGCAATGCTTACGATTTAGATATTGACCAATCACTGGGGATCCAGAAAGCTCTTGATAAAATAAAATGTAAGTTAGTTTTCTTGCTGAATCAGATCATTTTAGAGTATGTTACATAAATTGCAAAAGCAGTAATTGAAATGCATACCTATATATGTATATAATGCCTGTCCTATTTAATGGATTTTATATTTTATTTTTGGAAGACAGGATAAATTGTAGCTTGCTTTTTAAGCAAAAAACACCTTTGTATGAATAGTGCTGTTCATCATGCAAGTACTGTGACAACCTAAATCTCTTACAAGTCCCTGGGGCTTAACCTTGAGTAGCTGTTTCCCTGGACGTGCTTGGATTCACACAGTCTCTCTTCCAGCTTCTCGGTGGGTTCCAATAAGACCACACTCTTTTAATTTCAGACGCCCAACCTGGAGCAATAATCCCAGTCTTCTTGAGGGTTAAAAATTAGTACTTTATTCAGGGGCTGAGGAAATAGAAGATGGTCACCCATTCGGACACCACTGTCGAGTTTTACTTAGATAAATCCCTTAACTCATTACAGCCTCAAATTCTTCATCTGTAAAAGAAGGTCAGAATAGAAGATATTGTTTCCTATTTGTATACTGTCAAACAATTTGCAAATCCCCTCAAGTGTTTTCTAACTTGGTTTTTAGCAAAAACGTGATGTGAAAGGCTGGGCTGGGTTGCATTGACTGTCTTACGTTAATGACAAGGGCTAAGGGGGAAACTACTTTTCTTCGGTTCCCTCGAGTCACTAGCTGGCTTGAGCAAAAAGCAGCACTCACAAATACGTCTTTTGGCTTCACTTCCTGCTCTTTTTCCACTGTGACGGGCTTCTTTACAAAATTCTTTCCAGTCCTCACAGTTTTTAATTTTAATTCTTAATGCAATATGGCTTAAGTCCAGCAATCCCATTTTATGAAATGAAATTTATTGTACTTCTTCAATTCCACCAAGTGGTTGAGCTCCTATGTACTAGGCTCTGTGTTAGGTGATGAGACGGACAAAGCTGAATAAGGCTTGATTTATTTTCACTGCATGACACGCTTTTATACAATCACCAAATTATATGAACATAGTTTCTTTCTCAGAACAATGCTGCCTCTCCTGGGTATTTTTATCCTCATTTTACAGTAAAAACAAAAACAAAAAAAACCAACCAAACAAACAAAAAACAAAAGAGGCTCAGGGGGAAGGATAAAGAAAGACTCAGGGCCAAAATATTTAGAAAAGAATATAAGTTTACTTGCAAAGGGTGTAAAGGAAGTAAGATTGTTGAAGGACTAGCTGCTTGAACAAATAGATATATTCACTAAATATTGAAAGGAAAGAACACACACACACACACACACACACACACACACACTTACACACACACTCAACTACCAAAATTACCATGTTTGCTTTAGTCTTTTCATGGTAGACAAACAAATTTTCATCATATTCACAAGTTCAGAATTCGAATTAATATCAGTATGCTCAAACTCAAGGATGAAATTGTTTTTGTTAGAGAATCCAGGATTTTGCCATGTAAACTTTCAGCTAATTGTTGTAGTTCAAAGTGGCTAACTCTTGTTTTATTGAGCTTGGATTAAGTAATTCACTTCTAAAACAGAAGTAGCTTTGGAAATTGTCACTTGGTTCCTTTGTTTGGCCTAAAGGGTATGCCCATGTTGGTGATGCCAACTCTACCCATGAAAATATTTCCTGAAGTATCAATAGTTAGGAGAATGCAATATGTTCTTTAGTGAATTATATTAAAATCTTCCTCCCCAAAATTGCATTTGGATCTCTAGCTCATATCAGGACCCTTTAGGTAAATGTAACCCCAAAGCAGAAACAAACTGTGGAAGACAAGACTAAATGACTGTAGTTGATTAATTAAAAGATAATACATTTGCGTCGTTTTCTGCTGTTACGTTTGTGATACGTTGTTACAGCAACAACAGAAAACTATTATATGGCACAAACACCTTGGAAAACTCTTTAGCATTTTCTTTAAAGGTTACATAAACCTCGGGGCGCCTGGGTGGCTCAGTCAGGCATCTGACTTTGGCTCAGGTCACGATCTCGCGGTTCGTGAGTTTGAGCCCCGCGTTGGGCTCTGTGCGGACAGCTCAGAGCCTGGAGCCTGCCTTGCATTCTGTGTCTCCCTCTCTCTGCCCCTCCCCGGCTCACATTCTGTCTCTGTCTCTCTCTCCCTCAAAAGTAAACATTAAAAAATAAATAAAAGTTCCATAAACCTACCCTTTGATTGATTCTTCCATTCCACTCATAGGTATTTACCCAAAAGAAATGAAAGCACACATTCATACCAAAACTTTATTGAAAATAGAAAAAAAAACAAGGAAACATTGAAAAACGTGTATCAACAAATGAGTACATAAACAAATCTGGTATACCCATATGATGGAATGTTACCTAACAATTTAAAAGAATAAACAATTGATCCATGTAACAATATGGATAAATCTCAGAGTAGTTGTGCTAAGTGAAACACAGCCGGACGACAAACGAATACATACCATATGATTTCATTTGGATAAACTGTAGAAAATACAAACCAGTCTCAACAACAGATCAGTGGCAGTGATGGGAGAGGTGGCATGGGGAGAGGTGGGTGAGGAAACACAGACACGTATGAGAAAATGCTTCCTGGTGATGGATATGTTCACTGTATTGATTGTGGCGATGGTTTTGCTAGTGTAGAAATATGTCAAAATTTATCAAATTATATTTTAATCAGTGTCAGTTGTATCTCGACAGAGGTGTTAGAGAATAAATGCAGAACACCGTGGTTGCCATGTTTGTGGTAACGTATTCATAAATAGAAAATACCTTATTCCTACAAGTCATGACCCAGTTTCAGGGAGCCCCAGCAAAACTCCAGGACAACATTGGGTCTGTTAGAAAGTTCAGGATTCTGGGAAATAGTCAACAACTCATATGCAGGGTACCAGAATCACAGAATCAGACAGGATGACTCTCTTAATTTTGATTTACTATAAATCACAGTATTGGTTTTGTTTGTTTGACTGGCTGCAGAATAAAAATTGCTTTTGAAGAAGGACAGTGTATCGTTTTGGCTTCTTGGGGGCCAAATGATTTGCTGAAGGTCACACATGATCATAGCAAAAGTTGTAAATAGAATCTTAACCTGTGTAATTCCAAAGCCCTCTCTTCTACTCCCTACTGCTTCGATGTCCCCTGCCTACTTTGACTGTCACTCTCAAATTAAAGGGCAAGAGTATGCCAAAATTTTAACTTAGACTTTAAAGAAATAGAAACTTGAAAAAACTTGATACATTGCTTTATTCAAATTGCACTATACTCCTTTCCCAGGTCTTCATTCTGTCTGTTCTCCTCATGATAAATCTTGTTTTTTCTTTCCTAACACCAGGACATGTCTAAAGATGGTTCTAGAGAAACTACCATCCCATGACTTTTGAGAGTTTTATATTCTTCCTGGAAAATTCTACAGCCTTCATGGGCTGAGCATGGCTGTAGTTCTCTGACTTCTCTGAGCTGCCAATCTCTCTAATTCCCCATCTTTTCTTCAATATGGAGATGAACTTGTCTTGTTTCTATGCTTTGCCCATTCTTCGTGCAGAGGCTAGGCACCCATTTTCAATATATTCAAAGAAATTAGTATCTATTTTATTAACCAGTGAGAGTAAAGAGATGCCTCTTTGTTATCCACTAGCACTAGCTTATTAAAATGAAGCTCAAACACATTAACATAATAATATTAACATAACATTAAGATAATTATTGTTAATTGAGCATGTTCTATTTCTTTGTCCTATACCCTTGTTCTATGTCTGTGTGCTATCTGTTAGAATCTTCAAAGCTTTCTGAATAAATATGATTATCCTCATTTTACAGGGGAGGAAAATGGTCCAGAGAGGTAATTTACAAAATTGTCTACAAAGAAATTTGCCAAACGGCTCAGCTCTTAAGTATTAGAACCAAAATTCAATCTCTTTAATGTCTGGCTCCAAAGAGCCTTTATGCTACATAACCTATAAACAGAGACCTCCCTGTGACCTGTTATGCACCCAGACTCAGAAGTTGATACTGATCAAATGTGAATATTAAATCAGTGTCTGACTCAAAAGAGTCTAGTGGTATGTATGTTTTTTATCCCTATATTACCTCTACAATATTCCATCTGTTTTCAAGGTTCTTTTGTATCTGGGCCCATCTCTCCTTTCAGTTATAAGAATTACCAAAGAAGGGATATCCTGTGGTATCAGGGTCAACAGAGCTATTATTGAAATAGCACTTTTAAACTCTCAATTATTCTTTACTAAAACCACATTATTATATGTTTTGAGCAGAAATTTAGGGCATGAGATAGGAGATTGACTGACAAAGAAAGACTTCATTTTGTGAATTTTTTTTCCCACAACGACTAATTTTAATTTTCATATTAAATGTCATTTAACATTCATCCAGAACCTTTCTTCCTTTTGGATGAGATTCTTAAAACATCCTTTGAAGAGGTTCCTGAGGGAGAGGTGGAATATGGCTATGTCCTAATCCATCTACGATAGCACAAACCCATATGCTAGGTAAGACCATATCATGACTTCAGTAGGTTTTAGTCATGCCTAACCTCAATCCCTTACTCAGCTCCCTTCTCCCTGTTTAAACCCAAAGTCAACAAACTTCTTGTTTCAGCTGTCACACATAGAGAGCTCAGCGTTTTCAATGCCATCCTTATAACACAAAAATAAATCTGGACAACCCAAAAAGCAATGATTTTTTTTTTGATATATCAGAGAACCAAAGACAAAGGTCAAACTACCGATCCTCAAACAGGAAAGAAGTGTATTCAAAGAGATGCAGCAGCTGAGATTTTCTTACTGGAAGAAAACACACTGGAGTCATTAACTGGCAGGAAAATTCACAATTTTGATGAATTGTTGGAAGCTGAGTTTAAATTAGCATGAAAGTGAGAAACTCCTAAGGCCACAATCTTAGTGGGGGCACACTTTCCTGTGCTTTTCCTTAGAAGGATCTTAAAAGGAACTACTTTAAATGTTTATTTATTTATTTTGAGAGAGACTGGGCGATATGAGTGGGAGAGTGGCAGAGGGAGGAAGAGAGAGAATCCCACGCAGGCTCCATGCTGTCATCACAGAGCACGATATGGGGGTTGATCTCATGAACTGTGAGATCATGACCTGAGCCAAAATCAAGAGTTGGTCACTCAACTGACTGAACCACCCAGGAGCCCCAGGAAGAACTCCTTTAAATGTAAATGGATTAAATTATCCAATCAAAGACACAGTGACACAACAGACCCAATAAGACCCAACTACGTGCTACTTATAAGAGATTCACCACAAATTTAAAAACATGCATAGGCTAAAAGGGAAGGTATGGAAAAAGATAGTCCGTGCAAATGGAAATCAGAAGAGAGGGTGAATAGCTATACTTATATCAGAAAAAAATAGACTTTAAGTTAGCCAGTATAACAAAAGTCAAGAAGATCATTATATAATGACAAAAGGGTTAATTCACATAAGGACATAACAATTGTAAATATACATACACCTAACATTAGAGGACCTAAATATTCAAAGCAAATATGAATACAATCATAGCAGAGGACTTCAATACCCCACTTTCAACAATGAATAAATCACCTGAACAGAAGATAAACAAACAAACAAACCCATTGGAAAACAACTCGCTTTAGCCCTAATGGAACTAACAGACACATACAGAACATTCCATCCAGCAGCAGCAGGAAAGACATTCCTCTCAAGCTCACTTGAACATTCCCTAGGATAAATCATATATTAGGCTACAAAACAAGTCTTAGCAAATTTAAGAAAATTGAGATCATATCAAGTATCCTTTCAAATTACAATGGTATGAAACTGGAAATCAATTACAAAAGGAAAGCAAAATATGTGAAAATTAAACAACATACTCCTAAGGAACTAATAGGTAAGTGAAGAAATCAAAAAGAAAATTAAAAAAAATCCCTTTATCCTCCCCAATATCAACCAATGTAGAATTACTGTTTTAGAGAGATTATTATATAAATTACTTATTTTTAAATTTTTTTTTCAATTTTTTTTTTATTTTTGAGAGACACAGAGAGACAGAGTGTGAGTGGGGGAGGGGCAGAGAGAGAGGGAGACACAGAATAAGCAGCAGGCTCCAGGCTCTGAGCTGTCAGCACACAGCCCGATGCGGGGCTCGAACCCATAAACTGTGAGATTCTGACCTGAACAGAAGTCAGATGCTTAACTGACTGAGCCACCCAGGCACCCCAATAAATTATTTTTTTCTGAAGATATTTTGATCCTAGAGCTCAGACAGGATTCTTCACACTGGTTATTCAATTACAAACTGCAATTGACACGTGAACAACATGAGGGTTAGGGGCATTGAATCCTCATGCAGTTGGAAATCGATGTATAACTTTTGACTCCCCCAAAACTTAATTACCAATAGGCTATCGTTGAAGGGAAGCCTTGATAAAACACACACGGTTGATTAACATATATTTTGTATGCATGTTATATATTATAATTCTTAAATAAAGTAAGGTAGAGACAAGACAATGTTATAAATAAAATCATAAGGAAGAGAAAATACATTTATAGTCTTGTACTGTTTTTACCAAAAAATATTCACATATAAATTCAAGTGTGAACTGTAATCTCAGCTAGTTAGTTGATTTATCTTGGTCTTAAGTTTTCCTACTTGTATAAAGACATGATAAGAGTAATTATGAGGGGCGCCTGGGTGGCGCAGTCGGTTAAGCGTCCGACTTCAGCCAGGTCACGATCTCGCGGTCCGTGAGTTCGAGCCCCGCGTCGGGCTCTGGGCTGATGGCTTGGAGCCTGGAGCCTGTTTCTGGTTCTGTGTCTCCCTCTCTCTCTGCCCCTCCCCCGTTCATGCTCTGTCTCTCTCTGTCCCAAAAATAAATAAACGTTGAAAAAAAAAATTAAAAAAAAAAAGAGTAATTATGAGCATCATGAGCATTATTGTGGAAAAAATAAGTACTTATATATTTTATATATGTATACTTAATACATACCTATGATAGGCACATAATAAAGCCTCAATAAACATTGGCAATTATTAGAACTATAGAGCGTATTTTTCTATGGAGGCTTTTGGTTGAGAAGTATAAGGAGTACTACCAATTAGGGAAAGGATAAATTCAAAATTTAAAAGTTAGAAAGCTTGACAGTTTTTCAACTTTACCAGCCAGACTAGGCTGATATATTGACTAACATCAAATTAAAAATGTCCTGGCTTTTCAAGATTTTCTTCATTCAGGAAGACTTTTACATTTTTAGCACTGTGGTGTCCAAATGGATACTTCTACTATAGATCAATATCAATGTCAATATCAACACCAATGCATAATTGGGTAAAATTAATCATGCCTTAACCTCTGGATCCAAGCATTAACAAAAGCTTTCAATAAACCACTTATTCCTGATTACTTTAGTAGATCTACCTTTGCACTGAAACATGAAAACAGTTTTTATAGTGATCTATGTTCTTTTCATTTTCCAAATTGTTGTTTTCCTTTTTCACATTCAGCATAAGCTTACCTCATTAGCTCATTGATTTGTGCCTCTGATGTATCAGCAAATGCCTGCTTTTAAGGGGTAAGAAGATTTTCAAAGGCAATTAATTGGTGATCTATCAAATGTCTTGGCACTGGGGGATGGATGGGCCCAGAGCTGATATATTGCAAAACTCCAGCACAACTCACAATGTACTATGTATGTGAATATGTATGTGTATGTGTATGTGTATATGGAGTACAATGTACATGCTTCAAGCCCTTCTCAGTAAAGGCCCCGCATTGATGACCCACCATAACAATTCCATGATGGAAAAAAATGTAGTTCTTGTCCCATTCTGCTCAAAGGAAAAAGTGAAATAAAAGATGTTCAAAATATATATCAGAAAATCAGTGAATGTAGCCTTCCATTTTCAAAATTCTTTTGATTGAGCTCCTGGCTGTGAAAGTTCCAAAATCTCCCCCATGATTACGATATATTGTGTCAATTTGTAAAAGTTAAGAAGTACTCTATTATTTCCAACTTACTCTAGGAAAGATATTTTATTTGGCTTAAGATATTTATTACTGTGAGAACTTCGATAATTCTGAATTGGAACAATTTGTCTTCTTCTTCAGTATTCAAATTCTATGTCATTCCCCACTCCTCAATTTCTCTATAAAGTTTTTTTTTTCTCTGATCTTTCTAGGCCAACTCTTCGAAAACTTATAGAACTTCTTTTTGGTATCATTCATTGTCCTTTGAACAATAAAATATTGTGATTTTATGTATTATTATTATGTATTATTATTTAACTTTCCAAGTGATACATTAAACTCTCATTCCCTTATGAAGATTTTACTGCAGACCAAGATTCTTGGGCAAGTCTTGGCCATAAAAAAAATACAATGCAACTCCTGCCTTCAAGGAATTCATAGATATTAATGGACAGATGGCATATGATAAATAGAAAAATTAAAATATACATTGCTTATACTATAACTGAGGAATGATAAGATACTGAAGAAATCTGGAAAACTGAGCCATCAATTCTGCCTGAGGAAGTTGGAAGAGAGGAGAGAGACAATTCATAGAGTAGATGGCACTTCTGGAGTTGGGTCTTAATAAATGAAATAAAATAGCACGATACATAGTGAAAAGGTGGGAAAGAGACGCCAAGTAAGAAGTAATTTGACTCAATTTGTATTTTGACTCACTAATATTTTCTACTTTTGCTTGTGTTTTTGTATAAGTGCTTGCTTTTTGTTAATTTCAAATTTAGAGAATGAGTAACATTCTGGTAGTATTTTTATACAAAAAAGTTCCTAAGACACTTTTGGCCTTCCAAGACTACTCTGAAGTACCTTGTTTCTAGACAGATGCAGAGTGAGCTATGAGACATAAATCAAATTTATGAAGCCTCCAGGCTCTGAATATAATCTGGAAATAAATAAAGATGTTAGCATCCATATTGGTGGATGGGAAAACTGAGGCACCAAATGACCTGGTGGACATGATCATCTTTTTTTTTTAATTTTATTTTTTAGTTTTTAAAATTTAAATCCAAATTAGTTGGCATATAGTGCAACAGTGATTTCAGGAGTAGATTCCTTAGTGCTTCTTACCCATGTAGCCCATCCCCCCTCCCACAACCCCTCCAGTAACCCTCAGTTTGTTCTCCATATTTAGGAGTCTCTTCTGGTTTGTCCCCCTCCCTGTTTTTATATTACTTTTGTTTCCCTTCCTTTATGTTCAGCTGTTTTGTCTCTCAAAGTCCTCATATGAGTGAAGTCATACGGTTTTTGTCTTTCTCTGACTGACTAATTTCACTTAGCATAATACCCTCCAGTTCCATCCAGGTAGTTGCAAATGGCAAGACTTCGTTCTTTTTGATTGCCGAGTAATACTCCATTGTATGTATATACCACATCTTCTTTATCCATTTATCCATCGATGGACATTTGGGCTCTTTCCATACTTTGGCTGTTGTTGATGGTGCTGTTATAAACACGGGGGTGCATGTGTCCCTTCGAAACAGCACACCTGTATCTCGTGGATAAATGCCTAGTAGTGCAATGGCTGGGTCGTAGGATAGTTCTATTTTTAGTTTTTTGAGGAACCTCCATACTGTTTTCCAGAGTGGCTGCACCAGCTTGCATTCCCAGACATGATCATCTTTTTAATAAAATTCAACTCAAATAGCTATATCTATAATCACCCAATCATGGAAACACTTCCATTATAAAACATTTCTTTCTTTAAGAAAAGGTGCTGGGTGAGTACAGGGTTTGTGAACCACCTACACTGCTGTCTGCTGTGTTGCTAACTTGTATCACCAGGCAAAAGGGCCATGGAGGAACACAATCACTTCCATTTTTCAGCCATTAAATGACAAAGCTCAACTTCACCACTTGGCCAAAAATCAATTTCACACATGTAAACTAGGAAATAAAGAAGTTTAAAAAACAAAATTTCGCATAGTATCTGGAGCTGTCCTATCCATAGGGTGTCAAGACACTTAAAATTAACTGCATCCACTGATAGTTTTGGTTTAAAGAAGAGTCAGTGTCCAAGTGAACCATGGATTTATTTTCTCCAGATTTTTCTCTTTGAAAATATGCTAAAGAGAAGATGGTAGGATGCCAAAAGTGATAATTTACACATTTTACATTAGCAATTATATATTTGGCATTAGCTCTATCAGAAAAAAAATTACATTTAGGTTTGGTTTAATGACTTTGATATTGATGGCCTATAAAATTGCATTGAAAAATCAATGTGTTAAAGTATGTTGGTGACTGTCAAGGAAATGGAGAAGCCATTATCATTTCCAATTGGTTTTCCATTCTAAATTCTAAATCCATTGTTGCAATATGTCTATGGTTATAGAAAGATTTTTTTTCTATGAATCTCTGAATATGAACACTTTCCCCACTGTTTTTTTTTTTTTTTGGTTTTTGTTTGTTTTGTTATTGTTGTTGTTGTTTTATAAAGGGCTAATGTTGACAGAGAAAAGTTGTTAGAGCTGGATCCATGAGAAAAATTATGTTCTTGATTTTTTAGAAGTCATGGTCACTGGAGAAATTACTAGTGTTCAAGATATGTAAATAGCTTTGCTAGAATTTGCAGAAATGGTTCCTGGCCTTGCGTGAAGAGAATGTAATATTGTTTGAACTTTTTACTACTTCCCCTTGGAATAGAGCTTGAATCGGAAATATCCTGTGTTCCGAAAATTCTGGTTGTCTGATGAGGACTGTAAGCTCACTGGATACTGTCTCTAAAATAGTGCTTCCCTAACTAACCCATTCATGCACAATAGTGACGAGTTTCTTGAAAGAGAGAGGTCACAGAACAAATTGCAGAATTATTTTATGCTCTTTTCTAATGAGTTCTTGATCTGTGGGAGAATTTGGTCTGCAGTTTACTTTCCTCGTAACTTAGTCAGAAGGGTGTGATAGAGGAACACTAAAGGGTAAAGACTTTACCCAGCACAACTATCCCAAGTGTCTCCCCAAAATATTATGCACAACCGTATTGACATAGGCCAGTTAGCAATTTGGTCTGAAGTTTACTTTCTAACTAACCTATTCATGCACAATAGTGATGAGTTTCTTAAAAGAGAGAGGTCACAGAACAAATTGCAGAATTATTTTATGCTATTTTCTAATGAGTTCTTGATCTGTGGAAGAATTTGGTCTGAAGTTTACTTTCCTTGTAACTTAGTCGGAAGGGTGTGACAGAGGAGCACTGAAGTCTTTACCCAGAGCAACTATCCCAAGTACCTCCCCAAAATATTATGCACGACCGTATTGACATAGGCCAGTTAGCAATCTATCCCCGTTTCAGATCAGGCCATTTGTATTACTCAGCTCAGGCTGCCATAACAAAGTACTACAGACTAACTGTCTTAAGAAACAGAACTTTATTTTCTCACAGTTCTGGAAGTTGGACCAAAGTATTGGCAGGGTCTGCTGAAGCCTCTCTCCATGGCTTGTAGATGGTCATGTCCTCCTGTCTTCACATGATCCTCCCTGTGTACATATCTTGTCCAAATTAGACACCAATCCCATTGAGTTGGGGCCCACTCTAATGACCTCATTTTAAGTTAATTACATTTTTAAAGACCCTGTCTCTACATATTGCCAAATTCTGACATACTGGCAGTTTAGGACTTCAACATATAATTTTTGGGCCAGGGGTGGGGCACTGTTTATTCCATACCAGTAACCTCAGTGCAATGTGTAGGAAACAGATTGTAATTCAGAGATGGAAGAACTGTTCTCTCTGTCTGTGTCTGTCTCTCCATGTCTCTCTCTGCCTCCATTCTCTCCCCATCTTGCTTCCCTCAGTCTCCCTGTTCCGTGCTCTCACAGAAGGTGGGCTGGAAGACTTTCTGTTCACCTCAATAATATCTCAATGGTGGCAGGTTTTCTTTATTTTCTTCCATTCCAGCCCCCATGAAGAGTAGCAGCTTCTTGTTCACACTGTGTGCCTGGCATCTAAATGACGACTGCCTCTCTTACCATCACAGCACTTTAGGGGGTTTTCCATGAGCCCTTGAATTCAGGGCTTCTATGGGGACAGGCCTCTTTGCCTTTCCTGTCCCCTTTGCCACCAGGAGACATTCTCTGGGCCTCTCATTGGTCTCTTCCTCTGCTCCAATGATTAGTCCCTTGATGGGGTGGAGAAGTGGCCAGGGGCCACTGCCTCTAGCCTAGAAATCTCCAACATACCAATCAGCCTTGTGTCGTAGGTAAACTGGTGATAGAGACTTGTGTCCTCTCACCAGCGACCATCTCCTCAAGCCTCTTAAAGTACATTTTGGTGGCAGCAGATGGGTCTACAGGTCCTAGGCCTCAGAAGACAGCTGATGAAAGAGATGCCACATTTTCTCACATTATTCCCCAAATTTTATGCCGAGCCATGTGCAGGGTGAAGAGAGGAAGGCAGGGATGCCTTTATACCACATGAGGGGAAGAGTGGAAAAAATTAATCCCTAATGTTTACCAAACATTTCCTGTCTTCTAAGATGCCCCTTCTGGATGCCTGGGTGGCTCAATCAGTTAAGCTTCTGACTCTTGATTTTGGCTCAAGTTATGATATTATGGTCATGGGATCAAGCCCCATGTCAGGCTCCATTCTGGGTGTGGAACCTGCTTAAAAATTCTCTCTCTCCATTTTCCTCTGCCCCTTCCCTGCTGGTACAGGCTCTGTTTTTCTCAATCTCTCTCTCTCTTTCAAAAACCAAAACAAAAACAAACAATAACAACAACAACAACAAACGCTCTTTCTCCCTTTTGGCTTCAAACAGTGAAAATCTAGTGAAAGAAATAAAAAATCCAAGCCTTAAAATAAGGCAGCCCAAAGATGTAGAGTAATCATGGAAGCTCAGAGAACATAAAAGCTTCACCAGACTTAATATGTAAATGCTTTCCAATCAATCTGCCACTGTTTTCCTTATTTATAAAAATAATAAATATTTTAAACAAAACCTGCCAGTCATTTAGTGCATTGAGTTGCTTAGAGAAAAATACATGATGAATGAGAATGGAAATACTTCCCTTTATGTGTTTCTTTCCTGCTCACTGTCACTCCAGTTAACTGAGTACTCAAGGATTCAATATTGCACAGTAAAAACACAGTGCAACAAGAAACTCCCAGCAAAAGACTGGAATTCTAGAATGTCTTTAATACCCAAAATCCATAGCTTGGGGCAACTCATTGAACCTTTAATGTTTCTGGTTCAACATCTATAAAATGATAGGTTGGATGAAATAACCTCAAAGGTCCCTAGTTCTTTTAAAACAGTAAGAATGGGATAGTGTCAGTAATGGAAGGACTCTGGATTAAAACTTCACTACTAGAAGTGTGATTTTTATTTTTAATTTTTTTAAGTTTATTTATTTATCTTGAGAGAATGAGAGAAAGAGCAAGGGAGGGGCAGAGATAGAGCGAGAATCCCAAGCAGGGTCCATGCTGTCAGCGCAGAGCCCGATGTGGGGCTCGAACTCACAAGCCGAGAGATTCTGAGCCTAAATCAAAAACCGGATGCTTAACTGACTGAGCCACCCAGGCGCCCCAAAAGTATGATTCTTAACTGTAAGCTAGACTCCTGTGTTACAAAAGCAACACAATGCTTTATAAATAGAACACTGCTTTACCATGTTCTCCTTGTGAATTGGGTACAAATAACCTAGAAATGGCCAAGTGATTTCCTTGTATCAGCTCTTCATTTTACACGCAATGATGGAAAATACATTCATAAAGATGCTGCTGAAAATAAGGGCAGTCATGATTTCACAGTTGACATTGCCCAAAGGGTGCAAATTACCATGCCGTTTGTTAGTGAACCAATCTCTAAGCAATGGTTTTCACTACACTGGTCTCAACGCATTAGTGAGTTGTCTCCACAATTATGTGTTAAATAGAAAGGAATACAACAGAAAGGGAAATTTTAGTGTATGTCACAAACCGTAAGAATAAGTATTGTTCTGTGATATTCCATTTTTAGTTTCACATATGCATATATATCTTATGTGTATATACAGCATGTATTTGTATACACACGTGTAGCATATATATCATGTTTGTATATGCATGTATAAGAATATTAGGTCATATTATAAAATGTATATTTTACTGTAAATCAAGTAAAAAAAAAAAAAGAAGAAGAAAGCCATTCTTCTAGGGCAATTTAAGTCTTTCCCAATCTCACTCCCGCCCTGCCCTTGTTGCGCAAGAAGAGTTGCGACATTGCACAGGCTTCTGGATAGAAATAGAATATGTAATAAGGATGAAGCATTTATGTTGTAGCATAATCTAACCTCCCTGAAACACTACTTCTTTTCTTTTCTTTTCTTTTCTTTTCTTTTCTTTTCTTTTTTCTTTTCTTTTTTTCTTTTTTCTTTTCTTTTCTTTTTTCTTTTCTTTTTTTCTTTTCTTTTTTTCTTTTCTTTTCTTTTCTTTCTTTTCTTTTCTTTTCCTTTTCTTTTCTTTTTTCTTTTCTTTTCTTTCTTTCTTTCTTTCTTTCTTTCTTTCTTTTTACAATTTTTTTAAGTAGGTTCCATGCCCAGTGTGGGCCTTGAACTCATGGCTCTCTACTGAACCGAGCCAGCTAGACACCCCCTTGAAACATCACTTCTTGATTCTTCCATTTGTGCTCTTTTTCTGGAGGCTCTGTTAGAATCGTTCTTTTTATGTGGGCAGCTTAAAGTTTCTGACTATGCGGATGATACAGAAAGCGTGGCCACATTGTTGGAGGAAAGGTACTGTCTGGTGTCTCTTAGTGAGTTAGGAATGGAGGGCGAAGCACAGGAAACCTACTCAGACCAATTACTGGTGACTCTCATGGACATGGGAGCAGGTAGGACGTGGAGCAGCCTAGAGCACTAAACTAGAGACAGAGAAAGAAGCTCCCCATGTGTCACGCTAAGGATTTTGGACGCGATGCTATGGGGAATGGGGACATAGGGGTGGGGTGTCCCAAGAAAGGCCACGAGAGGTTTTAAGTCAGGAAAGGCAGGAATGCACGCGCATTTAAGGAAGCACCCTGGAGGCAAGGTGAAGAGCCAGAGACAATGGAGGAGATCACTCCTTTAACTCAGGCAAGAGAATGAAAGCAATGAAGGTGTAGACTAGGATACCAGCAGGGAGGTTGGAAAGGTGGATGGGGTATATTCAAGTCCTTTTTTAAGAGATAGAGAATCTGGTCCCGTGCCTTTAATGTATTGTTCTCACTTTCACATTCTACTGTATACACAAAGCATCTAAAACTAAAATATTTTTTTCCAGAAGGAAGTCTTTTCCCTTCTTGACTTGATTCATCATTAGCAGGAGCATCATCTGGTCGTTCAGAGGGAAAATATAATTATAATCTTCTTGGGAGTTCACAGGGTCCCTTGGCCTTTCTTCTTTATTTGTTGCCTCGCAACTCAAAGCCGTATTTCACTTGTTCTTTCCAAGCAGCCTCTCCTTCTGTCCAAATCATCATTAACCAGTGGACACTACTGAAATAATTTCTCATCTGCTTTTCTTGCATCTTCTCTTTCTTCTCTCACTCTTTTCATTCTCTGTCTTCAAACTAGTCTTTTTATGACACTATTCTATTTTCCATACCTGTCTAGTTATAGACTTGCAGTGGGTTCCAGGGACTAACAGAATAAGGTTAAAATGCTCACCATTCAACAACCATTGCAATCGCTTTCCACCTTAGCATGCCTACTTTATTTTCCAAACTGTCTTTAACAGATATCCCACTTTACGTTCATCGAACGAATAATGGGAACATTTGTGTCTCAACTGCTATTTAAGTGGTAGGTTGGAGCCAAGGTTGAAAAAAAAAAAAGCTATGTTAAAAATAATTGCATTTTTTTCAAAGCATGGCAAGAAGCCAGCCAAGGTTTGTTTTGTTTTTAATTTTGTTTAATGGTATTTTTAAATCAAGACTCACATGACCTATTTCTTTTTTTTTTTTTTTCAACGTTTTTTATTTATTTTTGGGACAGAGAGAGACAGAGCATGAACGGGGGAGGGGCAGAGAGAGAGGGAGACACAGAATCGGAAACAGGCTCCAGGCTCCGAGCCGTCAGCCCAGAGCCCGATGCGGGGCTCGAACTCACCGTCCGCGAGATCGTGACCTGGCTGAAGCCGGACGCTTAACCGACTGCGCCACCCAGGCGCCCCTCACATGACCTATTTCTGCATAGAGTCTTTAAAGGGTCACTCTGGACCCTGCGTGGAGAGTGGATTCTCAGGAAGCTACAAAGAAGTAAGGTAGCTACTATATTATTTGGGAGAAATTATTGCACTTGGACTAAGATGACAGTGGCAGAGACTGAGAGAAGTCAGTAGATTCTGGATAGCTTACGAGTAGAATTTACGGAACCTGGCTGATGAACTACACATAGGAAACATGGAAAGACATGATTCAGGAGGGACTTTGAGTCGGACATACTCATCTGACTCTGAACAAACTGCCTCACTTTTATGAGACTAAATTTCTCTATTTATTTTTTTTTTAAATTTTTTTTTTCAACGTTTATTTATTTTTGGGACAGAGAGAGACAGAGCATGAACGGGGGAGGGGCAGAGAGAGAGGGAGACACAGAATCGGAAACAGGCTCCAGGCTCTGAGCCATCAGCCCAGAGCCTGACGCGGGGCTCGAACTCACGGACCGCGAGATCGTGACCTGGCTGAAGTCGGACGCCTAACCGACTGCGCCACCCAGGCGCCCCTTTTTTTTCTTTTTTTTTTTTTTTTAATTTTTAAATTTCTCTATTTAATAAATACAACAAGATTTGCTTAGACCATATGAAATTGCCCATTTTGACCATCAGTAATTTGCAAAAGCCATGTTTATATGGTTCAAGCTAATACCAAACGCACAGAATTATTGCAAGCATTGATGGGATCAAGTATACGGAGAAGCCAACTTAATCAACGTTGTACTTAGTAGATGCTAGTCTCCTTCTCCCCTTCTGTTTCCTTCTTTCCATTTCAGGATCCAAATAAAAAATCTTTTCATTGTAGTTGTCTTGGATTAACTAGTACACATTGATCTCTTTATCCTCAGAATTCTTTTTTTGTTTTAATTTTTTTTAACGTTTATTTATTTTTAAATTTTTTTTTTTTCTTCAACGTTTTTATTTATTTTTGGGACAGAGAGAGACAGAGCATGAACGGGGGAGGGGCAGAGAGAGAGGGAGACACAGAATCGGAAACAGGCTCCAGGCTCCGAGCCATCCGCCCAGAGCCTGACGCGGGGCTCGAACTCACGGACCGCGAGATCGTGACCTGGCTGAAGTCGGTCGCTTAACCGACTGCGCCACCCAGGCGCCCCCGTTTATTTATTTTTGAGACAGAGAGAGACAGAGCATGAACGGGGAAGGGTAAGAGAGAGGGAGACACAGAATCCGAAACAGGCTCCAGGCTCCGAGCTGTCAGCCCAGAGCCCGACGCGGGGCTCGAACTCACGGACCGGGAGATCATGACCTGAGCGGAAGTCAGCCGCTCAACCCATTGAGTCACCCAGGCGCCCCTTTATCCTCAGAATTGTAATGAAAGAAGCAGACTGCTTTAGCATAACAACCCTCCACATCCACCTTGTTTGCAAAAGAGTACAGAGAGGCCAAAGGCTTTCACAGTGTTACATGGTAAACTAATGACAGACTCAGGCCAAAATACGATTTTCTGAACTCTAGATTTTACCATATCAATACTACTTTGCTACTATTTATTAGGGTGTCTATAAATACTACTATTTATTAAGGTATCTATTTTATCTCTCCAAGTAGATTATAAATTCTTTGAGGGCAAGGCAGGTATCCAATTGTTTGACATCCAACATTCCCAGGCATTTAGTGAGTATTCAGTAAATACTTTCTGATTTAATTCAAGCTAGATATCATATACAATGTATACTAATGAAAGAGAGAGAGAAGAACACGTGGAAAAGAAGATAAAATTGCTTGCCAGATTTATGCATGACTGAACTCTAAAACAGAAAAACAAATAAAAGAATTGTTGGAATAAAATTGGGGTGATTAGGGCAAGTGTCCTACAGAGGAAGGTCTTAGGGCTACTAATTGTACCAGTTCTCTTGAGGTCTTAGGGCAATGTGTTACTTATTAAAAATATTTCAAAAGCAGAGAGTTGGATATATCAAATCGGAAACAATTGTAAGCAGTCATTCCAATTTGTAACAGGCATCTGTTAGAGCAGCTGGAATCTGAAATTACCTGTCTAATTATTTACGCCAAGGTCTAATCCACATCATGAAATTGAAGAGGTCTCATATTTTAGTTATGCTCCATTAGTTTGAATGTAACAGTAATTTTTATTAAAACTGCTTATATTTTTAGACATAACCAGTTCAACCAATTTGACCAAATTGACTAATCAACTCATCTGTTTAATAAATGAACAAAGAATATTGCATTTGTTTGTAGCAATTTTATTCACCACAAAGGCACTAATACAACATTAATTGACTTCAAGAGAAATGAAGGTTAGCATGAATATGGAGCTAGATGTAAATTAGTCACATCACTATGATCATATCATATTTCTTCCTGACTCACAAAAATAAGAAGCAACTATCTTGTTACTTCAGTGATCCTGGAAGTACAATCCATTATGTATATGGCATAATTAACCAAGGCTAAACAATTGAAAATATTTTGATTGAGGGGAAAACCAAGGTGTCATCCATAGAAATCCCATTTCCTGGACTATGTAACATCTTACGAGATTTTACTGAAGGGTTTTATGATAAATGACGGTAGTCAACTGCAATGATAAAATAATCAGACTATTTTTATTAACATTTGACCATTTCCACATGCATATATGAAATAAACATGTGGGAAACATGGGTTTTTCACACGGTTTTTAAAAATTTACGATGTTCCAAGGTGAGGGTGACCAAGTGTCCCAGCTTCCCCGGGACCAAGTGGTTTCTTGGGGTGTGGAACTTTCAGTGTTAACACAAGGAAAATCCGAGATGAGAAGGTCATCCTATCCAAAATAATTTCAATGTACACTCTGAAAATTCTTGAGTATTCAATGAGTTTAAGAGTTCCAATGAGGGGTAGCTGGCTCCTTCTGCTAAGCATCTGACTTCGGCTCTGGTCATGATCTCCCGGTTCGTGGTTTTGAGCTCCACGACCGGCTCTGTGATGACGACTCAGAGCCTGGAGCCTGCTTCAGATTCTGTATCTCCCTCTCTCTCTGCCCCTCCCTGACTTGTCCTCTGTCTCTCTCTGTCTTTCAAAAAACAACTAAAATGTTAAAAAAACATTTAATGAATTTAAATTTAAATATGTTTAATGCAAACTAAAAAAAATTGAGGAGTTTAAATGAAGGTATTCCTCACAAATCTTTGTTGGGCAGTAGTTGTTTAAATGGAAGTAGGTATATGTAGTATGAAAAGAGCCTGATAGCTATGGGGAGTAGTAGTTCCCAAATAAATGGGAATTCAATATTGAGCAATGCAATTGAATTTGATGGATATGTGAAGACTATCCACCTAGTTCTGAGTTCTGGTTAAAGGCTGCAGGTTTATTTATTTATTTTTTTAATGTTTATTTATTTCTGAGAGAGAGACAGAGCATGAGTGGGGGAGGGGCAGAGAGAGGGAGACACAGAATCAGAAGCAGGCTCCAGGCTCTGAGCTGTCAGCACAGAGCCCGCCGCGGGGCTCGAACTCGCAAACCATGAGATCATGACCTGAGCCGAAGTCGGTTGCTCCACCGACTGAGCTACCCGGGCGCCCCATAAGGCTGCAGGTTTAAAGATGATCAAGGTTCCTCCCTGAAGTGGAATAATCAGCAAAATGTAGCATGTCTATAAGAAACAAATATGTTTTTTATAATAACTTCAATATTTCTCAATGTGCCAAAGTCAACACTAGAGAAAGGACAGAATTGTACGTGTAATGAATGTTGCTGTGCAGAAATAAAACATAAAGTTAGTTCCATATACAATGAAAACATGCACAATGTTTAAAGAAACACTACAAAACCATTTTTAATAAAACGATTTGAGAGCAGCCCTTTTTTATTACAGACACATTTTTGCTCTTTTAGATACACCTAATTTGTCTTTGAGATATTTTTCTCTTTTCTTTTGGAGAAGTAGAAGTAGTTTTCCAGTTCTCATAAAATTGTTGACTGAGAATCTGGTACTTAGGGTAGATGTAACAAACAGAAATAAGACATAAAAAAAACAAACAAAAAAAACGAATAACACTAAAAAACTACTTCACCTTTATTTTACCATCTTGGCAATTTAGGAAGCTGCTATGTCATAAATGCTAAGAAAAGACCACATTTTCAATGAAACAGATTCCCTTTAGTATCACATTCTCTTTTCTTTCTTTTTTTTTAAATTTTTAATGTTTTCTTTATTTTTGAGAAAGAACGAGAGAGAAAGGTGGGGGGAGCGGCAGAGAGAAGAGGATTACAGAATCTGAAGGAGGCTCTAGGCTCTGAGCTATCAGCACAGAGCTGGACCCGGGCCTCAAACTCACAAACTGCGAGACCATGACCTGAGCTAAAGTCAGACGCTTAACCGACTGAGCCACCCAGGCACTCCTCTCTTTTCTTATTTAGGTACTCCATTGCTGTAATTCATCTTTTTTTTTTTTTTACTTTCATTATTTTTTTCCCGACAGGAAAAAGAAAATGTTATCAATGCCATGTTGCAGCTAAGGCTTTTAAAAATGTTATAAACTATTGTGATAATAAATATTTTGTAAGTAGGAACTTGAGTTAGGTCTTCTCGTGATGATATGTGTGCGAGGAAGAGAAAGGTCCTGGTTGAGCTGCCTGTATTAGACCACAGTAAGATTTGTGGGCAGCTGACCTGCTACAAGGAGGCTCAAAGTGGACAAAAGTCATTGAGCTTCATTGTCTCCCAGATGATAATTAGCATCAAGGCTTCCAAAGCACCTAGCAGAGAAAACTGTTGGGAATCCAGAAATAAGTAAACTCCAGTCACCCCTTTAGAGATTCTCTGAGAAATACCTTTCCCAGTTAATACTTTATTTGGCACAACTTAATATTTAATATACATAATTATATATCCAATATAATATATATAATTGCTCAAAATCTAATTCCTATTCATATATATATGAATACATATATATATATGAATACATATATGTGTGTGTGTATATATATATATATATAGGCTGTAAAAACAATATTTGGACAAAAAAATGGGATAAGGAAAAATTTGTCTATTCTTTTCTTTTTTTCTTCAAAGACTGAATAGACCTGATCAGACAAAGGTTCTAGAATAAGAGTAGATGCTGAACTTACATTTTCAGAGAGAGAAACGATTAAATTGATGTCCCAAATCAGCTGAAAAAGAAAGAAGCTGGGGTTCAGGGTGTTGCAGACAAGAAGGAACAAGAAGCTAGGTGAGCGTGAAGACAGATGTTATAAAGTTGAGAAACTTTCCATCCAATGACTTATGTCTTTTTCTAAAAAAGAAGTGAAGCTACATAATAAAATGGTGCAGGAGGCTTGAGAATAGGAAAGAAGGCTTGGAGTAGCTTCTGAGAAGGTTGGGAATGAAGGCCGACTTGGAAAGCATGAGTAATTGCTAAGCAATAGGGAAGCATGTGAATTTGTAGACCTTGATTTCCTGAAGGCACCAATTAGCATGTTTCAGGGCTGAACAATCCCGAACATATGGCCCTGCAGAGTAATTCTCAGTTTGGGCTTTGTTAAATGAATACAACAGAAGAAGAACAAGACAAATGAGCTGGGGATTGTACAAACATATTTTCAGTGGTGGGCCATGAGTTTTACATTGAATAGAGTGTGAGATAAAGGCAGAAAGGGACTCATAGGAAAAGAAGAGAAGGTCTAGGAACCAAAGAAATAAACTTTACAGAAAATTTCTTTAGGAAGCATTCCAGAGTCAAATAACTTAATTAGATGTTACAATATTTCAGCCAATTGCTGAATTTAAGATTTTAATTTGGATCGGTAAGGGATATAATCAGGATCCTGGATAGCTAGTGGAGTGGCCAATGTAGAAGGAACCAAGAATCTATACTAGCTAAGGGCTACTTGCATAGACGAAGAATATAGGAATAATAGAAGTTTGGTACCTATAACAGCGAATTTTTCAGTGAATAAGAGGCATTCAGGAAATCAGTGATAGTCATGAGTGTGAGCACAAATTAGAAGAGGCAGCTTGAATAAGTCTCAAAGTTCAGATTAGCAGGAGCAGATAGGATTATAATAAAATTTAATCCCAATGGAATGGGATGCAGTTTAATTGCAGAAGGCATTATGGATGACTTGGGGAGAAAGAGAAATTGACTTGGGCTAGGAAAGAAAACAAAGAACTGCACGTGAAATTAAAGACAGGAAGGATAATGGAAGACTTCTCTTTGCATGGTGACCAGAAACTACTAAAACGCTAGGTTTCCAAGGCAAGTGTTCCCAGGAGTCTCATTTGGATAGGCTGTGCCCTTGAAGGAGAGTTATCCTGAGGTTAAGATAGTATTATTGTCCTTGACATCCATTCCCATCTGCTTCTGTATTTGTGCCTGTTTCACAGGGGCGGGGAGTCCAAACACTACCTCTCTGAGTCCCTTGGACTCTGCATGAGAACTTGGTTCCAGTAATGAGATGCACTTCAGGAAGTCTGGAAGGCAGAGGAGAGCCGGAGACCACATACCCGCATCTGTGACAGGGGACAGCAGTTTCTTGTAGACATCCATGTCTGGAGGTGTTGGGTCATGCATTCCGCTGCCCAGTCACATTCTGCAGGCAGTGGCAGGAATGGTAGCATTAACAGCTTTCTGACATGGAGACCTACGCATTCAACAATATCCCCCTATTTCTGCTTCTTTCCCCCTTCAGATGATTTTGTAAGTCTCCAGTTCCCTCTGTTAAATCCAATCTGTTTGGAAAAAAACACTTAAGCAATTTCTATTTCCTATAACCATAGCTAATACTGATGGTCAGCAAGAATATTCACCTCCGAGGATCCTCATTACGTGTTGAAAACTGAGCTCATGTTCTTGAAAGAGAAGGCTGCTTACTCCTTCTTTGTAAAGAGTCCACTTGAACCTTAATTGTGATCTAAATGGTCTTGTGGTCCAATTAAGGAAATGCCATAGTTCTTAAGAATCTTGTGCAAGGTAGAAATTGCAGCCACTTCTGGGGGCTGGGAACATGAAGGCTGCAGAGAGAACACAAGGGGTGGTGAGGAATCAGAGCCTTCTTCATATATCATCCCAAACCCAAGATAGGAGACAATTTACTTCCCACTTCTTACATGACATTTTATTCATTTTATTGGTTCGACTTTGGTTTTCAAAACTTGCAGCTTCATAAAAGGTTGCAAAGAAATGTATAAGGAAACTCTGTGCACACTTTCCCAGCCAAAATTAACTTCCAACACATTAACATCAAAATCAGGACACTAGTATAATCCATAGAGTTTATTCCTATGTCACCAGTTATACATGCATTCATTTGTGTGTGTGTGTGCGTACGTTGTGTGTATCTTCACAATATTAGCACATGTTTGCCTTCTTAACAACAACCCAAATCACCTGTAACAACTGTGCCCTCACTGCACAGTTACCCCCTAAAACCAATCTTTTCTCCTCTCCCATCCCGAGCCCCTGACAACCACTGACCTGTTCTCCATCTTTATAATTATATTATCTCACCATATTACATACATGAAAATGTGTAGAATTTATACTTTTGAAACAGTTACTTCTCTTAATGAAAAAAGCAGTCTTCCTGAAAAAAAAAAACCCACAATGTTTTGCACATTTTGTAGTGAAGTACAATATTGTAAAAAGAGGATGATATCTAGGGATGCTTGGGTGGCTCAGTCGGGGAAGCATCCGACTTCGACTCAGGTCATGACCTCACAGTTCGGGGGTTTGAGCCCCGCGTCAGGCTCTGTGCCGACAGCTCAGAGTCTGGAGCCTGCTTCGGATTCTGTCTCCCTCTCTCTCTGCCCCTCTCCTGCTCGTGCTCTGTCTCTCTCTCAAAAATAAATAAACATTAAAAATTAAAAAAAAAAGAGGATGATATTTACAACAACTCTAGTGTCTGGATATAAAAGCAACTTAAATACCAAGTGTCATTTTAAAAATATGGCTTTATTTAAAGTTCAGAAATGACTTTCTTTTTTTTAAATTTTTTTTTCAGAAATGACTTTCAAGTAACTGAACAATTTCTGTAACAAAAGACTGGAAATTATTTTCAAAAGAAGGTAATTTCTGTAGTATGTGGCCTCATTTCCTACAGTAAATAACTGCACAGATCCAATTATAGAGACTTATAATATGCTACCTCTTGTTTTCAATATTTGTACTTTCAAGCAAATGAGCTTCAAGTTATTAATATGACCTTAACATTTATGAGCCTTGACGGTACTTATTTTGGGAGAGGATATAGTCCACCCACCTTGCTTTGAAAAAATGGAGGAAACCCAACAGAATTCAGCAAACTTTGTATCCATGTGGGAAAAGATGAAATTAAAATAGAAACCCTGAGGAGAACACCTATAACACCGTCTGATTACAGGAGAATCAAAGTGAATTAAATTATTAGCGGCGACATATAAAGACCAGAGGCTCATTTTCAAAACTCTTTCTCTCCTGCTGGAGCCCTGTATCTTGGGACAAATCACAAAACTCCACAGTTACTCCAACCCAGGAGCCCACGAACCACCTGAGCCACTAACTAAACATGTGAACATTTTCTTTTTCCCCCAGACAAATGAGCTCACGTACACAAAAGAATTTTGCACCACTTCCAGCCAGTTAGGACAACTTGGAATATGTAAGTTAGATGATGAAATATTGTGAATCTTCAAGTACTTTTACGGTATGTAATAAAAAGAGGAATTTTAGAATCATTACCTAAAACCTAGGGTAAATATCCAATACAAATGTGAGAAGGTCTAAGAATACTTTTCTGTGCTGAGGTTTTTTTTTTTTTTATGTTTATTTATTTTTGAGAGAGAGAGAGCAGGGGAGGGGCAGAGGGAGAGGGAGACACAGAATCTAAAGCAGGCTTCAGGCTCTGAGCTGTCAGCACAGAGCCTGACACAGGGCTCAAACCCATGACCTGAGCTGAAGTCCGATGCTTAACTGACTGAGTCACCCAGGTGCCCCTAGAGTTGATTCCTTCTGATAGCTTTGAGGGGAGGTTCTGTAACAGACCTCTCTCCTTGGCTTCTCGATTGCCATTCTCCTGACGATGTGGATTCTGCCTGTCTGCATGCTGTGCCCAAATTTCGTCCTTTCATAAAGGACACCAATTATATTGGCCCACTCTACTCCATTATAACCTCATCTTAACTAATTGCATCTAAAACAACCTTATTTCCAACCTTATTTCCATTCCAGGCTACTAGGGGCTAGGATGGGGACACGTGGAAGCAGGGGGTGGGGGATAAAATTAAACACGTAACAGGTTTCATATTATATGATGAAAGGCATCTTTCCCTGTGCTTTATCCAAATTTTTTCCTGGCAGGAATTGGTACCTGCAGAGGAGAACCTGATTGAGCTGAACTGTAATAAACTGCTGATCACTTTAAGTAGAAATAAGTCACTTTGGACCACATTTTGTTGTTCAGGACAGAGTTACTTATGGGGCTCTTTCTAGCTTTATTGCGTGAGGTAAGCTGACACTTATTACCTTGAGGATAAAATGTGACAAGGCCTTCACTGATTAGTCTGACAAAGACAGCTTCTTTCAATAACCTTTGGTAAGTGGACCATGCCTGAAGAGAAATATTGCAAAATTATGGCAGAGCATCCTATAAGGAAAGTGATTCTGGATGTCCTCAGATGTCATCAGGACTTTGTAGTTTACCCCCTATTCCCTGGTTCGGATTTTTGTTTTCAGTGGTCCCTTTACCACCCATTCTCTCCTCATCCCAGCAATATGACTTACATCACAACCTCTCAGCAAGAATATTATCTTTAGCTCTGTCTAGTCAGAATCTTTCATTTTAAATTAATACTGAATTTTAATTAAATATTGAATATTTAATTTTAATTTCTCTATTTCATATATTCTCTCTTCTTCTGAGACCACAGGGAATTCACTGGTTCCAGGCTAGTTTATTTATTGGCGGGGGTGAGGGGGCACTGTTTGATATGATTAAATATGAATTAGGACTCCAACCTGAGCGTGATACGGGCCAGAGATCCTTATTTCTTACGGGAGTCTCTTTTCCCAACCACAGCAATCTTCCTTACCACTTCCGTAGGCCAGGGGAAGAAAGTTCTCAAGTTCCCATTTATCTAATGATAGGTTAGAATTTGGTACTTTAAACTTTACACAGACAACTCAGTATCAGCTCCCAAGTACACAGAAACTGAAGCCTGAATCTCATGGCCTAGACATTAAGGTCTAGATCAAGTCTGTACATCTCCATGCATCTTTCAGCCATGATTCTTGATTACGGCTCTTAGAAATTATTCACCATAGCTGGCTTTTAGGGGTTTCTTTCTCTTTTTTAATGGCTATGGATCAAAAAATTATTATTTTATCTAGCGATCATATACGCTTGATTCAGAAAAGATGTTTTCACATTAGCTCAGTATGCCAGGCTTTTCAGTGGTCTCTTTATTCATTTGCAACTTCCAGTAATCTTTGGTGCATCTAAAATTAGACACACTGTCTATTTTGATCACTTCAGAATTTAGCACTGAGTTGAGCATATAGTAAGAACTCAATACATATTTTCTAAAAGAAAGAGAGGCAGTAGAACATAGGTTTAAAATTTTGCTTGAAACCACATTGCCTGAGTTCAATTCCTGTTCTATCACTTACTAACATGAGCTGTGTTAACTTTGGCATGACTTTGGACCTCTCTGTGCTTTAGTTTTCTCATGGGTAAGTAGAATAATAATGGTTTACCTGTTCATGAGATTGTCATAGGGATTAAATGAGTTCATCTATATAAAGCACATAGACCGACATCAGGCATATAATAATTGCTAACAGAGTGTTAACTCTTATTATTTGTATTTTCACTATTAATAACAAATTCATTTAGGAGTAAGTAAGGCTTTTAATACTACATAGTGCAAACAGTTATTTCCTCTTCCTATATATAGAAGGGGGTCTAGTGCAAGGGGGTCTATATATAGAAACACGTCTAGTGCAAACAGTTATTTCCTCTTCCTATATATAGATCTGGCATTAGGATCAAATCTTGAAAAATGTTGCTGAAAAAATAGCTCAGAACTGAGTTCTGGTGTTTGTAGATCAAGTGTGATAAATTACAGTGAAATCAGCAAGTTACTGTAGGCTCAGCGCTATGTTCTTTCTTCCCAGCAATCAAGTGGCCAACTGGGGTGAGGTGGGTGGGGACTAGAGCCAACAAAGGCAAAAAGAATGTTCTAGTGTCTTAGAAATGCTCCAGAAAAAATTTAAAAGAAATTCGTATTTCTTGCTAAGTATTAAATTCCTTCTTAAGGAGTAATCTACTTGTATCACAGTCAAGAATTTCAAAATATTTCTAGTGATCACGTTGGTAGAATCATCTTTCTAGATTGAAAAAGAAAGAGAGAAAGAAAGAAAGAAAGAAAGAAAGAAAGAAAGAAGAAAGAAAGAAAGAAGGAAAGAAAAGACCTACGACTAGAAACACTGATTTGGGAAAAAGTGCTTCAGTCCTGAGAACTGCCAAACATTTAAGTTCAATAAATTCAACAATTGCCCACTTCCAGCTTAAAAATATTCATGCTCTTGTAATATACAAAACTCACAGTTGGGGGAGTCCTACTGCTGAATCCCGCTTGATTTAGATGAACCAATGTTGGAACCATATCTCAAAATAGAGAAAACTAGGCATGGACGATTTACGTTTCAACAGTACTGACGCTATTTCTACTCCCAACACCAACTGTATAAAAGGTTTCCATTGCATATAAATGTTTTGGCCTTGGCTGCTTTCAAAACTATTTTTAACTGATATATTTAGCAAAATAATGTGCGATCATCTTCCCTAGATTATGACAGAGCACCTGAAGTTAAACTACCCTCTCTGATGAACTGGCATGGAGAACAGCAGAGCCCCCCCATTTGTTCTTTTCATAGGTGAGAAACGTAGAATCGCAGAGAAACAATCAAAATGCCCACAAAATTATTTCAGTTGGTGTCTTTCTCACTTTTCGGAGAGCAAATGGCAGAATGAATTTACTTCAAACTATCATCACCAAGGTTTTAAGTTTTTTCAAAAAGATGTAGGGGAGGAAGAATCGGTGAATGAATAAATTCATATATACAGTATAATCTTCTATTAGATTCAGACAGCTTCATTTAAGAAAATATTAACATAATAATTACTTGTGCTCGCAGAAAATGATCATGTACATAATATGCTTCTCTACAAGTCATTAATGGAAAAAAATCTACATAATGGTTATCTGGAATATATTTAATAGCTCATCCAATTTAAACATATTAACACAGCTGTAGATGTTATCTGAAAAATATGATATAACGGAATGCAGAGTTAGAATAGCTTGGCATTATTGACTTTGTTTTTTATTACTAACTATAGAGAAATTTACTAGTGTAATCATGAATCAAGGCATAAGTTAAAAATAGTTTTATTTTTTTTATTGTTTTAAATTGTTTTAAAGAAATATCATTGAGCAAATACTTTGAGTAATATTCACAGGTTGTGTTTCACTGTTAGAATTATACAACGTGAGAAACATAAAATTCCTAGAAGTAAATTAAAGCATTTTGGCTTACAACTTACATTAAATTTGACCGGGTGTTATGATAGAGCTTTTTTACTTTACTGAAAATAGAAATGGGTTAGTGAATAGCTTTAGGTGATGTTTTACAAACACATGTATGTAGCTGCATGCATGTAGCCACTGACGATTTTTTTTTCAGCCATTGATTCTTGAATGTTCTGCACACACTCGTCACTGCTGAGCTTAAGGTTCACCACTGTGCGTCTTGCAATGTGTGGCCTGCAAAAGCGGTGGCCTCAGCTACCCACTGAGGTGCAGGCAGATTTTGATTGCTAGCGCTACAGTCAGCCCTGACCTTTGGCAGGAGATAATAACACCCCAGAAGCTTTCCTTTAATTTTAAACACGTAAGCAAACAATAACAAATAACAAAGGTAGAAAATCCCCAGTGTTCTTCTCCCCCTATGTTTCACTGTAATTGTTGCCTTTTTGCCCCACCCCTAACAAGGTGGGGCACCCTGGCATTGCTTACCATTTCCTAATCCCTTAAGCATAGACTCGAAAATACATGGAACAGTAGATAATGTATGCTATGTTCAGAAACAGGGCAAGATGTTGGTGAAGGTGAGTCCTGTTCTTAGGAAATTGGCCAGAAATGTTGATACGAGGCCACAAAGACAAGCTGTAGTTAGATTGTAAAGAAAAATGTTGGTAGACTAAGGAATTTGGATTTTTCCAGTAACTGCAGTAGTCACAGATTGGAGGATTCTATGCATTTATAACGGTCACTCAAATGACAGGGTAATCTGTGGGTATATACACCTTTACTGGACTTCTTGCAATAGTTTAGGTGTGGGTTGATGAAGGTCTGTGCTAAAGCAATGGCCATGGAAAAAGAGAGAAACGGATGAACGGAAAAATAATAGGGAGGAAGTAGAGTAAAGTCTTGGTTTGCGAGCATAATTCATTCCGGAAGCATGCTTGTAATCCAAAGCACTTGTATATCAAAGCGAATTTGCTCCTAAGAAATAATGCAAACTCAGATGATTCATTCTACAACCCAAAAGTATTCATATAGAAATGATTGCAATACTGTAATATAATACAAATAATAAAGAAAAGTAAGCAAATGAACTGGCACTTACCTTTGAAACCCTTCGTGGCTAATGTGAGGGGAACAAGAGAGAGGGGGGCTATTCTGTAGGATGACTTCCAGTTTCATTAATGGATGTTGCCTACAGTACAGTATTAATAAACTCTTGTCATATGCTGTTTTTTTTTTTAATTTTTTTTTCAACGTTTATTCATTTTTGGGACAGAGAGAGACAGAGCATGAACGGGGGAGGGGCAGAGAGAGAGGGAGACACAGAATCGGAAACAGGCTCCAGGCTCTGAGCCATCAGCCCAGAGCCCGACGCGGGGCTCGAACTCACGGACCGCGAGATCGTGACCCGGCTGAAGTCGGATGCTTAACCGACTGCGCCACCCAGGCGCCCCTGCCATATGCTGTTTTTAATATAACTGGCAACAAGGCAGCAGAGGGAAAGATCTATATCTGCAGACAGCCTGATCTAGAATGAAGCAAAGCATTCCTATGCTTACTCTTGTACAGAAAAGCAAAGGACTATCCATAGGTGCTTTGAAGTGACAAAAAATACGCTAGTCCCAGCTGCGGGCCACTTCCAATGTTCTGAAAAATCACTGATTTCTGCCAAACACCGCGGCGTGAGACCGAGCATCTGAGCATGGGAGACGATCACCCACAATCCCGCAGAGAGATAAAGAGAGGAGAATCATTGGCTCAGTTGTGATCACGTGATGTTCGGCGCCACGTACTACTCCTATTGCAAGACATCACTCGTTTGCGGGCAAAACTTACTAGAAACGTTTGCCCGTCTTGCAGAACGCTCACCGAACAAGTTCCTTGCAATCCAAGTACAGGTTTTACTGTAATAGTATTTGGTCATTGATTGGGACACTGGAAGAGCGCGCATGCCTTGGAGTCGGGCAGATGTGGGCACAAGCCCTGATTCCACCACTTACTGCCTATGACTACTTGGACATGTCACTGAAATTCCGTGGCTCAATTTCCTCATCTGTAAAACGGAGAATGTCACACTAGATACCTCCTAAGTTTGTTACGAAGACAAAAAGTAATACATACGAAGCACGTCGCGCACTGCCGACTACAAAATGAAAAGCCCGTCAATGTAACTTCGAGTAGGATGGGCACAAACTTAAGGATGGCCCCGAATTTTCCGCGCGGGCTCTGTGATAGGGATGCCATAGAGGTGATTAACACACCATACGCGGTGAGAACCCATGATTCATCGAGCAGAAGAAAATACAATTCTTTGACACAGTTAAAAACTATTTTTACAGGGCTCAGTTCTTTCTTGCATTTGGTATTAATAGCCTGCAGCAGAATGTCCGGGTTGCTGATCTTACTCCGGGCGACCTGTCCTGCTTCTTTGATTAATTGATCCTTGTCGAATTCTAAGAGACAACATTTGACTCTGCAGCTTTACAGGCAATCCTTTATTTTCAACACTGGCTGATCATTTGAGGCTCGGTTTCCAGCCTCAGGTCATGCCCTTGTCAGGGCACCCCAGCTGCTCCACACCAGGAGGCACTTGGCTCTCCATTAAATGCATCACGGGAAGCCCTAGTAACCATGGTGATAATCCTCAGAAGGCACAGCCCCCTCCCCATCCTGACCTTTTGACCGTCTCTAGTGAAAACCACAAGTCCTTCCTGTTTGAAGGTTTTAAATCATACACTCATGCCGTCTGCTTTCAGTCCAGGGAAAATACCATTTGTTCATGCTGACAGCTGCCTCGCATCCATCAAAGCAAGATGCCAATGATAAAATGCTGTTCTAACATAATTTGGGATAAAATGCAATCAGGCTTTTATCTCCAAAGGGCAGCCCACGTCTTTCAAATTCTTGTACCCTTCTGGGGTTAGGGGTGTCTGCTCAGCGCTTTAAAAGATTTGTTGTGTGAAAAAATGTTTTCAGTGTTGCTCTGAGAGGAATATTAGAAGTAGAGAGTGTTGTAATTAACATGAAACCTGACGAATCTTCTAGCTCGCCCCGTTAGTTTTAAATAAAAGGGCACTGGAGCGCAGACTTTGTCTGGCTCAAAACAGCGAGCTTCTGAGTGGTCATGCTGAGGCTTGGAATTTCTCTCTGGATTTCTCCACATGCTCTTTTCTAGTGCATTCTGCTGCTGACTGGGCAGCAGGAGAGTGGTAAAGCCGATTCTGCTGTCATTTTTACAACTGGGTTTTTTATATTTTAAAGATCAACACCAGGAAAATATACCCACTAGAGTGGGAAGAACAATCTTTAGAGTCCGGCAGAGGAGCTCAAATCCGGCTTCTGCCGCTCTGAGCCAGTTTACAGTCTTTTAAGTTTTCCATTTCCTCACTTACACTTGATCTTGGCCAAAAGGCCCAGAAGCGATTCCATTTCCTCACTTACAAAGGGCAACAAGTTATCTGCTTACAGCGCCAGTGTGAGAATTAATTGAAGCCATCCATATAAAGTGCCTAGCATGAGGGCAAGTACACAATACACGTTCATTTCTCTTTCTTAGTGTGGGGATGGGGAGAGAGGAAGAGGGCGAGAGACTAATTTCAAATTTAATAAAGTGCATGGCTGCATTAAATAATTCAAAAATTAACATCAGATTATCTGAGGTTTCTTGGGTTATTAACAGCCTTCTTCCGGAATAGATTATTTACCTTTCCTGGAATGGAAAAGTTTATGACTCCATTTTTTAATTGTATGGCTATATTAAATCCTGCAACCGGAAGCTATATCCCCCCCCCACCCCCGTGGCAAATGTCTGAGAAATAATGGGTTCGTCTCTCTGCATCCAAATCTTCCACAGCTTTCTTCATTACTAACTATGCCAAGTCTTTGAACATGTGCTTTGCACCCCTTTTTTTCTTAAGAAGCAACTTTAGCTTTCTTCATAAGCCCTACTCGTTAGTGTTAAAAGGATGTTTCAATAAATACCGAATTACTGTATCATCCTTCTCCAGTGTGCTATCAGAGGGTGCTAGCGTCTTACTGGAACCAGGGCTCTCATGAGCTTCTAGTTCTGAATCTTTGGTCCAGCAAGATTATGGATTGTTCAAATTCTCCTCTGTGCATTGCATAATGCCTCCGGAGATGAATGGTCTGGTGATGTAGGCGGTCCAGCAGGCAATCAGGGTTAGGAGAGGACCGCAATGCAGGCTTGTTAAATATCAGAATGGCTTTTGCGCAAAACCCGTCTTGACCAGCCTGAAAAGCAGAGGCACTCTTTTTTAATGCCATATTTTCAAAAAAAAATTTATAAATCCTCCTTATAGAATGTCTTAAAACATATTTTGAACATGGTAGGGATAAAACCATTTAAGGCTAAGAATCAAGAGTCCTGGGTCCTGACCCCAATTCTTCCACATAACATGACTTTGAAACTCATTTGACTTTTGGGTGTCTCATCTCCATCATCAACAAAATGAGATTAACACTGCTGTTTGCCACCTCACGGGACTGTTGAAAGACCCAAAGACAAGAAATATACTTTGAAAAGCTTCAGAAAAAAAAAATGCAAATACAAGGTAAGGTGATTTTTAAAACTTCAAAGGTCACTTATTTATAGGCCATAGTTTTACATGTTTGGAAAAAGAAAGTGCTTTTTTAAGCAGTGTGATCTGAGAAATTATATCTTTTAAGGAGAGTCAACACAACGGAATAGCTTTTTTTTCTTAACCTTATCAGTCGACACTAATATTTTTTGACTTTCAGACCTAGCTGGGTCAAATGGGGTATATCAACTCTCTGATAAACTTCAAATTAGAAGTTAAATGTTTGCTACAAGTTTTTCCCTATGTGCAAATAGGGCTGGAAGGTCTACGTAGACACCTGTCCCCAGTTGTCAGGGAGACTGACATTATTAACAACTCCCTGGGATAAAATTCTAAAATAAATAGACTGGGTCCAATTCAACACCATGAGGTAGGCCACTTTCATACTGAGATCTTACTTAATTAGCACTTCCTCTTATGTCTGCTTCCTCCCCAAATCATAGATTCCTTGGGAGCAGGGAAAGTATCTTATTCATCTTTTATCCCTCCTTTTTTTATAATATAGAGTTGTGTGAATTGAAGACACAAATGATAGTCTGTTAAATAAATAATGACCGGGGCGCCTGGGTGGCTCAGTCGGTTAGGCAGCCGACTTTGGCTCAGATCATGATCTCACCGTCCGTGGGTTCGAGCCCCGCGTCGGGCTCTGTGCTGACGGCTCAGAGCCTGGAGCCTGTTTCGGATTCTGTGTCTCCCTCTCTCTGACCCTCCCCTGTTCATGCTCTGTCTCTCCCTGTCTCTAAATAAAACGTTAAAAAAAAATTAAAAAAAATAAATAATTACCATTTCTCTTTTGCTAACTAGCACATACAGTATGCTTGGTCACTATGCTAAAGATGTTACAGGCAAGTCTCAATTTCTTTTTTTAAATTTTTGTAATGTTTATTTATTTTGAGAGAGAGAGAGAGACAGATCACAAGCAAGGCAGGTGGTGGGGTGCAGGGAGAGAGACGGAGACACAGAATCCGAAGCAGGCTCCAGACCCTGAGCTGTCAGCACAGAGCCCGATGCGGGGCTCGAACTCGTCAACCAGAAGATCATGACCCGAGCCAAAGCCAGACACTCAACTGACTGAGCCACCCACGTGCCCCTAGACCAGTCCCAGTTTCTAAGAGGGGGTTATAAACAAAGATTCGAACACAGTAAATTAGAACCCTTAGCAAATGCTGGCTGTGGTTGAGATAATGATCATTCGAATCATTCCCCTTTAATGCATGAGGAAATTGACTTTCAGAAATGTGAAGTTGCCCAAAGCCCCATGGTCAACAAATGATAAAGCGAAGACTTGCCTCCAGCTCTGTCTGATGGCAGACCTTTACGTAACCATTTTACTCTACCGTTTCTCCATGGGAAAATGTGGGTTTGAGACTAAAACGCTGCCCCAGACAAAAGTGCCATCTCTGTCTATTATTTCAAAACTACCTACCCCTCCCTCTCTATGATTGTATAGTCCCTTTAAAGAGTCTGTGAATAGTTTGAACTCAGATCTAGTTTCAGGCTGTCTACTCCTCCGCGTACGCTCCTCATTCTGGGCTTTGTCGTATCACATGCTTCTATGTTTCTCACAGGCTGCCTTTCTGCGTAGGTAGCTTATGATACCAGCGTGTGTGCTGTGAGATTTCTTTGTTCGGTTGAACAGAGCCCCAGCTTTTTTGTTATTTTATGAAGTATCATTTCATTCTATTATTATAGAGAACTTGATGATACGGAGAAGCAACAACAACCAAAAAAGAGACTCTTTCATGATCACACCGTTTACTGCTGCCCACAATTTAATAGATGTCCTTTTCTATGTATGATATATACGTGCATGCTTGAATGAAGAGTGAGGGTCAGACACTTTCAGCATGGTAGGGATAAAACCATTTAAGGCTGAGAATCAAAAGTCCTGGGTCCTGGGTCCTGAGCCCAATTCTTCCACATAATATGACTTTGAAACTCATTTGACCTTTGGGTGTCTCATTTCCATCATCAACAAAATGAGATTAACACTCATATATAACACTCATATATATATATATGATATATATGATATATATATGATATATATGATATATATATGATATATATGATATATATATGATATATATATGATATATATGTGATATATATGATATATATATGATATATATGATATATATATGATATATATATGATATATATGATATATATATGATATATATGATATATATGATATATATATGATATATATATGATATATATGATATATATATGATATATATATGATATATATATGATATATATATGATATATATGATATATATATGATATATATATGATATATATGATATATATATGATATATATATGATATATATGATATATATATGATATATATGATATATACGATATATATGATATATATACGATATATATATGATATATATGATATATATATGATATATATATGATATATATGATATATATGATATATATATGATATATATATGATATATATATGATATATATGATATATATATGATATATATATGATATATATGATATATATATGATATATATATGATATATATGATATATATATGATATATATATGATATATATATGATATATATATGATAAAGGGGAAGAAAAATGCATTTATTGATTTGGCTCAGCTGTCTTGATTTGGGAGCTGTCCCAGTAATCTCATATATATATTTCATATATATATCTCATATATATATATAACCATACATACAATGGTGTTAGGCCGCGCAAAACACACACACTAGGTGCATTCTGTTTTCTAACTTGATAACCTATCTTGAGCCTCTTTCCATGACATGAAATATTCTTTTAAATTATTATTTAAGTGCTTACGTAGTAATGCCTTGTAGATACCTATCATGTTATTTCAGCAATCCTCTACTAGTAAGTGCTTTATTTTCTATTGTAAACCTAACATTGCAAGGCTTACCACGTAGCTGATTTTTTTTTTTCATATCGTTAATGATTTCCTTCAAATTACTTCTAGATCGTTGCCTTCTCCAAGCTTCCAGTGTTACACAGAGGGGAAAGAGTTTGTTTTAATCTGTAGTAAAGTGTCTACAGCTACAGAGTGGCTGGGATTCTAAATTTTCTGGCGTGTGACTTAAAAGTCTCTACACACTCCGCTGCACCATACGGTCCCCTGTCGTGGCATACTAGGCTATGCACAATCCACATACCCAAAATGCATCGGGGAATTTTCACAAAGAGAAATAGGAACGCTTACTCCAGGGAAGTTGCAATTTTGATGGTGTGGTCATATTTCAGCATCATCCTCGCATTTAAATTCTTAATTTGCAAAATGCTAGAGGGAGCTGGACACACAGTCTCTTAAGTTCCAGAGGTCTAACCGTGAAGCATATTGGCCTTTCTAATGAGCTCGGCAATTTTAAGGGGAAGAAAAATGCATTTATTGATTTGGCTCAGCTGTCTCGATTTGGGAGCTGTCCCAGTAATCTCGTTACTATGGTATGTATGCTTTTATTCCCTCAGCATCAGAATTAAGTCTATATATAGAGCCAGCAGCTGCATTCTCAGCAAGACCTCAAGGTATCAAATGCACCCAGGAGCTCTCAACTACCCATTTTCATTAACACAAGGCACTAATGACAAATTTCTTTACCTGAACGTTATTTGCAGCCCATGGATTTTTTTTTTTTTTTTTGCTCCTTTATATATCTTTGTCTAAATGAATGCACAACTTTTATGATTTCCAGATTCAGGCCTTATACTCTTAGTTTTTGGCAGAGATCTGAATATATTCAAGCAAACCTTCTTTTTAATCTGACTCATGAAATTACCATATTGGCCCTCACAATAGTTCATGATTCTAATACAAGGAAAACTGTAATAACTAAAGAGAGACACCGTATACCTTAATTCGTGTTCTTTTCATCACAAAAATAGTTTGAAAATAACTGTGATTTTTTTTCTCACCAAGACAACCTCTCTACAGTGCTATTCCTTTACATTTTCTTCTCTTCTGCAAGGAAAAATATGCTTATATACAGAAAGTCTGGCTTGCTAGAGTCTCCAATTCACCGTCACTTGCTATATGCAGTGCATAAATTTATAATGTGTTAAGCTTCGAGAACAGCTGATGACAAATTTCAGCTTTCCGACCTAGGTTTAATTCCACCTAGACTCTCTGTCCCCTTATATTAGCTCTGTGTGCTGTGAAATGCTTTTACGACTAATCAAATATCTTCTGCTGCAAAGATTTTAAGGGCTCTTAGGGAAGATGAAAACCTGTATTAATAACAACTTGTGAAGTGCTAATGAATTTTGTTTGTCTGAATACCACTTTTTTTTCTCCCTTATCCTTGCAAGGTCATGGGCTTTCGAACAGAGGTTTTCCCTATGACCAAATTCTATGACATTCAAGTGAAATGTTGGGTTATAAAGTTACCTTCTTAAATAGTAAGATTAGTCCTTGCATTATTACCGTATGTGTTCTAGTGTCCCAAACAGAAACTATGTTCAACTTATTTCCAATTGCTGGAGGCAAAATGTGGCATCTTTAATCTCTTGCTACTAAAAATTAGGCAGTTTTAAAAGGAGGAAGAGACTGTATCCACAACCTTATTTATAGATAAAACAAAGGGAAGTTTAACCTGCAGTTAAAGTGCAGGTCTCCCAAGTACCTTTCAAAATAACACATAGAGATACATTGGATCTTCCTTAAATGCTAAAGTATAAGTAGAAAGCCTATTTGTCTATTTAAATTAATCATGGTGTCTCGGGGTGCCTGGGTGGCTCAGTCTTGATTTCAGCTTGGGTCACGATCTTGCAGTCATGGGATCGAGCCCTGCATCAGGGCTTAAGATTCTCTCTCTCTCTCTCTCTCTCTCTCTGTCTCTCTCTCTCTACACCACTCCCCTGCTCACACTTTCTCTCTCTCTATAATTAAAAAAAAAAAAATTAAAGTGTAAGTTATCACGGTGTCTTAAAAGAAAGAGAAGATTGAGAAGATCACATTCAGAAGCCAAAGAAAGTGTTTTGCTTATTTGATTAAAAATCTCTCCCCAAGTAATGTGTCCAATCAAATCCAAACTGGGCACTTCCTAATCGAAATTAAGATAAAGTGAATCTAGGAATGGCAGGAAAATGACGTAAATTATGAGAGGAAAGTAAAGATCCAGAATGATTCCAAACAATAAATCATCATAAACTTGAGAGTTTGAAATTAGTGAATGAAGATGGTGAACAGTTCATTATCTAGAAAGAAATTTCTTAAAATGAGAGATTAGAGCACTCCCTAGAAAGGTGGCCTCTTGAATGAAAACACCTAAGCCACTTTTTACTTAAAAGATGCTGCAACGACCAGAGGAATATAAAAGTTAGGAGAAAATATGTTTCATCTTTGGAAACTAAAAAATAATGCCGTCCACCTCCCGTGAAACATGAAGTCACAGTCTGCTAAATACAAAGCAAATAGGAATAGAGTGAGTAGAAACAGAAAGAACCCACTCACGACCACTCTCCTCTGGAACACAGTATAATTTCAAATGTACTAACAAACGATATACAAACAGAACACTGCTAACAAATCCTCATTTTTCAAGGGCAGAGGCAAGATATTGATGCGCAGCAAAGCGTTCTGAACCAAATGTGCTAGAAAACCCTAGAGAGAGTTTTGCTACAGCAAGTTGTGAAAATGAAGCCTCTGTCCCAGCTCTGCTATCTCCTCTCCGTGTGGCCTCCCTTAGTTCATTACCCTTTCTGTGACTTTCACTTCCTCAAATGTGAAAGAACGATCCTTTCCTCATAGGTTGGTGGAAAGGGGTAGATGAAACAATATGTACGAAGCTTTCATCGTGGTGATTAGCTTAAAATAAGCACTCAGTGCATGTCAGATGCTATGACTGTTACCATTACCATCATCGTTATCACCATCACCACCATCATCATGATCTTCACCACCTGAAGAGGCGTGAACCTCCCCTTTTTAGAGCAGTGCAAGAAAAAAAAAAAAAAAAAGCTGGGCAAGCTCTCCTGTGTGGAGACAGGACAGAACAGAAGATTAGCACCAGAAAACGTTTTCCTGGTTGTGGATTTATGCATCAAAATGGCATGAAGGGAAAGTTCCCCGTGCTACAACCGCACCTCAGGTCCGTCGCCATTTTTCTTCAGACTGTGGGGATCAAAGTGCTGGGGATATAAATATGTATCAACCAGCCCTTCAATTTAAAATCTGAAAAGAGGATTCTAAAAACACTCGAGTGAGGAGGCTATTTTAGAACATGCTTCCAGAAGAGAATTTTCATCCTATCCAAATATCAAGGAACAAAAATACAAAATCAATATGGAACCTGGGGTAGGCTGACTAAGGCACACCCCTAAGATGTCCACAACCGGATCCTCAGAACGTTTGGCTATGTTGTTATTTTACATGGTAAAAGAGAACTTGCAGGTGTAATTTAATCAGGAGTCTTCAGACGGGGAGATTATCCTGGATTATCTAGGTGAGCCCAGTGTAATCACAAGGGTCCTTTTAAGAGGGAGGCAAGACCATCAGGTCAGAGTAAGAGATGTGACAACAGACGCAAGAGGTTAGAATGGTGTACAGAGAGAGTCATCAGCCAAGGAATGCAAACAGCCTCTAAAATATGGAAAAGGCAAGGAAACCTATTTTCCCCTCAGATCCTTCAGAAGAAATCAGCCCTGCAAACACCTTGGCTTTAAGGTAGTGAGACTAAATTTTGGATTTCTGAATTCCAGAACTCTAAGGTAATACATTTGGTTATTTTTAAGCTACCAATTCTGTGGTAATTAGTTACAACAGCATAGGAAACTAAAAAAGTCTTTGACACTATTCTTCAAGAAAAACATAGGTTATAATATAGCACTTTAAAAACATAAAAGAACATTCTTGGAAAAAGGACTAATGCAAAAAAAAAAAAAGATAAAAAAAGACAATCCTCCCTGTGTTGTGAGCAAAATTCAAGAACACTTGGACATTATGAAAAAGATACAGAAATGAATATGAAACTATAAGGAAAAGGGAAGAAAGGGGCTCAACAGAAATAATGAAAAAAAAAATGAAAGTAATCACTATGATTGGAATGTTTGTGTTCCCTCCCAAATTTATATGTTGAAATCGTAACCCCCAAAGGTTATGATATTAAGAGATGGGCCTTTGGGACGTGCTTAAGTCATGAGGATGGAAGTCTCATCAACAGGATTAGTGTCTTATAATGGAGGCTCCAGAGAGATTCCCTAGTCCCTTCGGTTATGTAAGGATACAAGAGAAGTCAGCAACTCAGAAGAGGGCCCTCACCTGACCACACTGGCACACTGATCTTGGGTTTTCATCCTCCAGTACCGTGAGAAATAAATGTTTGTGGTTTATAAGCCACTATAGTATTTTGCTATAGCAGCCTGAACAGACTAAGAGAGTAATTGATAATTGTAAAGCAGAACTTAAAATGCTGTTAGGAACAGCTAAGTGCATAAGGGACACTGCAGAAAAGAGATCAGCTGTACAAAAGAGAAACATAAGCAATGATCTCGGGGTATAAAATATAGATGAAATGAAAATGCTAGATAGAGAAAGATAACAGAGATCTAAAACACATGCTCTCTTTCCTAAAGAAAATGGTGTATCAAAGAAAAGCAACAAGAAAAAACACAATAGAAGAATATGTTTCTGAGGAAAATCTTGGTTGCTTTAAATTAAGCTAATATGATTAAAGAACCTTAGCAAAATACTTGTATTAAGGATCACCACTATAATTACACAATCCAACTTAGCGTCACTAATTGTGTGACAACATGGAATTATGCGCTTCTTGATGAAATGCAATATAAAGAACAGAATACTATCTGAGAATAATTCTTACAAAAAATGTTGAGCCTGAATCTAATCGAGACTTTGGACCTAACTTCCAATTTATCGGGGAATATATAAGAAAGACAAATAAGATAAATAATACCACAATCAGAGATGCAGATTATAGGCCATTCTACAATGCAACAGGTCTCACCACATCAAAAGTAAATGCCATTAAATTAGAATGAGAACTGTTTAGAGTACAAAGTCAAAAAAATCACCTATAATTTATAAATCCTGGATTTGGTTCGAAAAAATATAACTATAGAAGTCATTTGTGGAACAACTAGAGAACTTTAAAATGCATCAGTTATAGGGTGACATTAGGTAAATATTACTGATTTTTAAAGGGGGATCACTGTATCATAGCAGTGTACAAATAGTCAGTTTTTAAAAAAAAGATGCATGCAGATGCTCTAGGTGGTTAAGTCTGTAACTTCTTTGAAATGGTTCAGCATATATACACATACACATACACATACATATTTACAAATAGGTACAATGAATCTTAATGTGATTGTTTCTGAGAAGTAAGTTTATCAATATTTATAGTATTTTTATTTATCTGTTCTGTATCTTTGGGAATAAGTGCAAAGCAGTAGAAAGGGTAATATAAATAAATATCAAATTTACAAAAATAACAAAATAATGCCTTTGGAGTTTGAAGTACATCTAAGTAAAATGTATGGCATTAGTAAGACATTGATAAATGCAATTGAAGGGTTCTATGTATTTTAGCATTATCAGAGAAGTGTTAAAAGTAAGAAGTTTTATTGTATTAAGTCGTAAGTCATGTTGTCATCTTGAAGGTAGCCATTGAAAGAATAAAGACATAATGGCACGTTAATAAAAGGAAATGGAATGTAAAAAACAAGTTGGTTAATCGCCTTTCCCCCAAAACTCAAAAAATTTAAAAAATACACATAATGTTAAATGGAAGGGTAAAATAGAAAATAAAAAGTAGATGGAAGATAAAATCTAACTATATCAATAATTACACTAAATGTAAATGATCTAAATGTTCCAAGTGAGAGTAAGACTAACAAATAGATCAAACAACAATAACTACAAAACCGACACAAGCAATTATATTTTCATTAAAAGAACATTCCTAACCTTTAAACATTTTTTTTCTAAAGTTTATTTTTGAGATAGTGACAAAGCAGAGGGGGAGGGACAAGGAGAGAGGGAGACACAGAATCTGAAGCAGACTCCAGGCTCAGAGCTGTAAGCACAGAGCCCAATGTGGGGCTTAAACCCACAAACCATAAGATCATGACCTGAGGTGAAATTGGATGCTTAACCAACTGAGCCACCCAGGCACCCTAAGAATACTCCTTAACTTTAAAGACAAAGAAAGGTGAAAATAAATGGATATATATGTGTATATACACACACTATATATATATATAAACTTATATATAGAATTTATTAATGTTATATATTGGTGTATATCAACAGGTTGATATATGTGCATTAATGAAAAGAGAGTTGTTGTACCTACACAAATATCAAACAATGTAGATTTTGAGGAAAAAATATTAATTCAAAGAAAGAATATTTTGTAATGATAAAAACTACCAAAAGATATCACATCTAAATTTCTATGTACCAAATAACTTAGCTTCAAAATACATAAAGCAAAAGTTGATTGAAATAAATCAAGAGACAAATCCACAATTGTAGTAACAGAACTCTCTTCATAATGATAGAAAAGACAAAACCCCAGTAAGCAGTAGATACACTGAAATCCAAACTAAGTTAAAAATGAACTAATTGACATATATACAATATTATATCAAATAACTAAAACATTTATATATTTTTTAGAAGCAGATATAGCAGTTATTAAAACTGAGTAAGTGTTGAGCCATTAAAAAAAAGTTAGCAAAGAATCTCTTTAAAAAATAAAGAGCAAGGGTGCCTGAGTGACTCAGTCGATTAAAAGTCCAGCTCTTGATTTCAGCTCAGGTCATGATCTCACAGTTCATGAGTTCAAGCCCCACACTGGGCTCTGCTCTGACAGCACAAGAGCTGCTTGGGATACTCTCTCTCCTTCTCTCTGCCCCTTCCCCCTCTTTGTCTCTCTTTCTCTCAAAATAAAAAAATAAACTTAAAAAATAAATGAAAAGTCAAAGCAGTCATCCTGGAACAACTGGCTAATGCACCAACTAGCCAACAGGGACAGTATCTTGTATTCTCCTACCACCACTCAGACCAGAAAGAATTAGTTGTCCCTAGCTCCTTCAGTCCAAGCTCGTTTGTTTTATCAGTGCATTCTTTGAATACTCTTTGGAAGGAAGATGTTAGTTACTTTGGATCTGGAGAGGTAAAGACAAGAGAAAAGTATTATTGCTGTTGACCATGATGGTTTATATTTATTCATATGTTAAAATGAGAACTTTCTTCACTGCATATTCCTCTTATACGCTAATAGACAAGACTATGACTGGAATGTAAAAGCACAACTCACAAGCTTATTATGTTAATATTGATAACAATACTTTATTAAAAATGGAATAGTCTAGGACAAATAGGAAACCAGATAAGACATTAGGACAACAGTGGTAAACTCGGACTTTTCCGGAAAAACTAGAACATATGGTCAAGATAATCTTGGCTCAATCTAAAAAAAAAAAAAAAAAAAAAAAAAAAAGTAGGATTTCTTTTTCAACTTGTTATTTACCAAAATACAGGATGAGATTTGTCAATTGCCTTTATCCCTGTTCTCTTGCCACATGCTTACTGGACATATTTTCTTGTCTGTTTAAGAGCTGGAGGGCAGAATGACAGGCAAAATTCTCAACTGACTTCCTCTTCTTATTCTTGTTTCTTGATTGTCATTATTTTAAGTTGGGGTAGTATACATATGTAAAGCTAAATTCCTAAATACATCATTAGTAGAGTGCGTTAGTGATTTCCTTGTAGGAACTCTATCGCCTAAGATGCTATCAGCCTTTATTGTTATCCTAAATGCAAGTTGTTTTCTAGGTGCCCCAAATAAATAAATTTATTTAAAGAGGAAGAAACAAAAATAACCTAGATGCTCGAAATGTAGCACCCATATTGCAGAGGGACCATTTTCTAGCAGGAACAGACCTTGAGTGCCTAAGAGTGTTGGGCAGGGGGAGAGAGGGAATACAGAATGGCTAAGTGTTTTTATGAAACTCTTTCTTTTGCATAAATTACTTAATGCTCTTTTTTTGCATAAATTATTTTCATTACCTTAGTTTAGTTTGCTCCCAATTAATTCCTTACAGATTCTGGTAGGTTATCTGTCAGTCTTAAGCTTGTATTCTTCTGGGGTTTCATAGGTTGCCTTCATAAGCATTTAGTGGGAAATTGGAGAAAATTCACCAGAAGCTTATACCCAGATTCCATTTCAAATTATTAGTTTCTAAATCAATGATTTTTAATCAGAGACCATGAGCAATATGCAGTAGATCTGATTAGAACTCATTAAAATACAATTTTGTTAAATATAGTGTTTCTGTTTTACTCTCTTTCACTGTATTATCACAGGCCATCAGTTAAGCTAGGAAATAGTTATTGTTACCAGAATTAACACTGACACCATCTAATTACAATTCCCTTGCACAGAGGTTTACAACTAGTTTGGTACCTCCCTTTATAGTTCCCCTTCCACCTCAAGATATAAAACATTATATTTCTCAGTATGTTTGATTAATTGCCAAAAAAAATAGAATTTTCAAGTTGCTGATTTAACCAAAGGCTTGGGGAGACATAATTCATAGCAGTTTGATTTTTTCCAGTAATATTGTTCCCAGATATAAAACAGAGGTAGAGCTAGTTCTTTCTTTAATTTTCCATTTCTTCTGAGACTTTTTTTTCATCAATGGGAGCGAGCCCTGTGAACATTGCATAGGTCCCATTTGAACCATGTGAAATACACAGACTCATGTATATCTTGACTCTGTTAGTAAAACCTACACCAATTAACAAAAATATAGACATTTTGACACTCTCTGTATTAACCATTTCTATCTTATGACTGCAATAATGTACAGAATTACTCAAATCTGCTTCTACTGTGTTGTAAAAGATGACTCATAAGCTGTCCCTCTGACATTGAATGCATTACCGGGCACATGGCATTTTCTGTTCTTGTGTGCTAGAATATGTAAAATTCCAATTTATAGTTATCTTTTCTCATTTATTTATGCTTTCAATTTTCTCAAAAAAACCTAAGAAAATACATTCAACTCCTTTTAATAGGTCTCCAGAAGGTAATGCAAAGTACTTTGATCTAATGGAAGGAGAACAAATGCAAAAGGGCAGTAATCGCGGTTTATATTTTGATTCTGTTGCCTTTTCCCCAAAAGGCTGTGGAAATAGATTCTTACTAGGATCCAATTTTATCAGTTAAGCAAACAAACACATTTGTGATATTGCAATCATCATCAATCTAATAAGGTTTTCTTTCTTATGTGTTTGTCCGATAGAGGAAAGTATTTGACATTATTTTTGTACACATTTCATTATTTGACCCACATTTGTTACGTACCTAATATATGTTAGCAACATGTGATGCAGATCCACATATATGTTCTCTCATTCCGTCCTTATAATCTCTAGGTAAAGTAGGAATTTTACTTCTCTATTTAACTGGGGAAGAAACTGACACTCAGAAAGCCTCAATACCTTGCAAAAGTTCATTTAGCTGTTGAATGGCAGAGCTAGAATCCATTCTTCCAAAGGAAGCCTGATGTTATTAATGTCATAAACCCATGAATTCCTATCAGGTTAAAAAATGAAGACGCCTACAGCCAGAATCGTATTTAATGGTGAGAAACTAGAAGCTCTCCATTAAGATCAGGACCAAGGCAAGGAGTCTTAGATGAAAAGGACCAATTCCTTGAAAGACACAAGCTGAAAAAAAGCCATACAAGAAGAAATAGACAACTTAAATAGGCCCCTATCAATTAAAGAAATTGAACCAATAATTAATAAGTCCTCAAAACAGAAAGCACCAGGACCAGATGGGACCATGATCAATTCTATCAAATATTTACAAAGAAATTCTATCAGGGGCACCTGGGTGGCTCAGGCAGTTAAGTGTCCGACATTGGCCCAGGTCATGATCTTACAGTTCGTGCGTTCAAACCCTGCATTGGGCTCTGTGCTGACAGTTCAGAGCCTGGAGTCTGCTTCAGATTCTATTTCGCTCTCTCTCTGCCCCTCCCCCACGCGTGCTGTCTCTCTCTGTCTCTCAAAAATAAAATTAACTTAAAAAACATTATATCAATTCTCTGTACTCTCTTTCAAAGCAGAGGGAATACTTTGTAACTTTTTCTGTGAGGCCAGCATTACCCTAATATCAAAACAAGACAAAGATATTAAAAGAAAAATAATCTACAGACCAATAAGTCTCATGAATATAGATGCAAATATCCTCAACACAATCTTAGCAAATTGAATCAAACAATGTATAAAAAGGGTTATACACCATGATCAAGTGGGATTTATCCCAAATATGCAAAGCTAGTTCAACATTTGAAAATCAATTAACATACTGCATCACATCAACAGGCCGAAAGAGAAAAATTACGTGATCACATCAATAGATACAAAAACAAAACAAAACAAAACAAAACAAACAAACAAAAAAACCCTGCCAGCAAACTAGGAGTAGAGAAAAACTTTCTCAATTAGATAGAGAATATCTACAAAAAATCTTATAGCTAACATCCTGTTAATAGTGGGAAACTTGAGGCTTGTCCACTGAAATCATGTACTAGGCAAATATATCCCTTTTCACCACTCCTTTTCATCATTTGGAAAGTCACAAGCTATAACTGGAAGTTATAGATAAAAATATAAGATAAGAAAAGGAAATAAAAAGTATAAAGGTATAGGTATAGGAAGAAGGTATAGATAAAGGTATAAGAGGAAATAAAACTATCTGTGTTTGCAGATGACATGATTGTCTATATAGAAAATCCAAAAGAATCAACAACAAAATTGTTGGAATTAATAAGCATTTATAACAAGGTTGCAGGATACAAGCTTAACATGCAAAATTCAACTGATTTCCCATACACAAGCAATGAACAACTGGAACATTTACATTAGCAACAAACAAGTAATAAATATTTAGGTATAAATGTAACAAAATATGTACAAGATCCATGTGAGGAAAACTGTAAAACTGTGATGAATGAAATCAAAGGAGAACTAAACAAATGGAGAGGTATTCAATGTTCATGGATGAGATGATTCAATATTGTCAAGATGTCAGCTCTTCCTGAACTGAACTACAGGTTCAATGTAATCCGTATCAAAACCCCAGCGAGTTATTTTGTGGATATTTACAAACTGATTCTAATGTTTGTATGAAGAGGCAAAAGACTCCAAATAGATAATACTGTGAAGAGGAAGGAGGAGGGGGAGGAAAAGGAGGAGGAGGAGAAGGAGGAGAAGGAAAGGAAGAGGAGGAAGAGGAAGAAGAAGAAAAGAAGAGGAGGAGGAAGAGGAAGAAGAAAATGTGAAAAACTAATGCTACCTGACTTCAAGACTTACTATAAAGCAGGGCATCTGGGTAGCTCAGTCAGTTAGGCATCCAACTTGTGATTTCAGCTCAGGTCATGATCTCACAGTTCATGAGTTTGGGCTTCATACCAGACTCTACACTGACAGTGCAGAGCCTGCTTGGGATTCCCTCTCTCCCTCTCTCTCTGCCCCTTCCCCATTCATTCTCTCTCTCTCTCTCTCTCCCTCTGTCTCTCTCTGTCTCTCTCTCTCTCTCCTTCTCTCTCTCTGTCTCTCACTCTCTCTCGCTCTCTCTCTCTCAAAATAAATAAACTTAAAAAAAAAAGATTTACCATAAAGCTACAGTAATCAAGACAGAATGGTATTAGTGAAAGAACAGACAAATCAATGGAACTGAACAGAGAGCCCAGAAATAGACCTACAAAAATATACTCATTTGGTCTTTGGCAAAGAATCACAGGCAATATGATAGAGCAAGATCAAGGATGATCTTTTTAACAAATGGTTCTAGAGCAAGTGGACATCCATATACAAAAATAAATTCATCTAGACATGATCTTAACACCTTTCACAAAAATTAACTCAAAATGGATTATAGCGCTAAATGTAAACCATAAAACTATAAAATCCCTAGAAGATAACAAGAAAAAAATCTACATGACCTTGGGTATGTAATAACTTTTTACATATAAAACCAAAGGCACAATCCATGAAAGAAATATGAATAATAACTTCATTAAAATAAAAAAATTTTGCTCTCTGAAAGATCATACCAAAAGAACAAGAAGATAAGCCAGAGACAGAGAAAATATTTGCAAAAGATCTGAAGTATACAAACAACCCTTAAAGCTCAACAATAAAAAAACCAACCACCCACTTAAAAATGGGTGAATGACCTTAGCAGATACCTCACCAAACTAGATATGCAGCTAGAAAAGGAACATGTAGAAAGATGGTCCACGTTATATGTCATCAGGGAATGCAAAATAAAATAACAATGAGATACCACTGCACACACACCTATTAGAATGGACGAAATCCAGAACACCAAGTGCCCTTGAAAATGCGGAGCAACAGGAACTCTCATTCACTGCTGGTAGGCGTGTGAAATACAGCCACTTTGGAAGACAGTTGGGAAGTTTCTTACAAAATTAAACATACTCTTCCCATTACGATCCAGCAATCACACTCCTCGGTACCATCCAAAGAAGCTGAAATCTCATATTCACACAAAAACCGCACAAAGGTGTTTATCACAGCTTTATTTGCAATTGCCAAAAACTTGGAAGTAGCCAGGATGTTCTTCAAGAGACGAATGGATAAATAAACTGGACTACATCCACCCAATGGAAAACTATTCAATTCTAAAAAACGAATAAACTACCAAATATGAAAAGACATAGAGGAAATTACTCAATCGCAAATTACTAAATGAAAGAAACTACTCGGAAATGTCTATATACTATGTGATTCCAACTATATGATACTCTGGGAAAGGCAATACTATGGAGACAATAAAAAGATCATTGGTTGCCAGGGGTTTGAGGGTGGAAGAGGGGTGAATAGATGGAGCACGATACCAACTTGGGTGATGATGAAATGTCAATATGGGGAAACTACGCACGTGTGGAAGCAGGGATATATGGGAAATCTCAGTACTTTCTGCTGTAAACCTGTAACTACTCTAAAAAAAAAAGTCAAAAAAAAAAAAAAAAGGAGCCAAACCAAATGTGATAAATAAGAGGGATGTTTAAATGGACGAACTGAGAAGAATTCTTCCAAGATCAAATGTATAAAATGTGAGAGAGAAAGATTAAAAGTATCATTAAATATAAGAAATATAAAGATTTTTCAGTTTTCTAGGACCCCTACTGCTCTATGCCTGTGCCTGCTTCTCCACCTGTAGATTTTAGAATTATAGGCTTTAGTGTTGTAGCGTAAGCCCTGTAAGCCCTGACAGTTGGCTTTTCATTTTGTGATGTAAGCACCTGGTTTGAGCTTTGATTCTTCAGCCATCCACTTTAACAAGGGCTCTCTCAAATAAACACATTGCCAGCCACACGATTAGAGGAAAGGCCAGGCTACCCCCACCACGCAGGATCTTTGTTTCAGAGATCTTACTTGATTTCCATAACGGACCATTTAGGCCACTGTTTTTTTTGTTTTTGTTTTTGTTCTTTTTCTCTTTCTGTGCTTTAAATTCCCACTCTTGTGTTTTAAATTCACCAATAAAAAGTGAACTGATGAAACCTTAGGCTCTTATCCTTGACTCCAGTAAAGCAGAACCCTAGATCTGTGCACTCTCATTCTTCTCTCCCTCTGCCTGTGACCTTGCTATGTGGTCCAGAAGTGTTGTTTAATTTCCAGGTACTATAACTACAAACCTTAATCTTTTTTTTCAAAGTTTCTTGATGATTATTACTGAAGGGCATCTTGCGATCATAATAAGAACCACAAGGGCAGGTCAAACCAGGCACGCAAGAGTTTCACAGCAATTTTTTTCCAACCTTATCAATTCTACTTATGCTGCTTTATTTTTTCTGTCTTTCGCAATTTCCAAAGATCCGTGTACATGACTGAAATTCAATAGTCATGAGTTCTGCTATGGCTTCTTTTCTCCAGTGATCCTTTTGTCTTTAAACCTTGCCAATACTGTCTGCAAATATGCTTTTATAGAGATATATTCTTTGACGGGTGTGAAATAGGATTTTAGAGACCTGTAGCCAGAGAAGATCGAACTTAGGTGACTTATAACCTGGAAGGAAAGAGGTATTTGATTTGCGGTAGCTTGGAACAAACCAGCACCCAGCAGCCAATGGTTCCGGCCAATGGAGCAATGTGAACGTAAGCACCCCGATAGGATCAAACCCACAATCTTGCCCTCACCTGTTCCCTGTGCTAATAGAATTCACCCACCAACAAGGTCCAAGAGACCAGCTCCACAGTAACCTCAGCGTTATATTAAAGCTATTTAACCTGTGACTTGGGTAGAACAACTAAGTGCATATTTGATGACGCACAAAAGTTTATTTTAGTATTACCTATTTATTTGTTCATCAACTGCCCCCAAAGTATCCAATTCTCCCCTAAATGCTATAGCTGAAAGTGTAATGGTGCCGATAAATGTGAGTCAGGATCTTTATTAGTTCACTTTATACACATTATCTTACATAATCCTAACAAGTACTCTCTGAGGTTGAGATGTTTTTCTTTTTACTGATAAGGGCACAACGGCTCAGACAGATTAAGGAATTTTCCCAAGCTGTTGTGGCAAGAAAGTGGCCAAACTAGAATTTGCACACAGCTCTGGCTTGCTCTAGAGCCTTGCTTCTAAGTGTCATGCTTTTTCAATACAGTTGATTGCAATCAGACACGGAAGAAACCTTAGAATTAATCTAGTCTACACCAAAACTCAGAGACATGGAGCTATTTTTCCAGTGACCCAAAGTCAAGGGCAGGGTTTGGGCTAGAACTCGGATGTACTCATGCCAAGACCTGCAATCTTTCTACTGCAATATGCAAGGGTTATTTATTGCTATAATCTAAAGCTCTGAGAAGAATAAACACTTGTCCCAGGACCTATTATGCCTTGACTGGAATGACCATAGCCTTCTTATTCTTCCTTTAAAACCCAGGTAGATGGCATCTCCTTTGGAAAGCTATTCTTTTTTATTTATATTTATTTATTTTTGAGAGAGAGAGAGACAGTGTGAGCAAGGGAGGGCAGAGAGAGAGGGAGACCCAGAATCCAAAGCAGGCTCCAGGCTCCAAGCTATCAGCACAGAGCCTGACGTGGGGCTCAAACTCACAAACCACGAGATCATGACCGACCGAAGTTGGACACCTAACCAACTGAGCCACCCAGGCGTCCCTGGAAAGCTATTCTTGATACTTCATTCTGAAGTATCTGTTACTCTCTCCTTCCTACGTACATCTATTATTACCTTATCAAGTCATCTAAATCATATCATAATTTATAAATAACATGGCTTTATTTCCTTTAAGATTGGGCCTCCTGAGAGCAATCAGCGTATCATTCATCTCCATATCTTGTATAAAATAATAGGCATAAAAATAGTGTATAAAAATAGTCATGTAGCCTGCAATAAATATTTCTGGAATTGAGGTTTTTTTTTAGTTTCCGTTTCCTTGAGAAAACTATGATTAATATAGCCTTCTAAATTTTATCCAAATGGAATCAAATAGAACTTTAAAGAAATCATATTATCCATTGTTTTTTAGTCAAGTATTTATTAAAAATAGATAAGTTTACATGTCAACGTGAGCCATAAAAATCTAAATATGTAATTATTCTAAATAAAACTGCAATGAAATCTCTTAAGTTATTTATAGGACCCACCAATATTCCAAATTTCTTAGGAGGAGACACCCTGTCACAGACTATGAGTCTGGAGTTCCCTCTTGTCCTGCAAGAGAGAGGACACAGAATTGAATACGAGAGAGCTAATGTCCAGGAGGAGACAAGAGCCCTGAACAGGGCTTTTGTCTCTGTATTTATTGAGCTCACAAGATATTACCCACATGGTGAATGTAAAGAAAACAAGACCTTACACACAGGAACGTGGAGAAAACAATCAGATAGTTATCATTAACTTGTGTGTTTAAGTTAAGAAACAAAAAGTCTGGGGGCGCCTGGGTGGCTCAGTCGGTTGGGTGTCAGACTTCAGCTCAGGTCACAATCTCACGGTCCATGGGTTCGAGCCCCGCGTCGGGCTCTGGGCTGATGGCTCAGAGCCTGGAGCCTGCTTCCCATTCTGTGTCTCTCTCTCTCTCTCTGCCCCTCCCCCGTTCGTGCTCTGTCTCTCTCTGTCTCAAAAATAAATAAACATTAAAAATTAAAAAAAAAAAAGAAACAAAAAGTCTGGGGGTGGGGGCAAGTGGAGTTTGTGATCAAGGTACATTGGAACCAGATGGAAAGCAATTTCCTGCAGGTGATATAACAAGTTACTCGTGATCCCCTTACAGCATCTCTAGCTGACCTTGGGTGGTTTCGCCCCGTGGTGGTGGCTTTCCTGCCCTAACCCTTCTTTCTAACCCATTTATGTAAGTAGAACCTATTTCCCCACAACATCCTCTTGCTGTCTTACCGACTATCCCTAGTAGTACATACATTATTAAAATGTGCTTTAGGCCAAAGATGCTCAGCCTACCCCAGGTACAGAGGTTCTCTTTCTGCATTACTGTCTGTCCATGTAGGTTTCTATTCCCTCCAATACTCCGTTAAATATTGGGAGAAGAATAAGATCTATATTCAGAAAACCTTATTTCAAGCTCCAAATCTTCCCTTCCTAAATGAATGTGTATAAATCTACAACATTTGAGCCCAGCAAAATGAGAATAGTATCTGCTCAGGCTGCTTCCTGGCAAAATAGAGCAAATCAACTGAGTAATGCTTGTAAAAGTTGTTGGGTCAGCTATTAAGTATTGGGTTAGTTCTAGTTATTATTATGTGTTTAGATTTTGCTCATAGGCATGGCATCTACTATCCTAATAACACCATCTTTCTTTTTTGCTACTAATAAATATACATACATATATATATATATATATGTATGCGTGTGTGTGTGTGTGTGTGAAACCTCATTTCATCTCAAACTTTAGAGAAAATTTGCTAATTATTTACTTTTTTATAAAATGTTATCCAAATTAATGACATGGAGAGAAATTGTGCTCCAAGGACAGATATTAGAGGAACCAAGAACCCTTATAATGAGTGGTCAAGTTAAAAAGTAAAAAAATAAGTAACTTGGTTGATAGGGTCCTCTTCCAGGGTCTTAGGTCTGTTATGTTATTTTGGTGAGTGCTACTGAAGCTTACGATTTTCGGATGAGCGTGTTTCGTTTGGAAGAAGTCAATGAGCATGCGTGGGGGAGTGTTCCTTGTGGGCAAGAAAATTGCGGAGATCAGCATCATTACGAGTGTTCCCCCGCTCATCCTTTTCACAATCCTTTGTGCACAATCAGCACAAAGATCCTTCAATAGACACCTTACAAAGACTGGCAGGGACAGAGCAAGCAACTTTGCACTGTTGGACCTTTCAAAAAGTTATTGTCTCTAGATCAAAGAAACACTCTTTCCATAGGCAATTACAAGAACAAAAATGTCACCTTGTAGTACCAACGACTTCTCTGAAATTTTATTACATTTAATGTAATTAACATGGGATGTCATCTTTACATGCGTTAGCTACTAATATTGAACTAGAAATGATTTGGATGTTTACTGTAGATTTTTCCTCCGGCATTTAAAACACCGAGGTTTTAAAAATTATGCAGACTTTCAAATTGCACCCTGCATTTATGAAATCCATCCAGGTTATGAAGATTGAATTTTAGACCTCCCATTAGACTGCACAAAACTCAAGTCAAATGAATACATCAGCCCACAAGTGTTCCATATGCCACTGTAATTTTAAAAGACTGTTCTTTTTTTTTTTTCCTGAATGTCAAGAGAATGGGAATTGCATGAGAAAAGTCTTTAGTTACAATTCCCCAACTGCGGGCTTGGGAACATATTGGTAAATTCATCTTTATTATGACATCATGATGTACCTTACCCATATTTGGGAGGTCCAGAGTGACCAGAAAGTTAACTCTGATTTTCATGTCACATTTGCACCTTTTTTCTCCTGCTCAGTCCCAGCTGGAGGACTATCTATCTTTCCCCAGGTCTCTCAAACAAATTTTTGTTTTTGTTTGTTTTGTGGAGAAAAAAGTATCAGGAGAGAATCCATCCAACATGGGGTGTCTGGGTGGCTCAGTTGGTTAAGCATCTGACTTTTGATTTCGGCTCAGGTCACGATCTCACAGTCCATGAGATCGATCCCCACGTCGGGCTCTGTGCTGACCATGCAGAACCTGCTTGGAATTCTCTCTCTCTCTCTCTCTCTCTCTCTCGCTCTCTCGCTCTCTCTCTCTCTCCCTCTGCCCCTCCCCCACTTGCTCTCTCTCTGTCTCAAAATAAATAAATAAACATTAAAAAACATTTTTAAAAAAGAATCATTAAAAAAACTTCAATAAAAGATTTCATCCCACACAAGAAGTTATTTCTTCAACCCCAGATTATTGATGGGATCTTATAAAATGTCAAAGGGCATTTATTCTATGAAAATAAGAACAACAGTGAAGAGCAGTACAATTTGGTGAACGCATATATACTCATATATTATTGTAATTTACATTTTTATAATTTAATAAAAAACTTTGCTTGAAGGAACAATATTATTATGGACACCAACGTAACTTATTTGAAACGCCACGGTGAATCGCTGTGGTTAACAAGAGAAAGATAAGGAACTTGCTTGGAGAAAAACAGATAGGAAAGAAGAAAACCAAATGTTACTTGCATATTTGAGACTACTTGAGGGATACAAAGAACAAATTGAAGCTCAAGCAAGAAGGGTAAAGAAGAACTATGAGCATGTTACTCCTAGAAACCCAGTGACAGAGTTACCTGGTCAATTTAAGGATATTATAATTAAGCATGTAGATGAGAGAGAGAGAGGGATGGCTGGATAGATGGATAGCTGGATGGAATGGATGGATAGATGATAAATAGGTAGGTAGGTAGGTAGATAGACAGATAGATAGATAAATGAAGTAAAAGCAGCACTTAATTATGAAGTACCATACAGTTTTGTTTTCGTTTTTAGTCTATTTAGTTCTATTTTAGGTCAAAGACTATGAGTGCCCTTTTGCAGTAAATAATAAAACATATGTCCTCTTGGAGTGGAGTTTCGGAAATTCTTACGGCTACCTTGGTTGCATACCTTTCCTGTCATGTGGCTATCTTCAAGTAGAGTCAATCTTATCAAGGAGGGATCGTAAAAATGGAATTTCACTTCTATTATTATCAACTAATATTCACTGAGAACCTACTAGTAGATGCCATCATGTGCCCCGTTTCGTTTCATCTTCACAACAGCTTTGCAAGGCAGGGCTTATTGTCTCTTACCAACACCTTATGAATGAGTAAATAGCTCAGGAGTGGTAAATAATTCACTCTGAGAAAGTGTTATAACTTCAGTTTGAACTAACCCTTATATGTCTTTTCAGTAGCACATACTGACCATTTTTTATTCACTTAACTGGCATTTATTAAATCAGGTGTTGTAGAGAAAGTGATAAGGGCATGGTTATATGCACAGGCTTTCGAGTCAGACAAGTCAAGGATAAAATTCCAGCTTTGCCATTTAGAAGTTGTTTAGTCTTAGGGAAGTTACCTACCTTCTCTAAGCATGAATTGCCTCATTTATAGAACGACGATTCAAAACACACCTACTTCAGAGGATTGTAATTAAAGACGATATCACGATACAAAAGACTTAGCTCAGTGCCTAGGTCATGGCCAATATTCAGGAAATGGGAGCTGCTGTAATTGTGATAAATATGCCAGGCGGCCCCTGCCCTCAAGGACTGTAGATTTAAGGAGGGAAGATTAGATATGCATCAAGTGACTGTAATACATAATTGAAAATGACATTGTTGAGAAAAGAGAGTGATAAATTCAGTCTAGGGAGATCATGGGCATCAGTGTGGAGGAGGGCACCTTTTATTAGGGCCTTGAGGAATTGCCCTATGCAGATTCAGTGACAGGGCATCCCAAGGAGAGGCATGAACAAAGCTGGAGGCAGAAAAATAAACAAAGAGGACTGAGATTGACTTGAACATATGCTCTATATCGGAGCAAATAGGAGACAGGACTAGGAAGGGATATCAGAGACTTGAATGTGCTGCTAAGGAATCTGGTTTTTAGTAGAGGATGATATAGAACCTCAGGATTTTTAAGAGAGGAGTCACAAGAATGTGATTAAACCAGTAAGTAAGATATAAATGCAAAATGTAGGCAAAAAGGAAAAGGAAAAATAATAATCGTGTTTTTAAGCGTAAAAAGAATGTACGGAAATCAAAATGTGTAATCATGGTGCTTGAGCAGCATGGGAGGGTAACACAGAGAAAGGGACTGTCTCTGAGGGTGACAGACATAAAGGGACAGGAGCTGGCAAACTAATCAGGTAAAAGGAAAGAGGGAGAAGAAGGGAAAAAAACGACTGAAATTGCAAGTGAGTTGAGAGGACAGTAGAGGCACTAAAAAAAGAGAGAACAATTAGAAAGACCAGCTTTGCAGAGCAGGAGACGAGCCCTCTGGGGAACACACTGCATTTGAAATGGAAAAGCCTAACAGAGGTACCAAGGGACAGCTTGTGTGACTACAGCTCAGGAAAGACTTTAAACCACGTTGACTGATTTGATTCAACACAACGCCAGGAAGTGGAGTGCGCTTCACTGAATGAAATTGCCGAGGTAGAGAGAAGAAAGGAATCAGGAACCAAAATTCCACGCGGGGAGGCGGAAAGTGTCACAGATAAGACATGGGAGAAATCAGAATGTTGAAGCATCACAAAGCCAAATGAGAGGAAGTTGTAAGTAAAATGGAGAGACATCAGTGCAAAATGGTATAGTGTAGACAATGATAAAAATAAGTAAAAGGCCAATATTAACACTGGAAAATAAACATTCATTGGTGCATTCTCTTGAGAAAATACTTTGATGCTTCTCATTGTGTGAAATGTAGAGACCAGAGACCAACTATGAACCAGAAATTCCACCTGTAGGCATCTACCTGGAGAGAAAACATATGTCTGCACAAAGATTTCTACACAAATGATCATAGTAGCATCGTTCATGATAGGCAAAGACAGAAACACCCCAAAGGTCTATCAATTGATGAATGTATAAACAAAATATGGTATATCCATATAATGGTATATTATTTGGCAATACAAACGAATGAAATACTGATATATGCTATAGTAAGGTTGAGCCTTGAAAGCATCATAATAAATGAAAGAAGTCAATTATGAAAGACCAAACACTTCCTGCTTCCATTTATATGAAACGTTCAGAATAGGCAAATCCATAGAAATAGAAAGTAGATTAGTATTTGCCTAGGGATAGAGGAGATTGAGCAAAATGGAGCATGACTGCTAATGGATATGAGGTTATTTTGGATGATGGGTAATTAAAATATCCTAAAATTATATTGTTGTGATGGATGACTAAAATGCTTTGTAGATATATTGAAACCATTGAACTGGACACTTAAGTTGGCTGAATTTTATAGTGTACAAATCAAATCTCAATATATCCATTTCAAAAGACAAAAGAATCCATTGGTTAAGTTTAGAAGAATTATTTCTGAAGTAGGATTCAAAGGAATAAAATATTCCAGTATGAACTACATGTAAGAAAGTTTGTTGGTGAGGCATGACCGTTGGGTAATAAATCGAACGAAACCTTAAATATGACTCTAAGACATTACCTATCGTCTCTGCAATTCATTAATGTTTTACCTGGAGGAGAAAGTGAAAGAAAGTTTGGGACGCCTCCACATGCTTTTTTGAGGTACTTATTTATTTTCAACTTACTTAAAGTACTTCAACGTAGCAACCCATAGACTTTTGAGAGGAGTCTCAAAATTAGTTGTTAGAACTCAAATAGTTTCATTAATTACTGTGAACATCTTACATTCCATCACCACAGTTGCTCATGACACTCAGAATTACCCAGTTGTCCCTTCATCAGACACTGGTCCATAGTATACAATGGAGCCACTGAGAGGATGATGAATTCCACGATGATTGCCCTGACTTACCTGCCAAGGACATCACTAGGAAGTTATAGCAGTCCCCCATGGGATACTGGCATATTATCAGGTGTGGTGCAACGAATCTACACCCTGGGACATTTGGTTGGGTTTGGGTGCTTTTGGCACTAAAAGTATGTTAGAGTCATTACAAGACAGGAATAAATGTGCCTTAGTACAAAAGGAACATTGATATGAATTTAATAATGTGGGTATTAATATTAATTAAGTAATAACTCAAAAATTTCAGGCAAAAATATTAAGATTAAATAGAGGTATGACATTGTAATAAACATATATCCTCCGTGCAATAGAAATCTTAAAAATTAGCAAAATATCTAAAAAAAAATAGTTCAGCCTCTACTAGGGAAATAATTTCTCTTTTAAATATGTTTTTGGTTTGGAGTACCTGGGTGGCTCAGTCGGTTCAGTGTCCGACTGAGGCTCAGGTCATGATCTTGTGGTCCGTGGGTTCGAACCCCATGCCGGGCTCTCAGAGCTTGGGGCCTGCCCGGAATTCTCTGTCTCCCTCTTTCTCAGCCCCTCCCCTACTCACGTACTGTCTGTTTCTGCCTCTCAATAATAAATAAATCTTTAAAAAATTAAAAATAAGTAAATAAATATGTTTTTGGTTCTTATGAAACGGATGAGTGAATAAAGGGAGTAAATGATAAACATTATTTTGTATAAATGAGTAAATAGATAATGTAGTCTTGTTAAATTCCCTGCCTCCAAACCACTTATACTCACCAAAACACAAAGTGTTTGAGGATAGTCTTTGCTTCACCATTCATGAGTGACCCAAACTGATTAATATTTATGGAAAACACCATTCTTGGTAGCTTTTCCAAAACAAATTGCTACCTCTGAAGTTGTAGGACATATGCCTCAACACCTCAGAAAACTTCCCTTCCCCCATGTTCACCTTCTCATACCAGCATTTTGTTAGCTGTTCAGAGAAAATAAAAAGTTTTGATGGCTAGAAAATGATTAAATTTACCATTTTATTTCCAATTCTATGAGCTGTCTCAATATAATGGAATAGGCACTGCATTCCCTCTGATTCTAAGATTAATGTGACAGGCAGGGTCCTTCAGCAAGACACATAGAGCAGAAACGTACCGAAGTTAATCAACTCAATGGGTTGAGAATTAATTCAATCCCACCAATGTTTTGAGTGCCTACTATGTGCCAGCTACAGGCCTCATTGTTCTAAAGGGTGTAGAGAAATGTAAAATAGTAGCTCTATTCAAGAACTCATTAATATATAGCAAAGGAGGTGAGATTAAAAAGATAAATAAATTTAATTTTAGGGAATATAAACACTAAAAGGGCACCAAAAGAAAACATATCACAAAGTCTTAGAGTAAGAACTCTACTTGGAAATTAAAAGAAACTCTCAATCAGAAAATTATCTTAGACATCGGGGCGCCTGGGTGGCTCAGTCGGTCGAGCAACCGACTTCGGCTCAGGTCATGATCTTGCAGTTTGTGAGTTCGAGCTCCGTGTCGGGCTCTGTGCTGACGGCTCAGAGCCTGGAGCCTGCCTCAGATTCTGTGTCTCCCTCTCTCTGCCCCTTCCCTGCTCATGCTCTGTCTCTCTCTGTCTCTCTAAAATGAATAAACTTTAAAAAAAAATTTAGAAAATTATCTTAGACATAAAGCTGGAATAATAATATCTTTAAGCATTTGTGTGATGACCCTATCACATCTGTTTTCGTATTTAATGCCTGAAATATCACTCTGATGTGGGTATGAATATCTCCATTTTACAGAAGAGAAAACCAAATTTCCAAGAGATTGATGAATTTCTCAAGTTCACGTGCAGTCAACACATAGGGGAACCTGCATTCAAACCCAAATCTGTCTAGTTCCAAAGGTTTAACGTGGTCAATACAGTGTTAAACATGACATCAAGTGAAATGGAGAGATTGAAACTGAGAGTTGCTAAAAATATTTATAAAAAATTCTGTTGGACGCACTCTGTCTTGTGCTATTTATCTTTGTTGAACTAATAAGAGCTAATATAGTCTCTGTCACACAAATATTTTTTTTTCTCTACGTGTTGCTGTTTTGCAGAAGGATGTGAGCGTTTTTCTTTTACTGGTTCCTTAGACGCTTTACACATTCATCCCAGATGAAGCACGGGATGAAGCATGGGATTGATGAGGCATATGTTCAGACTAATATTCACAATCCATTATTTATTGAACACTTTCCAGACTAGGCACTGTGCTGGGCCCCGGGAACAAAAAGAAAAATTAAAAAAAAAAAAAAAAGTTTATTCAGCATGCCAGGAGATGTACGTATGTAAGCAAAGCATGATAATACGCTGTATCATGGCTCTATAATAGAGGCATCCGAAAAACGCGATTTCATTTCCATCGGGATCTCGCTACAACCATTTCAAGTAATTGTAACAGAGAAAAATTGATATAAGTCGTTGGTGGCCCAGAAGAGGCAGGTTCTGAGGAGTTGAAGAGTGGACAGTGAGATAACACAAAAATTATCCTACAACAGACGCCTGGGTGGCCCCGACAGTTAAACGGCCAACTCTTGATTGCGGCTCAGGTCATGATCTCACGGTTCGTGAGTTCCAGCCCCCAAGCTGGGCTCTGTGCTGATGGTGCAGAGCCTGCTTGGGATTCTCTCTTGCCTCTCTCTGCCCCTCCCCTGCTCATGAGCACACGCGTGCATCCTCTTGTGCTCTCTCGCTCTCTCTCTCTCAAAAATAGGTGAATATACTTTAAAAAAATTTTTTTTAAAAATTATCCCACAGCAGATAGACTCTACCAGCCACAGATTGGAGAAACAGAGAAGATATAGTTGTGGTGAGTTGAATGGGGCCCCTGAGAAAATATGTCCACATCTTGATACCTAGATGCAGTGACCCTATTACCTTATTTAGGGAAAAGGGTCTTAGAGATATAATTAAATTAAGGATTTTTGAGATGAGATTATCCCCGATGCCTCAGGCTGACCCTAAACCCAATACAATTGTTTTTGTAAAAGGCAAAAAGAGTGGAAGATTCGGAGAGAGAGGAGAGGCCATGTGAAGACAGGGACAGAGATTGGAGTGACGACCTGAGTCGAAGTCGGCCGCGTAACTGACTGAGCCACCCAGGTGCCTCTCCATTTCCATTGTTTTCAGTTTGTCATTGTCATTAAACCACTACAGTAGCCCCAGAAAATGAATACCACGGTGTTACCAGAGCTGGAGTCCCCCCCACACGGAGCTGGAATCAGAGCGAGCATGTCCAGAGGGAGCGGGGATTTCCGAGGGAACTAGAAAAGCCACTAGTGCAGATAGGGAGGGGAAGACCTTGGCTTCTGTCCTCCCAATGCCCATCTCCTGCCAGTGCTTCTCCTTGGCTGACACCAGCCATAAGTCAGGTGACACAAGAGTCCGGGGAATGCAGGCCAGAAAGGCCACCCCCACCCCCACCACCAGAAAGGGCAAAACCAAGAAGGACAAAGAATATGTCTCAGGGTCACAGGCTCAGGGACAGCATACGATAGTGCACACTGGATGCATTAAGCTTGATATATCAGGATGTTTTCACAGAGAAGCTGACGTTTACTTTTTTTTATGTTTATTTATTTTTAAGAGAGAGAGAGAGAGAGAGAGAGAGAGAGTGTGCGCATGCATGCAAGTGAGCAGGAGAGGGGACTGAGGGAGGGGGACAGAGGCTCCAAAGCAGGCTCTGAGCTGACAACAGAGAGCCCGACGTGGGGCTCAAACTCACAAACCATGAGATCATGACCTGAGCTGAAGTCGGACGCTTAACCAACTGAGGCGCCCAGGGGCCCCAACATTTACTTTTAATCTAGGTGATTGAGTCAAAAGTCATCAGGCAGTAGAGGAAAGACATTTAAGGGGTGAGAAAAACATGTACGAAGTCAAGTTCAGAACCCTGTGCAGACGTCCTTTCCTCCGCTTCTGTGAATACCCATTGGGTCTACTCTCTGGGGTGCAGGCACCCAGTAATCAGTCGGGGGTCTACTCTGAAGATTTAGCCATGTTAGGTTCAGGACAAGGGGGGTGCAGAAAATCCCTCTGGGGACCCCAGGCTTCACCTGCACTCTCCAAATCAGTTTTGAGAGCTGTGTTTTTAAGGGATGTCTGGGCAGCTCCCCCTTTTGAACATCTAGCTCTTGATATCAGCTGAGGTCATGATGTCACGTTGGTGAGATCGAGCCCTGCGTGTAGTTCCAAGTGGGTCTCTCGTTTGGACCTGCATCACCAGCCGTCATCAGTCCTCCCCCTGGAGCATGTTTGGGACTCTCTCTCTCTCTCTCTCTGCCCCCACCCCCCCACTCGTGCTTCACACCCTCTCAAAATAATAACTAAACATTTTTAATGTTTATTATTTATTTTTGAAAGAGAGAGAGAGACAGGGTGCCAGCAGGGGAGGGACAGAGAGAGAGGGAGACACAGAATCCAAAAAGGCTCCGGGTTCCGAGCTGTCAACATAGAGCCGGATGAGGGGCTCAAACCTGCGAACCGTGAGATCATGACCTGAGCTGAAGTTGGACGCTCAACTGACTGAGCCACCCAGGCACCCCATAAATAAACATTTTTAAAAAGAGCTGTGTTTTTCAGAGTTTCAAGAGCCAGGCAAGTTCTGTATTAAGGCTGTTAGGTGATAGCCAATCTATAATAGAGGAGTATAATGATTCCTATTTGGTTTTTCACCTTGTATGATACATTTATACCTTGTGTATAAAGAATCCTAGTACAGGTGAAGGGAGAAGCAAAATTGTCAACACCCTACCCTATTCCCCAAAACAGAGGTTAAGTTTTGGTTCATTTAATCTATCCATATATAAGTGTTCATTACTTCTGAAACATGATTCAGAAGTTCAAAAGACATGTCTGGGCATGAGACGAGAGGTTTGGAAATCATCACATGATGATTTTTTTTAGTAAGTTCTTTTTTTAATTTTTTTTAACATTTATTTATTTTTGAGGCAGAGTGAGACATAGTGTGAGTAGGGAAGGGGCAGAGAGCGAGGGAGACATAAAATCTGATGCAAGTTCCAGGCTCGGAGCTGTCAGCACAGAGCCTGATGTGGGGCTCGAACTCACAAACCGTGAGATCATGACCTGAGCCGAAGTCGGACGCTTAACCGACTGAGCCACCCAGGTGCCCCCAACACAGGGTAATTTAAAACCTAGTATTGGATGAGATCATCTAGGTAGCTCGTAGATGAGGACTGAGCTCATGCTGGAGGGAACCTCCCAGTGAGAGGCACATTGTCATTGCTCTTGGAGTATTCTAGCACTCTTCGTCAGCCACCTACAGCTATGTGGGCTCTCTCACCTTACCTTAGACTGAGCAGAAGCTATCAAAAGAAGCTTAATTTTAAAACATTAGACAACCCTTCACTGCAATACTTATTCTACCAGGCACTGAAATGGATTAGTCTGAAAATGATACTGCAAAGCCATCACAGCTCGGTAACATTGGTTTTTAATCCATCAATTCCACGTGGATTTCACCAAGAGAGATGAAGAGAAAGGGTGCCATTAAGTCACTTGATTTACACCTCCTGCAAATATAACTCGGTTTTTAAAGCCTCCGCTTTTGTATTTCTTGCGCCCTTTATCCTTTAACAAACAAAAATGCGGTGATATTTTCTCATTCTCCCTCCCCTCTTAAGTGACCTTGAAAGGCTAAAGAAGATGTTACAGCAACGTGTCTTTTCTTGGTCGTGGTAAAAGAGAAGGAAAATGCTGGCTTGTCAACTAAAAGGCATGGGATGGTAATAAATGAATGCAGCCTTCCTCGGGGGACAAGGCTAAATCCAGGCAGAGGCAAAGCCCTGCCACGGCGATGCACTTCAATGAGAAATGCACTGCAGATAAAATGCAAATCAACCTGTCTTCTGGGCGGTGAGCCCGTTCAAGGAAGAAGCCTCGCTCTTTACTGGAAGCACTCCATCCTCCTTGTCCACATTCCCCAAAGGCCTGTCATTTCTTCAAGAAAACATCAGATAAAGGACTGGCCTCGGTGAAGAAGCCACAATCCTAAGAGGGGGGGACGTTGGCCTTTCAGAGCCGTTACCAAATTCCACTTTCTGAAGCCAGAATCAGCTATGAGGATTTAGATGGGGTGAGAGTTTTGGTTCCTTCACTGATTCATTTCAAAAGATGCCTCTCAAACACCCCGAGTAAATTTGGCTGAGAATATTTCTGTTTTCTGGCTTTGGGAATACCGATTGTAGCTTTAACATCTGCAATCCTGTACTAACTAAGATCTTAAAGACCAGAAGGATTTCAGAGAGCATTTAGTCTAATGGCATAATCTATTCCTAGCAGGAAATTTCCTTTGCGATATTTTTGGACAATCCCGCTTTAACTGTCTGGGAACAGGAAACCCACCATCAAGACAGCTCATCTCTTTGGTGCAAAGTTCTAATTGACAGAAAGTTCCTCCCAATAGAAAGCCAGAGTGTGCATCACATATCTTCCCTTACGGCATCCACACCTCCAGATGTATTACCAAGAATGCGCTATGCTGCGAAATTGACGGAGATCGTGCCTGCCCTACAATATTGCACTTGTGTCCCCTTAAAGTCCCTTTAAGACTAGTCTCTGAAATTTGAGTAGCACTTCACCACGGGAAGGGACTTTTACACACTCTCTTAATTATGTATCTCCACACAGTGAAGAGGAGGGTGCTATGGTCTACGCTTCTCCATTGAAGACATGTGTCCACTCAACAAGTATCTATCACGTGTGCTATGCACTGTTCTACGTGTTCAAACTGACACCGAGAAAATAGGACATCTGCTTCGGTTCATACATCCTCGAAGGGGGACATTCAGGACCCTGCATGCACGTCTTCATATACTAAATCCCGTGGACTTTCTACCACATCACTTATTCTGTCTCTGCAAAGATAGAAGAGGAAAGAACTCTCTGGTCCTGGGTAGTACGGGGTTTAGTGAGAGAGAAACACCACTCGTCGTTGCCAAGCATCCAGTCGGCTTTTCAGTGGCCCACTCTTATATGGAAATTGACAGCCAATAATTACCACATATTTGAGGAAAAGCTCGCCATCAGAGAGAAAGAACAAAACACAGAAAGCAACAGGGGGACGCAGAGATAGTACAGGGGAAAAACCTTGGAAAATCTATAATGATACCCTCAAGGGGGTATATCTATATATCTATATATCTATATATCTATATATCTATATATCTATAAAGCAGAAAGAGGCTGCTTCAAAGACGACTATTAAGAGAAGAGCCAAAAAGAGATGATAAGAATTAAAAATAAAAAATGAAGGAGGGGCGCCTGGGTGGCTCAGTTGGTTGACTGTCTGACTCTTGATTTTGACTTAGGTCATGATCCCAGCCGGGGTCATGGGATGCAGCCCCGCACTGGGCTCTGCTGAGCATGGAAACTGTTTAGTATCTTCTCTCTCTCTATCTCCCTCTGCCCCTCTCCCCCATTCACACTGCCTGCCTTTCTCTCCAAAATAAAAACAACTACATAAATGATAAAGAACGAAAAAAAAAAAAAGAAAAGAAAAAGCAAACTTGAAGAAACCTTTCTGAAAGTGGAAACTAAATATAACACGTTAGAAATTGGAACAAGAAGAAAATTGGGCAATCTTTTTAGAATACCCAACGCACACATAACAGGAGTCCCAGAAAGCCAGGGCACAGAAAGTTGAAGATCAGAAATTATCCACAAAATAATGGAGTTGTAGGATATACATGTCCATATTGCAAGAGCCCGCGTCAGGCTCAACGCGATGACAAACAGACCTAGACAAGCACCCCTGTAAAATTCCAGAACATCAGGGATTAAGAAAAGATTCCAAAACTTCCAGTCAGAAAACTATCTTTTACAAAAGGATCGAGAATCAGATGGTGACAGATTACCCAACAACAGCCCCGGAAGCCAAAAGACTGTGGAACAAGGCTTTCAAAAATAAATTATCCTCAGGACAGAATTTTTGTTCAGCCTACATTCAAGCAGATGTGAGGGCAGAAAAGGACATTCTCTGATACTCATCCCATCAAACAAAAATTGCAAAAGCTACAAGAGCTAGAAAGTAGAGTATAAAACCTAGCAGCTGTATGGGACAGTCAGAAAAGACGATCTAGTTCGAAGAGTGCACTTGTCTTGAGGTGACGCCTGAAACTGCAAACTCACTATATTGCACATCTGAAACTAATATAACACTGCATGTTTTGAAAATAAAACGAGCTGGTCCACATTGGAGCATGTCAAACAAACTCTGGGATATTTATTTTTTAAGACGATGATACTGAAAAATGCCTCATGACTCTGAACTTATTAAGAGATTACTTGGTATTCAATAGTGAAGATTTTATTTTTTAATTTTTTTAATGTGTATTTATTTTCGAGAGGCGGGAGGGGCAAAGAGAGAGGGAGACACAGACTCCAAAGCAGGCTCCAGGCTCTGAACTGTCAGCACAGAGCCTGACATGGGGCTCGAACCCACAAACTGTGAGATCATGACCTGAGCTGGAGTCAGTCACCCAACAGACTGAGCCACCCGGGTGCCCCGATCGTGAAGATTTTAATTGAACGCCAACATCTGTAGAAAAGCCGGGCACCGTACCTTTTGTTACTGAGCATGGTAAGATGTGCCCTATTGCATACACGTATGTGATTAAATGAAATGAAAGAGATCCTATGTATTCATGTGCGTGTGTGTATGAATAATCGCACTTAACCCCCATAACAGTCTAGAGTTTAGAGACGAGGGAACCTTGGCATCAAAAAGTATTGAATTATGTACCATCGCGCAGCCCCGGACGCGCCTTCCGCGCCCCCCGGTTAAACTGGATTTGGATTGTAATTTATTTGTATTGCAACCAGTCAGACTGTGCAGCATCCGCAGACAATTGCAAAAGGCAGAGGACTTCATCTTTCCGCTTTGCTGCAAGGAGCTCGGTAAATTAAAGGAGCACGTGGGCCCGTAAAGTTTGCTACGTGATTTTTGCCAAACAAAATATTCATCGTCACAATGTCACAGACAGTTTCCCAGCCGGCGGCGGTGTCTTCTTCTTCTAAAAAAGCATCAGACCCAACTCCACGTGCGGAGTGACTGAGGGAGAATCGAATTCTTTGACCGTATTGCCTTCTTAGAATTCCGTTTCGGGTTCCTCCAGGCAGAATGAACGCTGGCCTTGTGGACGCTGTATTGCAACCCTTCAGGGCCCACCTTGTTTCCTGTCCTATGTGGAGACAGACTTGACTCTAACGCGGTGAGGTCGGAATCCGCCCTGCCTATAAGATCTGACTGTCTAGCGCAGCCAAGGTTAGACTCTCAGGCTGGATTTGTCTCTCTTTTTAAAGTAAGGATCGCTTGACTCCCTTGTACTCTGCTCATACGCAATCCTCTTTCTGGACCTCCGTGCATATGGCATGTTTCCCCCCAAACAAGCAACCGTGGCCCCGACTTTGGAGCCAATCTTACACCCCTAGCCTGTACAGCTTCCCGGCCTCTGCTCCTGAGCCTTGCTCTCTGCCCTGGAGCCCCCTTGGCTGCTTCCACTCAGGGTATCCCCCGGTCTGAGTGCCGTGCTTTCCTTTGTCGAGGACCCATCACCCTCAAGGTGACTTAGTTCAATTGCACGTCTACCCTGGAACGTTCGTCCTCAGTGAATTGGGGGCAGACACACCTAATTTCCCAGATGGGCGGGCCCTGAAAGAAGGTCAGAAACCATGCGAAATCATTACTAAAGATTTTGGAGTGCGATCGACTCCGTGTTTTGGGCCCGGCTGAAAATAAGGATGTTTTCTCTTCATGCTCTGGATAGAGAGGGGTTCTTTCTATTGACACGAGAGAGAGAAAGATTGGAGACTCCCCAGAGGCAAACTTGCTAAAATGATTCACTAGCCCTTTATTTCTTTGTCAAAGCAGTGTCAAACATCATCCACATCATTTCCAGCTTTTCTCTCATCTTCTGCGCGAAGGAAAGATCCAGGCATCTCCCCAGTGGCCTAGGCCTCATATCCCGCTCGGATCACTAGGTGACAGGGCAGACAGCCGGCCTGGCTGGCCCGATTGGCATCCATTCCAATAGGGGCTGAGATACATAAGGAGGATGGGAATCAACCCTTCTAACCCCTTCCATTATCTCCCGCATCAAAGAACTTTGTCTTCTCAATAGGACACCTTTCTTTTCTTTTTTTAAACTCTGTGTGTGTGTGTGTGTGTGTGTGTGTGTGTGTGTGTGTGTGAAATGTAAAATGCGGCATACATACAGAAACATTTACAAAATATAAAAGCACTGTTTAATAAATTCTTGTAAGCACTCCTAAAACGACCTCCAAGGACAAAGCAAACAAACAAACCCAAACCCCATTTGGCATCCTAAAAGCGTTCAGCTTACTGTTCTTAACCAAAAACGCTCAACTGTACCTGAAATAACCCTCCTCTGACTTTTATGGTCATCGCTTTTTGCCTTTTGTTGTAGTTTGAACACTTAGTGGGAGCCCCAAATAGTGTGGGTTTTGTTTGTTTGTCTGCTGGTTTATTTTGTACCTTTCTGTAAATGGCATTATACAGCCTATATCTTTGGTCTGGCTTCTTTTGCTCATTGTTATATTTTTGAGCTATTCCCATGTGTTTATATAATAAATATATAGAAGACATTCATTCTCACTCATTGGTGTATAGTGTTTCCTCATATAAAATACTAAATTGGGGGCACCCGGGTGGCTCAGTCAGTTGAGTGTCCAACTTTGGCTCAGGTCATGATCTCCCGGTTCCTGAGTTTAAGCTCCGTATCAGGCTCTGTGCTGACACCTCAGAGCCTGGAGCCTGCTTCGAATTCTGTGTCTCCCTCTCTCTGCCCCTCCCTTGCTTGTGCTCTCTCTGTCTCTCAGAAATAAATAAATAAACATTGCAAAAACATTAAATTGTATCCTTTCTGTTGATGAATGTGGTTGATGTTTTCTAAATGGGGCCATTATGAATAACACTGCTTGAGAACATTTTTGTACATATCCCAATTCACTCTAAAAAATAGAAGCCAGTCTGAATTTAAAGACAAAGAAGACTTTTAAAGAGAATTTTCAGATCTTGTACATTTTTTTCCCTCTTGTTACATTACTGGGGAGGCATGTACCAATTCTTACTGCCTTACTAGTCTGTTTGTCTCACCCAATTTCTGTAAAACGGAAAAGTCTTTTCAGTGACAAGGCTGGAGGGATTCAAGTTCCTAAAACCCTTTTTTACCAAGGAAACCACATGTCACCTGGATTCTAGAACTGCGGTGCCACGATTTGCCAGTGCTAAAACCTAGGAAATGAGATTTGACCACATTAAGCTCCAGGATTTTTTTAAAGACCAAATTAAAAGGAAACAAATTATTCTTATGCTTAAGTTATATTATGCACAAGACATTTTGCCATTCATTCAGTAGCTATCTTATTAAAGCACTTCTAAAACAGGGTGAAATAGGGAATATTAATCATATCTCTACTTTGCTATTTCTATCTGCAGATTGTTTCAGATGAATACGTGAAATAGTATATGCAAAGTGATTAGCAGAGTTGAAATTAAATACATATTCACATGTTCATTATAATTAATCTTGCCTTATCACTGTCTGTGCGTGCATTTTTTTTTATGTTCCCAGACACTAAATTCATTGTATCCACATCTGACCGAATCAGTGCACTTGATTTTGTAATCATATTTACTTCTGTCTGATCCCTGTAATTTTTATTTGTGTCAGTCTAAACTAAGTGTGGGAACAAGAAGCCAATGAGAAACACAACTACTATAGGATATAAACTGAGTTTTCACCCTAACTGAGTAACTTTCTTTAAAACATCTTTAGTCCCCTGATTAAAACACAGCAAAAAAAAAAAAATAATAATAATAATAAAATAAAATAAATAAAAAAATAAAAAACTGGAATCCAGATTTTAAAAGTAGCTCTTATTTAAATAAACCCCAGGTCCCTGGAAAGCACTGCTCAGAGCTGAGGATCACACTGGATCTCCATTTAGGTTACTAAGAAAAATGACGAGAAAGATGCCAGGATTTTTGCGGCTACATTTCAGATCTATTTCTTCTCTGTTTCAGGTCGGGGCTTTAGCACATTATTTCAGTGTGCCAGGGAAATAGAGCAGTTTCTGCAGCACCCGTTTGCAAGGCTCGTCTTGCCACAGGATTAGGAAGGGAGCGCTCAGTCACGTTGAATCCACTTCTCCGAATAGGAGGAAGCTGTCACAGAAGAGGAATGAAGTCATTACGGAGCAGCCCTCGTTCCCCCCACCCATCCCTGCTGGTTCCCAGCTGTTCTGTTTCAGTCTCTTGGTGGCCAACAAGATAATGCATCTCGCTAACAAGACGAGGACCGCTTAGGTATCATGGCTGCTGACGCCAAGCCAGAGGACAAAGAAGTGTACGAGAGCCATTGTGCAGGGAAAATATCTCTCGAGTATAAACTGTGTATATCACGCTACGTGCAATATTAGCCAGCAGGGTTCAGCTGTCATTTCACAGAGTGACTGCATAGATTTCATCTTTCGTAATAATGGTTTTAAAAAAGAAAATTAAAGAGGCGCCTGGGCGGCTCAGTCGGTTAAGGGTCCGACGCTTGACCTCGGCTCAGGTCATGGTCTCACAGTTAGTGAGTTCAAGCCCCACATCGGGCTCTGCACTGATGGCATGGGGCCTGCTCGGGATTCTCTCCCTCCCTGTCTCTGCCCCTCTCCCACTCGTGTTCTCGCTCTCTCCCTCTCTCTGTGTGTCTCTCTCTCAAAAGAAATAAATACAGTTTTGAAAAAAAAGCAGAAAGAAAATTAAGAACATTTATCCTTCGGGTGCCCATCCGCCCTCGGGGTGCTGCAGTTTCTTAAATCTGGTTTACTCGGCTTATTTTTTTTTTTCCGGTACAAACTTAGTCTCTTGAAGCTAATCCCTTGGGCAGTTATGTCAGAAGCTTTAGCTCACGTCTGTCTGAAAGACTGATTCCTGAGACTTCTTTCACATCATGTGAGGGCCTGCAGCAGAGACGGCAACCAAGGGGAGCAGTGGGGATGATGTTCTAGTATCTGAGCAAAAGGAGCACGTCAGCAGAATCCAACACTAAGCTGCAGCCATTTGGACCTGGCCGTGCCCCAAGCCAGTCCTCCGATCATTAGTGCGACTCCATTTGCCAGCCCTGGAGTGAGACACAATACAATAGAATCCCTGGCAAAGGACTTGTCTGGGAGCATAAAGGAAGGAGGTTGAGGGGATGGTATGGCTTATGTAATCTGTTCTATTTCCTTCTGGCTGCCTTGAGACTAAGTCATCCACGGTCCAGGGTAAGACTGGCCACGCAATGTCACCAAATTGTCAACAATTCACTAAGAAAAAATGGGAGTGTGTGAGTTTCAAGAGGGAGTTGACGATGATACCATCGGAATCTGTTTCCTAAGTTGGAAGTTCAAAACTAACGTTCGTAACAGCAAGCTTCGTTCCGCTCAGCAATGTATAGGGTATCGTTTTTGAAATGCTTCATAGACGTGGGAACCACAATGCATCTTCTCGGTGGGGGAAAGACAATAAATTTTTTTTTTCAACGTTTATTTATTTTTGGGACAGAGAGAGACAGAGCATGAACGGGGGAGGGGCAGAGAGAGAGAGGGAGACACAGAATCGGAAACAGGCTCCAGGCTCTGAGCCATCAGCCCAGAGCCTGACGCGGGGCTCGAACTCACGGACCGCGAGATCGTGACCTGGCTGAAGTCGGACGCTTAACCGACTGCGCCACCCAGGCGCCCCATCGGTGGGGGGAAGACAATAAACAGGAGAAAATAAGCTGTCTAAAGTAGCTGGGCAATTTTAGGAAAACCCGGTGTTCTTTGCAGTCAGACTCCAAGTAATTTCAATACCGCAGCTAGGAGCCCAGAGGCCAAAATCTATCACTCTCCATAAAGGAACAAGACTTTCAGGAGTTTTAACCTGAGGGTAGAAAGCAATCTCCATAGCAACTGCAATTACTCAGGTACTTACTTTTTGCCAATCACTATACTAACAGCCAGCTCCCGCGAGACTTTGCAAGGTTAAGCCTTCCTGTGCCCATTTTACGTCCTCCAAACTGAGGTCCAGATTGGTTAAATAACTTCCTGAGATCACACAACTAAGAAATTACAGAACTGATGTTGGAAATCCAATTCTGCCTCTTTCCAAGTTCCACTTTATTTTTTGAATGTTTATTTATTTGGAGAGAGAGATAGAGCATGCACCCATGCTCATGTGTGGGGCAGGGGCAGAGAGACAGGGAGAGAGAGAGAGAGAGAGAGAGAGAGAGAGAGAGAGAGAGAGTCTCAAGCAGGCTCCATGCTGTCAGCCCAGAGTCTGACTCCGGGCTCGATCCCGTGAACTGTGAGGGCATGACCTGAGCCAAAATCAAGAACCAGACGCTGAACCAACTGAACCACCCAGGTGCCCCACAAATTCTATTTTATTCATGTTCATGATGCTACCTTAGCTTTTCTTTCTCTGAAGAATTCATTCATTTGTTCTTTTATTCAAAAATTACTCAATGCCCGATATGTCGTAGACAATGTTCTAGATCTTAGTATTATAGCAGTGAATGAAACGAAGCCCCCACTCACATGTATCTCACACTCCAGTAAATAGTCTGTAAAGAAACACAAAGTAGAAAATGGGATGGGACTAATGGAATACTACTTTAAATAGGTGGTCAGGGGCGCCTGGGTGGCTCAGTCAGTTAAGCGTCCAACTTTGGCTCCGGTCGTGATCTCGTGGTCCGTGGGTTCGAGCCCCGCGTCGGGCTCTGTGCTGACAGCTCAGAGCCTGGAGCCTGTTTCAGATTCTGTGTCTCCCTCTTTCTCTGACCCTCCCCTGTTCATGCTCTCTCTCTGTCTCAAAAATAAATAAATGTTAAAACAAATTAAAAAATAAATAAATAAAATAAATAAGGGGTCAGGAAAGGTCTCCCCAAAGACATAATATTGAAGTGAGTAGGTAAGACAAGGGAGAAAGATAGCTATATATTGGGGGGAAGATTTTTCCAGGCAAACGAGAGAGAAAATAAAAATGCCCTGAGAGAGAAGGGTGCATCCTCCAGGGAGAAAATGACCAGGCAGGCAGGGAAAGAGTAGAAAATGAGAGCAGAGAGGGTAGAAGGGACCTGTAGGGAACCCTAAAGGCTCTTATTGGCTATAGTGAGGAATGTGGATTTTATTCTAAGTGTGATGCGAAGTCATGAGATGGTTGAAAGTACAGAAGGGGCATGATCTCATTTCCTTTTGAAAAGGATTACCAGGGCTGCTGTGAAAAGAATAAGCTTTAGGGGGTATAGGTTAAGAAGAAAGGCCAACAGAAGAGTTGGGCAGCTGTCTCAGTGGTCCAGATGAGTAACGATAGTGGAAAACTGGATACCCAAGAAAGAGAAATGGCAAGAAAGACTCCAAGGTTTGGGGCTTGAACAACCGGGTGGGATGAGGTACCGTGGCTGACGCTGAAAGGCTGGTGCCTGTGTAGATTTGATGGAGGAGGTGTGGAACCAAGAGTTCAATCTGAACGTGTTCAACAATGGCAGCCTCAGACTTTTAGCCGAATATGGCAAATAAAAAGTTGATTGGAATATGAAATCCAAGATGATATCGGGGATAAAATTAGCTCTTTCAGTGGAACATTGAAGAGTATCTCTTTGTATAACCCTTTGCCATGCGTGATCTTAAATTAATCCAACACTCCATTCTTATTCATTATTAGATAAATCACTATTAATAGCAATTGTTACCATGTATTAAGCACATGTTGTAGGTGAGACGTAAGTGCTTAAAATGCATTATCTTCTTCAATTCTTACTATACATCAGAGGAAGTTTCTATTATTATCTACTTCTAATAAATATGAAAACTGAGGAGCACCTGGGTGGCTCAGCTGATTGAGCGTCCAACTCTTGAGGGTCATGGGATCGAGCCCCGTGTCTGGCTCCACGCTGAGCACGGTGCCTGCTTAGGATTTGCTCTCTCTCTCCCTCTGCCGCTCCCCCCTTCTCCCTAAAATTAAAAAAACAAACTGAGGCACAAGGAAAATTAAAATATTTTAACTGGTATCCTTCAGCTCATAAGTGATGGAACTTGTCCTTAAAATCTAGGACGAAACAGACCACGACGGGACATCAACCTAATGGTAGAGTAAACAGCTGCCAAACACTCATCCTTTCACAGAAACATCACAAAAACAAGCGGAGGGAGGAACAATCTTTTTTTTTTTTTTTTCAGAAATCTGGAAAATAGGCTTACAAAAACTAAGCAAATACTCAATGGAGAAAAAAGGAAACTTTAAAATGCTGCTGTCAGGGATGTCCACTCTCACCACTGTTATTTAACACACTACTGAAGTCCTAGATTCAGCAATGAGACAACAGAAAGAAATAAAAAGCATCCAAATAGGCAAGGAAGAAGTCAAACTTACACCATGTGTGGATAACAGGATACTCAATATAGAAAACCCAAAAGCCTCCACCCCAAAATTGCTAGAACTGGTACAAAAATTCATTAAAGTCACAGATCACAAACTCGATATACAGAAATCGGTTGCATTTCTATACACCAATAATGAAGCAGCAGAAAGAAAAATCAAGGAATCAATCCCATTTAATTGCACCAAAAATCACGATACCTAGGAATAAACCTAACCAAAGAAATACACGATCTGTATTCTGAAAACTGTAAAACACTGATGATGAAAGAAATTGAAGATGACACAAGGAAATGAAAGATAGTCCGTGATGATTGGAAAAACAAGCATTGTTAACATATCCATACCACCCAAAGTAATGCACAAATTTAATGCATCCCTATCAAAATACCACCAGCAATTTTCACAGGGCCAGAGCAAACAATCTGAAAATTTGTGTGAAACCACAAAAAACTCTGAATAGCCAAAGCAATCTTGAAAATGAGAAGCAAAGTTCGAGGCATCGCAATTCTGATGTCAGGTTACAGTACAAAGCTGTAGTCATCAAGACAGTATGGTACTGACACAAAAACAGACACATAGAGCAAAAGAACAGAATAGAAAACCAAGCAATAAGCGCACAATTATATGGTCAACTAATCTTTGACAAAGCAGGAAAGAATATCCAACGGAAAACAGACAGTCTCTTCAACAAGTGGTGTTGGGAAAACCGGACAGCGACATGCAAAAGAATGAAACTGACCACTTTCTTACACCATACACAAAAATAAACTCAAAATGGATGAAAACTTAACTGTAAGACAGGAAGCCATCAAAATGCCGGAGGAGAAAATAAGCAACAACTTCTTTGACCTCAACTGCAACAACTTCTTGCTAGACATGCCTCTGGAGGCAAGGGAAACAAAAGCAAAAATGAACTATTGCGACCTCATCAAGATAAAAAGCTGTGTACAGTGAAGGAAACAATCAGCAAAACTAAAATGAAACCAACAGAATGGGAGAAGACACATATCAGATAAATTACATATCAGATAAAGCAAATTACATATCAGATAAAGCGTTAGTATTCCAAATCTATAAAGAACTTATCAAACTCAACACCCGAAAAACAAATAATCCAGTGAAGAAATGGGCAGTCAGTTGAGCATCCAACTCTTGGTTTTGGCTCAGGTTATGATCTCACAGTTCATGGAATCGAGCCCCATGTCGCACTCCATGCTGTCAGCATGATTAAAATATTTACTTTGGATAGTAAACAGAGAAGAGAGAGCCATAAATTATGCCTTGGATAGAATGTCATAGATGTCTTTACCAAAACAATGATATTCAGTTTGAACAAAAGGATGTAAGGATACATATAACCAAAGTATATGCATGCCTCAGAGACTTGATTTCATACAAAAGCCAAGGTTAAAAATATAAATAAATTTAGGGGCACCGGGGTAGCTCAGTCGGTTGTGTCTATTGATTTTGGCTCAGGTCATGATCTCCCGGTTTGTGAGTTTGAGTCCCGCATCGGGCTCCACATTGACAGTGTGGAGCCTGCTTGGGATTCTCTCTCTCTCTGTCTCCCTCTCTCTCTGCCCTTCCCCCATTCTCTTGAAATAATTAAGCTTTAAAAATGAATAAGTTCATATATACAACTATAAATATAATATACTGAATGTAATAGGCGAAATAGAATGTAAATTGTATACAATAAAACATAATAAACGTACAATATATTTAAATATAATACATTAAAACTATATAAAATATAAGTAAAATATAATACATATGGTATATACTGTATCACATGTAACATATTGTAAGTTTTCCGCCACCAGAATCTTTGCAAAGATAAAACCTAAAAGAAGTGGAGTGAAAGGTCTTCATGGACTATCCAGTTACCTTCCAGAACGGTTAAATAACGTTATGATTTTTCTAACGTTTGACTCAAGCTCAACGTGTTAAAAATTCTTAGAGGAGACACTTATATTTTCCTCCACACGGACAATCTCCATTTTAGACTTTTTAGCTTCAGCTAAGCCAGCTCCCTCACAGTTGCGAGCTTGCTGGACGGCCCTAGAAATGGCCCTACCAAGTGGGGCTCACCCTGCAACACATACGTGGGAGACAGAAAAATGAGGCTGTGAAGGAAATTGTCCCTAGATTTCTTTCTAGTGCTGTCTACACCACCACCTCCTCCTCCAGATTGCACTAGCTTGCTTCCCCTTACCACCTACTGCCTCCACTCATCTCCCTCTCTCTTTCTCTCTCTCTCTCTGTCTCTCTCAGACACACACACACACACACACACACACACACACACATCTCCTAGTCTTCTCTCTCATTTGTAGGCCATCTGTTTAAGAGAAAAAGATTACTTGACAAGACAGGAGCAAAAGCGAGTACTTTTCCCAAAAGCTAGTCGCTTTGACGTCCCCTTAAGATCCTATCTATGTGTGAAGAGCCATATTTATTCTTGTAGTTTCCATGCCTCCTTTCTTGGTTGCTCCAGCCTGTGCTGCTCTCCCTTCCTTGAACTCTGGCTGCGGTTGGAGTCCGTATTCTGCCTTTTACGGAAATAAATAGAGGGGCTTTTTTCCTTAATATCACTGACATTCATGTTCTCTTGTGCACTGCTGGTCCATCTCTGGAAGGATTCTTCATCTGTAAAGTCTTCCCCTATAAAATCTCTACCTTGCAGAATCTTGTCAAAATTAAAGATAACAAAACATTTTTAAACGAAGTAGCACATCTGCCACGCAGAAGGTGTCAAATAAATAATTCTCCTTCCCTTCCCTCCTTTTGTATCTCCAATGGCCAGCACAGCTCTTGGGTAAAGAGTAAGCGTGTCAATAAACAGAATGAAGAGGTGTTGATTGATTGTATCCATTCAAACGCTGGTCTTTTCTATACCCTTTGGCATTAAATAATTTTTCAAGGCCATAGTGAAAGAACCCAGTGCTCTTTACGCTCCTTCCCTCGATTAATTTCCTCTCAACTATTGTTCTGCCTAATTATAGAGCACCTCTTCAGGCTCATCTGCAGTTATTAGCTGATTCCAAAGCTTGTTTGTGAATTCCATTGAAATTTTGACTTTAAGGGCTAATTTCTAATGATGTCATTAAAGTAAACAGTTCAGGAAAGCTGCCAGTGTGTGTACTATGAATGCACCGCTGGTGAAAGCCCTTATTCTGCCCAGCATACACTGAATGCATAAAATATCCAGAATGTACGCTCCGTTGCTCATGTAGCAGACAATATCCCAGCAGATCTGCAGCTCAGCGTGCAGTAGCAAGCAAAGACTCGAGCCCAGAAAACTGTATCACATAGGCCTGGGATTTCTATTCATGATAAAGAAGGAGCAGAAACCCTTGGCTGGGCTTAGGCATCACCTGGGATCTCGGTACTATGAGAAGCTCTATGAGTGGACGCAAGCATCTAGCTCACTAATGGGGCGAGAGCATCACAACCTCCCGGCAATCCCTGTGTCCCACAGACCTGAGGACCGTTCTCAGAGTCAAGGAAGTCAGCCCATCCCACCCCCAGCACAACCAACCACTCTAACGGCCTGCATGTTCTATGGCCAAGCTGTGTAGGTCATGAGCTTTATACTGGAGGACATTCAGCTAGTGAGCTCGCCCTCTCTGCATGTCCTTGTGGCCACTCTCCCCAGAAAGGCAGCATCGGCTATTGAGACAGGGATGCTTTCAAACGCTAAGAGCTATTATTCTAAAGCTCATACAGAAGCGGTACAGGTGTCGGGAGTCCGGCTGCACAGAAGCCACCCACATAGTTAAAGCCCCTGTGAGCTGTGATTTCTGCAGCACTGGAAAGCCTTCCTTCCTTCAACATGACAACGCCTTCCCGCCCGAAGCTCCTAAAAGTGAGCGAGTGGATTCTATTCTTCAGTTAGAAATAGGATCAGAATCGTACCTTGCAGTCACGGCAGAAAGAAACCGCAAAGCCCTCTCCCCCCAAACTGTGAGCCTCCTCCATGCAATCAAGGAGACGACGTCTTCTTCATCTACTTGTCACAGCCAGTGCTCACCAATGATAGCAGAGCGTAGCTTAGAACTGCTTTAGAAAAGGGACAGAGGGGCGCCTGGGTGGCCCAGTCGGTTGAGCGTCCGACTTCGGCTCAGGTCACGATCTCACAGTCCGTGAGTTCTAGCCCCGCGTCAGGCTCTGTGCTGCCAGCTCAGAGCCTGGAGCCTGCTTCCGATCCTGTGTCTCCCTCTCTCTCTGCCTCTCTCCCGCTCCTGCTCTGTCTCTCTGTGTCAAAAATAAATAAACATTAAAAAAAAAAAAAAGGGACAGAGATGAAGGCAAATGTGGCTTCGAGCAACAACCATTTCTATTTAAGTTTTTCTCATTTCTTCTCTTTTAAATCTCTATAACATTCACAGGATAACCAACAAACAGAAATGACTTTGAAGATGCTGGCTCAAGGTGAAAAATGGAGCCCGTATGTTGAACTGTCCCTGCCTCTCAAATCCCACCAATATGATAAAAGGAACGTAAGAAAAGCAAAATCGACACCTGTGTCTAAAACAAAGAAACAGCACCATTCGCTTGTACAAAATTTCAAGGAATTTCTGCAAGAAACCATGCGGACAAGAATAAGGTGAGGGGTCCTTGACCGGCACCCGGATCACTGCATGAAAGGAAAACGTGCCCAAACGTGCCCGTGAGGGAGGCGGGGGGTGCAGGGAGCCGCAGCAAACTCCACTAACCATTAAAGTCAGGTCTGGGGAACATCAATGCAGATTAGATCATGATGCCTCCACTGTCGCTGGAAAAGCTTGCCGTGCTAACACCCAAGAAGAACCACGAGCATCACTGCCCCCTCTCGGCTTTCATCTTGCAGGGCCTTGGGCTAAGCATGGTCATGGGAAGGCAGTGAGAAAATTCAGCCAAGGTGCAGGTGAAGAATCAATAAAAATGAAATTCCATCACTTCCCTAAGGGCTGGCAATACAGAATATACAGTTAAAGGAGGAGAAACCTCATTGCTTTAATAATAGAATAAATAAAAAAATAGTTTATTAAATATATAATGGCTTTATTATTAAAAAATCTGTTAGAAGAAAATAGAAATATTTATCTATATGATATCATTTATATTTTAGTTCTCCCAAAATATGACCCCAAAGACAGAATCTTGAAAGAACGATCGACTTGAAAACAAGTACACTTAACATTAAAATATTAAACACTTAAAATTTTGATTAAAAAGTAAAATTAAAAATTTAAACACTATTAAAATATTGGGGTATATACTAAAATCTTTGTTTTAAACTAAAATCTTTATAGCAAATCCCTAATATAAAAAGAATGCTAGCACATTAATATAAGAAAAATAAAGTCTCTGAAATCTTCAACAAAATAGAAATGAGCCTCAAATATATTAACAAAATGTTGAAGCATACCATACCAAATATTAAAACTATGCGATATAATTTTTTAAAAATACCAAACAAACTGCATATAAATTATAACACACCAATGGTAAGAATCAAAAATGGGCACTGTTGGGGCACCTGGGTGGCTCAGTCGGTTAAGCGGCCGACTTCAGCTCAGGTCATGATCTCGCGGTCCGTGACTTCGAGCCCCGCGTCGGGCTCTGTGCTGACAGCTCAGAGCCTGGAGCCTGTTTCAGATTCTGTGTCTCCCTCTCTCTGACCCTCCCCCATTCATGCTCTTTCTCTCCCTGTCTCAAAAATAAATAAAACGTTAAAAAACAAAATTAAAAAAAAAAACGGGCACTGTTATGCCTGTGAGAATACAAATTGGCACAATCTTTCTTTAGCACAATTGGTAAAATGGACACATTTTCACCAGTCCCATGACTAGGGAATGATTCTAATAAAATAAGTACAAATATATCCAAAAATGTAGCCAAAGTATGTCAATTGCAGTACTGCTTGAAATTGCAGAAGATCACAAACATATTGCCTTATGCTAAGCAAAGTCAGTCAGAGAAAGGCAAATATCATACGATTTCACTTATATGTAGAATTTGAGAAACACAACAGATGAACATAGGGGAAAGGAAGGAAAAATAAGATAAAAACAGAGATGGAGGCAAACCATAAGAGACTCTAGAATACAGAAAAAAATAAGTGAGGGTTATTTCCGGAGGGGTGTTGGGGTGGGGGGATGGGCTAAATGGGTGATGGGCATTAAAGAGGGCACCTGTTGGGATGAGCACTGGGTGCGACATATAAGTGACGAACCACTCAACTCGACTCCTGGAATCATAAAAAAACAAACAACAAAAATGATAACTGTGGGAGGTGCTGGACGTGTTAACTAACCTCATACGATTATCGTTGAGCGATACATACGTATATTAAGTCGTCACCTTGTACACCTTAAACTTACACAATGTTATGCGTCAATCATATTTCAGTAAAGTGGAAAAATTTTTTAAAAAGTAAATACATTTGCAAAGGAATTGGAAATGATGTAAATGTTCCACATCAGGGATGATAAAAGCCATGTGGTTATATGTAGTCATTAAAAGGTATACACATAGAGCTAACAGAAAATAGATTTTATGATAAAACGGCATGTTTAAAAATTTGCATATATATATATATGATTTAATTATGTTAATATGCATGCATTCAGTCACTTCCTATGACTTTATAGAACTTGTATTTGAGTAGAAATCTATATATTTCATAATACATGTAGCTAGAGGGTTAGAGATCAACACGATCATAGTAATTATCTCAAGCTGATTGAAATTTGTAAAAATGAAAAAGCTACTTTAAATGACCCTTGAGAAATAATAATGCCATGTTTGACCTAAGTCAAATTACCAGTTACTACACGGATTTTCAAACACTAGTGCTTGAATCCACACATTTGCTTTGGAATAAGCTTCCATGTCCAGTCTACACTTAAGTCAACAGAATGTGCTGCTTAATAGTTTTGCTTGAATTAATACTTTCATTAAAACTTTCTCGGGGCGCCTGGGTGGCTCGGTCCGTTGAGCATCCGACTTCGGCTCAGGTCATGATCTCGCGGTCTGTGAGTTCGAGCCCCGCGTCGGGCTCTGTGCTGACAGCACGGAGCCTGCTTGGGATTCTTTCCCTCTCTCTCTGCCTCTCCCCCACGTGCTCTCTCTCAAAACTAAACATTAAAAAGAAATCTTTCCCTTCTACAAATGAGTGTGAATTGAAGGAAGGAGAATTATTTTCTCCCAGCATCCCTCTCCCCCTTCTCTATAGAATCAAACACATATTGCCCCCAAATTTCATTGAGATTCAAGGGATATTCCTTAAGGGGTATATGTAAATCACACAAAATTGACAACAGTGGCAGAGTCTTCACAGTTGAATTTTTAAAAATTTTTTTTACATTTATTTATTTTTGAGAGACAGAGAGAGACAGAGCACAAGTGGGGGAGGGGCAGAGAGAGAGGGAGACACAGAATGGGAAGCAGGCTCCAGGCTCTGAGCCATCAGCACAGAGCCCGACGTCGGGTTCGAACTCATGAACCATGAGATCATGACCCGAGCCGAAGTCGGGGCGCTCAACCGGCTGAGCCACCCAGGTGCCCCAGAGTCTGGTGCAGATTCTGTGCCACTCTCCCTTGTAGAAGACTAATAACTTGTAGGTGTTGGAATGATTAGAAAAATGACAATTTATGAGGCACCTGGGTGGCTTAGTCTGTTGAGCTCCCAACTCTTGATTTTGGTTCCGATCATGATCCCAGGCTTGGGGGATCAAGCCCCACATCGGACTCCATGCTGAGTGTTGAGCCTGCTGCTTGGGATTCCCTCCCTCTCTCTGTGTGTGTCACTCTCCCCCACTCATGCACTCTCTCTCCGCCCCCCTCTCTTTCAAATAAAAAAAGAAAAGAAAAGAAAAATGACAATTTGTGCATTCAGAGCCTTTATATAAATATCACTTGTTCTAGATTGCTCTCCTTCTACTCTCCCAAACTACTTAAAAGCTTTTGCATTTCACATCATTTCCATGCCTTTCTCTCATTCATTTATCCCTACCTAGTTGAAATACATCTCAAGAAATCCCTCACTCCAGGCTCTAGTGTCAGCACTAGGAAAGCTGGATTTTCACCTTTCAACAACTCATAACCTCTCGGGGGAGAGTACACGTATATCTGAGAATTATTAAAGTATTATTAAATAGTATGTCTCAGTTACACATTGTGTGTCACTAACTTTTAATTCAGAAAAATATATATATGGCTACCATAACACTGAGACTCATGTTTTTTTAATTTATAAGAGACAGAGTTAACAATGGCCCTTCTTTTTCAAAAGAGATATTTCAAAATGGCTAATAAACACATACCGTTTTACACGCTTTGCAAAGCTCTGCCCTTCTATGCGCAACATGGGGGATATATAGAAGCAACTTGAATCGTCTCTGCCTTCAAGTTGAAAGAAAGAAGATAAAGCATAAAAAAGAGATCTAATATTCACTCCCGTGTCATGATATTGTATAATTTGAGACCCACCATCCCAGAAACCCTATGAGGAATATATTAACGCATGTTCTGAGAAACCAAAGCACGAGAAAATGGTACCTGGTGTGCTCAAGGCCCCCAGATAGTGACCCACCGAAGTATTCCTTTGGATAAAGAAGGAAACAGAAAATATTGTAAAACTTTCAATTCCTATCGAATGCTCCAATATGAAATTACAAGAATGTTGTTTCCATCCTCTGATTTGCCTTAAATCTAGACTGTTGGGCTTATGTATCTTTGCTTCAGCTGGCCACACATCTCATTCTTGGATAAGCAGAAAGCCAAATCACATATGAAAATAAGATTATTATAGAATGACAATTATCCCTTCTTCTTCCACTCCTATAATCACTCCCCCCCCCCACCACTGCATTTCTAAGATTTTGCAGCAAATCTCGGGAAAAAAGACCATCTGGCCATTTTTTATTCAACCCTTCACAGGCTTCTGAGAAATCAATAAAGAGTAAAAAGCTCATGCATTAGCTGTAACTGGAAATAAGGAAGTGCTCGTGCAATCGTGTTTGTATTCATATATATGTATGTATGTATGTACGTCTTTTTGGAAACAGGCGTCCCAGCTAATTCGTACAGAGGAGTTCGACGCCATATGATTTGGGTACTAGTCTCTCAACCTATGATTTCCAGTGAGAGATTCTGCATTTCTTAGTGATTTTACCCAGACTCCTTTTCATCTCTCAAAAATAAGAAACAAACCATGCAAATGTCCCTAACATGAAGAAAGAGTTGCATTTAGGGCTTGATCTCTTGAACACCTGCCCTTTTCTGAAAAGCTTCTCCATTCCAATTTACTTGGTCATGCTTTCTCCACCTACCAACCATGACCGCCCTTCCTTACCTGTCCCTAATTCATGCCCGCTGATGCTCCCGCACCCCACCAGACCTCCACCTCGAAAGCCTCTGCGCCCACTATTACGCCAGCCCCCTTTCCATATCTTTCATTGTACCGAGAACATGAGGATCAGACATTTTTTCTTCACAGCCGCCATACCCCCATCTCTTTCTGAGCTTCTCTCCTTCTCCCCCTTCCCAATTCCATCTTCAGATTTGTTCCTCTATTGTTTCTTTCCTGTCAATGTTTAATTATCTCTCTCCTTCCCTTCTCAGCATACTTCTCAGGAAAGGATCTAGCTTCAAGTCCTCAGATTTACTCCTCAACCCACTGTAAATTGGCCTCAACCCATTGTATACTGGCCTCTTTCACAATCCCCCAGAAACCACTTTTGGATAAATTTATCAGCAGTTTCAAGCTCTGCTTTATCATTAAAATATGTGCAATGCAAGAATTTTGTTAATCACTAAAAGTTAGCACTTACCAAAGACAATTCAGTTATTCTTGTACAAGGCTGGATATTCCCTTTAAACGCCAATGGATGTTGGTTGAATAGTTGAATAGCGACACGTGTCTTTGATAGATTATTACATATTATTTTTGTGACATCATATCTGTAAAAAGCTTTTATTTATATTGTTGTGATTGTTAACAAGAAACGACAGGCCCAAAATGGAGTCGCTTGGGTTAAGCCCATGACATCTAACCAAGATTTAATACATGACCTAACTGCCACTTCAGCTTTCCCCAGGAATATAATTCTAACCAGTCAGTCTGGAATTTTCTGGTCGGCACCAATGAGGTAATCTGCCACAACTTAGTCCCTTTATGACCCCCAAAGGAAGATGAGGTAACCCCCAGGAGACACTTTGGTCCCCTAAAGGAAGGAGACCTCATCTGAAACAACCTTCTTTCATTTATGACTTCCTTGTCCTGCCTTTAAAAACCTTTTCCTTTCTGTAGCCCTTGGGATCTCCTTTCCACTTGCTAGTTGGGATGCTGCACAAATTATGAATCGTTCAATCAAGCCAATTAGATCTTCAACTCTACCTAGCTGAAGTTTATTTTTTTAACAGAATCAGGATTTTGACATAAGTAATTAATGCCAAATTAGACAATCTTGAATCATTGTCGTTTCTACCTTTTTTTCTTTGTATTGGTTTTGATCTAGAGAAATTTTGCTCTGCTAAGGCAACAGGAAAAGTAAGTCTTAATGAAATTTTTACGCAATGCTAGATGCAAATGTACTTTACATATCATGTTTAAATATGTAATGGAACCACATGTGATAAATTATTACAGGATATTTTTAAAATTTAATTTTATCATATAAATTGCCATATATCATATTTACCGTCTCTTAAAACATTGCCTACATCCATATATTCTGTTAAAAATTATTCTTCTTACAAATTTTTATGGTAGGAAATCAAATGAAAACACAAAATTAGCAATATTTTGCTTAATTTATCTAAACATTCTCCTTATTGAGACTATACCTTGATTTATTATTGCCAGAATATAGAATCTATTACTAGTATTTTGTGTGCAGGTATATTCTCCTGTATAGACATACAAGAATTTATATTTTATTAGAATGTTACATAATGTTGCATATTTCACATCGTTTCTTTTAATTTAGACAAATTCTCTAAATTAAAAAAATATATATTTATAGTTCTTTTAAAAGTACAGTAGCAGAATCTCGATCTGTTTGGGTTTTTAATAAATTTTGCTAACATGGTTTATAATTTTAAAAATGGTTGAGGGGCACCTGGGTGGTTTAGTCACTTAAGTATTCAGCTCTTGATTTTGGCTCAGGTCACGATCTCATGGTTCATGAGTTCAAGACCTACGTCAGTCTCCACACTGACAGTGTGGAGCCTGCTTGGGATTCTCTGTCTACCTCTCTCTCTGCCCCTCCCCTGCTTGCTGTCTTTCTCTCTTAAAATAGATTTAAAAAGTAAATAAAACAGGGGCGCCTGGGTGGCTTGGTTGGTTAAGCGTCCGACTTGGGCTCAGGTCATGATCTCATCACTCCTGAGTTCAAGCCCTGCATCTGGCTCTGTGCTGACAGCTCAGGGCCTGGAGCCTGTTTCAGGTTCTGTGTCTCCCTCTCTCTTCTCTCTCTGCCCCGCCCCCACTCTCTCTCTCTCTCTCTCTCTCAAAAATAAACAAAAATTAAGTTTTTTAAAGCAAATAAAATAGAATAAAATGTTGATAAAAGATAATTGTGGAGATTTCTCCAAACACAATTCATCTTTCTGTATTTTATGTTTAGCTTACCTCTTTGGTGTAAATTCTAACCTAAATCAATTCTAGTTACTTCAAGAGCACGTAGTAAGCCCCTCTATTGGGTTTACAAGTAGTTGTAAGTTGAATGTGTCTTGGGGAAGACGGTTTCCCCGCATCAACATGTGATTTGCTGGATACCAATTGGGTGTCCTATAATTCAACTCAGTTCTGACACTATCTACCCAGAGACGGCATCGGATCCCACAGGTTAAGGATTTGGTCCTCCTACAAGACTTCCCTCTCGTAGACCTTCACACACTTCAGATGCCAGCCACAAAGTCCAGGTTGTTACCTGTGCTTCTTAACTGGTTGGCTATAAATCGGAGGCTCCTAGGAACCCCTCCTTGGGTTCAATCATTTTGCTAGAGTGGCTCAAAGACCTCAGGAAAGTATTGTTTTTCTTTCTTTACATGTATTTATTTTGAGAGAGACAGAGACCGCGTGAGTGGGAGAGGGGCACAGAGAGAGCAGGGGAGAGAAAATCCCAAGCGGATTCCATGCTGTGCTATCAGTGCAGAGCCCGAAGCAGGGCTAGAACTCACAAAAAAATGAGATCATGACCTGAGTCAAATCGAGAGTCAGATGCTTAACCGACTGAGTCACCTAGGTATCCCAAGAAACACATTTTAATTACTAGGTTACTGGTATTTTTTTTTAACGTTTATTTATTTTTGAAAAAGAGAGGGTGCGAGCAGGGGAGGGGCAGAGAGAGAGGGAGACACGGAATCTGAAGCAGGCTAGAGGCTTTAAATTGTCAGCACTGAGCCTGACGCGGGGCTCGAACTCACAAGCCGAGAGATCGTGACCTGAGCTGAAGTTGGACGTTTAACCGGCTGAGCCACCCAGGCGCCCCTAGATTACTGGTTTATTTTAAAAGGATGTAACTCAAGAATAGTCAAATGGAAGAGATTCTCAGGCCAAGTTATGGGAAAAGAGCATGGAGCTCCCATGCCCTCTCCATGCACATCACTCTTCCGACCTCTCTACCTGACTACCAAACTGGGGGCTCTCTGGACCTCGTCCTTTGGGTTTCTATGGAGGCTTAATTACACGGGCAGGACTGATTAAATCATTGACAGTTGCTGATTGAATTCCATCTCCAGCCCCTCTCTCCTTTTCTGAGGTCAGAGGGCGCACTGGAAATTCCAACCCTCAAGTCGGTTAGGTTGGCTTCACTCGCAAACAGCCGCCCATCTTTCGGTGCTTTGCGAAGGTCACCTCATTAATATACCAAAAGACCCTTTATCATCCAACACTTAGGAAATTCCAAGGGTTAGGAAGCTCACTCTGTGCCAGAAAAGAGGACAAAGACAAACTGTATATTTCTTATAATAAATCACAATATCACAAAGGTCAAATACACACGTTTCGTCAAGAAGTTTCCTATTTGGGTAAGCGAGGAAAATATCATACATAATCTCCGAATTGTTAGAAAGAATGCTATTTAAATCGGAACAACTGAGGCCATGTCTCCTCCCGCCCAAAAAGTTAAAATAAGCTTTGCAAGGCTTTTTATTTTTACAGTCATATTTCTGTATTTTGTTGAACTCTATTTTAATCTTTTTGTTTCCATCACGATCCTTGTATATAAGCATTCTAAGTGATCTAAGGATTAGATAAGAAAATATTTCATTCAAGTTTACAAAATAGGAGGTTTTTGGGTTTTTTTTTTTGAGAAAGAGAGAGAGTGAGAGAGTGCAAGCAGGTGAGGGGCAGAGGGAGAGAGAGAGAGAGAGAGAGAGAGGAAATCTGAGGCAGGCTCCGTGCCAAGTGTGAAGCTGGCCACAGGGCTCAATCTCAAGAACATGAGATCATGACCTGAGCAGAAATCAAGAGTTGGATGCTTAATTGACTGAACCACCCAGGCATCCCCAAATGCTAATATTTTTATCAAAGAATGTAAAACAAGATAAATGTGAAAATACGAAATTAAAATTATTTTCATATTTCTCAAAAAGTTACTTTTCTAAAATATTCAGAATTCTCTATTTAAATTATAAAACACAAATTATAATGATGCGTATATGTATCTTACATCAAAATTGTTTCAATAAAATACTCTTAAAAAAAATTTTTTTTTTTTTGGTTTCTTTTTTAGGGACGCCTGGGTGGCTCAGTCGGCTAAGCGTCCAACTTCAGCTCAGGTTACGATCTCGCGGTCTGTGAGTTCGAGCCCCGGGGTCGGGCTCTGTGCTGACAGCTCAGAGCCTGGAGCCTGCCTGGGATTCTGTGTCTTTCTGCCTCTCTTCCACTCACACTCTCTCTTTCAAGAATAAATAAACATTAAAAGAAAATAATAAAATTTGTTTTTTGAAAATTAAATTAAATCTTGCTGAGTACGTTTATAAAAATAAAGGAAGTGGCAAAAGTGGACTTCAGGGTCCACCTAGTTGCCGTGTTAAAGAATCAATATCACGCTTCAAACATATTGTGTCTACTCTGCCATACATACACATTTCAGGGCGATGAGAGGTATTTAACGTTGCAAACTATTACGCGGCCTCCATGTGCAAACGTTGAATGCTGGCTACTCTCACACCTCTAGCTTTGGGAATAGACCCAAAGAGGAGCAAGAAATTGGATGAGCAGCAGCAGCGGAAGAGGGAGTTTTGCTCCAAAACATCTTGCACACACGCTGTCTGCAAAGAACGTCTGACAAATTGATTGATTTCTTCTCTTACCTAAGCCCTTCACTTTCCAAGTTCTCCCTGTGCTCTGAAACAGGATCCATTTCTGGTGTCAGCGTCAGCATGACCTACAAATCTGAACCGCCTTAGGACGCAGGGAAGTTTCGTTTGGAACTCCCTGAGGCCTGAATGGTAGGAGTCAGGGGAATGGCCTGTACAGGTGCACAGGGCGCGCTGTGGCGGTGCTGACCCTGGATCCCGAGGGACAAAGGAGACCGGGTATCATGTTCAAGGATTTATCATGCATGTATGATACGAGAGCCCCTAAAGCAGAGGGCCCAGGGCAGGGCTGCTTCCTGCCCAGGTTTATGGGCAGGACTCCCCCTGGTACTTAAATGGGAAGCTGTAATACTATTAACATCATCTCCTCTTAGCAGATAAAAAAAAAAAAAATGAGTCATAGAGAGATGAAGCGTTGTGCCCAGGAGCACAGAGCAAATCCAGTGTGGCCCCAGATCTACGCTCTTCCGTGTTTATACTCCCTCCAGGAATAGCTACTCATGTTTCAGGCAATAAAAAGCCAGCGTCCCTTAGTGCAACCTGACTTTCAGCTTTTCTGAGTTAAAATTCAGAAACTACAAAAAAGAATCCCTTGCACAGCGCAGTGAGCTTCCCCGTGTTGAAGGTGTTTTCCTGCACTGATTCTTTATTGTGAAAATTAGTAACTAAAGGCAACAATCATGCTTTTCTCTAGCATTTTTCTTTTTTTTTTAATTTTTTTTTAACATTTATTTATTTTTGAGACAGAGAGAGACAGAGCATGAACGGGGGAGGGGCAGAGAGAGAGGGAGACACAGAATCGGAAACAGGCTCCAGGCTCTGAGCCATCAGCCCAGAGCCCCACGCGGGGCTCGAACTCGCGGACCGCGAGATCGTGACCTGAGCTGAAGTCGGACGCTCAACTGACGGAGCCACCCAGGCACCCCTCTCTAGCATTTTTCGATAGGAGCTGTATTTCAGGATAAAGCCCTAATGAAAGGAAGGAGAGCGACGACAAAACAAAATAAAACAAACAAAAGTGTTATCTCTTGTAATCAAATATGTTTGTAAATTCCTGGTTCCGGGGGAGAAACTGTGGCTTCAAACTCAAAAGTACTTATTCTTTTCTTTCCTTTTAATTTCCCCTCTTTCTTCTTTCTTAAATTGTCTTTGCCATCCCAAGGAAAGAATCTCTTTTGCAGATGCCGCATGATATCATAGCAGAGAAATCACTCTAGAGGGAGTCACTTGCCCATTTTCCTCAGGACCAAAAGTAAGCAGGTGGCAAGGAGAAATTAATTTATGCTAATACCTTCAAACCTTGCCAAAATGCTTCTTGCTATCTCCATTAACATTTAGGATCCAGCCCATAATTCAGAGTGATATATCCTAGCTACATTAATATAAATTTTGGTATTGATAGAGTCATTGAAATTCTGCAGGATTTTTTAAAGATTGCTTTCATATTAATCTGAATCTGCTAACGAAAAGCAAGGTGAACGGAGTATTATCGGATCGAGTAATGTCTGCAACGCACAAAGAATGTTCAAAAGGAGAAGAATCCATGAGAGTCTAAATGTTTTCTCTCACCTTGGTCAAGTTCACAGATAGATAGATAGATTTTTTTAGTTTATTTGTTCATTTTGTGTGTGTGAGAGAGAGAGTGAGAGAGGGCGCACTCACACAAGCAGGGGAGGGTCAGAAAGAGAGGGAGAGAGAGAATCCCAAGCAGGCTCCGCATTGTCAGCACAGAGCCCATCGTGGGGCTCAATCTCAGGAACTGGGAGATCATGACCTGAGCGGCAATCAAGAGTTGGACGCTTAACCGACTGAGCCACCCGGGCGCCCCTATGATCTTGGCCAAGTGTTCAGATCTCAATACGTGTTTATTATTCTAATCCCAAGAACATACCCATGAGAGAGAAACTGAGATATTGGTAAATTATTCTCACAGGTAAGGTTTGGGTGTCATGCCAGCATCCCTGTTGCTGTCTCTTCCTACATTCCGGTACACCAACGCTCCAGCCTCTTAGTTCTAGAAGCTTCTATTTTATGCCCACTGATATTCAGAGCTCGTTAAGTCACTTCCTATGATTTAATAAACTCATGTTAATGACTAAAAATTGTGGAAGAATATTCTTCTGCTGTTGTGTTGGCCCTTCAGCCTGGGATTCCTAAGTTCACTCAAAGCCATACATTTCAAATAGTGAAATTTCAGACATTGTGGCAAGTTAAAAATGGAAGGCTGAGAAGGGAAGAACGGAGGGAGTCTTCAGCTTCCTTCACATCACCCCACGTGGGGCCCTGTCCCACTAATGTGTAAAGGCAGACCGTCTCTGTATAAGCCAAAAGAACCAAGGAGACCACAGTTATTAACATTCTTGTCTTCATGTCTTCTCCTGTCCCTGATTACTGTAAGGCACGACATGGTCAATTGTATGGAAACCCATGGAGTTCTTGAAGGTGTTATGTAAATAATGCCAATTGAATGTTTGTTTTAAAGGTACTTTCATAGGCACCAAGATGTTTAAGACAAACTCTTCATTTATTTCAAGGTTGTTTTTTTTTTGAGACAGAGAGAGACAGAGCATGAATGGGGGAGGGGCAGAGAGAGGGGGAGACACAGAATCCGAAGCAGGCTCCGGGCTCTGAGCTGTCAGCACAGATCCCGATGCGGGGCTCGAACTCACAGACCGTGAGACCATGACCTGAGCTGACGTTGGATGCTCAACCGACTAAGCCACGCAGGCGTCCCCATTTAGTTCAAGTTTAAGACTGCAATCGCACTCCCTTCTCATGAGAAATGACATCTCTTGCTACTAAATAGCGTTCATAGAATTACACAGTGTTGTTTTGGGAAGACACCTTAAGAGTCAGTCCAGCTTTTCCCACATTTTCCCAAATTCTCTCCCACCTTCCCACCTTTATTTTTCTGACGAGGCTATAGAGGAAACAGTTGAAAGAAGAGATAGCATCCTGGTAGTTCTGATCTACCACCAGAAAACAAAAGGAATAAAGTTCCTCCCTGCTGAGAAAAGGAGTCAGGGGTAACTTGCTTCAGACACCTTTCTTAGCATCACAGAGTGACCAAAGGACTCAGAAGAGCAACCAGGAAAATTAAGAGAGAGAGAAGTCAAGGCAAAGCATGCCAAGCTCAAGTGCTAAAGGCTCCCAGAGCATCGGTGAGAGGAGGCCGTAGGAGTGGGACAGAGTATAGAGCAGAGATTAGGTAGAGGCCGTAGGAGTGGGACAGGGTATAGAGCAGAGATTAGGCAGAGAGACAGAGGGGACCCAACATCTGTCCCCTGTGTCCCTGGTCCGTGCTTCCAGATTAGACTATTTCGTCCAGGGAGCCCTAGTGACAAAACATTTTCTCCCAATACAACTAGCAGAATAGTCAAGCATCTTACTGGCCACGGCTCCAGGCTATACCTCAGCTGGAAAGCAGTCTCTTCTAGGCCCAGAAGAAGGTTCCTAGCTTGCCCGGTCCTGGGAATTATCAGGGATCCTATTTAAAATGCAGATTTCCCGGCCTACGTCTTAGAGATCCTGGCTCAGTGTGTTGGAGAGGTGCCAAGGAATCCGAGTCCAGTGATCAGACGTGAGGCAATAAAGTATATGGACTTTGTGGCCATAGAGACCTACCTCCTTGTGCGCCACAGCCGGCGATCTTATTTTTCTGAAACTCGTCTATAAGACAGAGATAATGATGACAGAAGCGAATGTTAAATTGGGTTCTACAAGTGGTTTCTAGTCGCATGCCTAGACATGACCTGCACTCAGTAATCATTAGCATCTCGTTCTTATCTGCTAGGTTCCCCAGAAGTAGTTCTAGATTTAGGGCTCCACGCACTATAGAAAATTCCCAGTTACGTAGACACAGGACTAGCCTGGTTTAAAAAGAACAGCATAGGGGCGCCTGGGTGGCGCAGTCGGTTGAGCGTCCGCCTTCAGCCAGGTCACGATCTCGCGGTCTGTGAGTTCGAGCCCCGCGTCGGGCTCTGGGCTGACGGCTCGGAGCCTGGAGCCTGCTTCCGATTCTGTGTCTCCCTCTCTCTCTGCCCCTCCCCCGTTCATGCGCTGTCTCTCTCTGTCCCAAAAATAAATAAACGTTAAAAAAAAAAAAAAAAAGAACAGCATAGATCTGTTGGAATGATACATAAGAATTATCGAGATAAGAGACCAGACGTCAGATCGTGTTTGCTGAGCACGGCTGCTAAAAGATGGACGAGATACCCAAACGAGGTATATAGAGGCCGAAATATAAATCGCCCGTCTTTGTCTCTGGACTGTGATCTATGCACTTGGGTAACTTCTTCTGTCTCATTTAGTCCTTGATTTTCCTGATCCCACTTCATGTGACAACCACCATCCAGAATTCCCTTTTGGCTGACTTTGGTTCGGCATCCGGGAGTAATACGTTGATCACACTCTGTTTCACCCTCCGTCCAAGGTTCCTTCCAATATGCCCACTTTCTGCCACCATGCCAGATAAGTTTTTCATCCTAAAATAACCTTCTCTTGAGGGCAATAGCAGAGTAACAGAAACCAAGGATGTATTCCGATTGTAAACAGTGGCTACATGTGGTATCAGCTTTCAGCTTCTTCCCCTCCAAAGATATTAAATGGGACTCCTCTAGGCACAAAATGAATAGAAACAACTATAAAAAGAGAATGTTCATGAGAACTAACAGAACCAAATTACGCTTCCACTGAATTATACATGGTTAAAATGAGATCCTTTTCCTCGGTCAGGTTCTGAAGAAAATGAGCGAAAGAGGGGAACGGAAGAATGAGGTCATAGGAGAAACAGAACGTGATCACAACTAAGATCTGAGGAGGGCAGATAAAATGTTCGAAGACAAACGTTTGCCTCCCCATCTTGTCTTGCAAATCAGTCCTGTGCTATTAGAGATCTCTTGGAGTTTAGGGATTCACTTTTCGTAAATACCTAAAGGTAATGGTCAAATGGAATTAACAGACGTGGAACATTAGATCCCTATAGAATGTGTTTCCGTGAATAAATCTCATTTGAGTTCAGCTTTTGTAAGAAGAGCCTAGAGAATGAGTCGTGGAGATATGCCAACGCTTTGGGATTCGGCTGCATGGGCTTCCAGAAACACTCCCTTCTGTATTTTCCCAGGGACTAAGAAGTCCATGCAACAGAAAACGAGGGGAATCATTCTAGTATTTCTATCTACATTTATGTACAAAGAGGTACCCCTCCTCTTTGCAGAGACTGGGTAGGATTTAAGCAACTCTGCTCGATTTCATTCTAGAGTTACCTCGTCTTAGAAAATATTTCGCTTTGCATAATTTTTTTTTTCTAAAACTCTTTCTCAAACACAATGGGCCATTTTCTAAGGTTAGCAAATAAAATGTAGCAAACTCTGATATGAATCTGAAAGGCAGGGGCACCTGGGTGGTTCAGTCGGTTAAGCATCTGACTTCAGCTTAGGTCATAACCTCACAGCTGTGGATTTGAGTCCTGCGTCAGGCTCTTTGCTGTCCGTGCAGAGCTCGCTTCAGATCCTCTGTTCCTCTCTCTCTCTCTCTCTCTCTCTCTCTCTCTCTTCCCCTCCCCTGCTTACTCTCTCTCTCAAAAATAAATAAACTTAAAAAAAAAAAAGAATCTGAAAGGCAAAGAAGTCCCAAATGCCCTTTAAAATGTTAAAAAAGAGGGGCGCCTGGGTGGCGCAGTCGGTTAGGCGTCCGACTTCAGCCAGGTCACGATCTCACGGTCCGTGAGTTTGAGCCCCGCGTCGGGCTCTGGGCTGATGGCTCAGAGCCTGGAGCCTGTTTCCGATTCTGTGTCTCCCTCTCTCTCTGCCCCTCCCCCATTCATGCTCTGTCTCTCTCTGTCCCAAAAATAAATAAAAACATTGAAAAAAAAAATTAAAAAAAAAAAAAAGAGACCGTATGATAGGTGAAATTTCCCAAGGAGAGTATTATATCTTTGTGATTTTCTTCTCATCTACTTTCTCTCCTTATTCTCTATCTCTTCCAGCTAGTATTTCTCACTACCTATAGGCTTAATATTTAACCTGCTCTTTAACTTAGAGTTGTCAATGGTCATCACTACACTCAGAACGAAAAGTATGAGCAAGGAAAAAGTAGAGAAGAAAAAAAAAAAAAAAAACAAGTGAAGGAGAGCAGCAAAATATATTATGTACCTGGTACCTTTCAGGCTCCAGGCTCTGAGCTCTCGGCACAGAGCCTGCCTGACATGGGGTTTGAACCCACCCCTGAGATCATGACCTAAGCCAAAGTCGGATGCTTAACCGACTGAGCCACCCAGGCGCCCCTCCCTGCAAAATGAATACATTTAAAAAAAAAAAAAAAAACACCCAGGCCTGGGCCATCCCCAGAGATCCCGATTTAATTCATCCTGGATACACTTTGGCAATAAGAGTTTTCAAAGCTCTCAAGGTGGTTCTAGGCAAGGTTGAGGAGCACCGTTCTATAAACTTCAGCAGAAAAAAGCAAATACGATCATGTCAGAAGGCTTGATCAGCCCAGGAGGTAATCCAGGCCCCCCCCCCACACCATACGGCATGGGTTTGTCTTCCCTTTCCCCAGGAATATTTCAATGGTTTGAGTTGTCGAGGGGAGGGTAGAAGCAGGCTGGAACAAGAGTCAGAGCCACAGAGGGGTCAGGGCACCCAGAGTTCTAGATGGCAAGTGGTAAGAGGCACCAGCTGAGGAGTCAGAACCTCCAGATTCAATGGCTGGTCTCATCAGGTACTTAGGATCTCTGGAAACCACCTGCTGACTCTAGCCAACCATGTGCCCATGGGTAAGGCAGCATTACCAATCCTTCCACTTTCCTTTGGGGGTGTTGTGAGGCTCTGATGAAAATATGTACGTCAGATGCTTTGCAAAGGACAAAGCATCATACAGGTGTGAGGTATTTGTTTTGCAAATGAACAAGGACAACTTCAGTTGTCTCCAGATTCTCACCCACTGGTTATTCTCTGTTTCAGTCGTTTTGGCAATAGCTCAGGTTTTCTCGGTCTTTTCCATTCACTGGAATTTCATGGGGAGCTTGTAGGTATCCCCACTGCCCGGTCCAACCCTCAGAAATTCTGACTCAAACTGTCTGGGGGTGGGGGTTGGCCATCAATGCTTTTTAAGACTCTCCGGTGATTTCCAACGGGCAGCCAATGACCTCCAAATCCAAATGCCTCTGGAGAGCAGTATTCCGTCAAGGTTGTCCTTCCTTAGTGTTCAAAGAGCCCTCAGCTCTGCCCTGCCGGTTGAAGATGAACGAGTCAGAGGCCGGCGGCAGATGCGATCCCCGTTATCCTGCATAGAACGTCTCTCTGGGAGGAAGATCTCCGCTCCCTTGTTCCCTTTCTGACCTCAGCTCCTGGGTCAGGAGGGCCCGTGTCTCTGAGTCATCCTTCCCTATCAACAGCCCTGGAGTCGGCTTGTTGTTCCTCCAGGCCCAGCCACAGATGCTCCTGCTCCGTTTAGTCTATTCACACACCCTGCTGAGGCAGCTCTCATCTGGCTTGACGTGCCGTGTAAATCCTCTCCAGTTACCACCTGCAGGTCATTTAGAGGCCACGCCAAAGCAAGAGAGGGAGACCGGAAGAGAGGGAAGCAAGTTCTGTTTCCCCTGTAGCCCTATATGCAGTCGCATCACTTCCCAAAGAAACCATTGCACACCACTGAAAACCACAAATTCAAAAAATTGGAGGAATACGTCATCTCACTGCCATGGACGCCAATGTTAAACACGGGCATCTCATCCGGAACGCACTTACAGGGCCCTTAAGCTCCTCGGCCACTACCTCCCCACTTGGTCTTTGGATAGATGGGCGGGTCTTGAAAGGGCTGTTGACCCAGGAAAGTTTGGGACTGGGGAGTGCTCCCTCGAGGAAGATGCATCCTGGAGGACCCTGCGGATGGACAGGGAAGACAGACACCCTCAACCCTCAGTACCAAGTGGAGACTTCCTTGAGTCCCAGGTTACTGTGACCAACTTTTCTTACTGATACTCAGCCACCCTGTCTCTGCGTCCTCGACAGACTTACCAGTAGCTTTCTTTTTACGCGGTTATGGACATTCAAATCATCATCGCCCTCACGAGACTGTGAACTGTTAAAGGGGATAACGCATAGTTGCTTCAGATGAGAATCTCCAAAGGGGCTATTAACAGTCCACTTGGGTCTCAGTAAAAAGGTGTGGATGAGTGGATGGTGAGTGAAAAAATGAATGAATGGATGCATGGGGTTCGTCGAACTGCTTTATCATACCACTGGAAAAGCGATAGTTACCTGTGAGAGTTCAATGTCACCAGAGTAGTAGAGAAGTAGGAAGACAGAAGACTTGAAGGAGCAAATGAGTTTCAGGAAGGTATGTCTCTGTCTCCTGCTCTACCCACATCATGTCATTTCCTCGGCCAACGATTCCCTGCCCTTTTCTTTTCCTTCTGAAGCGAATGGACTGTTCTCCACACACACGGGGCTTCTTTCCTAGACACTAAACAAGTCCCCCGCTGATGTCCATTCAGATGCCATTCAGGTTCTTAGTCACTCTTCTGCAGTAAGTAATGTTGGCTCTACCCACCGGGAAAGGTCTTGGGGGGTATGTTTTGGGTTTTTTGCTGGCCTATATTTCTCCCCCTGTTCACGCGCAGCATGATTTGGCCAGAGCTGACAAAAATCACTTTAAGACATAGCGATGCCAAGACTAAATCTGGGAGCAGGTGCTCTGATCTCCACTGTCATTGCACAGGGGCTGGGAAACGAGTTCCCCGGGGAAGGTGAGAAGCTGTGCATGGAGACACATGGCTTTCATCCAGCATTTTAGACTTTGTAGAGTTTTCTAGATAAAGAGCATAATAACGCTCCGTGCCTAACGCCGGCCGCCTCATATTTCCTATCATTCATTCCTTTTGCAGAGGAAAATAATTGTGCCTGGCTTTATTGTGAGGCCCCTTTACTTGAAGGGTTTGCTTTCTTGGTTGAGTTGCCAAAATAGTAAGTCTTGGGAAATCTGTTACTGCTCTTATTTTTTCCTATTTTTTCCGTTCCCGTTTGGCTAATCAATCAGGCAGCAGATTCCGGTTGTCCTTAGCCCCAGATGTTTCCCAGTGAGTAATTTTGTTTTCATTCACCTGGGTCATGGCTTCAGGAGAAGAAATAGGACACTTAATGGAACGAGGCCAAAAGATGCAATTTCAAGGCCAAATACTGATTCAATTCAATGAACATTTGCTTAGCATTTACTATACTTCAGGCTGTCCAAATATTCCATTTATTCCTTACATAAGTTATTAGATAGGTATTAGCTTATTCAATTGACAAATGAAAACACCGAGACTCAATATGGTATAATATTATACACTTTTAACAGCAAACAAAACAAAATTATATATGTAGTAAAATCACAATATGTATCATGAGAAGGAAATAGGATAACCGTCATTATTTCTACACGACAGAATTGTGAACCCTAGTAGATTTATCCTTCATTTCTTTCTGCCCCCGCTTAAACATCTGCAGTGATCATGTATTATCTTTTAAATTAGTGAAGAATATCTAAAGAGAATAAACAAACAGACAAAAATTCAGAGGCTACAGCTGCTCATGGGAACATTGGTAGTAAGCTTCTGAGCCAGCATTTTAGTCTTCCTTCTGGAAAACTCTCCCCTCTATTCCTGGGGGCCTCCAAATATGAGGTAGGCTGTGAGGAGCACAGACACAGGGAAGCACCCTCCATGAACATGGCCTGCCCTATGATTTCTCCACTTTGAGCTCTGGGGCCTTGAAGCAGATATGAGAGAACAAAACAAAAAGAACAGAAGAGGAAGAAAGGAGAGGGAAAGCAACGTAAGCATGGGCAGCGCCCAGTGGGACAGGAGTTGATATTCAGAGGGGCAATGGATTAAGCCATCACTCTGGTCTCAGGGAGCTTCTCCTGCTGCCTCCCTTGTTTCCTCACGCTCTCAGACTAGATTTAGCAGGATCCAAATCTAAACGATCTTCCCTTTCATCTAGGGTCACTGAGTCGCAGCGCTGGCATCATTCCAAGTGCAAATTCCCTTTCAAAGTGTATTACGGAATGAATTCTACTCAAAAATGGAGGTTGTACTACAGACCATTAAGGTCACATTGGCGGCGGCTGGCCCACGATGGCTGGACACGGCTGACTTTTGCAGAGTCTGGTTTGCCAAGATGCACTCAACCACATTACCTGATTTTGTCAGCCTTCCAAAGTAAGCATTTTGTCAGGTGAGAAGATAGAGACCTTGAGCGTCCTGGGGACATCTTGACTTAATTCAGATCGCTCCTCTGTCCAAAAGGTTTCAAGATGGCTTAAAATAAGACAAACAATGCTGGCAGTCAAATAGGAATTTGAAAATCACAGCCGCAAGAAAGAGAAGGAAGGTGGATAATCCAACCAGGCAAGCTGATATACTTGCAGTGAAGTGAAAATATTACCCTGAGTTTCTCTGCAGCCGGGACAAAAAAGTAACCATGGGAAATTAGCTTATTGTTATCACTGGAAGGGGGGAGGGGGCGGAGATATGGGGGAAAGGGAGAAAATGCCACTTTTTCAGAGAAGCAGAGTCCTTTTCAATCTGGTAGTAAACCCTAAATGGAATTCTTTATAGGAGATGTTGAAAATTGGCAATGACCTTGACAACAGACTTCACAACAGATTTTATAGCAAATACACCAAAATGAATTGCAGACGGCTTTTTTTAAACCTACAAATTATTTTAAAGCTATAGAGACGTCTATTTTCCTCACATGAGCTGTATTGTGAAAGTCTCACAAAAATTCTATGAAGCATTTATTATCACATTACCCAACCAAATTAAGAAATAAAGACGTAAAAGTGATTAAATAGCTCTTCCGACATCAACATCACGCAGTCCTTAATTGACAGAGCTGGGTTTAAGCCCAGATTTGACATCTTAAATTCTGTGGAAAAGACGCTAAAATGCAATTACATAAAGGCAATTTGGCAAACTGTCCAAACTGGATTCTTCCAGTGGTCTGACTGGAGCCAACAGTAAAACTTAGATCCAATGAGTGAATGGGCAACATGTGACAAATTACTTTCTCTAAGAAGTATTTCACTTAGGGGCCCTGGGTGACTCAGTCAGTTAAGTGTCTAACTTCGGCTCAGGTCACGATCTTGCGGTCGGTGAGTTCAAGCCCCGCATCGGGCTCTGTGCTGACAGCTCAGAGCCTGGAGCCTGCTTCAGATTCTGTGTCTCCCTCTCTCTCTGCCCCTCCCCCCACTCACACTCTGTCTCTCTGTCTCTCTCTCTCTCTCTCAAAACTAAATAAACATTAAATTTTTTTTTAATTAAAAAAAAAGAATTATTTCACTTAGCCAACTTGTGATAAAATCCAAAGAGCAAATACTTGGATGTCGTTCACCAACAAAGGCTGCCGGTTGAGGATGGCCCAGCCTGGCTAAAATCTAGCCCGTAGGTCACAGATCCTTCCCTGAAATCAAATCAGCCTCTCCTCATCTAGAGTCATGGTTCTTGAGGTCAAGGGATGTGCGCTAGATATTGATATATATTTCTGGATCTGATATGAAATAGTCCTCATGTGCCTAGTGCCTCACAGGGGACCGAGGTGGTTACAGCCTGAGAGAAGAAGCAGGAAACATGAGGGGATTATGTAACAAATCCTCCTGAATGGTACTCTGTTCTGGAAGTGAACTGAGGACATGCTCCTCAGGAGAAAACCAGAAGGGAAGATTCACAGGGAGATACATTTCCACAGCCTCAGTGTTCTCTATGTTCTCTTCCACACAATGGTTTACATCCCTTAAAGCCTGCCATTTAGTCTCAGCAGCGTTCCTGAGGCACTAACCCTTAATGAACAAAGCTATGACTCATTCCACTAGCTCGTTCCAGAGTAAAAGGTTTGCTGGAAAAAATGTTAGATGTTTTCCACTAAGTTACTGCTTTCTGAAAAATGAAGTCTGTGAGAACTTAGTCAACTGACTCACACCTACTTACAGAATGTGCAATTTAGTGCAGCAAAAATAGTCTACTATAAGGATTAAAAGCGCATAGTTTGGACCTGGAAAAACTCTGGTGCAAATGCCCACCCGACCAGTGATTGGATTTATGAAATTGGCAGGTATTCATCCTTTCTGGACCTCATTCTTTTCATTTATACGATAAAGATAATAGTCTATGTTGTTGAGTTTTTCTGAGTATTTAGTTTATTGTTACATATAAAGCCATTAGAAAATATCTCACACAAAGTAAGTATATAAATATGCTACGGGGCACCTAGATGGCTGAGTCAGTTAAGTGTCCGACTTCGGCTCAGGTCATGATCTCATGGTTTCTGAGTTCGAGCCCCACATCAGGCTCTCTGCTGTCAGCATAGGGCCTGCTTCAGATCTTCTGTCCCTTTCTCTCTCTGCCCCTCCCGCACTGGTCATCTCTCTCTCTCTCTCTCTCTCTCTGTCTCTCATAATAAAATAAACTTTAAAAACTGTTATGTATAATAATTATAATGTGCAAGGAACTGAGGAGAGAGCAGAAAGGGTAGAAGATCTATATGATTTAATTCTAACTCTCAAGGGATGGGTTTAAATAAAGCTCAAACGAAGGAGCCATTGGTTCTTCATGGGACTTTATCAGTTACCATTTACTGTGTAACAAATCATCCTCCCGTCCAATAGCGACTTAAAACGATAGCCATTTAAAAAAAAATTTTTAACGTTTATTTATTTTTGAGACAGAGAGAGACAGAGCATGAGCGGGGGGGAGGGTCAGAGAGAGAGGGAGACACAGAATCTGAAACAGGCTCCAGGCTCTGAGCTGTCAGCCCAGAGCCCGACGTGGGGCTCGAACTCACAGACCGCGGGATCCTGACCTGAGCCGAAGTTGGACGCTTAACCGACTGAGCCACCCAGGCGCCCCAAAACGATAGCCATGTTTAGCACAAACCTTTCCATACTGACAATTTAAGTTGCACTCCGTTGAGTTGTTCTTCTGGTCTGGGGCTCAACAGATTTCAGCTGGGTTTGCTCACGGCTTACTGTCAGTTGGCGGGTTGCCTGCTGCTGGCTACTTTACCGCTATCTGTTCTTGGATAGTCAAGTCTCCTGGGATCTTTGTCCTCATGGCCTCTAACCTTCCAACAAGCAAGGCCAGGCTTGTGCACAGAGCAGTCCAAGGGTTTCGGAAGCGGCAAGAGAACTAACCCCCAAACAGTAGCCACTTTCAAGTTAGGAGTTGCATCAAATTTGCCACTGTCCCACTGGCCAAGCAAGTCACATGTCTTGGCCCAAAGTTAGCATAGGATGAGACTCCCCAAGGGTTTGGACACAGGGATGTGTTGACGAGTGTAGCATTATTGCGATCGGCACATTACAGTGGGTAACAGGAAACATTTCAAGTGGAAAGTAACACTGAGCTCTAGTTCGAGCTTCGCAAAATTTTGATAAACAAAAATAAGAAAAGTGGTCTCTGAACAAAAAGTGCCGTGGACTGAGATCAGTTGGGAAGAATATGCAAAGTGTGATGTTCACTGATTGCCAATCTTTAAAGAGAAGGAGGTGAGGTATGAGTTCTAACGGTCAAATCTAGCTCTGAGATCCTCTTTCTGTCAAATAATTTCCATTTAGGAAGTGTCTCCTACCTACTCCTATTACCCCTGTTGCACCTTCTAAACCATGTCCTCGGCCCGTTCCTTGACTTACAGAAAAACGCACAGAAAAGTCCCTTTTATAAAAGGCAGGATAGACTTTAATGAAGAATTGGGAGGCAGAAGTGGGGTCTCTCTGATGGAAATGCAAATAGCTTCCAATTGAAAATTAGACTCTGTTCTGTTGATATCCTTTAGCTCCTTCTTACCTCTGGAGAGATTCCACCGACAAATCGCAAATAGCATTCCAATATCATGGCTCCTATTCCTCTTTCCTTTTCCCCTTTTCCCCTACCCTAGATGCATCACTGTTTCCTTTCACCAGGCCCCTTCTTCCCAACGCACCTCTGCGTCCACATTCCTGGATGAAACCATCAGGATTCTCAACGCAAACTCTCTTCAGTATAACAGGCTTTACTCTTCTGAGATAGCACTGACGTGGGGGGTTTTTTTCTTGGTTTTGGATATGCTTTTTATTATTTTATAATTAATATTCTCTTTTTTATCAAAAGAAAAACCGGCAGCGGCCCCAGAGTTATACAGAAAAAAGAAAAAAGAAAAGAAAAGAAAAGAAAAGAAAAGAAAAGAAAAGAAAAGAAAAGAGAAAACGTTATAAGTGGACGCAGCCATGCTGGGGGATGCATATCAATTTCTAATACTTACCCCTCATGGGTTCACCTGCAGTTCCAGCTTTACCATTTCATGAACCAACATGGAACTTCATAATGTGATCCAGTAAGAAATGTAAGCGTCCGCCGATAGTATATTAGGTGACCTGAGTCACCTTGAGGTGAATCTAGTCCCTTGAAGATCGATGTGAGCGTTGACATCAGGTTGCCCGTCAAACTCATAGAGCAGAGAGAAAATCCACCCAGTTGGCACTGGGTCCCAAAGTCCAGCTTGTAGGCCCCATTGTTTCATCTTATCCTGCTCCCCACATACGCTTCAAATCGACTCATAATAACCTGTCTGGGTGATGATTAAGACCATTACCTTGGGGTGCCTGGGTGGCTCAGTCGGTTAAGTGTCCGACTTCGGCTCAGGACATGATCTCGTGGTTTGCGAGTTCCAGCCCCGCATGGGGCTCTGTGCTGACAGCTCGGAGCCTGGAGCCTGCTTCGGATTCTGTGTCTCCCTCTCTCTCTCTGCCCCTCCCCCACTTGTGCTCTGTCTCTATCAAAAATAAATAAAATGTAAAAAAAAAAAAAGACTGTTACTTGAAGACTATACTCGGACTCAAACTGACTGCAGATCTTGGAATTTGTGTTCACGTTTGGGGGAAAAGACAGGAATGTTGAGCAAAAACAAGCTCGATGTGTGGTATGGGTGTTATGTAGTCAACAAAACAAATCAGTGCTAAAATATCCCAAGCATGAATTCCCCATGACAAACCTAAGTTGCATATAGATGGGGCGGATTTCGATTTTTCAAACTACATTATCTTCCCCCAAATATTACTGATATATTATTTAAGGAGTTATGCATACCAGCCTGCACTCTCATTGTGGAACAGGAAATGAGATTCAACCATCTCATACAAGCATACAGAAAAAGGAAGCAAGCAAAATCAATGAGAAGGAAAATTTCCAGGTCCTATTGATAGACACTAAATTTGGACCTACTTCAGCTAATTCAATGATGGATGAAAAGATATCAAAGTAAAACAAAGTTACCTAGGAAAACATATTGTACAATAAGAAAAATGAATTGAAATGACATAGAAAAAAAGCATAATTCTGAAAATAATCTATTATTGACTACTGGTGGGAAATAAAGGAAAACCATTTTGCATGCTCAACAGAATGAAAAAATAACCAAACTGAAAAAATATATAACATGATGTCAGCAAAAATGGCACAGTAAAGAACTCTGAAAGTCCATCCCTCCAAAAAGCAATAAAAAAAAAAAAACCTGGCAAAATTATTAGAGTTAACTTTTCCTAACTCTAGGAACTAAAATATTGAAACCCCAGAAAAGGCTTAGTCGAAAACAAAAACAAAAGCTAAATCTTGGTAAGAACAGCAAGGTTTTTTTTGCTTTTTAATTTATTCTAATCCCATCCCTCACTCCAGCTCAGCAGTAGCATTGAAAATAAAAACCCACATTCCCAGTATCAGTAACAGAGGGAGAAGAAAGGAACTCATTCGCAAAGATTTGAAATCATTTCTTTACCTGTCTGGTGGCTCCCTAGAAAATCAAAAAGTTAGACTTTATCTTCCTGACGTGGAACTCACTCAGTCCTAAAAACCACTATATTGAATGTGTTTGTAGAAAACACTGACAGGCAAACATTTTCATTACTGCTGACACAGGCAATGGATAATACTTAGGGGGAAAAATAAACTAAACAAAACGTTTTGGAGGAAAGCCTAGGGAATGACATACTTTAGGGAACAAGGGTCTTGAAAAGCCCTAACATATTTCTAGGAATCTTGAAGGCAACATACATGTCCAGAGCTGTCTGAATGCTCAAGAAGACCTACGAAGGCCTTAACACATCTGGTTGACCTTGAGTTTCTGAACAAGCAGGAAGGTAGAGTTATGAAATGCTTAGCTATGTTTAGAAGGCATGCCCAAACCACATGCAGCTCCTCTTTGCAAGCCTGGAGATTTTCTCAGTCCTAGGCTTTAAAGGAAATCTCTATCCAATCAATAGATGATCACTGAGCTAATGGAACAGAGACTTCAGTGGCAACACATAATAAAGAAAACAAACTTTAGGGGCGCCTGGGTGGCTCAGTTGGTTAAGCGTCCGACTTCACCCGGGTCACGATCTTGCGGTCCGTGAGTTCGAGCCCCGAGTCGGGCTCTGGGCTGATGGCTCAGAGCCTGGAGCCTGCTTCCGATTCTGTGTCTCCCTCTTTCCCTGCCCTTCCACCATTCATGCTCTGTCTCTCTCTGTCTCAAAAATAAATAAACGTTAAAAAAAATTTTTTTAAATAAAAAAAAAAAGAATACAAACTTTACAAAACTAGTTCAAAAATCATGAAACAAAAACTACTACAGGAAGGACCAGTAACAAATCCCTGGGGAAGAAAGAATCTGATTTTCAGAGATGCCACACTGTAATATTCAAAATACCCAGTTTGAACAAAATATTATGAGGCATGCTAAACAAAAAACAAACAAACATGTCCCATACAAAGGAATAAAAACAATCATTGGAAACAGTCCCTGAGGGAACCCACATTGGACTTACTTAACAAATATTTTAAATCAGTATTTTAAATATATCCAAGAAGCTAAAGGAAATGATATCCAAAGAACTAAAGGAAAGTCTAAAAATATCTCACCAAATAGAGAATATCCATAAAGAAATATAAACTATAAAATGAAATCAAAGAGAAATTCTGGGTTTTAAAAGTATAACTTAAATGAAAACTTCACCAGTAAGGCTTAACAACACATTCAGGCAGGCAGAAGAAAGAATCAATAAAAGTGCTGATAGATCAACTGAGATTATCCATTCTGAGAAACAGAAAGAAAAAATAATAAAGAAAAATAAACAGAGCCAAGGAGACCTGTAGGATACTATCAAGTGTATTAGAGCACATATAATGGGACTCTCAGAAGGAGAGGAAAGATAGAAAGGGGACAAGAATTTTAGAAGAAAAATAGTCAAAAAACTGAAGAACTGTAGGAAAAAACTCAAAAAAGATCCACACTGGGACACATCATATTCAAAATATCAAAAAGCAAAGACAAAGAGAGAGTCTTGAAATCAGCGAGACACAATGGCTAATTATGTGTAAGAGATCCTCAGTGAAATTAACAACTGATTTTTTTCATCAGATACCACAGATGCCAGAAGGCAGTGAATAGAAAATATTATAGTCAGACTAGCAAAATTGTCCTTCAAAAATGAAGAAGAAATTAAGTTCTTACAAAATAAATAAAAAGAGAGAGAATCTGTTTCCGATAAACCTGCCTTATAAGAAATGCTAAAGGAAGTCTTTGAAGATGAAATGAAATGAAACTAAAGACTAACATGAATCTACGCAAAGCAAAAAAACACCAAAACATGTGTGTGTGTGTGTGTGTGTGTGTCAGTATTAATGTACTTTTTGTTTGTGAGTCCTTTTTCATATCTAATTTAAAAGACACATGTACAGGGGCACCTGGGTGGCTCGGTTGGTTAAGCATCTGACTTCAATTCAGGTCATGATCTTACCGTTCATGGGTTTGAGCCCCACATCAGGCTCTGTGCTGACAGCTCAGAGCCTGGAGCCTGCTTTGGATTCTGTGTCTCCCTCTGTCTCTGCTCCTCCCCTGCTCATGCTCTGTCTTTCTCTGTCTCTCAAAAACAAATAAAAAATTTTAAAAAGACAGATGTACAAAGCAATAACTGTAAATCTATGTTGGAAGACACAGAGTAAAAGGACATATTTTGTGATGATAATATCATGGAGAGGGGCAGGAGCTATAGAACTATAGGAGCAAAGTTTTATATACAATGAAAGTAAAGTTGATCTTAATCTGAACTGCAGACATAAATTAAGATGCTAATTTTAATTAAGAAACCACTAAGAAAATAACTAAAATACATATAGTAAAAGAAACAACAAGGGAACTCATATGAGTACACTACAAAATATCTATTCAACACAAAAGAAGACAGAAATGAAGAAACTGAGGAAAATATATGACATATAGGAAACAAATACCAAAATTACAGAATTAAGTCTTTTATCAGTAATTATATTAAATGTAAATGGGTTAAACTCTTCAATTAAGAAGCTTGGGTTAACAGAATGGATAAAAAACCATGATCCAACAATATGTTCTCTCATATTGGAGACTCACTGTAAACTCAAAGACATGAATGAATTAAAGGATAAGAAAAGAAATCCCATACAAATAGTAACCAAGAAAGACCAGACAAAATAGACTTTAAGACAAAAATTTATATGAGACACAAAGAAGGACATTATAGAAGCATAAAAAGGTCAATCCATCGAGAAGTTATAGTAGTTATAAATATATATACAGCTAACAACAAAGTCCTAAAATACATGAGTCAAATCTGACCAAATAAAGGAATAAAAAACAGTGCACAAATAATAGTTGGAGACTTCAACACCCTACTTCAGTAATGGACAGAAAACAAGGCACAGATGAAGGAAATAAAAGAATTGAATAACACTGTACCCCAACTAAATCTATTAGACATCTATAGATCATTCCACCTAATGACAACAAAATACACATTCTTCTTAAGTGCACATGAAACATTATCCAAAATGCACCGTAAATGAGTCCACAAAACACATTTCAATAAATTTTGTAAGATTAAAAGCATATAAACAATGCAATTAGACATAGAGAACCTAGGGAAATTTGGAAAATTCACAAATATGGTGAAATTGAACAACACATTCTGAAATAACCAATGAGTCAAAGATATCACAACCCAATTAGCAAATACGTGGAGATGAACGAAAGTAAAAACACAGCATACAAAAACTTTAGGATGCACAAAAAACAATGCTGACAGGCAATCACTACTAGTAACATTTTTATATTTAAAAAAGAATCGACATTTCAAATAAATACTTAAATTTCCACCTTAGAAATGGAAAAAAAGAACAAATTAAATTCACAACAAGAAGATGGGAATTAATAAAAACTCAAGAGGAAATAAACAGAATAGAGAATTTTAAAGATAGAAAAAAAATCAACAAATCCAAAAACTGGTTCTTTGAAAAAAATCAACAAAAATAAGAAAGAAAGCTTTAGTCAAACTGGCCAAGAAAAAAAAAGAAATCAAAGTGGAGACATTCCAACCTATCTTACAGAGATAAAAAGAATTATAAGAAAATACTATAAACAATTCTATGCCAACAAGTTAGGTAACCTTCATGAAGTGAGCAAATTCTCACACACACACACACACACACAAAACTACTAAAACAGGCTCAAGAGGAAAATAAATTAATCACCAATCAAAAACTTCCAACAAAGATGAGGAACAGATAACTTCCTAATGAATTAAGCAAACTTTAAACATTTAAAACCAATATTTCTAAGTTTCTTCCAAAAATAGAAGGAAACACTTCTTAGTTTGTTCTATGAGGCCAATATTACTCTGATATCAAAAGCAGACAAAAACAGTCCAAACTACAGATCAATATCCCTTGTGAATATAGATATAAAATCCTAAACAAAATACTTGGAAGTCAAATACAGCCTCACATTAACATGATTATACACCATGATCAGGCAGGATTTATCCTGGGAATAAAATGTTGGTATAACATATAATCAATGTAATACAACATATTAATAGAATTAAGGGAAAAAAATAATTCACATGACCATTTTAATAGAACAGGAATAGAACAAAACTTCCTCGATTTAATAAAGGACATCATCCCGGATAGTGAAAGACTGAACATTTATTCCACAAGATATGAAACAAAACAAGGATGACTTCTTTCACCATTTCTATCAATGTATTATTAAAAGTTCTAGCCAGGGCAATTAAGCAAGAAAAGGAAATAAAAGGCATCTGGATTGGGAAAGAAGTAAAACTATCTCCATTTCTAGCTGACATAATCTTATTTGTGAAAAATCCTAAAAAATTCATATACACAAAACTTAGAGTTAATAAACAAGTTTAGGAAAGTTTCAAGATACACAATCGATACACAAAAATAAATTATCTTTCCATATATTAGCAATGAACAATTGAAAATGAAATTAAGAAAATAATTCTATATATAATAGTTTAAAAGAATAAAATATTTAGGAATAAATTTAACCAAGGATATGCATGTTTTCTACATAGAAAAAAAGAAAACTTTGTTGAAATAAAGACCAAAATAAGTTGGAAAATATCCCATGTATATTGAATGGAAGACTTAATATTGTTAAATGGCTAATTGCCCATTTGATCTATAGATTCAATGCAATCCTTATCAAAATTCCAGCTTCTCTTTTTATAGAAATGGGCAATCTGAGGCTAAAATTCATATGAAATGTAAATTTTTCTGAATAGCCAAAATAATCTTGAAAAGGAAAAATCAAAGTTGGACTACTCACAGTTCCTAATTTCAAAACTACCACAAAGCTACAGTAATCAAAGCAGTGTGATACTGGCATTAGAGTACGCATGTATTAATGGAATAGAATTGAGACTCCAGAAATGTGTGTGTGTGTGGGTGGGTGGGTGGATGGGTGCACGCACGTGCATGCCAATTGATGTCAACAATGTTGCCAAGACTGTTCAATGGGGAAAGAATGGTTTTAGCAAGTGGTGCTGGGGCCATTGAATAGTCACATGAAAAGAATGATTTTGGACCCGTGGCTCATGTCATATGTGACAATTAACTCAAAATGGATCAAAGAGCTAAATATAAGAGCTAAAACTATAAAACTTTTAGAAGGAAAGTTAGGTATAAATCTTTGTGACCTTGGATTAGACATTGGTTTCACTGTTAAGAAACAGCAAATGAAAACCCACAAAATGGAAGAAAATATTTTAAATCATACACGATAGGGGCCTAGTGTGTCCAGAATATACTAGGAGTAGTCACAACTCAACAATAAACAGATGAGCAATCCAATTCAAAAATGGGCAAAGGATCTGAATAGACGTGGCTCCAAAGAAGACATATGGCCAATAAGCACATGAAAAGATGCTCAACATCATTATTCAGCAGAAAAATGCCACCAAAATCACAAGGAGATACCACTTCACATCCACCAGGATGGTCATAAATAATAACAATGTTGGCAAGGATGTGGAGAAACAAAGCCTTATGCATAGCTGGCAGGACTATAAAATGATGCAGTCACTATGGAAAACTGTTTGACAGTCCCTCAAAAAGCTGAACAGAATTACCATATGACCCAGTAACTCCACTCTTGGGTATATACCTAAGAGAATTGAGACATATGTTCACACAAAGACATACAGCAATGTTTATAGCAGCATTATTCATTCTAGCCAAAGACCAGAAACAACCCACATACCCATCAACTGTGAATGAATAAACAAAATGTGGTCTACTCATACAATGGAATATTATTCAGCCATAAAGAAGAATGGAGTACTGACACTTGTTACAACATAGATGAATCTTGAAACATGCTATGGGAAAGAAGCCAGATGCAAAATTACACAAAAAAAAGTACTGTACAATTCTATTTATATTAAAAGTCCAGAAGAGATGAATTCATGGAAACAGTAAAATTAGTTGTTGGCATGGGATGGGAGGAGGGCAAATTGGGAGGTATGCAGTTTCCTGATTGAGTAATAAAAATATTCTGGAATTTGATAGTGGTGGTGGTTACATATATTCTGAATATAGTAAAAACTACTGAATTGTACACTCTAAAATTGCTAAAATAGTAAATGTTATGTTATGTGAATTTTACCTCATTAAATATTTTTTTAATTTAAAAAACAAAACAAAACAAAATGATGTCCTTATTGGCCTCATGTTGCTTATTCCAGAATATCGTCCCATCTTTCTGCCTATATTGTCATCACCCTGGCTTATTTGTGTTCAGCTGGATTACTTAGTGGATTGAAATACACAGCTCTCCAGTCCTCAGAGATCTCAAGATCACAAGAACATTCTTTATCCTCACCACCATCACAAGGATTATACTTCTGCTGTTGTGTTTTTTGTTTCCTTTCAGTCTTTCTTTATTTCATTCATTTTTCTTTCCAGCTCATCATCCTTTTTATTTTTCTTTTGTCTCTACAGCTTGCTTCTTACTTACAATTTTAGCTTTTTTTTTTTCACGGAGTTTTTATCTCTGCCACTGAGATACAAAAGAATTTCCTAAAATTTTCTTTTGCAAGTTACTGTAACTCATGTTAAAAGAAATAATTCCATAGTGCCCAGCACATTCTACGTGCTAAACATTGGTTAATAAAATATCTAATTCTTTTTGTTGTTGTTGTTGTTGTTGTTGTGAAAATGAGTAAAGGAAACCTCATTTAAAATGGAGTCAGGAAACCCTAAAGGAGGAGCACTCACACAGGTACCCCTTTGTGCAACCTGCAAGCCAACAGGAAGAAAAAATATTGCCCCCTCGCCCCAGCAACAGTATACTTACCACCTCTTGAATCAAAGAGAAACTGCCACAACCTCAAACTCTGCCTTTTCTTCGATAAACTTTTGTTCAAAATAACCCTCCCCAATTTCCTGTTAACACCTAATAAAATCTGACCTTCCCTTGGCCTCTTCAGAGGTGCCTATGGTTTACCATAGCTTTCTTGTCCTAGACTGCTCTGCTATTCCTGAATAAACTCCTTTTGCTGGTAAAATAACCGACTGATTTATTTTTAAGGTTGACACTATTGTAGAAATTAAAAGGAATCTGACACAGCAAATTCAGGAGTTGTCCAGGAATGACTCAATTATTTGCTGCTATGAAGATTCACAACATGCCCATTTTCTGTCTTGGTCAATCTCTGAGCCCTGGAGTGGAATAGAGTCCTGAAACTCACAAGCTCACAAAGTTGACCCCATCAGGACACCAGGATTGCACTTCACATCAAGTTTACAGGAACTGAAACGTAAACACGAATGCTAATGTATTAACTTACAATGAGAAACATTGTCATAAAAGGGTTGGATAATAATAATAATAATCTCTAAACACTAATTATTTAACAAGTCCTGCTCTAAGTGCCTTAACATGCATCATTCCATTTAATCTTCATGACAATTCTATGATTATTTAAGTTTAAGAAAATTAAATATTTAGAGAGAATAAGGGAAAATTTTATGAGGAAATTATTGTCCTTGAAGATCTGCTAAGTTGCCTCAGTGTCATCAGTGTGATTTAAGAATACCTAAGCCAAACACACCCAGAGAGGATCAATTATCTTCATGTATAGCCCTCTTTGTCTGGGCAAGCATGCACATTCTTTCTCACTTCAAGAAAAGCATCCCCAAATCATGGTGATTGTAATAATTCTTATTGAAATTATGCCATCAATATTCTTAGGACAAAAACGGTAGTCATCCTGAAAATGACTAAAGGACATGGGATTTTATCTACCTCTATAGGTCTTGACATTCCTGACCTGATAAGGCCAAGTTTCCTTATTCATGATCCCTCCTGCAGCCCTTTTCATTGTAAAAGATTCATTCCCAGGAACAATGGAAAGACAGTCTGACAAGAATAATCCCTTATCTCACTCAGGTAGCCTGTCTTTTTGAAAAATACTGATATATTCAGAGTCATATAAAAATCATGTCCTAAAACCCCAAAAAACCTTCTTCTCTGATTTAAGCAAGTAAAAAGAAAATAACTCTGTTTCTAAATGCTATGTGACAGCCTAACATAATGGAATGTAAGGTTATTAAGGCCCTCTATGGCTTTCTTCAGAGCTGGGTCACTTTGGGTAATAGCCTCTGGACTCAGGGTCTCACAAAAATACATATTCATGATTACAGCATCACTAGGGAAATCTGAATATTGAGAATATAAACATTTAAAAAGCTGACTCCCATGACATTTTTTCCAGCTTTATTGATATATTAATAGTATACAAAATATTGCACATAATTGATATATATAATTCCATGAGTTTGACATAATATATGCACTTATGTTACCATCACCACAATCCAAGTTAAATATATTCATCACCTCCACAAGGTGCCTCATGTCCCTCTGTTTTTTGTTTTGTCTTTTTATTTTTTGTGATCAGAACACTTCATGTGAAATCTACTCTCTTAACAAGTTTTTAAGTACACAATACCCGATTGCTAACTATAACCACTGTGTATGGAAACAGCATGGAAGTTTCTCAAAAAATTAAGAACAGAAATACCATATGATTCAGAAATACTACTCCCGGGTGTATGTCCAAAACAGTTGAAATTAGGATCTTGAAGAAATATCTGCACTCTCGTGTGCACTGCAACAATATTCACAAAATGGCCAGGACATAAAAGATATTTAAAGGTCTACCCACAGATAAATGGATAAAGAAAATGTGGTAGGTACAATGGAATATTGATCAACCTCAAAAAGGAAGGAAGTCCTGCCATTTGTGCCAACACGGGTGAGCCTAGAAGACATAATGCTCAGTTAAATAAGTCAATTTCAGAAGGGCAATCATGATTCCTCTCCTTGGGGCATCTAAAATAGTAAAAGGTATATAAAGTGGGCAATAGAAAGGTGGTTACCACGGCTGGGGGGTGGGGAAATGGAGAATTGTTCAACGGGTATAAAGTAACAGCTCTACAACGTGAGTACTTTCAGAGATCTGCTGCACAAAGTAGTCCCGTGACATTTTTCATGATCAAATCTTTAGTGCTGGCTTTGACATATCGATTGACCTCTAGAATGACTCAACATCCAGTTGTTTCCAAGTGTTTTGTTACAGTAACAGACAGGTAATGGCTGTATTTCTAAAACAAGCTTGAAATAAAACTACAACTGATTGGGACCCCTGGAATGTTCAACCACCTTCATTATATGTAAAGTGTTTGGGTTTTCCTGAGTCATGGTTTTAAATCTTACGCTATTCAGATCTAACTCCTCATCATTTACGTGGGTCGGATAGAATTTACCGGGCATTAAAGCATGCATTAATCTTTTTCTAAATTTTTATTTTTTAAAAACTCTGAGACACCCAGCAATCAATAAAAGTAGAATCAATTATCTTTTTATCTCCTTGCATGTTCAGGAAATGAATCAGCAAGGACAGCAGTGAGAAGCTGTTCTGGTTTTTTATGAGTCAACTATGCAAGCAGTAAAATGTGTGAGAGTTGTGGGGATTCAAGTTGCCAAATTCTCACTTACAATATACCAGACAAACACAGTCATGGCAATTAGTATGTGTGTAATACCTTATGTCATGATGCATTTTCACATGTATTAACAGATTTAAATCATCGCCAAGCACCTGAGACAGGTAGTTCTGTCTTGAAGAATTTAAGGTACAGAAAGATTAAAGGGCTTCATAAAAGACACACGGAGACCCCAGGTGACTCCTGGTTCCATGCCCAAAGCACTTCCACATTTTAGCGTTTTATGGTAGAATCCATAAACTAATATTGAATCTTGTCTCCTAATGAAATATGGTCTCACAACTGGTTATCATAAATGCAGGCTCCTTGCAAACATTACCTTTCTTGATGGTTTTTAGTTATTAGTCGTACAACTTGGGGGTAATCATATTTGGCCAGATGTAATGAGTTTCCCCAGCAAATTATGAAAAACTGGACTTTGCGAATGTTGTTGGGCATTTTAAAATCATACCCCCTAGGCACTATAGCTAGGATGAATTCTCTGTAATATCAGAGATCACAAATGCATGAAACCAATACTCAATTACTCACTCAGATCATCATGGAATTTTTTTAATCCTAAAATGATTTCTTCCTTTCTCTGACCACACTTCAGATTATATTACCCTAATCAAGGAACTCAAGTGAATGTGAATCTTGGCTTCAAAAATGTAATTAGGAAGTAATTAGTAAAAGACATAATCTATATGTATCATATGTACAGATACCTGTTGCTACTTCCTTCCAACTGTATGAATATCGAAACTGGATTGATAGAAATAAGTAAGTTATTCAAATAAAGTATATGCAAACATACTTATACATATATAATGGATTTATCACACACACATGTACACAAAAATGAATTCATACCCTAACTTCCAATGACAAACTACCAACAACAGAAGGTTCAGTCCTCCCCCTTTCTATACCTGACTCCCTTCTCTGACAGTCCTCACTTTTTTTTTTTTAATTTTTTTTTAACGTTTATTTTTGAGACAGAGAGAGACAGAGCATGAACGGGGGAAGGTCAGAGAGAGAGGGAGACACAGAATCTGAAACAGGCTCCAGGCTCTGAGAAGTCAGCACAGAGCCCGACACGGGGCTCGAACTCACAGACCGCGAGATCATGACCTGAGCCGAAGTCGGACGCTTAACCGACTGAGCCACCCAGGCGCCCCACACAGTCCTCACTTTTAATCACATCTGCAAAATCCCTTTCATCAAGTAAAGTAGCTCATTCAGATTCCTGGTGATTAGGACATGGGCGTCTTCAGTACCACGTACAATTTGTCGTCCAATATGGAAATTTTTCTCTCTGGGATGATTCTGTCTGTGTTTCATCTAAATCCTCTGTCCTCTCCAACTTCTGATGGAATTTCTTAAAGCTTCCATTTACTGCTTTTCATATTCACAGGCTCAAAGGGCTGGGGTATCTTGGCTGCAATATGGAGTTTGTTTTTCTTAGAGGTTATCTGAAGTTCATAATATTCTCTGTCTCCTACTAGCGTAAGGCTGACGTCGTAGTCTCTGTGGTCTGTCTTGTTTCATGTTTCGGATGATTATGTATGGAGAGCTTTAGATTCAGTATTCTGCAAAGTTGCAGGTTTTCGCCATTAATGCATGATTTGGGAGATTTCTAAAGCTTTTCTTAAGGCATCGATAGTGTTATTACAAATGTATTTTGAAAATGAGAGTACCACACATTGCCTCTGATCACCAAAGATGTCAGTGGAGAAAAAAGTTCCAGAAGCCTTTTGAAAAAGGAAAGGGATAAGCTCTTGCAGTCAGACAATGAGAACTGTCTAAAGCTCTGCTACAACTCGCTACCGGCTATAAACAAACACCTCCCTGGAAGACAAGGCCTCCTAATTAATTATATTTGTCATTTAACACCTACTCTAGTCAAGCTCGCTTTTATCTAAAACTGCTCTAATCAATACTGCTTTGTTGCTGGCAAGCTTTACCCGCTTATGTTTCCTTGTAAAATAGGAACATAACGCTTTAACATTTCTCCACATCTGTGTTTTTAATGTCTCACTGCCTATGCGTGGCTCTCTTTCTTTACAAACCCTGGTCAGGTTCTCTCGGATCACTTGACAGATGCTTTCTCCTTTCCAGAAAGGTTTTGTTATTTTATCTCTTGTACTAAGAAATGGCCAGGGGGCTAAGTTTCATTAACAAAATGAAGAAACCATATAAAAATGTTAAGGGCAGCTTAGACGAGTTGTTTTTCGTTACTTTTTATTAACTGTATCTTTAAAGCAATATGTTAGAATCAAATGACACAAAAGCGTTCACCAGGAAAAACAGGTCTTCATCCAAATTTAAACCCTTAGTTCCCCTGTCCTCTACTCAAAACCAACTCTCATAACTCTTTTCATATTTATTCTCGCAGACAAAATTCATTCTACTGCAATAACATGTGCATACATTCCCTTTTATAATGCACAAACAGGGGCAAATTATACTACCAAATCTTTTTCTCCTTTTTTTCCTTAACTGTGCACCTTGTGATCTTTCCTTATGAACATACAAATCTGTCTCACATTTTCACAGCTGCATGGCATTACTTTATGTGACTAATCCATGATTTATTTAAGTACTCCCCTGTTAATGGACTTATATAATTAAAATTTTAATCTGAATTTCTAATATTATGCACATTTATTTTGCATATTTATCTATTGCAAGCCGAGTGTTTTCTTTTCAAGAAGCAATAGCAAGAACTTAGGGCATGCAGTCAGAGTGGCTAAAATGAACCAATCAGGAGACTACAGATGCTGGCGAGGATGTGGAGAACCGGGAACCCTCTCGCACTGTTGCTGGGAATGCAAACTGATGAAGTCGCTCTGGAACACAGTGTGGAGGTTCCTCAAAAAAATTAAAAATTAAAAATTAAAAATTAAAAATGGGTGTTGGGCATTGAGGAGGGCACCTGTCAGGATGAGCGCTGGGTGTTGTATGGAAGCCAATTTGACAATAAATTTCGTATTAATAAATAAATAAATAAATAAATAAATAAAGTAAAGAACTTAGGGCATAAAATGGAATCTGGTTAGCAAATAAATACTAAAAACATGGGGGCAGTTTCCCACATGCACAGAGGTTAGAAGTTAGTGCCCCCACCTTTACAACAAGAGAAGTTGGGCAAACTGAAATCATTGACCCCATCAGAGACTTGAGATCATAGAGTAAAGTATTACTGCAAAACCAGACACAAGCAAACAGAGACTCATAGCAGAGATCAGTTGGTCACTGGAGCCATAAACTGGTAGGAAGCCCTAACTGGTAATTTTGACAAATTGCTGGTGGCTGAATGAGGATTGGCATGAAAGCTAGAAACTCCTGGGGGCTGCAGTCTTTGGTAACCTCTACCCTTTCATGGTTTTCGCCTCTGATGAAACTTAGGTTACTCTCCCAGCAAAGAGCCAAGAAAAATCCCCCCTTGTTTCTGAAAAGGGAAGGGGAAAAAAAACATTTTGAAGTACATCAAGATGATTCTCCATAAGGAAGGCCTATTCTCCAGTTTATCCAACCTAGGACATTGACTGACCCCATTCCAGCCACCCCTAGCCTTCTTGTCTTCCATAAGGCTGCAAGTGCGTGGGGAGGCTAAGAAAGGTCAGGGTCTGGGGGATATAGACCCACTAGAAAACTGAGATTTTGGAAGTTTGGAATCTAGTAAGATTATGGAATGCTTCCCTCCCCGTATGCCTTATCACCACATTAAGAGGACCCTAACATAATAACAGTTAACAACAGCTGGAAAAGCGACAAGGCACAGACTCTGTCCTTCAGGGGGTACCTGGATGGCTCAGTCAATTAAGTATCTGGCTTCAACTCAGTCAATGATCTCATGGTTCACGATTTCAAGCCCTACATCTGGCTCTGTGCTGACAGTGCAGGTCCTGCTTGGGATTCTGTCTTCCTCTCTCTCTACCCTTCCTTGGCTCATGCTCACTCTCTCTCAGAATAAATAAATAAAGCTAAGAAAAAAGGCAAATAGTGGTGAACAAAAATTACTAAAAATTCAAAATTAAAAAATTACTTTAAAAAAAACATCAGGAAAAGTCCTTCAGGATACCCTGAGACAACAGGGGAAACAAAGAAAAAAGACTTTAGAGGAACCTGACGTTTCAGGCACCTGTAGGTACCGCAAACTTTCAACACAACCCGAGTCCTATGCAGATTGATGTAAAACCTCTGACTAAAGGACTATTTATCTCAGTTTCTGTTACCCAAAGTCTGGCTTCCAAGAAAAATATATAAGACATGTTAAAGAAATCGAATCAACGATTAATAACCTTTCCAAAAAAACAAACAAACAAACAAAAACAGCGTTGGCTGAGATGGTTTCACTGGAGAATCCTACCAAACATTTAACACACCAATTCTCCATAACATGTTTCATGAAGTAGAAACGGTGGGACTAATTCCTGACTTAGGCCGTGATGCCAGCATTATTCCACCACCAAAACGAGGCCAATACAGTAAGAAAAGGGAAAGTACAGACCAATATATCTCATGTACATGGAGGCAAACGTTGTCAATAAAGTATCAGAAGATGGATATGATCGTGGGACAGCCTGCAGGTTTCAGTGGCATGAAAGCAAGCCAGTGATCTCCAAAGTCAGTTTACTTGTTTGTTCATTTGTTTGTTTAAATCCCACTTCGCGGTGAGTAATAATCGCTAGAGGGCCTGTTAAAAAGGAAGACTCTAAGATCACTTCCAGACTTGGAGTCAGGAGTTATGCAGTGGAGCCCAGGAATCTGTATCCATAAGGCTCTCAAACGATTCCGGCACAAACGGCCACGGACCGTGCGGGGAGCACACGTAGACCTCGGGGTTGCAATCTGGGAGTGCTCTGGTGGAGGAGAAAGATGTAAAGCATGTGTACGAGGAGGAAATCAAAGTATTATCCTCTCAAGAGTCCCCTTGGTAGGCAACAGAGTTTTATTAAAAATTATCTCCCTAGGAAGCACAGGACAGGATCCAGAGGGCTTGGAAAAAGAATGAAATGAAGCCATAAAGAAATGGATAAATTGATATGCCAGAGAAATAAACAAGACAGGAAGGTAGTGTGTAGGGGAGAGGCACCGCGACTTTTCAAGACATGAGCGCTTACGAGAGAAGATGACCAGGGAAAAATTCTGAACAGCGATAGAGAGACTTTTAAGACCTGAGTTGTTAGTAGATTCTCATTTGTTTGTGTGGCTGCTAGTATGAAAATGCCCTCGCTCTGGAACCTCTCTAAAACCTGACTTGTCTACAGGAGATATAACAGTAATTAAAGAATGAGTAGCTGAAGGGAAGCGTGAGCTCTTTTCATGAGTTTCTCCACGAAGCATCATGGTGTCGGAGAAGTTCACACCACGGTTTGAGTTGGGAGACAGCGGTCTACAAGACAAAGATGTAAATAAAGAGGGAGCTGGGGGAACTGATTCTGGTGTTGTGGAAGGACAGCTTTCCTTTTCCCACACTGTTAGAAACCTGACAACTCAAATACCTATTTATTCATCCATTCAACAAATATGGACGATAAGATGATGGTTGCCTGTGTGTAACGAATTACAAAAGGGAGAGAAAAACAGCCACAGTCCTTGTCCTCATGAATCTTGCAGTGTAGTAGGAAGATAAAAGTAAATTGAACACTCCCCCAAATCCAATTACAAGTTTTTGGGATCCTAGGGAGATGGGTCACATACCGCTATAAGAGTCATTAAGAAGGGAAGAAGAGGGGTGCCTGGGTGGCTCAGTCGGTTAAGCGTCCGACTTCAACTCAGGTCACGATCTCGCGGTCCATGAGTTCGAGCCCCGCGTCGGGCTCTGGGCTGATGGCTCAGAGCCTGGAGCCTGCTTCCGATTCTGTGTCTCCCTCTCTCTCTGTCCCTCCCCCGTTCATGCTCTGTCTCTCTCTGTCTCAAAAATAAATAAACGTTAGAAAAAAAAATTAAAAAAAAAAAAAAGAAGGGAAGAAGATCTCATGTGGGTGATGGGATCAGTTTTCCAGGTAATTAAAGTGAGTGTTGAAGGGTGAGTAAGAGTTAAGTGGGGTTAATATCATGGACAGGAGTAACTGAAAAGCTTCAGGCACGCCATATTACCTTGATTCTAAGACAGTACGAATGAAAAGACACATCGATTTAACAATAGCTTTGTGGGGGAATAAAGAATCATGACCACCTACATGGACGCATTTCATATAGCTGTGACTTCACTTCTGAGAGGCTGAAAGGTTAACATCCTGAGGCAACAGGATTCTTTACATTCCAAGCCCAGCACAGTGCCTACCACAAGCAGATACTCAACAAACATTTATAAAATAAATGAGTATCTGCCCCTCTTCTGTCTCTTTCATCCTTCTTTTCTTGCAGGTGTTGACATCCCATTTTGCTTGTCAGACACACTGAGTTTTAAAGATATATGTGTTCCTTCTTCTTAGAGCACTTTTGTTTTGAAAGATGCTACGGGAAAAGCCATAGGGCATACTTAAGAAATGGATACGTAACGATGGAATTTTAGGCATTTCTCTCTATTGGAACTGCTTTGAGATGAGGGTCTTCGCACAGATCTTGGAATCAGAATATGTAAAACACAACTTGTGCGATGAATGCTAACTGGAGTTTTTTTTTTTTTTTTTTTAATGTTTATTTATTTTTGAGAGACAGAGAATGCAGTGGGGCAGGGGTGGAGAGAGAAGGGGACAGAGGATCCGAAGTGGTCTCCTCTGACAGATGAAAGCCCGATGCAGAGCTTGAACGCACCAATTGTCAGATCATGACCTGAGCCAAAGTCAGTCGCCTAACCGACTGAGCCACCCAGGCACCCCACATGGAAATTCTTTTTAAAAAATCATCTACTGAACACAGGGGCGCCTGGGTGGCTCAGTCATTTGAGCATCCGACTTCGGTTCAGGTCATGAGTTCGAGCCCTGTGTCGGGCTCTGTGCTGACAGCTCAGAGCCTGGAGCCTGCTTTGGCTTCTGTGTCTCCCTCTCTCTCTGCTCCTCCCCCACTCGTGCTCTCTCTCTCTCTCAAAATAAATAAACCTTAAAAAAAATCATTTTTTGGACACAGTAATCGTTCATTTTTTTTTTATCAGGTCACTGTCCAATGCCGATAGACAAAGTACTACTCTGTTCTACACAGTCTTTCAAGGATCTCTCTCCATCTTTTATGTCTCTTCCCTCTCATAGGTTCTTAGAGTCCACTCTACTCAGGAATAGAATGTAGACACTTTATAATGGAGATGTTGGAAGGTCAGGCTGGCAAGAGAAAAATGTCAGTTCTGCTCACGTTTCGTAAGCCAGAACTTGGTTTCATGGTCACATCTAATTGCACATTTATACCAGGGTTGTGTTGGAACCAAAGCCTAATTTCTGTCCGTAAACAAACCAGAGCTAACTAGCCCATGTGAGAATGGATTCTGCAACAGGGATTGTAAGCACAGACTCTAAGGCAGCTGCCGTGCTCCCCACCTCCTGGGTGTTCCCCCCCCTTTGTGGAATCCTCTCTCTTTGACTAGAGGCCAGACTTAATCTGATCAGTAAAATGTGGCAAAGGTGATAGAATGTTACTTCATGGACTATGTTACATTATATAAAACTCTGCCTTAAAATCCAGTCTTTCTCGATTTCTGGCTTTGTTATGAGAGGGCCAATGGGGAAGACCAAGAGGCAAGGTACTGAGGTGGTTCCAGAGGCTGAAAGTCTGCAAGAAACTAAGCCCCTAACTCTAGCAGCTACAAGGGAATAAATTTCATCAACAACATGAATGAGCTTAAAAGCAGATCCTTCCCCCAATTGAGCCTTCAGATGAAAACACAGTCCAGCCTGGTGAGACCCTGAACAGAGGACCCAGCGAAGTTGAGCCTGGATTCCTAAACCACAGAGCCTGGGAGATCATAAATGTGTGTTGTTTGAAGCAGCTAAGTTTGTGGTAGTTTGTTATGCACTAATAGAAAATAAATATAAGAACCTCATTTGCCCCTCTGTCTCATATGCTACCATATTAAGATTGGTAATCCTAATCTTTAAAACTTGACAAGATGGATTTGACAATGGACAGACTAAGTGTCAAGTCCTATTTCGAAATCCCCCAGCAAGGGGCCTCCTGGGATCTGCTATGCTAACCATCCTCTGACACTGATAATGTTTTCTTCCTGCCAGATTGACGAGCTAAACGCTTAGCTTTCTTCTCTGTACAGTTAATTCAACATTGCCCCCCCCCCGCCCCGTTAACTTCATGCCTGACCAGGTCTTAAGTTGTAAACACCATTCCAAACTTCACACACACGGATCACGAAGAAAGAAGAAGGTAAATGCACAGGAATGAGCACAATAATTCTGATTCAAGTTCCTAAGGAGCAGGACCGCCCGGAACCGTGTGGTTGCCAACCCCATCCACCCTAGACTACCAGGATAAGGAGCACTTGGATCCTTTCCCTTCTTCACGGCCAGAATATCAGGTCCTTGGAGAGTACAGAAATGCTCAGAAGCAGCCTGAAGTAGTGCTTTGAACTGCTGGACCCTTCAGTCACCCGGAACAACTGACAGATGGAAAAGGCTACTGGTGAGGCTGAGATGTAATCTAGCTGCCCGCCCATCACCCCATCCTTCTGTTGCTCTGGGATGTCCCACAGGAACCCAGGCAGCAGCGGGGAATTGAAAGAATGGGAAACACCTTAGCCATAGCTTCTAAGGCAGCTCAAAGGCACAGCCAGTTTTGGGAAATATGAGCCAACCGCCCCCCCTTCCTTTGCAAAAACAAGATCAGGCACTCTCCCACAATAAGGAGAGGGAGCCACCCTGGACCCTGGAGGGGGAGCTGGCCCTATGTTGGCTGCATCCTATAGGCGGGATTAAGTACACTCCCCACAGAGACCCACGAAATCTCCATCCCAACCAAATGAAAGGTACCGAAATACCTATAATGTGCCTCTTTGCTCAGAAAACAAAGAATTTGGGGAGCTAGTCGACTCCGTCTCATCCACCACTATCAATATGCTTCCCACACTTAATTTTTCTCTTCTTTTGCTGCTTCTCAACGACCAAAACATGAAACCAATCTTGATTTTTTTTTTTTCTATAGTTGATGCCTTACCCTTTCATTTTCCCCTCTGGTCACATCTTCAACTTTGCAAAAACGAGAAATTCACATACGTATGCCTCTGCCATTTGAAAGTATATACTTCTGGAATGGAGGTGCAGATGAAAAAAGGGGAAATACATATTAAAAGTTTGACTTGAGGAAACGATCTGTCAATGCAGATAAACTGGATATAAAGAACCAAAAAAAAATAGTTCCTGGAAAAAAAAAAATCACCCTCGTCTGCACACGAATCAGCAATATTTATTGAGCACCCACTCTATTCAAGACACTAAGCTCAAAGTTAAAGAAAACATAAATGTGTTAAAATTGCCAACTTTTCTCCCTAAAAGTTTCTCCTTTGTTTTGAGAGCTAAGAAAAAAAGAGATTGGAATGACACCATAGTATATATCGTAGAGTGGGTTGTCACTTATAAATTTGTAATTTTGACTGACCCTCAGATAAAGTTTGCCTTTTGCAAAGGTAAATCTTTGTCTCGTTAAAACCAACAGGAAAAAGTGTGTCTCAGCTTGTGATCCGGTGAAGGTCACCCAGCAAATAAGGCTTTGAGCTGAATCTTAGACACAGTTCTTCCAGCCCCACATCCAATGCCCTTCTCACTTTATGCATCTGTCTCTAAACGAAACAAGCTCTACGTGTCAAGGATGTCTGTGAATGGGAGGAACGACCTAGAATCCCATGAACAAGTTTGTCAGAAGGATGAGGAACGTGATCCCAGTGCTGCCACTTCAGCAGACAGGGAAACATGGAGAGGAAGCTCTGGGCTGGGACTGAGAGCAAAGGCTTACAAGCCTGAATGACAATTAACATAAGAAAGGCCCTGTGAGTATTTACTAGTCACTGACTGTCTCCCTCACTTCTCACCTGCGATAACTCTTCATGCGTATAAAATTAGAAAATATCTTCTGCAATATAGGAATACTTTTTCTCCTTTGGGGTGTGGTGGCGACCCCTGTGTCTGTAGGGGAGGCAGTGGTTCTATATGTGAGCTTTGACCTAACTCAAATGACTTTTATGCTCATTCAAGGAACTATCTCCTCTAAAGCACTCATCAAGTAGGTGCTCAATAAATACTGCGTTTGGATCCTCCAAGGCATCCTGTACTTCCCTTCAACAATTGTCAAACAACCCAACCTAGAGCCATCAAAACAAGAAAGATTGAGAACACGCCCTCGGGCCTGGTTCCAGGTAGTAGGCTAGCAGGTCTAACAACAGCACAGAAAGCTGGAAACTCCCAGCTGCTGTAGATCAGTTGCTTTGAAGCCAAAACAGATTCTAAGCAAGCCGAATTTTACAGACCTAATTAGAAAGCATAGCTTTATGGCCCCAAGGAGTGGATGATTCACATACATTGTGTGTGTGTGTTTTTCACAGCAGTCATAAAAATTAATTGAAAATCTTTCTTCAGCATCCAAAGCAGTGTTTTGCTCTTTATTTCACCTAAACATTTAGTATTGGTTGTAAAGAGTTAGGTTCTAAATATTTTATTTTGTATTTGAACACTTTTAATTCACAAGTGATTCAGTGTTCCAGTTTTGTTTTGCTTTGGTTTCTGTTGTTGTTGTTGTTGTTTCTTTTTTGGATATATGAGCAAATGCAGTCCTTGACTTTCACAGATGTTCTCTATTTTTTTATGATTTCTACTCTAGAGTCAGCAAAAATCTTCAGTAGTTAAGCAACGAGGTAGAAAATGTTGGGGTTCGGAGCCGGTGCTCAAGAAAGAATTCTTGAGTTGTCCCTGGCGCAAAAAGGTGGTTTTATTAAAGCATGGGGACATGACCTGTGGGTAGAAATTGGTGCACTGGGGTTGTGGCCAGTGACCGATTATATACTTTCAAGTTGGGAGGGAGTTAGGGATAGTTCAAGCCTCCGAGGTATTTTGGAAAGAACGTTTCCAGGACCTTGAGCCCTAGCTGCTATTGGGAAAAGGTCATTTATTACCGGTTAGTAAAAAGTCAGCCATGAGACCCTTCAGATGTATATCAGCGGGCCACGAGCTTGGAGTATGATTGCCAACATATATCTTGGTGGGGGCGGGGGGGGGGGGGAGGTGTAGAGATAAAAATTCAAAAGGAATTTTTATATGTTAAAGTAGACTTATGGGATCCTGAGGGTTTGGGATCATGTTAAGCTGAGACTGCCTTTTGCCCTGAGCAAAGTGTCACCATTGAGGCAGCTAAGCTCCCAGAGGAAGGTCACTCTGCCTGTCTCAAGGACTTGTCAACGGACTGTAGGCAGTACGGACATTTAATTCTTCCTTTGCCTCTGTTTCCCACACCAAGGAACACTGTTGAGGCCACTGAGGCTAGATATGAGAAAGCCTCTTAGCATTTGCTACATTGTGAATATTCTCAAAATTGAGTCAAATATCAAGTGAACAGCAAAAAGAAAGTAGAAAGAGGGGACGGGACATCCATACAATAAGCATGCTGTCTTGACTAAAATTAAAAATTCTTAATTTGCATTTAAAATGATGAATTGGGGGCGCCTGGGTGGCTCAGTCGGTTAAGCGTCCAACTTCAGCTCAGGTCACGATCTCACGGTCCGTGAGTTCGAGCCCCGCGTCGGGCTCTGAGCTGACCGCTCAGAGCCTGGAGCCTGTTTCAGATTCTGTGTCTCCCTCTCTCTCTGCCCCTCCCCCATTCATGCTCTGTCTCTCTCTGTCTCAAAAATAAATAAACGTTAAAAAAAAATTTTAAATGATGAATTGTTCAAACTTCATAATTTATCAACTGAAGACTCACAATGGTATAACATCAACTTTCTTTATGTGTTCAGCATTATCGCTTTGTATTAAAAGGAAAATAATTTTCTTAAAAAAGGATATTTTTACAGGGGTGCCTGGGTGGTGCAGTCAGTTGGGCGTTCGACTTCAGCTCAGGTCATGATCTCACAGTTCATGGGTTCAAGCCCCCCTTTCGGGCTCTGTGCTGACAGCTCAGAACCTGGAGCCTGCTTTGGATTCTGTGTCTCCCTCTGTCTCTGCCCCTTCCCTGCTTGCACTCTGCCTCTCTCTCAAAGATAAATAAACATTAAAAAAAAAGTTTAAGTATATTTTTAGAGGTATAGATTAATTAAGATAATCTTTGAAATGGTATTTGCTCAGATAAAGCATGTAACTGATACAGAAAGTGGGGGCTGGGCTAGGAAGTATAATGCCTGTGATGCCTATTCTATGCCTCATGATTTATATACATTATTTCAATGCATTTCCCAACAAACCTGAGAAGTGGTTCGTTTTAGCTCCATATTAGTTCCAGTTTCCATATAATCTTACCGTGGTCCATAAAAAAGTGATTTCTCCCAAACCCACATTAAACAAAGAACAGGATGAAGATTCCGGCCCAAGCGTTTCTGACGATAAAGCCTGCCCATCTGCCCCTGTTGCCTGCTGCCTCCTAAGAACAAAGGAAAGTCGCAAGCATTCCTGGGAAGGGCCTATGCTCTGTTCTCCATCCCCTCTAACCTAGTGTTTTCCTGTCCTTGACTTTGGCCTAGGATAAGACCTCATCCCCAAACAACTGCTTTGCCACTATTGAGTTACCTCCATCATTACTTACGAGGTTTAAAAAAAAAAAAATTCCCCACCTCATGATGAGCTTCTGAATAGAATTCAGGATAGTAGATCAATAAATTTCATATATATATAAAAAAAAAAAAGAATTCAGGATAGTAGAAAAAGGATTTATGCATGCATGTAAGAACACGTAAAATGGTAGGTGCATAAAAATAGAATCACAGGGAAGAAGCAGGAAGATGGTGGAGTGGGTGGAATAGGACGATCCTGAGTTCGTGTCATACCCGGGACACATCGAGATAATAACTGTATCTACACAGCCATCTTGGAAGATGCCCTGAGGCCTGGCAGAACAGATGTTCCATAGCTGGTCAGAAACAGAAGACCACATTGAAAAGGGGAGGAGAGGTGAAGACACAGCGGGGAGCCAAATCCCTGGCACAACTAACCACAAACAGGAGGGATACCACAAGCACAGTGAAACGAGAACATATGCCACACCAGGCACCCTCAGCAATGGGGACCTGCACCGGGAAGACAAGTTCCCGTAACATCTGGCTTTTAAATCCAGGAACTTTTAAAATTGCCGGGGCTTAATTCTGGGAGCGTCCAAATCAATGGGCTTGGGGCACTTGGGTGGCTTAGTCAGTTAAGCATCCAGCTTTTGATTTCGGCTCAGGTCATGATCTCACAGATCATGAGATTGAGCCCCACGTCTGGCTCTGTGCCTCTCTCTCTCTCTCTCTCTCTCTCTCTCTCAAAATAAATGAATAAACATTAAAAAACATAAAAATAAATAAAACCAATGGGCTTAACTCTGGGAGACCACAAGTCTGATGGGAAATGGGGCCCCTACCCTTAAAGAGGCAGATTACCAGACATCTCAGCCCAAGAGGTAGCACTGAACCAGCAGTTTGAAAAGCACCTGAGGGATATGGGAAGGAGATTTTTTGACTAATCTTAGAACATATGCTGGAGGGACAGGGATCTTTAGGAGATTTCTCTGGGAATAAAAGTGCTGGTGGGAGCCATTTGTCTCCACCCCCCTCCCCAAGCCTAGAGAGTCAGTTGCTTGAGGGAGCCAGTGCTAACCCTCTTCATCCACATTGCTATTACCATATGCCCTGCCTACATGTTCACCTGCAGACCGGCCCCCCCAACCTGCCCATCTCAGCATGTGTTCTCCCAAAGCAGTTCCTGCCCTACCGCACATGACATGCAGTACCAGCCAGGTCCATGGCTATTCCAAAGCAAACTCCTGCTCTGGAGAGAAGGGAGATAATCCCCCACGCCAGTGTATATACAGTTTCTGCAGCCTCTTAGCTGGCTGTACAGGAAGTAAACCCTGCCCTTTAGTGCATTTACAACTGTGGCAGAGATTCTAATCGCAGATAGCCAGGCCGACTGCTGGTCCCACCCACCCATGAGCCCACAACAGCCACAGCTGGGCCTCTCAGCAGCATGGGGAGCAAATCCTTCCTGGTGTGCCCATAGAAAATAAAGCCAGACATTGCAGCCAGCTGAGCTTAAGGAAATTGTGACTCAGCCACAATAGGAGGATGCATGCAACCCATACAGGGGCACCACTGGAGTGCCTGGATCTTGTATGCGGGGGGGGGGGGGGCACGGGTATTGTGCTACAGGCCACCACAGGACCTCTTCTACACAAGGCCACTGCTTTCAAGAACAGGAGACATAGCTCACCAAGTAATACATAGAAACAAATACAGAGTTAGACAAAATGAGGAAAGAGAGGAATATGTCCCTAATGAAAGAACAAGACAAAATCAGAGTAAAAGAGCTAAATGAATTGGAAATAAGCAAAATGACTTATAAAGAATTGAAACTAATGGTCATAAAGACACTCACTGGACTCGAAAGATGGGTGAAATAATTTAGTGACTATTTCATCAAAGAGATAGAAAATATAAAAAAGGACCAACCAGAACCGAAGAACTCAATAACTGAACTAAAAAAATACACTAGAGGGAATAAACAGCAGATTAGAGGAGGCAGAATGGATCAGCAATCTAGAAGACTAGAAGGTAATTGAAAGCAACCAAACTGAACAGTAAAGAGAGAAAAGAATAATAACAATAATAATAATAAATAAAAAAGAGAGAATGGGTTAAGGGAACTCTGTGACATTATAACAACCTTCACATTATAGGAATCCCAGAAGGAGATAAGAGGGGGAAGGGATCAGAAAACTTGTTTAAAGAAATAATACCTGAAAACTTCCCTCATCTGGGGAAGAAAACAGACATCCAGATCGAAGAGGCACAGAGAGTCCCTAACAAGCTTAACCCAACAGGGTCCACAGAAAGACACATGATAATTAAAATGGTAAAAGGTAATGATAAACAGAGAATTTTAAAAGTAGCAAGAGAAAAGAAAAGAGTTATATACAAGGGAAAACCCGTATGGCTATCAGGTGAGTTTTCAGCAGAAACTTTGCAGGACAGAAGTCAGTGGCATGATATATTCAAAGTGCTGAAAGGAAAAATCTTACAAACAAAAGTATGTACCGAGCAAGATTCTCATTCAAAATTGAGACAGAAATAAAGAATTTCCTAGACAAATACAAGTTAAGGAAGTCCATCACCACTAAACCAGCCTTACAAGAAATGTTAAAGGGAATTCTTTAAGTGGAAAAAAAAAGTCATAACCAGAAGAAAATTATGAAAGGAAAAAATTGCACAGATAAAAGCGAACATAAAGATAATAGATTAATTACACAAAAGTAGTAAAATTAATTATATCTACACAAATTAGTCAATGGATATACAAAATAAAAAAATTTTTTTTTTTTTAACGTTTATTTATTTTTGGGACAGAGAGAGACAGAGCATGAATGGGGGAGGGGCAGAGAGAGAGGGAGACACACAGAATCGGAAACAGGCTCCAGGCTCTGAGCCATCAGCCCAGAGCCTGACGCGGGGCTCGAACTCACAGACCGCGAGATCGTGACCTGGCTGAAGTCGGACGCTTAACCGACTGCGCCACCCAGGCGCCCCAAAAAAATTTAAAAATATGACACCATACACATAAAATGTTGAAAAGAGTAAAAATTTAATGCTTTTGGAATATTTTCAAACTTAAGCAACCTTCAACCTAATATGGATGGCTAGCCACATAGGATATTAAATATGACCCCAATAGTAACCACAAATTAAAAACCTAAAATAGATACACAAAAATAAAGAGAAAGGAAACCAAGCGTAACACTAAAGAAAGCCATCAAAGTACAAGGGAAAATAACAAGAGAAGAAGTAAGGAAGAGGGAAAAACTACAAAACCACTAGAAAATAATTCACAAAATGGCAATATGTACCTACCTATCAATAGTTACTTTGAATGTAAATCTAAGAAGATTGAAAGCACATCAAGCATCTTTCCTGACCACAATGGTATAAAACTAGAAATCAATTACAAGGAGAAACTGGAAAACAACACAAATACACGAAGACTAAACAGCATGCTACTAAGCAATCAATGTGTCAACAGCAAAGCAAAGGGGAAATATATGGAGACAAATGAAAATGCAAACACCGTGGCCCCAAATCTTTGGGACACAGCAACAGCAGTTCTAAGAGGGAATTTTATAACTGCACAGGCCTATCTTAAGAAATAAGAATAATTTTAAGTAAACAACCTAAACTGAAACTAAAGGTACTAGGAAGAGAAAAACAAAGTCCAAGCTAGTAGAAGAAAATAAAATAATAAAGATTAAGGTCGAAATAATCTAAATAGAGAGTATAGAAACAAAAACAGTTCAAACTGTTGGTTTGAACTCTTAGAAAAGATCTACTACCAGATCTATTAGTACTACTACTAGAAAAGGTCAGTGAAATCAATAGCTTGTTCTTTGAATGATAAACAAATTTGATAAACCTTTAGCCAGACTCATCAAGAAACAAAAAAAAAAAAAAAAAGAGAGGACACAAATAAATAAAATCAGAAATGAAGGAGGAGGTGCAACTGACACAACAGAAATACAAAGAATCATGAGATTTTTATTAAAAAATTGTGTGCCAACAAATTGGACAACCTGAAAGAATTAAATTTCTAAAAACATACATAATTCTATAACTGAATCAAGAAGAAATGAAAACTATGTACAGACCAATTACTAGTAATGAAATTGATACAATAATCAAGAAACTCTCAAGAAACAAAAGTCCAGGACCAGTTGCCTTCACAGATGAATTCTATCACACATTGAAAGTAGAGTTAATACCTATTCTTCCCAAACTGTTCCACAAAACAGAAAAGGAAGAGAAACTTCCAAATTTACTCTATGAGGCTAGCATTACCTTAATACCAAAACCAGACAAAAATCCTGATAGAAAGAAAGAAAGAAAGAAAGAAAGAAAGAAAGAAAGAAGAGAGAGAGAAAGGAAAGGAAATGAGAGGAGAGGAGAGGAGAGGAGAGGAGAGGAGAGGAGAGGGGAGGAGAGGAGAGGGGAGGGGGGGGGAGGGAGGGAAGGGAGGGCAGGGAGGGGAAGGAGGGGAAAGGAAGGGAAGGGAAGGGAAGGGAAGGGAAGGGAAGGGAAGGAATCTACAAGTCAATATCCCTGATGAACACTGATGCAATACTTCTCAACAAAATATTAGAAAATCAAATTCAACAATATAGTAAAAGGATCATTCACCACAATCAAATGGGATTTATTCCAGAGATGCAAGGGCAATTCGCTATGAATCAATCATTGTGATTCACCGTGTTAACGAGAGGAATGATAAAAACCATATAATCATCTCAATCGATGCAGGAAAAGATTTGACAAAATATAACATCTGTTCATGATAAAAACTCTCAACAAAGACAGTTTAGAGAAAACATGTCATAATACCATAAAGTCCATATATGAAAAACCCACAGCTAACATAATACTCCATGATGAAAAATGGAGAGCTTTTCTTCTAACATTATGAACAAGACAATGTTGTCTATTGTCACCACCTTTAAACAACACAGTACTGGAAGTCCTAGTCACAGCAATTGGACAAGAAAAAAGAAATAAAAAGCATCCAAATTGGTAAAGAAGAAGTAAAACTGCCACTATATGTACATAAAATACTATATATAGAAAACCCTAAAGACTTAACCAAAAAACTCTTAGAACTAATGAATGAATTCAGTAAAGCTTCAGGATACAAAATTAATATACAGAAATCTGAAGTAGCAGAAACTAAATAACAGAAAAAGAAATTAAAGAACAATCCCACTTACAATTGCACCAAAAATAATAAAACATCTAGGAATAAATTTCACCAATGAGGTGAAAGACCTATAGTCTGAAAACTATAAGACATTGATGAAAGAAATTGAAGACAACACAAACAAACAGAAAGATACAACATGTTCATAGATTAGAAGACTTAATAGCATTCAAATATCCATACGACCCAAAGCAATCTACAGATTCAGTGCAATCTCTATCAAAATACCAATAGCATTTTTCATAAAACTAGAACAAACAATCTTAAAATTTGTATGGAAACACAAAAGAATAACCGAAGTAATCTTGAGAAAGAAGAAAAAGTTGGAGGTATCACATCCCAAATTTCAAGATACACTGCAAAGTGATAGTAATCAAAACAGTACGGTACTGGCACGAATACAGACACATAGATCAACAGAACTGTATAAAGAGCCCATAAATAAACCCACACCTATATGGTCAATAATCTCTGACAATGGAGGCAAGAGTATACAATGGGAAAGAAAGAGAAAGTCTCTTTAATAAATGGTGTTGGGAAAAACTGAACAGTCACATGCAAAAAGATGCAAAGGGACTACTTTCTTATACCATACACACACACACACACACACACACACACACACACACAAACTCAAATTGGTTAAAGACCTAATCTGAGACTTCAAACCATAAAATTCCCAAAGGAAAACACAGGCAGTAATGTCTGGGACATCACCTTAGCAAAATATTAATGCATATGTCTCCTCATGCAAGGGAAACAAAAGCAAAAATAAACTATCGGGACTGCATCAAAACAAAAAGCTTTTGCGCAGGAAAGGTAAACATCACCAAAATGAAAATGCAACATAATGAAAGAAAATATTTGCAGGTGATATGTCTGATAAGAAGTTAACATCCAAACTATTAAAAAAAAACTTATATATAACTCAATAACAACAGCAACCAAAACAAACAAACAAATTCAATTAAAAAATCAGCAGAGGACCTGAATCGACATTTTTCAAAGAGGACATACAAATGACCAACAGGTATGTGAAAAGATGCTCAACGTCACTCGTCATCAGGGAAAGACAAATCAAACTACAATGAGATACCACCTCACACCTGTCAAAATGGCTAAAATAACAAAACATGAGAAATAACAAGTTTTGGTGAGGAAATGGAGGCAATAGAACCCTCATCCACCGTTGGTAAGTATGTGAACTGGTACAACCACCGTGGACAGGAGTGTGGAGTTATTCTATTAAAAAGACAATGACCGGGGCGCCTGGGTGGCGCAGTCGGTTAAGCGTCCGACTTCAGCCAGGTCACGATCTCGCGGTCCGTGAGTTCGAGCCCCGCGTCAGGCTCTGGGCTGATGGCACAGAGCCTGGAGCCTGTTTCCGATTCTGTGTCTCCCTCTCTCTCTGACCCTCCCCCGTTCATGCTCTGTCTCTCTCTGTCCCAAAAATAAATAAACGTTGAAAAAAAAATTTTTTTTAATAAAAATAAAAAAAAAAAGAAAACAAAAAGACAATGACCATATGATCCAGTAATTTTACAAGTGGGTATTCACCCAAAGAAGATGAAAACACTAATTTGAAAAGATACATACACCCCATGTTTATTGTGGCATTATCTACAATAGCCAAGATGTGAAAGCAACCATTCATTGATAGATGAATAAAGATGTGATGTTGGAATATATGGAAGATGCAGTATTAGCCATAAAAGAGAATGAAATTCTGCCATTTGCAAAAACATGGATGGACCTAGATGCTATGACATATAAGTGAAATAAGTTAGACAGAGACAAATGCCATACGATTTTCCTTACATGTGAACCCTAAGAAACAAAACACATGAACAAACACACAAAAAACAGACTCAACTACAAAGGACTGGTGGTTGCCAGTGGGGATGTGGGTGATGAGTGAAATGGATATAGGAGTTTAAGAAGTATAAACTTCCAGTTATAAAATAAATAAGTCACAGAGATGAAAAGTACAGCATGGGAAATCGAGTCGATAATATTTTAAAAATGCATGGTGATGGATGGTGACTACACTTAACTGTAGTGAGAAGTGAGTAATGTATAGAATTGTCAAATCAATATATTATATACCTGATACTAATATAACTCTGTATTATAACATCGATATACTTCAATGAAACTGGACCTATATCTTGCACGGCTCACAAAAATTAAGAAGTAACTCAAAATGGATTGCAGACGTAAATGTAATATTTAAAATCATAAAACTCCTAGATGAAGACATAGGAACAAATCTCCTTGGCATGGGTCTTGGGAAAGACTGTTTAGGTACGACACCTAACGCACAAACAGCAAAATGATAAGTAAACAAGCAGGACTACATCAAATTAAAAAGTTTCGGCACAGCAAAAGAAGCCATTAACAAAGTGAAAAGACAACTTACAGAATGGACAAAAATATTTACAAGCCATGTATCTGAAAATGGGTGAGTATCCAAAACATATAAACAAGTCACACAACTCCATAGCAAAGAGCCACAAATAACCCAATTAAAAAATGTACAAAGGAAGTGAATAGACATTTCTTCAAAGAGGATATATGAAAGGCCAACAGGTACATGAAAAGATGCTCATCATTACTAGTCGTTAGTGAAAAGCAAATTAAAACCACAGTGAGGTATCACCTCAAGCCTCTTATAATGTCCATCATCAAGAAGATAAGAGATTAAAAAAAAATGCCTATGTGAATATGGAGAAAAGGGAACCCTAGTGCACTGTTGGTGAGATTATAAATTGGTACAGCTACTGTGGAAAGCAATATGGAGGATCCTCAAAAATTAAAAAGGGAACTATCCTATAATCCAGCAATTTCATCTCTGGGAATATATCCAAAAGCAATAAAACATGAACTCAAAAAGGCATCTGCATCCCCATGTTTATAGCAGCATTATTTACAATAGCCATGGAAACAACCTAAGGGTATGAATGATAAAGAAGTTGTGGTATATATATCTACTGCGGAATATTATTCAGCCATTAAAAAAAACACGGAAATTTCTACCATTTGTGACAACACGGATGGACCTTGAAGACGTGATGCCAGCTGAAATGAGTCAGAGAAAGACAAATTCTGTGTGATTTCACTTGTATGTAGATTCTAAAATCAAACTAACATATCAGATTCAGAGGAAAAGGGATCAGACTTGTGGCTGCCAGGGGCAGGGGGGTGGGGAGAAGGGGATTCAGAGGAAAGTGGTCCAAAGCACAAACTTCCAGTGATAAGATAATTAAGTACCAGGGATGTAATGTACAACGTGAGGACTACAGCGACCACTGCTGTGTGACCTATCGGGAAGTTAACAGAGTAGATCCTCAGAGTTCGTATCACCAGGGAACAATTTTTTTCTTTCTTGTTATTTTCTCTCTACGAGATGATAGACGTTAACTAAACCTATTGCGGTAATCGTTTCACGACACGTGTACATCAAACCATGTGGTATGCCTTAAACTCATACAGTGATGTAGGCCAATTATTTCTCAACAGAACTAGAAAATAATTGTTAATACATACTCTGGTCAATGTGCCTTTCTTTTTTTATTGGAAAAGTAAAATAACGTAGTGGCTAAGAATGAGCTGTATAGAATCACACTGACTGATCTCAGATTGGAGCTCTGCCACTTACCAGCTATGACCTTTGGCAATTTACAGAGCTGTTCTATCAGTTTCTTTATTTATAAAGTGGGAATTACAATAATACCTGCCTCATGGGGTTTTGTTAAGATTCAATAAGAAAAGCTATGTAAAACATTTATTCCCAATACCTTGGACGTGGTACTCAATATTTTTCATATGTTTTATTTTCATCTTATTTTATTTTATTTTATTTTATTTTATTTTATTTTATTTGAGAGAGAGAGAGAGAGAAAACGGGAAGGGAAGGCAGAGAGAGAGAATCCCAAACAATCTCCATGACCAGTGTGGAGCCCGAGATGGGACTCAATCCCATGACCCTGGGATGATGACTTGAGCCAAAGTCAAGCAACGGACACTCAACCCACTAAGTCACGCAGGTGCCCCTTAATCTCACTTTACACGTGTGTTTTATTATAAGCCACTTATAATAATTTTGAGAATGGTACATATTAACAGCCAGCATTTCTTGAATGTAACTAGATACTAAATACTAAACACCCTTTGAATTCTTTAGCTGTCTCAACCCCTTCCCTATACTGAATCTCCACTAATAACAGGTTAGTCGTGAAAAATCATTTTGTTCGCTACCAAATTTGGAACAAATTTCCCTGCAAGAAAAGGACCCAAAAAGTAAAGTCACATAGGCCCTGTAATTCGCAACATTGGACAGATGGAAGTCATAAAATTGGCCATCTCGTAGGTTTGTGGTAAAATAAGCCCAAAGGACATTAATGTATGTAAAAAATGCTTTGGGACGGCGGGGTGGACGCCTGGGTGGCTCAGTCGGTTAGGCGTCCGACTTCAGCTCAGGTCACGATCTCGCGGTGAGTTCGAGCCCCACGTTGGGCTCTGTGCTGACAGCTCAGAGCCTGGAGCCCGCTTCGGATTCTGTGTCTCCCTCTCTCTCTTGCCCCTCCCCTGCTCATGCCCTGTCACTCTGCCTCTGACAAAAATGAGTAAACGTTTTAAAATGTTAAATAAATAATAAATAAATAAGCAAACAAATGAATAAAGTGCTTTGGGAGTATTCGTATCTCCAGGTTTCATACAGGTGACAAAAAAGTGTGAGTGCAAAAGTAATCTTTCTCTACAAGACAATCTAAGTAAAAAAAAAAAATGCTAGAAAAATAAAGTGATAAGGAATCGGAGGAGTTTAGCCAAATAAGAAAATAAAAGGCAAGGGCAGGACATTCCTTTGTCATTGGAGAGACCGCCAACACTCAAAGCCATGATTGCAGGAAAATCACTTTACATTTGATCCACCTTCTGCGGACCTGAGGCCGAGACATCAGAGTTGGTGGATTACAAATTTCTTGCTCTTGGTTGTCTAGCTCGGGGTTCAGAGATGTAACATCTTGAGGCCCACTCGCTTTTGCAACACAAATAACTCTGTGGAATTCATATTCATCATGTTTTTAGAGATGGCACGAATTGTTTGACATCCTATCCTTTCTCAATTTTAATAACTTGACGACTTTGGCAGATACATTAGGGCTGATTAATAGCAGCGCATAAGCTCTCATTCCGGCAAGTGCCAGACAGTAAAAATAATAATCAGATTTAATCAGGGCTGCATTGCACGTACTTCACCGCTGACTTTGTCGATTAAACTCTTACAATAACCGCAGCTTACCTCCGTGCCGGGTACCAATAGTAAGTGCTTCGTGTATGACAGTCGTGATCCCGCGAAGCGGTTCCCATGAACTTTCATTTCGTGGGTCAGAAAAACCAAAGCCCAAGGAAAACCTTAAGCCATGTTTCTAAATCATGCCCCTGTGAGGAGTGGCGCTGAGCTCTGAACCCAGGTAGCCTCTCCAGGACTACTCTCTACTGCCTCTTACGTATTCGTGGCGGAGATGTGAAAGGGAAAGCAAAACAAATGCGAAAACTGAACGTCAAGGTCGCCTCATCGGCCTTCCCCGGTTTTGTGTCAAACTGCAATATTCTTTTCTCTTTATCTGTGTGGCTAACTCATTCTCGTGCTTTTTAAATGCTGCTTCCCCACGGGGGGCAATGATCACTCTTTCCTCTGTGCTTCCGCAGAACTTGCACGCTCCTCTCATTGTAACACTCACACAACAGATCATCATTTTGGTCTACCGCCTTCTCTCCCCACGGACTATCAGCTTCTTTACTGTAGAAACGTGGAAACGTAGGCATTGAGCTCCCAGTGCCCGGTGTAGAGGAAGGGGGGAAGGGAGGAGAAAGAAAGGGAAGAAGGCAGCAAGGAGGGAAGGAAGAGAGGGAGGGGGAGGAAGAAAGGAAGAAAGGAAGGAGACATGGACTTGATTTCTTTCCTCCATATTACACAGGGTTGCTCTTTAATATGCATAGTATTGGAGAGCCCTCTTTTTTAAATGAATTCGATGTGAAAAGGCTGAGTCAGTGCTGTAAATTTGTCGCTACTGTGTGAATACATTTTTTAAAGTGAAAAAAAAAAAAAGATCTGCACGAAAAAAAGAAGAAGATAAAAGAAAGGAAGAAGCAAAGCATTCTTGAGGACACTTCGAAACTGCTTGGATGCAAGAAAGCAAGCCGGCCCCTCTCTCCCCCAATCCAAAGGAGATAAATTGGCTGATTATAGCAGGAGCTGGTTCACTTCCAGAAGACTGCATCACTCTCTATTTATTAACTTTTATCCTATGTACAGATTGAGGTATGCAAACATTTCACTTCTTCAAATACCTCATGCCTTGGAGACAGGCTTCAATTGCAATTAATTTCACCCTTTTGCTGACTACAGCTGTGACCACTCTGCCCTTCACCTGTCTTGCTCTTTTCTTCCCATTTGCAACTTTCATCATCTTGATCTGATCAACAAAATCATGCGATCTAGCCTCAAAGTTCCATTTTCTCTGGACCCAGGATCATCATTTGTTCTCCCCAAACAAAAATTCTGGCCACTTCTACTTCTACTTCTAAAGATGTGCCAGGAAATCCTTTAATTTCCTCCTCTGAGAATGGTATTTGTGCATCTTCTTAACTTGTTTCTAGTTTCCCTTGCAGCTGTATATCTAAGCAACATTTTCTCCTTTTGTTCGAGTGGGCCAGGGGTTCGCTGATCTTTCCTATAAATGTCATCCCAGTGCCCAAGATGGATTGGCTTGGAGGCACCCGAAGCCATTACCGGGCTGACCCAAGAGACCACAGTTCCTGGCAACAGAACCTGTGTCGTGAAGCTGGCAATGCAGAACCTCTCTGTATTTGTAAATAATGAAATGATGAGAGCTATTTAGGACTGCAGTGTGTTTCATCCATTAAGCTAATAATAGCTTTTTTTTTTAAGCCAAACCCTTGCTCTACTTCCCTGGGATGGAAAAGCCATTTGTACCAACCCAGAACAGTTTATTAAAGGTTTAAGAGAAAAAGAGGATGGGTAAGCTTTCCTTTGTGATGTCCCTCGTTTTCATTTTTAGGGCCCATTTTTATTATGGGTTTTTTTTCATGTACGATTTTATATGTTTTCCTGGCATCGTAAACATGAATTTGAAATAAAGTCCAATATTCCTCTCTTTTCCATACTTGCTATTAAAATGACAGACTAAAAAATCATGGGCTTTAGTTTCAGCCGCTAGATGTGCCACTAAGCCTCTTGGTGAATTCAGTCAGGTAACAGCCTCTCCAAGCATTAGTTTTCTCATCTGTAAAATAAAAAAATAATAATGTCTACTTTTCCAGCTTGTGTGACAACTAACCAGTGAACATGTACAAAATCGTTTGTGTTGGGCACAGGTGCAATGCTCTGTAATTGAAAGCCGCTCATACAGAGCATGTAGCTCTCAGGGGATTTTTGAAACTGTCTCTCTTTTCTGACTCCTGCTTTAACATCTCTGTGAGTCATTAGGGAAGGGAAGAGAAAGGGGGCGGGGAACCAAGTATCAGAGTAGTTTGCTAATTTGCCAGGTGCCGAATCTGCAATAATTCCTCCCTTCTGGACTGTCCCAGGTGATCCTTACCAGCGGCAGGTGAACTGGGCTGCACAGGGGGAGACTCAGAGGGAGGGGTGGGAAGGATGGTGAACTGGAGGACCAAACTAGGCTTTTTCAGTGAGGCTTCTGTCAATTTCTGGTTGTCACAGAACCCTCATGCAGTCTGGGTTAGGGCAACATGCTGGCCTCCAAACACTTTTTGGGGGGGAGTTCAAATTAATTTCATGCCTTAATATGAAGCTGCCTTCAATGCACGACAGTCTTAGTTTTCTAAATTCGCTTTCAGCATGTTTAGGGCTCTAAAATTTTCGTGAAAATAGTCATAAAAATTCCACCCTCTCCAATATCGGTTGCATGAGTTTCCTACAACATCGGAAAGTTTCTTCCCCTCAGAGATACTAAAAGCAACAGAGAGAGTTGAAGTTAATTTGTACCTGGTCTTGCACACACTGGGCCAAACGTGTCTGGTGTCAGGTACCTGATTCCTATAGAAGGATCAAGTAGCGGGGCGCCTGGGTGGCTCGGTCGGTTAAGCGTCCGACTTCGGCTCAGGTCATGATCTCGCGGTCCGTGAGTTCGAGCCCCGCGTCGGGCTCTGTGCTGACAGCTCAGAGCCCGGAGCCTATTTCAGATTCTGTGTCTCCCTCTCTCTCTGCCCCTCCCCTGTTCATGCTCTGTCTCTCTCTGTCTCAAAAATAAATAAACATTAAAAAAAAGAAGGATCAAGTAGCTGTCTCCACCTTACTTCAGTCTACTTAGAATTGTGTGTATTTACATTTAATCCTCCTCTGCCCTCTCTAGATAGAAAGTGCCTTGAAAGCAAGATCCATTTCTAATTCATTTCACCAGCCTTCACCGTCTCCACAATACCATGCCTACGGCAGTACGATGAATGTTTGAGAATGAATTTTAATGACTCCAAGCCCAGAAGTGAGATGTCAGCCTGGCCAGACTTACCTGCCCTTGCACCCACGTGGATGGTTTCTGCTTTACTTAAGAGAAATTGCACAACTCTGAGGTTGCAGTTGTTTCCCCGACCTAATTCCCTTACTTCTGCTTACATAAAAAAAAAAAAAAAAAATTCCAGTTCAACCTCTTCAATAAACATTCTAGTGCCCGGTGTGGTGAAGTTTATTAATCAGGAGCTTTAGGGTCAGACAGGCCAGATTACAAAGAGGCTCTGTGTGAAATTAGACCAGTGATATTATCATCTCATTTTTCATGTTGAAAATGAGAATAACAGCAATGCCTTCAGCACAAACTGATGAGTATTAACTATGTAAAACACACATGCCTTAGAGACTCGTTAACAGATTTCTCTTGACTTTTTTTTAAGGCTTGGTCTAGCCAGAATGAGAAGAAATGCTCAAATTCTGTAGCAATCAGAAAAACGCAAAATAAAATAATTTTTAGGTCCGTTAGGTAATAACAAAGTTTGGCAAGGAGCGTTTAGACAGGAATCTGCTACACTGTGAGAGAGAGAACAAACCGGGGTGGGCATTTGGGAAAGCACTCCGTCAATCCTTTTGACACTGAGTATGCACATATATACGCATGGCCCCCAGACATCCCAACCTTGGGTATATATCCCAGAGAAATTCTCATCTCAGTCCATAAAGAAACCCAAATGAGAAGAATTATTGCAGTGTTGGGTAGGGAAAGGGTTAACGGTAGGCAGGGATAGGTAAGGGGCCCTGGGGGAGGCTGACTCAGGAGCCTGCAGCAGCAGAGGGTTTTGGGGGGGGGGGGGAGGGGGAGGATGAATGCATTCCAGCCCTGCCTATGCTAGGTACCATGAATAGAGCCTCACAAACTGGTATCCAGCTCCTGTTAAGGTCCCAGTGAAAAGTCAGGGGTAAAAATCCTTGGCGGCAACCCAGTGGGGACCCCTCTCAATCTTTAGAGTCTTGTACTGACACTCAATCAACTCTGCTGCTTTCCTCACTCTCTGATGTCTGTGAGATGCATTACTCCTATCTGTGAGACGAGGACCAGCGTCTCCCCCACCCGCCTGTAGCAGTGTCCCTTATTACAAGGGAGTTGAATGTCCCCACTGCCCGTCACTAAATAAAATGGAGTGGATGTATTCCGTGGGATTCTGTGCAGCTATGAAAAGATGCAAATAGCAAATGTACACGGAACAAGTGTAGTTTATTGTAAGAAAGAGAAACCTATAGATATCCTTTATATATACCGAATACACGTGAAAAACAGTACTAAATATTTCATAATGGGGCATACAAATTTAAGGCATGTATCAAAGATTGGCGCATGTGGCTATGGGGACGAAATGGGAGCAGGGATTTAATGGAGAAAAATCTATCGAAAAGGTCCATTATACAGTCCAGTGATAAGGATAGTATGCCATAATATGAGGGGAGTGATTAATTTAACCCTCTGTTTTGGAAATTCAGAAAACAAAAATGGAAAGAAATGGAATTAAAAAGGTGTGTGTGTGTGTGCGCGCGCGTGCACGTATTATGTGTGCATCTGGGCACCTACGTGTGCTTTGATAGAGGAATTCATTTTTTTCTAAAATTATGCAATAATTTCAGTCATGGTTACCTTTGGAGGGAGATTGGGGGTTAACTGGGACAGGGGAAAGGGAGACTTTCATTTCATGCTTTCTGCATTGTTTGAATTTTTACCTCAGGTCTGTACGGCATCCATTTGAATAATTATGTTTTTGAAAAAATTAACTTCTTAATTCCTCTCTCTCAATTTCATCTCCAATGATTTTAGGGGGGGGCGGAAAGATCTCATTTTCTTTTCTCTGATATGATTTATTGTCAAATTGGTTTCCATGCAACACCCAGTGCTCGTCCCAACAAGTGCCGTCCTCCCTGCCCATCACCCACTTTCCCCTCTCCCCCACCCCTCATCTACCCTTAGTTTGTTCTCAGTCCTTAAGTGTCTCTTATGGTTTGCCTTCCTCCCTCTCTGTAACTTTTTTTTCCCCCTTCTCCTCTCCCATGGCCTTCTGTTACATTTCTCAAGATCCACATATGAGTGAACATATGGTATCTGCCCTTCTCTGCCTGGCTTATTTCACTTAGCATAATACCCTCCAGTTCCATCCACGTTGCTGCAAATGGCATGATTTCACTCTTTCTCATTGCCAAGTAGTATTCCATTGCATATATAAACCACATCTTCTTTATCCATTCATCAGTTGATGGATATTTAGGCTCTTTCCATAATTTGGCTATGGTTGAAAGTGCTGCTCTCAACATTGGGGTCCATGTGCCCCTATGCATCCGCACTCCTGTATCCTTTTTATTTTCCACATTAGTATCAGAATCTTTCTAAAATGCTCCCGTGATCCTGTGAAGTTTCCATTTACAAGCCTTCCAGCTTCCTATTTCTTAGGAAACATCTGCCAACCCCCAAATATAGAATGGTAGGCCCTTTGCAATGTGGCTGATGCTCTCTACATTGGAGCCATTTTAAGCCACTAAGCCCTTTACTTTTGGAAAAATTGGCTACTCGACTGTTTCCACACTGCCAGGTACGAGTATATTCTACACTTTGGCTCATGCTCTGCAGAATCTGGCTTTCTCTGCAGAATGTTCAACTCCCTGATTTTACTCTCAGATGAATACCTGTATTATCCATCAAGGCCCGTGTCATATTTTCCATTTTCCGGACTAATCTCTGGCTCCTTCCTTCCTAACTAGACACTATTACTGCTCCCACATCTGTTTTCCTGTCACATTTTATACAACCTTCAACTCAAGTCCAGTCAACTCTATGACCTGGTGCTGTTTGTCGTCATGTCTGTCTCCCCGTCTAGAATGTGAGGTGGTTTTTCTTCTAAATGTTGAAATCTTAATGCCTTGCGTAATGTCTGGGTGCATCCACATTATGTGCCATGGGTGTTTGTCTTCTCAGGCTATGCCTTTATTTTTTTTTTTTTAATTTTTTTAACGTTTTATTTATTTTTGAGACAGGGAGAGACAGAGCATGAACAGAGGAGGGTCAGAGAGAGGGAGACACAGAATCTGAAACAGGCTCCAGGCTCTGAGCTGTCAGCACAGAGCCCGACGCGGGGCTCGAACTCACCGACCGCGAGATCATGACCTGAGCCGAAGTCGGCCGCTTAACCGACTAAGCCACCCAGGCGCCCCTCAGGCTATGCCTTTATTTATTTTATTTTTTTTTTTTTGTAAGCAAGAAGACATTTATTTTTTTTTTCACCATATGAAGTTTATTGTCAAATTGGTTTCCATACAGGCTATGCCTTTAAATGAATGGTTAAATCATCGATCTAAGCCAGGAACAGAGTAAACCAAGGGTTTTTCAATGATCCTTCCAGTTCTGGAGAAGAAAGTATAGACTTGCTTTTCTCTGCTCCTCTCCTCGAAGTACGACTAAAAATCCTGGAAATAATCTAACAGACATTCATAAAAGAACACCAAAAGGTGGGAAGAAGGCAGAATGGCTAGGGACCTGGGACTGAAGAATGACATGGTGGTGAGTACTGTGGATTTTCCTTTTATCCGCCATATATATCCCAGACTGCTGAAGAGACTTTCAACCCGGAGCCTCCAATAGGCATAAACCAAACAAACCAAAGGCCCACGAGAAGTCTGTTCTCTCTAGCTGAAGGATGAGGAAAGGAACATATCGGCAGGACAGAATCTTTTGGTCATCGGCCCTGTGCTAGTCAAACACCATAAACTACCTACCACTTGGGAGCCAGCAAAGGCTGAACGAGGAGCCCCATCTTCTGTTGCCACCTGGTGACAGCAGGCAGGCCAGGAGAAGTACCTTGCTTCCCTGCTGGTGGTACCAGTAGAGAGCAGGCAGAGAACTGGATATTCTGTTTCCCAGCAAGGGGATCTAGAGCAGCACCCCCTAATCTCCCAGCCTTATTAGTGGAGACAGACTAGAAAGTATGGACTTCCACCCTTGCCCGGTGGCACCAGGCAGCACCCACCACCCTCCAAAGTAGAGAGTGGGGGCAGGATCTAGGAGGAGAGACAACTGGAGAAAGAGATTCCTACACCCTGCATAGGAAGGTCTGACCAAGTCAAACACGAAACTGGCCAGAATCGGCACCCAGAAAGATTTGAGAATTGAACTACAGCCTGAAATTCCACTTCAGGGGTCCAGAATGCCCTCGTAGTGTAAGCGCCTGCCGTTCAGCTTTTGATTGCCGAGGCATCCGTGTCAAAAGACGTACATCCTGAATAAACATATTGCCCGCCGTGTGACACAGTTAGGAGCAAAACAACTAGATAGGGAATAAGGCTGCCCCCTCCCCACTCATGAAGTCCCCTCTGTCAGAAAGCCTTGGGTAACCTAGATGACTAGCCGCTTGGGTGACCCCACTTCTTCCTTCCTGCACCCTGATTCCTGCTCTTCTGCTTTAAGTTAGCCAATAAAGAATAAACCCGCAAAGCATTAGAACACTTACCCTTGGACCCTAAAAAGGGCAGAGCTTCAGATCCATTCTCCCTCACTCTCTCCTTCCCTCTTTCTCTCTCTCTCCTCTGTCTCTCTACCTGCGGCCTCACTGTGTGGCCCTGAGGCCTTCCTGGCACATTCTGGGACCTGTGAGTAATAAATCTGGTTTATTATCTATCTATCTAACTTCACTAGATAGATTCAAAAGTAAGGTAGAAACCGCAGAGTAAAGAATCACGGAACCTGAGGACAAATGAATAGAATTTGCCCAGCTGGAAGAACACAGAGAAGGTAGACTGAAAGAAATGAACGGGGGTGCCTGGGTGGCTCAGTCAGCTGAGCGTCTGACTTGGGCTCAGGTCATGATCTCATGGTTGACGAGTTTGGGCTCCACGTCGAACTCTGTGCTGACAGCTCAGAGCCTGGATTCTGTTTCAGATTCTGTGTTTCCCTCTCTCTCTCTGCCCCTGCTCTGCTCACACTCTGTCTCTCAAAAAGTGAATAAATGTTAAAAAAAAAAATTTAATAAAAAAAAGAAATGAACAGAGTTTCGGAGTCCTGTGGGACTGCAACAAGACACTTAACATTTATGTCATCAGGGTCAAAGAATGACAGGGAAAAAGTGTGGAACTAAAAAAACATGCACAAAATAATCATAATAATAAATGTCCCCAGTTTGTGAACAACTTAAACCTACAAATTCAAGAAGTTGAGGAAGTTCCAAACACTCCAAGAAATCCTTGTGAACACACATCATAATCAAACTTCTAATAATCAAAGACAAAGGAAAAATCTTGAAAGCACCTAGAAAGAAATGACATATACAGGAGAACACTGATCGGAATGGTAGTGGAAATCTCGTTTGCAACCATACAGCCAAGGGGCACCCAGATGGCTCAGTTGGTTAAGGGTTGGACTCTTGATTTCCACTCAAGTCACAATCTCACGGTCGTGAGATCTAACCCAGCATGGGATTCCCCACTGTGTGTGGAGTCTGCTTAAGATTCTCTCTCCCTCTCCCTCTGCCTCTCTCTCTCTCTCTCTCTGAATAAAAAAAAAAGAAAAGAAAGAAACTATGCAGTCAAAAAGAAGCACATTTTTCAAATGCTAAAAGAAAAGAACCACTAACTTTGAATTCTATATCCAGCAAAAATATCCTTTAGCAATGAGGAGGAAAGAAAGACATTCTCAGATGCAGGGAAGCTTAAAGAATTTGTTATCATCAAGTAAGAATGGCTCTGGGAAGTTCTCCAAACCAAAAAAAAAAAAAAGTATAACAGAAGAGACTTGAATATCTGAAAAGGAAGAAAGATCAATGGAATGGGTAAATGTCGGGGTAAATAAAATTGACTATCTTGCTCCTCATGAGCTTTTAGATCCAATGTGATGTTCAATGTATGTAAAGGAAATAAGTATTTAAGATATCACACTTTATTTTTTAAGTCCCATTTAAAAAAATTTATTTTAATTCCAATATAGTTAACAGAGAGTGTTATATTAGTTTTAAGTGTACAATATAGTGACTCAACAATTCTATACATTACTCAGTGCTCAATACAACAAGTGCACTCCTTAATCCCCATCACCTATTTCAACCATCCCCCACCCCTCAGGTAGCCATCTGTTTGTTCTCTAAAGTTAAATGTCTGTTTCTTGGTTTGTCCCTATCTTTGTTCCTTTATTCCTTTGTTTTGTTTCTTAAATTCCATGTAGAATGAAATCATATGGTATGTGTCTTTCTCTGACTGACTTATTTCACTTAGCATTATACTCTCTAGATCCATCCATGTTGTTGTGAATGGCAAGATTTTATTCTCTTGTACACCTGAATAATATTCCATTATATACATGCCATATCTTCTTTATTCATCTGCTGATGGACACTTGAGCTGCTTCCATAATTTGGTTATTGTAAATAATGTCGCAATAAACATAGGAGTGAATATACCCTTTCAGATTAGCATTTTTGTATTTGGGGAATGAATACACAGTAGTGAGATTTCTGGATTATTGGGTAGTTCTTTTTTTAATTTTTTGAGGAACCTCCATACTGCTTTCCACAGTGGATGCACCAGTTTACATTCCCATCAATAGTGCCTGAAGGATCCTTTTTCTCCACATCCTTGATAACACATGTGGTTTCTTGTGGTTTGAATTCTAGCCATTCTGACAGGTGTGATGTGATGTCTCATTGAAGTTTGGATTTGCATTTCCCTGATGATGAGTGATGGTGAGCATATTTTCATGTGTCTTTTGGTTATCTGTAGGTCTTCTTTGGAGAAATATGTATTCAGGTGTCCTGCCGATTTTTAATTGGATTATTTATTTTCTTGGTTGCAACCAAGGAGGTGAAAGACCTGTACTCTGTAAATGATAAAACATTGATGAAAGAAATTGAAGACAGCACGAACAAATGGAAAGATATTCCATGTTCATGGATTGGAAGAACAAATGTTGTACCAATGTCTATACTACCCAAAGCAATGTACACATTTAATGCAATCCCTATCAAAATACAAACAGCATTTTTCACAGCACTAGGACAAACAATTCTAAAATTTAAAAAGACCCTAAAAAACCAAAGGAACATTGGGAAAAAGAAACCACACAACTGAAGGTATCACAGTTCCAGACTTCAAAGCTGTAGTAATCAAAACAGTATGGTACTGGCACATAACTATATCAATAGAAGAGGATAGAAAGCCCAGAAACAAACCCACGATTATATCGTCATTTAATCTTCAACAAAAGAGGCATGAATATGCAATGGCAAAGGCAGTCTCTTCAACAAATGGTGTTGGGAAAACAGAACACCTGAATGCAAAAGAATAAAAGTGGACCACTTTCTTACACTATACACAAAAACAAACTCAAAATGGATTAACCTGCAATGTAAGACCTGAAATCATGAAAATCCTAGAAGAGAGCACAAGCAATCAGAAATTGTTAGAGTGGATAAGAAAGTGTAGCCCAACTGTATGCTGTCTACAAGAAATTCACTTTAAACATAAATAGTAGGTTGGGAGTAAAAGGATGTGAAAACATATAGTGTGCAAGCATTAAATAAAAGCAGAAGAGGCTACATTAATATGAGATACAGTGGGATTCAGAGCAAAGAAAATTATTAGAGACAAAGAGTGTTATTACATAATAATAAAGAGACAAATTCACTTAGCAATCTTAAATGTGTATGCACCAAACAACAAAACATCAAAATACATGAAGCAAAAACTGATAGAAATTAAAGGAAAAAAACTTTTAGGCTCTTGACTGATGAGTGAGAATCAAATCCCACGAAGAGTAAGGGAACACTACAACAATCTCTCAAAAACTTCTCGACAGGAGTTTTCTGTATTAAGTACAAAATGGATCTGCCATTTTCCTGCATTAGATACAAAAGAGCGGTTCCCCTAAATAGGAAGAAGCTTTTTTGTAAGGATGGAGAAAATGTCCTCTTATGCCAGCTATTGGAATTTTGCAAAAAATTACATTGTATTTTTTAAGTTTATTTATTTATTTTGAGAGAGAAAGAAGGAGAGTGAGCAGGGGAGGGGCAGAGAGAGGGAGAGACAGAATCCCAAGCAGGCTCTGCACAGACCCCAACATGGGACTCAATCTCACAACTGTGAGATCATGACCTGAGCTGAAATCAAGAGTTGGATACTTAACTGACTGAGCCACCCAGGCTCCAGAATTGCACTGTATTAATGTTTACATGGATGAATGATAAATGGTGGGTAACTCAAGAACACTGTCACTTTAAGGAAAGGAAAAAGGCATGGTCATGAAAGAAACGTTATACACACTCCATTTTCAGAGAGTCCTCAAGCGTCTGGACACCTATTGCTTTGCCTTGGCCCACATCTGATCCGGCTGGCACCAGAGCTAGCTGTCATGGAATGACATTTCTCCTGGCCCAGTGTCTATCGGCTTTTGACAATAATTTTACTTGATTTATTAGTTGCAGCTTCTACCACTCACAGACTCAACAAGAACTTCTATTTCTGCTAAGACATGACAACAGGAACTGGATTTATGTTGCCATTTAAAACGACCAAACCACAATTTGAAGAGACAAAATAATACACTGAAAACTACAGAAAGCTTGTGAAAGAAATTGAAGAAGACACCAAAAAAAATGGAAAAATATTCCATGCTCTTGGATTGGAAGAACAAACATTGCTAAAATGTCGATACTACCCAAAGCAATCTACATATTCAATGCAATACCAGAATTCTTCACAAAGCTAGAACAAAGAGTCCTAAAATTTGTACGGAACCAGAAAAGACCCTAACAGCCAAAGCAATCCTGGAAAAGAAAACCAAAGCTGGAGGCATCACAACCACTGACTTCAAGCTGTATTACAAAGCTGTAATCATCAAGACAGTATGGTACTGGCACAAGAACAGACACTCAGATCAAAGGAACAGAATAGAGAACCCAGAAATGGACCCACAAACGTATAACCACCTAATCTTTGACAAAGCAGGAGAGAATACCCAATAGAATAAAAGCTGTTTCTTCAGCAAATGGTGCTGGGAAAACTGGACAGCGACATGCAGAAAAATGAACCTGGACCATTTTCTTACACCATACCCAAAAATAAACTCAAAATGGATGAAAGACCTAAACGTAAGACTAGAAGCCATCAAAAACCCTAAAGGAGAAAGCAAGCAAAACCTCTTTGACCTCGGTCACAGCAACTTCTTCCTCAAGGCAAGGGAAACAAAAACAAAACAAAACAAAAATGAACTATTGGGACCACATCAAGGCTTCTGCACAGCAAAGGAAACAATCAGCAAAACTAAAAGGCAACCAACAGAATGGGAGAAGATATTTGAAAAGGACATGTCAGATAAAAGGTTCATATCCAAAATCTGTAAAGAACTGATCAAACTAAACATCCAAAACCCAAATAATCCAGTGAAGAAATGGGCAAAAGACATGAATAGACACTTCTCCAAAGAAGACATCCAGATGGCCAACTGACACATGAAAAAATGCTCAACATCACTCATCATCAGGGAAATGCAAATCAAAACCACAATGAGATACCACCTGACAACCTGTCAGAACGGCTAACGTTAACAACTCAGGCAACAACAGATGTTGGCGAGGATGCGGAGAAAGAGGATCTCTTCTGCACTGTTGGTGGGAATGCAAACTGGTGCAGCCACTCTGGAAAACAGTATGGAGGTTCCTCAAAAAAATTAAAAATAGAACTACCCTACAACCCAGCAATTGCACTACTAGGTATTTATCCAAGGGATACAGGTGCGCTGTTTCAAAGGGGCACGTGCACCCCCATGTTTATAGCAGCACTATCAACAATAGCCAAAGTATGGAAAGAGCCCAAATGTCCACTGACGGATGAATGGATAAAGATATATATATATATATATATATATATATATATACACACACACACATATATATGTATATATGTATATATATACGTATATATGTATATATATATGTATATATGTATATATATGTATATATGTATATATATGTGTGTGTGTGTGTGTGTGTGTATATATATATATATATATATATACCGAAGTATTACTTGGCAATGAAAAAGAATTGAATCTTGCTGTTTGCAACTCTGTGGATGGAACTAGAGGGTATTATGCTAAGCAAAATTAGTCAGAGAAAGACAAATATCATATGGCTTCACTCATATGTGGAATTTAAGAGACAAAACAGATGAACAGGACGGAAGGGAAGCAAAAATAATATAAAAACAGGGAGGGGCACAAAACATAAGAGACTCTTACATACAGAGAACAAAGTGAGGTTGCTGGAGGGGTTATGGGAGGGGAGATAGGCTGAATGGGTAAGAGGCATTAAAGAGGATACTTGTTGGAATGAGCACTGGGTGTTATACGTAGGGGATGAATCACTGGATTATACTCCTGAAATCATTATTGCATTACATGCTAACTAACTTGGAGGTAAATCTATAAACAAACAAACTTTAAAAAAAGAAAAGACAAAATATAAGAAAACAGTGTTAAGACAGTAGACATCGGGCAACAAAGGACACTGGATCTCTGAGAGATGGAAAACACATGAGGTAAAGCCCTGTGATTTGCCCGACTTCCTGCCTTGAGAGTTTCTAGGCTACAATGCAGGGGGGCAGGAAAGCCAGGAAGAGGCCAGTGGACCCCTGAATTGAGGAGACGGAACTAAGACTCTGGGGAGAGCAAGGCAACTAGAGCTGTCCGGAGACAGTACCAAAGAGGAGATGCTATATAAGAACCCCAGAGATCTGCAGACTCCTATCTGACTATTCATCACTTCAGCATATGCATGTGAAGAAATTACCCAAGGCCAAAAGGAAGAACTCTTTGAAGGAGTAGAGAAAGCAGCACCCAGTGATCTAAGGGTAGTTTTTGTTCTCGCCGGACAGACCGGAAAAACCTCATCCATTCATGGGGTACTGGGTCGAGTGCTCAGAATCATTTTGCCTCAGTATTGGGAAATGGGGCTGGTCTGATCCCACCTAAAAAGTTTTAAAGCAAGAATCCAACAATTGATCCATTTCCAAGTAACTTAACTGCATGCCAAAACAAGGATGCAGAATATTTAGAGTGATAGAAAAATATCCAGCACCCAATGAGGTAAAATGCACAATGTGGGCATCCAATCAAAGATCATCAGTCAGGCAAGGAAACAGAAAAGTAAAACCCCGTAACGAGAGGGCTAATACCGTCCTAATCTCGTCACACATAGCTCTCCCACAGAACCATGGCCACTGGCATTTATTGTTACCCAAACCAAATAATTAAATTGATATTTATAAGTAAGGATTGCAATGTTTGGTTCGATTTGGGTTTCTTTGTGATTTAAGATCTCCTCTTTAGGATAAGAGGATGACAAGATCTCGACACTTCCTCAAGGTCAGTGGTTGCTAACAACCTCTATTTCGGCATTCTAAAAATGAATGCAGACGTGCATTTCCCTCCCCCACCACCCCCACGAATTGAAGGTCGAAGGCTTACTCTTGTCAAGTCCTAATCAGAAGATCTCAGCTCTGAGAAGTGAAAATTATGATACGCTCGAGAGGTTCTGAGACAGCAGATTGTTGTATTTGAAGAACCCGTGGAGGCAAGCACAAATTGAACAAGGGGAACAGTTGAAATTTGCCTGTGATTATGCTTACCTTGCCCAGCTGTTGAGAATGGCCAAGTGGAAAGTCAATGCTGACCCTGCATTCTGCAGATTGATAGTGTCAATAATCAGATTACCTCCTACACAAATTGGTTTTGGCTGAAACCAGTTCTGAAGAATATGCAGAAAGGAAATCCTGGGTACTACATTGGCCAGTGACTTGGAAGTCCTCTGTGAACACTTAATTTACTTCTTTGTGACATAAGATGTCAGTTTTACACTCTCACTCTCGGTATGACCTTGAGCAAGACAGGAAATATCTTTTGGTTTGTGTGAAGAGATGCAAAGATGGAATGAAATCTATTTTCCATTAATCTTTCTCAGAGGGAATAAAATAAGATTGTGTGCTCAGAGCTTTCCTTTGCCAGAAAGGTCTTTGACATATATATAACGCATTATTGTTTTTGGAACTAACCCCAGCCTGTGCCTTGTAAACAGAGGTGCTCAATCAATACCTTTGGTTGATAGATTGGTTGAGCAATTGCAGGTGTCCATGTGAGAAATCTGCAATCAGAAATAGCCACGATAAAATGAATTCAGCAGAATCTCCGTTAAACAATTTTTTTTTACATTTTATTTATTTTTTTATTATTATTATTTTTTTTTTTTGAGAGAGAGAGAGAGAGAGAGACAGAGCCCAAGTCGAGGAGAGGCAGAGAGGGAGGGAGACACAGAATCCGAAGCAGTCTCCAGGCTCTGAGCTGTCAGGACGGACAGCTAAGAAAGTTACAAGAAAGTTACAAAGATACAATATATCTAAGTATCTAGAATCCCATAAAAGATAGCATATACAAGGAATACCCCTGTTAGCTAGCTCGCCCAAGCTCATAGGAATTACGACCTATTTCGTATATGGTGGTTTGTTCTAGCAGCCCCAGTTTTTCCAAACAAATATGATACGGATACGGAATCTTATTACACTTGGAATCTAGGATATTGTTCCCAGCAAAACATACCCCTTTTCCTTCTATATATGGCGACTTCATTAAGCCCTACGTATTAAGGGAGCTAAAGATTTGATCACTTTAAATGTAAAAGTTTGGGAGAGGGCACCTGGCTGGCTCAGTCTGTTCGGTGTCAGACCTTTGATTTTGGCTGAGGTCATGATCTCACTGTCGGCTCAGGTGGACCCCTGAGTGGAGCCGATAGCACGGAGCCTGCTGGCAATTTCTCTCCCTCTCTCTCTGCCTCTCCCCAGCTTGTGCTCTCTCTCTTTCTCAAAATAAATAAATAAACATGAAGAATTATTAATTAATTAATTAATTAATTAAAGTTTAAGAGAGATTTTTAGAAAATCATTGCCTGATTGATAACTGCCCACTGGAGTTAGGGAAAAAAAACTTACTTTGTCACAGTAAGTGACATCGCACTGCGTTGCACTATTTCAGGACCACAAATTCCTTCCTTCCAACGGAGCAGAGCCCCCGTCATTCTGTAAACCCCTACTACAATGTTGGTAATTACCTCTTGGTATCACTCCGTGGGACCTTTGGGAAGTAGGTACATTAATAGTCCCAACGATCTAAATTGCCAAGGTCTAGAAGGAATTACATACCGGGAACCCAAATCAGCAGAGGTCGCTTTATCTGATTAACTCAGAACCATTCTTTATCACCTAACAAACAGGAGCTTGGAAATGATGAGAAGACCCAGCAGGAGTGAGAGTGAAAGATCTGGAGTAGGGCTTTCAGCACCTTATGTGAAAAGGACAGGTATTCTAAAAGACACGGGAGAAAAGCCTGAAAGGGTAGAAGAAGACGCACAAACTTATTTTGCTTTATAATCTCCCCTAAGACGTAAGTGCATTCTAAGGTGGGTAAACATAACATGATTTAAAGAACGAGGAATCAGAAAATCGCAGGCTCTCTCAACTAGAGTGGATTATTCGGAAAAGATTCTGTATCATGACCTAAGATCGATTGGAGGAGATAGCCCCTTAGCCAGAAGAGAAGTGCTGTATGACTGTAAACACGGGTCGGCCAGGGGCACACAGCCCTCTCAGGCTGCCCTCCAAGTCATGGGACACAATGGCTCCGGAAATCTGGATGGCTCCTTGAAGGCAGAACGGATGCTCCTTGCCAAAAACTATTGAAACCCTCGGGGAACGGGGTCGGCCCAAAGGCGGACCTTGTAGCTCAGGAGATGGAGTGATGCCATTCAAGTGGAGAGAAAAATCTACCGGCAGCCAGACTTTGATAAATGATTTTCAAGTGTGCTTCCAAAACAACAGGAATGCATCAGTGGGTGCTGGCAGCATCTAGGGGTAAGCAACACAGCACTTGCATTAATCAATCCAGCCCCGTTCCTACTGGAGACGTGATTCATAAGACTGCGCACAGCTTCGAGAAAAGCAGCCTGGTACTGGGAAAAGGGCATTGTGCTTGGACCCAGGAGCACCGGGAAGTCCCTGAAAACAGTACTGAGCACCTGCTGTTTTGCGGACACTGTGCTAAGTGCTTGACCACAGTATTCGTGCCACCCTCCCAGCACCCTCGGTGATGGGCAGTCGTCTTGGTAGAACCAGCTTGTACCCGTTTATGAGAATCTCTCTTTGTTATCTGCATCTCTTCCCACGTCCACATTCAGTGACCTCACAGGGCTAGCCTGAAATCAGCCATGCTGGGACTATGTGTTTCAGGACAATCAGCAAATGCAACAATTGGGCAATTTTTTTTTTCCTCCAGAGAGCCGGTGGTTAAACCTTTACCAGCACCCTCCTGGGGAGGAGCTCCGTTATTACTCCCTCTTCATGAATAAGGACACAGGCACTGAGATGTTAGGAAACCACCCCAAAGTCATATGATTGGGTAGTGTTGGAGCCTGACCTTGGTCTCAAGTCTCTTTGGTTCCAAAGCCCATGCCTATAATCCATTTGTGCTCAGAAGGCCCCTTGTCCTGTGCCAGGACTGATGACTTAGAACCCATCTCCAAAGTTCTTTGAACTCCAGCCTCCTCCTCACTAAATTATATGGCTTAAATGGAAAGATTGGTGGTTTTATACAATTCCTCTTGTCTCTTTCTGTGGCAATCACTCATATGAATGTACACCCTATCATTTAAAACACTCAATGTTGTTGGCCTTAGTTAAAATTTCTTCACCATACTATGCATGTTCTGGTGTTCACAGTGTCCTCTCTCCTCGCTCCATATCCTTCTTCCCACCATCCTGTATGTGTACCTTCGTGATACTGTGATTTATGGTAAGAAATACATATTTAGTCTTCCTCCCCATTCCTGACACAAAGCTCCTAAAACCCTTGGAATTTCCTAAAGTGGAGATGGCAAGTAGGTCTTTCGTTCGGGTGATGAGGTGACTTTGGGGAAGTCCTAGGTAACCTAAGAATGTGATTACAGGGCTGGCATTTTCAGTTGCACCCTTCCATCTCTGGAGAGGGGAGGGAAGCTGGAGCCTGAGTTCAATTAGCAACGGCCAGTGATTTAATTAATGATGCCGGGTAATGAAGCCACCATGAAACCCAACATCACAGGCTTCACAGAGCGTTCAGGTTAGTGAGCATAAGGAGGTGCTGGGAGAGCGATGGACTAAGAGAAGGCACGGAAGCTCCACATCCTTTCCCATAGAACTTTCTCTGAGTTCTATGAACCACTGTAACAAATTAATCCCTCCTTAGGGAAGATGTTGTGGGAGCATCCAATCTATAGGTGGTAGTTCAGAAGCCCAGGTGACAACTTGGGGTCTGGAGGGGGTCGGGATGGGGAGTGTGTGATCCCTTAGACACCAAGCCCTTAACCTGCGAAACCTGATGTTTTTCTCCAGGCACAAAGCATCCGAGTTGAGTCCATTGCTTCATGGTGTGAAAAAAGCATACCTATTAGAATTGGTGTCAGAATCAGAATTTTTCGCCTTTCATGGCCTGGCTCGTCTTCTTCTCTGTGAGCCAACATGTGTTTTGATTGGGACAGAAGGCAGATTGAAGATATATTTGAGACATTTGGGTATTTTGAGAGACAGGTGTGACCCAAGTGGAAGACCTTAGTGGGAGCCACATGATAGTAAAAGGACATAAGATGCTTGTTTGTTTAAGATAGTAGAGTGTTCAGAGTGGGTGGTTCAAAATATGTCTGTGAAACAAATAAATGGTTGAAAGAAAACAAAACCTAGTAATGCCTAATCATTAAAAGTCATTCTTTAGAGGAAAAATTCTAAGGCTAAATATTATTCCCCTGTCTAAGGGAACCACATTTTACATTCAAAAGCTTTAATCCTGCTATAATGAAAACCTTCATGGAAATGAAGGAAAGATCCTGGGAACAACAACCCTCTTAATGGAATGATTGGCCTTTGTGTTCCTCCTACCACCTTGTGTTCTTAGGAGTTTTCCCTCGTTAAGGGGGTCTCTGCTGAGGACCTAAGTGGTGTGGCAACAGCCCAACAGACTGCAGTATCTCTGGGTCCTAAACCAGAAGATAATGTATATCTAAACATTTAGAGACACGCTCAACCACGTGCAATCATTCATAAACGCTGATGTTCACTCTCTCCTTAAAAGACTGCACTATGCACCTGCGTATGACATAACCAAATGTCACCATCCCATGCTTCAGTGCTTTGAACTCAACTTCATGCCTAAGCACATGGAAGGGGTGTTTAATTCTTGGGAGTTCTTGTTGTTGTTGTTGTTGTTTACTTATTCTTTGCCTTCTTCCCCCTTCCTTCTTTTTGACGAATGTTCTCCCTCCCCTGGTCAGATTGGATTGTCTTCCTTATTTCATTTGATTATAACACTATGAGTCTCTGTTTTTGTTTTGTTTTGCTTTGCTTTTCTTCAGAATACACCGTCACTCACCAGAACACTCATAAAGGTAATTCACATATCCTTACCTTTAAGAACATTCTTAACAGTCCTTTCTTCCGATTACATGAGTAATGCATGTTCTTCACAGAATATTTTAAAATGTAGAGGACAAACCAACTTACACTTGTAAATGATCTATATCTTTGACACAAATGATTTTCACTGTTAACATTCTATAATATTCTATATTGATTCTACATTTTTTTTTTCTAACTTAGGTGCCTTTAGGTCAAAGAGTTCTACCAGTGGTTCTCAACCAGGGGTGATTTTCCTGGTCCCCATCTCCACCTCAGGTGATATTTGACAACATCTGGAGACTTTTTGGTTGTCACAACTTAGAGAAGAGTGTGTCTAGTTGACAGAGGCCGGGGATGCTTCTAACATTCTACAGTGGACAGGACAGCCTCCCACAACAAAAAGCTATCCAACGCAAAGTATCAATAGTGTTAAAGTTGAGAAACTTTGGTCTAAACAGAGCCTAATATATTCTAGGATTTCACATGCTTTTGTATTTCTGGGACCTCTGGTACTCTGAATTTTCTATTCCTCGTTTGCCTTCCTCTTGTACCCCAATAAATTACCACTCACACAGAATCATCAGGCAATTAGTGAACCTACACAGGTAAATGAAGGAATTGCTCCTTTTCTGCCTCTGCTGAAGTCCTATGTCTCTCTCCAGCTGTGCTTAGAAACTATGATTTTGATTTTTCCTGACCTATTAGTTCTGTCTCTCCCAACACTCCTTCCTCTCTCCCTCTCTTTCCCTTTTACACAAACACACATTTTTGTACCCAGATGCTTTGAATGGATCTTTTCCACATTTTATTATGAACTTGGTTATTTATGTTTCACATTCTTTGAAGGGTTTGGTCTACTGGATGAATTAACAAAAACTGATGGCCTCTCTAGAGAGGGAGAAAAGAGTTTCACTCTGAGGACTAAGGGAAAAGGAGGTGTTCAGGAATTGCGGTGGGCACCTGGGATAAGGAAGAAGGCACTGAGATTGTCTGTCAGGAAAGTCAAGGGAGGTTCCCCAGCTGACTTGGTTCCAGATGTGCAGCACTGATCAGAAGGCCGTGGCACAAACTATAGGCACCTTGATGTCAAAAGGACTTCCCCTTTTCAAATGCCTAGAAGGGATAGAATCAATGATATTCAAAGAGGCTGAACCACTGTGGAACATTCAGAGGCATTGTGCACATTGCAGAATTGCTTCCTGTGCATGAAATATCCTCCTCTCCTGAATATAAAATGCTTTGAAGCAGTGGTGGGTGCTGTGTAGATCTCTGAGTTAACAATGGGTAGGGGTTTGAGCCAGAAAACCTTCTCTTCTGTCCTTTTCTCTTGTCCCTGTTACAAACATCCTGGGTACGTACCAAAGGGGTAGATCTCCAATAATAATCCAGACTAAATAGTCAACGACTGGATAATCTTATGGCTTCAATTTATAGGGTTTTACAAACTGCAAAACACGGTCACATACTTTAGGTTACTTGCTCCTCACCATCTTGTCAAACGTATAAGGAACTTGATTTCACATGAGAATTGACCTTCACTTAACTGCTAACTTAGTAGTCTTTGACTTTAGGCGAGCCACTTGGCCTCTTTGTTTTCTCATCTGTAAAATTAGGATACTTGAGTCATTTTTACCTGCTTCTGGTTATATTCAAATAAGAACATGTCTTAAAGAGAAATTTTTTGTCAACCACATATGTTACAAATACAAGCGAGTAGTTTGTACCTGGGGAAACGGAAGCCGAACAGATTAATGACATGTACAAAACAAGAATGTACCTTAAGGTAAACTATGGATTTGGGGTGATTTTATTGTGCTTCACTTCATTGGACTTCACAGATTTTTCTACAAATCTGAAGACTGTCTTTTTTTTAACAAGTTGATGTTTTTTGTGGCAATTCTGCTTTGAGCAAGTGCATCAGCGCGATTTCTTTTTTAAAGGTTTTTTTTTAATGTTTATTTATTTTTGAGACTGAGAGAAACAGAGCATGAGTGGGAGTGGGGCAGAGAGAGAGGGAGACACAGAATCTGAAGCGGGCTCCAGGCTCTGAGCTGTCAGCACAGAGTCTGATGCGGGGCTCGAACCCACGAACCATGAGATCGTGACCTGAGCCCAAGTCAGATGCTTAAGTGACCGAGCCACCAGCTCACTGGAGCCCCAGCACCATTTTTCCGACAGCATTTGCTCACTCCGCATCTCTGTGTCACATTTTAGTAATCCTCACATATCTCAAACTTTCTAATTATCCCTAATTTGTTACAGTGATCTGTGATCAATGGTCTTTGGGGTTGCTCTTGTCATTGTTTTGGGGCTCCACAAACTGCACCCATATAAGACAGTAACTTAATCAGCAAATGTGTGTGTTCTGACTGCTTTACATAGCACCTGTTCTCGTATCCCCTTCCCTTCCTTGGGTGTCCCTAACCCTAAGACACAATATTAAAATTACACCAGTTACTAACCCTATAATAGCCTCTAAGCGTTCAAATGAAAGGAAGGGTCACGCGTGTCTCAGTTTAAATCAAAGGCTAGAAATGAGCTTAGTGACGAAGGCACGCCAAAAGCCAGAGAGGCCAAAACCTAGGCGTCTTGCACCAGTTAGCAAAGTTGGGAGTGCAAAGGAAACGTTCTTGAAGGAAATTAAAAGTGCTTCCCGGTGAACACAGGAATGGTAAGACAGCAAAGCAGCCTTATTGCTGTTATCGAGAAAGTGCGGGTGGTCTGCATAGAAGACCCAACCAGCCACAACATCCTGTTAAACCAAAGCCTAATCCAGCACGCCCTGACTCTCTTCAATTCCGTGAAGGCTGAGAGAGGTGAGGAAGCTGCAGCAGAAAAGTCTGAGGCTGGCAGAGGTTGGCTGACGAGGTCTGAGGACAGAAGCTGTCTCCGTGACATCAAGGTGCAAGGCGAAGCAGCAGGAGCTGATGTGGAAGCTGCCGCAGGTTCTCCTGAAGATCCGGCTCAGATAATTCACGAGGACGGTGACATTGAACAACAGGTTTACAACATAGTGAAGCAGCCTCTGTTGGAAGAAGATGCCACCTAGGACTTTCATAGCTACAGAGGCAAAGTCAATGCCTGGCTTCAAAGCTTCAAAGGACAGGCTGACTCTCTTGCTAGGGGCTAATGCAGCTGGTGACTTTAAGTGGAAGCCAATGTTCATTTGCCATTCCAAAAACCCTAGGGGGCCTCAAGAACGATGCTAAATCTACTCTGCCTGTGCTAAGTGCAAAAACAAAGACGAGATGACAGCACATCTGTTTACAACATGGGTACTGACTATTTTAAGCCCCCTGTTGAGCCCTACTTCTCAGAAAAAGATTCTTTTCAAAATAATCCTGCTCACTGACAATGCACCTTTCGCTCTTGACGGAGGTGAACAAGATGAATGTGGTTTTCGTGCCTGCTGACACAACATCCATTCTGCAGCCTATGGATTGTTTCAACTTTCAAGTCTTATTATTTAAGAAATACATTTCTGGGGCACCTGAGTGGCTCAGTCGGTTAAGCGTCTGACTCTTGGTTTCCGCTCGGGTCATGATCTCACGGTTCATGAGTTTGAGCCCCACAGGGGGCTCTGTGCTGACAGTGTGGAGCCTGCTTGGGATTCTATGAATCCTTCTCTCTCTGCCCTTCCCCTGCGCGCTCTCTCTCTCTTTCTAAAATTAAAAGAAGAAGGGGCGCCTGGGTGGCTCGGTCGGTTAAGCGTCCGACTTCGGCTCAGGTCATGATCTCCCGGTCCATGAGTTCGAGCCCCGCGTCGGGCTCTGTGCTGACAGCTCAGAGCCTGGAGCCTGTTTCAGATTCTGTGTCTCCCTCTCTCTCTGCCCCTCCCCTGTTCATGCTCTGTCTCTCTCTGTCTCAAAAATAAATAAAGGTTAAAAAAAATAAAAAATTAAATCAAATTAAATTAAAAGAAGAAGAAGAAGAAGAAGAAGAAGAAGAAGAAGAAGAAGGATATACGTGCTCTAGGCCTATAGCTGCCACAGACAGGGATTCTTCTGATGGATTTGGGCAATGTAAATGGAAAACTTTCTGGCAAGGAGTCACCATTCTATTTGCCATTAAGCACATTTGGGATTCATGGGAAGAGGTCAAAAGATCAACATGAGCAGGACTTTGGAAGAAGTGGATTCCAACCTTCATGGTGACTTTGTGGGATTTCAGGTTTCAGTGGAGGAAGTAACTGCAGATATGGCAGAGAGAGCAAGAGAAATAGAATTAGAAGTGATGCCTGAGGATGGGACTGAGTGACGGCAATCTCACGATCACACTTTGATGAACGAGGAGTTGCTCCTTATGGATGAACAGGTGGAAAGGGTCTCTTGAAATGGAATCTACTCCCGGAGAAGATGCTGTGAGGACTGCTGACATGACAACCAAAAATACAGGGTATGACATAGGATTAGTTGACAAAACAGCAGCAGACGTTGAGAGGACTGACTCCGATTTGGAAAGTTATGCTGTGGGGAAAACGCTATCGAACAGCATCCCATGCTAAGAGAAAGCATTCGTGAAAGGAAGAGTCAATCAGTGTTGCCTACTTCACTGTTGTCTTATTTTAGGAAGTTGCCACAGCCCTCTCAACCTTCAGCCCCCACTAATCTGATCAGTCAGCAGCCATCAACATGGAGGCAAGACCCTCCCTCAGCAAAAAGATACAACTCACTAAAGGCTCGGGTGATGGTTAGCGCTTTTTAGCAATAAAATATTTTTAATTGAGGCATGTACACTCTTTCTTAGACATAATGTTACTGTACACTTAATGGACTACAATATAGTGTAGACACAACTTTTATATGCACCGGGACACCAAAAAAAAAAAAAAAATCATTGGACACACTTCTTTGTGACATTCATTCTATCGTAGTGGTCTGGAGTCAAACCCGCTCTGTCTCTGAGGTGTGCCTATACTCATTCCACTCATTCTATTCATTGCTGCCTGTGGTTTCAAATATCAGAAACTTCATGATTTTCATTCTGCTTAGATTTTAGGACAATACAATAGACGCCTGACATAGCAGTGGTCACAAAACTCTGTAAATACTAAATAAACACTCTGCCTGCTTGAGTAATACCTGGAATTTATTACGGAATAGAATACATTTCTATCAGTATTACCAGGTAATTCCATACTGGGAGGAAATATTATTTGATGGCCATGAAATAGAATTCTAAAATCAGATGATCCCAAGTTTAAAACCAGGGTCTGCCATTTATTAGTGAATGCAGCCTTGATTAAGTTATATGCTATCAATGAAACGTTCTTAGTTCCTTATCTGTGAAACTGGGATGATGTTTTTCATAATTTTTTTGTGATAGTTGAAAACATATTGTAGAAAAAGAACTCAGTGCTGGGCCTAGCATATTTTATGCACTCAGTAAATGTTTTCTGTTTCTATTATTTTAGGACAAATTTCTGGAAAAGTTTTTTTTTGTGTTTCCAGCTAATTTTATTTCAAGGCAAACAATTGGTATTGTAAAAGGAATACCTATTCCATGTGCTGAGAACAAAGATTTGCTTAGAAGGCAAGAGGAAGAAAGATATTTTGCCTTTGCACTGGTGGCCCAAAGAGATTTGTTTCTGTTCCGGGAGTAAAAAATAAATTTAAAAAACTCATGAAGAAGTCAATTGTCTCCTACAAGATCCATAAGTGAATGAATGGAATTCTTTCCTCCAGGTATGTTCACTGTAGGCATAGAGTATATCAGTTACATCATGCCCTGATTAAAAATGCACTAGCCTCCAAGACAGAAAAGATTTGTCTTGTTCGAAAACTAAGAGACGAATGAAAGTACTTAACCTGGAAATAATTAATGGGGATCATTGATTTGACCACAAGATTTTTAGAAAGCAGATTGGGGAGGGGTGTTATTTGTAACTACTAGGGGTGAAAAACGGAAACTAAAAAAATCACATCCCTGACTGACCTTAAGTAATCGAAAAAACCTGCTGCTTAATTCCTTTTTGTCACTCACTCCCAAGGGCCTCCAACTCCAAGCCTTCAGGGCAAGGGCAATTTTCTGTTGAAATCTATCTGGGAAAAAAAAAAGTGTCTTTGTTGCTGGATTGTGTCTTGCCTGTCACAGCGTGGGGCCTTGTTTCCATGCCAGGGCTCAGCAAACACCTGAAAAGAGAAATGTCTTTGAGAAGAGCTGACATCCCAAATTATCAGGCCGTAAGCTCTTTCCTCTACCAATCTCTGCACATCATGAGAAGGAAGTCAGCCAATGACTCAAAACAAACTTTTGCAAACACTGTTTTTCTCATTACTGTCTCGGCTGGGGAGCTCTATTCTTCAACAACCTGACCTTCTTGTTCAAAGCTTCCAATCAATTCCCCAGTTAAGTGTGGTCTCTCTGGAATTGAGAACACTGTCGAAATTTCAAAGACTGACATTTTTGAACACCTGGGTGAGAAGCTCCTGGTGAGATAAAACGGAAAAATAATAGAGTGAGCTCATCAGTATACTGCAAGCTTTTGGTACTCAGGAGAAGGGCACACGATAATTAAAAAGGAATAACAGCTTAATACTTTTGGCCAAGCTTCTGGTGCCAACCCAAATATATTCCTCTTAATGTGATGTGCCCAGGTAAGGAGAACTTTTTCAGTCTCCAAAGATTTTATGCTCTCCCGCCTTTATAACCAAAGATAGGTGATCCTCAGTTATGGTTGAGATTTCTCCTTTCCAAGATAGAAACTATTCACATGACAGACTAATATTTTGGGGGCTGCTCTAAATTTTATATCACCAATGTCCAAGGGTATCATGTTTACCTCAAAAATGCAACCTTACCATTTGTGACAGCATGGATGGACCTTGAAAGTATTATGCTAAGTGAAATAAGTCACAAGAGAAAGACTAATACCACATTATTTCATTTCTATGTGGAATCTAAGAACCAACCAAACAATCCCAGTCGCATGGTTATCAGAGAAGCTTCCTTGCAGAAACAATGAGGAGAAATTCAAGTCAGACAAACACAAGTGTCAGAAGGAATCCTCTCCCGGCCACATAACGTGGGGAATGCCTTATTTCAGAGAAAAGCCTAGCAGGCTTCTGACAACACAAGATAAGAAACTAAAAAAACCCATCCCGCAGCGGAAGCATTTTCTTCCTGGGAACAGCAGCACAGATGTATAACTAAGAGAGTGATGAAAAAGAACAATCGATGTAAGCAAAACTCAAGGAGAAAGATGGAGTCCAGTTAAAGAGAATTAAGTGAGGCCACATCTAGACTTTGGGGGGATGGCATTTTCAACAAGATAAGCTCTTTTAAGATGGAATAAGGGAGGCACCTGGGTGGCTCAGGCCATTAAGTGTCTGATGCTTGATCTCAGCTCAGCTCATGATCTCACGGTTTGTGGAATCAAGACCCATGTCAGGTTGTATGCGACAGCGCAGATCCTGCCTGGGATCCTCTCTCTCCCTCTCTCCCTGTCCCTCCCCTGCTTACGCTCGTTTTCTCTCTCTAAAAATAAATAAACTTTTTTTTTTTAAGTTTTAAGATGGAACAAGGGAAGACATGAAAACAAGCTAATTGTCCATCAGCAGATAAATGGATAAAGAAACTGTCATATATACACACATATACAATGGAATATTATTCAACCTTAAAAAAAAAAAGAAGGAAATCCCGTCATGTGCAACAACATTGATAAACCTGGAGACATTATGCCAAATAAAACAAATGAGACACAGGTAGACAAACACTTCATGACATCAGTTACATACAGAACCTAACAAAAGTGTAACTTTTAGAAGCAGAAAGTCAAATGGTGGTTTCCAGGGACTAAGAGTAAAGGAAATGGGGGGATATTGGTCAAAGGATCCAGACTTTTACGCAGGATGAATAAGTTCTGAGGATGTAACGTACGGCAGGGTGACTATAGCTAATAACACTGTATTACACACTTGAAACTTGCTAAGAGAATTGATCTTAATGGTTCTTACCACAAAAACAAAAGGTGACGATGTGAGGTGATGAATATAATCATTAGCTTGACTGTGGTGATCATTTCACAAAGTACATGTATATCAAAACATCATGTTGGGGCACCTGGGTGGCTCAGTTGGTTGAGCGTCCGACTCTGGCTCAGGTCATGATCTCGCGGTCTGTGAGTTCGAGCCCCGCAATGGGCTCTTTGTGCTGACAGCTCAGAGCCTGGAGCCTGCTTCAGATTCTGTGTCTCCCTCTCTCTCTGCCCCTCCCCCGCTCATTCTCTGTCTCTCTCTCTGTCAAAAATAAATAACCATTAAAAAAAAAAACACGTTGTATGCTTTAAATAGATACAATTTTTAATTGTCAAGTATATATCAATAAATCTAAGAATAAAAACAATTAATATTGAAGAGAAGTCCAAGATGGCAGCATAGGAAGATTCTGGACTCATTTCCTTCCATGGACACGAGTCTGCAACTACATATGGATCATTTCCCTCTGAAAAAGAAATGAAAACCTGCAAAACTATAAAGCTTCTGTAAGAAAACGTGAGACCACCCAGCAACATATGAATGGATAAAAGCGTGGGATACATATACAATGGAATACTACTTGGCCATAAAAAAAATGCAACCTTACCATTTGTGACAACATGGATGGACCTTGAAAGTATTATGCTAAGTGAAATAAGTCACGAGAGAAAGACTAATACCACATTATTTCATTTCTATGTGGAATCTAAGAACCAACCAAACAAAACAAAACATAACCTAGACTTATAGAAAACAGTTTGGTGACTGCCAGAGGGGAGAGGGATGGGGGGGGGAGCAGATTAAGAAATATGAATTTCCATTTGTAAAATAAGTAAGTCATGGTGATGTAATGTGCAGCATGGGGAATGTGGTCAATAACATGATATTAAGTTTGTAAGGTGATGAATGGTAACTTATTGTGGTGACAATTCAGCAATGTATACAAATGTCAAATCACTATGTGGTACACCTAAAACTCATATAACAGTATGTATCAATTATCTCAATAAATAAAAAAAATAAGAAGTTCATCTGGATGGCTCAGTCAGTTAAATGGCCAGCTCAGGTCATGATCTCACAAATCGTGAGATCACACCCTGCATTGGTCTCCACACTGACAACATGAAGCCTACTTGGGATTCTCAATCTCTCTCTCTCTCTCCCTCTCTCCCTCCCTCCCTCCCAAAATAAATAAGTCAATTTTTTTAAAAAATAAGAAAAAAATTCTTAAAATATTAAAATTTACCAAATTAAAATATTTTGAAAAGATGGAACGAAAGAGCTCTGAAGCAGTATCCAGGCCCCTAGACAAGTACTGGTAAAGATAAAATGAGATCATGGCTCTTAGTCACTTCTCAGGGATTCAAATTGAGGCTGCATTTCTTGAAGGGAATGGTAGGAGAGCCTGACACCAGGCAGTTGAGTTAAGGACCATTCAAACAAAGTGGCCCCCTCATGGTGAGGGAAGATTCCATCGGGTATCTTTCAATGCTCGCAGGGATACCAAATTCCAAATTTGTCATCAGGTCCATGACACTAGGAATGCTGGGAATTACTGCCGGAAGAAAAAAGGGAAGTGGGCTAATTAGGCTAATTCTAGATAATATTGGCTGGAGAGTAGTTTCCACTTGTACCCCCAAGCTTGGTTCTCATGGAGCCTGGTCCTGGGTAGGCTTAAATTAGCAGGAGTAAAATGCCTTGCATTAATCTCTTTCCATTCCATTTCCATTCCATTCCATTTCCATTCCATTCCAATCTCTTCTTTCCCCTGGAATCCATCACTACTGAATCATTGGGTAGAGTGCTTTTTGTCATTTTTCACAATTCAGCTGAATGTTTTCGGGTAAAATGACAACTAGAGAATTATTTATAAAATAGAGATACTCTATCTACCTCTCAAAACTGTCGTGAAAGAAAAATGTAATAATTTACGTATGGTTTATAGTTATGGTGTCTGGTAATACGATGTACTTGTTATACAACAGTTGTAATCGTCATAATGATAATAATGATTATGAGGCATAAATGTCTTTCTCTCCCTTAGCTGATGACTACAATACCCAAAGGGGCAAAAATATATAGAGAATCTTACAATCAGTAATGAAAAAATAGACAAAAGTACCATCCAGTCGACAGATATTTTGCCAAATAGAAAAGATATTTGCAAACTATTGGGAATATCCATTTATCCGAAGGGGCAACGCGCGCGCGCACACACACACACACACACACCTAAAGACAAATGGAGGCTCTGAGAAAAACGGAGAGCCCTCCACTTAATGCCGCTTTCCCTACTGCTGAACAAAAACACACAAAAGCAATTATTCTGGGGGATGTAAGGAGAAGTCGGCAGGTGGTGAAGCCTCTAGTGCAGTAGCTTCTAGGAGGAATCCATTCACAGCCACACTAAAAGCAGTGATTCTCAAGCCTGCCCGCATGATAAAATCATTGAGGGCCTTTCAGAGTATTGATGGCTGGGTCCTTTGCCCCAGACATTCTGATTTAATTGGCGCAACCAAGTCTAAGAACCATTGAAGCTGAACTGTAGGCCAAGATGAATTAAAACCTAGAAGCAGAAGGCTGGCTCCTCACTCAACAGCTTCATCACCACAGAAAAGAAACTGAGCCGTTCACCCGTGAGGCTGGCTTTCTCTCCACTCCCTCGGGCAGCGGGATCACCGGATGGCTGAGTGCAGCCTTCTACCGAGCAGGACGTGAGGGGATTCCAAGAGCACGACAAGGCACCGATCCAACCACCTTGCATTGTGGTCCGGTTTCAGGCTGTGGGAGAGCTCGCCTAAAAGACAAGTGAGCACGGCAAAGCCAGCAGAGCTTATTAAAAAAAAAAAAATCAATCACGAATAGAAAGAGAATGGTATACTCAAGAAGATAAGAAAGATAAGAAATACCGTTTTTGAAAAGTAAAATAGGACATTTGTTAACAGTGTTTTGTGCCGTTAGTAACATTCCGAGAAAGTGAGAAGTCTATGATAATGAACAGGAGATAACAAGCAGAGTCCGGTAGCAAAGAGTACTTTATAAAATTCACTGCATGGAAGTAGGTAGCATCATTGCTTCAGTTCTACGCTGTACTTAAGTATTGTGTTATTAAACCAAGTGTATTATAAGTGACAGAGTTTTTCATGGAAGAGGTTGTGATTCTAAAGTTATAGCACTCCAAATGATTGACCAAATGTGGAAGCTTAAGGAAGACATTCTCACAAATGCAAATGCAAAACATCAAAAAATGTACCACCTGAAGACCTTTGCAAATATATATATGTGTGTGTGTGTGTGTGTGTGTGTGTGTGTGTATTTATATACATGTATATATATACATATATATACATACATACATATATATACATATATATATAAACCAGAGATTAAAGAGAGTCTCTACAACATAGTCTTGCCAGCCAAGAGACTCCTAATAAAGAATAATTATAATTGGTATAAAATTCTAGACTGTAGTGCTGGAAATGAGAAAATGGGAGAGGAAAAGCTGGCACAAAATGAAATTGTACCGTTGCTTTCATATTACATGGGGAAGAACCTAGATATTGCTTCAATTAATAGTAAGGATTAAATGAGTAGATACATTAAAATGGATCTATACCTTCTAAGTTACTGAAAGAAGATAGTATAACATACGTTATTTTTAATGGAAGAGCGGGAATCATTAAAAAGTATTAGGAACTGTGACAGAAATAAAACCAAATGTATTAATTATCTCATGAAAAAATTAAGCCTCTCAGTTGGATCATAAGTGCATATATGCTTGTACATGAGACACATCTAAAATAAAGGGACAAAGATTGTAAGAATAAAAAAAAAATGGCATGGGTATTCCAAGCAGTAGGAAAAAAAAAAAATGGAAGCGGGGGTGGAATATTAAGTCAGACAAAGTAGAATTTAAACCACAAAAAAAAAAAAAAATTGAAGTCTGCAATTATGCCTTTGATAATGGATCCAACCATCCATTTTGGATTACACCCAAAATGAGAATATATGTCAACCATGGACACTTAAGCACCACACAGCACAGCATCAAAGCAAAGCCAAAATTATGAGAAACATATGGAAATACAGAGGAAACTAAAATAGTAGCAGGAGACTTTAATTTCTTGCACTTGATTAATCAAGTAGTTGTGTGTGTGTGTGTGTGTGTGTGTGTGTGTGTGTGTGTGTGTGAAGAGGGAGAGAGAGAGAATAACAACGATCTAAATAATACAAGGTCTCTTCCATTTGCCTCTAAACAAAGAAAACTAACAAAGGTGAAAGTGGCAACACCAGCAACGGAGAGTCAAGAGCAGAAATGCTCAGTTCGGCGCAATGGTAGTGGCAGAGCGCGAAAGAGGAAGACCATCCTTAGAAAATACGCTATGCTCCTAGTATGATGAGACGCACGTCACTGGGGTTTCTTGGCCCCTCACTTTTCTCTCCAGGTTGGTGAGTGCCATGCTTACCTACATCACCTCGGTGTTTGTTAGCAAAGCTAAATGACATCTCATTTCCTTTCCCTTCTCCCCCCACGTCAGTGTCAGTGTAGCCTTGGAAAATGAGGTCTGCAACTACAATGAAACTCTGTTCAACGCAATCCACTGCACTATTTTGCATGAACTTTTCCCGTTTCTTCAGCGAGTTTACTAGAACCCCCTTCAATGTTTTTGGAAGGTACCTATTTCCCGCTATAGATCGCCACACAATTAACGCAAGATCATGCAAGCATTTACTGACAGCAGCAGCATTTTCATTTTGAATTTAGAACGTTTCAGATAACATCAAGTTGCAGTGACCAGAATTTGGATTAATTATTTATAAAAGAGCTAAAGTTAATAACTGCTCTATTTTTAATGACCCATAATCTGAATTTGAGTTTCAAAAAATTTTTTAAATGGAAATATATTTTCTTAAACAAATAGTTAATGAAAACACAGGACGGGGACATGGATACTGTCGTACAATTGTTTTCCAATGAATTCTTGCACAATAAATTTTTTAAATTTCTCGTATTCGGTCTCATTTCATCTGGTCCACAATCCTATGAGATAGATAAGAAAGATATATTTCTGTTTTCCAAGAAGCAGAACAAAGCCACCTTGATGCAATTATGTCACCTAATAGGTAATATCTTGTAGAATCTGGTCTGACTGGCATGAGTTGCAGTGTTGCTGGGGTTGGGCAAGTGGCATGGACAAGTAAGGAAAGAGAGGGAACTACGATTTTTTGAACGCCTGCTGTATGTGAGGCACGATTTGTTGGAACAAATAAAAGTGCGGTCGACACTTATTTAGCAGAGCTAGAGAATGCGGGGTTTAGTTACTCAAACATTCGATTGCAAAAATATCTAAATATTTATCAGTCGGCAACCAAGGGGAGTAGCGCAATCGTTGTAAGACAGGTACCATGTGAATAAAGGTATGGGTTACAAAAATCAAGAATGAAACACTATGATAAATGACTTGCCTACAGAATGACTATTCCGTCAGCAATATACACTATCATCCCTAGAATGTCAACTCCTTATTCTTGATATAAACCTCATTTGGGGGTTTAGTTCCACCCCTGGATAAAATATTGGATTCTATAATGTCCAATCCACCCAATTTGGCTTAGCGTTTTCATAAAGCATAGCTTTCTTGAGTTCTACTCTGTTCTGAAGTATTCTTCTAGAAATCTCTTGGCTCATGCTCTGTGTGATACCCCTGCATTATCCGGTATGGCAGCCAGTTCCCCTGGTAGGCTTACTGAGCAGTTGAAATGCGGCTGGTCTACTTGGAGATGTGCCATAAGTATAAAACACACACTGGGTTCTGAAAACTTGTACAAATAAATAATGTGAATTATCTCATTTGCAAGTTTTGATGTTGATTATATGTTGAGACATTTCGTGTTACTGGGTTAAATAAAATATATTATTCATATAAATTCATCTGCAGTTAAAGAATTTTTTCAGTGTGACTACTAGAAAATGGTAAATTACATTTGTGGTTTGCATTACATTTCTACTAGATTGCACTGTGATAGACAGTCTTGCCTCTCTTGGTGACTGTAACACCACTCAAATAAATTCTAAACCATATTAGGAATAAACAGCTTTCAAAGAATTAAAGCGTATCAAAATATGTCTAACTCAAAGCACCTACCAAACCAAAATCTGTCTTCTGCAATAATTTGGAAGATACGTTAAAATGTTCTTATGGCTCAGCATAATTGCAGTAAATAATAGCTTATACTAGGGGCGGGAAAGAGTGAGCCAAGACATGTGAATTCCATGGCACATGTACTACCCTACTTAGGGTTCTTGCCTGCAAGTAACTTGGATAGTTCCTAGATAGTTAAAGCTGAATATCACAGGGTATGGAATGGATCACGGAATCACTAAGTGACCTGGAATAACAGAGTCAAGGCTAAATTTTTCAGAACATTATTCCAAAACCACAAAATAGATACCTTTGCCAACAAAATGAGAGCTTGTTGCTAATCCTATTCACATTACTCGCTTCTGAATTAAAATTCCCTGAGGGAATTTTTGTTTGGTGGAGCCTTAGTCAATGTTAGTGCCTGAGCATCCAAGGAGCTGGGAATTTGAGTTTTGAATTACATGCTGGAGAGCCGGGGCTCACAGCGTGGGAATGTTTGGAAGGACATTCAAGAGATGATGGTCAGCTGCAAAGAGAAAAATCAGCTATTGCATGGAGTAAACTTCTTTTCTGGAAGACAAGTCTCTTTTGAAAATGTGTTCTTTTCTCTATAACATGGAATGAACACAAAACATTGTCAGTGGGAAGGTAAACTGGTACAACCCCTAGTCAGACATACACACACACACACACACACAAAACCTACATTTTCATTGATTCCAGTTACATGATTTGTGTGTATAGGAAAAGGCAAAACTAGCCTATGGTAAGAGATATCAGGAGGGTACTTATATATGTCAGGTAAGAAGTGGCTGGAAGGGGTAATGTGGGAATTTCTGGGGTGATGAAATTATTCTATGCTGGTCTCATCAAATTGTATACTTATGTTCTATGCATTGCAATGTATGCAAATTTTATTTCAGTGAAAAAAAATGCTTAAAGAGAGTATGAACAGCTTTATATGTTCTAACTTACCTTTCCAGTCCTTATCATTCTAGATATAGAGCCTTCTTATAACCCCTGTAGCCCATGCCTCTGCAGGCTTCCTAAATTTTTAGTATTAGGTAGTAAATTAGGTAATTGAAATCAAAGGCAGGGGGAGAAGGGGATAAATAGAAATTATGTATGTGTATATATATACATATATATATATGTATATATATATGTAATTAAGAAAAAACTTAACTAAAGAAATGAAGATCATTACACCAAAAATTATGACATTGACCAAAAAATTTGAAAAAAACACAAATATCTGGAAAGATATTCTGTGTTCATGGATCAGATGACTTAATATTGCTAAAATGTCCATACGAACCAAAGCCATCTATAGATTCAATGTACTCCCTCTCAAAATTGCATTTTTGTATTTATGTAAAAAATTGGCATTTTTCAAATAAATACCAAAAGACCCCTAAAATTCACACGGAACGCAAAATACCCCAAATGACAAAAGGAATCTTGAGAAAGAACGAAGCTAGAGGCCTCACACTGTCTCGTTCCAAACTATACTACAAAGTGACATAATCAAAACGGAATAGCACTGGCGTAAAAATCGACACATAGACCGATGGGCATAATCCAGAGCCCAGGAATAAACCCACACACATATGGTCAAGATTTGACACACATATGGTCAAGATTTGGTCATATCTTTGCAATGATATTTTGGATGTGACAACAAAAGCAAAAATAAACAGGTGGTACTACCTCAAACTACAAAAGCTTTTGCCCAGAATAAAAGTCAACAAAATGAGAAGGTAAACTATGGCATGGGAGGAAATATTTGCAAATTATAGATCTGAAAAGGAAATGATATCCACAATATGTAAGGAACTTATATAACTCAATAGGAGAAATACAAATAATAATAGTACCCCAGTTAAAAAGTGGGCAAAGGATCCGAATAGACATTTTTCCGAAGAAAACAAAAATGGCTGACAAGTACATGAAAAGGTGCTCAAGGTCACTAATCATCAGAGAAATGCAAATCAAAACCAGGGTAAGCTATCACCTCAAACCTGTTAACAATGGTGACTATCAAACAGGCAAGAAATAAGCGTTGATGACAATGTGGAGTAAGGGAATCTTTGTGCACTGTTGTTGGGCATGTAATGGTTGCAGCTACTATGGATAACAGTATGGAGTTTCCTCAAAAAATTAGAGAGAACTACGCTACAACCCAGTAATTGCACTATTTTATCAAAAATGAAAGACAAGGGGTGCCTGGGTGGCTCAGTCAGTTGAGCGTCCGACTTCAGCTCAGGTCATGATCTCACAGCTCATGAGTTCGAGCCCCGCGTCGGGCTCTGTGCTGACAACTCAGAGCCTGGAGCCTGCTTCGGGTCCTGTGTCTCCCTCTCTCTCTGCCCCTCCCCTGCTCACTCTCTGCCTCTCTCTCTGTCAAAAATAAATAAACATTAAAAAAAATTTTAATGAAAGACAAAACACTAATTCGAAAAGATACGTGTATCCCTATGTTTATTGCAGCATTATTTACAATAGCCAAGATATAGAAGCAGCCCAAGTGTCCATCAATAGATGAATGGGTAAAGAATGTGTGGTGTGTATAATATATACAATGGAATATTATTTAGCCATAAAAAAGAAGAAATGCCATTTAGGATAACATGGACAGAACTTGAGTTCACTGTGTGTGAAATAAATCAGACAGAAAAAGACAAATACCAAATGATCTCACTCATATGTGGAATCCAAAACAGTCAAATTCATAAAAACAGAATGGTTTCCACAAGCGAGGGGGTAGGATAAGTGGAAAGATATTGGTCAAAGGGTATAAACTTTCAGTTATAAGGGAAATGAGTTCTGGGAATCTAATGCGCAGCATGGTGACTATAGTTGACCTGACAGTGTTGCACACTTGAAAGGTGCTATGAGAGTAAATCTTAAAGGTTCTCGTCACAAAAGAATGCTGACAAAGTAAAGTGACGAAGGCACTAACACTACTTCAGTAATTATTTTGCAATTTAGAAGTATATCTAATTATCAGATTATCAGGTTGCATCTCTTAAATTTACACAATGTTAAATGCCAATTATTTCTTTTTTTTTTTTTTAGTTTCAAGTTTTTATTTAAATTCCAGTTAGTCACCATATCGTTTAATGTCAGTTTCAGGAGTAAAATTTAGTGATGCATCACTTACATGTAACACCCAGTGCTCATCACAAGTGTCCTCTTTAATGTCTGTCACCCATCTAGCCTAGCGCCCACCTCCCTTCCCTCCAGCACTACCCCTCGGTTTGTTCTCTATCATTCTGTTTTATGGTTTGCTTCTCTCTTTTTCTCCCCTATGTTCATTTGTTTTGTTTCTTAAATGCCAATTATTTCTCAATAAACTTGGAAAAAAATAAGTGAATGATTAAATGAATGACTTGAGATACATGAGCAGTTGGAACAATCACATCATAAGCAAGCCAGAAGGATGAAAACTCATAAATACACTCACAGCCAACTCTCCATGTACATTCTCATGCCATCTATCTGCTTGGAATGTTTTCTCACTACTCTCTTTGTTGGTCCAAATCCACCCAGATAGAGTCACTCGTTGTGCTCCCAACATCAAGCAGTAGAATACCTGGGGAGTCATAAGAAAAATTCAAAGTCAGTGGCAAGCTCCCCAGCAGCCTATGTGCATTCTCTTGAGTTTAAACTTTTTGATTTGTTGGAGGGGTGGCGATGGGACTACAGTATTTGGCCAAGTAGAGCAGTTATTATTAAAAAGTGTTCTCCGTCTTGCTAAGCTGCCTGTCTCCTGGAGCTTTGGACGGAGAGCAGACTTTTGTTGAGGCTTTTTGTCTGCACCTGTTGACATTTCTGGGTTGCCAGTTTCTTCAGCCCCCAGTTCAGGATACATGAAGCAGAAAGGGGGTCCAGACAACCCACCATCATATCATTCCTTGGGGTGATGAGATCCATCACCAACTGCCTCCCCCCTGTGTCTTTCTGAGCCTTCTTATGTTCATTTTCTATTTAATGTCCGGAATTTTTAGTTGTACTTTGCCTAGGAATTAGGGAAATGTGCTACACCATCTTTCTGGAAGCAAGGTCTCCCTTGCGTGTATTTTGTCATATCCTTTATCACTATATTACTCTAAACTGTAATTGTCTGCTTATCTATATCTCTCATATTAAGTACTTATGGCAATAATACTACTGTGGGACAAACCACATCAAAACTCAATGATTAAAAACTATGTGCCTTTATTTGCTCATTGGTCTGTGATTGGTGATTGGTAATTGGTGACTTGGAACAGACAGTTCTTCTGCACTTAGCTGGGCTCATTTGCATGCCTGATAATTGACCACTTGTCAGCTAGGATTACTTGGCTCTGTTCCACATGCTCCTATATTCTTCAAGGAGGTTAACCCTGATTCAATCTCACAGTTGAAGGAAAAGGTGCAAAAATGGATGCAAAAAGTGCAAACCCTTTTTCAAATCTAAGGTACCTCACATCTGCTAAAACGCATAAATACAGAGAACAAACTGGTGGTTGGCAGAAAGGAAGGGGTAAATGGAGGAGTGTAATAAGTCAAGGGGATTAAGAGGTACAAACTTCCAGTTTAAAATAAATAGTTTATTTTTTTTTTAATTTTTTTTTCAACGTTTATTTATTTTTGGGACAGAGAGAGACAGAGCATGAACGGGGGAGGGGCAGAGAGAGAGGGAGACACAGAATCGGAAACAGGCTCCAGGCTCTGAGCCATCAGCCCAGAGCCTGACGCGGGGCTCGAACTCACGGACCGCGAGATCGTGACCTGGCTGAAGTCGGACGCTTAACCGACTGCGCCACCCAGGCGCCCCTAAATAGTTTATTTTTTAAAAAATGTTTAATGTTTTTATTTATTTTTGAGACAGAGAGGGACAGAGCATGATCAGGGGAGGGACAGAGAGAGAGAGGGAGACACAGAATCTGAAGCAGGCTCCAGGCTCTGAGCTATCAGCACAGAGCCTGACGCGGGGCTGGAATTCACCACGAGATCATGACCTGAGCTGAAGTCAGATGCTTAACGGACTGAGCCACCCAGACACCCCTAAATAAGTTTATTTTATATAAATATGAATTATGCTTATATTTCAACTCCATTTCATGGGGATGAAAAAAGTATAGCATGGAGAATATAGTTGATATTATTATAGTAACATTGTATGGTAATAGATGATAATTACACTTACGATGAGCATTGTGTAATGTATAGAATTGTTGAATCACTATGTTATGCACCTATAACATTGCATATCAGCTATTCTTTAATTATAAACACTTTTTAATAAAATAAAATTCAATTGACCAAAGCAAGTCACATGGCAAAGTTCAGAATCAACGTGCATAGAAACAGACTATGTTTTCAGGGAGACGAACTCAAAAATCTCATGGCAAAGCATATATATACAGATAGGATCAAGAACTGGGGTCATTCACACAATCGGGCTACCACTCTCCCAGCAAAGGTTAAGCTCCTTAAAAGCAAAGAGATATTTTGTCTTATGCATCCACGTACGCAAAACCCTTAACGTGCAAATGGTTAAGAGTAAGTGCTCAATAAATGCTAGAATGAATGAATGAAGAATGAAGAATGAAGAATGAATGAATGAATGAATGACTAGCAGTGTTTCAATATACTTCCCAACCATTTGGAGATGGGAAGGCGGACTTCCTTGGTCTCTAGAGTTCATCTGTAGGTTTGAGTCTTCAGTGTCTAGAGAGATACTAGTAATACACCTTCCATCAGGGCCTTTTCCACTTAGGAGTTCCTGGCAAACAGTTGGCTTTTGTGGAGTCTTAACTCTCCACTGCAACCTTCCTTGCCTTGAATACAATTCGCTAACAAAAAGATCTTGTCTGTACCAACAGTGAGCATTAGAAATGTCAAAGCAGGCAACATTCCCCAACATAACAAAGACCTGCCTCATTTTACCTTAATCTGATTGTTTGACTACAATGGAATAGAGTCTTGCTACATTCAGTGAACTTGTGTATTTTGGATTGCAGATGGGCCTTATCTCCTGACCTAGCTATTTCTCCAAGTATCCAACACTTTCTTCTCCCATCCTGCTCTCTTCCACATTCCTCACAGCATGAAGAGCGTTACTATCTTATAAGGACTCTCATACCTCTATTGGAATCAAAGTTCAGCATTAAGTACATAGACAACCCCTCAAGATGCCCATGAAGCTTTAACTGATACAACCTACATAACCAACTTCCATCAGATAGACTTATATAGTGAATCCTAAAATTACAGCTCTCATTTATTTGAAGATTGTGCCAACTGAAAATACAATTTCTTTTGCGATGATTGTCGACATTCCCAGTGGTTGATATATAATATCTGTATAATAGAAACTGTGGTATTTCATGATGCTGCCCTACACTTCTGAAGCCAATGCCGCCTTGTTCTCCTACAAAATATCCCTCGGCGCCTATGACAAAAGAATTTACAATAACTCTTGAAACCTCTAATTTCCTTTCCAAATACAGTGGTGTGTGGTAAAAGATACAAAGCAAATTATGTTTTAAGGCGATTTGGCAAAGTTACAACTTTGTTTAAAAGAAGCTCAACGGCTGCAAAGAAAACTGGTCTTATGTTTAAATTTCAAGAAAGACCTAGAATGTAAGAAAACCCTCATCCCATTGGAAAGAAAATGTGAGTTTTGTAATGCACCAGAAGAATAATGTATTTTCTGTCTTCAGTTCTGTTAAAGAAATAAAATAAATATGAAAAGGAAGAAAATGGAGAGAGCAAGGAGAGGTGTCTTCTGCATCTGTATCTCCAGTCTTAACTATTTCCAGTCCACTCCCCACCTACTTTATATAACGAAAATAATTGAATAAAAACCTGAACCAAGGGCAAAATTTGAAGCAGCTATAAGCATCCTGTTCAGGAACTCGTGAGTATTGAAAAAAAAAAATCTATTATGCAGCAATGACCTGCAGGGATTTTCATTCATTGATTTATCACTAAATATTTAATGAATAGGTGTTATAAGTAAGGCATGTTAGATATAGTGAGAGAATACAAGGATAATTCAGGGTCTAAAAAAGTCTAGAGCTATTAAAGAAGATAAAACAATGAACCTAGATAGATGGATAGATAGGTAGTAGATGGTGGATAGACAGACAGACAGATACATAGATGACAAAGAAAAAGAGAGACCATATAATGCAAGAGGAAAGAAAAGAAAATTTAAAAGATGGAAAGCGGGGCGCCTGGGTGGCGCAGACGGTTAAGTGTCCGACTTCAGCCAGGTCACGATCTTGCGGTCCGGGAGCTCGAGCCCCGCGTCGGGCTCTGGGCTGATGGCTCAGAGCCTGGAGCCTGTTTCTCCCTCTCTCTCTGCCCCTCTCCCGTTCATGCTCTGTCTCTCTCTGTCCCAAAAATAAATAAAAGTTGAAAAAAAAATTAAAAAAAAAAAAGATGGAAAGTAAATGCTATGGGTCATCAAGGGTCATCAAGGGAGAAATTTCCTTGGCCACCAGGGGGAGGCTGCGGTTTAAGATCCCAGAAGGGGTAAGAAGGAGTGTGGAAAGGAGGTGGTGAGGAGTGCTGTTTTAGAGGGGCTAGAGGAAGTGAGAAGGAGCTAAAAAAGCAGGAAAGCTTGCAAAACAGAAAAGTGTGAAAATATCTAGGAAAAAGGAAGTGGGTCCATTTGTTGGGAGCACAGAGATAATGTGGAAAATACAAGAAACAAGATTAGCAACGTAAGTCAAGGCAACTTGCCTCCCAGAGGTGGAAAATTACATGGGAACCCAGCACCAAACAAATTTGAAATTAAACAGATATTTGATGTCTCTTGCCCATTAAGTTTTAGTGTAACTGATTCTAAACTTTCTACATAAACTAGCTAAGACTGTGAAAACAATACGAGACGAACACCAGAACATTTTAAAGAAACAAGAATATGTTCTGCTGTATCCCCAATACTTTCCTGTGTATAATTCCAAAAAGCAATCCAAAGTTTTCCTCTGCATAGATATTTAGATGATAAGTTGACATAATTTTCCCATCCCATTAAAAAATACATAGCCTAGGTCAGAGCAAATAGCAAAAGCTAATTAGAAAAATAAGCACAGATGCAATAAAAAGGGAATGAAATCCGTATCGATCTAGGAGCCGAGTTATCTGAAGAATTTCTGGTTTACACTGTATTTTGCCCTGTTTTGAAAATTGGAAGAAAAAAGTACTTAGCAACCAAAGCTAGGCAGATATGTTTCTATTGCTGCTTCTTTTGTTTTACCACCAAAGCCAGAGCAAAAATACTATAAACCTTGCTGGGCAACCCTGATCGCTGGGAGGGTGCGTGCTCCTTTTATAAAAGGTGCACTGAAAGCTGATACTTGGCAGTCAGTCAAGATCGCTCCATTTCTGAAATTAAATGGCATGGCCTCTCCAAGATGGGAGATGAGGGAATCGAAAGGCTGCTGCATTATATCTGCAACTATAAGCCAGATGGTTTTAAAAGTCAAATGCTCCACACATGAGTAAGTCACTGCTCTAAACGAATCGCTTCGGGATCCGCAAAATGGAACCTGGGCTGTCCATGCCATTGGGATATGTTCCACTGTACATGAACCTACAAGTAAAATGCTTACCAGCTCAGTGAACATTTTACCTCAAGAAAAATCATGGTGGCAAAGGCCCGAAATAGCCTGTTCAGAAAAAGCGTAGCGTGAGCTTTAGCATGCACAGGGAATACAGAATCCGGAATCGTGTGTGAAAAAAATATTTTTTCATTCAGCGAGGTAGGGACTGACAGAATAAGAACAGGTGTGTATGAAATGAATCGCTCCTAAGCAAGTGAATGCTAGGGAAGCAACACCACTTTAATGATGTACAGATTCTAGAGCTAAAGTAGATTTAGTGAAGATACGTGGCCTGGGAAATCCAAATGGTTCAAAACATCTGATGAAATGATTCTGATCATTTCCAGCACCATGACTGCTGGCTGTCCCTGTGCCTCATTCACTGCTCCTATAACTGCCCGTATAGGATCTCCCAATCTGCAATGCTCCCAGAGTCCCTCAGGGAACAAAGAGCAACGGCCTTTTCTGTGTCACCTTAATTATCATAGGTGAAAAATGGCAAGGGGCTAAGAGATCCAGCTCTTAGGATTTGGATTAGTCTGTATTAGACAGGGTTCTCCAGGGAAACAGAACCGATAGGATATATATCACAGGCGCTTTATTATGGGAATCAGCTCACACAATTATGAAGGCTGAGATACGTCACAAGATGCTGTCTGCAAGCTGGAGAACCAGGGAAGCTGATGGTGTAACTCCCAACTCCCAATCCGAGGCTGAAGGCCTGAGATCCAGAAGCCCTGGTGTCCAAGGCAGGAGAAAGTAGTTCTCCAAGATCAAGGAAAGACGGCAAATCTTCCCTCCTTCCGCTTTCTTATTCTGTTTGGGCCCTCAATGAATCGAATGATGTCCACTCACGCTGATGACCTTTTTCATTCAGTCTGCTAAGAAATTCAGATGTTAATTTCTTCTGGAGGCACCCTCACAGACACACCCAAAATAACGTTTTACCGGCTCTCTAGGCATCGCTTAGCCCATCAGGTTGACACAAAACTGAATCATCACAGCATTCCATTCTTAAACAAAAACGCACAGGGCCATTTTCCCTACGACGCAATGTCAACACCCAGGTCCAAATGCTGTGCTCAGAAACCAGCTGTCTTTTCATTCCCCCTGGAAGGACACGGCTCGTCAGCTGAAAGGTTCGGTCCTACGTCCTGTTTCTTCAGAGTTTCCTGTAGGACTACATTGTGTCCTGATGCTTCCAAAAGATACTACTTTCTACCACAGCTTCTATCACCGTCATTGCCGCCAGTGGAGACTTGGCCATGCTTCTCTCCTCCCTCTGGTGAGGGGTAGCAAGCTCCTACCACAGGACCGATTCCAGGCCTTTCCACCAGAGAGCCAGGACCAAGAAGTTGTGTAGGAAGCTCTTTACCACTTTCAATCTCCAGGCTTGCCTAATCTCTTGCCTTATTTTTAGAAGGACAGCCAGTGGGAATGCCCTGTTCCTTCAGGGGAAAACTCCACCACTTACAAGGGTAGGGCCATGCCTCAGGGCTCTAAAAATTAATCGCAAAATCCTAAGACTTGGGAACATGTTTGTAGGTGGGAATTACTAACTTATTGTGTCTCACTTATGATCGATTATTTGTACTCCATTAACTACATTTTAGTTAGACATCTCCCTGAAGGCATACGAGCTGGCTTTCATATCACCCATTACTTTAACAAAGGTCCATCGAGTATCTATGATGAACAGGGCCATCCCTGAGATGCTGAGGAAAGGAGGTAGAGAATTACATGAAAAGTGTCCCTGCCCTAAAAGCACTCATAATTTGGTAGGGAGATAAGAACAGTGCATGGAAAGACTTAAGGAACACAGTATGGTGGGAAGTAAAGAAAACCATGGGTAAGAGCCAACCTTACAAAAAAGGACAATCAATCCCTAATGACCTCATACAAAAGCCTTCTAGATGTTTCACTGTTGGCCTTTGATAGATCAGAAAGAAACCATAAAACCTGATTTCTTTCTTTTCTTTCCTTCCCTTCCCTTTCCTTTCTTTTCCTTTCCTTCCCTTCCCTTCCCTTCCCTTCCCTTCCCTTTCCTTTCCTTCTTTCATTTCCTTTTCTTTCTTTCTTTCTTTCTTTCTTTCTTTCTTTCTTTCTCTCCTTGGAAGTCAAGTAGGGATACATAATAGGAGGAAGTATTGGAGGGAAGCTGTGAAAAACCCTCATTAAAATACCTTGGACAGTCTCTGTGAACCAACTGATGCCTCTTCTTATAACCAAATTTGACTTTAATATGCAGAAGGAATGCAAGATAATTACCTAGTAGAGTTTATGGAAACGACAGAGTGAAAATTATCCTTTGATTTGCCGTTAGAGTATATTCCATCTGATCATTATTGAAGGCGAATAGACAATTCCTCCAGGATGTTTAAAAGGCCTTTCTTCCTCCATTTCTCTGGATCTCCCATCTTGTTCTTTCTCCTCTATGCTTTAAATGAAAACTAAAGAAGCATACTATGAAAGTAATAGGTGACTGTACAAAATCATTTCACTTCATATATTTGAACATCTATGATAGAAATCCAGTTTCCACTCAATACTACTCGGCAATGAGAAAAAATGAAATCCTGCCATTTGCAGCAAGGTGGATGGGACTGGAGGGTATTATGCTAAGTGAAATAAGTCAGTCAGAGAAAGACAATTACTATATGTTTTCACTCATACGTAGATCTTGGGAAATTCAACAGAAGACCATGGGGGAGGGGAAGGGAGAAAAAAAAACCGAGAGGGAGGGAGGCAAACCGTAAGAGACTCTTAAATACAGAGAACAAACTGAGGGTTGATGGGGGGTGGGAGAGAGGGGAAAGTGGGTGATGGCCACTGAGGATGGCACCTGTTGGGATGAGCACTGGGTGTTGTATGGAAACCAATGTGACAACAAAGTATATTAAAAAAATAATAAATAAAATTTAAAAAAAAAGAAATCCACAGTTTCCATTCGCTTGATTTGGTTGACCTTAAAATATCAAAGTTTAGAATAAATATAAGAACTTATTCCCATTTCTTCCATGGGGCTGTCATGCTCGAATGGATCCTTACTGATTTAATCTTTTCATGTATGAAACACTAACAGCGCTTGGGAATTGTTTTACACAATGGAGCCCTGGACTTCAGCCTTAATTGTTTTGCCTTAATTGTTGCTTGTATAATATCACGCCTCCTCAGCTAGAATGGAAGTTTCTCAAAGGCTTGATAACTTGCATTTACTTTGTGTTCTTCTCAATACATGGAACAGCACAAAGCAAAATCATGATTGACATTTACTAAACATATGTAGTTGATTCATTAGTTGAAATGTGTCCTGAAATGCTGTGTTATTTTCATAGAAGACTCTTAAATATGGAGAACAAACAGAGGGTGGTTGGAGGGGGTGTGGGAGGGGGGATGGGCTAAATGGGCAAGGGGCATTAAGGAATCTACTCCTGAAATCGTTGTTGCACCATATGCTAACTAACTTGGATGTAAATTAAACAATAAATAATTTGTTAAAAGCTGTTGTTATTGGAAATCTATATTATCTTTTTAAAGAAACTTTATCTTAAAGGGTATGATTTTTCTTAGCTCATCACATCTTTTGCCTATGTTTTTTTAGCCATATTACCATTCTTCATTATCTACTCACTCTTGTCTTCCTAAATATTTAATTATTTAAGAACTCACACAACCTTATCTTGGAAAACAAATTTATTCATAGTCTATCTGTTTCTGCCCAAGTCTCAGTCTTAAAAAATTTAGTCTTTTACAATACTGACTTAATCCGTTTGTGCTACTATTAAAAAATACCATAGACTGGGTAGCTTATAAACAACATAAATTTATTTTCAACTGTTCTGGAGCTAGAAAGTCCAAGATCAAGTTTCCAGCAGATTCTATGTCTGATGAGAGCAACTTTCTGCTTCATAGATGGCACATTCTCACTCTCTGTGTCCTTAAGTGGTGGAAGGGGTGCCCAAATTGTGTGGGTCCTCTTTTCTAAGAAGGGCACTACTAATCCTATTCATAAGGGCTCTGTCCTCATGACCTAATCACCTCCCAAAGACCCCCACCTCCTAATACCATCTTCTTAGGGGATAGAATTTCAACATACAAATAGTGAGGGAACACAAACAACAGCCCATACCAAATACAAATAACCACTACCACTCTTAATTTATTCATTATCTTCTTAGATAGCATTTTCTTAAAGAGCGCAAGCTAAAAGGCAATAATTCAGTCTACAAAGGTGAGAAAATTAGTATGAGAGTAAGCCTCACTGATAAGCTGTAAGCTTTGGCGTCATCACTGGAATTCTCTCTGTCCATCAAAACATCCTTCTTTCCTTCCGACTTCCCAGCCACATGAGGAATAAGGGAAAATAACAACCAAAAAAAAAAATCAGAAGCTTCAGATGTTTTTTAAATAAACATCCCACACTTTCTATTAGTACCCATAGTGTGTCAATCAGAGAACATAAGGGGAGTCAGAGGGGTAGTAGAAATACTAAGAAAAAGAAGGAGATTCCATTTAAATCAGCTGGCCAGAGTTCCGGAAAAACAGAAAAGTTGTCAAGAGCAAATGTCGTTACTCTTATTATTTTTCCTACCTTGCAGCCCACCACCATGCTGTCAGTAACTTGGAGAACAGAGGGTTAATGAAAATGTGGAGATACCAGTAGGAAGTAAAAAACACCTGAGAATCCCCTTTGGTAAATTTCTCACTCTGGTTGAAAGCTTCAAAATTAGGCTGAACACGCAGATCTACCTGGCTCCACACATTATGGCAATTAACTGAAGCCTGTCTTCCAAAGAATGCTGAAGCAGTGATCTTAGATATAGCAGCTCAATGACCTTGTCTCATTTGGAAATACAAAGAAACGGCCATCTTGGGTAACCACGAATGAGCCAGAATTCAGGAGACGGGGATCTTACACATGGCTCTAATTCTTAGAATTAGTGAGATATTGAGTTATGGTACTTCAGTTTGCCCATCCAAAAATTAAGAAACCTATTGATACTTTCACCTCTATGCAAGGAATTGATTTCTTGCCTATGAAAACTCATTACACCGGAGATTTGATAGCACTTTGACTTCAAGAAAAGTGACACCCTAGGTAAAAACAAGAGTCTTGAATACTCAGCAGAACATCTCTGCTTAGGTCTTTTACCAAATTCTAAAGATTCCAGGCCCTATAAACTGAGACATTAAAAGGAACATGCTTCAGAAAAAAAGGCCATTCTGGGTAAAGTTATTTCTATTCGTCTCCATCACTTTGAGAACAATCTGTCAAACACAAATTAACTGCCTGAGAAAACTTACCAAAAAATCTGTTTTCCCCACACTGGAATATCTTAATTTTTCCTTGGCCTCCACTTGCCAAAACCATAAATCGCAGACTATCTCCATCAATGCTAGTGCCAAATTACAATTCTCTCCTCTGGCTGTTATCTGGAAGATGGCTTCTATTCAGGTTCCTATTAGCTATGTAGGAAGAGGAGAATATTTGGTGACAGCCCAGGCAATAAAAAGTCAAGAAAGAAAGAGTTTCTGAAAGTTCCTGAGTCATCAGTTTTGATCCTAACTTTTCATTGGAAGAGGTAAGTATCCCTGTTCCTACAATGGCAGAACCATCAGCACCAACATACTTGGGAGCAGCTAATCTGCTAGGGAGTCGGCATGAGTTAATATGAAGACTCAAGTCTGTGACCTACAAAATTTGGGTTCAAGTTGAGTTTTTTCAGTAAGAGAGGGTGCAAAAATTTGAGCTTGTCACCTCCTTGATAATCCCAAGAGTGTTTTTAATATGGCCCTCATTTAAAAGCGTCCAATCACATTGTTAGGGGAGGCCCTAGAACCCAATTCCAATCCACGTGTTCTTGAACCTCTTCCAAAACATCTTGAAAAAGCACGTTCTCGGGGCCTGTGCCTGAAAGCCTCCACGCCTCCTCCCTCCCTCGAAAACCTCAAAAACGATTTGTCTGGTTTGGTCTCATCACACTGAAACTTTGCACAAAGTGGGATACTGGAAAGCACATGGATTTCGGTGGTAAGGAAACTTGGGTTTGATTCCTAAACTGGAGCTAATTCTTTATTCCCACTTTCAACTACAAAGTACAAAAGTACAAGGCCATTATCACCTTACACGTTACAAGTTTGATAATACTTATAAGTGGACTGAGCATTCAGGAAGACGTTATCCTCCAATTTGCTCTCACTAAAGGCAGGAGGGCTTTGAATGCCCAGAACAGCTGTATGCTTTCAACAGCTAATTTACATACACCCAGGGTTTTTGAAGTTTTGCCTAGGACACCGACGATGGTGGCCGTGGCCCATTGAGGATATCAAAGTACCAGCCGAGGCCATTGAATAAGAAGAGGTCAGAAACTTCTCAGAACTGCTGTGAAACGTTTCAGCAGCAAACTCTTCTTTCTGGCAAGGTTCCTCTGTGTCACGCACTCCTACCCTTGCATGCAAATGTGGATGATTTCCGGGGCACCTGGGTGGCTCAGTCGGTTAAGCCTCCGACTTGTGGCTCAGGTCATGATCTCGCGGTTTGGGAGTCCGAGTCCCGCGTGGGGCTCTGTGCTGGCCGCTCACAACCTGGAGCCTGCTTCGGATTCCGTGTCTCCCTCTCTCTCCGCCCCTCCCCCACCTGTGTTCTGTCTCTCTCTGCCTATGACAAATAAATAAAATGTAAAAAATTAAAAAAAAATGTGGATGATTACCTATTTCGCATGGTGGGGAAAGAATCAGAAGAGAACTTGAAAAGGTATTGTGGGTGTTGAAGCTTATGAAATCTTTGAGAAAACTTGTCTCAAAGTCAGTTGTGGCTTAGCCAAATGCCCTGATTCCCAGGTAGGCCTATAAAATTTGACATCTGGCTATCAGATGCTCTCTGTTCCATTAGTTAGCCTAGCCATGGATATGAAAGGGTGTCAGCTCTTTTAACCAAAACTCCAATTCCTAGGACTGTTATGGGGATTTTAAGGAGATAATGTGTGCAGAAGTAATTTACAGTGTTTCAATCATATTAGGTGGCAATGATTGATCATTTCCTTTCTCCCAGATGTTAAATTCTAAGGATTCTTGCTGAGCACATTTTAAATTATAATGGATATGTAGTTTATGGTAAATGCAGATACGTTAAATCTATGATGTTCTGAGTTTATGGACATTTTGACATTTATTCTTATTTTATCATCCTAAAAATCCATGGATACACTAATCATATCCCTACACCTTATATAATCTCCAAACTTCATAGCTCAGGAAGAGATCCAGTCTTAATAGTGCATCTACCAGGTATATGTAGGAGGAGGCCTTTAACAGAATATCACATTCAAGATAGCTTAACACAAGGAAAATTATTACATCCGGTAAGAAGTCCTTGGAAAGAATGGCTCCATAATTTCAGAGAATTGCCGAGTAGATGGTTTCATCATTTCAGGAATTTCATCAAAGACCCAGGTCCTTTCCATCATTCTGCTGGAACATCCTCAGCACCTCTGTTTCGTTTCCAGGCTAGCTGCCCTCGGGGCTTCCAGATTCACCTGCACAGTTTCAGGACTCACATCTAGGAATAAAAATACTTTTTCCCTTGTACCTTTTGAAGACAAGGAATCTTTTCTCAAAAGCTGCCAACATATATACCTCTTATCTCTTCGGCCAGAACTAGGTCACATGAATAACCTCAATCCAGTCATCTAACTAGAGAAATGGAATTACTATAATTTAGGTGAATAAGAATGTGCCTTACAATTGGAGATAAAGTCACCTTTCCTACAGCCACAGATGCATGGAGGAAACAGCTGTACAAACAAATCCGGAGCTCTACCTACAGGAAGACGGGGGAATAAATAGTGAGTATACAACCAACAGCATCCCTTACACAAACTAAGAAAAAATCAGTGTTTCCACGTTTTAAATTTTTTACCAAATGGGTGCTGAATGGAAGATTCGAATGGAAGACAAAACTCTCTTGCCCCATGCCTCTCAGTCTCTAGTTTTTCTTACAGGGAGCACACTGCTATTTCTAAAATTATATTTGTGATGATCACTTTCGGTCTAAATAATCTACTTTTTTACTGTATTTCTTGATACATTAATTTGACATAGCATCTGTTGACTTCTTATGCTGACATGATATTTAATTCTCTTTTCTCATCCCAGGCCTTCCCTGCTTCCTGCTAATATGATTCTTTCCCTCCTTCTTGGCTTTTTGTTAAAATTGCATTTGTAACTTGAAATAAATGTTCACCATTATATTTCTTTTTGTAGCAACATCTCTTGCCTTTAAGCTGTCAAGTTTGATAATATTTTCGTTCTTTCCAAGGCCATAACTGTTTTCTGTGCTTTATTTATAGTTTGATTATAGAAGCAGAAAGTCAGGGAGTCATGTTTTGTTCGTTATTCCTCTCTAGGTACGATTCACTGCAGAGTCAATAATTGATTATGCTTTGTTTTGCTCTTTTGTGTAACTTTTCATTTTTCCAGAGTTTTTAATTGTCTTCTTATCCTTTTACATTGCTTGCCTTTATTACATTCTTAAGTAGTTCTGTCTTCTTGAGGATAATATCAAATCTATGGTATGCCATTTTTTGCTAGATGCTTTCCTCCTGGGGCCTCTGTTCTCTTACTTTTGTCCGGATTGTCATTCTCCAGACTGCTGCCAAGCCGCCATCTTGGGACTCGTGCCTTTCTCACCTACCCAGAAGCTGCCTTTCCTTGGATTCCATGTCTTCTGACTCATACGTACTCTCCTCATTTTGCTAAAGTAAATCCTCAAGAAGTAACGACCTAAGAAACATTGCCTTGGAAGTAAAGTCCTTAGTTTCTATAAATGCCTTTATTCTTTACTTATCCAGATTGAATCTGACTTGGTATTTTGAAAACGTCTTTGAAAATGATTTTCTCTCAGAGCTTTGAAAGCACTTCTCCACTTCCTTGTAGTATTCAGTATTGCAGATGTGAAGTTAACATTCTTTTGTATTGTGATCTGGTTTTTCCTCTCTGGGAGCTTCTGGAATCTTTCCTTTACCTCAGCATTCTAAAATTTCAAAGTGATTTGTCTAGGTGTAGATCTTTTTGTAATTCGTGCTGTTCCACATTCCCCACTGAACCCTTTTCGTCTGAAGGCTCTTAAACTTCAGCTCTTTACATTTCTTTCAGTATTTATTCTATAGTTCCCTTCTATTTTCTCTGTATGTCCTCTTGGTCAAATGTTTACCTCCAGTTTCCATCCTTTATGTCTCTCATTTTTTTTTCATGTATGGTCTCTTTCTACTTGTCTATTTTTCTGTAGCTAGTAAAATTTCACAAAACTTATATTCCAATTACAAATTGGAATTGATACACTTTTACTGTTTTTAATTGCAAAACTCTAATTCTTTGTCTCTTACTAATTTTTCAAGGTTCATCTGATATTATTTGTAGAAAGGATATCTTCTTAAATCTCTCTGAGAGCACTGAGTTATTTCACGGATCGAGAGTTGAATTATCTTAATTTCTGCTAGGGTCAGTTTTTTGTGTAAGTTTTTCTTTGCCTTTTACCTGTAATATTCCAAGCTTACCTCATGCTAATTGATCTGTTTACATAAGCAGAAAATCCACCATCAGACTTCACTTTAAAGCCATTAGCAGGTGGCCAGGACTCATAAGTGTCAGAGTGTGTAATTCTTTATTAAGCAGTGCTGCAAGTCAGACTGGCCCCCCCTGGAGCTTCTGATTCAATAGGTCTAAGCAGAGAGCCTGAGAGTTAGCATTGCTGTAGCAAGTGCTCATATGACAATAACACTGAGGGTATGAGAACCTCACTTTGAAAATCACTGTTCAACAGCTCTGCAAAGGAGAGCTGCTCCTGCCTCCACTGACCCCATCACGTCCATAATATTTCAGACCCCAATTTTTTCACCCTACTTTATCAGCCATGTGTCCTCTACCTTCTTTCCATCTTCCACAAAACTGTTGAAATATCTTCTCGACTAACAGTCCACCACCCAAACCCTATGTTAGATAATTCCATTTTGCTTTGTTTTGTTTTGTTCTTGTTTGCTGTTTGTGGTTTGTCTTAATTTTTTACTAGCACTTTAATAACTTTGGGGGTCGGCCTGCCTTGTCGAGCCAAAGTCATAGTCTTATATTTCATTACGTCAATACACCCCTAGCATCATGTCTGTCTCTGATCTTCCTCTGTGACTGTAGTTCTCATTGCCAACCATAATTTCAAGTCAAATTTTCAAAAATTGATTCTACTTGAGAAAGTTTCAGATATCTGACGGTACATAAAAGAGGTATATGTGGAATAAAAAATATTTTTTGAGTAACTCAAAAATAAAATATGGCAGGGGCACCTGGGTGGCTCAGTCAGTTAAGCATCTGACTTCAGCTCAGGTCATGATCTCATGGTCTGTGAGTTCGAACCCCGCATCAGGCTGTGTGCTGACAGCTCAGAGCCTGGAGCCTGCTTCGGATTCTGTGTCTCCCTCTCTCTCTGCCCCTCCCCTGCTCAGTCTCTCTCTCTCTCTCTCTCTCTCTCTCAAAAATAAATATTTTTTAAAAATAATAAAATAAAATAAAGTAAAATAATATAATAATATAATATAATATAATATAATATAATATAATACAACATAATATAATATATGGCATATGTGGGCTAGCTGTTGACCAAGTCTGATTTCTTCTGGGATACCCAGAATGTCTACATGTTCTAGTTCTTGATAATGGGCTGGGAGAAGAAATGATGAGGCCAATGCGGTTAAGAAGTAGACGGGCTTTCTTTGCCTTCTTTTACACCCATACACCAAAGTGATCTGAGGCCTTAGAGGCTGGCAAAGCCACAGGTGGAAGAAAACTGGATCCTTGAATGACTGACCCAAAAGAAGGGCAGCTGATCAGGAACCACTTCATGGGTGGCAATATGCCAAGCTACGAAGACATTAGAATTCACATTACAGCAAACTAATCAATCCTACTTAAATTAAATGATGAAAGAAGATCCCTCTAAACATGTTTTGGGTAAATTAACTTTGTGTTGGACTATTGCCTACGTGAACTTCTGCTTTATGAAAGGAGAGGATCCACATAGAATTTCACCACAGCAATGTGTTAGATCCTTTCCAGTTGACGTGTTGCTTAACATGTGGTCTTACAAATCTAAAGAAAATGTTCTTGTTTCGTTTCCACTTTAATACATAAGACCCAACATTCGATTACAATGTGTTGAGTGAGATAAGGCATATAAAAGTGCTTTCCAAAAATAAAGAGGTCCTCTAAGTGTCACATAATAATTAGCTTTTCTTAGGAACAAAGGTGAATTAGAAACAATTCCGAATTTCTTTGTATTAATTTGTTAATTGAACTTGTAAATTTCAGGTTCTTCCCCAATAGGCAGCCATTCAAGATTACTGGGAAGCTTAAATTAGCTTCCTCAGCTTAGTTCCTAAGTTAGTGCTACCGCGTTGTTGTAAGAAGCTTAATTTTTGTATTATTCAATTTTTAAAACATGAGAAGTTTTAATTGAACATCATCAGTGCTTTTAACCTTTGGAAACTCTGAGGTTCCAACTGCAATGCGTCATAAGTCATCTAAGATGATTGAGGACCTTGAAGGTGAAATGAGTCTAATTAGACACATCTCCACTTCGGTAATTGAACCACTGGCTTCATTCCATATGCCTAGAGTGACCTGTCAAAAGCGCGTTGTTATCCTCCAGCCTAAGCTTCATTATTAAGATGTACCTACAAAGAGATAAGAACGAAGAGAAAGAATTTTGAGAGCACGTCACATCTTCCGCAGATGTGACGTTCGGTAAATCACTTACAAAATCTCAGGTTTCTGCACTTCACCTAACAAACATATCTTAAACACATATTATATTTCACATTCTGGGAGGTGGCCATAAGGCAAAGGTGGGGAGTTTGCCTTTATTTACTGACAGCAAATTCAATTTTCAGCCCTAGGTTTATGAGACAGGTTTTTCGATTTCCTGGGAAACAAAGCCTCAAATATTCACGTCTTAAATCCGCACCAGGAGGATTTGCAAAAAACCCCATAAAAGCTCATCAGTTCAGACTGAGTCCACTTGTGATTGTTTTGACAAGGAGCTCAACTGGCAATTGCTTTAGGACTCGATGGAAAAGAAATAAAAATGTAGTGAGCAAAGAAATAGTGTTAACAAAAACAGAAAGGAGAAAAGTTTACCTTACTTTTTAAAAATGGAAATCTTGAGGGCTTTATAAGTACCCACATGTGGAATACAATGACTGGACTAAAACAAACCGTCAGTATTATGGTACTCAAGCAGGACAGGAAGAACTTCCATTCGGCAACATTGTTAGTTCAGCTGGTGCTGTCCATACTTAAAGCGAGGTGACACTGCTTATCGGTGAAATCCGGCCTTGTATGTATCTGGGCCAAATTAGCTGTTCACTAATCACTCTCCTCTAGAGTCTGAACAGTGTTTATTGAACCTCCACTCTGTGCCACTCTGCTTATCACTGAGATAAAATTTAATAGGTATGATCCCTGCCCTCAAAAACGAACTAAAAATGAAAACATAATGAACAGCAACAGACAACACGTGACCATCAGACGGCACAACCAAGGTCTCCGACAGCCGAGAGGAGGCAAAACTCACTCCCGGGTTTAGTTGCCTCAAGGTTTTTCTCAGAGAGATGAAATTTCAGCTGGACCTCAAAGACAGATGGGATTTCAACAGGCAGCGAGAAGCAGGAAGTCTATTTCAGGGCAACAAAATATGACCATAGAAAGGCGAGAAAGTCCAAAGCAGTTTCAGGGCATTGGGAGCATGTGAACTGAATGCAAGATTCATGAACGGGAGAGTAGGGAAGGAGGGTAGAAAGGTAACGTAAGTTACATCAACATGTCAGTGCCTTCTTCCTGTAATACTTCTATTAGGTTCATTTTAGTAGATTGGTATATATGCTTCCTGATCAAAATTAGGATCTGGTAATACTAGCTAAGAGAAATACCCAGGGCCAACCAGTCACCCTCTTTTGGCAGTGGGGATTAAAAAAAAAAGGATAAAGATAAAGAATTCTGTGTTAACTAAAAAGGTTTACTCAGTTCAAACGTATCTTTGCCAACTTCCCATCTCTCTTCAACAAGGTGGGCAAACGGCAAAAAATCCTATTCCCATTTAATGCCCAAACCATAAATATAAGAATTCTATAATGTAATAGAAATAACGTGTATGGAAATATGAGAAAAGCTGCTAACTAATTGGATGTATAACCTTCTGGATTTCAAAGTGTGCCTCAGTTCAGATGACCTCACTGGGGGAAACTAGCAAGGTTTTAAAGAAGAAATAATATAAATTTTTACATATACTCTTAAAAACGTGGGGAAGAAAAACTCTCCAACCAATTTTGTGAGGACTGCATTCTCCTGATATCCAAAGTCAGACAATACTGAACTCCGGTATTGTCAGTGGTGAAATGAAACGAATAAATTGTCCTACCTAGGTGTCTTGATTGTTATGAGAACTAAAACATAACATAGGTGAAAATGCTCTGGAAAGTTACATATACTCTACCGAAAACCCACCTGGTACATTGAGTCTTAATCTATAGTATTGAATTTGCACTCAGAGCCGGTCTACAATGTGAGACATGACCCTCTTCACACTCTACTTCCAACAATGCATAGTCCTTCCTTGCATTTCAAAGCAGTTCTGAGCATATGAGTTTGCAGCAGGCGCTGAAGTTATTTCACATACAGTGATCCCCCCCTTATCCACAGGACATAAGTTCCAAAACCCCCATGTGGATGTCTGAAGATGCCAATAGTACCAAACCCTGTATAGATCATGTATTTTCTTAATTATGAACACTTACGAGGACGTTGAATTTATCAATTAGGCACAGCAAGAGATGAACAGTAACTAGTAATAAAATACTATAACAGAATACCATAAACAAGTTATACGAATGTGGTCTTTCAAAACAGCCCGTTGTACTGTCCTCCTCCTTTTTCTCGTGATGATGTGAGATGATAAGATGGCTACATGATTAACTGAAGTGAGGTGAACGATGTAGGTATTGTGACATAGTGTTAGGCTGCCGTTGACCTTTTGAAAGTACGTCAGAAGGATCATCTGCTTCCGGCCATGGTTGACCGTGGGTCATAATCGCAGATGAGGGGACTATTGTAGTTTCTTTCTGACTAACGTTGTTCGCCACTATTGATAGATGTAGGATAGTATGCAGATTGATCTAGCCATTGAAATCACATGGAAATCTGGGTAATATAAAAGACAATGCCCAGGTTGTAGAATTAGGCAGATGACTTTTTTCCTTTTTTTTTTTTTTTTTTATTATTTATTTGAGAGAGAGAGAGAAGGGAAGAGAGGCAGAGGGAAGGGGAGAGAGAGAGTGTGTGAGGGAGAATCTTAAGCAGGCTCCAAGCTCAGGACGACCCTGGGATCATGACCTGAGCCAAAATCAAGAGTCAGGTGCTCAACTGGCTGAGCCACCCAGGCACCCCGGCTAAATGACTTTTTTAAAATCTCTGATTTATCAACACTTACCAGCTCTGTGTCATTGGGCAATGAACCTCTCTGAAGACTTCTGTGTCAAATGGGAAAATATGTTTTTTACAAGCTGTAAAATCTGGCACCTAATAAGTGCTAAATGTTTCATTCTTTCTCTCTTTCCAAGTATATAAATTGAGGTTGGAGTTCTGCTTGACAACTGCAGAGTGCTGTTGTTAATGTCAATGTAGAAGCCATGGGCTGCTGCAAATGACGTTACCCGCTAACGTATTGGGATGGATGACGACGGAAAAGGAAGAGGAAGATGAAGAGATGAATGTTGACAATAAAACACATTACCACAGGAACTTGGAATAGGACTTCGTTGTTCAGGATCTTAATCCTGTGTATTTTTATATGATCTCAGTGTTATGTATGCTTCCTGGTATCCCATCCAAAGTCAATTGGATATAAAACTCAGAACCCACAGCTGTTGCTAACATTATTATATCACTTTTTATTTTTATCTTACTAACCACGCCTAAGTTGGATGAAATAAATGCATCTGAAGTCTAAGTAGGTGTCTATGCTGAATTTTGCACTGAATTTATAAATAGATTAAGCATGAATTTCAATAGGGTTCCATGTACTTTTGCCCTTTCTTCAGTGTTATAGAATTGAGGTTAACTTATCTCATGAATAATGGGATAGTGTCACAAGCAAATGCTTTGCCTTTTCGACGATTAAGGTAAAATATCTGGCCTGTCCTCACAAAAATGATATCATTTTGTCAACTATAAAAATTTTAAATGATTTACACAATAAAGTACACCTAATGTCTTTGCCAATAACATTGGATTTCTCCAAGTTTTAACTAATTTTACCTTATCATCATTATTAAAATGACATTTACTCACCATCATATATAAAATGATATTCACAGTATATTCCATATCAAATGATAATCCATTATTTACATATTATGTATAATATATGTAATTAGTGCTATTTTCAGCTACAATAAAGATAGCACAAATTTAACCAGTCTGTGGGGTCTGACTTCACTTTAATGACCAAGTCATGGTGGTCCAAGGCCCCCCGCGTGTTTAACGCAGAGTTTGACCAATTTCATCCTTTCAAAATTAGTTATTGTTTAAGGTTGTAAGTATAAATCCTTTTCTCTCATTTCAAATGAAAATGAACCACTGAAGGCCACTGTCGTATTTTGGGAGAACTGGAGAACCAGATTCCTCCAGATGCCCCAGACACCCTGCTACAAGGTTGTAGTTACTGAATCGCAAATGAAACCAAGTCTGTAGTTTCACAATGCATTCCACATTATGCCGAGAAAATTCTAGATCAGTTCCCTTTTTGAAGTCTTCCTTCACCTATTGTCTTGTCAACCCATTCAAGTCCTTCTCAGAATTTTCTCCATCCCCTCTTGTATGTCCTCTGAAACAAAATGGCACTAAGATCAGTTATGGTGAACCACATGTTCCTTAAGGAACTTACAAAACTCAATGTAGGGGAAAGTATCCCAGCACGAATATGACCTACAAAAATGTGGATAAATTAAAAGAGATACGCATTTTGTATTTCTTTACAAAATGCTCCCCTTTTCAGAACGAATCATTAATATTTGGAGTATTTCATTGGGTCAGGTCTTCTATGAGAACAAGTGGGAACTTTGTTTTTATTTGCCTAAGTGAAAGAGTTATTTCAAGGGTTAGGTTTGGTGTTTTTTTTTTTCCCCAAATCAGTACGTCAGTCTTCTCTAAAGTTTCCATCTTAGAGGAAATTGCTTACCATGTTTTAAATAGTTAGGAGATGTTTGTTGTTGTTGTTGTTGTTGTTGTTTTAGCCTGAAAAGGTGATAGACACATTCCATATTCACCACCTACTGAGCACCAGTCACTCTGTGCTGAAAATGTATCTGCCCTAGTGACTGAAATATGAAAAAACTGAGACCCCCAAATGTTATTTGCCCTACGTAACATAATCCTACAGACGGAAATGTAAAAACTGTAACTTTATAAAAACTATCTTTTTTCAATGCCAGCAAATCTTCACCCATTTTGCGAGTGAACACATAAGCCGTTCTTAATGGTTGACACGGAAATTGTCAGAAACTAAACTTGACCTGCTCTACTCTTGCATTGAAAATCCTCCTCTTTCCTTTTCTGTTTGAAGTTCTCTAGCTTATACTTTAAACCTCTTCGCTGCAAAACCTTCCACTGGGTACCTCACATCCGTTGTGTTCAGTTTGTGCCTATTCCAATGATAACATTGACATTGCCATGCATTACATGTCACCTCACTGAAGACAGAGATCTTACCTTATCCACCTATATTTCCGGTGCTTACCACAGTGCCTGGGCATATCGTAGAATGGTAAAGAAGAAATGACAAGTGCATAAATGGTGATGAGATCATCTATATAATGGCAGAAGTTTTAGCTACCTCGATGTCTTTTGAAATATTATGGTCAGCATCCTAGAATCATGCATGCATTTCTGTGCCAATAAATTATGTGCATTGGTTTCTCATCTTTCTCCAAAACAATAGCGAGGTTGGGAAGACCATCAACACTTATTTAAAAGTTTAAAACTGCAAAATTCACGAAGCTAAGGTGACTTTCGAACAAGGACTAAATAATATAGGATAGACTAAGAAGAAATGGTGCTCCAAGTGGTTTATTTTTTCCTGTGAATGTGGTTTTAACACTAGTTGTCTTGAATGGGCTAGAATGGACCTAAAATGTATTTCTTTACTAGATTTGGTCCTAGGTTCTAGAACCTTATCATATCCTCCTACTTTTCTCAAAGTCCATCTCTGGACCATCTTTTGATGGTCCTTTCTCACTGTGAGATTTATAATTCTCTCAAGCAAGTGAAGTCATGCTCATAGTTAGAATATCTGATCACTTTCATAGCACACAAAAGAAATGTCAGGAAGGTTTTACAACCACCCCCATACTCAATGCCAAGATGTCATCCCCGTGGATTTACGAAAATAATGGAAAATTTCTTTTGAAAGACATATGTTGTTATTTTTTTTTTAATGCCCATGGCATTGTTTGTTAAAATGCAAACAGTCCTGGGACAAGGAACACAAGTAGCCATCACCAACCATTAGCATATTATATGTCATATGTGTTATATGCTGTCATATGGTGCATCAATATATGATACACCAATGGCACAGAAGGAGGTAAGATTTTGGAAACACTGTTTTGCTGAGTCACTGAGTCAGGCTAGAGCCAGGAAAAGAAAGCAATGGGAGAGAGAAGCCCCTGTGCACACAGGGATTGGGGATGATATTCTTTGGATACTACTTGCCTGACAATAGGTTCTTACAATGGGTGCTGGGTTTATCTCCTCCTAAGCTTCTTACAAAATTCTTTGCAGATAAGTACATATTAGTTTTCTTGTCTTCCAGTGTTCCCATCATATATTCTCTTCTACTTCTAAAAATTATTTTTAATGGGATATTACATGGATTTTATCTTTTATACACACGCATTTTTATAATTTTTAGAAACAGCTATCATATTATATACTTCCACTAGGGATGCGTGAGAGTTCCTGTCACTGCCCCTCTTCACCAACAATTATTATTGCCAGTATTTTAAATTCTACCCATTCTAGTGAATGTGCAATGCTATTTCATTGTGGTTTTAATTTTTATTTCCCTGATTGCTAGTGATTTAGAGCTTCATTCCATGTACTCATTGGCCATTCATACATATTCTTTTGTGAAGAATCTGTTATTATTTAGCATTATATTATTGAATTGTAAACATTCTTCATATATTCCAGATACAAGTCCTTCATTGGATATATGTATTTTGAATGTTTACTCCCAGATTTTCATTTACCCTTTTTTTCTTTCTTTTTTTAACCAAAAAAAAAAAAAATCTGAGTATAATGCTTGTATATTTTCTTTTTTTGAGAAATTAATTTATTTCTTTATTTTTATTTTTGAAAAATTATTGGCATACATCACTGTATAAGTTGTAAGGCATATAGCACGATGGTTTGCTGCACATCTATTGTGAAATGATCACGACAGATTCTGCTAATTTCTACCTTCTCATATAAATACAATGAAAAGAAAAAAAATTGAAAAATTCTCCCTGTGATGAGAACACTTAGGATTCACTTTCCTAACAACCATGCTATCTATCATACAGCAGTCTTAGCTGTAGTCGTCATGTGCTACATTACATCGCTAGGACTTACTCATCTGATAACTGGAAGTTTGTACATTTTGGCCAACTTCCTACAAATTCTCTCACCCATCCCCAACCCTCCATTTCTGATAATCACAAGTCAGATCTCTTTTTTTTGTGAGTTTGTGTTGTTCTTGTTGTTGTTCCTGCTGCTGTTTTTTTGGCTTTCTTTTCAGGAGTGGGTGTTTGTTTGATTTTAGGTTCTACATAAAAGTGAGATCACATAGTGTCTGTCATTGTCTGACTTACTGCACTTAGAATAATGTCATCAAGGTCCATCCATGTTATCACAGATGGTAGGACTTCTTGATTATTTTATGACTAATATACAATGAAATATTATGCAGCCATTATGGATATATATACTAGCTTTATCAGTTCACCATGGCTTGGCTATTGCAAATAATGCTGCTGTGAACATGGGGGCCAAGCATCTTTTTGAGCTAATGTCTTCATTTTTTTCAGATATATTCTCAGAAGTAAAAAGGCTGGATCATATGGTAGCTCTATTTTTAATTTTTGAGGATCCTCCATACTGTATCCCCCAGTGGCTGTACCAATTTACATGCCAACCAACAGTGTACAAGGATTCCTTTTTTCTCTAAATCCATGCAGGCATTTGTGATCTTTTGTCCTTTTGATGATGTGTGTTCCAAACAGGTGAGAGGTGGTATCTCACTGTGGTTTTAATTTGCATTTCCCTGATGATTAATGATATTGGGCATCTTTACATTGACTTGTTCACTTTTATATATTTTCTTTAGCGAAATGTCTATTCAGGTCCTTTGCCCATTTTTAATTAGGTTGTTTGGGTTTTTTGCTATTGAGTTGTATGAGTGCTTTAACGGTTTGTTCCCAATCCAAAGGTTGTCTTTTCACCTTGTTGATCATTTAGTTTTTGCCATGCAGAAGTATTTTAGTTTGACAGGCCCACATGTTACTTTGGACGACTATAGCTATATAGTATAGCTTGAAATCAGGAAGTGTAATACCTCCTGCTTTGTATTTATTTCTCTGGATTTCTGGTTATTCGGGACCTTTGTGTTCTTACAGAAAGTGCAGGATCGTTTTTTCTACTACTGTAAAAAAAGATCATTGGAGGGCTGCTGGGCCACACAGATTTCAGGAGTTGTCACCAGCCCTTCTGGTCAGATGGGCCCAGGAGATACTCCATTGGTAGAGTGTGATTCAGCATTTGGGGGGTGGGGGGCATGGGAAACCAGGCACTAGGGCCTGCAGAACTCCTGGTAAGGGAATCTAAATCAGGCAGATCTGCACCCCACTAAGTTTCCTGGCCAGAACATGTCCCTAATTTGGTTCTTGTAGATGAGCAAAACTGCTGATTGGGATCACCACTTGGGCGCTGCGTGTGTGAACTCAGTCTGCTAAGATCCACGTGCTGGTTTCGGCAAGCCCTTCCTCCCTTTTTTGTGAGAGTCAGACTCCCAGTGGTGAGCCCCCACAGATTCCCTGCAAACCCCATGGCATGAGATCAGAATGGGGACTCCCGCAGAGTAATGCCAATGCAGGAGATGCTGGTTGATCTCCCCTGCTGGGTTCTCTTTTCCCACTGGAGGAACTGGAGGTTCCTCTCCCTAAAGTGCAGTGTTATGCTGGTCTGGGGGAGGGGAATGTGGTCAACGTAGTCACTTCTGTACCCTCCCAGTGCAGTCATGTCTTGGCCTCTGTGATGCGGGGGGGGGGGGGGTGCTTTAGCCTCATTCCCATGTTCAAGGGTTCTGTCAGTGGTGTCTTATTCTTGAATAGTTGTTACTTGTTCTCGTGAGGGAGACTGAACCCAGGAACGACCTATTTCACCATGTTGGAGATGTCACTCCCTTTGATTTTCTTAATGACCTTGCGGGAAGTGAAGACATTTTTAACTTCAAGAAGGTACAATTTATCAAATTGCCTTTATACCATTAGTGCCTTTTGTGTCTTATATGAGACATTTGAGCTCATTTGCAGTAGTATAAATGTGAGCAAATTCTTTGCCTTCCCTCTGATCAACAGGCAGAGCCTATATTTCCTCTCCTTGAATCTGCACTGGCTCTATTACTGCTTGGCCCATACAGTATGTCAGAAGTTCTGCGCGGCTCAGGCCTTAAGGGGCTAGCAATATCCACTTCATGTCTCTTTGAATAATGGCTTTTGAAATCCACTCACCATGGAAGAAAGCTGAAGCAGCCCTTGGAGAAGCCCCTGGGTTGGGACAGAGACCACTAGATGTCACCTGTGGTCGAGTTCCTCACTGATAGTTACCATCAACTGGCCATGGGATACTCTAGTACAGTTCAGTGATCCCAGCCTGATGTGTGAAGGAGAGATGAGCCATCCTGCCCGAACTGCAAACTTGTGGGCACAGTGGAAAATTGTTTGAAGCCACTGTTTGTGGGTGGTTTGTTACATAGCAGTAGCTAAACAGAAAACAATCTGAAAGTTTATTCATCTAGAAGTTAAACAGCTTTGGATCTTACATCCGGTTCTCTGTTGCCTTTCAAGTTACTTTTTACAAATGGTATGAGGTGGGGGTTAAGGATTATTCTTTTTCCATATAGATATCAAGGTGTTCTATTACTATTTTTGAAAAATCTTTCCATTCCTTTCCATCCACCCCCATTAAATTACCTTTGATGAAAACCTATAGACCATATACATGAAGAACTATTTATAGATTGTTATTTTCCACTGATATATATGTTTGGGCATATGCTAATGTCACACTACCAAACTGCAATTTTATAATTGCATAACTATATACAGTTGACTGTAGGATACTGGAACTCCTCCTTTTTCAAAATTTTGGGATTCTAATCGATTTTTACATTTTAATATACATTTTAGAATCAGCTTATTCATTTTTACAACTAAGCCTGCAGAGAATTTGATTGGACTTGCACTGAAATCCAGAGATCAGTTTTGGAATAATGGACATTTAACAATATTGAGACTTGCAATTCGTGAACATCATATATCATTCCATTTCTTGACGTTGGCAATACTTAATTCCACTCAGTAATATTAGATAGTTCAGCATGACAGTCTTGAACATCTTATGTTCAACTAACTCTTTTTTTTTTAATGGAACTTTTTTAAGTGTTTATTTATTTATTTTTGAGAGATAGAGTGAGCACAAGCGGGAGAGGGGCAGAGAGAGCGGGGGAGACACAGAATCCGAAGCAGCCTCCAGGCTCTGAGGTGTCAGCACAGAGCCTGACTCGGGGTTTGAACCCACCCCACCATGAGATCATGACCTGAGCCAAAGTTGGATGCCTAACCGACTGAGCTTAACCGACCAGGTGCCCCTATTCAACTTATTCTTAATTATTGCATATTTTAAAAAATTTTGCGTATTTTATTCTATGGTAACTGATTTCAAATTGTTTACTGCTAGCACACAGAGAAGCAATTAATTTTTGAATGTTGATCTTATATTCCTCAGCCTCTATAAATTCACTTATTAGATCTGATAATAGTTTTTAGATGCCTTGGGATTTTCCGTGGTAAAAAATATCACGTTGACTGTAGAGACTGTTTGACTTGCTCTTTTACAATCTGTGAGCCCTTTATTTCTCTTTCTTGGCTCATTGCAATGGCTTACATCTCCAGTACAATTTTAAATAAAAGTGCTGAAAGATATCCTTGCTAATTCCAGATCTAGAAGTATGATATGATGTTAGCTGTGGGTTTTTCATGGATGCCCTGTCTCATGTTGAGAAAATTCTTATCTATCTCTAGTTGTGCAAAAATTTTGACGATGAATGGATACTGAATTTTGTCAAATGCTTTATCCGCATCTGTTGACATGCTTTTATTTCTTTTCCCATTTATCCTGTTAATATGGTAAATTACATTAACTGCCTTTTGAATTTTAAACCAAACTTACATTCCTGGGATGAAATCTACCTACTCATAATGTGCCTTACTTTTTATGTATTTCTGGAGTTGATTTGCTAATGGTTTGTTTATGGGTTTTTTTTTTTTTTTTTGCAGTTACTTTGCCTGATTTGAATATCAAGATAATGCTGGTCTCATAAAATTGGTTGGACAGTTTTTCTTACCCTCTTTTTTTTTTTAAAGAGTGTATGTAAAATTTATATTATTTCTCCTTTAAAACCTTGCAAGTTTTCACCAGTGAAATCATCTGAACTAAAAAAACTCTTTGGAGGAAGGCCTGTGCGTACAAATTTATTCACTTTAATTTAGAAAGTATTTGTTTTGTCAATTTGTCTCTTTCAGAGGATTTTCCAATTTCAACTGAATTTCAGACCTGTTGGCATGAAGCAATTCATAATATTCCCTTAATTGCATTTCAATTCCATAGTGTATCAAATGATGTTCTCTCAATCACTTTTGATAATGATAATGTATTATTTCCTTCTTCCTTTCCTGATTAGCTTGAGGTTTATCAATCAAAATGTTTTAAAAGAAAGCATTTTGCTTTCATTTATCTTCTTTATTTGATTCTTATACGTTTCACTGATTTCTGCTGTTATGTTTATTATTCCCTTTCCTCTATGTATTTTGGGTTTACTTTGCTTTTCCTTCCTGGGGTCTCAAGATCGAAGTTTAGATCACTGTTTTGTGACTTTTCCTCTTTTCTAATAGAAGTATTTAATTTTTCTCTTAGCATTTTTTTAAACTAATAGACTTAGTTTTTAGATTAATTTTGGGTTTACATCAGTATGAACAGAAAATACAGAGTTCTCATATATGCCCTTATCACCTCCTCCTTATTTTGCCCTATTATTAACATATTGCATTAGTGTGGTACATATGTTACAATTGATGAGCCAATATTAACACACTATTGTTCATTAGAGTCCACAGTTTGCATTAGGTTTCACCTTTTGTGTTGTATATTCTGTGGGTATTGACAAATGCTCAACGGCATGTATCCACCACTAGAATATCGTAGAGAATAATTTCACTGCCCTAAACATCCCCTGTGCTCTGTCTTTTCATCCCACGCCTGTCCCTTTCAAAGCACCTGGTAACCACTGATCTTTTTACTCTGTAGTGTTGCCCTTTTTAGGATTCGGTGTAATTGGAATCATATAGTAGGTAGCCTTTTCATTTTGGCTTCTTTCACTTAGAAAAACGTATTTAAGTTTTCTCCCTACCTTTTGTGACATAAATTTTTTTTTTAAATCACTGAAAAATATTCCATTGTGTGGGTATATTACAGTTTATCCATTCCTCTAATGAAGGACATCTTGGATGCTTTCAAATTTTGTTTATTATGAATAAGTGACTATAAACATATATGTGCAGGTTTTTATGTAGATATACGTTTGCAACTCATATGGGTAAATAACTAGAAACATAATCGATAGATCACATGCTAAGGGTACATGTAGTTTTGTAAGAAACTGCCAAACACTCTTTCAAAGTGGCTGGACCATTAAGGATTCCCACCAGCAAGTGAATGAGAGTTCCTCTTCTTCCACATACGACATTTGATGTTGTCCGTGCTTTGGATTTTAGCCTTTCTAATAGGTGTATAGTCATATTTCGTTGCTGTTATGATTTGAAATTCCTAATGACGTGTGATGGTGAGCACCTTTTCATATGCTCATTCGCTGTCTATATATCTTCTTTGGTGAGTTGTCTGTTCAGGTCTTTCACCCATTTTTTAACTGGGTATTTTGTTTTCTTATTGTTGCACTTCTTTTTTACACAATGTTATATTGATTTCTGGTGTATAACATAGTAATTTGACAATTCTACATATTATGCAGTGCTCACCATGATATATGGGTAGTCACCATCTGTCCTCATACAAAGTTACTACAATATTATTGACTATATTTACTATGCCATGCTTTCTATCCCTGCAACTTCTTTGTAACTGGAAGTTTGTACCTTTTAATCCCCTTAAATTGTGGCAACACCAGTTTGCTCTCTGTGTTTCTGAGTCCGTTTTGTTTTGTTTGTTCATTTGTTTTGTTTTATATTTACTTTTTATTTGCTTTGTTTTGTTTTTAGATTCCACATATAAGTAACAGAATATGCTATTTATCTTTCTCTCTCTGACTTGTTTCACTTAGGCTAATACCTTTGAGATCCATCCATGCTCTCTAAATGGCTAGATTTCATAGTTTTTTTATGGCTGAGTAATATTCTACTGTGTATATACCAATCTTCATTATCCATGTATCTATTGATGAACACAGGTTGCTTTCCTATCTTGGCTACAGTAAATAATAATGCAATTAACATAAAGGTGCATATACCTTTTCAAATTAAGTCTTTTTGCTTTCATTGGGTGAAACCCAAAATATTGTTGAGTTTTAAGAGTTCTTCATATGTTTTGGATACCAATCCTTTATCAGCTGTGTGTTTCAGAAATATTTTCTCCCAGTTTATGGCCTGTTTTGTTCTCTAGATGATAACCTTCACAGAGCAGAATTTTTTAATTTTAATGACATCCAACGTGTTCATTTATTTCATGCATTGTTCTTTTGGTACTGTAGATAAAAAGTCATCACCAAACCTATGGTCACCTGGATCTTTTTCCTATGTTATAATTTTTTTTTAAAGTGCTTGCTACAAATTTCAATATGTTGTGTTTTCACTATCACACAGCACAAAATATTTCCTAATGTTTTGACATGTGGGTTATTCTGAATTATGTTAATTTCCAAATATTTGGTGTTCTTCTAGGTAGATCACTGTTACCAAGTCTTAATTTAATTCTGTTGTACTGAGAGAGCATGTTCTGTAGATTTTTTTTTTATTTTATTGAAATCTGTTTTATGGACCAGAATGTTTCATCTTTGTGAGTGGTCTTTGTGCACTGACAAATAAAACTTTTTTTTTTGTTTTTTTATCTTTGAGTGTAGTGTTCTCGAAATGCCAATTAGGTCATGTCTGTGTGGTGCTGTTCCAGCCTTCTATGGACTTATGGATTTTCTGTCCAATTACCATATCAACTACTTAGAAGTGGTAAAATCTTGGGGCGCCTGGGTGGCTCAGTTGGTTGAGCATCTGACTTCGGCTCAGGTCATGATCTCACAGTTCGTGGGTTCAAACCCTGCCTCAAGCTCTGTGCTGACAGCTCAGAGCCTGGATCCTGCTTCAGATTCTGTGTCTCCCTTTTTCTCTCTGCCCCTTCCCTGTTCATGCTCTGTCTGTCTCTGTCTCAAAAATAAATATAAACATTAAAAAATTTTTTTAGAAGTGGTAAAATCTTCAGCTACAATTGTGCATTTGCCTATTCTGTTTTCAGTAGTTTCATGCTTGTAATAAACACTTGGGACATTTATATCTTAGGATTTCATTAGCCATTTATCCAACAATAGTCCTTGTCCTGCAGTCTACATTGTCTGAATTAATATGTCTGTTCCAGATTTTTTATATTACCATTGGCATAACCTTTCCTATGCTTTTGCCATCAAACTGTTAGTTTACTATTCATCTCATTCTGTCCTTTCTTTCTTTCCCTGCCACCTTTGGAATTAAATGAGTGTTTTTTAGTGTTTCTTTTTATCTCCTTTCCTGGTTATTATCTATGCCATTTTGTTTCTTTTTAAAAACACTTTAAGGGGCGCCTGGGTGGCGCAGTCGGTTGGGCGTCCGACTTCAGCCAGGTCACGATCTCACGGTCCATGAGTTCGAGCCCCGCGTCAGGCTCTGGGCTGATGGCTCAGAGCCTGGAGCCTGTTTCCGATTCTGTGTCTCCCTCTCTCTCTGCCCCCCCCCGTTCATGCTCTGTCTCTCTGTGTCCCCAAAAAATAAATAAACGTTGAAAAAAATAAAAAATAAAAAATAAATAAAATAAAAAAAAAACACTTTAAGTTTCAGAGGGGCCTTTGTACCCCAATGTTTACAGCAGCACTTTCAACAATTGCCAAATTCTGGAAAGAGACTAAATGTCCATTAACTGATGAATGGATAAAGAAATTGTGGTTTAGAGAGAGGGGAAGGTGCTGAAGGTGTACATGAAGAAATAATAGCTGAGAACTTCCCTGAACTGGGGAAGGAAAAAGGCATTGAAATCCAAGAGGCATAGAGAACTCCCTTCAGACGTAACTTGAATCGATCTTCTGCACAACATATCATAGTGAAACTGGCAAAATACAAGGATAAAGAGAAAATTCTGAAAGCAGCGAAGGATAAACGTGACCTCACATATAAAGGGAGACCTATAAGACTCATGACTGATCTCTCTTCTGAAACTTGGCAGGCCAGAAAGGAATGGCAGGAGATCTTCAATGTGATGAACAGAAAAAAGATGCAGCCGAGAATCCTTTATCCAGCAAGTCTGTCATTTAGAATAGAAGGAGAGATAAAGGTCTTCCCAAACAAACAAAAACTGAAGGAATTCTTCACCACAAAACCAGCCCTACGAGAGATCCTAAGGGGGCTCCTGTGAGACAAAGTACCAGAGACATCGCTACAAGCATAAAACATACAGACATCACAATGACCCTAAACCCATATCTTTCTATAATAACACCAAATGTAAACAGACTAAATGCTCCAACCAAAAGACATAGGGTATCAGAATGGATAAAAAAACAAGACCCATCTATTTGCTGTCTACAAGAGACTCATTTTAGACCTGAGGACACCTTCAGATTGAGAGTGAGGGGATGGAGAACTATTTATCATGATACTGGAAGCCAAAAGAAAGCTGGAGTAGCCATGCTTATATCAGACAAACTAGACTTTAAATTAAAGGCTGTATGGGGCGCCTGGGTGGCGCAGTCGGTTAAGCGTCCGACTTCAGCCAGGTCACGATCTCGCGGTCCGTGAGTTCGAGCCCCACGTCGGGCTCTGGGCTGATGGCTCAGAGCCTGGAGCCTGCTTCCGATTCTGTGTCTCCCTCTCTTTCTGCCCCTCCCCCGTTCATGCTCTGTCTCTCTCTGTCCCAAAAATAAATAAACGTTGAAAAAAAAAATTAAAAAAAAAAAAAAGGCTGTAACAAGAGATGAAGAAGGGCATTATATAATAACCACAGGGTCTATCCACCAGGAAGAGCTAACAATTATAAATGTCTATGCGTCGAATACGGGAGCCCCCAAATATATGAAACAATTACTCACAAACATAAGCAACCTTACTGATAAGAATGTGGTAATTGCAGGGGACTTTAACACTCCACTTACAGAAATGGGTAGATCATCTAGACACACGGTCAATAAAGAAACAAGGGCTCTGAATGGTACATTGGATCAGATGGACTTGACAGATATATTTAGAACTCTGCATCCCAAAGCAACAGAATATACTTTCTTCTCGAGTGCACATGGAAAATTCTCCAAGATAGATCACATACTGGGTCACAAAACAGCCCTTCATAAGTATACAAGAATTGAAATCATACCATGCACACTTTCAGACCATAATGCTATGAAGCTTGAAATTAACCACAGGAAAAATTCTGGAAAACCTCCAAAAGCATGGAGGTTAAAGAACACCCTACTAAAGAATGAGAGGGTCAACCAGGCAATTAGAGAAGAAATTAAAAAAATATATGGAAACAAACGAAAATGAAAGTACAACAATCCAAACGTTCTGGGATGCAGCAAAGGCAGTCCTGAGAGGAAAATACATTGCAATCCAGGCCTATCTCAAGAAACAAGAAAAATCCCAAATACAAAATCTAACAGCACACCTAAAGGAACTAGAAGCAGAACAGCAAAGACACCCCAAACCCAGCAGAAGAAGAGAAATAATACAGATCAAAGCAGAAATAAACAATATAGAATCTAAAAAAACTGTAGAGCAGATCAACGAAACCAAGAGTTGGTTTTTTTAAAAAATAAACAAAACTGATAAACCTCTAGCCAGGCTTCTCAAAAAGAAAAGGGAGATGACCCAAATAGATAAAATCATGAATGAAAATGGAATTATTACAACCAATCCCTCAGAGATACAAGCAATTATCAGGGAATACTATGAAAAATTATATGCCAACAAATTGGACAACCTGGAAGAAATGGCCAAATTCCTAAACATCCACACTCTTCCAAAACTCAACCAGGAGGAAATAGAAACCTTGAACCATAACCAGTGAAGAAATTGAATCAGTCATCAAAAATCTCCCAACAAGAGTCCAGGACCAGATGACTTCCCAGGGGAGTTCTACCAGATGTTTAAAGCAGAGATAATACCTATCCTTTTCAAGCTATTCCAAGAAATAGAAAGGGAAGGAAAACTTCCAGACTCATTCTATGAAGCCAGTATTACTTTGATTCCTAAACCAGACAGAGACCCAGTAAAAAAAGAGAACTACAGACCAATATCCCAGATGAATATGGATGCAAAAATTCTCAACATGATACTAGCAAATCAAATTCAACAGCATATAAAAAGAATTATTCGCCATGATAAGTGGGATTCATTCCTGGGATGCAGGGCTGGTTCAACATTCGCAAATCAACCAACGTGATACATCACATTAATAAAAGAAAAGATAAGAACCGTATGATCCTGTCAATCGATGCAGAAAAGGCATTTGACAAAATTTAGCACCCTTTCTTAATAAAAACCCTTCAGAAAGTCGGGATAGAAGGAACATATTTAAACATAATAAAAGCCATTTATGAAAAGCCCATAGCTAACATTATCCTCAATGGGGAAAAACTGAGAGCTTTTCCCCTGAGATCAGGAGCACAACAAGGATGTCCACTCTCATGGCTGTTGTTTAACACAGTGTTGGAAGTTCTAGCGTCAGCAATCAGACAACAAAAGGAAATCAAAGGCATCAAAATTGGCAAAGATGAAGTCAAACTTTCACTTTTTGCAGATGACATGATACTATACATGGAAAATCCGATAGACTCCACCAAAAGTCTGCTAGAACTGATACATGAATTCAGCAAAGTTGCAGGATACAAAATCAATGTACAGAAATCAGTTGCATTCTTATATACTAATAATGAAGCGACAGAAAGACAAACAAAGAAAGTGATCCCATTCACAATTGCACCAAGAAGCATAAAATACCTACGGATAAATCTAACCAAAGATGTAAAAGATCTGTATGCTGAAAACTATAGAAAGCTTATGAAGAAAATTGAAGAAGATATAAAGAAATGGAAAAACATTCCGTGCTCATGGATTGGAAGAATAAATATTGCTAAAACGTCAATACTACCCAAAGCTATCTACACATTCAATGCAATCCCAATCAAAATTGCACCAGCATTCTTCTCAAAACTAGAACAAGCAATCCTAAAATTCATATGGAACCACAAAAGGCCCCGAATAGCCAAAGTAATTTTGAAGAAGAAGACCAAAGCAGGAGGCATCACAATCCCAGACTTTAGCCCCTACTACAAAGCTGTAATCATCAAGACAGCATAGTATTGGCACAAAAACAGACACATAGACCAATGGAATAGAATAGAAACCCCAGAACTGGACCCACAAATGTATGGCCAACTCATCTTTGACAAAGCAGGAAAGAACATCTAATGGAGAAAAGACAGTCTCTTTAACAAATGGTGCTGGGAGAACTGGACAGCAACATGCAGAAGATTGAAACTAGACCACTTTCTCACACCATTCACAAAAATAAACTCAAAATGGATAAACGACCTGAATGTGAGACAGGAAACCATCAAAACCCTAGAGGAGAAAGCAGGAAAAGACCTTTCTGACCTCAGCCGTAGCAATGCCTTACTTGACACATCCCCAAAGGCAAGGGAATTAAAAGCAAAAATGAACTACTGGGACCTTATGAAGATAAAAAGCTTCTGCACAGCAAAGGAAACAACCAACAAAACTAAAAGGCAACCAACGGAATGGGAAAAGATATTTGCAAATGACATATCGGACAAAGGGCTAGTATCCAAAATCTATAAAGAGCTCACCAAACTCCACACCCGAAAAACAAATAATCCAGTGAAGAAATGGGCAGAAAACATGAATAGACACTTCTCTAAAGAAGACATCTGGATGGCCAACAGGCACATGAAAAGATGCTCAACGTCGCTCCTTATCAGGGAAATACAAATCAAAACCACACTCAGATATCACCTCACGCCAGTCAGAGTGGCCAAAATGAACAAATCAGGAGACTATAGATGCTGGAGAGGATGTGGAGAAACGGGAACCCTCTTGCACTGTTGGTGGGAATGCAAACTGGTACAGCCTCACTGGAAAACAGTGTGGAGGTTCCTCAAAAAATTAAAAATAGACCTACACTATGACCCAGCAATAGCACTGCTAGGAATTTTCCCAAGGGATACAGGAGTGCTGATGCATAGGGGCACTTGTACCCCAATGTTTATAGCAGCACTCTCAACAATAGCCAAATTATGGAAAGAGCCTAAATGTCCATCCACTGATGAATGGATAAAGAAATTGTGGTTTATATACACAATGGAGTACTACGTGGCAATGAGAAAGAATGAAATATGGCCCTTTGTAGCAACGTGGATGTGACTGGAGAGTGTGATGCTAAGTGAAATCAGCCATACAGAGAAAGACAGATACCATATGTTTTCACTCTTATGTGGATCCTGAGAAACTTAACAGGAACCCATGGGGGAGGGGAAGGAAAAAAAAAAAGAGGTTAGAGTGGGAGAGAGCCAAAGCATAAGAGACTGTTAAAAACTGAGAACAAACTGAGGGTTGATGGAGGGTGGGAGGGAGGAGAGGGAGGGTGATGGGTATTGAGGAGGGCACTTTTGGGATGAGCACTGGGTGTTGTAGGGAAACCAATTTGACAATAAATTTCATATATTGAAAAAAAAGAAATTGTGATTTACATACACAATGGAATACTACGTGGCAATGAGAAAGGATGAAATATGGCCTTTTGTAGCAACGTGGATGGAACTGGAGAGTGTTATGCTAAGTGAAATAAGTCATACAGAGAAAGACAGATACCATATGTTTTCACTTTTCTGTGGATCCTGAAAAACTTAACAGAAGACCATGGGGGAGGGGAAGGGTAAAAAAAAAAAGTTAGGGAGGGAGGCAAACCGGAAGAGACACTTAAAAACTGAGAACAAACTGAGGGTTGATGGGGGGGTGGGAGGGAGGGGAAAGTGGGTGATGGGCATTGAGGAGGGCACCTGTTGGGATGAGCACAGGGTGTTGTATGGAAACCAATTTGACAATAAATTTCATATAAAAAGACACTTTAAGTTTATTTATTTATTTTGAGAGAGAAAGAGCATGGGGGGAGGGGCAGAGGGAGAGGGAGAGAGAGAAAGAGAGAGGGAGAGAATCCTAAGCAGGCTCTGCACTGTCAGCACAGAGTTGGACACAGGGCTTGATCCCACTACCCTTGAGATCTTGACCTGAGCCAAGATCAAGAGACGGGAGCTTAACCGATTGAGCCACTCAGGCGCCCCACCTTCGCTTCTTTTTCAGTGGCTGCTCTAGAGTCTACAATAAGCATCTTTAATTTCTCATGTCCTCCTTTCCACTAAATTCACTTCACATACAATGTAAAAACATTACACACAATAAAACACTTCCATTTCTCCTCTCCCGTCTCTTGTATTGCTATGCATTTTATTTTATAGAAATTATTTCTCAGACTACATTGTGATCATTTTTACTGTAATCTGTCAATTATATTTTGATGTCTATCCTATACGATCTGTGATGCGTGTATTTTAAATATGAACGTTTACGAACATGCCCCACATTTGCTGCGGTCTTCATTTTTTGTGCGTAGACCTGAGTTTCCATCTGGTTGCACATTCTGTCATCCCAAAGAACATCTTGTAATTTTTCCTGGGTGTCGCCAATCCTGCAGCATGAAACTCTCTCTGTTTTTGTCTGGGAAAAAAAAAAAGTTACCTTCACTTTGCCTTCATTTTTGAGAAATATTTTTACTTCTACAACTTTAAGTTGGCAGTTAGCTTCGTTGTCTTGTGGCTTGCATGGTCTCTGAACCATTCTTAGCTTTGTGGTCCTGAATGGAATCAAATGAAAAGCAGTTTCTCTGGCTGCTTTTCAGATTTCTGCTTTGTCACTGGTTTTCAGCAGTTTGCTCAAGATGCGCCTTGCTGTGGTTTTCCCTCTGTTTGTCCTGCTTATGACAGAGAAAGATTCATGGATCTGTAGTTTATATTTTTCATCACATTTGAGAAAAGACCAGGTACTCTTTCTTCAATTTTTCTTTTTGCCTGACTTCTTGCTCAATTCTCTTTCTAAGACTATCAATACCTGTGTTATGCTTTGATATGGTTTCCCAGATCAACGAGTCTTCTCCTTTTTCAGACTTGTATCTGACTTGTATGTTTCAGGTTGGGCAATTTTATTGCACTGCCTTCAAATTCTCTGATTTGTTTTTTTTTTTTTTTTTCTTTCTCAGGGCCTAATCTGTTAAGCCAATCTAGTGAAGTTTTAATTTCAGACATTGCCTTTGCCAAACCTAAAGATAGTTTTGTACCTTTCTTTTCCCTCCTCATTATGTCATTTTTCTTTAAATCCTTGAACATACTTAACGATAGCCGTTTTACAATCTCTTGTATACCAGCTCTACAACATTTGCCTATTTTCACTGCCTGTTTTTTCTCCTGGTCACTGGCACAATCCTTTGCATATCTAGTGTCTTTTTTAGGATGCTAGAATTTCTCAAAGTGACTGAGTCTCTGGATTTTTATTGGCTCCGTTTAAAAGATGTCAGTTTTAGGGGTGCCTGGGTGGCGCAGTCGGTTAAGCGTCCGACTTCAGCCAGGTCACGATCTCGCGGTCCGTGAGTTCGAGCCCCGCGTCGGGCTCTGGGCTGATGGCTCAGAGCCTGGAGCCTGTTTCCGAGTCTGTGTCTCCCTCTCTCTCTGCCCCTCCCCCGTTCATGCTCTGTGTCTCTCTGTCCCAAAAATAAATAAACGTTGAAAAAAAAAATTAAAAAAATAAAAATAAAAATAAAAATAAAAGATGTCAGTTTTAGGGGCGCCTGGGTGTCTCAGTTGGTTAAGCATCTGACTCTTGATTTTGGCTCTGGTCACGATCTCACGGTTCATGGGATCGAGCCCCATGTCAGGCTCTGCTTGGGAGTCTCTCTATCCTTCTCTCTCTGCCCTCCACCCCCTCTCAAAATAAATAAATAAACATTTAGGAAAAAATAAATAAAAATGACTGAAAAATTAAAATATGTCAACTTTTGTTTTCACAGGGAGTAAAGACGTATGCGGGTCTGCTTGATCTTTTTAAGATGTGTTTTCAAGTTTTGTTAGGGTATATCTGGAGCAGGCTTTACCCCAGGGTGGGCTCAGATCTACTACTAAGGCATGAACCTTCTGAGGCATCTAGAGAGTTCCTCGAGTGTTCCTTGAGATATCTCCACTGTGGCCCATCAGAAGTGAAACACACCCTACTACTTTGGGAGCTCATGGAATCTCTGTCCACAGGGGCACACCCTAGTGTTCAGACAAAGTCCCTGTGGGATCCCTGTACAGATTTCTGGGGTTCATTCTTTGCATAACTCCCACCTTCCCACATTCTTTCCCATATATTCCAGCTGCTTCAGGCTGCCTGAACCCTCAACTCTGTGCTCTCACCTCCGGAATATCACGTTCCTCCATTTCGGTTCCCCTTACCTGCAATGCAGAAGGTACTTTCAAACAGAAAGCCAGGGTGGTTTTCTGCCTCATCTTGTTTTTTTATTCTTCTCTCAAAGATCTCGGTCTTGTGCTGCTTGCCTTCCAATGTCTTCAAATAGCTGTTGCGTATATATGCTCAATTTTCCGGTTTTTGAGAAAAAGATTGATATATGTCATGTCATCATACTGGAAGTGGAAAATGATTTTTGTGATTCTAAAAAATATAACATAACCACCATTTAAAGATTTTTGGGAGCGTGGGGACGCCTAGGTAGCTCAGTCGGTTAAGCATCGGACTCTAGATATCAGCTCAGGTCATGATCTCACAGTTCATGAGTTCCATCCGGAGACTGGCACCCAGCCTTCTTGGAAGTCTCTCTTTTCTCTCTCTCTCTCTGTCCCTCCTCCACTCACGCACATGTGGACATGCGCATGTGCACTTAACATATTTATATTAAATCTTTATCTGAAACTTTATTCCATGGGAATTATTTTTGGAAGTTGAATTGTGTTGCTAAAAAATATGAACTGAGCATTATTTACAGTTTTAATGAAAACTCCAAACTATCCTCTAAGAAATTTGCGCAGATATATGTGCTTATCACTACAAAATGGGTTTATCTTTTTGTCATATCCTCCTCAATATTGGTCATCTCTAAAAAAAAAAAAAAAAAAACAACTGCCAAAATTGCAAGAGAAAAATGATCACGCTTCGTCCTCTGGTATTTTGATTACTTTTCACACTTATTCGGCATTTATTCTTTCTGTTGTGAATTGCCAGTTCATGCTTGTCTACTGTCCTTAGTAGGGTTTTTGTCTTCTTTGTAAATTTCCTCTTAATGGTTGTCTCTTTTTCATAATAGTTTCTTTGTTTCTTCTTCTTGATTCAGAATTTGTCATTTGCCTATTATCTCTACTCTACTTAGGGAGTAATGTCTTTCTTATCCCTGAAATCCTGCCACCCGCCGACTTTCCACTTATGATAGACTATCAAATCTATTTATCTTTGCATTTCTAACACCTGGCTGGTTCAGTAGCGTAAGATCTTCAGCATAGTGGCAAATTTAACATACTGTCTAGGTATAACGGTCCTACAAATCACCTTTCTTCTTCTAAGAAGAAAGCCAGGGAACTGAAAAGCCAGTTCGCATTTGCGTGCAAGACGCCAGGCATTGGGAAGTAGATAGGGACTCTGAGGAGCACATCCGGCTTTTATTTTTTCTCTCCTATCTACCAGAATCCACATTCTGCGGAATCCACATTCTGTTCTCCCTCCCCAGGTTTGTCAAAGGGAAAGTCCCATTGTGGCTCCACGCATTTCTAGCAAACACCCTGAGTGTGTTTGTCTACGGGATGAATTCAGTAGGGCTTGGCTCAGAAGGACTGGAATGCACAACATATATCCTAGTGGGGTGATGGGGGTGGGGTGGGAAATGTCGGGGTGTGCTACTGTAGTAAAGACACCCTGGTCCAAGTCTCTGGGCAGGTGCACTGAGTTGAAGGCACTGGCTTTTCCTGTAGCCAGGAGCGAGGCCAACAGGGCAGCTGAAGAATGATCTGGAGTGCTGAGGACAGCTGCTCCTTCTTTAAACTTACTCTAAGCTCCTGGAATTTCCCATTCTTTATTTTAGTTTCATCTCATTTTCAAGACACAAACAAATGGTAACATTTACGTTGGGCTTTGCGCTAAGAGCATGGACCATGCTTGCGATTCTCCCCATTCTTTCTCTGCCCCTTTCCTGCTCATGTTCTCTCTCTCTCTCTTTCTCTCTCTCTCTAAAAATAAATAAATAAACTTTAAAAGGGAGGGGCACCTGGGTGGCTCAGTCAGTTAAGGAGTTGACTCTTGATTTCTGCTCAGGTCATAATCTCATGGTTTGTGAGTTCAAGCCCCACATTGGGCTCTGTGCTGACAGTGCAGAGCCTGCTTGGAATTCTGTGTCTCCCTCTCTACTCCTCCCCCACTTACGCTGTCTCTGTCTCTCTCAAAAAGAAATGAACTTAAAAAAATAAAAATAAAACCTAAAAAATAGTAACATCTAAAATGTCAAGCTCTCTGAAATTTCATGTTTAATTGGTTTTACAAACTCACAGGATCTTTCTTTGCTAGACTGATACCCGGGACTATGCCCTCAAATTAAGGGTCTGACCCAATATGCATTATTAAACTTATATAACATGCAATATCATACTAATGCTTTTGAAGACATCCAAGCCATCTTCCTCTGCGTATAGAGACAATATGGATCTGAGATGTAAAAGTGACAGAGACAAACATCAGCAGAAGGATTAATGCGCAAGTATAAGAAGACATTCACATTAAAGATGCTTCCAGCCAGTGTTAATTCCTCTTTCATCCACCATCACTAAACCTCAGCACTGCTACATTTGTAAATGTTTATGTAACTGAATTGGTGTAAATAATTCAAGGCAATATTACCTTTGATGTTCAGATGGATTTTCTTCTGAAGGCAACTTAGATGGCGTTCGGGCATTATTGTCTTAATTAGAAAAGGTTTTGATGTGGTCTCACTTCTTGGGTGTGTGTTTAAGCAGAATTTGCTAAGACTGAGTTTGTGCAGGGCTGGGAAAGGCTTGCTGGGAGTCAAAGTCACGTTAGAAGTAATTCCAATGCAGGAAGAAAAAAGTAGCTATCTTCACATTTCCAGTGGAAAATAAGGCACACTCCCCAGGAAGGAAAGTAAACTCGGTCCCTGATGAGGGAGCATAAGGCAAGCTGAGGGCAAAGTACAAGCTGGCACACACCCTTCCCCCCAGGTGGCATATGTGTGATACTCCTCAGGCACTCCTGGCTGCCCAAAGACAAAGGAAAGGAAAGAAAACAAATGGTTAACTGATAGAGATCGCAGTCTTACAACACAGGAGTCTCCATCAGTTTACAGATATCTTAGTAAATTACAAGAAAAAAGGCAATCTTATCAATAGCCTAATCTCCAGAAACCTATAGACTCAATTTCCTGGAGCCCATCGTATCCCCTTCACCTCCACGGTGATTTGGGAACAAAGGCAAGAAGGAAATGGCAGGTAAAATTCAATTTCCTTATAACCTGCAGCCCATAGACAAATGCTTGTGGCAAATACAGAGTGTAACATTTCTCCAGGGACCCCCTACTGTCCTAATGTTAATGCCTTAGTAGAGGAAAAACAGCCTTAGTCTGACAATAGTAAGGCCTCAGTTTATGTCAGGAATCCTCTGTAGCATATCAAAGTCCTCCCCCGCCTCACAGAATTCTCTTTTGTCTTTACCTCCCCCAATTCCATAGTATATAATTTAGTCATTCTTTGCAACCTCAGCAGGGCTCTTTCTACCCATGGGTCCTGTCCCCGTGCTTTAATAAAATCACCTTTTTGCAAAGATGTCTTCAAGAATTCTTTCATGGCCGTAGCCTCTGGACCCCATCCCATCACCCCCAAAACCCCATAAGTCCCTATGAGGGGTTACTTCAATCTGTGCAAGCAGGAGAAGTCACGAAGAGGGAGGGAGCTAAGCCATATGAAAGAGACAAAGCAATGGGGAGGAAGAGGAGTGAAAGAGGAGGAACATTTGGCCCCATAGTCTCAAGGGAGTCCGTTTTTATCCAGGGCTTGTCCCTTGAAGATGCACTCTCTTGTTTATTCTGTGATGACCTTGGAGCCTCTGGAGAGGCAACCGTTGGTCTGACTACTGCCGCAGTCTGTGAGAACCAGCTTTCCCCTGGCCTCAGAACGTGAACGAACAATAAAGTACATCTGCCCTCAGAGTATGAAATGTTCTCTGCAAGGTGTCATCAAAGATGCCCCTTGGTCTCTGATAAAAGTCCTCTAAGAATCCGAGAGAGGTCAGCCGCCCGACCTGATTTCCCCGTGATCCACCCTGAAGGGGACTGGAGAGCCACGACCTCTCCAGGTCCCTCCCAGCTCCTGTGAAAAAGCATCCTGCCCATTTCCTCCCTCCCAGCCAACTGCTCTGGCCTTTAATGCAAACCTACACTTCCCCCGGGAAGAGCAGGAGACTGGGAAGCAAAGGAAGCCGAGTACTGATTGCATCCTCAGATGCAGGAGGGGGAGAGAGCCTGTCTGGGATTTCAGCTCGGGAGCACACAGCTCCATTGACCTCTGCCTCTCTCCTGCACTCTGTGCCGTTCCCTTTTAGCTTGGTTGCTTGCACGCAGGAGTGGATGTTGTGCTAATGGTATGAGCTAAATCATCAGTAACTAATACGTAACGCCCCAACACCCGACAGAATTAAATCCAGGAGCAAGCAAGTTTTGGTCACCCTTCCTATACCCTCAGGAGAAACTCAAGCTACTAACAGCTGCAGAAAACTACTTCTACAGACAGCAGATAAAGTCGGAGTCTATAGGAATGAACTCTTCCCCGGCGGGCCCGTCTGTTCACCTGCCCTCGTGAAAGACAGGTGGCCAGGGCCACCCATCTGGGGACAGCAAGGGACTGTCACTCGGAGCCCAGAAAAGCCCCGCAGGGAGGGTGAGGCGGCTTTTTCCTGTACATTTTTTAAAGTAAATAAGCTGTATGAATTATTCATTTTTCACCTCCCCCCCACCCACATGTGGATTTGATTGTATTTTAGACATCGTCACCTCCCCAGTCCAATAGTCCATTTCTTCCATGATAACCTCAGCAGAAGGGAATCTCTGCTCTGAATTGCGGGAAGATTTATGACCAGTCCCACCCATGTGGTTTGCTGCATGGACAGCCTGACAGCTACTTCAGAGCACGACACCTTCCCGGGGGGTTTCTGAGTAACTACCCAGGAGACTGGGCTGAGATCCCGAACCCCAGAGCCTTCCTCTGTCTTGGTCATGCTAACGCTAGGTCACTGAATCTGGTCGCCTCCTCTGACCACCTGAGGTGACTGAGGATGTAAAAGAGAAGCTGAGGGCAAGCTTGCCGAGAGCCGGACAGCTGAACTCAATTCTTACCTACAAGCATCAGGGTTGAAATGGCATTTATCTTAATCCTAAAGGTGAATGTACAGACATGGTTAGTTCTGCGGAAATGAGAAAGAACATTTGCTTCTCTCCCCGGCTCTTTGCTATGAAAAAAAAAAAAAAAATCACCTCCAGAAGCCAAGAGGAGATAATTAAAAAGCAAATGTCGGTCTGCTTCCAAAGCATCTATTTTCCCGCCTGACCACAGGCACTGCCCTTCCTGCCGTGTCCTTGGCCGGGAATCACCTGAGCACTGTCCAGGAGGAGATGTGCTGACTCAGAGCTCTGCAGTCATTGCCTTAACTGCAGACCATCTCTTCCTTTGTGAATCCTCCTCCCCCATTTGCTCGGTCCGATGATGTCAGGCTACCCAGAGCCAACCAAAGGCTGCATGCCTATCTCCTCTTCTGTCTCTTGCAATCCCCAAGGAGTTAAAAAATATGCACACAAGCTTCTAGAAGGCAAGAGGCAGAGGAAATGTCAAGCTGCTCTGATGGATGATTCTTGAGACCAGAGCGGCCCGGCCCTTTCTCAGAGCCCAGTGCACCCGGGAGACGCTTGGTGCCCGCCTCCTCCTGCAGGGGGGCAGACTGCGGGTGTCATCTCGGCTCAAGCATTGGAGCCAAAGGGCTGAATGACTGGTCCGCAGGACAAACCCCGGGAGGGATTTTGTTTTTCCACTGTCCTGCAGGGAACGTACATCAGAGCCAGCAAACACGAGGAGAGGTTTGGGACAAGGTGTACCAGCTGGTCAGAGGTGGGCAGGGAAACAGCCCCAGCAGCGCTGGGCGCCAACTCAGCAGTGTTCCCTGTGTCCAGGCGACAGCATCTGCGAAACTGAGCTGTGGGTTTGTAGGCGATCATTTCATTGTCCCACATGGAAGTAATCCCTGAGGCAGGTTTTCTTCTCTGGATTTCTATGATGATGCGTATACATCATCATGGGACTCAGGCAAGCACCATCCCAATCGCTTTGCTAGGGGAGGAGACAAAGACACAGGAGAGACATCACGGAGGCCGGTGTCCTAGCCCTAGCTCCGCCACCAGCTTCCCACGTCCTCAGAAAGGACCGCGTCGCCTCTCCGCGTCTGAATTCGGAGGCAGACATCATCGGCTGCCAAGAGCCATATCATTCCCTCCGCATACTTCACGCTGGCAGAACCCCCGTTTCGTTTGGCTAGTCAGTCTCCCCTGAGATGGAGGAAGATGGCTGCTTCCCAGCCTCAAGGGGTGAATATCGAGTATCAGACTTCCATTCTCCTCACTGTGACTAGTGGACGCGTGGATGCCAAGGAATCTGGGGAACGAGACAAAAGACTGCAGAAGACCTCTGAGGACGGTTTCCTCACTCGGGGGAAAAGAACACAGATGGGGACTTGCCCCTCCCTGTATTTGAACCTTCTCTATGAGGACATAATTGATATTCAGAGCTGTTGCAGCCATACGGTGACTATGAGGAGAAATGCCATCCATGTACCAAGAGCGGCAGGGTAGAAAACCAGAAACCTGAGCGTTTGAGTACAGGGTCACGCCACTGAATTCACCCCAAAAGACCAAAACGATGCACCTTTTATCATTGAGCCACTCTTAGTTAAGTATTCTCTGTCCCACAGGTACAACAACCCTCCGAATCCATCAACCTGCCCCCCTTCCCTCAATAACTTCCACATTCTAACTGCTATATTCTTCCTTTCCTGCCCTCTCCTACCTTGACCGGCTGGACAACAGCAGTGAGGTGAAGGAAGGAGAAAATGTGTCAATCAGTCAATGTGCCTACTGAGTTCTCATTCTGTGCTAAGTATGGTCAGGGGGAGAACAGGAACTCTTGAAAGAGGGGCAAGAAAAATCCGTATAATGTTAAAAGCCTTGGAGGCCAAGGCAAATTGAATGTATGTATATTATATGGGGGGAAAAAAAAGCTGTAAGAAATACAAGACTTCATTGGAAGGAAATTCGAACACCATTCAGAATAAACAGGAGACATGAAGAGGTACGTTAGACCGGAAGGTTCAGCTTGAGGGTATGTGGGAGAGAGAGATCTGTCCACCAGCAATCACCACAAGCAGCTGTGCGCACCCCCGGCCCAGTGAGGACCCTCCTGAGAATAAGGAGCACGGTGTTGTGCGAGCAAGTTTTCAGGCGTAAAGAGTCCCTCTAGGCTGTCCGCTGAAGTACGTTCATGCCCACAGAAGACACAAGGGCTGCTCGAGTGGTTCTCATCCTAAAACGGAATATGGTCTCTAATTCTTACATCCGTCACCCAGATTGAAATACGGGGAGCTGATACGGGTTTGAAAGTTGTTTATGGGAGTGATCTATATACCTCAGGGCTCAGAATGATTCTTCAAGTGTTTGCTTTCCTTAATAGCAGTCTCTGTCACTCTGCTGAGGACAGACGCTCCTGGCCAGACACATTTGGGGCCCCCTTAAAAGTCTTCATGAGCGTTCAGGGACTGCAATGGTTTTCAGTCGCTGCATGACAAATTACAGCATAAAACAATATACATATATTATCGAACCGTTTGGTGGGGGGAGGTCAGGAGTCTGGATATGGCTCAGCTGGGTCTTCAGCTTAGGTTCTCACAAACCTACAAGGTATCTGCCAGGGAAGGTCTTATCTGGAGGCTCAACCAGGGAAGCATCCACTTCCCCGTTCATGTGGTTGTTTACAACATTCAGTTCCTTACAGCTGTGGGGTCCATGGTACCTTGCTTCTTCAAAGCTAGCAAGGGGCAAGAGAGAGAGAGAGAGAGAGAGAAACTTGAATTTGTTAGCAAGCCAAAGGTTTACGAAAAGTAAGTTAGTCATGGATCACCGGTGTCATATTCTTTGGGCTAGAAGCAAGTCGTAGGTCATACCCAAACACAAAAACAGAAGCGTGAACTGAAAGGCAGGGAAATGGCGGGGGGTGGGGGGTGGGGGGTGGGGGGCATAGTTTGTCCGCCACGGGGACCAAAACTGGTAATGCCAATGAGTTGACATGGTTATGTTTTTTCCAATCCTCCTAGAGCACGGATCGTTCTAACCCTTCCTTCCAGCCCCATGTTTCATCAGCCTAGGCAGTGGCCTACAGGAGATACCAAGGGACATCAATATCATGAGACTGAACAGAATCAGGAATTAAGTGTGACCCTGGAGTCTAATAGACCAAAGAGCAAAGTTTAAATAGTTCCCAAAAATTGGCTCCAAGTTTTTAACAAAGTGTTAAACAAGGAGCTATGACCCTTTGAACCAGCAGTGTGAGGTAAGTTTGCTAGTTAATTGATAAATAGGAAATCTTGGGCATTAGGGTCCAAGCTTGAGGTCTCGTGGCCCCCTTCAAGTGGAAAGTTCCTGCTGTGAACACGGACAGAATATAATGCTATTTTAATGAGGAATATGAAAATCAGCAGTCAAGCCGTAGTCAGTAATTTACCAGACTATCATGCTTAATTGTGTCATTTTAATGATAAAATCTGTCTAAAAGACCAGATCTTGGGCACCTGGGTGGCTTAGTTGACTGAGCATCTGACTCTTGATTTTTGCCTCAAATCATAATCTCATGGCTTGTGGGATCAAGCCCCACGTTGGGTTCTGTGCTGACAGCATGGAACCTGCTTGGGCTTCTCTCTCCCGCCCCCCACCTCCCCTCTCTGCCCCTCCCCTGCGCTCTCTCTACCTTTCTCAAAAATAAATAAGGCAACTTAAAAACACACAGACGCAAAATCAGATCTTGACAGACACCAGAACTTCATGATTGGGGGTGGGAGGTGGTAACTCCACCGCAGCACCCAGTACTGGGAGGGGAGGCTGCCCAGTGGGTAATCCCTTATGGAGGCCAAGCCACCCTTGAGAGCACTGCCGAGGAGATCAGGGTTCCTGAGAAAATGGAGTCATGGCAGGGGTTTGTGTTTTAATCAGTAGTGAGGGAGACAGAAAGCCAGTGTTCTCCAGCAACTTGTTCCCTTTACTGGAGAAGCTCTAGATCCTTACCTGAAGTCACTGTTGTCTCTTAGAGGGATTCCAGCCCATGCTCACCTTTTGCTCCAGCTTTGAGGAGGAGAGACACAAAGATCTTTTCCTTTAGGCCATATTTGGACATCTCTAGAGTTACAGCAAAGAGTCTTAAAACCATGGCTTGTGGCATAATTGTTTGGTCTTCAGATCGTCTTCTATCTGTATGCACCCATCTAGCTGGGATGCTGGTTGGCTTCCTACCAAGCAGAGGCCTAACTGTGGATGCTTCTATCAGCTCTAAACCAGACTGCAGGAAGAAAGGCACTCTCTTGTAGCACTGTTTTGGGCTCACATTCCCTTGTGTCCCCATGAAGTGAGACAAAACAAGCCAGGGAAAAGGGGGAAAGAGTCTCTCCCGGACTCCCTCTGGGAGGGGCATTAAGCCAGAGATCTAAAAGAACTTTTCACAGAGTTCACAAGTGATATAGTCCTACCTATCAGCCGTAAGGGAGTCTGAATCCAAAATTTAGGCCCATTTTCCCTTTGTCCCTCCTCCCTGTGAAACTGACACTATAGTAGAAGCTGAATCAACAATCTTAAGAGAAAACATACAACCTAGCATCAAGTGTTCTTCTCCCAAATATTCCTGGTCCTTCTCCTGGGCACACCAAAGAGCTTGTCTTCATCCGCTTACCTAGGGAGTGGTCATGTGGTTGAATTTAAAATGTGAGACTCACCTCTATTAGAAGCTTCAAGAACCAGTGTATGGTTTTTGCCTGTTCTTTCCCTCTGGGGTATGTCTGGGGCCATCATTCAAGGAGGTGGCTACTCTGTTATCCTAGGTCCCTGTGCAGCTACAGTAAACATTATGAAATTTATTTTAGAGAGTGGCCTAATCATGTCCTATTTACTTCTCTGGGGCAGTAAAATATAGCATTTTTAGAATACGGACTCAATAACAGCATAACAATATAAAACAAGGGTATCAAAGGGAGAAGCCCTTTATTCTGCTATTAAATTAAAAAATAAAACAAGAAGAAGAAAAAAAAAGAGAGACCTATAAGAAAAAAAAAGGACACTCGTAAAAAGAGCTGTGAATAGTAATTAGGATGATAATGCTTGAACGGGAATATTACCCAAAAGAGACTTCTCAATTGAAAGTAAGTAATGACAGCTAAAATTTCTTTTTCTGAGCGGGAATGGATGCTAGTAAAGGAAATTAGAAATAAAGGAAAAATGGCGTTTCAGTTTTATGCGTGTCTGGTTTGTGATCATCTGATTCGTCTCTGACACAAGAAAAATAAAATAAGTTTCCATAAGAAAGTGAAATAACGTATCATATCAAGTAACTCATGTAGTAGCCAGGCCACAAAAAGGCCATAGGAAAACACTGGAACCCTGCTGTCCTAAGGAAGGTCAGAAGAGGTCTCCATGCTAATTGCAGAGATCTTTGACTTCAGAGAGCTAGAACAGAAAGTAGAGATTCCGACGCCACATAAAAGGAAGTTCTTTCCCGGTCCACGTGCCGTGATCACAGACGTTCAAAGCGACAAAAGCTAAAATTCCTCTCAATGTTTACAAAACTCCCTTGGGAATCAGGATAAATTAAGACAGTCTACTACAAAGTTGACAGAAGGAACCTCCTCCTCAGATAGATCCCTCTCTATTCTAGATGCAGGGATTATGTTGCCACGGTTAAGAGGGAGGATGGGGGAGCCTGGGTCTCTGGATGCTGATTTAATACCCCAAACAGATAACCTGTAGGTGTGATTAGGTTCTGTGAGAGTTATTTTATACCCAGACCTGTTGGAGGTACTGACACTTAGAAGTGGCTCCAGAAGAGAGGTCAAGCCAGAGACAGCTTTCTCAGGATTCCAGGGGGAAATGCAGTACAGCGGGTAAGAGCATTAATTTCAGCATCAGACAGACCTAAATCCAGTCCTACGTCTGACATCTACTCACCGTGTGACTTTGTGCAACTGTGTCTCTTACTCTCAATTTTTCCATGTATGAAATGGAGATAATAATAGAATTCACCTCATAGGGATGACTCTGAAAAGTAATCAATACAGCGCTTATAAAATGTTCAGTTCCTGGCATTCAGTACAAAATCAATACATGTTTGCTATTGTTAGAGTGTAAAGTTTTCCCTTTGGGCTGAGGAATGCCCCAATGTCTTTCCAATATTAGGTCAACAACTCCAGTGCCATTGGAGCATTTAACTTGCTTACATTGTTGACGTTCAGCCCAGAAAATGGAATCCTACTTAGAATATCTATGCCACAGTAGAAGCAATTGAGAATTACTAGAGGCAAAATCGTTAGGAAGAAAATAGTTCCCTTAGGACAAGATGGGAGTTGCAAAGCCCTGATCAGTTCTTTAAGCCTAGACTGAACTTACAGGTCACTTGAAATAGGTCTGATACTATTGGACATTTATTCTTTAGTATGGGACCCTGCTTTCCCTTTAAACTGACCTCCTGTAAAAGAAGAAATCCAGTTAAGTACATCATACCTCTTGACTGTGCCAGACAAAGGGTTTATATGACCATAGATATCTGAGATACAGGAGAGAGGCTATCAGGACCTTGGCAAGAGAATCAGGAGTGCTTCCTTACTTTCTTGGAACAGACAGTCGTCAAGAGGCAACATCGGGTAACAGCATAGGACTGCCTGGCATCATTTGTTCCTTGAAGAGGACCAAGTCTTTGTTCAAAGTACATCAGGCTTCTTATGTGGTTAGGAACATGAGGAACTTTAATCTCAAATGTTAGTGCTCAGCATTGGATCAACCATAGCTTGATTTCCCAATGAAATGTCTTAGCAAATTTAAGAATGTGATAGGCAGTCGGCCCCCTGGGTGGCTCAGTCAGTTGAGGGTCTGACTCTTGATTTCAGCTCAGGTCATGATCCCAGGGTTGTGGGGTCTAGCCCCATGTCTGGCTCTATGCTAAGCACAAAGACTGAGATTCTCTCTTTCTCTCTCCCACTCCTGCGCACGCTCTCTCTATATATAAAATAATAATAATAAAACAATTTTTAAAAAAGAATGTGATAGGCGGTGATGTTTTCAGGACACTTTGAGTTAAAATTAAAAGAGATGGGAAATTCGGGCCAAAAAATAGTGGTACATGGGAGAGGAAGAACATAGAGTGACATCGACCATAGATAAATCAACCCCTGTCCACTCTCCTTCCTTTGGTTCCCATAAGAAGTAAATACAGCAAGCCATATCTTAGAAGCCAAATCATTTATTTTTGTTCCTCTTTGAATTCAGTCATCCTTTATCTCATTATCTTCTGAAAAGCCATTTATCACTGATCTAATTAACTTCATTAGCTTGGAATACAAATATGATATATATCTCTTTCAGTTTTCCAATTCATTTCTCAGGCCATAATGTGGCTTCATTAATATGAAGTTTAACGTTGAAGACTTGTCCTGAATAGTCCAAAGGAGATTTATGTTGGGTAGAGACGTTCTTGAGACAAATTATTTCTAGGCCCCTAAATTATGACTAAGACCCAGATCTGAGGAATCAAAGGACACAACGGATCTCATATTTTGAGATCAGGACCTACCAGCAGCTGGAGTCAGCCACTTCCTAGCAAAGTTTACTGAGAGGCGCCAGTACAGAAAGAGCTTTCCGCCACTAGCCAATAGAAGAAGAGGATTTAGGGGCAGGAGTAGGTTGCCAGCCTTTGAGGGAAGAACACTGTCCCTTGAGAGACGCTATTCCTTCCATTTCCATGAGAAGCCAAGGAAGGGAACATCCTAGAAAATTGAGAAGAGTAGGATCTCCTGCAAGAAGGACTATGTGGATTTTGTTTCTTCTTTAAATATTCAATTACCCAGCAATCCTTTCAATGTGCTCCTGCGCTACTTAAGCAGACGAAAAGGGAATTGGGGAGAAATGGAGGGAGGAGGAGAAGGGTCTACGATGAAGCAGCCTGCAAGTCCAGTGTTTCATGCAGAGAGAACACAAGAGTTACCTCAGGGTTGAGTGGGCACCCAAGAAAGTAGCTGAGCTTGAATTCTTTTGCTGGTACTTCGCTGAGTAAGGAGACGCCACCAGCAAATGCCTCTGTTTAGTGGCAGAAGGGGCTAGAGATGTGTATAAGAGGTTGAGCCAGAACTGAATCTCTCACATTACAGAATTATGTATAAAAGGAATCTCTGAAAGACCCTCACGTATGCCAGCATTTGAATACCCCCTCTTATGAAGGTAGGACAATCAGATAACGTTGGACAGAAAAACAAGGACAACTTGTAAAGGAGAGACCTGAAAATCCCCTGTTAATGGCATACCGAACACAGCCTAAGATCTACCTCGGATTCCTGCATTTGCATGGTGTTTCTGGCCAAATCAGCCTTAGAAAACACCACGCTTCAGCACCCCCGAACCAAGGGAGTTAGAGATAGGCTTAGTCTGCCCTGTGTGACGTGGGCAGGACTTGGAAGAAATGAGCTTTGAGTCAAGTTTGCTATTGCGTTCTCTCATGAGCAAGACAAGTAATAAACATTAGATTGAAACCGTTCCAATAACTGAACATATCTGAAACATCTTAGCGTCCAACTAGATGCTAAGGGACATGTTAACCACAATAAGAAAGAGGATTGCTCATAGCACGATGGAGTTCCGTTAGGGGGATGGGGGGTTGACGTTTCTGGATAATCAGACTTGGGTGCTTTGATCAAAGGTCACTTCCTCAAGGAAGCATTCACTGACACATCATTCTAAATCAATTATCTATATGCACTGCCACAGCAACGTCCCTCTGCAGCCCTGATAGCTGCATCATCATACTAGTTTTCATCTCTAAGGCTATATTCACTCTTCAAAAAAATATCGATACCAGGCAATACTAGGCAATATCCATCTAGGCAATACTCTAGATACTGGTAACCTGTTGTGCAACAGAAGGAGACATATTCTCTACGTTCATACAACCTACAACACAGTAGAAGAGACGAAGGTTGACCAGATAGGTATGCTAACATTTCCATACTTTAAAAAATCCTCATAAAAAAATGTAGGAGCATATGGTAGAGGAAACCTCTACCTCAATGAAACCTCCTAAGGAGGCTGAGATCTGGAGCTGAGAATTGAAGGATACATGGGAGTTAAGCAGAAGTTGGGGAGGGGGTGCTTTCCAAACAACGGGGAACAGCATGTACAAAGATCCTGTGGTGGGTATAAGATCAAGTGGATATTTAGAAGATATAATCAATAGGAGTTGGTGATAAACATAGAGGAAGAGGAAGATCGAGTGTGAGTCTTCTGTACCTGCAGGGAGCTAACGCCTGCTCTGGGCCAGAGGACACAGCAGTAAAATGATCTTGGGGGAGTTGGGGGGCGGGGGTGAAACAGGAGTTTGGTTTAGATATGTTGAGGTCGATGAGGCTTTTTCCCTTTCAGATAGCAAAGAAGATTTAGACTCACTCATATCTTTTAAAACAATCTTATTTATATAATTAATGTGTTTAATTCTGGGCTAAACATAGCACGGAAGAGACTAAGCACAGTTGGAGACTCCAGTAGGATGTACTTAATGCCATCTTCTCTGAAAATTCAATTACTCAGGACTTAATAAACCTTTTAATGCACAAACTCCCTCTCTCCTTCTCTCTCTCTCCCTTTCAGAAATATTTTTTTGTGCACCTGCTATACGCCTGGAACTGTTCTAAGAGCTGCTAATCTAGTGGCAACAGTATCTGTCTTCAAGGAGCTCATCCCTTTGGAAGGATTTTTTTTTAATAGATAATTACGATACGGTGTCATAAAAGTTTCAAAAGTAGGGAGTAGAGAGTTCTGCGGGGGCACATAATAAAGACCTATCGTCCAGCTTCGGAGGGTGGGATCCGGAACGCTTATCAGGAGGTAGTCATGGGTCTCTGAAAATAAGCTAAAGGTAGGTCAAGGAAGGTGAGGACGGAAAAGTGCAAGCAGGTTTTAGTAACAAGGAGATATCAGTGACTCCTGCCCAGTGTTCTGACTGAATGAATGAAATGCCTTATTATGGGTTCGGATAACCCTCTTAACACCTGATTTGAGAGGAGTTGAGGAGGTATTGTCAGGGATTCAAAAACGTGTATCAAATAAAGAACTCCCTCCTCTGCATTACAAATAAGATATCCTAATCCTGCTGGCCTGGATACTTCACAAATAACAATGTGTTTACTGACGTACATTTTTCTAAGGAAACATTTTTATTTTTGTCAGCCTCAGCAGTGACCTTATAATCTTTATCGTTCCCAGAGACTCTGCTAATCCCCCCTTTCTGAACCATTTGTCACGGCAATACAAAAGATTCAAATTCCCAAGATAACCTTTCTGAAGACAGAAATCATTCCTGCGTTGCTTGGGAGTATCCATTCAGGAAGCATGACTTAAGTGCTTTTCATTTCCTTCTGTGGTATTGATTTTTAGCAGGCAGACTGGGAGACTTGGTTTATCTGTGCTCCATCAAGATCAGGCCACAAAGATTTAAATGTTTACCAAGCTTCCAGAAATAACGACGATGGTTTGCATTCGTCAGGAGCACTCCCTAGAGAACGTAGTGACAAGAAAAATGGGGATATCAACACTTCAACCCGGCTACAAGGTATTCACCTGCCTTTTAGAAATCTCCTGAGTCATTAGGCCCCTCATGCCACTCTGAGGCAGCATATCCATGATGGAAAATTAATGACACAAAATCAAATCTCAGATGGGCCCAATTCTCATTATCCATCATGAGGAAATACAAAGGAAACTGACTCCTAAGTGGCTCTCCTATCTTATATCCCTGTGACCCATTCATCACAGTTACCAGAGTTGTTTCCATGAAACACTCAGTTGATCTGGTGTTGCCTTGAAACATCTTTAATGGCTCCTTTAACCAAAAGATAAGCCCATAGCTTCTTGTTTCGAGGAAAAACAACAGCAGTGAATAATAACAGCTAAATGACACTCACTGAAGACTGCTCTGAGCTTGTTATACTTCCTCCTTAAAAATTTTCAAGGATCGGGGCGCCTGGGTGGCGCAGTCGGTTAAGCGTCCGACTTCAGCCGGGTCACGATCTCATGGTCCATGAGTTCGAGCCCCGCGTCGGGCTCTGGGCTGATGGTTCAGAGCCTGGAGCCTGTTTCCAATTCTGTGTCTCCCTCTCTCTCTGCCCCTCCCCTCCCCCGTTCATGCTCTGTCTCTCTCTGTCCCCAAAATAAATAAACGTTGAAAAAAAAATTTTTTTTTCAAGGATCTATGGTACGTGGTTAATTTTCATTCGGAACCCCATTTTGCAAGCAAGAAAACTGAGGTAGGCGGGAGTTGAGTAATAATCTCCAAAGACAGACAAGTATTTGGTGGTAAAGACAGGATTTGAAGCCTGAATGTGTCTTCAAGTCTAGGACCGGAAGCCACTATAGATGCTCCCATGAATCTCCCCAGCAGTTTATCCCCCTACTCTAGTTGGTATGTTCCAGCTATACCAAATCTGCAACATGCTGTGTTTTCTCCTAAAAACTAATAATAAAGAAAACATGACAGCAACAAATATCACCCAGCTTTTCCATGACTCTGTGCCTCTCATATGCTAGCTTTTCTTATACTAAGGGAATTTCTTCCTCCTTATGTTCATGGAATAATCCTAGTATCTTTTCGAGCTACAAATCTTCTAATGGTCGTTTCTTCAACTTACTGTAATACACCCACTCAGTGTTCTCTCACGTACCCTTAGAGCAAACAGCTTTGCGATGTAAGGACATATATTAATCTCATTTGACAAATAGGGTAATTGAGGTTTTAGGAAGTTAACAACCAACGACCCGAAAGTAGCAAATTTGTGGTCGTATCAAAATTTTATGCCTGGATTTCTAAACCCAAGACTAGAACCTCTTTATTAGTATATTTTGCATAATCATTTAATCAAAGGCTGAGATAGCTATGTTAAAATCTCCAACTACTCTTGCCTGCCATTTGATTTCTTTATGTATTTTTATATAGAAAGGATTTATTTTATATATAGTCTAATGATATGTTATCTAAAATACAAAGCTTCAAGACTATTGTGACATATTTGCAGCTGTTATAAGAAAAAAGAGCCTCCTGCAGCAAAAACAGCTCTGAGAAGGAAGTTTATTGTAATACGGGCATAACTCAAGAAGTCAGAAAAATCTCAAATAAACAACCTAAACTTACACCTGAAGAAGGTAGAAAAAGAACAGAACAACAACCAAACAAATAAACAAACAAACAAAAAAAAGACAACTCCAAAACCAGCAGGAGGAAGGAAATAATAAAGATCAGAGCAGAAATAAATTATACAGCATCTAAAAAAAAAATGAAACCGGAAACTGGTTCTTTGAAACGATAAACAAAATTGACAAACCTTTAACCAGAACCATCAGAAAACAAAGAAAGGACTAAAACAAATAAAATTACAGATGAAATAACACCCAACACCATAGAAATACAAACAAATGTAAGGGAAAATATGAAAAACTATATACCAACAAATTGGACAACCTAGAACAAATCGATAAATTCCTAGAAATATAATAACCTATCAAAACTGAAGCAGGAATTGGGGCGCCTGGGTGGCTCAGTCGGTTGAGCGTCCGGCTTCGGCTCAGGCCATGATCTCATGGTTTGTGAGTTCAAGCCCGTCGGGCTCTGTGCTGACAGCTCAGAGCCTGGAACCTGTTTCGGATTCCCTCTCTCTCTGCTCCTCCCCTGCTCACATTCTCTCTCTCTCTCTCTCTCTCTCAAAAATAAATAAGCATTAAAAAAATTAAAAAAAAACTGAAGCAGGAAGAAATAGAAATTATGAATAGACTGATTACCAGCAAGGAGATTGAATTTGCAATCAAAAAGCTCCCAAAGAACAAAAGTCCACGACCAGACGGCGTCACAGGCAAATTCTACCCAACACTAAAAGAAGAGTTAACATCTATTCTCAAACTATGGCAAAAAGTAGAAGAAGAAAGAAAACTTCCAAATTCATCCTATGAGGCCAACATTACCCTGATACCAAAACCAGATAAAGACACCACACACAAAAAAGAGAACTACAGGCCAATATCTCTGATGAATATCAATGCAAAAATTCTCAACTAAATATTACCCAATCAAATCCACCAATACATTTTTAAAAAGCATTCATCATGACCAAAGGTGGTTCAACATTTGCAAATCAATCGGCATGCTACATCACATCAATAAGAGAAAGGATGAAAATCATATGATCATTGCAATAAATGAAGAAAAAGCATTTGACAAAGCACAACAACCATTCATGATAAAAGCCCTCAACAAAACAGGTTTAGAGGGAACATACTTCAACCTGATAAAGGTTGAATATGAAAAACCCACCGCGAACATCATACCCAATGGAGAAAAACACAGCTTTCTCCCTAAGGTCAGGAACAAGACAAGGATGTCCACTCTTACCACTTTTATTCAACATAGTACTGGAAATACTAGTCCTAGCAATTAAACAACAAAAGGATATAAAAGGCATCCAAATTCATAGGGAAGAAGTATAACTTTCACTATTTGCAGACGACGTAATACTCTATATAGAAAGCCCTAAAGACTCCAAAAAGCCACTAGAACTGATAAATGAATTCAATAAAGTCCCAGGATACAAAATCAATATACAGAAATCTGTTGCATTTCTATACATTTATAATGAAGGAGCAAAAGAGAAGTTAAGAAAATAATTCCATGTACAATTACACCCCCCCCAAAAAAAAGATCCATAGGAATAAAACCTAACCAAAGAAGTGAAAGGCCATGATCTGAAAGACTGATGAAAGCAATTGAAGATGATCAAAGAAATGGAAAGGCATTACATACTCATGGATTGGAAGGACAAATATCGTTAAAATGTCTATACTACCCAAAGCAATCTCATCCAATCCCTAAATACCAACAGCATTTTTTCAAAGAACTAGAACAAATAATCCTAAAATTTATATGGAACTACAAAGACTACAAATAACCAAGGCAGTTTTGAAAAATAAAAGCAAAATTGTAAGTATCACAATTCCAGACTTCAAATTATATCACAAGTCTGCTCTAATCAAAACAGTATGGAATTGACACAAAAATGGGCACATAGATCAGTGGAACAGAGTAGAGAGCCCAGAAATGGACCCACAAATATATGGCCAGTCAATCTTTGACAAAGGGGGAAAGAATATCCAATGGACAAAAAACAGCCTCTTCCGCAAATGGTGATGGGAAAACTGGACAGCTACATGCAGAAGAATGAACCTGGACCACTTTCCTACACTATACACAAAAATAAATCAAAATGGATGAAAGACCTAAATGTGGGACCTGAAACCATAAAAATCCTAAAAGAGAATACAGACAGTAATTTTTCTGACATCTGCCATAGCAACATTTTTCTAGCTATGTCTCCTGAGACAAGGGAAACAAAAGCAAAAATAAACTATGGGGATTATGTTAAAATACAAAGTTGCTGCCCAGTGAAGAAAACAATCAACAAAACTAAAAGACAGGAGAAGATATCTGCAAATGACATATTTGATAAAGGGTTAGCATCAAAAATAAATAAAGAGCTTATGCAAGTAAATGCACCAAAAACAACTAACCCAGTTAAAAAATGGATAGAAGACACGAAGAGACATGTCTCCAAAGAAGATGTCCAGATGACCGACAGACACATGAAAAGATACTCAACGTCACTCATCATCAGGGAAATGTAAATCAAACCTACAATGAGATATCACCTCATACCTGTCAGAGTGGCTGAAATTAAAAACACAAGAAACAACAAGTGTTGGAGAAGACATAGAGCAAAAGGAACCCTCTTGCACTGTTGGGAACGCAAACTAGTACAGCCACTGTGGAAAACAGTATGGAGGTTACTCCAAAGTTAAAAATAGAGCTCCCCTATGATCCAGTAATTGTCCTACTGGGTATTTATCTCCAAAAACACAAAAACACTAATTCAAAGAGACACATGCACCCCTATGTTTATAGCAGCATCACTTATAACAGCCAAATTATGGAAGCAGCCCAAGTATCCACTGATAGATGAATGTATATATGTATGTGTATATACATTCATCCCACTCCTTCTTTATCCATTTATAGAAATAGATGATAGATAGATTAGATAGATGATAGATAGATAGATAGATAGATAGATAGATAGACAGATAGATGGATAGAGAACTCAGTTATAAAAAGGAAAGAAATCTTGTTGCCAGGACATGAATGTTGCTGGGAGTATAATGCTAAGTGAAATAAATCACTCAGAGAAAGACAAATACCATACGATTTCACTCATATGTGGAATTTTAAAAAAGAAAACAAATGAGCAAAGGGAACACAGAGGGCAAGAGAGAGAGAGAGAAGATAAGAATTACTCTTAACTATTAAGAACAAACTGAAGGCCACCAAAGGAGAGGTGGGTGAGCATATGGGTCAAATAGGTGATAGGGGTTAAATAGTGCACGTGTCGTGATGAGTGCTTTGATACATGATGTAATGTATGGAATTGTTGAGTCATTATATTGTATGCCTGAAACTAATATCACACTATATATTAGCTATACTGGAATTAAAACTTAAAAATAAAAAAAGATTTTCTACGTCTCTATCTTTGAAAGTTATGATATTGGTGCGGCAACCACTGCATTTTTTACTACCTTGGGTTTATATGTCCTTTTACAAGTTTTACCTTTAATCAACCTTTTGGAGTCAATAATTTTGGACTCTTATAAATAGTATGCCTATAAATAATATTTTTGACCGAATCTAAGAATCTGTGAGGCATCCTTCCCTTTTTCTCCACATCTGGCATCCTATTTTCTTTTGTTAGTATAAAGAAATGCATGTTTATTGTAGAAAGCTTAGGAAATATAAAAAGTATCAAGGAACTCATGTATTCGTAATTCATTGTACTCATATAATATCACCCCCAATATACAATCACTATATATATATACACATATATATTCAATTTTTTCTATGCATTTTTGTGTAATATATAATTAAATTTATAATTTATATTTAATGCAATATGCACGTGTAATATCTAGGTACTGTGTTAAGGGTTTACACGGGGTAAATAATTTCCACTTTACAACAACCATACGAGGATATATTATTAATGTTTCCATGTTAAAAAGAAACAACAGAAGCAGAGCGCTTAAGAAATTTCTCTAAAACAGACCTTGGATGTTACGCTATGTATCTCTCCTGATAGAGAAAGATAGTCGGTAGAGGTGGATAGGACTGAGTAGGGGGTGAGCAGGTGAAGCTTTCATGCACAAAACTGCATATTGTTTTATAATGTGCTTTTCCACTCGATGTGGAATTTCCCTTATTAACTATTCTTCCACACCATGATAAGTGACTGCATAGTATCATAGTATATAAACAGGGCACCACAAAAGAATCGATTTCCTGTAGTTTCGCATTCACACCAAGGCATTTTCTTTCTTTCTTTCTCTTCTGGGCTTGTTCTAACAAAGGAGGCACATAGTTCGGTGAAACCAGGTCAAAGAACTGCCTAATCATGGTGTCTCTCAAGCAGGTTGATATTCCAAAAGTTACACTTGCTTCCGTTTTGTTGTTTTCATTCTTCTGTAATTTCGTGACAAATTACGTTTTCAAGTCCAACATTCTCTGTTTGTTTACCTGTTTGTTTGCCTTCTTTTTCATTTGTTTTTGTTTTTTTTTTTTATTTTGATGGATCTCTGTTACTGTGTCCTCACCTGCAAGGCACATCCAACCTGTAATCACCATCACATTCCCTCCTCCATTCTTTCACCCCCAGCTTCCATCCTCCAATCCTATGGCTGTTTGTTTGCCTTAGGATTCAGTCCAATCCAGGATTCCCTAGATTCAATAGGCAAGCTTCACAATAAAGCTGCCTAGGAGGCTGACGGACGCAATCACCTCCCGGCACAAGATAAAGAGTGACCACTTTGGTCTTGACCATCTCTCCATGCATGAGGGACCCAGCGCTTCTAGAAGGCTCTTCTCCCAGGGGGAGGTCAGGCTTACTCCAAGAGCTTCTCTTTCATTCTCTTGATGATGTCGTTATCTTTTCCACTTTTGTCTACTGCCACTGAACACTTCATGGGGGAAAAAATGCCATCAACACTTCTGTGATCATTAGCTCTCCCAATTTCTCCCCTCTTACCCCAGTTACGATTCCCATCCCCTTACGTCATTCTTTTACTTCTATCCTATTGTCCAAACTCTGCTCCTTCTTCCCCCGGCATGCACATACATACACACACAGAAACACCTCTTTTAAAAATAGTATCGGGGGCGCGGGGGGCGCCTGGGTGACTCAGTCTGTCTTCTGCCCAGGTCACGATCTCACGGTTTGTGAGTTCAAGCCCTCCTATTAGCACAGAGCCTGCTTTGTATCCTCTGTCTCCCTCTCTCTCTGCCTCTCTCTCCTCTCTTTCACTCTCTCTCTCTCTCTCTCTCAGATATAATAAACATTAAAAAAAAAGTAGTATCTGGGATTACTGAACTATGCATTTTTTAAATATAAGCATCTACTTTTCATCATGGAATAAAACTAGGTCTGGCCTGCCTTGGCTTTTATCTCAAAGAAGGGTAGGTAGTTTCTCTCTGTCTCTCCATATTATTCCTCCAACTTGTATTATAACCCCCCCATGTCTTTGTCTCGAGGTCGCATGATGTCAGCTTACTCAAATTCTTCTGATCCATGACCTAGCAGTACAAGAAGGACAGAGAGGGACCTGATGCTGGGGATCACCCCGGTAAGTAAATGTCATCTCCGCATAGCTTCTTCTCTATGTTTTACTGAAAGTATTGTACCAGGGAGGGTTGTTCCATCTATTTTTTGGTCTTCAAACCAAGCCTCCATCTGAGATACACTCTGTGGCTTGACTGGTACCACTGCCTGTCCCATCAGGAGATAGCATGCAGTATCCAAGAATGCCCCCTACAGCATGAGATTGAGCCCTGAAACATTCTGGAAGAAACTGGGTCCGGAGGAATTCTACAAGTTCTGTTTGGGTTGGCAGCCTCACCTTAAGGGTCCCAGTGTTGCAATCTCTAGATGGGAAACGTGTTCACTTGGAACAATCTCTCTCTGTCTCTCTCTCTCTCTCTCTCTCTCTCTCTCTCCCTCTCCCCCCCACCCACCCTGCCTTCTTCCCTCCCTCTCCCTCTCCCATACCTTCCCCACCCACGTCCATGTCTTATGTCTACTTTAGCTCCTTGTGACTTTCCAACATTTTCCATGGAGGAGACTTGTGAATTAAACATCCGACTGCTTTCATCCTGACTCCATTTGCCTGAGAAGCCGCAGAGACTCTTTGTCTTTTGTGGTGATGAATGACACCCCCTCTCAGTTTACATCACCGACCCTGCTTTTCTTCTATTCTTGTATTTCTTTGTTCGTTTCAGCCACTTCTGGTGGGAGGGGAGGAGTGGGGTCTGAGCATTTGAGCTCCCCCTGCCATCCTTCCCAGAATTCAGCCAGCATATGTTTCTTTTGATTAAGATGATCAATGTCACATTGAATAAATCCAACTTGACCATTCTGCTGACAGAGACACTCTGATCTTCCTAACTCTTGTGAAGGAGGTACTATTGTAAAAGATGATGCCGCGGGCATGTATTATTATTTAATAAGTATATTTGAATGTAATTTAATTGCCCATAACACCACCCCCTCGGAGACAGAAACCAGGATCCTCGGAGACAGCATGTTTGTCCAAAGACAATAAAGACTTGATTAGAATAGATGATAGAAGTTGTCCTGAAACTGTTTTCCCACTGCCTTGGGAACAGAGATGTGTTGGCCTCCTAAAGGCTTTCTTGAAACCCAACCACCATGATCACTAACCGTTCTTCAGTGGAAACTTGCCCCTTGTCACCCGTCTCAGAAATTAAATATCGTTGTCTCTAAGTCCTATATATCCTCTGGTCATTCAACGATACTTCTTATTCTGAGGATGGAACGAGATGAGTACCTCTACACACAACAGAAGGAGACGGTGATCGTGGCCTAAGAGCACGTCCCAGAAGGTCAGCACAAATTTCAGAGATTATTTGGTCCAACACTTAGTCTTCCAGGTGTTAAAAATAAAGGTGACTAGCAGCTACAAAGTCAGTTAGCCGACAGTAGTACCCGGAGTTCACTATTTTATGACCCACATTCTAATGCTTTTCTTTCCACACCATCATTTTAAAGTTTTGTAAAACACACACACACACACACACACACACACACACACACATACACACACACACACAGGCCTTTTGTCTTGTGTCAGGAACTGAATGGGCTATTTCTAGTGAACAGTATGTGGGACAAAAAGATAAAACGTATCAGATAAAACGTAAAAGGAGAATTTTTAGTTTCCAGCTACAAGGAATCCTACACATTTTTTCATAACGAGAAAGTTAATAGGATCCGAATATTGTTCTTCCTCTCTGGCGAGGTATTAAGAAACCTGTGAATAAGACGGGTAAGATGCTGCATCATCGAATAAGCTGAAGAAGATCCTACCAGCCAACAAAATCCAGGTGTCTCTGGAGCATGAAAAGAACACAGACCCTTCCCTTTAGCTCGGGGCAGGGAGGTTCCAATGAGAACTTAGCGGCTGTCTGTCTGGCCAGCCCTGCACACGTAGAGGACTGAGCGATCATCACCTTGTTCCTGACCAGCAAAACAAGTCACGTAACTGCTGCCAGGCATCAACACCCGCGTGACTCCCCTTTTTTTCTGATCTTGCTGGTGTTCTGACTTCTTGCCACCTGCCACCCTGATCGCCATGAGCATTTTTCTCTTCTCTAAATTTCTAAGACCCACTAACTTATCCATGTAATTTGTTTTCGTTTGCGTCAAGTTTTTATTTAATTTCTCGTCAGTTAACATAGAGTCTGATATCGGTTTCAGGAGTAGAATTTAATGATTCATCACTTATGTATAACACTCAGTCTCATCCCAACAAGAGCCCTCCTTGGTGCCCATCACCCGTTTAGCCCATCCCCTGCCCGCCTCCCCGGCAGCAAATTTGTTCTCTATAGTTAACAGTCTCTTTTGTTTGGCCTCCCTCACTTCCCCCTCCCCCAAGCTCCTCCGTGTTCATCTGTTTTGCTTCTTAAATTCCACAGAGCTGTGTAAGTTTTATACTTGATCGTAACCTTACACCCCGAACTCAGCACCTCCCACACATTGAATGTGCATGAGGATCACTTAGTGATCTTGCTAAGACGCACACTGTGACTCAGTAGGTCTGGGCCTGGGTGGGGAGCACTGATATTCTGCATTTCCATCAGGCTCCCATCCCAGATTATGTCAGTTCCGCTGGCCTACAGACCATATTTTGAAGAGTAAATCTTAGTTTACGTGGCTTCATCGTTTATCTCACTGGTGTTCAGTTTTCTATTCTAAACTTACTTTTTATTTATTGTTTTAAAAAGTCTCATGCTGGGGCGCCTGGGTGGCGCAGTCGGTTAAGCGTCCGACTTCAGCCAGGTCACGATCTTGCGGTCCGTGAGTTCGAGCCCCGCATGGGGCTCTGGGCTGATGGCTCAGAGCCTGGAGCCTGTTTCCGATTCTGTGTCTCCCTCTCTCTCTGCCCCTCCCCCATTCATGCTCTGTCTCTCTCTGTCCCAAAAATAAATAAACGTTGAAAAAAAAATTTTTTTTAAATAAAAACAAAAAAAAAAGTCTCATGCTAATCTTTGGTTCAGAGCTACTTGGCATTTAGTAATGTGGGCTAGGGTAGACAGAACCATTTTCTTGGGCAGTGTTCCTCAAAGTGTATGTGGTGTAGGCCTATTTCCCCCCCCCCAATAGTCAATGGATATAATATTGCTTTGTCAAGTCTCCATACAAGTTTCTAAATGTTTAGTCTTAATTTTTTTAAGCTCATTTATTTATTTCAAGAGACAGAGGAAATTTAAGCTCCACACTCTCAGCGTGGAGCCTAATGCAGGGCTCAATCCCCTAAACCGTGAGATCATGACCTTGAGCTGAAATCAAGAGTCGGATGCTTAACCCACTGAGCCACCCAGGTGCCCTCCTTCCTCCCAATTTCTGTGAGTATCTCTTTACTTATTGCTATGAACAGTCATGGACCTACCACACCTTAGGAAAAACTGATCTAGATGATAGTGAATTATTTCTTTAAAATCTGTTTATTGTGGTACAATGGGATTTTTTAAAGGATATATCCTAATGATTTCCAATCTAGCCTTAATATCATCTTGAATTCCTAGTGACAGAGAGAGAGAGAGAGAGAGAGATGATAGATAGATAAATAGATAGATAAATAGATAAGAATCAGTTCTCATTATTTATGGCAATTATGTTCTGTAAAATCACCACAACCACTGAATTAGCAAATACTGAACCATTGCTCCTAGCGGAAATCCAGAGTTAGGTTCCTATGAATTTCTGGTCACAGCATTTTAACCACTGATCAGTACTTAACCTTGTTTTACACATGTTTATGTTTCTTTGTTTAACACATATTGTTAAATGACCAAAAGCATTATCATTCCTGTCTGAACAAACTTCTCTACCTACCACATGAATTTTCTCCAGAAGGCACTTTGCGGCCTTCTTATACTTAACATTTCAGCACTACACTTGAGAGCAACTTTAAAACAGCAAAATCACCAACAAAAAACACATATACGCAAAAATTGTAGCACTACGTAGATCACAAAAAAAAATATTTGTTTACAGTATGAGAGCTGAAACAAGAAGGCAGAGTGCTGTCTTGTTCAACCTTTGCCTGGAATGTGCACATTAGGCAACTCAAATTTTCCACTGTTCCCAACGTGTCCATAAATGCCCATGAAAACGAATACACAGAGAGCATTAATTTGGGGGTTACAAATAAATTTTAATGAGTAAGTAGGCAAATTCTAAAATACAGAATTCAGTAATAATTAGGATTGACTGTGTGTGTATGTGTGTGTGTGTGCGTGTGTGTGTGTGTGTGTGTGTGTGTTTGTATTATAACTACTTACTCGATATCTCCCTCTGGATGTTTTTTTTTTTTCCTCTCCCTTTGGATCTTTAAAAGGACTCTCAATTTTACTATGTCCAAAACGAAATTCTGATTGTTCCCCACAAAATCTATTCCCTAGTTTTCTCCATCTCAGTAAATGATAACATGTTGTCATGACTGAAAACTATACAGCTTCCTTCTCTCTCTCTCCAAGTATATCTGAACTCTGGCCATTTCTCATACATCCACCTGGTCAAAGCACCATTATTACTTCCCTGTTTTGTGACAATAGCCCCTCCTGTAATCTCTTCCCAGTTAGGCAAGCAGAACGAAATTTTGAAAATGCATTGCATTACATATTTCCAAAACCTTTTTTTTTCCCCTCTGAAGATTTCTGAAATCAGGGTGAAGACTACAATCAACAGAAAGAAATCTTCGTGCCATCATTTAAGTGGCTACTTTTTTTTCCTTTGAGTAGTACATAAAATAAGGATGTGTCTTAAAATTAAAGGTCTTACCTAGCAATTGCACTACGAGGCATTTATCCACGGGATACAGGTGTGCTGTTTTGAAGGGACACCTGCACCCCGATGTTTATAGCAGCACTATCAACAATAGCCAAAGTATGGAAAGACCCCAAATGTCCATTGATGGATGAATGGATAAAGAAGATGTGGTCTATATATACAATGGAGTATTACTCGGCAATCAAAAAGAATGAAATCTTGCCATTCGCAACTACGTGGATGGAACTGGAGGGTATTATGCTAAGCGAAATTAGTCAGAGAAAGACAAATATCTCATGATTTCACTCATATGAGGACTGTAAGACACAGAACAGATGAACAGAAGGGAAGGGAAGCAAAAAGAATATAAAAACAGGGAGGGGGACAAAACAGAAGAGACTCTTAAATATGGAGAACAAACTGAGGGTGGCTGGATGGGTTGTGGAGGGGGGATGGGCTAAATGGGTCAGGGGCACTAAGGAATCTACCCCTGAAATCATTGTTGTGCTCTATGCTAACTAATTTGGATGTAAATTAAACAATAAAATTAATAACAAAAGAGTTGAATTATAAAAAAAAAAAATGAAAGGTCTTAGATGCAGTGAAGTATACAGTAGGGTAAATTAGGAACTTCCTGCTTGAAATTCTCCAGGCGCTCCCATTTCCTCTCTCACGTTCTTGTCTTTCCTCAAGCGCCCCCTTCTCAGGGAGGGCTTTCCTAACTGCCTTATCCGAAATGGCAACACCTTCTCATGCTCTTCTGTTTTTGAACATAGACTTCACACTAACTGACATGGTTATTGCTCTCCTCCTCCAACTACAACACAGCTTTCTAAACCTGAGTCGTGACTTCCAGAAGACTAAGGAAAGGGAGATCTCAATGACTCAAAACAGTATTATTGGCTAAGTTTTCAAGCTGTGCGTCTTTCCCCCCAGGCTCCTAAGAGCCTAGCATTCAGGAAATTTGGCAAAAGTTAGTGTGTGGAATAAAGAACCGGCCCCGGGGCGCCTGCGTGGCTCCGTGGGTTAAGTGTCCGACTTCAGTTCAGGTCATGATCTCACGGTTCCTGAGTTCAAGTCCCACATCTGGGGCTCTGTGCTGACAGCTCGGAGGCTGCTTCAAGTTCTGGGTCTCTCTCTCTCTCTCTCTCTCTCTGCTCCTCTCCCACTCACACTCTGTGTGTGTCTCTCTCTCAAAAAAGAATAAATGTTAAAAAAAAAAAAAGTGCTCCCTAAGCTTGAGGATAAACAGTGTGCTTTGGGGGATTCCATTGTGACAATGTTCACTTTACTACACTGGGCTTTTCTGCTGCTTGTGTGACAGGACGAAAGTCATTGTCCTTGATTTCTCACAGTTTTTCTCCTCTTCCCACTGCCTGGTAAGACTTCTGTGTTGACCTGCTTGTTCCTGCCCCCTAGTTTAGTGTTTAGGGCCCTGAATAATTTGACTCCAAGTTTTCTCCCCGTTTTACCTTCTAGAGTCGTGTGTCCCTCACATGGGTTCAGTCACTATCCCTTTGTTCTTCCCTCCTTTTTTTTTTTTTTAAATTTTTTTCTTATGTTTTATATTTGAGAGAGAGAGACAGAGAGCAAGTAGGGGAGGGGCAGAGAGACAGAAACAGAATCCGAAGCAGGCTCCAGGCTCCGAGCTGTCAGCACAGAGCCCCGCGCGGGGCTCGAACTCACAAACCGTGAGATCGTCACCCGAGCCGAAGTCAGACACTTAACTGACTGAGCCACCCAGGCACCCCTGTTCTTCCCTCATTCTATATTTTTATGAACAATGGTGCACCCACAAGTAAGGTCCTTCCTCGCCTCCCCTACCCATGCTGTGTTCATCATACTCTGTTTCTGTAAACATCTCCCCAACCCATTCTTGCCTGAAATCAGAGCCATTAAGCATCTGAGCTCTGGCAGAAATTATTGGCTGAGCAATTCATTGACTATTATGCATCGTGACATTTCTTTTATTGTTGTCTTGAATTATTCAAACACTTTACTGTTGCTTAACTTGCCATGTATTTTCCTTTTTTTTTTAAATGCCTCAGCACTTAGGCTTTAAATATAGTAGGCTTTCACCAAATACGCAACGATATAAAGGCCATGATAATTGTTTAAAAGGTAAGTTACTTGACTAGAATACGAAGCAGCATTAGTATCACATAAATAAGTTTTCCGTCTGAGTTTTTACTACTTCTCTTCTTTGATGTCTCCAAAATTAACTGGAGAAAAAAATCAAGTAAGAAAATTTGATGTCAGGGCTAGACCTTCTCAAAAACCACGAGGATAGTTGGTCCTTATTCACAAATTCATCCTGTGACCAGCACCCTTTTGCCAGTTTGGCATGAAGTGGGAAAACGGAGGAACCCCTACTGTATTACTAAGGACTGAAGGCTTTGCTCTGGAACCTGGCTGGCACAGAATCCAATCTCTTTGGCACAAAATCTTTGACATTCAGAGATCAAATGTCAAAGAAGTTAAAGCAGATGTCCCACAAAATACAAAAGATAATAGCTTAAATTTTCAGTTTTTAAGTATTTATAAAAAAGAATAATTGCCCTTAGGAATTATCGTGAATTAAATACGTCAAAGTCGTGTAAAACGACGTGCATATTCTGATTATTGACCTCCAAACTGCAAAGTCAGGAAATGTGATAGGTGTGGTAGAAAATGATTTTTATTTTTTTTTTTATAATTTTTTTTTCAACGTTTATTTATTTTTGGGACAGAGAGAGACAGAGCATGAACGGGGGAGGGGCAGAGAGAGAGGGAGACACAGAATCAGAAACAGGCTCCAGGCTCTGAGCCATCAGCCCAGAGCCTGACGCGGGGCTCAAACTCAGGGACCGCGAGATCGTGACCTGGCTGAAGTCGGACGCTTAACCGACTGCGCCACCCAGGCGCCCCAGAAAATGATTTTTAGAAAAAGCATTGGCCTGTTCCTTTGTGATATCTTTACAGAAAAAAAAAAAAGGAAAACATATGTAATACACTAAAGTTTTCTCATATGCATAATTAATTTATTCACACTCATTGCCAGGCGAAAGAGAAAAATAGATTTGATAGTAATCGGTGGAAAGGAATACCAATTATCAGACAATATACTACAGTCATCCTCCTGGTCTCACCATTCATCATGTTTGGCTTCCACATTGGTATGTGGGCTTTTATATACAATTCCCTATAAATGATGCTTTTGCATTATTTAAGGACTATTCAGGAATACTTTTGAGTCTATGTGATTTTTGTTCTAACATTACAGAATATAAAGTATATTGCAGTTAACAGAAGGTTTCTGTTTCTCTTAGGACACAAGTCTTCCTGTATCTCTGGCATCTCTACCTATTCTAAGTCTTTTGAGCAAAGGGATTCACAGGAAATTTAATAATGATTGTATAAGGCAATATTCCAGAGTAATAAAGCACTCCCCCTCTCCCTACTGTAGATTTATTGATATTCCAGGGTAATAAAGATAATGTCTCTGGAGGTGGTAATGGGCAGATTTGCCAGAAGTCCCTTGTAACATGAGGAATTTCCTAAACTTGGTGCTCCTCAGGACTGACACAGGTCCACAGTATATAGCATTTCACCGGGCCCCAATCTATGTCACTCCTAATGGGAGAACTGATGTGGAGATAAAGTTCATGCTGCCTACTGGGCCATGGGTAATAAACCATATAAAATCCATTAGGGTTCATTTCCTTCTTACCAATGAAATTTATGGAAATGTGGCAAGAAAGCCTAGTAAATGCCTGCTGTTTGGGAACTGCTTCACCACACGATAATTTGTAGTTAAACCAGGTACAAAATATTTTACTGATCTATCAGTTACCCAAAACGCTACACTTCATGACTCTGCAATTGTTCAATAGCACTATGGCAACTACTTGAATTATTAGAAAAATAAAAGAGTTTGAGGATGAAAATTTCTGAAAAAAAAACTAACATCATGGATAACAAAATCAGAAAGAATTCAACAGGCTAGAAGAATGTTTTAAAACTAACAAAACATTCATAGAAATATATTGGAAGTCCTAAATGTTAGTTTGTTTTTAATATAATTTATTGCCAAATTGGCTAACATACAGTGTATACAGTGTGCTCTTGGTTTGGGCGGTAGATTCCCGTGATTCATTGCTTACATACAACACCTAGTGCTCATCCCAACAAGTGCCCCCCCCATGCCCATCACCCATTTTTCCCTCTCCCCTGCCCCTCCCCCATCAACCCAAAGTTTGTTCTCTGTATTTAAGAGTCTCTTATGGTTTGCCTCCCTCCCTCTCTGTTTCTATCTATTTTTCCCCCTTCCATTCCCCCATGGTCTTCTGTTAAGTTTCTCAAGTTCCACATATGAGTGAAAACATATGATATCTGTCTTTCTCTGACTGACTTATTTCACTTAGCATAATACCCTCCAGTTCCATCCACATTGCTGCAAATGGCCAGATTTCATTCTTTCTCATTGCCAAATAGTATTCCTTTGTCTATATAAACCACATCTTCTTTATCCATTCATCAGTTGATGAACATTTAAGCTCTCTCTGTAATTTGGCTATTGTTGAAAAAACATGGTTGCCAAAGAACAGAATAAGAGAAGCTCGAATTAGTAATTCATAAGAAGAAAAGAGAAGAGAAAAATGAAAAACACCCAGGAGACTTGCATTTCCAAATACAAGAAACTAAGAATATCCCTCCTGCTAAAATCAATTAGAAAACTTAACAAAACATAGAAAATACCCATTTTTAGACATTGAACAAGAGACAGTTAAAGACTGTGATTCTAAAAAGGCAGGAAAACATTTTCTGCCTAAGACAATCCTGGATGTGGGCCAAGTAGAGGGAAAACAATTCAGTAAACTTGCCTGAGATCTAGAAATTGGAGTTTGGTAAGGCTGAAGCACGTATAGTTGCAAAAGAAAATTTCTGAACAGAGGAAGTTACACAGAGAAATAGCTCCAAAAAATGCATAGGGGTCCCCTTAAGTCTTTGGTTGAATATCATTCTATACATGCGTAAGGTAAAACCCGATAAGGATGGAGGAAAACAACTTTCAAGGGAAGAACTATTACTGGGAAGACTAGAGACCTGAGATTGAGTCATCTGAGTTTCCTCTAAGAGACATGGTGAGATTCTATTGAACATATGGACTATTCAGTAGAGACCCATTAAGGCCCAAATAAAGAAAAGAGAAAAGGAAAGAAAAGAGGAAAAGAGGAAAGGAAAGGAAAGGAAAGGAAAGGGAAAAGAAAAGAAAAGAAAAGAAAAAAAGAAAAGAAAAGAAAAGAAAAGAAAAGAAGCTAAATTAGCTCTGCAATAATGGCTGCTCTAAACCTACCCTAAAAGATGCTAAAAATAAATTCCAAAAGATTCAAACCAAATCTTTTAATGTACCTGTAATTTAACTGCCTCTGACAATATAAAAGGTCAATCTTCTTTAAAGAAACAAAATCCAGCGCTAAGCAATGTAAAATATACAGCAGTCAATCAAAAGTAACTATCTTTATGGGAAACAGAAAAAATGTCCCACAGTCAACAGAAACAGACCCAGAAACAATAGGGTGATGGAACAGGCAGAACAATACATTAAAGTACTAATTATAAATATGTTCCATATACTTAAGAAGGTTTAAAAAAACCCATGAATATTATAAATATAGAAGTTGTAGAAAACACCCAAATCAAATTTATGTTAACAAAAACTAAACTCTAAAATGAAACTACCTTAGAAAGGATTGACAACCAATTATACACTGTATAAGAAGAAAAATCAAAGAACTTGAAGACAGTAATAGAAATTATCTAAATGAAAACACAGTCAGGAAAAATACTTTAAAATAAAGCCTGGGTGATCCATGGGACAATACCATGTGGCTTCATATAGATGAAATTAGAATCAGAGAGAAAGGGAAGAACATAAAAATATTCAGATAAATGACTAAATTTTTCCAAATTTGGTGAAAATTTTAAAACCACAGTTCCAAGAAGCTCAACAAACCCTGAACAGAATAAACATTAAAAGAATTACATCAAAAAATTTTTAAAAAGAGTCACATCAATGAACATCATAACAAAATTGCTAAAACGCAGTGGTTAAGATAAAATCTTACGAGAAATTAGAAGGAAGAAAAGGTATGCGATGTACTCCCAAAAATAAAAATAAAAAATAAGAATGAAGCAGTTATATTCTCAGCCACTTTGTAAACCGGGAGATATTGAATTGATCTTTAAAGTACCAAAAGGTTCATGCTCTGTCTCTCTCTGTCCCAAAAATAAATAAACGTTGGAAAAAAAAAATTAAAAAAAAAAAAAAAAAGGGGGGCGCCTGGGTGGCACAGTCGGTTAAGCGTCCGACTTCAGCCAGGTCACGATCTCGCGGTCCGTGAGTTCGAGCCCCGCGTCAGGCTCTGGGCTGATGGCTCAGAGCCTGGAGCCCGTCTCCGATTCTGTGTCTCCCTCTCTCTCTGCCCCTCCCCCGTTCATGCTCTGTCTCTCTCTGTCCCAAAAATAAATAAACGTTGAAAAAAAATTTTTTTTTTAAAAAATAAAGTACCAAAAGGGAACATGCCAAACTAGAAACTTATAAAATACTGATAAAATTAACTGCCAGTAAATCCGTAATATAAAAGACGTTAAACAAAATTCTTCACGCATAGGAAGGTAACACTAATGGAAATTGTACCTGCACAAAAAAGAAAGAGTGCTGGAAATGGTACCTATGTGGGCAAATATAAAATATTTTTCCCAGTTTATAATTTTACTCGACACTTGATTACAGCAAAATAATAAATGTGTGTTGTAGGTTTATACAAAGTTGACGTAAAGTGTATGACAAACAGGGCACATTTCATCACCCTTGGGAATTGGAAGGAATGTTGTAATTGTTCTTACATTTATATGACGTTTTCCGATATTATTTGAAGGTAGACTGATGAGTTAAAATGTATATTACAAGTCCTACAGCAACCGCTAAACACTATAACAAAAGAAAGGATCTAAAATAAGCCAACAGAAGATAAAATAGTATCTCCAAGAACGCATTTATTCAAAATATAGGACAAGGGGGCAAAAATAAACAAAGAAAACATGCCACTAGTAGAAAAATAGCAAAATAGTAGATTTAATCGCAACAAATCTATAATTAACATGAGATATAAGTGTTTGAAACACTCCCATTACAAGGAAGAGTTTATCACAGTGGATTTAAAAACAAACAAAACAAAACAAGATTAGGAGCTCCGGAGTGGCTTTGTTGGTTAAACCTCCAACTCCTGGTCTCAGCTCAGGTCAGGATCTTACAGTGTGTGAGTTCAAGCCCTACCTTGGGCTCCCGACTGACCACATGGAGCCTCTTCGGGATCCTCTCTCTCTCTCTCTTTCTCCCCCTCTCTAAAATAAATAAATAAACTTTAAAAAAAATTAAAAATTGAATTAAAGTATAAAAACAAGATCCAACTATATACTGTCTTCAAAATTTTTTAGAAAGTGAAAAGTGATGGGTGGAAGACTGGAGAATATATAGATTCTGTAAATACTAATTAAAATAAAATTGGACTCGATATGTAAAAAAGCAGACTTTAGAAGATGAACTATTAGCAGGGATGGAAGTCAGTTTTATTTATAAAGAGCCAATTTATTGAGGAGACATGACAGTTTCAGCTGAATTTGTATCTAATAACAGAGCTTTAAAATACCTGAAGCAAAAGCTGATAGAATTAAAAGGGGGAAAAGACAACCCCATAATTGTATTTGAAGATTTCAACATTCCTCTCTTGGTTATAGAAGAAGTATAGAGGAAAAAAATAACAAAGTCTAGGAAAATGAATATGACATGCGTGGTCTAACTGACCCCAGACAAAGTCTCCACACATTTTAAAGCATTAAAACCACATGCTTTAATCAACGTCTAATTAAAATATGTAGTTATGCGATTTTAAAAGCGTATCTACAAAATCACCATATGCTTGAAAATTAAGAAATACACCTCCATACAGAGATCTACTATACATTATGCCCACAATTAGTAGTATTGTAGTGTGCACTTAAAATTTCATGTTAAGTGGTCTTACTCTAACACAAAAAAACCATGAAACATACGTCTAAATAAACCCTGAGCCAAAGAAGAAACCGTAATGAAAATGAGAAAACATAGAACTTGGGAGACTTCTACTTCCGGCCAGTTGAAGTAATGGAGATGATAGTGACCCACCCATCATAGACAACTGGAAAACAAGACATACATGAAGTAGTGCTTTTAAAGAATTGGAAACAGTCAGTCCAGGCCTGGGAATCCCAAAAGAAGGAGAGAAAAAAACAAGGTGAAGTTTATGCCTGACCCAGTGTCAAATCGGAGGAGGGTTTCCAACCCTTAGCATGCAGGGTGATATCTCAAATGGCCCAGGATTCTCACCAAGTTCACAAGACAGAATTTGGGATTTAAGCCAGCTGAGACATCTGGAAATTGTGGGGCATAGCACTACAGAGGGACGAGCTGACCAGTGAGAGAGCTCTGGAGACCTGTAGAGGGTCCCTGAGGTCTTTTGCTGTGACCCGCCCTGTGCATGGATGAGAGGAAACTACCAGCAGGAGGGAGTCAACAGAACAACTTGGGAAGTTCACACAGGATAGGGAATCGTTGGATTTTCCATCACCCAGAGTGGAAAGACTTCATAATATATAGAACATCAGGTCGAACCCTCAGAAGGCTGTCATGTTACTAATGGGCCTAAATTATGCCTATGCTAAAGGCTGCTCTGGACATGTCCTAACAGAGTGTAAAGCCAGCTCTCAAAAGCATCAAACCATCTTCAAGGAACTTAATTAAGTTACAGAAGAAAATTAAACACTTGAATATATACATATTCAAAGTATATTTATTTTGAGAGAGAAAGAGAGAGAGAGCATGAGCAGGGGAGGGGTAGAGAGAGAGGGAGAGAGTAAACACTTTTAAAAGAAACAATAAAAGGTAGCAACCAATAATGGAAAATTCACAATATTCAACAATCAACAAAAAAATTATCAGATATGAACAAGTAAAAAAAAAAAAAGCAGTACACAAACTAAAAAAAAGAAATAAATGTACAGAAAATACCCCAGAATGACACGGATGATGGAACAAAAGGAAAGCATAGTGAAATAGCTGTCATCTTATCAAAATCTCAGCAATGTGTTTACAGACAGAGACAAGATTATTCCAAAATTTAAATGGGAAAACAAAGGACCTAGAATAGCTAAAAATCATTTTGAAAAAGAAGAAGTGGAAATAATCATTTTACTCAAGTTTAAGACTTTATAGCTACAATAATCAAGACTGTGTAGAGATAACAAAATATGTGTAGAGATACAAAAATGAAACAGAATAGAGAACTCGGGCATAAAACCACACAAGTGTAACCAGTTGATTTTGGTAAAGGGGTAAAGGTAAAAAGCCTTTACCTTTAAAAAAACCTTTACCTTTGGTAAAGGTAAAAAGCAATGGAGGAAGGAGGGTATTTCCAACAAAAGGTGCTAGAGCAAATGGACATCCATAGGCAAAAATAATGAACGTTAATCTAAATTTCAAACATTATACCAAAATTAACTGAAAATGAATCATACATTTAAATGTAAAACATCGAGCTATAGAACTTTTAGAGGAAAACACAGCAAAAAACCTTGGGGACCCAGAGCTTGGCAAAGAGTTCTTTACCAAGAGATAGGACACCAAAAGCATGATCCATAACAGAAAAAAAAAAAAAAAAAAACGATGAAATGGACTTCATCCAAATTAACTTTTTATGTGAGAAAAACCCTGTTTAGATGATGAAATGGGAAGTAACAGACTTGGAAGAAACATTTACAAACCACATTTCTGACCGAGGATCCATATCTGGAAATTTTTTTTTTTAATTCTCAAAGCTCAGCAGGAAAAAAAAGCAATCAATCCAATTAGAAAATTTAAAAAAGACATAGGCACTTTCCTAAAATGGTATACAAAGTGGAAAATGAGCACATGAAAAGGTGTTTGATATCATTGCCCATTAAGGAAATGTAGCTTAAGGTCACGGAGAGATAATGGAAAGAATACATACATTCTTGTACGTTTCTGTGTTCACGTAAAATGCTAGTAGAGTCAATCTCAAAAACTATGAAGTTTCTTTTAAAAGGTCAACATATACTTACCATATGATCTGGAAAACTTGCTTTTACATAAAAACCTGTACACAAATCTCACAGCAGCATTATTTGCAATAGCCAAAAACTAAAAGCAACTATACGTCCTTCAATAGGTGAATGATTGAACTGTTGGACATCTACACTGTGAAATACTACTCAGTAATAAAGATAAATGGACTATTGATGCATACAACAACACAGATGAGTCTCAAGGGCATTTTGCTGAGTGAAAAAAAAAAACAGCCAATAAAATGAGCACACACGTTATGATTTTATTTATATAACAATCTCAAATGGTGAAATTCTAGAACAGATTAGAAGTTGCCAGGGATTAGGGAAAGCAGGGGGATGAGAATCAGTGTGAGTGCAAAGGGAGAGCATAAGGGAGATCTCTGTAATAACGGAATAGTTCTGGATCTTGATTGCGGTGGTTACACGAATGTATACATGTAGTGAAATGACATACACATTGTATAAACGTCAATTTCCCAGTAATTTTTATGAATTTTTTTTAATGTTTATTGTTTTAAGAGAGACACAGAGAGCATGTGGGGGAGGGGCAGAGAGAGAGGGAGACACAGAATCCGAAGCAGGCTCCAGGGTCTGAGCTGTCAGCACAGAGACCTATGTGGGGTTCAAACCCATGAACTGTGAGATCATGACCTGAGCTGAAGTCGAGGTTTAACTGACTGAGCCACCCAGGTGCCACTCAGTTTCCTAGTTTTTATATTGGATTATAGTTATGTAAGATATAACCATTGAAGAAAACTGGACAAAGAGGAGAAAGGATTTCTCTGTACTATTTGTGCAACTAACTGAATCTACAATTATCTAAAAATAATATACATAGTATGTGTGTGTGTGTGTGTGTGTGTATAATTTCATGCGATTCAATATAATACATATAAAATTGAATACAATGTAATGAGCTAATAACAAAAATATATATACTATTTTAAAAAGTAACTTCTTGTATCCTACAAGAAGAGTAATCACGTAATGGAACTCAGCTTTTAAATGAATGAGCCTTTAACTGCCTGGGTGTCTCAGTCTGTTCATCAGCTGACTCTTGGTTTCAGCTCAGGTCATGATTTCATAGTTTCTGAGTTCGAGCCCCACATCAGGCTCCATGCTGATAGCGCAGGCCTGGTTGGGATTCTCTCTCTCCCCCTCTTGCTGCACCCCCCAACTCTTGTTCTCTCTGTCTCTCTCTAAATAAATAAACAAGTAAACTTTAAAAAATAAATAAACGAAGGAGTCTTCATTCCTCCCAATTTTCTCTCACGCATACATGAATTTTCTTTGAAAAAAAAAAGTAGATTTTTAAAATTTCCTGCATATATTCAAAAGAAAAGCAAAAAACATAAGTTATGATGGAGAAAGAAAAGTAAACTTTTTAAAGAAAACCAAAAATGAACTTGTAGAAAATATAAAAATATACATATGTAAAATAAAATGGATGAGATCAATCACAGATTAGGCACACAGAGTAGTAAATTTGAAAACAAAACAATGCAAAATATTTAAAATGAAGCACAGAAGAATTAAAGAACAGAGTATCACTATATTGTCTGACAATATTAAGCAGTCAGTCTAATATGATTGATATGGGAATCATAAAAGGACATAGCAGATAAAAAGTATTTGAAGAAGTAATGGCCCCAAGTTTTCCAGATTTTATAAAAACTATAACTCCATAGATCCAATAATCCTCAATGAGCCACAAGAAATAACCTTTAGAATAAACCTAAAGAAAAAGACACAAGGGTAGATGATACATAAATTTCTAAAAACCAGTGATAAATATAAAATTTTTAAAGCAGACACAAAAAAGGATACATTATAGACAGAGGAATAAATGTGAAGCTGACCGTTAATTTCTCCTTAGAAATTATTAAAAACAACAAAAGCAAAAATCAACAAGTAGAATTACATCAAACTTAAAGCTTCTGCACAGCAAAAGAAACAATCACCAAAAATCACAAAAAGGCAACCTCCTGAAATGGAGAAAATCATGGCAAACCATATACCAGATAGGGAGTTAATACCCAAAATATGTAAAGAACTCCTACAATTAAAAACAAACAAACAAAAACAAGAAAACAAGCGAAACCCAAGCATTTGATTTAGAAAATGGGCAGAAGAACTAAATAGACATTTTCCCAAAGAAGACATTTGAATGACCAACAGGTACATGGAAAGCAGCTCTATATTATTAATCATCAAGAAATGCAAATCAAAACCAAAATGAGTTATCGCCTCCAACCTGTTAGAATGGCCATCATCAGGAAGACGAAAGATAAGTGTTGGCAAGAATGTGGAGAAAAGAGAATACTTGTATACTGCTGATGGAAATGTAAATGGGTTCATCTACTCTGGAAAAAAAATAGGAAGTTTCCTCCAAAACGAAAAAAATTAGACCTACCATATGATTCATCAATTCCACTTTAGGATATATACCCAAAGGAAATGAAATCATTTTGAAGAGATATCTACACCCCCGTGTTCCTGGCACCATTATTCACAATAGCCAAGAGGCGGAGACAACCTAAATTTCTGTCAGTGGGTGAATGGGAACAGAATTATGCAGCCATGAGGAAGAAGAACATCCTTCCATTTGTGACAGCGTGGAGGGAACTTGAGGACGTTACGCTGAGTGAGATAAATCCGACAGAGAAGGGGAAATATTGTATGATCTCAACTATACATGGAATCTAAAAACACTAAACTCATAGAAACAGAGAGTTACTCCTACAGGAGAATGGCAAGAGGATGGGATACATGTTGTTTAAGGGTACAAATTTGACATAAGTGGTAAATAAGTACTAGAGATTTAATGCACAGTGTAGTAAATATAGACAACAATATTAGATTATAATCATCAAACTTGCCATGAGATTAGGTCTTAATTATTCCCCAAACTAAAAGGAAATGGCAATTATGTGATGTGATAGAGGTGCTAATTATTGCTACAGTGACAATCATATGACAATATATGTGTATGAAATCAACACGCACACCTTAAGTTTATACAATGTGACGTGTCAGATACATTTCAATTTAAAAAAAGAAACTATTAAACCAGAAGACAATGGGATGGCAGGCATAAAGTGCTAAAAGGGGGAAAAAAACCTGTTAACTTGGAATGAATTCCCAATGAATGTATCTTTCAAAATATGAAGGAGATGATTCAACTTAAAAAAAATCACTCAATATAATAAACCATATTAACAGAATAAAGAGGAATAAACCAATGATGATCTCAACAGATGCAGGAAAAGTATGCAACAGAACTTAATATCGTTTCATGATAAAACACTTAAAAAAAAGCAGAAGGAGAAAGAAATTAATTTGACATAATAAAAGGTTTATGTAAAAAAAAACCATACACAACATTGTATTCAATAGTAAAAGACTGAAAGCATTTTTTTTTAAGATCAGAAATAAGACAAAGATGTCTGCTTTCACCATTTCTTTTTTTTTTTTAAAAATTTTTTTTTTCAACGTTTATTTATTTTTGGGACAGAGAGAGACAGAGCATGAACTGGGGAGGGGCAGAGAGAGAGGGAGACACAGAATCAGAAACAGGCTCCAGGCTCTGAGCCATCAACCCAGAGCCCGACGCGGGGCTCGAACTCACGGACCGCGAGATCGTGACCTGGCTGAAGTCGGACGCTTAACCGACTGCGCCACCCAGGCGCCCCTGCTTTCACCATTTCTATCCAACATGGTATTGAAAGTCCTAGTCAAGATTTCACGTCATTGGATTTGGCAAATAAACTCTGGTTCTCTTTATTTTTTTTTCAATATTTATTTATTTTTGAGACAGAGAGAGAGAGAGAGAGTGCACAAAAGCAGGTGAGGGGCTGAGAGAGAGGGGGATAGAGGATCCAAAGCAGGATCTGTGCTGACAGCAGAGAGCCCAATGCAGGGCTTGAACCCACAAAAGGCAAGATCATGACCTGAGCCAAAGTTGGACGCTTAATCAACTGGACCACCCAGGCGCCCCTCTGGTTCTCTTTAGATTCTTTTATAACTTTTTAACTTTTTAACCCTTTTGCCTTTTATAATTTATTCCTTTTGGAATGGAATGTCTATCCTATGCCAATTCCATCATTGTATCTGGGAAATACACAACCTGCCGTCTGCTGTCTGGTTTCACACTTCCGTGACTGGAGAGGAATTCAGGAAGAATCATACCCCAAGTCTCTCACATACCTCATTTGCATGGTATTTAGATGAGATTCTGGACTCTAGAGTTGCTGCAGGAATGGTCCAAGACTGAAGGGGGGTGGGGAGGTGTGGAAATGGTTGTTGGGATGGAGTGAATGTACTTTGTGTGCAAGAAGAAAATGAATTTGGGAGGAGCCAGAGGACAGAGTATTGTGAGTTGAATCTGTGTTCCTTCAAAATTCCTAAGTTGAAGTCCTAACCCCCAGCATCTCAGAGTATGATTACTTTCGGACATAGGTCTTTAAAGGGGTAGTTGAGTTAAAATGAGGTCATTAGGGTGGCCCTAATCCAGGATGACCAGCGGCCTTGGAAGAAGAGGAAAGTTGGCCATGGAAAGGCACAAAGGAAAGATACAGAGAGAAAACTGCACTCTACAAGCCAAGGAGAGGAGCCTCAGAAGAAACTAACCTTGTGGACACCTTGATCTTAGACTTCCAACCCCCGAAATTGTACAAATATAAATATGTGTTGTTGAAGCCATCCAGCCTGTGGTGCTGTGGTATGGCCACCTTAGAAAACTAATACACTATATGATCTAGTAATTCTACTTCTAAACATATACCCAAAAGAAATGAAAACAAGTACCTGAACAGATATTTGTTACATCCATGTTCATCATAGAAGCATTATTCACCATAGTCAAAAGTTGAAAACAGGTTGATGGGTGCATGGATAAATAAAATGTGGCATATACATAAAATTGAATATTACTTGGCCTTAAAAAGGAAAGGGATTTCAACACGAGCTGCAACAAGGATGGACATTAAAGACATTATACTTGGGGCGCCTGGGTGGCGCAGTCGGTTAAGCCTCCGACTTCAGCCAGGTCACGGTCTCGCGGTCCGTGAGTTCGAGCCCCGCGTCAGGCTCTGGGCTGATGGCTCAGAGTCTGGAGCCTGTTTTCGATTCTGTGTCTCCCTCTCTCTCTGCCCCTCCCCCGTTCATGCTCTGTCTCTCTCTGTCCCAAAAATAAATAAACGTTGAAAAAAAATTAAAATAAAATAAAATAAAATAAAGACATTATACTAAGTGAAATAAGCCAGCCACAAAAAAGACAAATGTATGATTCCACTTACACGAGGCTCGTGGAACAAATTCACAGTTACAGAACAGAATGTGGTTGCCAGGGACCGGGGCAGCGGGGGAGAGAAGAATGGGGAGTCAGTGTTTAAAATGGGTACAGATTTGCAGTCGGCAAAGACAGAAAATCTGGAGATGTATAGAGGTGGAGGGTATACGACAGCATGAATGTACTTAAAGCCATAGAACGGTACCCGTAAAAGTGGTTTAAATGGCAAATGGTGCGTCATATATATTTCACTGCAATGAAAAGCCAACGAGAAATACACACTTTTTCGAACAAACAAAAATATGAGAAAATGCATCAGCACCAGACCTGCGCTAGAAGAAATATTCAAGACATACGGAAAGCGTTACCAGTTAGATGTTGGCTCTACAGAAAGAAGAACACTGAAAGGGAAAAAAATGTGTGAAGGGGTTTAAAACCCAATTTTATCATTTTTAATCTCTGTAAAAGGTATTTGACTGTTTAAAGTGAAAATAATGACAATGTGTTGTGAGGCTCGTTGCCTTTGCGGAAGTAAAATGTCTGAAAAGAGCGCAAAGTCCAGGAGGAAAGAAGTGAGTGTATTCTGTACATTTTTACACTGTATGTGAAGTATAGTATCGCTTGAAAGTTGAACCCTAACTTTCAAATGATACTAAAGTTAAATGCTAAAAAAAAAAAAAAACAAAAACAAATTGGGGCACCTGGGTGGCTCAGTCGGTTAAGCAACCAACTCTTGATCGTGGATCAGGTCATGATCTCACGGTTTCATGAGTTCTAGCTCCACATCGGGCTCTGCACTGTCAGTGTTCATTCTCTCCCTCTCTCTCCCTCTGTCCCTCCTCTGTTCATGCTCTCTCTCTCTCTCTCTGTCTTCAGAATGAATAAACTTAACATTAAAGCAACAATAATAATAAAACCCCCACAAGGTATATATAATAAAATAATCATTTTTTAAAACTCGAAAGGGGGGCACCTGGGTGACTCAGTCGGTTGAGTGTCCCATTCTGCATTTCAGCTCAGGTCATGATCCCAGGGTCATGGAATTGAGACAGGCATCAAGCTCTACAACTTAGTGTGAAATTCTCTCTCTCTCTCTCTCTCTCTCCCTCTGCCCCTCTCCCCTGCTTGCACTCTCTCTCTCTGTCTCTAAAAAATATATTTTTTTTTAATTTTTTTTTCAACGTTTATTTATTTTTGGGACAGAGAGAGACAGAGCATGAACGGGGGAGGGGCAGAGAGAGAGAGGGAGACACAGAACCGGAAACAGGGTCCAGGCTCTGAGCCATCAGCCCAGAGCCCGACGCGGGGCTCGAACTCCCGGACCGCGAGATCGTGACCTGGCTGAAGTCGGACACTTAGCCGACTGCGCCACCCAGGCGCCCCTAAAAAATATTTTTAAAAAACTCAAAAGGAAGGAAGGGAAAGAACAAAGAGAAAAAGTAGGCAAAAATTGACAAGATGATAGATTTAACTAAACCATGTTGATAATTATATTAAATATACCTTATTTCAGCTCAAGCCTTCGAAGAAACGGACACCAAACCGAGAATTGATGATCAACTCATTAGTAAAAAAGGAAATGCACATTAAGACCGTGGTAGGAAACCACTACATACTTATTATTTCGGCCAAAGTCAAATTATCTGATAATTTGAAATGTTAGCACGAAGTAGAATGATAGGAACTCTCAGAAGTGAAACACGATACAAATACTTTGGAGGTAATTTACCGTTGTCAAAGTGGGAGGTATGTATGCCCTCCCTGTGATGTAGTGATGTATACCCCTAAGTATACACAATGGAGAAATTGTGGTACATAGCCAGGAGATCGATACAGTAGCATTCAGAGCAACATTGTACAAAATATTCCCAAACAGGAAATGATCCAAGGTGCATCAGGATAGAATCAATACAAAAATTGTTAACTATGAATATAATACTATACTACACAACGATAGAAATATATAAACTTTACATACATCCATCGACGTGGATGAGTCTTACAAATATGCTATTGAGCAAAAGAAGCAGCCACAAAAGAAAAAAACCGTAATTCACTTGCATAAATTTCAAAACCAAACGCAGTCAAACTAAAGTTCTCAGGGGACAAACTATAAGAAGATAAATCTATAGAGACAAGAAGGACAGATGGCCACATTTCTTTGGTTGCTGTGTCTGGTGAAGGAAGATTCTGTTTGGACTATGGAGAGGCATGTGGCAATTCTTTGCTTGGTCGGAGTGGTTCACAGATGTTGCTTTATGATTGTTTTTTTTTTTTAATTTTTTTTTCAACGTTTATTTATTTTTGGGACAGAGAGAGACAGAGCATGAACGGGGGAGGGGCAGAGAGAGAGGGAGACACAGAATCGGAAACAGGCTCCAGGCTCTGAGCCATCAGCCCAGAGCCTGACGCGGGGCTCGAACTCACGGACCGTGAGATCGTGACCTGAGCTGAAGTCGGACGCTTAACCGACTGCGCCACCCAGGCGCCCCTATGATTGTTTTTTAAACTGCACATACATGTTATGCACTCTTCTCTACGTATAAAATATAATAATTGCCCTTTAAACTGTATACATGTGTTACTCACTCTTCTCGGTGTATAACATATTTCACAAGAAGAAAAACAAATTTCAAAAAGGCAAATCGATGATGGATCTAAATCCACAAACATCAATGTGAACAGAAGACAGATACGGTCAAAAATTAAGAGAACATCACGTTTATATTTTTTACTTCGCATTTCTCATGGCTTTGGTTTGCACTGAGTACTAATTACCTACTGTTTGTGTTGCTGCCTGTGCATTTTAATAGCTGTTCACTGATCTAGTCTGACCTTCTGTTTAGTAATTTTAAGTAGTCAGCGGGAGGCATTAAATTGCATCAAGACATAATGCATTATGTAATATAGCAAAAAAAAAAATAAGGTAAGATGATGCTAGCGTTTGCAAAGCAGCAAAATGTAAATGAGACCCTTTGGATACAAGACATGCCTTTAATTAGAAGAGAAATGTCACCCAACTGAAGTGCCTGGTCTTGGGGTTATAAAAATGAACAGCATCCTGCTTCCTCCTACTCCCAGGATTCTGACTTGAAATCCCTTTAATAATTTTCTTACATTTGGATTTCAGTTCTGAGCAAGGCTATTACACAATTTGGCAAATGAGTTTCAGAAAGACCGTTGCCAAGGTTATTTCCTAATCGTGTAGGGTAGGATTGTTTGAACAATAAACGAAGGCAGAGCCAGGATTTGAAAGCAGGTCTTTCTAATTTTGGCAACTGTATCAACTTCCACATCGCATAGTCTCCCCAAGAAGGCTCTCAATGAGTTTTGGAATTATCTATTCAATCTCCTTTGAGGCCATATCCAATGTTCCATAAATCCGGTGAGGTATGTTATCGTGACGATAGAAGGTGAGTGAAATCTGCCCTCCCTGATCAACTCAAAAATAGAAATGGTTTCAATAACACAATCAATTTCTGTTAAGATGTTTATGCATCTGCAAGCCAAGAAATGAAATATAGTGTGAGTGATATCATAGAAAGCTCCCTGGATCAGTGTCCAAAGACCTTACAGACCGTGTGACCTTGGGCAAGCCATTCAATCTTTCTCTGTATGATTCATCTGATCTGAAAGATGTAACGATACCTGTCAAGCCAATCTCACACGAGTTGGACCAAATGAAGATGTGGAAATGGTTTGTAATTTCAAGACATCCAAGAAATATTTTACTAGTATTACGAAACCCAAATGGAGAAGATGCTCAGATTTTCTGCTCTTTAACATCCTCAGATATCGTGTGCATCTAATGGCAACTCTCTTCCCAGTGACACATGGCAGTTCACCTCACCAGATTTAATGGTGCCAGTCCCTGAATCTCCACTGCCAGGATTTTAACTCCACGGAGATGCACTTTATAGGAATGTGACTGGGGAAAATGAATAGAAGGACAGAATGACATAAAGGGCTGGACTAAGCTTTAGGTTCTTGTCTTTCTCTGTGTGACATTAGATGTCAGAAACAGATCACTGCTCACGACCCATCTATTCTAAAGCTCGATACAAAGAGTGCGTTGAAACAGGAGACCTGCTGATTGTCTGGCTGTAGAACATACGCTTTGAAGTTTTCTGGAATAATGGTAAGTGCCTGGCTCCGACCCAAATCTCACCAGGTCCTCCAGTGTGGGCTCATTTTCAAGGAGAACCCACCAGCACTAGCACCGGATGACTCTACTCACAAAAGAGAGTTCTTTCCTGTGTAAAGTAAACTGGACCATACAGGGTCTGAATCCATGACCTTGGCCTTGTTAGCGGTCCTCTAGGTGAGGTAATAGGCCCAGATGGTAACAAGATGTAAAACTCTTTGCAGAAGTCACTCTGTACTTACGTAGATCAGAAATGCCTTCCAAAAACTGAATCCTTTGATGACATGTGTTGTTTAACCTCTAGGTACATAGTCTGTGGTTCCACAGAAGCAAAAGTAGGGAGACAGATGGTCAAGCTGGAGGGAAGGAAAAAGAGAACAAACATAAAGGGAAGGAAGAAAATGTTCAGATTCTGGCCAATACCCAGAAAAGTGAAATATAATAAAAAGCTTATAAATCTCAAAGCATAAGAAGCCTAAGCATAGGCATTAGCTGCTGCAGTACAACGCTTAGCCATCAAAATGAAATATCTCCCCTGCAAGAGAGCACATTATCATCAAGGCAAAATATAATACACAGTTGGATCGGTAAATATTCATGCAAAGTCTCCAACCACGAAATATGTGTTAATGTGAATGAAAATAATCCTGGACCTTGGAACACTTGAGAAGAACTCCACAGTTTCAGAAATCAGGGGCAAGGCCACTGACTGGCCCGGGATATTTCCAGCAGCCGGCGGGGACAGAGTTCTCCCCAACCCTTGTTACCAAGGAAATTTCAGAGCCTGTCTATAAATAGCTCCCTGCCATTAGCCCCATCAGGAATGAGGTTCTGCAGAGCCCTGCAGTTCTGCGTGCTGCTGAAGGAAATTTCATTCTAACTATGGCTTTCCTTCTTCCTTCCTTTCTTTCTGCAGAAAGCAAAAAAGAAACGTAAGTAGCACAGGAAAGAAAATGAAAGAAAAGTTGATAGATAGCTCAAGAGTGCAATGCTTCTTTTTCATAGGAACACTCCCTAAACTCCTGCAGATAGGAAAATAACACATACAATGTTCTTCGTGTTAAACTAGGTAGGAAGGAGATTGGTTGTGATATTTTCAGACTTGGCCTCTGATGCCTGCTTCTCATTTAGTCCGTGAAGAAGGGACTATTATCGTAACTTAGTATCTTTCCCTTTATTGAATAAACTCCCTTATGAAGTTTCTTCTATCCAAGACATTCACCTAATAGAACTGGTTTTTAATTTTGCAGTATTCTTACTCTGATCAATTGCAAGCTCCTCTTCTACATATCATCAGTTTTAGCCTCTTTTCCCCAATTTTCTGTCCCTGTTTTCTTTTTAACTTGTACCTACCAAATAGCCGAGTAGTTTGAGAATATTAGTTCATTTCAACAGACAGACGCATCAGTTTGGAAAAACAAGTGGCCGTGATACAGCTTCCTGGACATCATTTCAGCAGGTAGTTGTAAACAAAACTGATGCGTTTAGAATCTTCAAGACTAACCTTTGGTCAGTACGTGGTGAGAGTGAAGCTGACCCTATCTGACCACCTCTCCTGCCTTTGGATCTCTTCTGCCCACAGGGTCTGTAATCGTGTCTTGGAACCCCAGGATCAGCTCATCTTAGCCTGCGTACGGTGTCTTCCTCTCTGCTTTCCTCTTCCTCTCCCAAAGCAAATTTTAAATGTTTCCCCAAACTAATATGTAAATTCAACACTAGGAAGGCCCATTGGCATTGATAAGCAAACTGTAAAATTTATCTAGAGATACGCAAGAATAACCAACAGAAGTTTTAGGGGCGCCTGGGTGGCGCAGTCGGTTAAGCGTCCGACTTCAGCCAGGTCACGATCTCGCGGTCCGTGGGTTCGAGCCCCGTGTCAGGCTCTGGGCTGATGGCTCGGAGCCTGGAGCCTGTTTCTGATTCTGTGTCTCCCTCTCTCTCTGCCCCTCCCCCGTTCATGCTCTGTCTCTCTCTGTCCCAAAAATAAAATAAAAAACGTTGAAGAAAAAAAATTTAAAAAAAAGAAGTTTTAAAGGAAGAATAAGGGAGGGACTTGCCCAAAAAATATCAACACATGATGCGAAACTATATTAGTTCTTTTTTTTTTTTATTTATTTATTTTTGAGACAGGGAGAGACAGAGCATGAACAGGGGAGGGGCAGAGAGAGGGAGACACAGAATCTGAAACAGGCTCCAGGCTCTGAGCTGTCGGCACAGAGCCCGACGCGGGGCTCGAACTCACGGACCGCGAGATCATGACCTGAGCCGAAGTTGGCCGCCCAACCGACTGAGCCACCCAGGCGCCCCAAAACTATATTAGTTCTAACAGTAACAGGTGTCAACAGGAAAAAGAAATGGGACAGAGAAGAAAATCCAGATACGTGACTATGTATTTGCATATGTATATATGCATATATATAAATATCAAATATGAAAAGTTGACATTTTAAAGCAGTGGGAAAATTTATCGGACCATTGGTTATCCATCAAAATAATAGTTAGAGTCCCTACCGCATGCTGTATACAAAATTGAACTCAAATTATGAAATGATCGAATATTTTAAAAGTTTGGAAAATACCATAATAAAATACAGGGGGCTAACATTATAAGCTTTGAGTGGGGTGGAAGAAAAGAAGACTAAGCAATCCATAAACCCAGAAACTCCAAAGGAAAATATGAACATATTTGACTAGGAAAGCCTTCAAGCAGTCAATATAGTGAAAGACACTAAATCAAGAAAAAAATCATAACCTGAGAGAAAATAACGCAAGATATGTAACAAAATGTTTGTGTTCATTATACAAATCTTAAAAATCAATAAGAAGAAAAACAAATAACAGAAAAAAGGTAGAGAATATGAACCAATAATTTATGGAGGAAGAAATACAATGACTGCTATATGTATGAAAAGGATGTTCAGTCCCACTAGAGGTAAGAGAAATAGAAGCTAAAACAAAATGAGATTTTGTTTTTTAGCTCCCATATGACAAAAATTAAACACTGGTAGTAGCTACAATTACTGAGACCGTGGAGAAAGGGATTTCTCGCACATTTGTCTATCCTGGTTAAACTCATCTTCCGGGTTGCTCTTTGGCTGCTTGTACGCAGGTGGAAAGATCTGGAGGAGAAAAATACTCAATCACCCTGAAAGTCGAACTTCAGACTCATGATCCTAAATCTCTGAGGCACACAGCACTGCCCGAAAGATCTCACTGCCCTTTCCACGCTCCAAAAATATCATTTGCTTTGTGTTTCCTTTCTCTCAGAACTTTGATCTTTCCAACCCTCCTTTACAGTCACTTCTTTCATAGCTAATCTCGTCTCACGTTTCATGAAGAAATTATGGGCAGTTAGGCAGTAATTCCTATGTTCGCACCACTACCTCGACCACCATATTTGCATCTTCGTCTATACCATCGTTTTGCCTTTTGTTACTATGGATAAAGAGTCCCCAGCCCCATCTAAGGCCAGTCTTGAATATGGATCGCACCACGTGTTTTGTTTTGTTTTTAACGACCTAACTCCTGAATTTCTCATCACCGATTTCTCCTTCTGTTGGATCCATTTCATTAGCGTACCAACCTAATCTAGCATCCGCCATTTTAACACAGACACACCCACACCATAAACCTATGTCCTGCCCCAATTAACGCCCCATTTCTGTGCTCTGTTTCTCAGCAAAACACCCACTCCTACGAGCTACCTAGTTCCTTATAGGAACAATGAGGCATTATGCTTCCATGTCCACCACTGGGCTGAGATAATGAAAATTAAAGTGACGGATGAACTCCATTCTGCCAATGGCTTTGCTGTCCTCATCTTATTTGAACGCTCAGCAGCAGTCAAGAGTTCGCCTCATCTGCCTACTTAAGATAGTCTCTACTCTTGGATTCTGTCACCCTAAAACTGTTAACATTCTCCCTAGTGGAGTCCCTACTGTGCACAGTTATTTTATATTACATATAAAATGATTCAAGACTCTGTTCTGTGTCTTCCACTCTTCTGTCGACACTCTCGCCTTAAGAGAGCTTTTCCATTCCTGTGTCCTTAAATACCATATATACTCTGGTAACTTCCAAGTTCGCATTTCTCTCCTCACATTTACTCAACTCTTTGTGTATCTAAGATCTTTCTTGCACCTCCTCATCGGAGCCTAAAGGTTGTTACAAAATTAATAAAACCAAAGCAGAATTCTTAACACACGTGTCCATATCCAAGGTTATGTTTTTTTCTCATCTTCCCTATCTTAGTAGATGGCACCACTAACGAACAGTGGCCCAATACCAAATTCTAGAAGTTAGTCTTTATTTGTCCTAATAATCCTATCAAAAATTAAATTAATCAGCAAGTCTTGGCAACTTCATCTCTAAAATGTATTCCTTGGGAATGCAAGCTGGTGCAGCCACTCTGGAAAACAGTATGGAGGTTCCTCAAAAAACTAAAAACAGAACTACCCCATGACCCAGCAATTGCACTACTAGGCGTTTATCCACAGGATACAGGTGTGCTGTTTCAAAGGGACACATGCACCCCCATGTTTATAGCAGCGCTATCAACAATAGCCAAAGTATGGAAAGAGCCCAAATGTCCATCGATGGATGAATGGATAAAGAAGTGATATATATACACAATGGAGTATTACTCGGCAATCAAAAAGAATGAAATCTTGCAATTTGCAGCTACATGGATGGAACTGGAGGGTATTCTGCTAAGCAAAATTAGTCAGTCAGAGAAAGACAAATATCATATGACTTCACTCATGTGAGGACTTTAAGAGACAAAACAGATGAACATAAGGGAAGGGAAACAAAAATAATATAAAAACAGGGAGGGGGACAAAACAGAAGAGACTCATAAAGATGGAGAACAAACTGAGTGTTGCTGGAGGGGTTGTGGGAGGGGAGATGGGCTAAATGGGGAAGGGGCACTAAGGAATCTACTCCTGAAATCATTGTTGCACTATATGTTAACTAATTTGGATGTAAATTTTTAAAAATAAAAAATAAAATTCATACATATATTCCTAATCTATATAAGGTTTGCGCTTCACTGCTAACCCTTGTCAAGCCACTCTCCTTTCTCCCATGATTAGGGTGGATTATTGGTCTCTTCTCTTGCTCATTTGAAACCCATTCTCCACAGAGCAGCCACATCTTTCTAAAGCATAAATCAGATTCCCACCCACCAACACACACACACACACACACACACACACACACACACACGTGCCATCCTCAACTACCTATATCTAAACACCTTATCATGGCCTTGCATTGGATTTAGAACAAAGAAGGCTTCCATTCATCTGGCTCCAGCCTATATCTTCAAATTTATTATTTTCAAACATCTCCAGCCACACAGATCTGGGTCTCCTTGAATATACCAAATGTCTTAGGACTGTCTGCGTGTCATTCTATTCCTTTTTCACTCTGCTTCCAGATCTGTAGTAGGTTCACTGGATTTAGGCTTTCATTTTGTGGGTTGTTTAAAATTTCTTCTCTAAGCTTAAACCATACCTTCCCAGTAAAACTTTCTCTGATTATGTAATCTAAAATAACTAGATTATAATCACTCTTTATCACATCGTCTTTTTTTATACCACGTATAAGTTTGGACAGTTATCTCATTCTTTTATTTGTTACTTACCTCTCTTCAACCCATCCCACCTCTATCTAACTCTTTGATGGAATGTAGGCTGTACATTTGGTCCTCTTTGATGGACCTCACCTGTATTTTTCATAACTGTGTACTTTGTATGTAAAAATATGCCAAACACAAACCAGAGACAATCCCAGATTTTCTGAGTGCCCCCAATGTAATCAAGGGTTCATATAAGATGGAGGAAGGACGATCACAGTCAGGGAGAGAATACGTAAGGGCCGAAACAAAGATTAAGGAAGAGACTACTGGCTTTGAGGAGGCAAGAAGGGGTCAGAGGCTAGGAATGTAAGCAGCCTCTAGAAACTGAGCAAGGTGAAGAAGTGGGTTGTCCCCTAGAGCCTCCAAAAGAAATGCATGCCTGCCAACACCTTGATTTTAGCCCAGTAAAATTGATTTAATATTTCTAATCTCCATAACTGTAAGATAATATATTTGAATTGTTTAAGCCCCTAAATCTGGGGGTCTGATTACCTCTGGTAATTTGTTTACAGCAGCAATAGAAATTAACACAACCTGTCAAAATTTGGATTTCCACGTTTTTTATGTCATCAATTCACCTCAAGAAATCTATCCTACAGAAAGACCAAATCACTTGATTACTGTAACTTCATATGAAGTCTCAAAATTGGGTGGTATATGTCCTCCAATGTTGTTCTCCAGTATTTCGTTACCTTCCCATGTAAATTTTGTCTTTCCATATAAACTTTAGAACGAGTTATTGGTTTCTACAAAAAAGTTTGTTGAGATTTTGATTAGAATCACAATGAATCAATGGATCAAACTAGAAAGAACTGACAGTCTATATCAATTCTTCTAATCTATGAACACAAAATATATTTCCATTTATTTAATTTCTTTTACCAGAATTTTATAGTTCTCCCATTAAAGTCCTACATATTTTTTTAGATTTATCACTAAACATCTCCATTTTTATGCTAATGTAAGTATTATTAGATTTTTGAATTCAATTTACAATTGCTCATTGCTAGTATGTAGGAAAGCAACTGATTTTGTATATAGCCTTGAATCTGATCATCTCGACATACTTGCTTATTAGTTTCAGAATTTTTTTTGTCACTTTTTGGGATTTTCTACATAGACAGTCATATTTTCTATGAATAAAGATGGCTTTTATTTCTTCCCTTCTAATCTTTAAGTCATTTATTTCATTTTTTTTTTTTATCCTTTGCAATCCCCAGGACTTCCAGGTATGTTGAAAAGGAGTGAGAAGAGGAGACATCCTTGTCTTGATCCTGATCTAAGAGGCCAAGAGTCTGGTCTCTGTATCACCACCAGTAACTAGTAGGTTAGCTATTGATTTTTATTTTCTCAGATATTTCTTTCCAACTTTAGGAATTATCCCTCTACTCTTAGTTAGATAACAGTTTTTTATCATTAACAAGTGTTAGAAGTTTTGAAATGCTTTATTTTGTATCATTGATCTTTTGTGTGTGTGTGTGTGTTATTTTTTTTATTAAAAAAATCTTTTTTCAACGTTTTTATTTATTTTTGGGACAGAGAGAGACAGAGCATGAACGGGGAAGGGGCAGAGAGAGAGGGAGACACAGAATCGGAAACAGGCTCCAGGCTCTGAGCCATCAGCCCAGAGACTGACGCGGGGCTCGAACTCACGGACCGCGAGATCGTGACCTGGCTGAAGTCGGACGCTTTAACCGACTGCGCCACCCAGGCGCCCCTGTTTTATTTCTTTTTAAGAGAGCGAAAGAGAGAGAGAGAGAGCACACAGGCGCGTGCACCAGTGGGGGAGGGGCAGAGAGAGAGGGAGACCCAGAATCTGAAGCAGGCTCCAGGCTCTGAGCTGTCAGCACAGACCCTGACATGAGGCTCGAACTCACAAACCTTGAGATCATGACCTGAGCCGAAGTCACACACTTAACTGACTGAGCCACCCAGGCGCCCTTTGTATCACTGATCTTTATTTGCGTCATTGCTCGTGTTATTTTTCTTCTTTAGTTTTTTTTTTAATAAGATAGATTACATCAATTTTCAAATACGACACTGGCCTGAATACCTAGAATAAATCCCACAGGGTCACGGTATAAAATTCTTTTTATACATTTTGGCTTTAATTTGCTAATCCTTAACACTTTGTGAAAGATTTTTGCATCTAGGTTTATAGTTTGCTGTTGATGTGTCTTCTGTACTTGATTTTGGTGTTGGCCAATATAATGCTATTCTAATAGCTGTTCCCTCTGCTTCTATTTTCTGGAAGGATTATGGAGGAGTGCCATTATTTCTTCTTTTAATTTATGGTGGAAATCACCAGTGAAATCATCTAGGCCAGGTGCTTTCTTTGTTGAAATATTAATAACTGATTTAATTATTTAATAAACATAAGACCTCTAAACGTTCAAATGAAAGGAAGGGTCACATACCTCTCATTTTAAATCAAAAGCTAGAAACAATTAAGCTTAGTGAGGAAGACATATTGAAAACAGAGATAAACCAAGAGCTAAGCCTCTTGCACCCAACAACTAGCCATGTCATGAATGCAAAGGAAAAGTTCTTGAAGTGATTCTTTTCGTGGAGTTGGGCAAAGTAAAGTGAAAATCTTCTGGAAAAGATTCACCATTCTGGATGCCATTAGACCATTCATGATTCACCATAAGAGGTCAAAATATCAACATGAACAGGAGTTTGGAAGAAATTGACTCCAACCCTCATGGCTGACTTTAGGGGGTAAAAAATTCAATAGAAGTGATTGCAGATGTGGCAGAAATAGTAAGAGAACTACAATTACAAGTGCAGCATGACGATGTGGCTGAATTGCTGTAATCTCACAATAAAACTCTGATGGATGAAGCCTTGCTTCTTATGGCTGAGCAAAGAAAGTGGTTTCTTGAGATAGGTTCTATTCCTGATGAAGATATTGTGAAGATGGTTGAAATGACCACAAAGGATTTAGAAGATTGTATAAACTTAGTTGATAAGGCAGCAGCAGGTTTAAGAAGATTGAATCTAATTTTGAAAGAAGTTCTACTGTGGGTAAAATCCTACTAAACAGAACTGCATACAAGGGAGAAATCATTCATGAAAGGGAGAGTCAAGGGATGCAGCAAAATTCATTGTTGTGTAAAGAAAAGACACAGACACATGAAAAGATGCTCGTTATCACTAATCATCAGGGAGTATAAATCAAAACCACAATGAGATGTCACCTCATATCTGTTGGAATGGCTAAAATCAAGAAGACAAGAGGGGCACCTGGGTGGCTCAGTCGGTTAAGCGTCCGACTTCGGTTCAGGTCATCTCGCGGTTCGTGAGCTCGAGCCCCGTGTCAGGTTCTATGCTGACAGCTCAGAGCCTGGAACCTGCTTCGGATTCTGTGTCTCCCTCTCTCTCTGCCCCTCCCCTGCTCATGCTCTGTCTCTCTCTGTCTCAAAAATAAATAAAACATTTTTTAAAAATTAAAAAAAAAAGACAGGAAACAAGCGTTGGCGAGGGTGTAGAGAAAAAGGAACCCTCGTGCACCATTGGTGGGAATGTAAATTGGTACACCACTATGGAAACCACATTGGAAGTTCCTCAAAAAATTCAAAATAGAAATGCCATATAATGCAATAATTCCACTGTTGGATATTCACCTAGGGAAAATGAAGACACTAACTGAAAAAGATATATGCACACCTATGTTTATTGTAGCTTCATTTACAATAGCCAAGCTATGGAAGCAATATAAGCGTCTATCAATAGACGGATGGATAAGGAAACTGTGGTATGTATATACACAATGGAATATTACATAGTCATTAAAAAATGAGGCCGTGCCATTTGAGACAACATGGATAGATCTAGATGGTATTATGCTAAGTGAAATAATTCAGACCGAAAAAGACAAATACCATATGATTCACTCAAAAATGACCAAACAAAAAGCTGTATCAGAACTATAAATAGAGACAACAGACTGATGGTTGCCGGAGGGGAGAGGAGCGGAAGTTGGGCAAAATAGGTGAAGGGAGAGGGAGATACAGGTCTCCAGGTATAGAATTGAGTAAGACATGGGGATAAAAAGTAGAGCATAAGGAATACGGTCAATAATATCATAATAGCAATGTAATGGGGCAGATGGCAGCTATACTCGTGGTGAATATCGCGACTCTATGAACTTGTCAGATCGCTAAGTTGTACACCTGAAACTAATGTTCCATTGTGTGTCCACTATACTCAACTAAAAGAACATCATGGTTGTGTAATTTTAAGAAATTGCCACAGCCACCCCAACCTTCAGTAGCCACCACCCTGATCAATCAGCAACCATCAACATCGAGGCAAGACCACCAGCAGAAAGATCACAACTCATTGAAAGTTCAGAGGATGGTTAGCATTTTCTAGCAATAAAATATTTTTTTAATTTTTTTAATGTGTATTTATTTTTGAGAGGGGGTGGAGGGACAGCGAGAGAGGGAGACACAGAATCTGAAGAAGGCTCCAGGCTCTGAGCTGTCAGCCCAGAGCCCGACGTGGGGCTCAAACCCACAAACCATGAGATCATGACCTGGTCTGAAGTTCAGCGCTTAACTGACTGAGCCACCTAGGCGCCCTTGCAGTAAAATATTTTTAATTCAGGTCTGTACTCTTGTTACATATATGCTTTACACACTTAATAGACTGTAGTATACTATAAACATAACTTTGATATGCACTGGGAAATTAAAAAATTCATTTGACTCTATTGCGATATTAACTTTAATGTAATGGTCTGCATTTGAACCTGCCCTATCTCCAAGGTATGCCTATTGATCTTAAAAGTTCTCATCACAAGAGGGGCTCCTGGGTGGCTCAGTTGGTTGAGCGTCCGACTTCGGCTCAGGTCATGATCTCACAGTTCAAGCCCCGCATCAGCCCTGCATCGGGCTCTGTGCTGACCGCTGGCTCAGAGCCTGGAGCCTGCTTCAGATTCTGTGTCTCCTGCTCTCTCTGCCCCTCCCCCGCTCACACTTTGTCTCACTCTTTTCTCAAAAATAAATAAATGTAAAAAAAATTTTTTTTAGGGGTGCCTGGTGGCGCAGTCGGTTAAGCGTCCGACTTCAGCCAGGTCACGATCTCGCGGTCTGGGAGTTCGAGCCCCGCGTCAGGCTCTGGGCTGATGGCTCGGAGCCTGGAGCCTGTTTCCGATTCTGTGTCTCCCTCTCTCTCTGCCCCTCCCCCGTTCATGCTCTGTCTCTCTCTGTCCCAAAAATAAATAAACGTTAAAAAAAAAAAATTAAAAAAAAAAATCACTGCCCTCCCTTCTCTCCTATTTAAAAAAAAAAAAAAATTTTTTTTAATAAAAAAAAGTTCTCATCACAAGAAAAAAAGTTTTGTAACCGGGCATGGTGATGAATATTAGCTAGACTTACTGTGGTGATTATTTCACAATATGTACAAATAACGACTCATTATGTTGCATACCTGAAACTAACATAATGTTATATGTTAATAATATCTCAACAAAAAATACATAAACATAAACATAACTCAGGTTATTTATTTCTCCTTGTGTGAGTTTTGGTAGTTTATTTCTTTCAATGAATTAGTCTATGTTCTCTAAGTTATCAGTTTGTAGTCATAGACTTGTTCATTATATTCCTATATCACTCTTTTTATCTCCACGAAAGTAGTAGTGATGACCTCTGTTTCAGTTTTGTTACTGGTAATTTGTGCCTTTTCTTTCTCTTTTTTCTTCATCAGTCTCACTGTAAGCTTATCATCTTGATCTTTTTGAATAACCAGTTTTGATACAGTAGATTTTTATTGTTTTCCTGTTTTCAATTTCATTGATTTCTGATCTAACTTTTTATATATATTTTTTCTGCTGCTTGCTGTGGATTTCTTTCATTTCTAGACTGTAATTTTTTTTTAACATTTATTTTTGAAGGAGAGAGAGACAGAGCATGAGTGGGGGAGGGGCAGAGAGAGAGGGAGACACAGAATCCGAAGCAGGCTCCAGGCTCTGAGCCATCAGCACAGAGCCCGATGTGGGGCTCAAACCCACGAACCGTGAAATCATGACCTGGGCCGAAGTCAGTCACTTAACCAGCCAGCCAGGAGCCCCAGACTGAGCCACCTAGTCACCCCGGATTTCTTAAAGTAGAAAATCAGGTTCCTAAACTTAGACCTGTATTGTTTTCTAATATACGTGTTTGATAAAATTATAAATTTCTAACCACTTCTTTAGCTATATCCTACACATTTTGATCTTATGTTTTTATTTTGCTTTAGTAAAAATATTTTAAATTTTATTTTGAGTCCTCTTCTTTGACCCATGTTTACATAAAAGCGTGCTGGCAATTCCGAAATATTTTGGGAATTTCCCAGCTATCTTTCTGTTATGGACTTTTAGCTTAATTCCACTGCGGTCCGAAAGCCTATTTTACATGATCTCTATTCTTTAAATTTGGTATGTTTTACAGCCCAGAATGCAGTCTATCTTGGTGAATCATATGAGTTTGAGAGAAATGTGTAGTCTTGCATTATTTGATGGAGTATTCTGTAAGTATCAATTAACTCAATGTGATTAAATAGTGCTTTTCAGGTCATCTGTCTCCTTACTGACATTCAGCCTACTGGATCTGTCAATCACTGATAGAAGAATATTGAAAACTTCAACAACAGTGGAGCATTTGTCTAGTTCTCCTTTTACTTGTATCAGTTTTCGCCTCGTGTTTTGACGCTGTGTTGTTAGTCACGTGAACACTTCGGACTGGTATGTCTTTAAAAATTGACTCCTTTATCATTATGCAAGGACACTCTGCTTCCCTGCTAATCCTCCTGGTCCGGAAGTGCATTTCCTCTGAAATTAACGTAGTTACTGAGGTTTTCATTAGCATGATATAGCTTTCTCCATTTCCTTTATTTTCAACTTTTATATTCAAAGTGAGTCTCTTATTAACAACTTATAATTTTTTTTTAATTCCCTTTACCTCTGTATTGTAAAAGGTGTGGTTAGACCATTTACATTTAAAGATTACTGAGGGGCACCTAGGTGGCTCAGTCAGTTGAGCGTCCGACTTTGGCTCAGGTCATGATCTCACAGCTCATGAGTTCGAGCCCCGTGTCGGGCTCTGTGCTGACAGCTCAGAACCTGGAGCCTGCTTTGGATTCTGTGTCTCCCTCTCTCTCTGCCCCTAACCCACTCGCATTCTGTCTCTGTCTCTCTCAAAAATAAATACACATTAAAAAAATAAGTGATTATTGATATAATTGGATTAATGTCTACGATGTTTGTAACTGTTTTCTATTCATGCATTTGTTCTTTGTTTTATGGCTTCTTTTTCTGACTTTTCTGGTATTAAGCATTTTTGTGTGACTCCATCCATCTCTTATCTTAGTATGTTACTTATCCTCCTCTTTTTAGCTGTTTCTAGTGATGCTCTAGAGTTACCAACATAAATGTTTTAATTTTTTTTAACATTTATTCATTTCTGAGAGACAGAGCATGAGTGGGGAAGGGGCAGAGAGAAAGGGGGACACAGAATCTGAAGCAGGCTCCAGGCTCCGAGCCGTCAGCACAGAGCCCACCACGGGGCTCGAACTCACGAACCGTGAGATCATGACCTGGGCCAAAGTCGGACGCTCAACCGACTGAGCCAACCAGGCGCCCCTAAATTTTTAGTCTAAGGCTTCCTTCAAATAGCACTATAACACATACTCCTCACATATAAAAAGTAACCCAAATACCTCCTTTCTCTCCCTTCTGAAATTATTGTCATTCATTTCACTTATCAATATGATATACTCACCCAATGTACTCTTACTCATTTATTTAAATAAATAATTATCACTTAGATCAATGGGGAATTTTAAAAAAAGGATTTTGTTCTGCCTTCGCTTATTTCTTCTCTGATGTTTTTTTTTTTCTTTTCATGTAGATCCAATTTTCTGACCTATATCATTTTTCTTCTACTTGAAGAACTTTTAACATCTCTTGCAATGAAAGCCCGCTGGTGATGAATTCTCTTATCTTTTTAAATTTTCGGAGTCCTTATTTCTTCTTCACTTTTGAAGAAGAATGTGTTGGATGGAGAATTCTAGGTAGTTTTTCTCTTTCAACCCTTTAAATATTTTACACAACTCCCTCCTACCTTGCATAGTTTCTGATCAGTTTGGTGTAATTCTTGTTCGTGCTTCTCCATATGTAAGAGGTTGTCCCCCCCTGGTTTCTTTCAAGATGTTCCTTTGTCTTTCCTCTTCTGCAGCTTGAATATGACATGCCTAGGAGTGCTTTATTTTTGGCACTTATCCTGCTTAGTGTACTCTGGGCATCTTGGATCTTTGATTTGTTGTCTATATTTTGGAAAGCCAGCAGCCATTATTTCTTCAAATATTTCCTCTGCTCCATTCTCTCTTCTCCTTTGGGTATTCCAACCATGCCTAAGTTACACCTTTTGAAATGGTCCCACATTCCTTGGATGCTCTATTCTGTTTTTTTCTTTTTCTTTATTCTTTGTTCTTTCTGAATTTTGGTTTGGGAAGTTTCTATTGACCTATCTTTAAGATCATTGATTCGTTCCTTTTTTTAAAAAAATTTATTTTAATGTTTATTTATTTTGGAAACAGAGAGAGACAGAGCATCATGGGGGAAGGGGAAGATTGAGAGAGAGACATATAATCCAAAGCAGGCTCCAGGCTCTGAGCTGTCAGCACCAAGCCTGACGCAGGGCTCGAACCCACAAACTGTGAGATCACGACCGGAGCCGAAGTCAGATGCTTAACCAACTGAGCCACCCGGGTGCCCTGAGATCGTTGATTCTTTCTTTAATTGTGTTGAATCCACTGATGAGTCCTTCAAAAACGTTCTTCAATTGTGTTACAATGCTTTTGATCTAACATTTTATTTTGTTTTTTCTTAGAGTTTCCATCTCTGTTTACATTACTCATCTGTTCTTTTGTGTTGTCTACGTGTACCAGTGGAATCCTTAACATATTACTCTTAGTTATTTTAAATTATTTAACATTTATTTATTATTGAGAGACAGAGTGAGACAGAGCATGAGCATGGGAGGGGCAGAGAAAGGAGGAGACATAGAATTTGAAGCGGGCTCCAGGCTCTGAGCTGTCAGCACAGAGCCCGACACGGGGCTCGAACTCACAAACCATGAGATCATGACCTGAGCTGAAGTCGGACGCTCAACCGACTGAGCCACCCAGGCGCCCCTCATAGTTATTTTAAATTTCATTTCTGATATTTACAACATCTTTGTAATCTGAGTCCGGTCCTGATGATTTCTTTGTATTTTGAGGCCATTTTTCCTGCCTTTGGCAAATATTATAATTTTCTCTTGAAAGCTGGACTTCATATGTTAGGTAATAGAAACTGAGGCAAATAGACCTTTGGTCTATTTGAGGATTTATATTAATTTGGCTAACCTTAGTTGTATTTCACGTTTTTCATAGCCAAAGGCATCAACTTTCTCTAGTGTTCTTGTTTTTGCCTCTCTGTTGACTTCGGATTTCCCTAAGTACTTCTCCTCGGGGAGAATCTAAGTCTTCCAGCCCTTCCTGCTATAATTTAATGTAATACTAGAGCTCTGTTACCGCGGTGATGAGCTGTGGGGGCGAGAGAAACATTCTACAGTCTTATAGTTAGGTCTCAGTCTCTCAGTGGGCCTGTGTCTCCAGTTGGTGGACTTTACAAGTGGCTCTTCAGTGATACGATACAGCTTTTCTTCCTCCCTGTTCTCCATTCTGTTCCCAGGCTACCACATTCCCAATCATTTTCTTTAAAGTCCTGATCCTTGTTTACTATGTTTGTTTGTTTGTTTTTTCTCCTATAACTGAGAAATGAGTTCTAGAGTGGCTAAAGTAGGGGGAACACCCTCATCCAACTAAGATATGCTTCTGGCAAGGTCTTCCTCTGGGGAACAGGCTTTTTTTTGTTCTTTAAGTTTGTATTTTAATTCCAGTGAGTGAACATACGGTGTTATATTGGGTTGAGGTATACAATAAAGTGAGTTCACGGGTCATACATCACCCTGGGGCCATCACAAGTACACTCCTTAATCCCCATTGCCTGTTTCACCCATTCCCTCCCTCCTTCCCCTCTGGTAACCATCAGGTTGCTCTCTAAAGTTAAGAGTCTGGAAAGCAGGCATTTGTTATGAAGAAGGCTGTGTGTGTGTGTGTGTGTGTGTGTGTGTGTTTCATAAGGATCGCTATTCTCTTCCCCCAGCCAGACCTTGGAAAAGATCTTCCTCAGATATTGAGGAGGAGAACCTGGTAGGCTTCATGGAGGTAAGGCCCACAAAAGTGTGGGAGACTCTCCGAGGATGTTGCCCCCCAGCATTATCTCTCTCTCTCTCTTATGTTAGTTCACCCTCAGCTTCCATCAATTCGTCATAATAGTCACTTAAGTGTCCTACTGGCTTGTGGCAAAAGAGATAAAGACAGCAGGGGCCCAGTGGTGTTGGAAACAAACACAGTAAACCTTGAGTGAAGAGTCCCACTGGGTGTGATGAAACACTAACGATAGGTCTGAGGCATGATAGACCTGTCTCCTGAAAACTTGAAAGGCAGAGGTTTTCTTATTTCAACTTTTTCTGTCTTCTAAGTGAAAACTTAATAGAAATATGGCAGAGAGGGTACAAGGAGTGCTCACATACAGTCTTCCAAATTAATCAATTGTTAACATTTAGGTAGATATATATAATTTTTTTTTTCTGGATCACTTGAGAAGAAGCGGGACACATCATGTTCTTTTACCTCTGTGTGTCGCCTTGGAAAAAATGATCTTACATAACCACATTATGATTTTCAAACTCAGGAGATGTAACACTGCTATCCCATACAACATCATTCTATAGTCCACAGGCCATAATCAGTTTTCGCCAATTGCTCCCGTGACAATGTCTAGCTGTTTTTTGGATTAGACGTTGCATTTAGTTGCCAGGTCGCTTTAATCACCTTTGGAAGGCAAGGGCTTTAAGTGAATGGGAGTCGTGGCGGGCTTGGGAGGATATTATTTCCGGGGAAGAGATGAGTAACGTGGAATGGAGAAACATACCTTGGAAGCTGCAAGATGGAGACCAAGAAAGAGAATAATAGTTGAAAATGTTTGACAATCATCAAAATCACAAACGAAAAAACACATCAATTCACACCAGTTATCACTGATTAAAGAAACTGTACCTTACCAACGGAAGCCGGTTCTTCTGATATAAGAAACGTAGAACACAACGAAACCCCTAAGTCCTATTTACATCCACCCATTACTGCTGTTTCAGAAAAATAGAAGACATTTAATGATGAAGAGAAAGGGGCGCTTGGGTGGTTCAGTCGGTTAAGCATCCGACTTGTGAGTTTGGCTCAGGTCATGATCTCAGGGTTCATGAGTTGGAGCCCCGCGTCAGGCTCTGTGCAGCCTTCTTGGGATTCTCTCTCCCTCCCTCTTTGTTCCTCCTCCACTTTGCTCTCTCTCTATCTTTCTGTCTCAAAATAAATAAACCTTAACTAAATAAATAAATAAATAAATAAGATGATATAAAAGTACTTGCAAAGTCACTATATGAAGAAAACTTTAAATGAGAAAAAAAATTGGCAGTTAATGTCAAGTCTCCCCTTAAAAATCAACCATAAAGCAGAGAAAAACTGTAATAAACACTCCAATACCCACTAAATACCTTCTATTTATTTATTTATGTATTTATTTGAGAGACAAAGAGAGCATGAGTGAGGGAGAAGGTCAAAGAGAGAGGGGGAGAGAAAGAATCCCAAACGGGCTCCAGGCTGAGTATGGAGCGAAACACGGGGCTCAATCCCATGACCCTGGGCTCACGACCCGAGTCAAAACCAAGAGTCATTCGCTGAGCTGACTGAGCCACCCAGGCACCCCTCAGCTAAATACGTTTTTCAAAAACTTTTTTCAAATAAAATAATTCTTTGAGGCAAATATTCAAAATCTCAATACTGAAATCAACGAGAAAAGGGTAGCATGAAAAGTGATCACGCAAATAGAAACTACTAGATCTTAAAAATAAATTAAAAATATAATCCAAGCCTTCAGGTAAAAGACCAAGTTACTGACAAAGGAAATAGAATTAACTTGTCAGACAACTTGATAACACCACACGCATCAAGACTAAAATGAAGAAAATATTTTTCAATGTCAAGGGGGAAAAAAGTGTGAAATACCTTTAGATATGGTTAAGTAGTCCTTTAAATATCAAAGGTAAAAAAAAAATACACTCGATAGGTTTAAGAGCTCAGAGAAGATTTTGTTTACAAACATTTACTGGGGAATTTTGTACATGACCACTTTCATTCCACCAAGGGTTTGAAGCTATTTTGGTGAAAAGACCGAGAGTGAGTGTTATTATATATGATTGGATATCTAAGATTAAGACAAGGTGAGCACAGGTGAAAAACGGCATTTAACGGATATGTTCTAACAAAGTGGGAATAATGCAACTAAAATAATGGGAGAAAAAAGGAAAGAGTACAATCAACTCATTTATTAGCCCTAGATTATCAGTGAGAATTAGCAAATATTACCTAAAGCTGAAAAGCCAAATAGTAACGACCTAAGAATGGATGTCATGATAAAGAAAAGTGAAGAGGGGAGCCTGGGTGGCTCAGGCTGTTGAGGGTCCGACTTCGGCTCAGGTCATGATCTCACGGTTTGTGGGTTCGAGCCCCCGCATCAGGTTCTGTGCTGACCTCTTGCTCAGAGCCTGGAGCCTGCTTCAGATTCTGTGTCTCCTTCTCTCTCTGCCCTTCCTCTGCTCACGTTTTCTCTCACCCTGTTTCTCAAAAATAAATAAATGTAAAAAAAATTAAAAAAAAAAAAGTGAAGACTAGAACAAAAACAAAGCCATCCAACATTCAGAAAAAAAAAAAAAATTAAGCAAAAAAAAAAAAAAAATTTAAGCAAAGAACATAGACCAAATAGAGAAAAAGAAAAGTAAATATGATCTAAAGTTTCATGCTGGAAAAAAAAAAGAAAATATGCATTTGCTTATGCTTGCAAAAAGAAACAGGATAAATCAGAAATTAAGGGGAAAAGTTATTTATAAATGTGACTGAGGACAACTTGAAAAGGATAAATATGAGAGTGACATATTTTAAGTCTCAAAACCTATAAATATTTTATCTGCTCAAAATTAAAGCGTAAAGAACAAGTAAGAAGATCTAAAACTTGACCATAAATAGAAATATAATGTAAATCTCTATAAAATTAATAACAAAAACACATAAAAAATTAAATAATAATTTTAAACACAGTATCCTATATAATTTTTGTGGGATATATCCTACAGGCAAAAGAACTCTAAGGAAATCTTAACTTTATCTGTTAGGGTTGGGACTGATAGTGTATTAGTATGTCAATCCTGAACCTTTCTTTTTTTTTTTTGGTGTATTACCAGATAAAGCAGATAAGCAAATATAGTCATGTTTCAGGGAATCAGGGTCTCACTGTATTTAGAGGGATACAAACATATGGAATGAAAGTTTCCCTCCCAACAGACAGAGTAACTGGTATCGAACTAACCCTCTTACAACTGAAACAACATAAAGACAAACGTGAACAATATATGTGAGATACTTTTTTCAAACATGGAAACTGGGTAGTGAAAGACTATTCTCATGAGAGAAAGGTAACGTGTGAATTGTGTGGCAGGATCTCACTTGGCCGGACCTGGGAACAATTTCTTAAGCCAGCCACGGTGAGCTGGAGTCCAAGCAGAGCATGGCAACCTCACTCAGCAGAGGTCAGAATTCAGGGAAGCCCACATGGTCAGGATCTTCAGGACAAGGCACTGGTGAAGAGGGGAGGGAGTTGTGTAGATGAGATCTGAGAAGTCCCTGTTTGGGGTTCCTGTAAGTCCTTGACTGTCGTAGACTCTAAGACTATAGACACTAGACTCTAAGACCATAGACGCTAGACTCTAAGACCATAGACGCTAGACTCTAAGACTATAGACAGCTTAGAGTCTGTAGACTCTTCGGGTTCTAAACAGAACACAGACAAAGACGAAACACTTCCGGCAGAATGAGGAGACCTTCACTTCTACTTGACAACCCCCCAGGATTCCAGCTGAGAAGCCAGAGGGCACACCTAGAGTAAATCCAATCCAGACCTGCCTCTGCAAAATCAAAAGCCAAGCGCTGACACACCCATTGAAAAGACAAAGTTTGGAGGGGCTTGGAAAAAAACTTTAGCACAGAATAGAGCTGTCCTAAGAAAGTGTAAAGCCAAACACACAATTTCAGGGTGATGAGCCTGATAAAAATCGACATGTTTCAGAAGAAAGTAACAGGATCCCCAGAGGTTCTATACGGTAACATCAATGATACTTCATTAAAAACTATTAGACATATGAAAAATAATTTTAAAATAACTTTGTAAAAAAAAAACAGGAAAGGAGTGCCTGGGTGAGTCAGTTGGTTAAGCGTCCAACTTCGACTCAGGTCATGAGCTCACGGTTCATGAGTTCAAGCCCCACGTCAGGCTCTGTGCTGACAGCTCAGAGCCTGGAGCCGGCTTCCGATTCCGTGTCTCCCTCTCTTTCTGCCCTTCCCCCACTCGCACTCCGTCTCTCTCTGCCTCTCAAAAATGAATAAACATTAAAAAAAATTTTACAAACAACAACAGGAGAATATGATCCAAGTCCAGGAAAATGCAGTCAATAAACTGATCCTCTAGGAGTCCAGACGTTGAACTTATCAGAGAAACATTTTAAAGCAGATATTTTGAGTGTGTCCAAAAGACTAAAGAAAAATATTTTCCTCTCATTATTTTAAGATATAGTTTCAATGAGAAAAGACATGAGATGTCTCAAAATAGAAACTACGAAAACAGACATTTTTGAACTGCAAAATTCAACAACTGAACTGAGAAATCGCTAGATTGAGTTACCAATATATGTCAGATGGCAGAAGAGTCAATGTACTTGTAGATACAGCAATAGAAATTAACCAGTCTGAAAAACTGGAAAAAAAAAAGATGGCAGAAAAATAGAAAAGCTTCAGAGACTTGTGGGACAATATCAGACAGGCAAACATATATATGATAGGAGTCTGAGAAGGAGGAGAGAATGAGACTTTTCACCAGAAACATCAAAGGCCAGAACACACTGGAACCATATCTGAAGAGTGCTAAAAGAAAGAGATAGCATTCAACAGCAAAGGAAATATAAATTACCAAGAATCGTATAAACGATGCTCAAATTTGTGAGTAATCAAGAAAAGAAAATTAGCATTACAAGAGATACTAATGAGATCTGTGTATTGGCAAAAATGAACAAGTTTGAGTGTCCCCAAAGTTGATGAGGGTGTAGGGTTCATAAAGTGACCAGCCTTTTGTAAAAGTCACTTGACATTACATTATAAAACTGAATATGTGTAAATTGTATTTTCTAACAATTACATTCCCTCTTGTTAACCCACTGTTCCCTCATTAACAACAGAAAACAATACTTTCGTTGCAGCACTGTTCATGATAGCAAAACTAGGAAACCATATCAATAGGAAACACCTACCCAGAGTGGAGAAAATAAGTAAATGGTGTCAATATTCACGTAGTGGAATACTACACTGCATAAAAAATATATAAAATCAACAAGACTGTTGAATCTCAGACACACGACACTGTGTGATAAAAGCTGTCCACAGATTACATATACCATGTGTGTAAAACTAAGATTCAACAGTATTAACAACAAAACTCTAAGACTATTGCAAAATTCAAAGATAATCAAAACTAATCAATGTGTGATTTAGAGAATATGTATATAATATATATGATATGATATATGTTATATATTATAATATTATATGATATTGTTATATTACATATTATCTAATTATCCACAATATACAGATTATAGTACAAATAATCTATTGGGTATGTTATTATATATTATATAATGTATATTATATATTATGTATATAATAACACTAATATTTAATAAGCAGACAAACAATAAATACAAAATGTATAATAAGGATTATTTTGAGAGATGATAGGAATAGCATAGAGAACAAGCAAAAAGGATTCAATTGCTTCAGTTACTAGTGCTATTTTACCTCTTAACCGGAGTGGTGGGTACATGCCTGTTATTTTATATACTTTATATCCTACATACATACTACATACAATCTTTTATACATATGGAATAATTATAAGTCATGCCAATTAATGTGAAGGAGGAATATTTTAAATATTCCACTTAAAGAAGAGTAAAGGCAGCAACGAAGACACAAACCTACACTTCTACACAGGAAGAGGATCCCAGTGCCACCTACTGGACCAGACACATTACTTCCATGGTTGGATGATGGGAAGTAGGGATGGGGATGCCCCAGAATGCCAACACGTATCAGCCAATGACATGTAAATGTTGTATAGACAAAAAGTAACCTATGGGGACACCTGGGTGGCCTGGTCAGTCAAGAATCCAAATCTTGATTTCGGCTCAGGTCATGATCTCATGGTTTATGAGATTGAGCCCCACATCAGGCTCTGCACTGACAGTGTGCAGCGTGCCTGGGATTCTCTCTCTCCTGTCTCTCTCTCTGCCCCCACCGCCAACTCATGCTCTCTCTCTCTCAACATAAATAAACATTTTTTAAAAAATAAATAAAAGTAAGCTATGCACATCATTAGTAAAGAAATTTGTAAGTTAATGTAATGAAGAATAATTTATACAAAAGCAATTGTTTAACGATTTAACGGTCATTTCAAATTCACACATTGGCTGTGTAATTTTGCCTAAGAATAAGATTGTCTTATTCCTTTTTAGGAAAAAGAGTCTTATGACATTGTAAAATGTCTCAATAATAGAATAATTTATTAAAGGAAATGCAGTTCTGTTACCTGTACTGTACCAAGAAATAAGCAAACACAGAGTTACCTGGCAGAGTCTTCAGGAGATCTACATTAATCTGATTTCCAGAATTATAATATTATAGGATTCAAATTTCAGTTTCAAGAAAAAAATCAGAAGGCATGCAGGAAAGAATTGCCCATTCAAAATAAAATAAATAAATTGGTAAATCAACAGAATGTGTACCTGAGGAAAACCAAATGGTAGTCTTCCTGGACAGAGGCTCCATAACAATTGTCTTAAAAATGTTGAAATGGCTAAAGAAAGACATGAACAAAGACAGAAAGATAATGTATGAACAAAATTACATCAATAAAGACAGAGATTATAAAATGGAGCCAAGAAGGAATTACGGTACTGAAAACACATTAATTGAAATGAAAAATACACTAGAGGGACTCAAGAGCTAATTTGAGCAAACAGAAGAAAGAATCCACAAACATGAAGATAGGACAATTGAAATTATTGAGCTTGAGGAACACAAAGAAAAAACAATGAAGAAAAGTGAACAGAGCTTAACAGACCTTCAGATACCATCAAGCCAACTAACATAGGCACGGTGGGAATACAAGAAAGAGAAGAGAGAGAAATGAGCAGGAAGACTTTTTCAAGAAAATGGCTGAAAAAATTCCCAAAGTTGATACAAATCCAAGAAGTTCAATTCCAAGTAAAATAAAGCCAGAGACTCACACCATGACACATTATGATCGAATTGTCAAAATAAAGGCAAAGAGAAAATCTTGAAAACAGTAAGAAATGAATCACCATATGTAAATGATTCTTAACAAGACTGTCAGCAGATATTTCAACAGAAACCTTGGAGGCCAGAAGTAGCATGGTGATATATTCAAAGATCTGAGAGAAAAACACTTGTCAACCAAGAATCTTACATCTGGCAGTGACTTTCAAAAATGAGGGAGAAATTGGGATATTCCCAGAGAAACAAAAGTTAACACTAAAGACATTTGTTGCCAGTAGACCTCTCCTACAAGAAATGCTAAAGGGAATCCTCCCAGTTGAAATAAAAATTTGGTGCTATAACTCAAAGCTATGTAGAAGAATAAAGATCTCCAGTAAGGGTAAATGCATGAGCAACTATGGAAGTTAGTGTTATTGCAATATTGCTCTGTAACTCCACTTTTTATCTTCTACATGATTTATAAAACAAATGCATAAAAAAGCATTATTAATCTATTTTACCGGGCACACAGTGTATTAAGATAAACTCTGTGACATCGATAACAAAAGAGAATGGAGCTATACGAAGTTTTTGTATGTTACTGAAGTTATGTTGGTAAAAATTTAAATTATATTATTATAACTTTAAGATGTTGTATTAGCTTGCTCAGCATGCCATAACAAAATGCCACAGACTGGATGATTAAATAACAGAAATTTAATTTCTTAATTTCTGGAGCCTGGAAGTTCAAAATCAAGGTGCCATCAGAGTTGGTTTCTAGTGAGACTTCTATTCCTGGCTTATAGATTACTTTCTTGCTGAATCTCCACATGACCTCTTCTCTGTATAGGCTAAAAGAGATCTCTGGTGTCTTTTCCTCCTCTTACAAAAACATCAGTTTTATCAGATTAGGGCCCCATCCTAGTGACCTCATTTAACCTTAATTACCTCCCGAAGGGCCCTATCTTCAAACACAGTTACACTAGAGATTAAATCTCCAACATGCAAACTTAGGGGGGACATAATTCAATCCATAACAGACTTTAAATATAATTCTCGTGGTAACCACAAAGAAAATATGAATCTCTGCAGAAGAAAATGAGAAGAGAATCAAAATGTTTCACAACAGAAAAAATTACTTAACACAAAAGAAGACAGAAATGAATAAAATGAGGGACAAAAAAAGCTCTAAAACATACAGAAAATAAAGAGCATATGGGAAAAATAAGTCCCTCCCTTACCAGTAATTACATAAATGTAAATAAATTAAATTCTCTAATCAAAACACAAAGATTGAACTTTATTGAAATTAAGAACTTTTGTTCATCAAAGGACACTATTAAGAAAGTGAAGCGACAGGGGCGCCTGGGTGGCTCAGTCGGTTGAGCATCTGACTTCGGCTCAGGTCACTATCTCGCGGTCCATGAGTTCGAGCCCCGCGTCGGGCTCTGGGCTGATGGCTCAGAGCCTGGAGCCTACTTCCGATTCTGTGTCTCCCTCTCTCTCTGCCCCTCCCCTGTTCATGCTCTATCTCTCTCTGTCTCAAAAATAAATAAATGTTAAAAAAAAAATTTTTTTTTTAAAAAAAGAAAGTGAAACGACAACCTACAGAAAGGGTGAAAATGTTCGCATGTAATCTATATGACCAGGGATTAGTATCCAGAATAAATAACTCCTAAAACTGAACGACAAAAACCAAACAACGTTATTCAAAAATTCGTAAAAATTCGAATAGACATTTCTTCAAAGAAGACATACAAATGGCCAAAAAAAAAAAAAAAAAAAAAAAACACGAAAAGATGTTCCTCATCATTGGCCATTAGAGCAATGCAAATCAAATCTACGGTGAGATACCACATCATGGGTATTACGATGGCTGTAATTAAGAAAAAAAACAAAACCAAAAAAATAACAAGTAAGGGTAGAGATAATGTTGAGGGGCACACAGCATTGTGAATGTATTGACTGTACAATGGCAAATGGTGAAAATGATACCTATTATGTTAGGTATATTTTACCATAATAATATAATTGATTAGAAAGGAAGACACATGGCAGGGTAACAGATAGGTAACACAATCGATGCAGTCTGTTGACGAGGATGATAAATTCTTCCAGACACCATGCTCTTTAAGACCAATGGCAACGTATCTTATGGTAGGACTTCAAAGAAATACAGGGGTCACTGAGCTCATGGCTCTATGTTTTTTAGACTGTCACAAATCTAATTGGCTCAGACAGGTTGTCTCTACCCAATATTTATAATCCTAGTCCATGGCAGTTTCATGAAGCAAAGACTGAGTCATAGGCTGTTGGAGAGATGACATTTGAGACAGTAACACGAGGGGTGGCCATCGCAATAAAGTTTAAAGGATGTAAGTACACAATAGAACCATGTCATTCGAAACCTGAAGAACTGGCCGTGCCGTTGGATTTAATCTGGACATTTTGCCGATGATAAAATTGAAGCACGACCAAATTTTTATTTTCTGTGTCAGGTCAAACAGATTTTTCTAGCGGAACTCTGTTTCCTGACTTCTAATTTGCCACGCTGATCTAATTTTTATTAACCCAGATGCCATGGATTCAACAGTTTTGAGAGCGAAGCGCTGTGTGGTCTTTTGACAACATAAAATCTGCAACTTGAAAAGGCAGAATGACACTTAAATTAAAACTAATTAAAATTAAACCCCACTGAGTTTCAAAGAGACCACGTCCGTCCATAAAAGCACCTTGGGTCAGAGTAAAGGCTGTCACAGCCATGAGCACTACACTATCACCGGAACTCGCCTAGCCATCTCTGACTCCCAACTGCTCCTTACTCCTGGTTTTCCTGATTACTCCATTACCCCTCCCGTTGGCTCTATAGCTTGCTTATCTAGCATCTGTGGTTAACTAGCAAATCCCGCCTTTACTGCAGCATATCATTCCCACCCCGTTCATGTCCCACAATATGATTTTGTTATTTGCTCTGTAAGCCTGTGGGCCACATGGATAAGAGGCCACGCACGCTTGGGTTACCTGGGACTGATCACCCCTCTTCCAGGGCTGCCAGAGGTTGCTGACAATGTTAGAAGACACATTAAAGGTCACCCAGTTTGAAGATACAACCAGTGGGTGGCTCCGTGGGGTAAGCGTCCAACTCTTGATTTCGGCTCAGGTCATGATCTCAAGGTTTTTGAGTTCGAGCCTCATATCCAGCTCCACACTGACAGTGTAGAGCCTGCCTGGGATCCTCTCTCTCTCTCTCTCAAAAATAGAAAAGTAAGCTTTAAAAAAGACTACAACCAGTGTCCAATTTTACCCTAAATCTTCAATAATAGCGTCATAGCCCAGCATCTTGTAACTGGACTGGCTATTGGTAGCTGTTCGAGGATATTTTCTCATGTTTAAACAACCTGTGTTTGTGTCCCTTGGAACAAAACAAAATTTGCCTGTTCCATCTTCTACGTGGTACCTTCAAATATTTTATTTTATTTTATTTTATTTTATTTTATTTTATTTTATTTTCAAATGTTTACTTATTCTTTATTTACTTAACATGTATTCATTTTTGAGAGACAGAGACAGACTGAGTGGGGGAGGGGCAGAGAGACGGAGACACAGAATCCGAAGCAGGCTCCTGGCCCCGAACTGTCAGCACAGAGCCCGATGCGGGGCTCGAACCCACGAACCGTGGGATCATGACCCGAGCTGAAGTCGGCCGCTTAACTGACTGAACCACCCAGGTGCCCTCAAATGTTTATTTATTTGAGAGAGAGAGAGAGAGAGAGAGAGACCATGCACAGGCAGAGAAAGGGCAGAGGGAGAGGGGGAGACACAGAATCCGAAGCAGGCTCCAGGTTCTGAGCTGTCAGCACAGAGCCCAACACGGGGCTTGAACTCAGGAACCGTGAGATCGTGACCTGAGCCGAAGTCGGACGCTCAACCGACTGAGCCACCCAGGTGCCCCTACACCTTCAAATATTCTAAAAGATTTTACAATTCCTTCCTTCCCTCTAAATCCACTGCTCCCCCTTCTGAGATACAGAGCAATCCAAAACCCTTCAGAAATTTATAGAATGACTTTTTTGAATTCCTAACACACCTGCCACTCTCTCAAAACACTGTCCAGTCTTCCATGTGCCTCTTCAGGTGTGATATGCAGGATGAGGACTTGTATTAGCTACAGCTCCTGAGAGGAGAAGGAGTAAGATCGTCTGGGTTTCAGGGGCAGCCTCTCAGCCCACTTCTCCCCCCTCCTGCTGCCTCCTGCGTCTTGCTCCCTTTGCACCCTCATCCTTTTCCAGAGGCTGCAATGCTTTCTCTTCCCTACGTGGCTGGAACTCATCCTACCCTGGACGAGCTTCTCTCTCCTTTCACGGAACTCCAATGTTCCAGTCCCTGCCGCCTGTCTTTCTCCTTTGGGGAAGGAAGAGGGTAACTCCAGTTTTTCCAGTAAACTTCAATGGAGATGTTTCCCCAGCCTTCTGAGTGTGGTGACTAGCTTGTAATGCATGCGCATACAGCTGATCATGAATTCTCTACCCCAGAAGACAAGTTTAGCATATCTCCGGAAGGCCGCTGAAAGTTGCGGTGTTTTATGATGACCACCTACACGCTAGGGTTCTTCTAAAACTAGGGCCTGCCTAAAGTGCCTCATCCACACCTCGCGGTCCTGGTTGTACATAAGAATTACCTGTGGAGTTTCTTTTAACTATAGATGGCCCCTCTCCCACGGATTCTGATTCAGTAAGTAAGGAACAGTAAGTTATTGCCGTTGTGGATGTAGGTGTTTCTGAGCTCGCTGATTTTTTTTATCTAAGGCTGGAATTGAGAACAACGCTCAAAGCTCGGAAGTCTGGTTCAATATCTATTTAGTAGTGTGATGTGGCAAGTTGCTTAAGGAAATGTAGGTTTCAGCTTCTCGCCTATGAGCTGAATGTGATGACACGAATTACTATGATGCACGTAAAACATTTAGCACCATATTTGGCATAAAATTAATATTTGATTCTCAGCAAATTCTATCATTGCAAAGAAATGCTTACTCACCCTGTCTGTTCTACCTTCAACACCCCCCTCACTCAGAGTCAAAGGCTCCCAAATGTAAGTATCTCATACTCTCAATTATGATACTTTTCATATAAAGTGGGATGTAAAGGGGCTCCTGGGTGGCTCAGTCGGTTGAGCGTCCGACTTCGGCTCAGGTCATGATCTCGCGGTCCGTGAGTTCAAGCCCCGCGTCAGGCTCTGTGCTGACAGCTCAGAGCCTGGAGCCTGCTTCGGATTCTGCGTCTCCCCCTCTCTGTGCCCCTCCCCTGCTCACGCTCTGTCTCTGTCTCAAAAATAAATAAAAACATTAAAAAAAATTTAAAAAAAAAAGTGGGATGTAAAGATCCTCTGAAGAAATACTCCTCCGGGAATTTTGAGCCAAACCAATATTCCTGAAATGTTTAGCCCTGACAAATATTTTTAATAACTATTCAAACTTATTTACCTATGATCTTTACCAAGAACCCTCAGTAGATGATGTAAAATGACCGACAACAAAATCATCCATAAAATGATCCTTCACCTAAAGGACCAATTCAGTAGCTGGGGGATGGAACGCTATTGAAATATAACCTATAAGCTGTTGGGAATTTTCATTTCTTTCGGGTGGTTTTATTTTTTGTGTCTTTACCAAAGAGACACAAAGAAGGCAGAGGAAAAAGAACCCTGTATTCTAATTGCAAATCCATCACACAAATTATTGGCAGTTTCTCTTTTGCTAGATGAGCTAATGTAATTTTCAAAACTCCCAACTGAGCTAATGTGATTACGCTCAGTTCCCATTAACCGGGGGTCAGCCTGGGCTGGCTGGGTCAGGCCCCGACCTACCACAAGCTGGGTCGATAACGGAACAAGGGACGGCAACTGCTCGATAATGACAGTGTCCCAGTCATCAGAACGCACGTAGAAAGGCAAAGCTGTGTTGACACTGCTTTGGTCACTCACAGAATGTCCAGAGGGACAAATATACACATCCCGAAGACAGAAATCCTGTCTTACCAGAGCTACAAAAACCTCAGAGTTCAACCCCCTTTGATGCACGTGAGGAAGCTGGGGCCCAGAGAGGAGAGACCACTTACTGTAGGTCCAGACTGTGGTATGACCTGTGCCATGCACCGCCCCATTTCAGATGACTTCCTAGCAAAACTGTAGCTGGGTCCAGCGAGGGGTCATCTGAAAGGGCACTGCCCATAAAATACGTTACGGCTATCAAGGACGTGTTCCTTCCATCCTCCCCACGAAAGAGAGGAGACTCATAAACAGCCTCAACTGAAGATTTACTTGCGATAGTTTTCAAGTGATTAACATGTTAAACTTTTTCTCTGAATGGTTTATTATTCCCTGTGCCATGTTACTGCTTCTCACGTGTCTCAAGAACATAAAAATATCGGAGGCCCGGGGTGGCTCAGTCAGTGGAGTGGCTGGGCGTCCGACTGCCACGCGGGTCTGGATCTTACATTCGTGGGTTTGAGCCCCGCATCAGCTCTGTGCTGACAGCTCAGAGCCTGGAACCTGCTTTGGATTCTATGTCTCCCTCTCTCCCTGCCCCTCCCCTGCTGACGCTCTGTCTCTCTCTGCCTCTCTGTCTCTCTCTGTCTCAAAAAATAAAATAAAACGTTAAAAATGCAATTTAAAAAGACCATGAAAGTATTCCATGCTATAGAAATTCATCTGTTCCCAAACCGAGATGGGCAAGCCCAGTTCCCCCTTCCCCGATGGCAAGCTTCTGGGGATAAAAGGAGCTTTGTCCAAAGAGGATCTTTACAAAAATCATTTGCATTGACTGGTTAAACTGTAAAACACTTGCCCCAAAGGTATTTTGAATACCTTACACTACATATATACCACACTAAGATTCATTGCTTTGTCCTCAATACACCAAAATTAACTTCTCTCACACCTCTCTTTTCCTCTCCCTTTCCCTTCCCTGCAACTTTCTTTTCTCTCTTCCCTCCTACTTTCCTTTCCCCAGACTTCCCCATACCTCTTTGTGTGTGTTTCTCTCCCTGTCTATCTCAAAATTGCTTCCCATTTTGTCTTCAATTAGCTAATATATATACCCACCTATAAGTCAATTTCATCACTAATCCATGGCGAGCATTACTGCAGAAATAAATCCAAAATAAAGTTATTAACTGTTATAACTTGCATATAGGAAACTGAGTAAAAATGAATCAAAGAATCATATATTCGTGGTGAACTTATATCCACAAAACCTAACCAGAGTAGGGGACTTGAGAGAAAAATCATTGCCATCGGAGAAAACCCGCAGTGGCAGAAGGCCAGGGTGAATAGCATTTGATTGATGAATCAGATATTAGTCTTAAAATTCTAATTGGAGAGAATTGATCTTGAAAAAATTGAATTTCCGAAATAAAAATGAAAATGGGAACATTGGAAGTGGTGTCACTGCTCTTTAAAAAAAAAACTCAACCACTGAATTAAATTGATTTAATACAATTTACTAGTGTCTTAAAATTTTATCTGTGGCATCATTGTGACCAAAGTGCTTGCACGAAAAGGGCTAAGTCAAAATATTCTGGACCCCAGAAATAAGTGCCAGTGATGACAAAGGCTAAGTCTTGTCTAATGGTTAACTCCACAGTGTCCGTTACTGTGGACATACATAATAACATTACCTTCCATAATAAGCGTATTTGAACTTTTAAAAGTACCACTAGCATGCTATGCTCCAGAAACTGGTACCCACCTCTGAAGGCAGGATTTCAATCATGACTGAGGTACACAAGTAAGTCCACAGACTGAAGTATACAATTCAGCGCTTTGAATTTTGTACGTCCCTTGTAAAGTAAAACTTATAATGATTCCCCGAAATTGCAGTTAGTTTACATCACTTTATAGTAATAGGCAGCAGGCTAGTGTCTCAACATTGTCCCTGCCTCAATGCCGAATTATTGAGAAGGCATCATTCCATATCCTTGATCAAAGCAACAGCAAAACTGGAAGAACTCGTATCTACAAGGAGATACACAGGGACCAGTTCAAAGCTATCTACCCTTCAGCTGTGGCTTCTCTGGAAAATGGCTTAGGTAGATGGACAGTTGATGCCTATGGTGAGCGTATATGTATACATAAATATATGTGTATTAAATTAAACATAGAATATACAGAGAGGATATTTTACGTATATATAAAATGCATCATGCGTGTAACTGACATACACATAGCTCTATATATACACACTTTGAGGTGATCAACCAACCAAAGGGGATTCTGAGAGAGCGGACTTTTCAGGCACGGGTAGCAGCATGCTCCGAGTTCCTTAGGTAAAAAAGCACTAAACACAATCCACGGAGGAAGCTTCTAATGGTACTGAGTATCTGAAACGTGGGAGACAAAGCTGGTGACTTCCACATACCCAAGTGAACGTAATGGGTTTCAGTGAATCGCTGGTTGATCATTTTTCCTCCCGTTGTTGTAAGCTCACAGCCTAACATAACAGCAGCTACTTTATCCCTGGTAAAAATGCAATATTGAGAATTTCCTACTCAGTTATGCATAGGATCCAATACCAATAAAGTCAGAGGTAACAGAGGGAAAGAAGTGTGTGTATGAAGATAAATGGCTTAGATTGGGGGAGGAAGAAAAACATTCACCCATGAATGGCCCCAGGCAAAACGGCCACAGTCAAAAAATTTGTTTCCAGCTGCCCTTAATCTCTGCCTTTGTTAGATTTCCTTTTCTACCCCAGCTCTATCTATCTCTCTACCTCGGTGCTCTCAGACCTTTATCAGGGTCACCTTTATGCCTCATTCCCAGTTTTACATGTTAAAACTGGATATTTTCATGCTGAAGTATCTAGAAGTCAGGGTACAAATGGATGCAATTTGCTTTAAAAAGCATCCAAAACACAAAACAGATTAATGTGTGGGTGGAGGGATGGATAGCTGGATAGATGTGTGATAAAGCCAGGAACAGCCAAATGTTAACAGTAGAATCCAAGGATGGGAGGAAAGGTGTATATACTTTGCTGTGGGTATGAAACCTTTCCTAATAAAATATTGGAAAAACTGTAGGCCTATGGGAATCTCCTCAGTTTTGCTCCTGAGTCCTTTTGACATGAACCTAGTGCCTTCAATAGCTTGTTTGCTATTTGTTAAGACAAGATGTTTTCAGGTTCATCTTGTTTATTTCTTGTCCCGACCTAAAAACAGACAATTTAGTAGGAAACAATATTTCAAGACAACAATCCTAGCACTAGAGACACTGAATTTGATTGGGCTGGACATTTTTTTATGGGCCTTTACAGAGGACAGAGCTAGGACAGAGCTAGGAAGAAGGATGGGGTGGCGGGGGCGTGGAGTGTCAAAGAGAGGGACAGAGAGAGAGGTTTTTTTTTTTAAGTAAGTTCATATTGATGAATCCTTGCCAAATGAATATTGCAGGGATTTTCCTTGCCTTGTCTTATATTGCTTCTGTATTTTCTTTCATTCACAGTAAGAATCTTGTACTTCAAGGCACAGAACATGATAGAATTAGAATACCCCACAGTTCTTTGTTCAACCCCACATTATACAAAAATGATCTCAAAAAGATAATACTAATGTTAGTATTGTCGTTATTTAAGCCAATTAAATTTTTTTGCATATTCTTTCCCTACTCCTTTCATTTTTCAAAGTTGTAATTTATCAACATTATCAGAGCATGTAGCCATTATATGATAAGCTCTCTCTCTTTTACTCATGTAGTCCTCTTTCTAAGGGCAATATGTCAAATGATGAATGATAAGCATAAAACAACTAGATGTTTAGTCCTAAAGTTGACATTATTTGTTTTCATCCAGAACATTTCCAGTAGATTCCTCAAAAAACAGCTCATGGAAACAATGTTGCTTTAGTTTTTGCATGTTAATTACAGTGTGTCCTCTATAACTGAAAACTGAGGTTCCCTGGATACAAAATCCTTAACTCACATTTTTCTTCTCTGAATATCTTAAATATATTACTCCATTTTCTCCTGGCATAAAAGATCACAATGGAAAAGTCTGATGAAGTCTAAAGAGTCTCCTTAAATATCATATTTTTTATGATATTTGCTTAGCTCTCCACAGATTATTTACTTAGATCTCCACAGATCTCTTAAGATCTCTTAAATCCCCTCAGGATTTGTGTTTGTTTATCTCTAACGTCAAGTAATTTTACTAGAATAAGTCTTGGTATTATCATTCCAGATCTATATCTTCAGGTCCACGGTATGTTCTTTCCATTTGAGCATCAATAAAAATTAAAAAAAAAAAAAACAATGCATTTAAGCCCATAAAATTATATTTAAAACCAGAAGTTTATAATGATATAAAAAAATCAATTAGAAAAAATCAATCGGTCACCCTTGGAGGAAGACAGGGAACCAACTCATTAGCTTAAAAACCTGGTAAAGGGAAAGAAGCAAGCATTGATCCTGCCTTTTCCACACAAACCCTGGGTAACCAAAGAGTAAGTCAGAGAAACATCTACTCATAAAAATATTTTTAACTAATAAATTGTTAGACAAAAAGATCGAAAACAAAGAGATTGAAACAGAACACCACCATCCCACATGAAAGCAGTTTTAGTTTAGATTCCGAATCTCTTATGCTGCACTTGAGGTTGGCGGCATGTCATTTAATAAATTTGTAGTCATCAGTTCTCTTAATTGATTAGCCACTGATGTGAAACAGGGAGGACAGGACAGTTGTGGATAAAAGAATATACTGGCTTCCTTCAGGAAGGCCATGCTATCCAAAATAATCTTGCAATGTTTTTGAAGCCTTATTTAGAGAACATATGAATTGAGAAGAGGTCCGTCCACAACGCCGGCAACATTCCAGCATGTCACATAGACACCCTTAACATGGATTTCACCCTAAATATAGCTGGCTGCAATGCTGTAAAAATAAACATTAACAGGACCCCCTGTGGGCAAGAGCTGGAATTTCCTGGGAGTTATCACGTGCCACACTGGACTAACGCATTTGATTGTCGCAACAAACCTCCGAGGCATCCTGTTATTTTCCCAGTTATAAATAAATTGCACATTTCTCCCAGGTCTAGCCTATCCCTGAATCAGTTCCACTTTAGCATCAGTAAGACTCGTAAGAATCTGGAAAGACTCATAAGACTCATAGACTCATAAGACTCATAAGACTCAAAGACTCATAAGAGTTTGGAAACGTATCCTTAGTTCCTTGTAGGACAAACACGGCAGTAAGGAAAACAGGCATCAGCCCCAGAAACGAGGGGTGGAGGCTATGGGGAGAGCTCTTGGCCACTTGCAGCAAACCTTACAGACATTGCCAATGGGATAATTTGTAGTTCCTTTTCCTGAGAAATATTTGCAGTGTCCAGAAAGCAGGAAGGAAGAAAAAAAAAAAAAAAAGATACCCTTCTCCCTCTCCTGGAGTGAAGGGAGATGGGGAGGAGGCTTCATAATTTGCCTCATAAAATGTCGGAATCAACCACCCCCAGGGTTAACCGTAAACCCTGGGAGAGCCGTTTCAACGCCCTCGAGGAGAATATTTGCGAACATGGAGCTCGCCGCTGAACTGTCCACAGCCGGGGTCCTTCCATGACCCCCTGCGGAAGATGAGTCACAGCTTTGCAGCAGAGCAAAGCATAGAATAGCATTAACAATTTCTATCTGACCACTTCTGGAACCCAGAGAGATTCACTTACACCGGCACAAATATCAGACAAGAACAGACCTTTACACACTGGAAGGTGAGTAAGTCAGAAATAACAATGAAGCCTGAAAAACAAGAGGAGGGGGGTAAAAGGGAAGGACACAGCAGACGAGGCACAGAAAGAACTTTTTTTCTTTTTGAATTATTTACTCTCGCAAACATCTGTTTTATACTGTCAGTGAAAGTAAAGAACTACCGAACATAAAGCCAAGGATAAAAGATCCGAAACACGAAGAGGCCGAAATGAAAACTGAGAGCGCGTTATAAGGCAGGAATAGAGGGAAACTACGACATAATGAGATTTAAGGTGACACTGGACGCAATGAAGAGCAGTCTGTCCTGATTCCGGCTCAAGTCATCGCGGTATTCACTTTATTTTGGTGGTCTGGAACTGACCAGGCATTTCCAACATATGCCTGTATTCTGTTGTAGTTGTAAATTTCCTGCTGTGATCTGAATGCTTGTGTCCCCTTCCCAAATTCATATGTTAAAAATGTAGCTCCCGGGGTGCCTGGGTGGCTCAGTCGGTTAAGCATCCGACTTGGGCTCAGGTCACGATCTCGCGGTCCGTGAGTTCGAGCCCCGCGTCGGGCTCTGTGCTGACGGCTCAGAGCCCGGAGCGTGTTTCAGATTCGGTGTCTCCCTCTCTCTCTGACCCTCCCCTGTTCATGCTCTATCTCTCTCTGTCTCAAAAATAAATAAACATTAAAAAAAAAATCTAACTCCCAAGGTGATGGTATTAAGAGGAAGGGCCTTTGGGAGGTGATTAAGTCAGAAAGGCAGAGCAGAGCCCTCATGATTGGGATTAGTTTTCTTATAAAACATACCTCAGCTCTTGTCCTTTGGGCCATGTAAGGGCCATGTAAGGGTCATCTTGGAAGCAGTTCCTCACCAGACACCACATCTGCTAAGATGTACCTTTAGCTTGGAATTCCCAGGCTTCAGGAATCTGAGAAATACATTTGTTATTTATAAGCCAGTCAGTTTATGATATTTTGTTATAGCAGCCTAAATGGACTTGAGAAATGCTTTCAAAATGAGGAAGAAAATATGTTATGAAAGCAATCAGAAAGAAGAAAATAGATTATGAAAAATAGTTTATAATTTAAAATACGGACAGTGTTTCAGTGACATTGGAATCAATATCACAAAGCAAAAATGAACTGCATCAAAAATTTTCTTATGCTTATGACCTATACCTGCAAATCTGTAGGACAGATGATTAAAAAAATAATGCTCATAGGAGAAACTAACATTTGGATTTATTCCAGTGATTTGGTCAAATTCAAGGATGAAGAAATAATGGTATAAACATCCAGGCAGCTATTAGAGAGAGAGAGAGAGAGAGAGAGAGAAAGCTGGACTCCCAGTTCTCTTTAACAAATCTGATTGACAAAGAACAAGATACTAATGTCTTTAGAGCTGTGAGTGAAAATACCATGACCAAGAATTCTAAAGACAGACACCTTATTTACATGTGCAAGCAAGAGGAAGGCACTCACATGTGCAAGTACTCTGCATAACCTCTATATACAATTACCTCTATATACAGAAAAATAACCTCTATATACAATTTTTCCAAAGAGAAAGAAAGAGAAAAAGAAGATCTATTCTCAAAGTAATAGAAAAAAACCAACAGAAAAACTAAAAATCAGGAAATGTTTACTATTATAAGGACTGGCAGTGAGATTGAAAATGGTAAAATATAGAATAAATCCAAAAATCTCACATACGTGTTTTATTGTGTGTATCATAAATATTATTTGAAGAAAATAGCTGACCTTGTATTCATTTAAAAAAATATTTTAAAGCAATATTAATAAACCAGTCCAAATTTCTAAATTTTTCTGACATCAAAAAGAATAAATTTGAAAACTTAGAGGTAGTAGTTTACTCATTGACTTTTGTGATAAAAGAAGGAATTTGAAGACCATGGAGGAAGGTAAGGGGGGAAAATATAGATACAAACAGAGAGGGAGTGAGGCAAACCACAAGGGACTATTAAATACAGAGAACAAACTGAGGGTGGATGGGGAGTGGGGGAGAGGGAAAATGGGCGATGGGCACTGAGGAGGGCACTTGTTGGGATGAGCACTGGGTATTGTATGTAAGCCAATTTGACAATAAATTATATTCGTAAAAAAAACAAGGAATTTGATTTTGATATTGCTAGAGTAGTAGAATGTAAATTATATTTTTCTTTTAAAAAAGGTAACTACAGAGGGCACTTGGGTGACTCAGTCAGTTGAGCGTCCGACTTCGGCTCAGGTCATGATCTTGTGGTTCATGAGTTCAAGCCCCACATCGGGCTCACTGCTATCAGCACAGAGCCAACTTCAGATCCTCTGTCCCTCTCTCTCTGCCCCTCCTCTGCTTGTGCTCTCTCAAAAATAAATAAAACAGGGGCGCCTGGGTGGCGCAGTCGGTTGAGCGTCCGACTTCAGCCAGGTCACGATCTCGCGGTCTGTGAGTTCGAGCCCCGTGTCAGGCTCTGGGCTGATGGCTCAGAGCCTGGAGCCTGTTTCCGATTCTGTGTCTCCCTCTCTCTCTGCCCCTCCCCCGTTCATGCTCTGTCTCTCTCTGTCCCAAAAATAAATAAATGTTGAAAAAAAATTTTTTTAAATAAATAAATAAATAAATAAATAAATAAATAAATAAATAAAACATTAAAAAAGGTAACTACAAAACTGATACAGCCATATATGAAAAGCTCTTTAAAATTTAAAATGTTGTATCTAAAATAGAAAATTCAGTAGAAAGATTGGCAAATAAGGTCAAGAAAATCCACCAAAACATAAAGTGAAAACACAAAGTGGTATGAAATATGAGAGAAAGTGAAAAGACGTGGAAAGGCCAAAGGCCATTAAGGCAACATATGTCTAACAAGAAAAAAATAGAGAATAGAATGGAATAAAATTTCCTAACGAAAGACACAAGACTTTACAAAGACTGAAAAAAAGACCTTGAGAAATTTCAGAACTACAAAGATGAACAAACTATCCTAAAGCTCTAGAGAGAAAAAAAAGCAGTCACTCACAACAAAAGGCAAACCCACCTAAACTGAACGGGATACTAGAAAACAATGGGTCGTGCTCACAAGGTACCGAAGGAAAAGCATTTTGAATGCAATACATCCTATATTCCACGTAAATCACAAAACTGAATAGGAAAGTCATTTCAAATATGAAGCGAACGAAAATATGGCATGATTGTGGAATGTGAGGAAACAGTCCATTTTAGCATGACTCTAAGAATATTCCCCTTCCGTTAATATAGAGGTTACATGAAGGGACAGTAATTCTAACACACAACTTGATAAAGCCTAGAGTACATTTAAATATTCAATACGTACTCTGTAATCGAATTCCACGTGTGTTCGGCCATAAGCTATTAGAGGCAAACTGTACGCAAAATACAGAAGAATTAATTGGGGCTTATCACAGACTGAATTGTATCCCCCTGTTCCTATGTTGAAGCCTTAACCCCCAGCACCTCCGAATGTCACTACATTTGGAGATGGAGCCTTAAAAGGGAGGCTTAAGTTAAAATGAGGTCATCGGTGTGGGTCCTAATCCAATATTACTGGTGTCCTTGTAAGATGAGGTGATTCAGACACATGAGACAGACACCAGGGGCTCACAAACACAGAGGGAAGGCCATGTGACATTGAGAAGACAGCCATCAGCAAGCCAGGGAGAGAAGCCTCAGAGGAAACCAAGCCTGCAGAGACCCTGATCTTGGACTTCTAACCTCCAGAACGGTGAGAAAATAAATTCATGTTGTTTAGCATCCCCCCACTCTCAGCCTATGGTGTTTAGGATGGAGGGACGCCTGGGTGGTTCAATCGGCTAAGCATCGACTCTTGGTTTCAGCTCAGGCTCAGGTCGTGATCTCTCGGTGTGGCGAGTTTGAGCCCAGCATCAGGCGCTGCGTTGGTAGCGCAGAGCCTGCTTGGGATTCTCTCTTTCCCAATCTCTCTTTCCCTCCCCGACTCGTGCTGCCTCTGTCTCTCTCAAAATAAATAAACTTAAAAAAACCCGAGGGATGGATTACTGAGCTTGCTGTTACAAATTAAAGAGGTAAAACAGGTGGAAGGAGAGGTGAAGGACAGATGGTAGAAACTCTGATCCCACTTTAGACAGCAGGAAATCAAAACACTATCTAAACATTATAGAACAGAGCATAAAGCTTTAAGCATGTTATTTAAAGTTATAAAGGCAGCCGTGAGAATAAATAATATAATCAAAACCTGGAGGGGGGAGGGGGGAATGGAGAGGTGAGGGGTAACGTAGGTGGGCTAAATCCTTATCTTTCTGAGCCCAGAGTCAACAATCATTAAACATTCAACAGATATTTCTTGAACATCTATCATGTATCAACCAGCGTCCCAGACACACGAGATCCACCAACGCGCACCCGACTGCTTGCCCTCCTGATGCCTCCATGACAGAGTAGAGAAACAGACAATAATTCATAAGGGGAGACATCACAGAAACCTCTCGGAGACGGGGTAGGGTCACCTTACAGGAGCACTGAACCTGGGTCAAGGCACGCACGCGGCCAGCGTGTGACGACTCCACAAAGGGCTCAGGTCGTTGCAAGTCAGTCTTTGGGGTACAGAGTAGAGAGGTATATATAAGGCAAGGGGTGTATCTGGAGGGCCAAGCAAAAGACACTTAAGGCAACATAGTAAGTACGTTATTTAAGCTGTTTGGGATGATACAAGCTCCCAGAGAAAGGCATGCGTGGTGGACTGGATCAGAAATGACAAGATGTAGGAGGGGACCTATAATCTTAAGTAGATAGAAGTGCTCCGACATATCTCATTGAGAAGATCTTATTTCGGGAAATACTTGAAGGGAGGCCTGCGTGAGCCTTGTGGATATCTAGTGCAAAAGTATTGCAAGGAGGAGAGTCACCAGGGCAAACGTCCAATGATGGAAACATGCCTGAACATAGAAGCTAAAAGTGACCATTCACCTTCAGCATATGATCGAGAAAAGTGTAGGATAGCATTTCATTCATTCAACAGATTTCTACGGAGCACCACCACTAATGTTCCTATCATTCTTCTAGGTCTGGGGATCCAAGATGTCATAACAAGAGGCAAGGTATGAGTTCTCCGGAAGCTCACACGCTCATGGGATACACATCAAAGAGCCAAGCCAATGAGGAGATAAACATGGTATACAGTCTATAAGGAAAATAAACCAAGGCAGAAGGAGAAAGGGAGGTCAGAAGCAGGGGCCGTTTCAGAGTGAGGGGCCCAAGGAAGCGTCTTTGAAGAAATGAGTGACACTAAAACCAAGAGGCAGCCAAAGGGGGATCTGAGCTGAAGGGCTCCAGCCAGAGGGTGAACAAACACAGAGATCTGGAGAAAGAGCAAGCTTGAGGCGCCTGCAAATTGGACACAAGACGGGTTTAAGCAACAAAACTCAAAGCGAAACAAAAGAAATAGTTAAACGTGGGTTGCCTTTAGGATGCAGAACCGTCAAGGAGGAGGAAAAAAGGAAGAAACTATTGTTTATGATTTGTCTTTCTGTTCTGTTTGATGAAAGCAAAGACTGCTGAAATTTGGTATTGTTATTCAATACCAAAATATATAAAGCAAACACAAGATGAACCAGAACAGTACAGAGCAGTGGGAGTTTTTAACACATATCCATCTGCCCTTAAATTAAGGGAGAACCCCGGAGTATTAATATATAGACGATAAGGATGATCTAATTTCTAATCTTGAATAATAAAAGTTTGAAATATTTATAACTTTACATAACTTTACATATAAATTGAGACACAACTTTGAGAATGCTAAGGAAGTACTCATGCAATATTGTGTAATGATTATATATAAGGACACAGTAATCATTTATGAGGAATACAAAATCGATTCGTTTCCATGAACCGGTGACCTTTTTCTTTGGCCTAGGCAACTTTGATTTGGGTTTCTGTCCCTTGCCAACTCATTTCTCAAGCCCCCTACCAATATTTTTGTCTCTAACACTCCTCTGTCCAAACATCAGGTCTTTATTATCCTTCTAACCAGTTTCCTCCCATTTCATACCTACCACTCACACTCAGTCTTCAATCTCCTTTATTTCATTATCTCTCACCAGATTGTCCTGATATATAAATACAATGAAGTTATTTGATCATTTTAAATGTCATTAGAGAGGCGCGTGGGTGGCTCAGTCGGTTAAGCGTCCGACTTCCGACTTCAGGTCATGATCTTACGGTCTGTGGGTTTGAGCCCCACGTCGGGCTCTGTGCTGACAGTTCAGAGCCTGGAGCACTCTTCAGGTTCTGTGTCTTCCTCTCTCTCTGCCCCTCCCCCTTGTGCTCTGTCTCTCTGTCTCTCAAATATAAAGAAGTGTAAAAGATCCTTCTAGGATCCAAACTTCCCCATATGGGCCACAGGATTCTTCCTGACGGGGCTTTTTGACTGCAATACCCTACCACCAATCAAATTAGATTTGTCCTTCAGCCATAACCAGATGTTTTTAATGCCATGCTGTTTCTCTCTTCTGTGCCTCTGTCCCTGCCACTCTTTGTACTTGGAAAATCCTCTCTGCCACCTGCATCTCAGTTCTAAGGAGTGACACACCCTGGTTAGTGTTAATGGTCACTAAGAAAGAGAGAGAAGCAGCCTGAATCCTCAATGACTGCGGAGAAGGCCAGTCCTTTCGCCCTGACGCTAACCAGTAAATCTTACGGTTTCCCTGACAGCTATCAGTTAGTAAGATTACACATTATAAATTATTAAGACTAGAACGCGGAGAAGCTTATGAGATCGGTTCCCGAAGGGTGGGAGAATTGAGGGAAATTCTTCACAATAACGAGAGAAAGAAGAGAACCGCATGTAGAGAAGAGAAACGTGGCGGGAGAGGGCTGAAATTGAAGTTGCTCCTGATGAGGATATGGGGAAAGTACAAGGAGCTGGGATGAGAATGAGGGCAAGAAGTCTGAAACCAGAAGTGCACAGTGACCACAGGCTTTGCAAAGTGAGTCTAGTTCAAGGAGAGGATAAGATCGGTGATCCCTTCAAAGAGTGGCACAGTGATGTCCACACTTTGGTGAACCACGTTGGGAAGCCAGAAGAATTACATAACATACGTTTTGCCCAAGAGTCAAAGCCCTCGTTGGCCTGTTCAACGTATGACATAATGTCCTCAGAACTAGAAAGGGTTCAAATTTCATATAACCTATTCAGTTATGAGGTTAACAATTCATAGGAAAGATATTATCTGAATACACATTTGAAAATGCAACAGATGCTTTAAAAGGGTATTACTTCCTGCACCGAAGATAAAGTCTGACTTAAGAATTCATGTATTAAATGTCACCTTGAAAGCATAAGGACAGCTGCACACACTATTCTATGCAGTCACGAGGAGAAACAATTTGCACTGTGAATGGAATTCAACAGAGACCAAAACAAAACACAAAAAAAGTAGCGGCAGTGGGGGGAGGGGTGCGGGGGGGGGGCGGGGGAGGAAAGGCAGAATCGACATTAATTTATGGAGCTATAAAATACGCTTCTTTGGCAGTAACATGAAAAAAATAACATTCTTCTTAGAATAGAGGTAATTTATGTTCATTAGAAGAAAAACAAATGAGAAAAAGAAGAAAATTAGAGTAGCTAAGTATCATGGGAGATAGCAATTATACCTATTAACATTTTGATATTTCTCCTTCCACACATTCTTTCTATGCATCTATGTGCCCAAAGTAGCTTACATACTATACTTAACGCTTGGTGGCCTGATTTTTTTACATTTTAAAGTACCAGGAACATTTTCTCCATTAATTATCCTCCTACAGCTTATTTTATGACTACTGTATTTAATTAAATAGAGGTAGTTTGCTTTATCTAAAAAGTACCTATTCTCAAACATTTATAGAGAGTTAACCACTTTTATTACCATATCCCATGTTGTTATGCACATCCTTAGAGTTCAGTTTTAAAGTTCCGTGATAGGGGCACCTGGGTGGCTCAGTCGGTTAAGCGTCCAACTTCGGCTCAGGTCATGATCTCGTGGTCCGTGAGTTCGAGCCCTGCATCGGGCTCTGTGCTGATGGCTCAGAGCCGGGAGCCTGCTTCTGATTCTGTGTCTCCCTCTCTCTCTGCCCCTCCCCCGTTCATGCTCTTGTCTCTCTGTCTCAAAAATAAATAAACGTTAAAAAAATTTAAAAAAAAATAAACTTCCGTGATAATGTCATTAAGTCAATATCTCTCAAACCATATGTGTGGTGGTCTATTCCCTCGAAGTCCGTGCCTTCTAAAATGGTTCTGTGGTCACATAAGTTCAGACGAGAACTTTTTTTGATATTCTCTTGAAGTTACAGTGTACATTAACACATTTAAAATTCTGAGAAATGCTTGGGGTGTCTGGGTGGCTCAGTTGGTTGAGCAGCCAACTCTTGATCTCAGCTCAGATCTTTTCTTTTTTTTTTTAAGTTTAATTAATGTATTTTTGACAGAGAGAAAGAGAGAGAATCCCGAACAGGCTCCACACAGTCAGTGCAGAGCCTGATGTGGGGCTCAGTCCCACGAATCATGAGATCATGACCTGAGCCGAACTCAAGAGTCGGTGTCTTAACCAGCGGAGCCACCAAAGTGCCACTCAGTTCAGGTCCTGATCTCAGGGTTGTGAGTTCAAGGCCCACGTTGGACTCTGTGCTGGGTATGGAGCCTACTTAAAAAAATAAACAATAAAATAAAATTATGAGCAATCCACTTGCTTAAAAGCTATAAAGCTTTTATAAGCCAGGCAAATTGTTTGTTTAAACCACAGAAAACCCTTCATATACAGGTGCAGCTGTTAATATACTTCAGAAATGTATATCTTACAATTCCTCACAGTGAAATTGTTCAGTTAAAGGGTAAGACCATTTTAAAACTCAGGGTGGGGAGGTGGCTGGCGGGATGGGCTAGATGGGTGATGGGCACTTGGTTTGAGCGCTGGGTATTGTATGTAAGTGATGAATCACTGGGCTCTACTCCTGAAACGAATACCATACTGTATGTTAATTAACTTGAATTTAAATAAATATTTTTTTAATAAATTAAAAAAAATTAAAAGCTCATGATATCTATTACTTAGGGCCCTTAGTCTTCTCTAAGGGACCCACAGTGTTAACGACTGTCCCTTTCTCCAGACCAATGACAGCAAAGAGGATGGTCATTTGCTTACCTTTGTCAGTTTGAAAGGTGGACAATTGTAACATTTTAATTAACATTTCCTATTTGTTAATGAGCTTGACCTTTCTTACACAGTCATTGGCGATGTATATTTCCTTTTTTGTGCAAATTGCCTATTTTCATGAACTTTGTTTATTTTTCTATTACAGTGATTGTGTTTTCCTTTACTTACTAATAAAGCTCTTTGTGTATAAATAATCTTCATATTTTTCTGTCTTAGCCTTTCAAATATTGTCTCAGATTATTTTCCAATTATGTTTATGATTTTTCACCTTAATTATTTCCTTTTATACAGACAAAACCAGCAAAAATTTTCATGTATGATTTCTGCCTTACTGTCTTAGTAGAAATCTTTCCTCACGTAAAACTCATATAAACTCTATTCAACCAGTAAGAAATACCTTCAGCAAGAAAACCAGGTACAGGAGTAATATATCACAATCAATATATTTCCTATAAAAATATCCTATTTACCATAAAAGGAACATACACTATAAAGTTTCTAGAAATGAACTTTACAAGAAGTATGCAGGACCTTTATGGAAAGTACTATAAAACTTTATGGAAGGACATAAAAGGAGTACAAAATAAATGGAGAGACATTATATGCTACTGGGTAGGAAGATTCAGCATTATAAAGACATCAAACTTTCCAAACTAATCTATAAAGTTAATTCAATTCTAATAAAAGTCTCAAAGGGATTTTTTTAATAGAACTTGACAAGCTAATTCTAAAATTAATATGGAAAAGTAAATGTGTAAGAATGGCCAAGATAATTATGAAGAAGGAAAACAGGGAGGACTGATTTGTCCTACCAAATATTAAGATGAATTATAATATTATGGTAGTTAATGCATAAGACTAGACAAATAAATTTTTGAAATAGAATAAAGAGTCCAGAAATAAGTTCGTAAGTATATGGAACATTAGTATACTAGAAATGTGACATTTCCAGTTACTAGGGAAGAATTAACCAAGTAGCGTTGGTACAAGTGATTATCTTCTTTAAAAGTAAAGTTAGGGGCGCCTGGGTCGCTCAGTCGGTTCAGCATCCGACTTCGGCTCAGGTCATGATCTCTCGGTCTGTGAGTTCGAACCCCGCGTCAGGCTCTGTGCTGACAGCTCAGAGCCTGGAGCCTGCTTTCGATTCTGTGTCTCCCTCTCTCTCTCTGCCCCTCCCCTGCTCATACTCTGTCTCTCTCTGTCTCTCAAAAATAAATAAATGTTGAAAACCAATTTTTTTTTTAAAGTTAGGTCCTAACTCACATCATAGACACACACAAAATAAATAAATAAAAAGAATTAGAAGGAAAATATGGAATATATCATTTTCTGGTAAAATAGAAAAAGGTCTTCTTAAACAAGAGATAAACAGAATTTATAGATTAACGTTGCTAACCTGGCCATATCAAAATTCAAATATCCCTGCAAATAACTTCATAAAAAAGACATAAAGCACACATAAAGCGTTTTCAGCAAATTGCCACCAAGGACTCTTGTCTCTGACAAGCTCTAAACAAGCTACAAGAGCCCAGTTTTCTAGCCCTGCTTACGGATGCTGCTTGGCACAAGACGCTAAGCCAGAGGCCAGAAACCACAAGCTCCAAACAAACCCGGTTTTTGACCAGTCTGATCCAGCTCAAACGTACTAACCTTCCGGATGACCTCCAGATCAATACCAGCTAATGTAACAAAAAACATACTTAACCAGCGCCATGACTGTTCCCACTGTGCCCGTTGGAGGGAAGAACAGAGATGGCCCTCTGATTCTGAAAACCCCTCCCACTTCCCAAAAAATCTCCTCCAGTCAACTTGCTTACCAGCCCCTTAATTACCCTAACGCCATAAAAGCCTGACCAGGAACCCTAACCAGAGAGAAGATGCCTTCAGAGTATGAGCTCCCCTTCTCCATGCTCTGGCCATTAAATAAATTACCGGATTGCCATCAAATACCATTTGGTTATTTGGTGAACAGTATGGAGTAGGAAAAGAATCTGCCACTTTGGTAACAAAACGTTACAAAGAAAAGAACAACCGGTGTGACCATGGTAGATTAGCTTGTTCAACGCCATTACAGTCCCTTAGAGTCCCTTAGTCACATCACAGACAGGAAAGCTAAGATTGCATTTTCCAGTCTCCTGTACAGTTTGGGTTTGATACACTACCTGGCGACCACTTAAGCATTTACATATTTATGGGATTTGGAAGAAAAAGTGAGACAGAAGCAGCACTCCTATTTCTGTTGTTTCTTTGGGAAAGCTCAGCTGTGAGATTCCTGTGCCAGTGGTAGAAAAGGACACAGTGTCAAGGTCCTAAACTCACACACGTGGATAGCACGCACCAGGCAACTTCCGCTTTTCTAGAACGGGTTACAGCCCAGATGGTGTGGTCCAGGAGTCAACCATTCTGGTAATGTCTTCCTCCTGTTTCTTGGACCCAGCAGTTGGGTTAACAGCCCCCTAACTACCCATCTTTCTAACCATTCTTGTATCCTGAACTTGGAAAAGGCAATAGCTCCCTTAATTAGCCACTTTCCCAGTGTTGTTCTAGGATTCATTCCTGGAAGCTCTCTATAAAGGCCGCTCCTCCAGCCCTTCCCCCAATTTTTAGAGTACCTAATATACTAAGCGCCTTATATATAAGTAAAATAGTGGTTTCTGTTATGTGCGAGAGAACTGGGGCTGAGAAGGAACTCGGCACCAGAGAAAATGACCATCAACAGAACAAGGACAGGAATCTGGAACTATTTTCCACCTTTCTTGAAATGAAGGCTTTAAAGTTTGGATTTCAGGGGCACCTGGGTGGCTCAGTCGGTTAAGCATCCAACTTTGGCTCAGGTCATGATCTCACGGTTTGTGAGTTTGAGCCCGGCATCTGGCTCTGTGCTGACAGCTCGGAGCCTGGAGCCTGCTTCGGATTCTGTGTCTTCTTCTCTCTTATGCCCCTCCCCGCCTCATGCTCTGTCTCTCTCTGTCTCTCAAAAAATGAATAAACGTTAAAAAAAAAATTAAGTTTAGATTTCAAAGAGGGGTCAAATAATAATTTAAATAGTTATCCATCATGGCCCCCTGAATTGCAGGTATGTTGAGGTCAGGACTTAGACCAAATGTGAGCTGCCATAAACAGTGAAATAGTTAAGAATATTAAGATTATAGGGGCGGGCTAGCTATTTCTAACTTCACTGAGAAGTTAGCTGATGGTCCTAAGATAGCATTAATCCCCAGGAACCCAAAAGACCACTCTGCCCACCAGTTTTAGTGAGGGCTTTTAGGATTTAAGTGCTAAAAGGAGTTTTGACCTTATTCCATTTCATAGCGGAATTATTTGACATTTGGCCCATCCTATTTTTATTTCACAATGTATCAGGTGCATCGTTGAATAAGATACATTCAAAAATGTTTCAACCATGTTTATAGCAGCACTCTCAACAATAGCCAAATTATGGAAAGAGCCTAAATGTCCATCCACTGATGAATGGATAAAGAAATTGTGGTTTATATACACAATGGAGTACTACGTGGCAATGAGGAAGAATGAAATATGGCCCTTTGCAGCAACGTGGATGGAACTGGAGAGTGTGATGCTAAGTGAAATAAGCCATACAGAGAAAGACAGATGCCATATGGTTTCACTTTTAGGTGGATCCTGAGAAACTTAACAGAAACCCATGGGGGAGGGGAAGGAAAAAAAAAAAAAAGAGGTTAGAGTGGGAGAGAACCGAAACATAAGAGACTCTTAAAAACTGAGAACAAACTGAGGGTTGATGGGGGGTGGGAGGGCGGGGAGGGTGGGTGATGGGTATTGAGGAGGGGGCACCTTTTGGGATGAGCACTGGGTGTTGTATGGAAACCAATGTGACAATAAATTTCATATATTGGAAAAAAATAAAAATAAAAATAAAAAAAACAAAAACAAACAAAAAAAAAATGTTTCAACCAAGCCATAACATCAAGCAGGCCAATAGTTCTCAATAATTAGATGCAAAGTTTATGTAAAATTAATCTTGGCTGGTTTTGTGGATATTAACCATGATCCCGGCCTTCAGTGCTTATGAACAAAGAGGTCAGAGTAGCAGGACTGAAGACCACACCTCAGATCAACAAAATGTACTTCTCCTTTCCAAGAGAGGCCATTCCAAAGGCCATTTTTTGTTGAGGGGGATAATTTTTGAATACTTTTGAAAACCAGAGAGCCAAGTATGTTCACAGGTATGTTCTTTCTCTTCTTGGTGTTATTTGTATTCATTTATTTACATTTTTTAAGTTTATTTATTTATTTTGAGGGGGGAGTGGCAGAGAGCGGGGGGTAGAGAGAGAATCCCAAGCAGGCTCCAGGCTGGCAGCACAGAGCCCCAGTTGGGGCTCAATCCCACAGACTGTAAGGTCATGACCTGAGCAGAGATCAAGAGTCGGACGTTTAAATTTTTTTTTTTCAACGTTTATTTATTTTTGGGACAGAGAGAGACAGAGCATGAATGGGGGAGCGGCAGAGAGAGAGGGAGACACAGAATCGGAAACAGGCTCCAGGCTCTGAGCCATCAGCCCAGAGCCTGACTCGGGGCTCGAACTCCCGGACCGCGAGATCGTGACCTGGCTGAAGTCGGTCGCTTAACCGACTGCGCCACCCAGGCGCCCCTAGAGTCGGACGTTTAAAGGACTGAGCCACCAGACGCCCCTGAAATATTTTTAATAAGCATAAAGTTGTTGGGATCTTTTTTCTTTTTGTTTATTCTCTCCCTCAAGTAGAGACAAATTTTTCCTATTTACTGCTGGCAACAGAGACACTATTTGAATTGGTCTTTGTGTCCATTATCCCTTCCTTCACCAACTGTTGAGTACCTTCGTCAAACCATCACTGGAAAGCAAGTGGTTGTGTTGCATTCCAAGTCAAGTGTTTGATTTCTGGCGGGCTTTTACTAGGTGCCCCTTTCATAAACAAAGGTGTCACCTATCCCCATTGTCAGAGACTCCGGGGGCAGAACCCAGGAATAACATAATTACTTTTCTCTCCGGTACAAGCCCTTATGGCTGAACCAGGGGTCAGACGGTGGGGATGAGGGTTGGAAGTATCCCTACATTAGCTCAGACTCTGTTTCATGATGTGGATCCCAAGTTGCTGGAGTTTTTAAATTCAGTTCCATCAGCATTCTATTTTATGAAATTCGTCTATTACACTTAGAGTACAGCCATGTCTCTACAGATATTTTGAGTTGAAAACCTAAAGACATCTATAGAAGCAGCTAACTAGACAACAATTTACCAATAAATATTTATTGCCTCATTTGATGGAGTACCCAATAAGTTGTAGATTTTAAGGATTTTCATTTCCGTTGTCCATTTTCAATGGGAGCAACTGCCATTCGGAAGGTTTGTAAATAGTTTCTGCCTCACGGGATTAGGATTGTAATTTGTCCCTGGGACATACTTCCCTGGAACAGGAAATAACTGCCATGAGGATATGATTTAGACGAGAAGGTAGAAGAAAAGTGCTAACCCACAGTTCCAAGGAAGATTTCCTGAATGCAGAAAAACAGTCTCAACGCAGAAATTTCATATTGATACATAGAGTTTTCTCTTTAATAAAGTGATTGCATTAATAGTTTCCCTTACTGATTAGACACTTTCTGATATGGTCTTGTCTATACACCTGGTTTCGACCTGATATGAAAGTTATGTTTTTGTTTTTAAAAGATGTATTTGTGTCCTTATCTAGGCCATTCTTAATGGGAGATTTGGAGCTAAAGCGGAGCTACAATAGGAAGGCCAACCAGGGCTGTTTTTCTTCTCTTGGGCCAGAAAAAGAGCGTGATAAGTTTCTGGCTGGGCAAAAAGCAAACAGTACGGGCCACATAGGTTTCCATGATGGGTGATAAGAGTAAGTCAAGTTACCGTGGTAATCAGACTGCATCCTGTGGAATGGGCTGGAAATAGTCTCAGAAAGGGAACTGATACTTCCTTTGCCTATAATTCAGGGGGATTTTAATTGGACCAAAATGAATTTTATTGATTCATCCAGCAAGTATTTATTCAGTGCCTCATCTCTGGCAGGCCCTAGTGGGGTGCTGGGTGCCACAGAGGTGACCAAAACGGGCCCTTTTGGAGCTATCGTTCCAGTGGAGGAGATTAAAAAAAAACAAAAAGAATATTTGGATAATATCACAGGAGGTGATAGTGCTGTAAAGAAAAACAAGGAAGGTAGGAAGGCTAGAGAATTATGGGTTTGAGAGGAAAGGGGTGTTATATTTTAGGGGGTAGTGAGGACTGTTTCCTCTGATAAAGTGATGTTTGAGGAGGCACCTGTCAAAATTGTGGAGGACAAGTAACTCTGCGGGGAGAGCATTCTAGGCAGAGGAAGCACTCAATGCTCAGCAAAAGAGCTGCAGAGCAGCATAGCTCCTTTTTGTAAACCAGCTCAAGGACGACAAGGCTGGAACCATATGAACAAATGGAAGATTGGTAGGAGACAAGGCCAGAAGGGTAGATGAGGAGCAGATCATGAAGGACAAAATAGGCCATGGATAGGACTTGAGATTTTTACCGTACAGGAGATGGGAAGACTTTGGATGAGTTTGAGCAGAAGAGTAACAGAGTGAACTAAATTGAATACAGAAACCTAATTCTCCCCCATCCTAAATTCTTAGAAATAGAATAAAATATATACTTGTAAGAAGAAGAAATGTATAACACCAGGAAAAAAGAAAGAGTACCATCAGTGAAGGAGAAATTCTGTAAACTTCTTGAAAAATAGAAATCAGACATCGGACAACACTGACAAAGAAAACTATTGCCAAAAACATGTAGCAGAGGCAAGAGTGGAGATGGGAGCCGTTGGAGGCAGAAGTTCTAGAAGAGAGTTGGCAAGCAAGATGTTTCCTACCTCGTCCTGGGCTTGTGCTAAGCAGCTGGCAGCAAAGGTATTGATTCCCCCACTACAACAGCAACTAAAACGTGGTTGGGAAACCTGTCCACTACCCCACTGCACAACGGATAATGGAAACAGAAGTCCCTATATTAGAAACACAAGCTACTAATCTATTCCACGAGAATAATAATCCCACCCTTCTGAAACAATCACTACAAATAACATCCTATGACCCAGATTTCATCCTTAGACGGGCAAACGGGTGTTCCCAAACAAAAAGACGAACAGACAACCAACAATCACTGCCATCTTGAGCAAAAACAGTACTATAAACTAGAGTCAACCTGCTTCGACAGCTTGCAGGACGAGAAGTGAGGGAAAATGAATGCGGCAGATAAAACAATACTTTTAATAAGCATAACTGACAACTTCATATTTGAGAGGAGAGCAAACCAGTGAAAAGAAATAACTAGAGATTTTATAAATTTAAAATATGATTTTCAAACTTTAAATATACGTATAGGTGGAAAAAAAGAAAAAGAAATTGAAAAAGTACAAAGGGGATGAATTACACAGGAGACACAACTGAAGAATAAACTAGTACGTTGGATGATTGAGCTGAGGAATATTCCAAGAGCAAATCCAACAGAGCTAAAACAGATTCAGTATGACCAAAAAGTTAAATGACATAAAAGAAAAAGTCCCAGAATCCACCTAAAAGGAATTCCAAAAGAGAAGAATAGAAATGTTGGAAAAGAAGAAATTTTTAAACATCTACTAGAATAAAATTTCTCAGAGCTGAAGAATCTTTATTTTAAAGAATGTCAGGCAATTAATGTAAAAGGGCCCACGCCCCATAATTAGATACCTAGAAACAAAATTTCTAAACCCAAAAGATAAAGAGAAAACCAAAGAAAAGAAAGCAAACAGACAAGTTAGTCACTAAAAAAAAGAAACAGACTATCATGAGGTATTAATATGGTGACATTGAATGTCAGAAGATATTGGTGTGACTCTTAGGTCTTAAGGAAAATTACGTGAGGCTAGAATCTTACACTCAGTCAAACTAACATTCAAGGAGTAATAAAGATAGTTTCAGATTTATAGAGATTTAGAAATTGACCATTCATGCACCATCCCTAAAAGAATGACTTAGACATAGTGCAGCAAAAACAAAAACAGAAAGAAAGAAAAAGTCACTAAAAAAGAGGATAATTGGGCTTGAGAGGAAATAAATGGTAACAAATAAACAAATGAATCCTATAGTGAAATTTAAATAGTTAGTGATGCATAATGAAAATGTAAATAATAATCTGAATTCAAAAAATAATAATAATAATAATAATAACCCTGGAGAAGGAAGAAAGCTGGACTCCAAGGAATGGAAATGTTTGGAGCATTCCCAGGTGTGGAGGTAACTGTGCCCCTTCCAAGGGAAAGCAGGCCTAGAAGTAAATAGTTGGCCCACCTGCTAAGGAACTTTGGCCAGATCCGTCTTGTGGTTTTATTGTTCACATACAGCACCTTTGTATCTTTGTGGCACATCTCTATTGCCCCACACCTTCCGCTAAGCCTTGTGAAAAGTCATAGTCATGGTCTCAGCTATGCTGAGGGGATTGGGAATACTATTCTGTCCCTTTCATGGCCAAGAGAAGGCAAGAGTGAGAGGGAAAGAGGGCAAGAGAGAAACAGAATGAGAGAGTGAGAGAGAGAGAGAGCACCAGGTCAGCCATATTAAAAGCTTTCAGAAGCACATGTTGACAAAGTGAGAGGAACAGAAAGATATCTGAGATGCACCCCGAGTTGCAAAAATCACCAGGCTCAGGTAGGGGCTAATTCCAGCAAATTGTTGGGGTCCTTGCTGGAAAAAGAGGTACAAAAAAGGAAGCATAACCTATTTTGTGGCCATGGACTAGTAACGCAGGGGACTTACCAGGTTACAGTAAGAAATTTTATCCTAGTCCGAGCTTAATTATTCAGGAAGCCACAAACACCACTGAGATCACAAGATGCTCTCAGAAGAGGGAAACTATCATTCCTGCACTCTGTGGCTCAATTAGGGAAACCATTAAAGCAGACTCTCATCAATATGAGGCTACCAATGAAACCTCAGGTGTCCCTATTTTCTTGAACCCACATAAATCTCATTACACGCAGACAACATGGGTTATACCAGCTCCTGTTCTGCTCATGGGAGAAAGGACAGGTTGGAGTTCTGCTCAAATAATAATCTGAATTAGAGGGAAAAAGTCTTAAAGCTAGAAACGTAAATATCATTGGGCTCTTATATATCAAGTCACCTAATCACTTGTTCTCCAGTTGAAAAAATGGAAATTCTTTTAGATAATTAAAGATGCTTTGATTGAAAATTAAAGAGAATTTAATTCTTTAAAAATTAAAGAGAACTTGTGGGGCACTTGGGTGGCTCAGTCGGTTGAGCATGCAACTTCAGCTCAGGTCAGGATCTCACTGTCCGTGAGTTCGAGCCCTGCGTCGGGCTCTGTGCTGACAGCTCAGCGCCTGGAGCCTGCTTCAGATTCTGTCTCCCCCTCTCTCACACGCTGTCTCTCTCTTAAAAATAAATAAACATTTGAAAAAAATTTTAATTAAAGAGAATTTAATCCTTTAAAAAATAAAGAAATTTAATTCTTTAATTAAAAATTAAAGAGAATAAAATGCATTTGCTACATATTGACACCTAAAAAGTAAGAAGCAATAAACAGACATTAGAAATTTTAAGCTATTATTAGGCCTATTTAAAAAAAAAAAAGGATGTGTTGGGGTATCGGGGTGGTTCAGTTCGTTAAGACTGATTCTGGCCCTCAGCTCAGGTCGTGGTCTCACAGTACGTGAGTTGGGAGTCCCACATCGGGCTCTGCACTGACAGCGTGGAGCCTGCTTGGGATTCTCTCCCTCCCTCACTCTCTGCCCCTCTGCCTCTGGCGCCCTCTCTCTTTCTCTCTCTCAAAATAAATGAATATACTCAAAAAATTTTTTAATAAAAAATAAAAAAATGATATGTATTCCTACGGCAACAAGTGAACAAAACTCCCTTGCCCTCCTCATCTGCCCTCTTTTTTAGAGTAGCTAATCATGTTTTATAATTTTATTTTGTCTCCTTTGTTGGCTCTTTTAGCTATCATGTAGTATATAATTATTTATTAATTGCTCTAAGGATTACGACATGCACTGTTAACTTATTTTTTTTTTATTTTTTTTCAAGGTTTATTTATTTTTGGGACAGAGAGAGACAGAGCATGAATGGGGGAGGGGCAGAGAGAGAGGGAGACACAGAATCGGAAACAGGCTCCAGGCTCTGAGCCATCAGCCCAGAGCCCCATGCGGGGCTCGAACTCCCGGACCGCGAGATCGTGACCTGGCTGAAGTTGGACGCTTAACCGACTGCGCCACCCAGGCGCCCCGCTGAGAGAAATTTAAAAGATAAAAGCAAATGGAGAGGTAACCTTGTTTAGCTTTTGGAAGATTCAGTATTGTTAAGATGTCAGTTCTCTCCAGATTGATATCTAGATTCAACACATTTTCAATAAAATCCCAGTAAGCTTTTTGTAGAAATTGACAAGCTGATTATAAAATTGATATGCAAATGAAAGGACCTAGAACGGTTAAAACAATCTTGGAATTGAAGTTTCTAGTTGTAAGATTTGCATTCTTAAGTCTAGATACTTAACATGACTTTATTTTTTTTATTTTTTTAATGTTTATTTATTTTTGACAGAGAGAGAGAGAGACAGAGCACGAGCGGGGAAGGGCAGAGAGAGAGGGAGACACAGAATCTGAAGCAGGCTCCAGGCTCTGAGCTATCAGCACAGAGCCTGACATGGGACTCGAACTCACAGACCGCGAGATCATGACCTGAGCTGAAGTTGAACGTTCAACCAACTGAGCAACCCAGGCGCCCCCACATGAATTAAAAAAAAAAGAAATCTAAATACTTAAGATGAAGCCACAATACTTAAAATAGTATGGCATTGGCAGAAGGCTGAAAAATAGATCAAGGGAACAGAAAAGAAAGTACAAAAATGCACTCGCATTTGTAAAGGCACAAAAACAATTCGGTGGGGAAAGAAAAGTTCTTCAACAAATTGTACTGAAAAAACTAGGTATCTATATGATTGAAACTCAATCCCTGTCTCACACCATATACAAAAATTAGTTTCAGATGGATCACAGACCATGTGAAAAAGCAAAAACTGTGAAGCTTCTATAAAAAAACATGGAAGTGTCCATAGATAAGTGAATGAATAAAGATATGGTATACATATACAATGGAATATTACTCAGCTATAAGAAGGAATGCGATCTTACCATTTGTGATAATATGGATGGATCTAGTGAGTATTATGCTAAGTGAAATATGTAAGACAATTAAAAACAAATATTACAAGGTTTCACTTATATGTAAAAACTAAAAATCAAAACAAACAAACACACAAAAAAACAGATAGAAACAGTCTTATCAATACAGAGAACAAACTAGTAGTTACCAGAAGGGTGGGGGTGGGGGGTTGGGGTATAGGCAAAATAAGGAATTAAGAGGCACAAACTTCCAGTTGTAAAATAGATAAGTCAGGAGTATAAACAGTACATCATGATTAGAAAATATTGTCAATAATATTGCAATAACATTGTATGCTGATGGATGGTAACTACACTTATCATTGTGAGCATTATATAATGTATCGAATTGTCAAATCACTATGAACAGCTGAAACTAATATGACATTGTGTGTCGATTATACTTCAATAATAACAATTATTTTTGAGAAAAGAAAACATGGGAGAACACCTTCATGACCTTGGGATAAGCAAAGATTTCTTGGGATACAGAAAGCACTAATCATAAAAATAATATTGATATATTCAGCTTCATCAAAATTAAATACTTCAGCTCACCAAACACCTATAATAGAATGAACACTTAAACCTCAAACGGTCAATTTTCACAATATATATGTCTGATAAAGAACTATTTCCCAGAATATGTTAAGAATCTCTATGCTTAATAGTGAAAAGACAACCCAATTTTTTAAGTGGTCAAAAAATTTGGATAGACATTTCCAAAAGAAAGATATGAAAACAGCCAATAAGCACATGAAGAAGCACTCAACGTCATTAATCACGAAGGAAATTCAAATTAAAACCGTGGTGAAATACTACTACAAACTTACTAGAATAGCTAAAATTGAAGTCTAACACCTGTTGGTCTGAAAGTGCATTAAATGTTGGATGTTGGTTAACCCACAGCAGTTGATACATGTTGGCAGGGATGTGGAACAATCTGACAGTTGCCCTTCCCAACCCCAAATTTATATTCCGGTAGAGAGAGACAGACAATAAATTATAAATACAATAAAAATGGGTAAATGCATAAAATATGAAATAAGTAAATGTGGAGCATATCAGACATTGATAAACGCTGTGGAGAATAATGGGCAGATGATGAGAGATTGGGAATATGAATGATCTGCAATAGCGTGGATGGAAATCGCAAGTAGGGGATTAGCATTGCGGGTTTCCCCCACTATCCAAAAGTAGAATGTTCCTATGAAAACTTTCATAAGCCAGACTGGTGTAAAGTAAAGAAGCAATTACCATTCATTTACATGGAAACATTTTTGAGCACTCCCAGATCCTAAAAATAACCTCTCTTAGTCTTGATCTTGCTAACAGGTGCACAAGATAAGTCAAGCTATAACACAGATGCTCACAGACAAAATTCCAAGCGATGGTTCCAGGGAGGGAGTGTGGTTCCCAGGGAGGGAGCTTGGCGGTGCCCCCTTCGCTGCCAGGGGGTGTGCTACCTCTATAATGACTCACAAGTGCTGAATGCTAATTTTGCTTTTCGTCTTTTTTCATAAAAGCCAAAATCCTCGTCAGATGTCTCTTGGTTCGTGAAAACAGATACTAATGTAGGTCTTTTGGAAAGGCAAAGTGGTATAATGCAAACTTCTGAAAAGCAGGGATATTGCCTGAAAAGGTGATGTTTGAGAAAAACTGGAAGAAGGTAAGGGATAGAGGCAAGGGACGAGCATCACACACAGAATCAAGAGCCGGATCCTAAAATAGAAGTGTACCCGGCATGTTTGAGAAACAGCACGGAGGCCAGGATGGCTGGAAGGGAGTGAGTAGGAGAGAAAATAAAAAGAGATAATAATACACCTGGCATGCAGGAGAAGCAAATCATTTACAGTCTTTTAAGCCTTGAAAGGTTTTCAGAATAAGAGTGATAGGATCTGGGTTATGTTTTCAGAGAGCCAATCTGATTGATCTGTGAACTACAGTTAGACAAGGATGATGCTGATGATGCTAATAATGGTGGTGGTGATGATGATGGATAGATAAATATGGCTTTAAACACACACACATCTATCTTTTTCATAAAAAGACCCTTCTGATTATTTGTCTCCTTGTCTTTCAGAGTAACAGTCCTATTTAACGTAAGTGGGAAGGTCAATGTAGTTTACTCAGCAAACGTGTAACAGGTCTCCCTAGGTGTGTGGCACTATCCATGGTACTGAAGATGCTGAGGAAACAAATTAAAAGGTTATTTCTGTTATGGCGAAAACCAAGAAATAGCAAACCAGAAAATACACAAAACAATCAGTTATAATAAATACGGTGGGGGGAGAGTAGACAGGTGAGGTAGAAAGTGACATGATGGCTACTTTAAAGATGATGGGGGGAAGACACTCTGAAAAAGAGCAATTAAGCTAAGACGTAAGACGCTAATATGGTCAAGGGAAGAAGAACTGAGGGAATCCCTTATGCACAGATCTTAAAGCAAGAAAAATAAACTTATCCTGATCAAGTGACTCAGAATTACAGTGGCATTAGATCGTATTAGTTTTGGGGAAACTGGAGAATGAAGCAGGGCCCGGATTATGTGGTTTGAATTCGGACAATAGTAAAAGAGACGGTGTGGACAGACTGAGTTCAGGATGTGACTGGGTGGGGCACCTGGGTGGCTCAGTCGGTTAAGCATCTGACTTCGGCTCAGGTGATGATCTCACGGTTCATGGGTTTGAGTCCCAGCTGCGCTGACAGCTCAGACCCTGGAGCCCGCTTCAGATTCCGTGTCTCCCTCTCTCTGCCCTTCCCCACATGCTCTCTGTCTCTTTCTCTCTCAAAAATAAATAAACCTTAAAAAAAGAATTCTTTTTCTTTTTTTTTTTTTAAACAATGGGACTGGGTAGAACTGAGAAAGGAAGTCTGAGGCTTTTATATGGACTTGGTCACCTATGCCTTTTGTTCTAGGACTTGCTACAGAGAAGATGGCCTTCAAGCCCATGGAAACTTCAAATGCTTGCGCTTATTTGGTAAATATCTATGTCTAAGGCATGGTTTGAAATTCCATGCAGTCACCTCTCATGAGTGCTGAAACTCCCTAGAAAAACTCCAGACAGCAGGATTTTTTTTTTTAATAAAGCAGCTTCTTTTTTTTTTTTTTTTTTTTTTTCTTGCCTCGGAAACTGGGACAGCATGCCCTGGGTTTCCTTGCCAGGTCAGTGGCATCTGAAGTAAAAAGGTGAAAATCAGTGCAGCCCAAAGAAAGAGGACAGTGTACAAGCAGAACAGAGCAAAGCCTCAATTTATCCAGCATCACTGAGAAATAACGATTCTGTGCGAGTGATTTTTCCGGTTATCACTGAGCTAAAAATGAACAAAAAATAAAAAAAAACAAAAACAAAAAACAACCTTCTCAAAGTAAGCAGCCCTACTCACATCCGACTTCTTTAACAGTTTTATTGAACAGAGCATAGATTTTAGAGTCAAACTGGTGCAAATGCAAATGCCAGCTGTTCCCTGTGCATTATGTATCCACGAGCCAGAGCACTTGAATTCTCTAAACGTCCATTTCCTCATTTACAAAAAAAAATAACGTATCCTCGGCATGTGTTAGTTGTGGGAATTAAGGGAGCTAATTTGTAAAGAAACTGGGCATCAAATGTCAACACTTTCTGGCGGCCAATGGGTATTTTGTAATGTCATCCTGGAGGAAACAGGCACTGTTGAGTTATACAAGGAATACAAATCATGCAGCTGGAATATAACGTGATCGAGAAGTCTTTCTTTAACAGCTGGCATGCAAGAGAAAATCACAGCAGAGTCCCCTGCGACTTTCATTGTTAGAAAACCCATGTGCTAATAACAATAAGAATCGTCTCATTTATTCTCAAGCACGGGGGTTGTTGCTGACTCCTTATTAATAGTTGCAAGAAGTAAATAAATCATGTCACAGAGAGAACCGAAGCTGGATTTGGGACATTTCCCCCCAGGAAGCTCTCCAACCCCTTACTTCGCTTCCAAAACTTCGTACAGTTGAATTACACTAAAAGTCATCATCAAATATTGACATGATCAATGAAATAATAAATGATCAGAGAACCATCAGAGGTAAGGGAGAGGGGGAGAGTAATAACAATTATATGTTGCATACAAGGCATGAGCCACATGCTTTGCTGGATCATTTTCATCCTTCCACCAGCTCTTAAGGAGGATGCCATTCACCATTTTGCAGAAGAAGAAACCATTGCAGGCAGGGGGTAGGTAATGTGCCCAAGGTCACAGAGCTGTTAAAGAGGCAGAGCCAGGATTTGGACCCAAGACCGTCCGACTCCAAAGCCCAGGTGATTTCCACCACACCAGGAGAAAAGGAATCACCATCCTGGGCAGTTTCACAGAAAGACAACCAGCAACTTCAAGGATGGCTATGATTTTTTCGTATTTACTTTTTAATTTACATCCAAGTTAGTTAGCATCTAGTGCAGTAATGATTTCAGGAGTAGAATCCAGTGATTAATCCCCTACATATAACACGCAGTGCCCATCCCAGTGAGTGTCCTCTTTAATGCCCCTTGCCCATTTAGCCCATCTCCCCACCCACAACTCCTCCAGCAACCCTCAGTTTGTTCTCTATATTTAAGAGTCTCCTGTGTTTTGACCCCTTCCCTGTTTTTATATTGTTTTTGCTTCCCTTCCCTTATGTTCATCCATTTTGTATCTTAAATTCCACATATGAGTGAAATCATATGATATTTGTCTTTCTCTGACTAATTTCACTTAGCGTAATACCCTCTAGTTCCACCCACGTAGTTGCAAATGGTAAGATTTCATTCTTTTTGATTGCCAAGTAATACTCCATTGTATATATATACCACACTTTCTTTATTCATTCATCCATCGATGGACATTTGGGCTCTTTCCATACTTTGGCTATTGTCAATAGTGCTTCTATAAACATTGGGGTGTACATGCCCTTTCAAAACAGCACACCTGTATCCTTTGGATAAATACCTAGTAGTGCAATCGCTGGCTCGTAGGGAAGTTCTATTTTTAATTTTTGGAGGAACCACCCACACTGTTTTCCAGAGTGATTGCACCAGTTTGCATGCCCACCAGCAGTGCAAAAGGGTTCCTCTTTCTCTGCATCCTCACCAACATCTGTTGTTGTCTGAGTTGTAAATTTTAGCCATTCTGACAGGTGTCAGGTGGTATCTCATTGTGGTTTTGATTTGCATTTCCCTGACGATGAGTGACGTTGAGCATTTTTTCATGCGTCGGTTGGCCCTCTGGATGTCTTCTTTGGAGAAGTGTCTATTCATGTCTTTTGCCCATTTCTTCACTGGATTATTTGTTTTTTGGGTGTTGAGTTTGACAAGTTCTTTATAGATTTTGGATACTAACCTTTTATATGATATGTCATTTCCAAATATCTTCTCCCATTCTTTCAGTTGCCTTTTAGCTTTGTTGATTGTTTCCTTTCCCCCCCGTGCAGAAGCTTTTTATCTTGATGAGGTCCCAATAGTTCAATTTTGCATTTGTTTCCCTTGCCTCCGGAGACGTGTTGAGTAAGAAGTTGCTGTGACCGAGATCAAAGAGGTTTTGCTTGCTTTCTCCTCTAGGATTCCAATGGCTCGCCGTCTTACATCTAGGCCTTTCATCCCTTTTGAGTTTATTTTTGTGTATGGTGTAAAAAAGTGGCCTAGGTTCATTCTTCTGCATGTCGCTGCCCACTTTTCCCGACACCATTTGCTGAAGAGACTGTCTTTATTCCATAGGATATTCTTTCCTGCTTTGCCAAAGATTATGGACATGCACTTGTGGGTCTATTTCTGGGTTCTCTATGCTCTTCCATTGATCTGTGTGTCTTTTTTTTGTGGCAGTACCATACTGTCTCGATGATTACAGCTTTTTAATACATCTTGAAGTCTGGGATTATGATGCCTCCAGCTTTGGTTTTCTTTTTCAGGACTGCTTTGGCTATTCGGGGTCTTTTCTGGTTCCATATAACTTTTAGGATTGTTTGTTCTATCTCTGTGGAGAATGCTGGTGCTTTTTTGATAGGGAGTGCATTGAATATGTAGATTGCTTTGGGTGGTATCGACACTGTAACAAAATGTGTTCTTCCAAAGGGATGGGTATGATTTTAAAAAGAAAGTGAATATTCACTTAAAAATTATATTGTACAAGCTTTGCTTTTCTTTGTTACATAGCTTTTCCATTGGATGTTGTGCAGCGGTACATAGTTAGCATTATCACCCTCTGCTCTTCCCCCTGCCCTCTGCCACTTGGATTCCTTAGTGGCTCTCACCCTGGTCCTCTGAATGGGGGAGAGCCTCTGCACACAAGATGTAGAGCATCACCTTCACCTTCCATCCACGTCCACCTTGTCAAGGCCCGTCTACTTGACATTCTTACTCTAAATCCTTTCCTTCTTGGTCATTCCCATAGGACCACTCAACTCTGACTCACAACCCACAGCCAGGATGGAAAGATAGCTTTTCCCAAAGTCAGAAAGGATAGCAGTGTCTCTACAAGAAGTTCTCAGTGAGAGAGCAGTGCAAAGACCCCTGGAGAGCAAAGGGTTTTTTTTTTTCCTTTCATCAAAAATCCTCAAGCAGTGATTCACATCATGCTGGGAGTTGCAGTCACCCAGGGACCTCAGAAATACCGTAATATATTTAGTTAGAACTCTGCGGAAACCCTCTCTCTCTCCATGAAAATCCTGAGGCACAGGACTACTTAACTTTCTCCCTGACAAAAGTTCGATTCATTTTTCAGGAACGTATACCTTTTATTATTGTGCTGCGCTCATTTAAAAATTATCCAGAGCTTATCTCAAGAAAATTTAACTGGCGAAAGGCTTATCGGGTGCCTCTTGAGACTCACCCATCACAGCTGCAGCCCACGAATGCTTAGTCACAATATCACGTCAAGGGAGAAAAAAGGGAAGAAAACAAGAATATAGTGTCTTTTATAATTTCTACAGATAATTCAGTACAAAACAACTTTATTCTCTTTTGGAGAAGATATTAAAAACAATAACTCTGCTTTCTCTCCTCATAATATCTCATATTCGAATCGTCTCTTTTAGTGTTCCAAAATGCTTTCATAACCCATTGTATCACTTTATGTTCAAGTCACAGAATAGAGGAAAAGGAATATTATCCATATTTTATTAGTTAGGTGAGGCAAGGGGCACTACGGGATGCCCCAAAGTTCACATGGCTGGTTAGTGACAGAACCAGGCTAGAGCATTTATTGTAACTTCTGAAGCTATTTTCTCTCTTAGACTTCTTATTCTTCCTACCCCCTTTCCTATTTCTATGAAAGGAACCATTCTGTAGTCATTCGACAAATATTTGTTGGGCAGCTATTATTTGACAGGACCAGATCTAGGAGGCAGAGGTACATTGGTGAAGACAGGTAATTTCTCTACTCTCAGGAAACATGCTTTCTAGTGGGAAAGACAGACAAAACAAAGCAGATTTAAAAACCAAGGAAAGATCGAACAGTACTAAGCGCTCTGCCATTTGTGTTGGCAAATGGCTGGGCACCATTTTTAGTCGAGGTGGATGGTGCACCACCACCCTCCCCGTCCCCAGGGTTTGTAACCTCGAGCCCTTTGTCCCTTATAGCTCCTATCCCACCTATTGTCATTGTCAAATGTTATCACTACACCTAGCAACTGCTCGATGTTTCCCCTCCCTTCCAGTCCCGCCATCACCCCCTTGCCTCAGACCCTTGGTCTCTGTCAGGTGACGTCTCCAACACTTGTCCAGCTGCCCTCATGCCTCCAGTCTCTCCAACACACTTTTCCTAGTCTAACCAAATTGGTCTTTGCAAAACCCATGTGGTAAAACCCATGAAAAAAGAAAACTTTAGTATAGAATTCAAGATTCTATCCACTCTGATCCAATCTTCTCTCCTAAAGTTATTCCCCAGCAAATGAAACCTCTTACCCTTCTTCATACTATGCTTCCACTTTTCTACTTCCACACCATTGTTCCTGTCACTCCTTCTATTTCAGATCCCCGGGCCCTCCCAGCCTGTCTCTAAAGCCTGATTTTCCATGACCAGCTTGAAAGACATCTCTGCTCCAGGAATGAATGAGTAAATGCCTGGATGAATAAAATGGACTCTGGTGACTCCCCTGCTCCGCCTTTGTCATTTGATTAGGTTTTTGCCAATTAGCACTTTGTCTCCTATCTTGTCACCTTTGCCTCTCCAGGTGACTATGATTTTCCCCCACCCGTTCATCGGCACATAGGCTAATTCGGTTCTGTAATGTTCCTTATTTGCTTCAGGTTGTCAGCTAGAGACTTCTGCTGTAGCTTCTGCTTCTCCTGCCGCATGTCCCCCAGTGCAACAACAGCTTGCCCCAGTGTGATCTCCCGCTGATGGCACCGACACCCCAGGAGTAGATTCAGAATTCAGACCTTTTTCTGACAGTGCTTTGGGATTCCCATAAAACTCAAACAGATCTCAAACTTCATATCCTTTCAGAGCCTCCTGTGGTACTTTTTTTCCTCTTAAGGCTCAGCAAAAATGCTTTCAAGAGCACCTGAATGAAAGGGACAGGAGCACGGTGAATAGTTTCTATAGGAAATCAATGGCTACTAAAAATATCCCGCATGAAATCCCTGAATGAAGCATTGCTAGTCTTGGCAGAAACCTTTGGGGAGCTCGTGGGCTTTGGCTGTGAGTCTCATGGGGACAGTTCCCAGAGTGGAGGGTATTTTTCTTTCAAACAATGACTTTGCTTGCATTGTGTGCTGCAGCTGATATTTAGACCTCTCGGATAGCAATATGCTCCGATCTGCATAATGCTGTATTCACGTGACCATTGATGAGTGAAGACTCAAGAGGAAAACTTTAAGGCCAAAATGGTTGGGAAAATGCCTGGGTCCTTCAGGGCTCGATTTCACAAAGCTTGAGATCATGCCCTGGGCTGAAACCCCGAGTCAGAGGCTGAACTGACTGAGCCACCCAGATGCCTCATGCCCTTGATTTTCATAGTGAGCAAGAAAGCTGCTGACCATCATGACCGCAGTCACCAGCTACCTCCACATCCCCTCATTCCCGAAGTAGCTCTCCCTCTAAGTCTCCACAATGGCTACTTCAAAACTTACTACTCTACTACTCACCTACTCTCTTTAAATCATCTGTCCACTTCATGGTCACAGCCCATCTTCCATTTCACCGGAGAAAATGGGAGCCTGCAGGCAGGAATTCTCTCAGCCGTGCACGGCCCCATCTGTAGTTGGGTCCCGATCTCCATCCCGTCCCTCTTCTTCTCCTTACAGTGCGAGAGCTGCTCTGTTCCCTGCCTAACGCTCACTTCTCCCCCTGTGCTCCAGATCTTACCCCCTCCTTCATCAAATATCCTTATATCTCTTTTTCTGTTGGCCTCTTCCCACTCAACAGGAAGAAAACATGCTCACTTTGCACACATACTGGACACACAGAAAAACAAAAGCAGAAAAACCACAAAACTGTTTACGAAGCAGCCTCTGTCGTCTCACTGTCGCCTTCCCTTAGCTCCTTATCTCACTGAAATCTGTCTTCTCCCCGGTACCCTACTGAAATTGCTGATGCTAAGTATTGCCCCGGGTCTGACTCTCTTCATTCGCCACATTTTCTTAAAATAAACTCAAGCAATCTTATTGCCTTGATGTTCACCTATTTGCTGATGACACACAAGTCTCTCTAATCTCTGTTCAAAGCAACAACAACAAATGGAAGCCAGCCTTGAAAATTCCCTGAACAGACAAAACCAGTTTAGTCACAAACAAAGCTTAATTTTGCTTATTTTGCAAGGCAAACTTGACCTGGGTCCTTTCCTGATGATGTCTCTGAAACCATAAGCAAAACTTAAACTTTTTGCCAAGGTTGATACGAGGTAGCAACGGCTGGCTAATTCCTAATCACTGAAGAAAATCCTACTATTACAGCCAATCACTGTGACGATTGACTGATTTCTCCCTCTACAACAATATATCTGTGAGGGGCGCCTGGGTGGCTCAGTTGATCAAGCATCTGGCTCTTGATTTCGGCTGAGGTCATGATCTCACAGTTTGTGGGTCGAGCCCCATATCCAGCTCTGTGCTGAGAGTGCGGAGTCCGCTTGGGATTCTCTCTCTTTTTCTTCCTCTCTCTCTCTCTCTCTCTGCCCTCCCCCGCTCGTTCTATCTCTGTCTCTCTTTCTCTCTCTTTCGCTCTCTCTTTCATTTCCCTCTCTCTCTCAAAATAAATAAATAAACCTTTAAAAATTAAAAAAAAAAAAATATATATATATATATATATACACACACCCCGTGAACCTTACTCTATGCTTTGGCTCGAGTGCTTCCTGTTTCCAAACTGTGTTTTTGATGTGTGCACCTAACCTTTTACTATTTACTACTTCAGCGATTTGTTGCCTTTAACTCTGTTATTCTGGAACTTTTGACATTTCTTGATGTCAGAAGCAGGATCCGGACAAGACCCTCCATGACTCCCAAGGCGTTGAACAAACAGGTGCTTAGGTACCCATGGAGTCCATTGAACTCACTGCTTTCTCACCAACCCTGGAGTCTGAGGGTAAGTCTCCCTCACTCCTTGTGTTTTGAGTGCTCCAACTTTATTTTGCATGCCTGCATTTTGTTTAAACTTCTTGATAAGTCACCCTGTTCTGTAAAAGAGGGAAAAACATGTGGTCCCTTGTGCTTTCCAGTAGCTATGGAAAACAGCGGCCCTCATAATTACAACATCTTAAGGAACCTGGTTCTCTCTAGTCTAGGGACCAGGATCTTGTGTTTCTTCTGGAAAATGGGTAAAGCTTTGGAATTGCAATGGCAACATTGGAGAACGTTTAACTTAGATAAGTCCACCTTGAGGGGCACTCTTAAAAGAGGATTCCACACCTCTCAGAGACAGTGAAATGCATTTTCACTGACACGCAAAAGATTTGAAAGACAACATGACTAAAAACATCTCTGGAAGAATCCTCAGAGTAAGTAGCAAATAAAAAAAAAATCTGTAGTAAAAATTTGGAGCATCAAAGTAGGTACCCTTAACTTTAGTCTATTTGCCAGAAATACAATTTAGATCCAACATGATGTTGAGTTTTGCACCAGAGATGCGGCTAAAATGTTTTAAGCAAAAGCTGTAAAATCTCTGTGTCTCTGTTTATGCATGTATGTTATAAATATGTGATGTTCTTCTGCCTCTAGATAATATTCTCAAAATAAATGTTTTCAGAGCCCCTGTTTAACTGGTTTAAAGGAAACTAAGCATTTACTAAGTTAAGCTAAGCAATGGATATTTATTGAGTATCTAAATCATTTCCAAATAGGATAAACGTTAAATGCTAGATATTAGTTTGACTACTTTTTGACTTTTTAAATTGTTTACACAAAGAAAAAAAATCTAAAGAAATTTACTTGCCAATTGCATTGCAATACATTCTCACCAGATCTTTAACCAGGGCTTTTTTTTTTTTTAATTTTTTTTAACGTTTATTTATTTTTGAGACAGAGAGAGACAGAGCATGAACAGGGGAGGGTCAGAGAGAGAGAGGGAGACACAGAATCTGAAACAGGCTCCAGGCTCTGAGCAGTCAGCATAGAGCCCGACGCGGGGCTCGAACTCACGGACTGCAAGATCATGACCTGGGCCAAAGTCAGACGCTTAACCGACCGAGCCACCCAGGCGCCCCTAACCAGGGCTATTTTTAAGCTGTTTGTCCTTCACGGGCAGTAATTATTTTCCTCTGACGCTTTTGAAGAAGTGTTCCTATGAAAGTACTTCATCCTCAAAGAAATTCATGGAAAAGACCCTGACAAGTAACACGGAACTGGAGGTAAGAATTTCTACTGGGGATAATGGAAAACCGATTAATTTCTAAAACTGCCTACCCAAAATGAAGCAAAATAAGGATTAATCACGTGACACTAAATGAACTGATGAAGATGATTGGAATTTTTATGACTAAATTTAAAACATTCCTGGTTCTTCAATGTTTTGTTTGCGAGATTTAAAGGATCTCTTTTTCCTCTCTCTTTTAAGCTACCTACAACTTACAGCAATTTGGTAAAACGTATCGTTGCAACACACGTTGAAATACTTATGTTTTTCTCCCTACCTGATACCTCCAGAATTTAGAAACTCTTATTAAAGAGTTAAAAAATATTCTTATTTTTCATGACGGTATATGTATTTCCATAAATTCAATAAGAATCTGTTCTCTTTGGGGCGCCTGGGTGGCGCAGTCGGTTGAGCGTCCGACTTCAGCCAGGTCACGATCTCGCGGTCCGTGAGTTCGAGCCCCGCGTCGGGCTCTGGGCTGATGGCTCAGAGCCTGGAGCCTGTTTCCGATTCTGTGTCTCCCTCTCTCTCTGCCCCTCCCCCATTCATGCTTTGTCTCTCTCTGTCCCAAAAATAAATAAACGTTGAAAAAAAAATTAAAAAAAAAAAAAAGAATCTGTTCTCTTTGTAAAAGGACACAACTGGACAAGTCCTTGGCTTGGCTTTCGATTCTCAAGAGGCTTTTTGAAAGGCCAATCTGAAATTCCTTATGAAAAGTTCCAGCAAAGTAGATTTTTAGTTTATTTTTTTTTAATTTTTTTAAATGTTTTATTTATTTTTGAGACAGAGAGAGACAGAGCATGAACGGGGATGGGTCAGAGAGAGAGGGAGACACAGAATCCGAAACAGGCTCCAGGCTCTGAGCTGTCAGCACGGAGCCCGACGCGGGGCTCGAACCCACCGACCGTGAGATCATGACCTGAGCCGAAGTCGGACGCTCAACCGACTGAGCCACCCAGGCGCCCCAGCAAAGTAGATTTTTAAAAGCCTGTGTGGTCTTTTGTGTTCTTTGGGTAAATACCTACTAGTGTAATTGCCAGATCATAGGGTAGTTCTGTTTTTAACTAAAGAATACAAAAATATTAATTCAAAGGGATCTATGTACCCCGATGTTTATAGCAGCATTATCTACAACATCCAAATTATGGAAACGGCTCAGGGGTCCGTCGACCGATCAATGGATAAGTTGTAGTATATATATATCTGCAATGGATATAGTCATTCATAAAAAAGAATGAAATCTTGCCATTTGCAACAGTGTGGATGGAACTAGAGAGTATTATGCTAAGCAAAATAAGTCAGGGAAAGACAAATACCATATGATTCCGCGCGCATGTGGATTTTAAGAAACGAAACAAATGAGCAAAGAGAAAAAAGAGAGAAAGAGGCAAGCCAAGAAACAGACTCTTAATTCTAGAGAACAAACTGATGGTTGTCAGAGGGGAGGTGGGGATGGGGGGTGGGTGAAATAAGTGATGGGGATTAAGGGGCGCACTTGTCACGATGAGTACTGGGTGATGTATGCAGTTGTCGAATCACTGTATCGTACACTGGAAGCTAATATTATACTGTATGTTAACTAACTGGAATTTAAATAAAAACTCAAAAAAATAAAAAAGTAAAAGCCTATATGGTCAGTCACCGTTCTTGCTGCATTTACATAAACAATCAGGCCAAGTTTTTCCAAACTAGGCTTAACCTGCAAACAAATTAGTCTCAGAGCGATTATCTTTGATAGAAGTGGGGTTGATTCTACAAAGAAAAATTATGTTTCAGCAATGCACCTTTGCAGATATCAGATTCTAGTGCTGCTAATTGCCTTTGAGGTTTCATTTTCTACCCGGAGACTGGACTGGATCCTGAATTATTCTAGTCCCCCCCAATATTTGGCTAGAACTCTCCAAATTAACATTTCCAATTTTCTCCCACTTTTTTGACTTACAATCACTATGAAACTAAAACTGCCCCTTTCCTCTGAAGCCATGCAAGCGAAAGCTGGACAGCTTGATGTAAATTTCAGAGAAATTACCACAGAAGCTCGCGGGTGGACAGTCTTCATGCCTATTGCCATGTGGCCACTCCGAAAGGTCACCAGAGACACTGAAACTGCACACCAGGGAAATATGTCAAAGTGCCACTGCTTGCCTTCGCTCCATCTGAAGATGCTTAGACCCGACCCCTAGATATCTCCTCGACTGGTTGCTTTCCAAACTCAGAAAGCAAATTTCTAATTTCCTCAAACTATTAACCTTTGGAGGGTTTTTTTCCCCTTGGAAATGCATCTCATTAAATCTCCGGATTCCTCCTATCGCATAGAACCTAATTTAGGGGAAAGCTTACCTGCAACACTGCCTCTTGAAATAAAATATCCTATTTCTCCTGTCCTGAAGTTATCACGAAGACACGTGATCGCTAATATATCATACTGTGCCTATGTAAAAAAAAATTTTTTTTGATTATAACCATTTGTTAAAACAAACAAACAGAAACAGAAACCAGCCTTGAAAATTCCCGGAGCAGGTGAAACTAGCTTAACCATATAAACTAAAGCTTGATTGAACTTATTTTGCAAGACTAACTTCATCTGGGTCCTTTCTCATGGCCCTTTCTTTTTTTTTTTTTTTTAATTTTTTTTTTCAACGTTTTTATTTATTTTTGGGACAGAGAGAGACAGAGCATGAACGGGGGAGGGGCAGAGAGAGAGGGAGACACAGAATCGGAAACAGGCTCCAGGCTCTGAGCCATCAGCCCAGAGCCTGACGCAGGGCTCGAACTCACAGACTGTGAGATCGTGACCTGGCTGAAGTCGGACGCTTAACCGACTGTGCCACCCAGGCGCCCCTCTCATGGCCCTTTCTTATGCCGCTGAAAATTAGAAGCCAACCTTAAACTGTTTCCCGTGGTCGACATGAGGTAACAACCACTGATGGGTTCCTGATCGCGTAAGAAAATTCTAAAGTTATAACCGACCACTGAGAAGAAGAAGCAATCCCTGATTTCTCAGTATACAAGCTGCTTTGCGGTGCATACCTGAGCCTCATCCCATGCTTTGGTTTGAGTGCTCCAGGTTTGGAAACTGTCTTTTTGGTGTGTGCACAATAAACTCTTACTAATTCTGCTTCAGTGATTCATTGGTGATTCACCGGTTTCCCCTCTGTTTTTGCTGTTTTGACATCTCTAACGCAGACTTTCTTTCTGAGCTCCAGACCTGTGTATCCATCTACCCCGGACATAGATGTAATGCTTGGATATGCCACTACCCCTTGCACAAAGCTGAACACGGCATCTCCCCTCACCCCACCCCAATCTCCCAGCCCACTGGTTATTTCGCCACACCTTTCATGAGATGGCCCCATACTTGCTGCCCAAGCAGAAAAAACAAAAACAAAAAAACCAAAAACCCTGGGATCGTCTTGCCTCCTTTCTTCCTCCCTAACTAACCCCACCCCATACACTATCACCAGGTTTTGCTGATTCAGCGCCTTAGTTTCTGTAGAATATATCCAAGTTACACAATATAATACCTCGAGCAGGATCTACTCTAGACTCCGTGATCAGACACGTCAATGGTTATGCAAGAAAATGTTTGAATACGCACAACGCGTGCATATGTAACGATCAATAAAGCAGACCTGCATAATAAGAAATGCAAAGAGTTTTTCTTTAGCCTGAAGGCAAATGGTAACAGATAGAAATGTGGATCTTAACCAAAACACGAAGAGCGTCAGGAGTATAAATACCTGGTCAAGTAGAAAAGACTATTTTCCTGTTAATTTCTTCAAAATAGACCTGACTCAAAAATAAATAAACAAAATAAAATATGCACGAGTCTTTAAAAAAAGATGCCATTTTTTTTGGTTTTATGTTATCTGAAGGTCATCATTTTACATAATGAAAAAAAATTTTAGCCACCACGCTCTACATTACATGTCGAAACATACATTTTCATGTTTGCATACGTTCACGTGGTTTATATCACCTTAATATCATCTCAATATCATCTTGTTGGCTTTATGTGTAGATTTAATATATATGACAATATTTGCATAAAGGACATGGCAAAAAAGGATAAACAGGTCCGATAGTTATAAAGTTTCTGTGTTTTATGTGATTTGGTACAATGTGTTTTTTTTTTTATTTCTTTTAATGTTTATTTACTTTTGAGAGAGAGACAGAGAGAGACAGAGCTCGAGAGGGGAAGGGCCAGAGAGAGAGGGAGACACAGAATCCAAAGCAGGCTCCAGGCTCTGAGCTGTCAGCACAGAGCCTGACGCGGGGCTCGAGCTCACGAACTGTGAGATCATGACCTGAGCCGAAGTCGGACGCTTAACCGACTGAGCCACCCAGGCGCCCTGGTTTTTTTTAATGTTTATTTTTGAGAGAGAGAGGCACAGAATCTGAAGCAAGCTCCAGGCTCTGAGCTGTCAGTGCAGAGCCTGATGCAAGGCTTGAAATGAACCGTGAGATCATGACCTGAGCCGAAGTCAGACGCTTAACCAGCTGAGCCACCCAGGCGCCCCAATGATTCAGTACAATATTAATGCTAAGTAGGCTACTAAAAACTAAGAATTGCATTTTAATAATGCCTAGAGCTACCACTCAAAATAATAATCATAGTGCCAAGAAAAATAGTTTAAGAACCCGTGGATAATTTCAACTTACATTTTGATCATTAATAATAAGAATAGCAAACATGTATCGAGTGCTTTCTACGTGACACTACCTCATTTCATCTCCCAAAAAAATCCCATGAAGTCAATACTATTAGTTTTCTCACTTTACAAATGAGCAAAATAAGACTCAGAAATTAAGTGATTTTTCCAGATTTATGACAGGATTACTCCAGGGGCTGTCAGACTGCAGTATGAGTTTTTAAGAAAATATATAAAAGGATTTCCCTTTATGTTGTAAATAATGGTAATAGTGAGAAATGTGAAAAAATTAACATAAAATTATAAAAGTCTCTCTCACAACAAACACCAATCCTATCATTCCCTAACAGGAGCCTCTGTCAATGGCTTCTTATGTTATCTTAGAAAAAAGAAAAAGTTACACAAATAACAATACATAGATTTTTTTTTAAACAAAAAGCAAGCAGGCTTTCATATTTTTCCACCCGGTGGCTCTTGAAATCTTTTTAGATGCATTTACATAGCTACCTCATTCTTTTTAGTAGCTGCATCCCATTTTCTTGTATAGATGTAACAAAATATAATAAATAGGGCCACTGCCGATGGAAAAATGGGTTATTTTCAGTTTGGGGCATTGTCATACAATGCAGCAATTAGCATTCTTGCTGTGCACTTACAATACATATTGATTATATGTACAATCAATTCATAACAGTGGAACTTCTGGGTCAAGAGACTGATACACTTCTTACTTTGATAGGTATCACCAAATGGCCATTGATTGATTTCATCAACTCTTGTTTTCCGAGACAGATTTTGAGAGTACGTAGGCGTCTGTGATCTTAGTTACCGTTCAACCTCCCTTCGAGACGCCGTAGTATATTTTGGCTTAACAAGACCTCTAATATTTTTTTTAAATTTTTTTTCAACGTTTTTTATTTATTTTTGGGACAGAGAGAGACAGAGCATGAACGGGGAAGGGCAGAGAGAGAGGGAGACACAGAATCGGAAACAGGCTCCAGGCTCTGAGCCATCAGCCCAGAGCCTGACGCGGGGCTCGAACTCACGGACCGCGAGATCGTGACCTGGCTGAAGTCGGACGCTTAACCGACTGCACCACCCAGGCGCCCCAAGACCTCTAATATTTTATGTGGCTGAATCTATTGATCTTGCTCTTTCCGGCTTCCTTTATGGCGTTTAGGCAAAGAACATCCTTCTCCATCCCAATACAAATGAAGTAGTCACCTAAATACTCTTACAGCTTTGCGACTTCACCTTTTACATTGCTCTCTTTTGTCTATACTGGTGTGAGATTTTGTGTAATCAGAGTTTGTGGCAGGGAGTACGTTTTCCCAGTCACCCATTCTAAAAAGCGCATTCGTTCCCCATTGCTTTGCATTTCTTCGTTTATCATGTGCTTGTGATAATCAGGGTTCATACTAGGCAATCATAATTTGCATTGGGTTCTAGTTCCATGGGTTTCCTATAAGGGACGGACAACAGACAAATGGAAAACAGCAACCAGGCAAACAATGTACCTTGTGCTCAACAAATTACAGAGCTTTTCTGAGGAGTTGCTCTGAAGCATGTGGCTTCGCTTTCTACTTTTTCTCTTCATCTAAAATAGCCCAAATGAAAATCCTGTAACACGCTGACATACTAGCATTTTGGTTGACATCTGTCCCCACTTCATTATTAAGCAAGCAACTTGGCACACTAAAATTTCTAGGGCATTGGTGGCAGAAGGTGATGGAAGGATGCCAGTGCCCAAGAGGAAGCGGTGAAAGGAATAACAGCTCTTAGCCAAAGACCCCAGTCCAGTAGGAAATAGCAAAAGCAGAAGCAGTATCCAGGGAGATGCTAGAAGGCACTGAAATGTCTGACGAGGATAACAGTAATGTGTGGCCTCATATGCTACCATCGACCCTGGCAGGAGATTGTGGGCCAGCGGGGAAGGTGTGAACAATACAGGGTAGTGGTGTACCCCAGAGGCAATGGCAGTCAAGAGAATGGACAGCCCTGCTCAACGAAGTCACAGGGAAGTCCTCCAGAACCTCCTGGGGACACCCAGAAGTATTTGAAAGAATGCAGACTGTTGAAAGCCCAAGCAGGGTTGAGTAAGAGCCACCGAGATCTGCCTCACACCTGTTCATGTAACCCTGTTAATCGCACCCAAATGCCAGACTGGATTCCATTTAAACACGTTTAACATAACACGTCACAGCGGACCACAGGACATTTGTTTTTCAAAATGCCCGTTAACATCCTGTGGGAAAATGTTCCAGGATATACCGGTTTGGAAAACTGCTATGGTGTTTGACTTTCAACTCTGGCATTTGCAGCTGGCATCACTTCTATCATCACTCTAGGTTTCCAACACGATCACTGGCCCAGAAGACTATGGGGTGACTACACACGCGAATAAGCCCCATCGTGGCGCCATCCATCAGTGGGTGTCCCTAACGACAGATCAACTATACGACACTTCCTTTAGGTGTCTTTTTTCCAGAAGGCACCACAGGGCCTCATGCTAACATGTGACTGGGAAACACTGTGGACCCGGACAAACTTCACCTCTAGGGTAAACCCTTCTTACGCCCAACATGGGCATCCTGCTATCCTGATAATGGGAACTGGGCAAATTATTGTGTCTCTCTTTTCTCGTTGGTTCCAGGAAGCCCAAACCCAAATTGATAGTCCAAATATAGTAGCTATGCTGTCCTTCATGGTTCAAAGTTATGTTCCTTTCTTCTTTTTTTGTTTTTTTAATTTTTTTTTAATGTTTATTTTTGAGAGATAGAGTGCGAGCGGGGAAGGGACACAGAGAGAGGGAGGCACAGAATCTGAAGCAGGCTCCAATCTCCAAGCCATCAGCACAGAGCCCGACATGGGGCTCGAACTCACGAACCACAAGATCATGACCTGAGCCAAAGTGGGATGCTTAACCGATTGACCCACCCAGGGGCCCCTATGTTCCTTTTTTCTAAATGTGATCGTGGTTTTCCATTTTTTATTTGTATTTTCCTTATATTATTTCTCAGTTTCTTTGCACAGCCCATGACTGTTCTGTGTCACGTGTTCGTATTGTAACTCCACAACCCAGTGACTGGCCCTTCGGTCTGTTCATTGCATTTATTCATCTATTTCTCCATTGACGAACTTATTCCACAAAATAGATTCAATCCCTTCTCACCTATTAAAGACTTTAAATTATTGAAGCTGATTGTTACAAACACCCACTTCTATAGTTGATCAAGAATGATTGAAGAGGAAAGTGGATTAACAGAGGAATACATAATACAGCTTTCGGAATTTAATATACCAAGTTGCTCAGGGAGCCTAGCACACACACACACACACACACACACACACACACACACACACAAAATTAAGAACATTGTTCATCGGAGTTAAGCGATTTATGGAAGAGATTCCGGAAGCCAGTACCTTCCCCAAACTCCAGAGATAAGATCTCCATCCAGTATTTTTTTCCACGTGCTTCTAAACCCGAATGGAAAAACTCGATCATCTGAGCATGTTTGAAATTCTTTTATTAAAAAGAATATTTTCTTCCTTCTTTTGCCTAATCCAGAAAAGTAATTACATCATGCAGCTTGTGAATCACACTTGTGCACATGAATGGGGAAGGAGAAAAAAAAAAAATAACAGCTTTGCCAAATTAGCAGTGTATGTATGCAAAGAAATTCACAAATTACAGTGATTATTCTGAACATCTGATTCCAAAGGGAATCACATCCAAGTAATAGAAATGGTTGAAGATGAAAATCCCAGAGCAAAGCCTGTGGATTCTAGCATGTAATACTAGATGTGTCTCAATTCCATCCGCATTGCACCACCCTGTCCCAACAGCCATAAACACTTGCCCGGACCCTGCAATCGCCTTGTAATTGGACTCTTTTCTCCCCGGCATGTAGCTCACAACCCATTCTCCAGAGAAAATACAGAGTGCGCTTTCCAACATAAATTATATCACATCCCTGCCCTGCTTCAGTGTCTCCGGTGACTTACTAATGCACTTGGATTAAAATCCAGATATGGTATCACCACCTAAAATGCCCCATGGGAGCACGCTTCTGCCTGCTTCTTGAACCAGACCTCGTAATACTCTGTTTCTTACTGTTGGATGTGTTCGTCAGACACGATAATGACTGCACGCATTTGTCAAAACTTGCAGAAATGTACACTAAAAGGAGCGGATTTTCCTGCATATAAATGATACTTTAATTTTTAAAATGAATATAGTCTTAGGAATATCAATAAACAACTGAAATTTGCAATCTTTAAGAGATACTTAACAAACATGAAAAGGTCTTGGGATGGCAACTGCTCATTGCTCCCTGCCCCTGTATTGATTTTTTTTTTTCTTTTCTTCCTTAGTAAGACAACTCTGATTACCTTCAGGGTGACATTATACACATCTGAAAAACTGTGTTTTCGAGCTTCCCTTGACTCTACAGATTGCCAATTATATGTGAGCAAAAAATGTCAGGCAGAATCTCCTAGGAATCCCTTTTACTTCCTCTTCCCCACTGCATAGAATCAGACACTGTAGCTTTTGATGTACCATTTGGGTAGCATGAAAAAAAGAATAAAGAATTGCAAAGACCTTAACCTTAACATTCTGTGTTATTAGAACAAGAGGAACTACCTACCTAAGGGCTTCTATTATTTAAGAGATCGAGCCCTAATATGTCTAAGACACACATGGCTAAATACATTTGGGGCAGCGAGGCAATCCCCAATTAATATGGACACCTAGGGATACATCTAACACAACAGTGGCCCTTTATCTCTGAACTGTGAACTTCACACATACTCCTCAGTATCTCCCCTCTTAGATGGAACAGGAGGACTAGAGGAGGTTGGGGCTGGGTATTTCCCTTCTGTCAGGTCAGCAGGGCTTGGATGAAACCCCTGCAGGTTAGGCTCTCATTAAACAATTTCTCCTGACGGCAGACTCTGTTATGAAGGACAGGATGCTCTGTTATATTTCAAAATGTTTCCTCTTCCCCTCCTCCGTGCTGGAAGCAAGAGGGGATGTTTTTTTCCCTCTGATATTTACCGTGAGAACCTGGTAGAGCTTCAAGAGGTAGAATTTACAAAAGTGTGGGGACTCTCCAATGACTGGGTCCTTCCGGAGTTTTTGACCTTCAGACTTGTCCACACCAAGCCAGCAGCAAGCATTAACTACATTTCAGTTACTCCCATGGTGGTTGATGACTGCAGACTTCTACTCAAGTAAGTTGTGATTCTCTGTAGTCTCCTGTCAGCCTCTCCAGTTTGGGGGTTTGCCCTGTGACCTCACTTCTCTTATGGATCTAAGGAGAATTGTTGATTTTCCAGTTTGTTCAGCTTTTTACTTGTTAGGACAGAGTGGTGAGTTCCAAGTGTTTTATAGACAGGGCTGTATGAAATATTTATGGGGAAATTATAGATTTAAGAAATATAATACAACGCAAATAAATGGAGAGATACTGCAAAATTATGGGGAAGTGACTTGATGCTATGACAATTAAAATGTATAAATTCCATGCATTTCCAATCAAAACTCCAGTAAGATTTTTCATGGAACTTAACAGGAAATGTAAGTACATATGAAAGAATAACGGGCCAAAAGGAGCCAAGATAATATTGAAGAAAAATTACATTGATGAAGCTTGACCAACTAGATATCTTAATAAAAGGTGATATTAATCAACAGAGAAACAAATGGCTCAATAAATCAGAGTAAAGAATCCAGCAACCGAATTTTTTAATATGGTGGTGGCTGTATATGAGGCTGGGACAGGCAATTGTCTTTGTAGAAAAGATATCATGAGATTCCCCTCCTCCCTTCCTCATACACAAAAACAAATTACAGATTTATTAGAGGCCAAAATGGGTAAAACGAAACTTTAGAACCTATGGAGGAAAATTTCTTTATATGCTCTGAATAAGGAATTATTTCTTAGCTATGTCACAGGGACATAACTATAAAGGAAAAGCTTGACAAAAACGGACACAGGAAAACTAGAACTTAAGGCATAACTGTACACACCACAAGCAAAGTAAAAAAGGCAAACCACAAACTGAGTGGAAAACTGAGTACTATCTACAGCAGTATAAATGTCCAGATATTTTTTTTAATTCAACAGATCATAGTTCATTATTACCATTATTTAGGTTATTGCTCAAATTGCCCCAGATTATGTTGTGACAGCCCTTTCCAGCTGGCCTCGATGTCTTTTAATCCACCCCCTCATTTTTTTTTTAATTTTTTTTTCAACGTTTATTTATTTTTGGGACAGAGAGAGACAGAGCATGAACAGGGGAGGGGCAGAGAGAGAGGGAGACACAGAATCGGAAACAGGCTCCAGGCTCTGAGCCGTCAGCCCAGAGCCTGACGCGGGGCTCGAACTCCCGGACCGGGAGATCGTGACCTGGCTGAAGTCGGACGCTTAACCGACTGCGCCACCCAGGCGCCCCATACCCCCTCATTTTTTTGAGACCGGGCTGCTCTCATTGGAGAATGATATTTAGAAATTTAGATCTGTGTGTTGGGTGTATCAGTACCATTTTTTTCACAAGCGAATACAAAAGCAATTCGACTGTCCTTCAGTTGAGTACAAAATGATCTATAAAAGACACGAACTACATCTACCCATGTCAACTTAATCTCAAGCTATAAAACTGAGTTAAAAAATGCTAGTTGCAGAATGATACATACGGTAAGCTATCATTCATTCAAATACGTAAGACCCGCAACACAAGAACAGATTTCACTTAGGAACACACACATGTGAACTGACGAAAAAGAAAACAGCTTCTGATATCCGGGAGAGTCCTGCACTCACGGCTATGTTGCGATGTTCTGTTGAGCATCACCAGTTGTGCAGAGCACCAACGTCACACAAGGCCATTCCGTGACCACGGTAGACCAAAACCAACGTAAGACTACTCCACAGTCATAGCTGAAGAATAACAAAAATGGAACGTTATCCTTAACCAATGACCAAATATTCCCCTATCTTGGCGAATATAAGAGGCTGTGGCTCCTCAACCAATTACAACTCTAATGTCGCTCTAAGGCTTCCCTCCTTCTAGATGAGATGTACTAAGACGGAATTACCCCCGCTCCCTGACAGCATCCAACCCAGAGCAAAGGCTGCTCCTCTAAATCTTTCCCAGAATCACCTAACAAAGACCTAAATCCTATACTGAATCCTTTCTATCACCATCCTACTCTAACCTACATTTCTCACGGTGTGCCTTCAACTGTAAATGTGCTCCCGGTGGTCTTTGGCAGGAGAACCTACCAAGAGTAGTTTAGTAAGCACGAAACACCCAAACTTTTTGGAAAGTACGTATACCTAAAGCGGTCGAAGAAAAGGAAGGTCTGAGGCAGAGAAGACGGACACACTAGATGTATCTCAATGTTTTATGTCTTTTAATAGCGAGAAGTTTGAAAGGACCTAACAAAACATCTGTACGTGTTTCCATTCAATGGCAGGAACGTAGTGATCTCGTTTACTAGCTTCTCAATTTCTTTGTTTTGTTTTAGTTATGGTGAAATCTACACAACCTAGAATTTACCATCTTAGCCATTTTTAAGCATACGCTCCAGTGGCATTGAGTACATTCACACCGTTGGCTGCTACCATCATCACCACTCACAGAACTCTTTTCATCTTGCAAAACTGAAACTCCAGGGGCGCCTGGGTGGCTCAGTCAGTGAAGCGTCTGACTTCAGCTCAGGTCATCGATCTCAGGGTTCAGGAGTTCGAGCCCCACGTCGCGCCCTGTGCGGACAGCTCAGAGCCTGGAGCCTGCTTTGGATTCTGTGTCTCCCTCTCTCTCTGTCCCTCCCCCACTCATGCACGCGCTCTCTCTCTCTCTCTCAAAAATAAACATTAAAAATTTTTTTTAAAAACCCTGAAACTCTGTACCTATCAAACAACAAATTCCCATTACCGCCCCCCCCCCACCCCCAGCCCCTAGCAACCACCATTTTACTTTCTGTATCTATGAATCTAACTAATCTGGGTGTGTCATAAAAGTGGAATCAGGGGCGCCTGGGTGGCGCAGTCGGTTAAGCGTCCGACTTCAGCCAGGTCACGATCTCGCGGTCCGTGGGTTCGAGCCCTGCTCGGGCTCTGGGCTGATGGCTCGGAGCCTGGAGCCTGTTTCCGATTCTGTGTCTCCCTCTCTCTCTGCCCCTCCCCCGTTCATGCTCTGTCTCTCTCTGTCCCAAAAATAAATAAACGTTGAAAAAAATTTTAAAAAAAATTAAAAAAAAGTGGAATCATACAGTAGATGTCTCTCTATGTCATTATTGAAATAAATATTTCTGTGCAATAGAGTAAGAGTGAAGGTCCCCCCAGTCATAGCCTAGAAGGAATGAATTTTAAGTTATTTTTCAATTTTACATGTTTTTATTTCACACATATTCTTCCATACTACACGTAGAGGGATATGAGAGAACAGATGTCCCTATTGGCCTTTGCATCTTATCTTTGCACTGATGTTATAATTGTGTGTGTGTGTGTGTGTGTGAGTGTGTGTATCTAACCCACTAGAAGACATTGACCTTGACTATGGAGATGGTGTCTTATTTCCCTTTTTACCTCCAATGTCAAGCACAATCACGAGGACATAATAGCTGTTCAATAAACGTGTGTTAAATAAACGAACGAACGAACTACTCCATCAAGACCCCTTTATTGTGTTTCCAAACCATCGACTTCAAATTAATGATCTGAAAAACTCTCTGAAGTACATGATTTGTTCCAAATCATCAATTTCAAGTAATCCTATTCACCTTTCTTTGGCCTTGACAGTGACCCCAGCTATTCTTGAAGTTTTCAGTGGCACGAGGGAATTCCTCTTCCCTAAAACACAAGCATACATACGACTGATCTCTCTTCCCCACAGCCTAATCTTGCTGCATCAAGCATTTAAAACTTTAAGTAACTTTCAGGCGGCTGTAATTGAATGATATTCTTGCCGCTGAAGTTGTGCCAGTTACCACATTACCGTAGCCATAACTCAGGCAAAGCACAGACGAGAATGACTTCATGGAAAAATGGTTTATCATTCGCAAACTATTTTAAGGCACTTGCTTCCTTTATTCCTCCAAGCCTGCTATTGCTAAGGAGGCCGGGGGGAGAAAGAATTTGTCATAATGGATCACAAACTCAAACTCAGGGGGACATGTTCTATAAAGGAAACAGGACGAGACAGAATAAGAAATTAAATTATCTCTGACCAATTAAATACATCCGTAAAAATGAGCCTAAATCGAGTCTGTGTCTGAGATCCAGTAATGTGAACCAGGGTAAGATCACGCACCCTGGACGGAGAAGAACTGTGCCCGCGTCCCTGTTTCGACACGTGACCATGAGCATCCCCATAACTATGCAAACGCTTGATTTCCTCAAATGAGCACAACACTATCTACCTTAGAAGGATGTTAGAGGATTACATGAGAAAAGGTAATGTCCACATCTTTCGTATCCTGTAACTTACTCAGCAAATACGATTACATATCTATTGTAAGAATGTATCAAAGAAATAGCTGAAAACCAGGAAGTGGGAGTATCACGGGGGCAAAGGGTGAAAGATTTCTACATGTCTAGGAACATCGACTTCTTTCGTGACAGAGCACTTTTACCTCAGCTTTCGGCATTCCTCGAAAATAAATCAGGAGGAACATGGGTGACCTTTTTAACTCTGTGCTCCTAAATTACAAAATGCGCAAATGACACCTCACTGGGCTACAAGGTCTACCTCCAGAATTTCAACTGGGCTTTTCATGTTCGTCTACAATTCTACTGCCACATTTCTTTCGTCCTCTCATTTTCTCACTCTCCATGGTGATTGTATTAAGGCTTCTGGATTATCTCTCACGAAACCACCGCCTCCAAGAGCCCCCTCAGCCCCAGCAGACAGCCTCACCTCCAACCTCGCACAGAAACGGGAAGCCATCAGAGAGGAGCTCTCAGCGCCCCACCACCTGCTTTCAAATGTACGACCCATCTACATCTCCCCCCCCCCCCCGCCCCCTCTTTCTCAATTCTTATTAAAAGCGGCTTTCTTCTTCCCGGTTGAGATCCAATCCTCTCTGTTCTGCAGCCCATTCCCTCAAGAATCACATCCTATCAATTATCTCTATTCTCTTCTATGTCTTCTAACATCATGTCCGCTTGGTCGTCTCTACTCATTCAAATATGCCCGATCCTATCTGAGAAGATCTTCATCTTGATTTCCCCCTTTTGATTGCAGCTCTACCCCGTCTTTCCCTTCTTCCACCACATTTCTGAAAAGAATTGTCTGCAAGCACGGTCTATTTCCTCATCTTTCATAACTCACTGAAACCCAGCTTCCACCCTCATCAGCCAGCCAAACTACTGAGCTCAGATGGCCGATGCCTTCTAACAAATATTTTTTGGACCTTGACTCACCTAGCCTCTCAGTAGCATTTTATGGAGTCAAGCTCTTTGTTCTCTTGTCCTCTGTGGTCAGTCCCACTCTGGGGTATCCTCCTACCTTTCTGAACCGCCTTTTAGTGTATCCTTCCCTGACTCACACTTAAAAGTCAAAGTTTGTGAAGACTCAGTCCTGGGCTCCTGCTCTTCTCCATTCTCTTGTCTCCACAAAGTCAGCCATTCACAGGTTTTCGCTCAGCACCCGTGCAGTGACCGCGTGTGAATGTGCATCTCTAGATCACGCACTTGCCGTCTCCACTTGGCTATCTGCAGCAGGTTGGAGTCTGTAGAAGCATCCACAGAGATAGAGGTGGGGGTGTAAGATGTTCTTGAGAGGTCAACTCGTTTGCAGGGAATGAGGAAAGACTGCTCTGAGGAAGAAGTCAAATGCCTTTAGGGTCCCCTGGGTCACCTCAGCAGGGGGCTCTGGAACAAGCGCTGCTCATCAGAGTACCCCACCTCACTTATTCACCTGATGGGGACTGCCCCAGGAGGTGCATGACCTCCGATAAGGCAGATCTCACATGTTGAGCAGACCCTGAAGTCACTGACATCTGGTAGCTATCTGTTGACTGCCTGGAAGAAGGACGCCCTTCATTCAGTTGCACGCCCCAGAAACCCACTGGGGATCCTAAGACTGCTTTTGCCCTCCTTTTGCCCTTACCCTAATCCTCACCTTGTCTCCCCTCCCCATAGGCTTCTAACTGGCCTCCCCAAATCCCTCTTCGCTCCATGATCTGGTCCCTATATCCCACCAGTCCCAGAACTGCCTACATAGGACATCATTAGGGCCCTAGAAATAGGTAATGCTCCTTCCCACCTCAGGAAACTTGCATATGCTTTTTTCCCTTCCTGAAATGGTCTACCCTCTTCCCCACTCAGCCCAGCCAACCCCCGTCCTCAGGACACAGCTTTCATGTCGTTTTCTCAGAGGAGCTTCTCTGATCCCCCGGACTGTCTGTGTAACAATGCTGTATCTGAAAGTCAATACTCACAGAGCTATCGCAGTCATTCCTGGACTTGTAAAGCTTCTGACTTCCGCTCAAGTCATAATCTCACGGTACATGAGTTTCATGTACATGTACACGGTACATAATCTCACGGTACATGTCGGGCTCTGCCCCGACAGCATGGAGCCTGCTTTAGATTTTCTGTATCCCCCCCTCTCTCTGCCCCTCCCCTGCTCGCACTCTCTCTCTCAAAAATAAATAAATAAACATTTTTTTTTTTTAATGTTGTGACCAGAGGCTCGCAGGAATCTAAGCCTATACTTCCCCTAGGAGCATGATTCAGTTTTCATTAATTCAGTGTTCACAGCAACTTCACGGAACAGAACTACCATGACAAACAAGAACCTGCAGCCATTGCGGGTTTTTTTAATCTTTCTTTTTATTCTTTATTTATTTATTTATTTACTTATTTATTTATTTAGAGAGAGAGAGAGGGAGGGAGAGGGGCAGAGGGAGAGAGAGAAAGAGAGAGGGAATCTCAAGCTGGCTCCACACTCAGCACGGAGCCCAGCCTGGGGCTCAGTTCCGCGACCCTGGGATCATGACTTGAGTGGAAATCAGGAGTCGGACACTTAACTGACTGAGGCACCCAGGCGCCCCTTCTCATCTCTCTCTCAACAGAATGTAAACTCCAAAAGGGCAGGAACAGTGTCTTAATTACAGCTGTATTCCCAGTACAGGGCCTTGTACATAGCAGAAGTTTGAGAATGCTTTTGATTTGCGTGAGTGGAAATGAGTAGCATCTTCTAGCAGGAAGGACGTATCCTTTCAGCACCTTTTCCTGCAAAACCAGGACTCTCGATCTCTCCGTGACATACAAACTTGGTAAATTTTTTTGGCCCTCTTAGCAAATGCTGATTGCTGTGCTCTGAATGTTTGTGTCCCTCCCAAATCCATACATTGAAAACCTAACGCCCAAGGTAATGGTAAAAGAAGGTGGGGCCTTGGGGAGGTGATTAGGTCATGAGGGTAGAGCCCTCATGATCGAGAATCGTGTCCTTATAAAAGCCACCCTACAGAGCAACCTAGCCCATTCTGCCATGTGAGGACCCAGCAAGAAGTCAGCGACGTGGACAAGGGCCCTCACCCTTCTCAGTTGGTTAAGTGGCTGACTTTGGCTCATGGTCTCGTGGTTCGAACCCCATGAGTTCCCAACCCCGCATCGGGCTCCGTGCTGACGGCTCGGGGCCTGGAGTCTGCTTTGGATTCTGTGTCTCCTTCTGTCTCTGCCCTTCCCCCACTCCTGCTCGCGCGCTCTCTCTCTCTCTCTCTCTCTCTCGCTCTTTCTCTCTTCCCTCTTTATTTATTTCAAAAATAATTAAACATTTAAAAAACCTTGTTAATAAAAAAAATAAAATAAAACACAATGGACTCCGAGGCCCCTGTCAGGTTGGAGATATGAGTGTGTATATTATCTTGGCTCACCAATTCAACCTATTTTTCCATCGTGCTACTCGAAGGTGCCTCCGACCTTGCATGTAATCCCAAAACAGCAGGGACCTTTGAGGTCTAGCTGGGATCACCAGTATCTAGAAAGTGTCCAGTATACCATATGTATTTCTGGAATGCATGAATGAATCTGTCTCCTGAGAAGCCAGACTTCCAGCTCACAATATTAAACTAAGCCCCTTTTGTATTCGCAGACACGCTAAGAACAGCTTGGAAGGTATGTCACTATATTAAGGTATGTTGTTATTAATAGGAAACTGCCAAATAAGGCCTTTTGTTACTCAGCTTCTTTTCTTTTTTGAAATTTTTTTTTAACGTTTATTTATTTTTGGGACAGAGAGAGACAGAGCATGAACGGGGGAGGGTCAGAGAGAGAGAGAGAGACACAGAATCTGAAACAGGCTCCAGGCTCTGAGCTGTCAGCACAGAGCCCGACGCGGGGCTCGAACTCATGGACCGCGAGATCATGACCTGAGCTGAAGTCGGACGCTCAACCGACTGAGCCACCCAGGCGCCCCCCTTTTTTTAAATTATTTTTTTACTGTTTATTTATTTTTGGGACAGAGAGAGACAGAGCATGAATGGGGGAGGGTCAGAGAGAGAGAGAGAGACACAGAATCTGAAACAGGCTCCAGGCTCTGAGCGGTCAGCACAGAGCCCGACGCGGGGCTCGAACTCATGGACTGCGAGATTGTGACCTGAGCCGAAGTCAGCCGCTTAACCGACTGAGCCACCCCGGCGCCCCACTCAGCTTCTTTTCTAAAGAAATAAGTGCTATGTGCTCTGTAGACAATTTGGCACATACCTAAGAAAAAATACAAAGGTCATTTCATAAGTTATCACCCAGCAGCAGTAAATATTCACATTTCAGTACATGTTTTGTGTTTTCTTTTCTAGCTCTTTGAGTTTTATGTTGTTTCCCAGGCCATCGGGGATTCATTTTTGTATCCACTCAATAAATTCTTGCAAATAGTTCACTGGCAACATTTATCGAATAATAAAATATACAAATATCAGCTAAACACTTAACATGTATTCAAGTCAATTCATCACCTCCTTCTACCTCTCCAAACATACTCCTCCCCATCAGCATCCACTCAGTGACCCAAGTCAGAATTCTAGAGGTTACCCTCCCATTTCCCAGTGCTCCGGACCATCCTTAAAATCTTCTCGGCAAGCAAAAGACCTGACTGTGGCCCTTCCTTAGTCTCCAAGCCTGTCTTCCCACACTCTTTCACCTTTCTCTCTAATACCAATTTGAGCCAGATTGAACTCCTTCCGGCTCCCCCTTCCTGCTGCTACGCCCTTCCTGGACCCTAGGCCTCTGCACCTGTTACTGGCTCCTTCCGCAACGCCCTTCGCAATCCCTTCACTTAGTTACCCTAGGTTACCCTACCTTCGGGCCCCAGCTTAGATACCACTCCCACAACAAAAATCGTCCTTAACCCTCAAGGCTGAGTTAAGAATCTTTCTTCTTGTTCCTTGTGATGACTCCGTTATACCAACAGGATGATTCAAATTTTTATAGTTTACCCTATCTGGCTTTCCTAGAGACGATAAGCATCTTGACATCTTGGGATTTATCCTATTCATCTCTGTATCTCCTAAACTTAGCACAGTGTCAGACAGAAGGAAGTGACTCGGAAATGTTCTTTGGGATAACTGAAACTCTCTTTTCTTCACTGATTCGTAATTCTCCCTTTATGATACACTTAACGTGACATGCACTAAGATCTATTTCCTGATTCCATTTTGCTCAAGCTGTATCTGCGTAGCCTTACACCAGTATCACGTTATTTTAATGTATTATGGTTTTATGCTACATTTTAATAGCTAATAAGACACACCCTCCCATCCATTACTGCCGTGTTCTCATGTTTAGTCTGTTAGATTTTTTGGTTAACTCTTTATAAACTTACTTTGGTGTTTTACTGGTATTGTATCAGACCTAGAAGGGAAATTGTATCATCTGCAAATCATGCTTTTAGCTCTTGCTCTGAAAATTTTGTAGTTCTCATTTCTGCTACTTGGGTTACTGTGCTGGCTACACCTTCTGAGAATAACAAATATGGTGGTGATGTCAGATATCCCTGGGAATGTCTCTTAGTACCTAGATGTTATTAATATTTTAGGGTAAAAATTACTTAAGGAAGACTTAATACAGTACTAAGAAATAAAACTATTTACAGGAAAAAAAAAAAACAGAACCTAATCTATCTAAGTGGTCTTTTCTATCCTAAAGGCTTTGATAGTCTCTCAGAAACAGAAAATAATAACTTATCTTCCCCAAATGAAATATATAAGAGCTGCTAAGCTTCTCGTCCTGCTTCAGATTTATCTTTCATTCCACCGTTGACCTGCAGGAAGAAAACTTTGTATAACCCTGACAAGAATGGTTAATAGACATTGCACAGTTTTTTTTTTTTCATGTTTTTCCTTTGTTCCGTTTGGTTTCTTTTGTTTGGCTTCTGAGAGTACAGGTTGCTGTTCAATTAGTCCATAGCCTTTCTGGAAAGTTGGAGCCCAACTCTCATTTCTTGTTTTTGAATAACTTACAAAGTCCAACTATCATTTGTGGACCTCTTGGTAAGTGCAGGAACCATGCTGTTTTGCATGCATTGTCTCATTTAATGTTTTATCAATCAGCTTTCTCCAGACAACAGAACCCAAAAGATATATAGAATATATATATGTATGTGTGTACAGGATATATGAGTATGTGTGTGGGTAGGACATATATGTGTGTATAAGATACATATATGTGTGTGTAAGATATATATATGTATATATAAGATATATATGTAAAGGATATGTATGTGTATGTCTATATATATGTATTCTTTATATACATATGATATACATATATCATACATATGTATATACATACATATACATATATACATATGTATATACATATACATATATATATGAGAAGCCTATTATACATATACATGCATAATACACATATATATATAATAAAAAGATTTATTTTAAGAAATTAGGTTACGTGATCATAGTGACTGACAAGTTCAAAGTCAGTAGGGCAGCCTGTTAGGCTGGGAACTCAGACAGGATTTCTATGTTACAGTCTTGAGGGAGAATTTCTTCTTCAGTCTTTTTCCTCTAGAATTTCACTATCTGTAACAAGGACAAACCAAGCCACACTTTCCACATTTTGTTTGAAAATCCCTTCAGCCAAATATCCATATTTGTCGTTCACTTTCCATCCAACAACAGAACATAAGTCAAACATGTTCTCTGCCGATTTACAGGAAGGATTGCCTTTTCCCCTGGTGTCCAATGACGGTTCCTCACTTCCTCTGAGACCTCATCAGAAACGCTTCAGTATTCATATTTCTAGCCACATTCTGTCCATAATTATATATATACACATGTATGTATGTATGTATTATATAAGACCATAGAAGCTTTCCCTACAGCTTTCTCTTTCTCTTTCTCTTTCTTTCTCTTTCTCTTTCTCTTTCTTTCTCTTTGTCTTTCTCTTTCTCTTTCTCTTTCTTTCTCTTTCTCTTTCTCTTTGTCTTTCTCTTTCTCTTTCTCTTTCTCTTTCTCTTCTTTCTCTTTCTCCGGAGCCCACACCAGAATTGCCCTTAATGTTCATATTTCTACCAACAATCTCTTCAGAGCAACCTGGATTTTTATAATCGAGCACCTCAAAATTCTTCTAGCGTACGCTCATGACCCAATTCCAAAGCTACCTCCATATTTTTAAGCATTGGTTACAGCAGCACTATACTTCCTGATATGGAAATCTGTATTGGTTTCCTCAGGCTTCCCGAATGAAATATTGCAAACTGGGTGACTTAAAGCAACACAAATTTATTCTCTCACAATATTGGAGGCAAGAAATCCAAAGTCAGGGGGCTGGCAGGGCCATGCACTTTCCGGAACTATCTGTCCTTGCTGCTTCCACCTTCTGGGCACATCAGGCATTACTTGGCTTGAGGCAACATCATGACAATCTCTGCCTCTATCTCTTCATGGCCATTTTCTCTCTGTGCCCAAGTGACTCTGTGTCTCTACATGGTATTCTGTCTATGTCTGTGTCCGAATATCCCTCTCTTTATAAGGACACCAATCATAATTATATTAGCTCCCCCCAGATGACCTCATCTTAACTTGATTAAATCCATAAAGACCCCATTTGCAAATAAGGTCGCATCCACAGGTACCTGAAATTAGGATACCAACACATCTTTTGGAGGCATGATTCAACGCATAACAATTTTATTCTTACCTCCAATTTTTTGAAGCCAGTATTATTCTCGCTTTCAAATGTAAACGCCCAGCCTCAGCCAAAAGAAGTTGCACCAAGTCATGCCATTTGTAAATCATAGCACTGTAACCCACTCCCAGGTGTGACTGCCTCTAAGCCCATATCCTACCTTATTGTGTACGAAACTGTTAATACAACATGACAGCGCCATTCAAGGTCCTTCTTGAAAATAAGCAAAATCTTGTGCTGACAATTTAGGTGCCTGCAGTGTTTGAAAGCGTATTAAGGAGGGCAAGAGAACCAGAATCGAGAGGAAAATTTCTGAGAGAACAACAGAGCCACTTCGGAGGGCTCACAGCCCTTGAGGGACAACTCCCAGATCACACCGTGGCACTGCTGAAGAGAGATGCTGCTGTGACCATTGCTGGGCACAGACACCCGAGCCCATGCCATTGACCCTGGGCTCAGACATTATGCCTCGCATCCCTGCTACTGCTGCCTCTAGAAACTGGATAAGGTTGCCGACTCCATGGCCAGAATAGATGCCAATTTGGAGTTTGACATGTGTGTCTGGCTAAGCCAGGGTCACAAGCTTCGGCCCAGGCATAAGGGCTATTGGTAAAGCAAGTTTCTGACTTCTATCTTAGGGAAACATGGATATATAAATAGAGGGAATCCTCAAACATAGGAAGTATGTTCAGCTTTGCTGAGTGGCTAAAACATGGCAGATGCCCACCCCAGGGGCCAAGTTAAACTCCGATTCTCCCCATCCCCCTGCATCCGAGCCTTCAAGCTCTACGACTAACAGTCATCCTTGATCCTTCCTTCCATTATTCTCTACATCTACTCTATCATCAACCCTCTCCCCTCTATCTCTGAAATATATCCTAGAATGCATCCCTTCTATGCATCAGTAATACCCTATCCCAAGCCACCAACATCCTACACCTTGACCATGTACTACAACAGCTTCCCAGCTGGCACTCTGGCTTCTGCTCTCATACCTGTATCATCTGATCTTCACACAGAAAACAGACTGGTCTTCCCAAAGTACACACTGGATCAGTTAATACTCTGCCTCAAAGCCCTCTTAAGGTTCCTACCTTGGTGTGCAAGGTGCTACATAATCTGGTCCCTGCCCCACATCTAACCTCCCCTCATATCACTATACCTTCCCTTGCTCAGCTCCAGCCATGACCACACCAGGATTCTTTCCTGTCCTTGGGCACAACAGGTTTGTTCCAACTGCAGGACCCTTGTACTTGCTTCTTCTGCCCCTAGGTCTTTGATGCCTCCTTTTGGTCTTTCAGATCTCAGCTCAAATGTCACCTCTTCTGAGAAATCCCATTCTAAAGTAGTCCCTCTGTCATTCTGTATCATATCCTCAGTGTCATTTTTAATAGCATTTGTAATTATAAGAGACAGCATATCATTTCTCATTTATTGACTATCTCTCCTCAGTCAACAAGTCACCAGATTGCAAGTCCATCCATTTTATCTGCCTCTGTGTTCCCAGTGCCTGGCACAGATTAGGGACTTGGGATATATAGATTATATTTACTTATTTTATTAAGTTGGTATAAATATCTTATAGACTGAGTATGTGCATGTGTGTGTATAACATACATATATATATGTTAAATTAGATCACATGTATATCACGTGTGTGTGTGTGTGTGTGTGTATGTCAAATGAGATCACAGATCTAATCAATTACACAAGCTAAGGACTTTACAATCAGAGAAAGATGAAATCACTGAGCTTTATTTACGATGGTCAAAAAGGTTTCCAATGAAGCATTGAAACCCGAGCTTAGCTTCAAGGAATGGGTAAGATTTGGACTTTCAATTTCCTAGTAGAATCCTGAACAAATAGAAAGCATGACAGAAAAAGATGATGTCATATACAGATGTCAAATAAGCATGTGAAAAGATGTTCCATATCATACACCATCGGGGAAATGCAAATTAAAATGAGATACCATTTTACGAGGCACACCTATTAGAATGGCTCAAATCCAAAGCACTGACAACATCAAATGCTGACAAGCACGTGGAGCCACGGGAACGCTCATTCACTGCTGGTGGGAATGCAAAATGGCACACTTTGGAAAGCAGTTTGGCAGTTTCTTACAAAACTAAACATATTCTTACCATTTGATCCGACAGTCGCACCGTTTGGTATTTACCCAAAGGAGCTGACAGCTTATTTCCACATAAAAACCTGCACACGGAGGTTTATGGCAGCTTTATTCGTGACTGCCAAAACTTGGAAGCCACCAAGATGTCCTTCAGTAAGTGAATGGATAAATAACTGGCACATCCAGGCAATGGAATATCATTCATCGCTAAGAAGTAATGGGCTAGCAAGCCACGAAAAGACATGGAAGAAGCTTCAATGCATATTACTAAGTGAAAGAAGCCCATCCGGAAAGCACTGTATGATTCCAGCTATATGATATTCTGGAAAAGGCAAAACTATGGAGACAGTAAAAAGATCAGTGGCTGCCAGGGGTTGGGGGAAGGAAGGAATGAGTAGATGGAGCACGGAGGATTGTTAAGGCAGCAGAAACATTCGATATGAAACTACAATGATGGATACATGCCATTCTACATCTATTCAAGCTCCTACAATGTACAACACCAAGAATGAACCCTAATATAAACTACGTCTTTGGGTGATTCTGATGTGTCAGCGTGGGTTCATCAGCTTTAGCAGATGTGCAGCTGGTGGGAGATGTTGATAGTGGGGGAGACAACGCATGCGTAGGGGCAGGGAATCTATGGTAATTCCCCATACCCCCTGCTCAGTTTTGCTGTGGGCCCAAAACTGCTCTAAAAAAATAAAGTTTATTTTACAAAAAAGAAAGATAAATCAGAAAATTCCAGAAGTGTCGTGGGGAACCACGGTGGGGAAGCCAAAGGCTGGGAGGGACGAAACGGGAACGCAGTCAACACAGGGGTGACCATTACCCATATACAACTGGACTCAAGGCCAATCCTTCTAGAATATGTTCTCCTCTGCCAAGATCATTTGCAAGTTCTCAGTGCAGTCATGTGATAACATATCCTATCGAGGAGGGACCTCCAACTCTTTTGAACATCTCATCAGGCTGGGAGGTGGAATTGATGGTCACAGCACCAGGGAAAATGCATCAGTAACAGAAAGATACAGAAGCCGAGGGATAAGGCAAGTGAATCCAGAAGCCTACGAGGCAGAATTGGGTTGAGAAGCACACAAATGAGAAGTGACAGGCCCATAAGCCCAAAAGGGGTAAAAACAGAGGCAGATCTCCAGGAAAGAGGGATGGCCTGGGACCTCTAAGGGGCACAGTGGAATAACTCCCGTGTGACAGCCATGCCCACCTTACCCCCTGCTTACCTTTGAAAGCCCAGGTCCCGGAGCTTGGAAAAAAGGAAGCAACAATTCGCATTAGCAAGCCGAGGAAGAAATAAATCTTTTAACTGCTATAGTCCCTCCATATTAATCAAACTAGTAGTTAGATGCAAGCATCTCCCCAAATTGCATGCTAATCTTCTTCCAACAGCACTTAATGACTGCAAGTGGCACATTAAAAAGGCAAGGCAACTAGCTTGCAGACATTTCTGTATTTTTCCACAGTCAGCAAGTTTGGGAAGCTGGATGTCTCTTCTCGGGAAGCTGGAGGATGGGTTTATTAAGAAACTTACAAACTAAGAATTCTTGCCTCAGAACAATCACCCATGAATTTCTTACAGAGTTGATGTAAATTACCTGCCTGCAGGTGATCTCCCCTCCGGACATTCTGTTTCCTTGGTCTTCCTACAGCTATAACTCACTACGGACCATGTTTCCTCCCGGCTGTTCCCTCTTCTGCCCTCCACGATTTCCTATCCCGATGTGCTAGAGAAATGCAGACTGGAGTAAATAACAGTCTGAAGAAAGAAGCAGGCCGTTAGCCCCATATTGTGTGTCTCCGAGGGAATGACGTGCCTCTAACTGTGAATAAGTCCTTGTCTCCTATTTCAGGGGCGTTCTATATCATGAACATGGGACCTGTGCCAGGCAGAAGGCACATGCTGTGGGCAGCTGGTGAGGTCCACTTGGAGACGGAGGGAGGTCGACACTGGGGGGAGGGGCCTGTCTCCAAACAGGTGGCTCTGGGCAGGCCAGTAAGGTGAATCATGAACTTGCATCTGTTGTTCTGGAAAACTTGCATATGAAAGCTTACAGATTTAATAAAAAAAAAAAAAAGTGAGGTGTGAAAAGAATACAAGAACAGGGGAGAGATGGAGAATTATTCTTTCCATGTTGCAAATCACATGCCCTTTTTAATCTACCAGGGAGCACTGAATAAGTGAAATTGAAATATCCCCGTACCTCCACTCAGAGACCAGCGGCTGTTTTTCCATAGTCATTCCGCTACACGATCACTGCAATCCTGACTGCCCCACCCCTCACGGGGGTGAACTCTTCAAAGGAGTCCTCAGCCCAGAGTGCAAGCATCAACCTCCCCCTCATTTCAAGTAAGAACTACAAGGCCGGGAGTGGAACAATAGAAATTCATAGCGGGGGAACTCCTCCATCGCATCTAGAATCTTCTCCCCAGAGAGAAAGTTATGAAAGTTTGATGTCCTTGACAAGTGGGGGGGAGGGGGGGGGGAATGCGGTGCTGCTTCTTGAGGCGAGAACAAATCACCACCTCCCACGGTAATGATAGGCCTTTCCCTGGAAGCGGAGAAAGACTCACGGAAAGAAAGCCATCGGCGGAGTGGGCGAGAAAGAGTGACTCAGGTATTGTGTTTTCTGTACTTTGTCAAGAAATGCATCAGTCTGCTGATGGAGCTGAGTTAGTTGTATTACGGAAAGCCATGCATGGTTTTGGCCAATACCGGCACTGGCTGTCATTTGTCAAAGGTCTACAATGTAACGAATGTGGTGCATCTATTAGCTCTGATGCTCGTTAATAGAGCATTTCCTACTTTTTCATGTGCTATGCACTTTCCAACTTTATTGACAGGTAACCTGCACCCCGAGCGAGTAATTCACCTAAGATTACACCCTCTAAACTACCTGCCCACCATTCTGAGACCTATGGTAAAAGGTAGATCGGGCAAACTAAAACTCCAAAGAAGCCCGCTAATCTCATTTTCTGCAGGTAGCTGAGACCTAGCAGACAGGAATGCATTGCACTTCCCCAGAGGTAAAATATGCAGGACTAATTTAAGGGATAATGAACAGATCAAGTTAAACAGTGTAACCTCACGATGCGAGAGCCAACGACAGCGGTTGAGAAGAGTCACAGAGAACAGAAGAGAGTCAAAGCAAGTCTACACAAATGGAGAGCTCTGCATTCAGACCCCATCCAGAAGGTACTCTTCCTTCAAAAAATAGGCACTAAACCTTCCCAGAGCTTCAGCAATTCGCTGGCGACAAGGAAGACCCACGGTACTGGGCAATGCATAGATGCCTCTCTCGTGTATCTGGTAAGTTCCTGAGTGAAGAAGTCTCGCACAACAGAGGGGAAGAAGTACGCCTTTTACAGTGGAGTGGATACACACGCTGTGAATACCGAACTCTGCAAGTTCAGACCATTCCGTGTTCTCTGCAATCATCCCAACGTCAGGGCAGAAGTCACACGACAGCAATGGAAACACAGAGGAGGAATCAACAGAACATAGACAACAAAGGAAGAGAAACAGAGTCCAGTGAGACCCTCAGTCAGATATGATTAAACGTATTCACTAATTACTTAAAGGTAAGTGCTTCTGGGACGCCTGGGTGGCTCCTTCACTTGAGCACCCGGCTCTTGATTTCGGCTCAGGTCATGATCTCACGATTCGCGAGTTCAAGCCCCGCATCGGGCTCTGTGCTGACAGCTCAGAGCCTGGACCCTGTTTCAGATTCTGTGTCTCCCTCTCTCTCTGCCCCCCTCCTGCTTACGCTCCGTCTGTCTCTCTGTCAAAAATAAATACACATCAAAAAAAAAAATACTAAAAAAAAGAAATGGTATTATGTTTTATAACTTGTTCCGCTATTTGCCATTTCTTCTTTCTTTCTTTTTTCTTTTTTTTACTAAGCACTGCTTCTAAGATCTGTGTATGTAACCACATAGCTGATGATTTCACTATCTCTGAGTAAGGCATAGTATCCTACAGAAGGCATTCTCCTCTTTTCACTCACCCACCCCACTAGTGACGAACAATCAGATGGCTTACTTCCACCAATATCTTTATACAGCTCTGCTGTGAACCTGTGAGTGTTTCTGGAGCAAACACCGAGCAGGGATATTTCGGATCTTCCAGTATATTCCTACGGCCTTTCCGCGAGTCCTGCCAGAGCACCTTCCAAACGGCCGATTCAATTTGCACTCCCACCAGAAGTGCTTCTTTTCTTGTTTCCCTACATCTCATCGACTCTTTGTATTGTGTGATTTGTCCACTTTGGCCTAGCTTTTGCATCTTGTGTATTATTTCATCATTTCCATTTGCGGTGACCTGAGTACTCATGAGACTGACCTTTTCCTCCCAGGCTTGTGAGCCAAATTCCTATTGTTCTTGGAATTACCTGGTGTTCTTTGACCTGCCCGTCTGGGGGGGAGTTTCTGTCCTTTTCTTCCTGATTTGTCTGGAGTTCCTTTATGTTCTAGATATTAATGCCTTGTCAGTTTCAAACACTGTGAATATCTTCTCCCACTCTGTCACCTGTCTGTTAACTTCTTCGATGGTGTCTCCTGTCATCTTTCTGAAGTTCTGAATTTTAAGAAATCTTCAAATATCACTATAATTATATTTTACAGCAAGATGAATCCTGACAATTACACTAGGGATTTAGTGTCCACAGCAGCAGACTGGATAAGTATTTTAGAGCGAAGTCCTACCTAAACTTACTCCTGTCTGACTGCCACATTTCAAGAGTTCACCTAATTCACTTAATTTATTTCATGACTGATACTGGCCTGCCTCCATTTCCCTAAGACAAACTGTCTTGAAACCACAGATAAATTAAGCCCACAGTTTACTGCCCACTCCATCTGTAAAAATTTCTCTCTGTCTCATCCACAACCCCCAACATAATAGGACAGACCCTTGCTCGGATGGCTCACCTTTCTTTCAGATATATTTTAGCTTTCATGATAACCAAACTTTGGAAACCACTGGGGCCACTTATTTTTAAAGTTTATTTATTTATTTTTGAGAGAGAGAGCGCGCGCACACGCAAGCAAGGTGAGGGGCAGAGAGAGAGAGAGAGGGAGAGAGAGAATCCCAGCCCAGGCAGGCTAAGTGCTGAGCACGGAGCCCAACTCAGGGTTCGAACCCACGAACCATGAGATCATGACCTGAGCCGAAATCAAGAGTAGGATGCTTAACCATATGCCCCCCACTGTGGCCACTTTTGTATATCACTAGAATGTGCTTCTCTGCTCAAAAGTGCTTGCTTTATCAACCTATCTGTATGGATGTGTCATTGATTCTCGACCTTCTAAAGTGAAGTGCACTGCAGTGCTCCCACACATTTCCTTAACCCAGCAAAGTCCCTTTAGGTTACAGGTGGATGTCAACCCTGTGTCTGCAACACCCCACCAACATACATGCTTTTCCCACCACATTGTGCTGCCTTTTTTCATCAAGGTTGACTTGAATGATTCAAGAGAAATTACGTAGCACCTTATCACAGGAACTGCCATCTGGACCAGACCATTAAAAAGCATCAGTTATAATAAACTACACAAAACTGTGCTAAAAATACGTCCAACCAGCAGGCATTCTCTTGGTAAGGTGACATGCGATGGCTCTACATGGCCTCTGCGCACTCTATTCTCTTCTGCTTCTTCCGTCGCAAAACGTCGGCCTGCGATTTTGAGCCACACGGCGAAGGCTTACCACGTATCAAACAGTATATACCCCAGGACCCTCCAGACCTTTTCCCTCGAGGAAGGAAACAGCACTGGGAGCTGGCCGGGCATTCGTAAGGTAGGCCGCGGTGTTCCCCTGTTGCGTATAAACGACTTCTCGGAATGTCAACATCAGACAGGCCGTTCTGTGACTGTGATAGATGAAGACACAAACAAGACCACTCCATGGTGATGTCTGAATACGGACAATACATTGCGGTAGACATTAAGTCTGAAGTTCTCTTTTGGCCGGCCAAAGAGCGGACGCAGGATTAAGGCGAGAGATGGCTAATGTCCGGGAAAAAGACAAGACCCCTAATAAGCGTCCTTGCCCCATGTTTATTCGGTTCAGAGGGCTTGCCGACATGATGGGCGTGTACAAAGAGGCAAAGAAACTGGGACTATTAACTTGGGGACGTGAGGGAAAAGGGGGGCTTTGAAGATATACAGGGTTTGAGGTTTGGGTCAATGTAAAACAAAATCTGGGCGCCAGGCAGATGGGTAGATGGTTGTTAACAGCAGACAGGAGGTGCCGTGCGTGTTTATCTCAGCTAGCCTAGGGGATGAGACCGATGGGGGGAATGACCTCAGGGTTAATAAGGCACCTCTTCTTTTGTTAACCATCTCCATTCTGGGCTGCTTTGCCTGTAGCACAGTGGTCCATAGTCCAATTTACCAATTTACCTAACCTGGCCCTATTCTTCTGTGAAAGCAGCTTTTCTGCTATAGTACTAAATTTGGGGTGCTTTCACCCTGAACATCTAATCTTGTCTATTTCATATACCTAGGTATTGGGCACCTTTGAACCATTTCTATTTTAGGCCTTTGCCTCTCCCTCTCTATTCTGGGGGCTCTGCACCCCCTCTATTTTGGGGTGCCTTTGCACCTCCCTATTTCTGGAACCTTTGTTCCTCCCTATTCTCGGAGTGTTTTTGCACCCCCCTATTCTTGGAGTGCCCATCTGGTTTACCCAAACTCGAGTGTGAGCATTTTATGACTTTGTATTTCTTTATGCCTTGTTAACCCATTGGTGTAAGCCCAGGGGATTCCTAAGCATATCCCCCACAATACATGAATATTTTCCAAATCACAAAATAGCCAACATCCCAACTTGTTCAACTACAGGTCGGCTTCTGGTGGTCTTTTGCTGGAGGACATTGCCAATTCCATGAAACTCATGAAATAACATTCAGCATAGTGAGAAAATCATAGACCAGAACTGCTTGTTTGTTAGCTTTATTACCTTGAAAATGGTACTTAATTTCTCCAAATACCATATTTTTTATCCACAAATTAGCATAACTGAGATTATTCCAAAAACCTGCGCAAATAGACCTCATAGGGTTTTTGTGATTGGGGCTTCCATGGGCAGCCAAGCAGGTTGTGCACTGCGTAACTCCAGAGGACACCATTCGCATGGACCTGGAATTGTTCACATGGCACTCTTGGTCATGAAACAATGTATGTCAAGTTCTCAGTGCCAATGAGCATTGTCCTGAGTATCAATATTGCTCTTCTAATTGAGCAAGGGGCTATTTAACATGGTGTGATTAGATCAGCAAGGTCAACTCAAAAACGGTGCCAAGAACACCACCTGTTCTAGATCATGCCTGGTAGGCTATGAAATGCCCAGCATCTCACCATCCCACACTTATGTGATAAAAGCTGATGCCTTCTCCTGGGGGATCGTAGGCTTCAGGAATAACAACAATGGTATGACATCAGTCTATAAACTTCCCTCATTCTTGGGGCGCCTGGGTGGCTCAGTCGGTTAAGCGTCCGACTTCGGTTCAGGTCATGATCTCACGGTTCGTGAATTCGAGCCCCATATCGGGCTCTGTGCTGACAGCTCAGAGCCTGGAGCCTGCTTCGGATTCTGTGTCTCCCTCTGTCTCTGCCCCTCCCCTGCTTGTGCTCTGTCTCTCAAAAAATGAATAAACATTAAAAAATTTAAAAACAAAACTTTCCTCATTCTTTGTTTATGTCTCTTGATCCTCACAATACCTTGTCAACATAAGTATTTAGGGGATATTCTTAGGACATCTATTGTACAGATGATAGAAATCTGTTCAGAGAGGTACAGTGACTCATCCAAAGACAAACATCAACTGTATGACAGGGGCAAGAATACTGACCTAGATCTTTTTTTTTTAATTTCTTTTTTAATGTTTATTTCTTTTTGAGAGACAGAGCATGAGCAGGGGAGGGTCAGAGAGAGAAGGAGACACGGAATCTGAAGCAGGCTCCGGGCTCTGAGCTGTCAGCCCAGAGCCCGACGCGGGGGCTCGAACCCACAAACCGCGAGATCATGACCTGAGCTGAAGTCGGACGCTTGACCAGCTGAGCCACCCAAGGTGCCCCTGACCTAGATCTTCTGACGCCAAATCCAGCGTTCATTCCAACCACACACACTGTCAGTACTAAGAAAATCTGACTGCAGGTGCCAAGCGCGTGAGATGTCATAGGCTCGTGGGGAAAGAGCCCTTGCTAACGGCAAAACCCAAACTATCTGCTCTGTGCCCTCCCAGCAAATGAAGAGCGCCCTGACCCACCGTGAGAGGTCTTTTGGGGTGCTGGTCTAACATTTCTAAAATGGACTAGGTCGGTTGCCTTTCAGCTCTGATATGTGAAGCTTTGATGATGCCGTAATGAACAAAATCACATAAATGGCACATTTAGTACCGTCACTGATAGCATCTCTTCTCCTGGCATGCTTCTTTGATTTTCCAATTATCAGTCAATTTTCTCCAGACTCTATTTTCAAAGGGGGGGAGGAAGGCTCAGAAAGACCGAGCACCTGCTAGAGAAAGCAGAGTACTAAAGGCCTAAGAGGAATTCTCTCATTCGATTCTCACGGCAACTCTGTGGACTAAGTGATGCTTCTCCCATTTAATGCATAAGGAACTGAGGCTCCAAGACAGTGGGTAACTCAGTCAAGCTCTCAAGGTGACTGAAGGAGTCAGGATGTGTATCTCCAAATTCCAGGTGCGTTCCATTTACTTTGCCAAACATATGAAGGAGTCAAAACATGTTCCCTGGTCTGGAAGGGAGTGCAGGGAGCTGATAATGATACATTGTGTTACCTCTTCCTCTTCGAAATACCTCTCCCAAAGATGTATTTACCTTCCAGCAGCCTTCCATGCCATCATTAAAAATAATGGCTCGTGCCATGAATGGCCAGCAGACCAGTGGGAAAGGCAATTAGAGACTCTGAGCCAGAACCGGACAGCAAAGCTGCTTCTAGATTCTTAACCCTCAGAAATTAGGTGAGATAATAAATGTTTGTTGTTGTAAGCTGCTTAATTTGAGACCATATGTCACCCAGCAATAGATAACAAATACAAAGGGCCTAGGAAGGCTAAGTGACTTGCCCAATATCACGCGCAGATTAGCAACAAAGGAAGGACTAAATGTCAGACCCCTTCACTTCCGGTGCAGTGGTGTTTTTTCCTTCCCCACATTGCCCCAACAGAATGCCCATTCCCCACCTTACAGAAAACATTTCCATTCATTAAGACACAAGATCTTCTCAAAACTGCTGGGGGAAACAAAAGGCTCATGATGCAAGGTGTGGTCAGGATTAAGGAAAAAATGGAGAGAGGGTTAAAAAAGGAAAGACACCTTTGTTTTGCAATTGTCTCTGGTTTGCATTCTCTGACGCTGAGTCCATTTGTCAGGACAAAGAACAGATGGAGCCCCATTAAAGTAATACATTCATAGATCAAGAAAAGAACCCCCCCTTCACCCCCCCCCCCCACACACCCGCATCAGAAGGTCCTGGAACAATGGCCGGCTACTAATGAATTTAATTATTCAAAGCAACTCACAACTTGATGGAAGAACAGCATTCTTAGAAAACCGATTTGCTGATTACATATCAATCCCCAGATCCTTGAAATATAGCGGTGTTTTTTTTTTGTTTGTTTTTTTGTTTTTTTGTGGACCCATTAGTCAAGCCTCAATTAGCAGTACAGCCATCCACATTCGGTCCTGGTTTAATTTGGCAGGGTCTTAAAAAGGAGTAATTCTATTAGATATTTGTAAATCACATGATGGAATTTACTCGCAAGAGCGAAAGGCAGCTAGACGCAAATGAGACCATATTAAAAGTCTTTGCCAGATAGCTATTACTAGGAGCCTTGCTTTCATTGCAGGCACATTGAGAAATGCAAACCGGTATCTGTCTTTACAGAATGCAACATTACCGTGTGGCTATTTTTTAGAAGAGATGGGGCAGTAACCAGGAGTATTTAGACAATATAAATTCTCATCTGCAAAATGTCTGCCTAGAAATTATTGATTTTGCCTTCCCCGAATAGCCTATTAAAGGGAAACATTTTTCTAATGCTTTCCAGGGGGCCTGCAGGAAATCATTACCAGTGGGGACTGTTGTTTTATGAGTCTTTGGAATGGAAACTTTCAATAGGAACATGAAATGTGAAAAGGAAGGATGTGATGGGCAGACTCTTGCCCGGGAGCTGGCTTTTATTCATTTTGCCTCCCCTCTAGTTTATTTCTGCGGGAATTAAGCCCAGGGTGTCCTTCTGGGAACCCATCCTCTGGCTCCTCCTCCTGCAGGAAATTATTATAAAGTCGAACGGGGGATTTCACTCCTCCTTATCTGAGCTCCACCCCTACCTCTCCCCATAAGCCCACCCCGTCCCATCACCAGTGTTTCACCGGGGGTCCCCACCCTCGGGTGAGCAGGCTAAAGCAGGACACACGCAGGGTCCCGGCGGCAGCACAAAAGCTGGCCGGGTGAGACGGGCAGCTGAGGGTAGGAACAGTGGGGGAAACCTGGCTGCAGAGACAGTCTGGGGCAGGTGGGTGGGACAAAGGCGTGGCGAAGCTGGAAATGGTTCAGGCCCGCACAGCAGTACCCTCGCTCGACACAAGGGATTCCCCCGGTACCTTTCCGACTCTTCAAATGTGAAAGCGCAGCGCGAGTAAGGAGGGTACTGATGACAAAGGTGAGGAGGATGAAAGCAGCTATGCTCTACTGAGCACTGGCTGTGAGCACCTGACCCCTCATTGGCTCCTTAGAAGAGCTCAAGGAGGTAGACGCGCTAGGACCCCCAATCTCCAAGGAGGGGGTTAGTTTGCCCTTGGTCATGCCCTTACAAACGGCAGCGCGGGGATTCAAATCCAAGAGCAATGGATTCCAAGCCCTCATTCTTAAGCCATTGACCTCTGAGGGGCCATACTTGGCCTGCTTTGCTTTTGCTCACAGCCAAGTTCTTCTAAGCACAGGCATCCTCCTGCACCTTGAGGCCCGCAGGGGAGCTTAGTGCTGTGTGTTAGTGAGTCCTCTCAGCAGACGTGAGACACAGCCAGAAGGAACGTATCTCGGTCAGTATGCAATTACAAAGCATCTACTCTGTGTCAGGAACTGTGTTGTGGCATATGCAATGGAAATAGAGGGCAAGGGCACTAGGGCAGTGAGGAGACGGGCAATAAATCGGTTGTCACAAAAATAAGGCAAATTGGGATAGGGCTGTGGAAGACACATACTGAATGCCCATGAAGGGCTGTAACAGGGATATAATTGATATGAAGGAGAGGGGAGACAGAGAGTGTCTCTGAGAAATGTACAATCGATCGGCAGGAGTTAGGAGTTAACCCGGAAGGGCAGGAGGAAGGGAACAGCATGCATGGAGGGTCTGAGGAGAGCAGGGCATTCAAAGAACCAAAAGAAGGTCCATGTGGCTGGCGCATAATGAAAGAGAGTAGGGAGAACAGCAGTCGGTGTGACTGGGGAGAGAGCAAGGACGGATCCCTTGGGGTCTTATGGGATTCTTGGTATCCTCCCGGAGGAAATAGAAAGCTCTTGAAAAGTCCTGGTGTGGGAAAGACACTGGTACTGTGTGCCTTGTTAAAAGCTCACAGGGGCTGCTCTAAGGGGTGGGACTGAGCCAAGGGTCATTAAGAGCCTATCGCAGTCATGTAACAGAGACCTACCTGGTGGGCGTTTGGACTGGAGATGGTGAAAATGAAGAGATCAAAACCTACTCTATTTGGTTCCATGGAAGGAAAGGACGTGCATACTTTTCCTGGGTCTTCTATAATAAATTACCAAAACCTGGTGGCTTACCACAACAGCAGTTGTTTCTTTCACAGTTGGGGAGGCTAGCCTTGCAAAATGTGTCAGTGGGTCTATGGCCCCTGCAAAGTTTCTAGGAAAGGATCTTCCCTCTCCGTAGCTTCTGATAGCCCCAGCATTCCCCGGGTGTAGAAGAGTCACTCCATTCTCTGTCTCCTTCTTCCCTTTTTGTCTCCCTCTGAGTCTCTGTGTCCAAGTCTGCCTTTCTTTTTCTTACAGAGACACGAGTCATTGGATTTAGGTCCACCCGAACCCATTATGACCTCATCTTGGTTATGTTAGCGAAGATACTATTTCTGAAGAAGGTCACATTGATAGATATCGGGGGTTAGAACTTATCTTCTGGGGGCGGCGGGAGCGGGGGAGGGGGACACAACCCAACCCACTACAGGCAGTAAAGATGTCAGGTGTAACTTCTGAGTTTCTATCGGGAGCAATTTAGTCAATGGAGGCACTCAACTCAACTAAACTGGAAAGAATGAAGAAGAAGCAAGTTTGGGTCCAGTTTAGAGAAGGTTACCTAGAGAAAACCAATGAGTGCAGATGTCAAGTGGATGACTGATATGAAGGGATGAAGCAGAGAAGTTTGGGATAGAAATAAATACTTAAATTCAAAAGGAATCAATAAGATTGTCAAGAAGAGACTGTAATACGCCTGCTTCGGATTCTGTGTCTCCCTCTCTCTCTGACCCTCCCCCGTTCATGCTCTGTCTCTCTCTGTCTCAAAAATAAATAAACAGTAAAAAAATAATTTAAAAAAAAAGGGGGGAGCCTGGGTGGCTCAGTCGGTTGAGCGTCCGACTTCGGCTCAGGTCATGATCTCACGGTCCATGGGTTCGAGCCCCGCGTCGGGCTCTGTGCTGACAGCTCAGAGCCTGGAGCCTGCTTCCGATTCTCTGTCTCCCTCTCTCTCTGACCCTCCCCCGTTCATGCTCTGTCTCTCTCTGTCTCAAAAATAAATAAACAGTAAAAAAATAATTTTAAAAAAAAGAAGAGACTGTAATAATGAAGCATTATCAGCAAAAAAATTTTTCCACAAATCTGAAACAGCATCAGAAAACATGCTTGTTGAGTGAAAGAAGAAATGTACAGCCCTGTATATCCTATATGTGGCCAATTATTTTTTATATAAAAATCTGGGAATATAAACATGAAGACAAGCTCATTTATGTAAATATATATTTATGTATATATAATATAATATATATCATATACTAATTCTATTAATATTAATATATTAATATTTTATTCATATATGTGTGCGTAAAGAAAATTGACAAATACCGAGACTGGCTACCCGATGGCCACTTTTGTTTTCTTACGCTTTGCTGAGTTTTTCAAATTTTCCACAATTGAGTACACGGGATTTTTTTCAGAATATTTTTTTTTTAAGACAAGCTGGATTCAGAAATGTAACGTGGGCAGAATATGGGGTGTGCTGAAAGAGAAGGCTAAAGAAAGATAAAGCTAAATGGCAATACTGAGCCCGTTCTCATTTGCCAAACAAAGCCATTTAGTTGTCATCCCATATGCAACAGGGAATTCTAAAGACCTTGAAAACTGGAAGCAGAATGATTGTATCACGGAATTTAGTTAGCTATTTTTCTGACTGGAGATGTAAACTATTCTCATTATAGAGAGGATTTTTCCTCTCTACAGGAAATTACGTATCCACTGTTAACATTTTTTCAGTATTTCCTCCCGATACTCTTTTCTGTCCCTCTTTTGCACAGATTCGATCAAATTTTAAACAGCTTCCTTTTTAAAATTTGCCATCACATGATAAATCTTTCATGGTGAGTTTGAAAATCCCCGAAAGCCTAATTTCCTTGACTAGCCAACGGGCTGTACCCTGGAGATAACCTTACTTACTTACCTATTTCTCGGCCTGAACATGTTTCACTTTCATTTTTAAATAAATTCTAAATAATTCTGCAATAAACATCTTTGTCGATAAATTTCTATCAGAACCCTTATTAAGCGCCAACTGTGTGCGCACACTGCCGCTAAATAGTAAGAAGGCACAGTTGAGTGGCGCCTCTTCCTTTCCACCTTGGTGGTCCCCTGGCTCCTGGCTCTTGCTCTGCACTAATGGCATCTGCCCAGTAGAGGGAACTCTCTGCATAGTTAAGCCTTAGTCTCCCTGGCACTGAGCTAAAAAACCAGCAAAGTGGCCAAGCTAACCACAGAAATTAGGCACTGCCTTTCAGTCCCACTGCCTCGCCTTTCGGGCTGCGGCCCCCCTGTAACTGGCCTTGTTCTGCTAACCTAGTTACTAGCTTTTCGGACTTCAGCCAGCCATCTTCAACCTTGATCTTGCCTCCGCAGATGCTGAGGGGCTCTGAGCCACCTGCAAGCGCCCAAGGCCATCCGCAACATTTTTCTCCATAAGACACTTAAGCTTTCTGGAACCACAAGATTCGTGGCGTTTGCTCACCATTTCCTCTTCAGCGTCTAGCCAGGTGCCTGGCACAGACCGGACAGGTGAGAAGTATTATTGCATGAATGATTGGACCGGACAACCTTCCTGAAAGGTTTAGGGAACCAGAGTGGCTTGACAGGAGCAATCACCTCTCTTTGGTCCCTGACACGGAGTCCTTCCCTCAGGATTCATTCTGCTGCTCATTCTGCCCCTGACATAGGGCACCGGTGCTCTCTCTGCAGCCCCATCTCCTGGCTTTTATTATGGACAACTGAACACGCTTTGAACACTAGCTAGGTTCGCGTGAACAAAGAAGTCAGCTTGTTGGATTAGCCACTGAAAGTACATTACGCTCCTATAACCACCCAGAATTTTTTTGTAACACAAACGCGTACCCCACACTCTTCTCCACTCCCTCGGCCGCATCCTAACAAGCAAAGATCTCTCCGATGCACGCAAGGGAAGTGGGCCTTGTTTGGATTATTCACGAGTCCTACTCATGATCCTGGTGGGCATGAGCACGCACATCCACATCCCCACACGCACGTGCACACTGGCACGCTCCTGATCCCACCCCTGGCACGCCGGGCGTCTTTCTTGTAGACCAGTCGTCCTACACCTTGGATGCACGTCCAAGTCACTCAGGTGATCTGTACAAATTATATGGATGCCCAGGCCAAGCCCCAGACAAATTAAATCAGAATTTTTCAGAATGAAGCCGGGGCCTCAGGGAGTTTACTGTGCAGCCCCAACTGAGATCCGCTGCTGGAGACACTTGCACAAGAACCAGACTCCAGAGGCAGCATAGCCCCCGTCCCCACTACCTTCCAACCTCACGGGGAACACAGTGAGATTGGCACAGAGTTGCCCCACCTGAAGTGGCCAAGTGTAAAGACTGCAGAGAACAGCCCCGGCCCCAGTTCAGGAGAGAGTGATCTAGATGTATCAATTGATGCATCACTTAAGGTGCCTGAGGTTCAGTCGCCTTATCTATGAAAGAGGAATACTTACATCATAGAAATGGCCCCCAGAAGTGAAATAATGGCATGTGTTATCTGTAAATTATAAACGATGGCGCAACTGCAAATGATTACTATAAGGAAACGCCAGAGAAATATATTTTAAGTAATTTTTAAAATGAATTTAGTCCTGCCATTGACTCCATATCATGGCACCTGTCAGACAGTTCCCATTTTTTTGCGTTTCAAGCCTCCTGCCAGGCTCCCAAAGTTTAACTCATCTCTTTCCTACCGAGCCAATGCGTTCCCAACTCTGTTACAGAAGTCACTGATGCTAGATTACTGACAAGACAGAATATCTCTCACCACTATTTCATTCAGCCGTTTTACATCATCACAAACTCACCTTGTTTTCCCTTCGTAATATTTTCTATTAATAAGGTGCTAAAGCTAACCGAAGAGCTTTCTTCTAACAGTAGGCTTTTGAAGACCCAGGGTTCAATTTCAGGCATCAGGGACGTGTTCCCGAGTAAGAATCCGCTCTAAGTTTCACAAACCATGCCATTTGGGGACAGCAAACCACATGCAGAATTGTTAGCTTACGAAATTCTGAATAGCACAGGCTTACCACTGAGCCCACGGGCGGGCTCGTCTAAACAAGTGGACCAGATTTGAGGTTAAGACTGCAATTAACCTAGAAACTAACGAAAGCAGCCCTGCAGTGTTTACACAGGTCTTACAGGTTTTAGTTTCTAAATTGTGACTGTTCGTAGGTGACCTTTTTGACCCCTGCTTTCTTTTGTGACAGATCATAAAATTACATAAACTATAGAAGTATAATGAAGAGCCAGAAGGCAGCTGGTCACAGTCTGAAATATGGGCGATAAGGAGAAATCTTACTGTGAATGGAAGGAGTCAGGTTGTTGATGACAGGAAAGGGGGGCTCATGCATTACATTTTTTTTAAGTTTATTTATTTATTTTTGGGAGAGAGAGAGAGAGAGAGAGAGTGCGAGTGAGTGAGGGGCAGAGAGAGAGAGAATCCCACGCAGGCTCTGCACTGTCAGCATGGAGCCCAAAGGGGGACTCCAGCTCACCCAGCGCTGGGCTCGAACTCACAAACCCTGAGATCATGACCTGAGTCAAAGTCAGATGTTTAACCAACTGAGCCACCCAGGTGCCCTCATGCGTTACATAGTTGATGGAGTCCTACAGTGAAGCAAGTAACACCTCGTCTCAACCACCAAAATCTGAACTCACGCTCTATCTGCAAGGAATAAATTATCTAAGTTCAGGTGGGATGAGTGGATCAGGTTGAGAGATGTTTGCTATCAATTGTGTTTAGGATATGGTCTCCCCATAGTTTGGAGATATGGGTGTTTGTTTGTTTAATTGGAAAAGTATACTCACCCAGAGCCATCCAACTTTCCAACATTAGAATTACATTGAAAAGAGTAAATCTATTTGGAAAACAGAATATACCATATCCTTGAAAGCTAATTAAGTCTACTATTAATACTGAGACATAATATCAGCATATAAATAAGATCCAACTCAATTACACATTAAGACACGTTTTCGTTAGAGCCATGGTATAGCCAAAGTCTGTCAAGGGCATCTCCCTTCGCCGATTAGAATGGAACCACTCGAGATCAAGAGATGTCTTACTCACCCTTATGCCCCACAGTAGAATTTCTGGTAAAGTTTTAAAAGTAAAATGAAACTGATGGCTGTGCCCATAACTAACACTGCCTATTAGGGTCCGGGCATAGACACTTTTTAAAGGTTCCCACCTGGTTCTGAGAGCAACTATTCGGCGATTTTTTCAACCAACTTAAAGGCAAGCAGAGTGTGGCAGAAGAATAACGGCTGGGGATCAGGAGATCTGGATTCTCGTGTGGGCTCAAATACTATGAGGCAAAGTAACTTCTGGAAGGCCAGAACACTGCTAGGCTCCATTTCCTTATCTCTGAATTAGGAGGGCTGGTCTAAATCATATTTATTAAGGCCCCTTCCAGCACTTAATTTTTACTATTCTTTTTTTTTTTTTTAGTTTATTTGTTTCGAGAGAGACAGAGCAGAGAGAGGGAGAGAGGGGCAGAGAGAGAGGGAGAGAGAGAGAATCCCAAGCAGGCTCCACACTGTCGGTGCAGAACCCGATGCGGGGCTCAAACTCCCGAAACTGCCAGATCGTCACCTGAGTCAACACCAGGAGTCAGACCCTTAACCGACTGAGCCACCTAGGTGGCCCAACTATCCTTTTCAATAAATCAGTCTTTTTACAACTTCAGATTCGTCTTTCCTGAATGAGTCTGAATATGGAATAGACTTAGACCTCCCTAGGGTGGAGACTCAACTGTACTCAAGGTTTCATCTCCAGCTCTTACCACAGTGCCTTGGCGCTGAGCTGAGCCAATAAATAATTGATGGCTGCAGGGGTTACTATGAGAAAGCCTGGCTCTTTTCCCTTTTTTTTTTTTTTTTTTTTTGCAAATGAGCAAATTGGTATTTGAGGTTATATTTACATGTGTTACAGATGAGTATACGTAATAGATGAGTATAATTCCATACCCCTGGTGTCTTCTTTCTGTCTTTTACCCCACCACATTTATGCAGGCACTGTTCATTCCATCGTGTTTCTACACTACAACTCAGAAGGCAGACAAAAGTGCCGTGTAAAAGAGACAAAACCCTCCCAGCTCTGGAGTTAGAAGACAAGTATTGGAGGCCTACATCACCTGTTCCCTTCTTTTTTTAATTTTTTTTTAATGTTTATTTATTTTTGAGACAGAGAGAGACAGAGCATGAACAGGGTAGGGGCAGAGAGAGAGGGAGACACAGAATCGGAAACAGGCTCCAGGCTCTGAGCCGTCAGCACAGAGCCCGACACGGGGCTCGAACTCACGAACCGTGAGATCGTGACCTGAGCCGAAGTCGGATGCTTAACCGACTGAGCCACCCAGGCGCCCCTCCTGTTTCCTTCTTTAAAAGTCGTTTGACTTTTGCATTTTCTTATGTATAAACTGAGATCAGATGACCTTCAATCGTTTGTTGTTGTTTTTTTTCTAGTGCCAAGAACCTGTGATGTGATGACCAGGCAAAACAAAGCTAACCACAGCTTTCTTGTTGGCCACCATTTTTATGTCTCGCATCTAACATTCTAGGGAGATCAAATACATAAGTGGAAGAAGTCGTGCTAACTTCACGAATTTGAGGGGTTGTGGTTTTTTTCCCCCAATAAACGACCAACTCCGCAACTGCGAAAAAATGTCAGGAAGTCAGGCTCTCTTTTGCATGAGGAGACTAGAACTTGGCAGGTCATTCTTTGTCCTTACAGACACAGATGCCAGGGAGTGGACTTTATACACAGTGTGCTGGTCTCAAATCCGCCTTGAGGCTGAGGAAGTTTTTATGAACTGACAAATATGTCTTTAGTGAAGTCCAGGAAGAACTCTCATTCGTCTAAACTAAGGCAGAACTAGACCACAAATTTGGCATTAGGAAAAAATAGGAAGTGAAACATCGAATAGGACACTCAGATTGGGGAAATGATGGTGACATTAAAAATAACGATGCAGGGCGCCTGGGTGGCTCAGTCGGTTAAGCGTCCGACTTCGGCTCAGGTCACGATCTCGCGGTCCGTGAGTTCGAGCCCCGCATCAGGCTCTGGGCTGATGGCTCGGAGCCTGGAGCCTGCTTCCGATTCTGTGTCTCCCTCTCTCTGCCCCTCCCCTGTTCATGCTCTGTCTCTCTCTGTCTCAAAAATAAATAAATGTTAAAAAAAATTTTTTTAATAAAAAATTAAAAATTAAAAAAAAATAGCGATGTATTTGGTTTCAGATATTTGAGTGTTACTGGCCAGCAGATCATTCTGGAGGAGGCTTAAGGAGTTGAAGGTCAAGATTAAGTACTGAGGACCCAGCCACATGTCTATAAAGAGGTAAGAACTCTTTTACAACTTAGTATCTTTAATTCGCAGTTTTAAGCAATAAAAGCAGGTTTTGAACCAGGGAAGTGGTTTCCAGAATGTCAGCTAAGCTATGTGTTCTCTATAAACCCAGGTACTTCCAAGTAGATGTACCTGTCTTTCCCACTTTGATGCTTTTATTCTCCTGCCTCAAATGCCTAACTCCTTGATCACCTAGAAAAGGAGAAGGTGAGGTACACAAATCTGGCAGTATTCAGGGTCCATTAAAATCAAATGATTGTTGGGGTGCCTGGGTGGCTCAGTTGGTTGAGCGTCCGACTTCAGCTCAGGTCATGATCTCGTGGTCTGTGAGTTTGAGCCCCGCGTCGGGCTCTGGGCTGATGGCTCAGAGCCTGGAGCCTGCTTCCGATTCTGTGTCTCCCTCTCTCTCTCTGCTCCTCCCCCGTTCATGCTCTGTCTCTCTCTGTCTCAAAAATAAATAAACGTTAGAAAAAAAATTTTTTTTTAAATCAAATGATTGTTATTTTGCTCTGGGCATTCTCACATGACCTGGACTAGTGGCCTTCAGGCAAATGGCATAATCCTACAACACAAGCAGCAGATAAAAAACCACTCCATCAGATTTCCCGAACAAACCTGGAGATACAAAGCAACGTGGGTTGGTGGCCAAATTACACTTGAGCTTCTCGCCTTAACAGGCAAAGGATACTTCTACCCACCTACCGCAGCACAGAGACTGTAGAAGTAAAAAAGGGTAAACGACCTCATCAAAAGAGCAAAGAACATTCTTGAAGAAGGGAATGAGTGAAGGTCGTAGTTCACTAACCAGGTAAAACCCCCACACACTTCCCAACCCACCCACGCACCCACCCCTTGCCAAGCACACACAGTCCCAACTTGATCCAGATAAAAAGACTTAAGAGGTGACTGAGGCCGCAGCCATCTACTGGAGCCATATTCAGGCTCCGGGAAAATCCCAACCCCGTTTACTGTCTGTCGCATGAACTCGATAGATAGTACCACCCAGATCGGTAGGACCCGAGGAATCTGCCATGAGGAAAAAGGTGTTCTGGAGAGACCATGTGTTCCAATTTCAGCTCTTTCCTTTGCTAACTGTCACACACTTCTTAGAGCTTCAGTTTTTTCCTAATCTATATGGTGAGAACAATACTGACCGTATCGGGTCATTTGGAGGATGAAAGCTAATGTACATAATGTACGTAGTACGACTGACCTTGTACACGATCCCTTCCGCGTACAGAGAACTCCATTTGCCATCGTTCCAATGTACGTCTCCTCTGTGACTGCTTCAGAACACGGGCCTAAGTTTCTTATTTTCCAAGTAAGACCACGGTGTCTGGCACATTGTAAATGAAAATGGGATTCACAGTTGAACTGTGGGAGGACTCTATTTTTAGTCGCTATTACATTCTGAGGCAAGCCTTCATTTATCATCAGAAATTTGTCTGACAATATTCAGCTCTATGCTGGACACATTTCTAGTTCTATGCCCTCAGGCCAGTGGGAAAACTCATAGATCCTGGCCCAATATTTTAGTCACTGGAGGACCCCAGTGTATGATAAACTGGTCGAATGAATGAATGAATGAATGAACCTATCTCTGTGAGACAGTTTATGAAGGTGAAATGAATAAAAAATCATTTAAGAAACGATTTGAGCAATAATGTGGCTCAAATTGCCAATAACCATGGATTGAAGAGATGATTTTTTCTTTACTTTAGTGACTTAGTGTCAGGCAAAGAAAGAGTCTAGGGCTCTGGAAGAAGCGAGATTTTTTATCGTAAGTAGTACATGTTACCCCAGAATATGGTGAATGTGGTGAACAATTATCAAAAGGGGGTACCGAGGGCAGTACACTAAAGGTGACAATTCTCTTACAAACGGGGCGGAAAATAATGGGATAAATAACAAATTACACAGTGTTTCTGGACCTTTCATTCGATTCCAGGCAGAAAGAAATCAGTATTTCTGGAAATGACTCTCCTATGTTATGAATTTTAATGGGGTATTTAGCACGATCCCAAAAGATGCTCCTACATGTTTAGCAGCCTTTATTCACCCACTTAAGAAATTACTTCGTTTTAACTCCAATGTGGACTTTCCTCTTGGTAGGGTTTTTTGGAGCAAGCTAATTTCCACTTACCTAAGATCATTTTGTTGCAATTAGGCCCCGACAAGGAATCTTTCAAAAACCTTTCAGTCCCCAGACCGTACCATTTTGTTCCATCAGTGAGATCACCACAGATCAGGCACTAACAAAAAGTGGCGCCTAGGAATGATTTCCGGCCCTTTGTTCGCTAACACTTAAAACACTATTTAATAACCCCCTTCCTCCCAAGGCAAAGTTCCATACTTTCACAAATAGGGCTCACGGAAGCATTGCCGCTGACAGCGAAATCTGGGTGCTCCCAAATCACTTTTGGAAAACTAAAATGTGGTATATTGCTTAATTTATTAAAACGACACATGACACATTTGCTATTTTTACTACCTGCCTGACAAGAACCCACACACAATTTTTTTTTTTAAAGAAATAACTGAGTTGGAAGCCAAGAAGCAATCAAAACCAAGATGTTGAACGCTATGCTTTCATTTCTGAGGCAATACATATTTGGACCCAACACAATGGTCCTTGCCACTCAGGGATAGAGCAGATTTCTTTAAAAGCAACAACGACAACATTAGTTTCGAAGAACTCTCCTCTTAGCCTTCCTCTGAAGAAAGAGGTTCCGGCTCCCAGCAACTATTCCCAGCGAGCACCATCGACAGTCACCAAAGGGCTCTTCTTCCCTTTTCTCCTCCTCTGTGCAAATCCCCTTGGATTCAGCGCAGGACTGTTACTGAAACTCAGCAGCAAGCAAAAATCCAAAGGGCAATCGATGAAACTGATGGGCCAATAGTGCCCAGCATGGGGGATATCTGGCACCTCAAGGAAAGGATTCTCCTTTGGGATCCAAAAGGTCAACATCAACTATTTTCTACCCATTGATTAAAAGAGATCAATGGGGGAAGAATTTTTTTTTCTCCTCTCACCTTCCAGTTTACCACCCGATCACCAACCTTCGTTGGCCAATTACTTCGTGTATAAAAGTTTGAAGTGCATGATTATTCCTGTCATTGTTCTCATTTAAAAATTTCCTTTCGAAGGGTGATGTGGCTGTATGCCATTCTTATAAATATGGGAGATAAACAGAAGTATGAAGAGAAGCCAGGAGTTCCATTGCTGTCAGTTGTCATTAGCGCAAACCAGACATCTTGAAATGGACGTAATTCTTGGCTCTTGCCCACTTGGTTTCGACTTTGCTTGACCTATACACTTGGCTTTAGGAAGGAGTTCTCAAGTGAATGGCCAAAGATTAAGAAGCCAAAATCTAAATGTAAGCAAACTTTTAACCAACTTGCCAATCAAAAGGCCGGAAAAAGACAAGAGTCCAAACCCTGCCTCCTCAGAGTCTAGGAAATCGCAACTCTGACACTCTCTCTGATTTTATTTAATCCAGTCTGTCTATTTACAAAGCAGTTACTGTCACCTACTATTGTTTTGTGCACTAGCAAGGGGTAAAGGAGGGCGTGGGGAGGACAAAGAAGAATTAAGGAGAGGTCTTTGCCTTTAATGAGTGGAAAGTTCTGCTGCAGGAACAAAATTTATTCACATGTGCGGTATAAAACAGTAGGAGCCAGGATAATCACTAAATTCTGTGATCCCGACCAAAGGGCCGGAGGGACTTAAAGAGGAGAGAAGGAACAGCAAAGTCGTCATGAGAAGGGAGAGATTGAGCTGTGGTCCAGTAGACAGAATTTGGATAGGAGCTGAACCATGGATGACGAATTCAGCAAGAAGAGAATGCTGTAATACGAGAATTCGAACCGTTGTGCCCTCTGGCCCACCCAATGCATTAAAAGGAGTCGGAACACTGATGTGGTGGAAAACACCTTGCTTTGGCATCAGGTAGGTATACTTCCAATCCCAGCTCTGCCACCATGAACCCTCTGGATTGAGCTAAATTGCAAAACTTATTTTCTCTATTTTCTCATGTGGGAGAGTATTATCCACTTTGTAAGTCTATCGAGATAATAAAACAAGGCGTGCACAGAGCTAGCTCCTAGAAGAAACTCAAATAACATCTGTTTACTTTCATCTTAGAAGCACGTTAATATATCTGTCCGTCATCTCTGTAGCAGACCGCTGCCCATTTGCAAAAATGTATCCTCTCCTCCTATGGTAATAGAGTTGTAGCTGGGCCCGTGGCTGCCAATCAGAGCCTGCACTTGTCACAACCCTGGCAGCTGTTTGATGTCTGTGGCTTTGTCCCTGCCGGTGGCATATAAGCAGGAGTGATGTGTGTCACTTCTAGTCCTGGGCTTGAAAAGAGCCTCTCACTTTTTCTTCTTCCTGGGAGGAGGAACATACATTTGCCTGAAACCCAACTCCCACCAGGTAGATGAGGGCATTGCCTTGGAGTGCAGCAAAGAAACAAGTCGCAAAAAATCTAGAACCACCCCTCCCCCCCCCCCCCCGCCCCTAGGGCACCTGGGTGCCTCAGTCAGTTAAACCGTCCCACTCTTGATTTCAGCCTGGTCATGATCTCACAGTCCGTGAGATCTAGCCTCACATCGGGCTTTGTGCTGACTGTGCAAAGTCTGCTTGGGATTCTCTCTCTCTCTCTCTCCCTCTCTCTGCCCCTCCCCTACTTGTGCTTTCTTTTTTCAAAAACATTTAAATAAACTTAAAAAAATAATAATAATAATTAAGTCTGTTTCTAATTTTATTTTTTTTTTAATTTTTTTAACCTTTATTGATTTTTGAGACAGAGAGAGAGAGAGCATGAACGGGGGAGGTTCAGGGAGAGAGGGAGACACAGAATCCGAAACAGGCTCCAGGCTCTGAGCTGTCAGCACAGAGCCCAATGCGGGGCTCGAACTAACGGACTGTGAGATCATGACCTGAGCCGAAGTCGGACACTCAACCGACTGAGCCACCCAGGCGCCCCATGTTTCTAATTTAAAAAAAATTCTAGAACCCCCCACCCCCCCCCCCCCGCCAATAACTACATGGAGCAGAGCCGGCCACCTACCCTCCAAGGTGAGTACAGAAAAGACGAATAAGTTTCTCTGTTGTTTTAGTCTCTCTCGTATTGGGTGTCTTGTTACATCAGCTTAGCCTTTTCACCTAACTTAAGCAAGATTTCATTTATCCTTAGAAACAATAGTCTCTTTCAGGTGGAGCAGATATTATCCCCATTTGGCAGATGAGCAAACTAAAGCCAGGAGAAGTCCAAGGTCACCTGACCTGTCAATGCCCTCCTGCCACGGATTCCCGGAGCCCTAGTCTCTGCATGTAACAATTTTGTCACTTCTCATTCCTGAGGTTGCGAGCACAAGAATCGTCTAGATTTAGATGTTGATGAAATTTGACAGGGTTGAATATTACATTTCAAATATAGAATCACGAAACTTGATTTTATATTAAGCTGCACACTGCAAGTGGTTTTCATAATTGTTGCTATTATACATTTGTTGCCACTGTAAAATTGCAAGGAGCACCCGAAGATATAATTGCAACACAGAGTTCTGGAATCCAGGGCAGAAATGTTTGGCACTGGGGGTAATTTACACCCATAATGTAATTAAACAGGAGGCAATTTGCATTCAGATTTGCACGTTACAGTATTTTTTTCTGATTATAAAAATTAAAAAAAAAAAAAACGCTGGCAAGCACAGGTTTTTGAGTGTTCTGACAATTAATATTTTAGACAAATGACTTTGGGAAAGAGGACTTTCTAATCCTTTTCTGGAGGCTTAGCAGTTTGCCAAGAAAATAATAAGCTGTCTGTCAGATATTTTAATATGAAGCATGCTGTGATAAATAACTGTTTTCACCCCACATTATTTTTGCTCAAATGTATTTATAAGCTTTCTCTGATTCCCACCTATTCATAGGATCTGCCTATAAATAAAAGACTTGAAAGGCATAAACTTAAACACCCTAAATGGATAAAAATCCAACTGTTGTATTAGCAAGGAAATTAGCGTTTAGGGCTATTGAAAAAAATTTCATTGATTATACCCAACACCTGTGATTGATGTGAAAGGAGCACTAGACTCCTATGACATTCTTTCCACTACACCACCACCGAAAAGACCTCAGTCGGGGGTTCTGTTCTCTGTGTCTCAGTCTCCTGTTTTGTTTTGGTTTTTTTTTTAATGTTTCTTTATTTTTGAGAAAGAGAGAGAGAGAGAGAGCACAAGTGGGGGAGGGGCAGAGAGAGAGAGAGAGAGAGAGAGACAGAGACTCCCAAGCAGTCTCCACCTCAGGCCAGTGCAGAGCCGACACGGGGCTTGAACTCATGAACCATGAGATCATGACCTGAGCCGAAACCAAGAGTTGGCCACTTAACAGACTGAACCACCCGGGCGCCCCTCATTCACCTGTTTTTAAAAAGAAAAGTATAGTATCATTTCACCTGGCTGATGTGAATATTAAGTAAGATGTTTATAGAAATATGACCAGCATCCAATGGGAGCTCAGTAAATGCTTCCTAAGTTGTTAAAGTTTAACTATGGAGAATGGGCAAATCTAAAGTAGCTACCATTTATTGAACACTGCTCTAAGACAACTCTGTGAGATCACACCAGTATTATCCCTACCACAGTACAGATAAAGAAACTGATGAAGGGGCGCCTGGGCGGCTTATTCGGTTAAACGGCCGACTTCGGCTCAGGTCATGATCTCGCGGTCCGTGAGTTCGAGCCCCGCGTCGGGCTCTGTGCTGACAGCTCAGAGACTGGAGCCTGTTTCAGATTCTGTATCTCCCTCTCTCTGCCCCTCCCCCGTTCATGCTCTGTCTCTCTCTGTCTCAAAAGTAAATAAACGTGAAAAAAAATTAAAAAAAAAAAAAAGAAAGAAACTGATGAATGTAAGGAATTTGTGGCTATGTTTAAATCCACACAGCTGGGAATTGGTGAAAGTAGGATTTGAACTCAGAGATCCAGATTCTCTAGATTTTATAGGTAAGTACCAGGCTCTCCTAACTCATCCCACAAAAAGCCTTCCTCTCCTGTACCTGCATTGATGGAACTTCTGATTTGTGCTTTGCCAGATACATCATTGGTGGCCCTGAGATAAAAGATTTGATTTGCAAAGAAGGTGATATTTGCAATATCATTCAGCCATAAAAAAGAATGAAATCTTGCCATTTGCGAGGACATGGGTAGAGCTAGAGAGTGTAACGTTAAGCGAAGTAAGTCGGTCAGAGAAAGACAAATGCCAAATGATTTCGCCCATCGGTGGAATTTAGGAAACAAAACAAATAAGCAAAGGATAAAATAAACTATAAAAACTATAGAAAGCAAGGTGATGGTACCAGAGGGCAGGTGGGTGCATGGACACCTGAAATCGGTGATAGGGACTAAGGAGTGCACTTAGGATGACTAAGGATGAGCACTGGGTGATGAATGGAAGCATTGAATCACTATAGTATTGTACATCGGAAATGAATATAACACTGTATGTTCAGTATACTGGAATTAAGATAAAAACGTAATAAAAAAAAAGATTTAATTTGTATTAAAGGCTACATGCATATTCACAAAGTTACAGTCGAGACATAGCTCCCAAAACTAGTAAGAAATGGAAGCCAAGAAGAGAACAACGTGAGACTCATCACCTCTGTGTGATTTATTATGTCTGTTGCCCCAATCAGGCGATTTTCTCTTTCCGTCATGTCCTTAGGCAAGGAAATTTTGTTGGGGAGCGGAAGGGATGTCTTGTTACACCCAGCCACATACTCAGTCATTTGGAAAAATAATTTTTTTTCTGTTATCTTGACATTGAACTATTTGCCTGAAATCAAGCACCCGACAACATTCTGCTTAAATAGATTTATAATCATCTTAGTTCTTTTTTAGTGCCAAACCTGGTGAGCTAAAGCACATCAATTTCCTTCTCTTTTACCCAGGGCAAATTCTTATCTCTCTGACACATCTTTGAACTCCTCACGGAAGGGTTATGGGACACAATTGTGTTTAATCTTTCCCAGCGCATGGGGGGGGGGGGGTACCCACCCCATGTCCACGGATCTACCAACCATTATGGAGGTGACATTAGTCATGGTCATGATGATGGTAGTAATATCACTTACTGAGCACTTTACGTACACTATTTCATTTCGTCCTCGAGACCGCGTTAAAAAATCAGTATCAGTATCATCGCTGTGTTGCAAACGAAGAAAATGAGACCTGATGTGGCTATTTGCCTTACAGGTGTCTTATGGGTCTTTTAGGGTAGGTCCTTCCCCACTACACAAGGAAACTCAACCACCTTGAAGATTCGTCACGTAGTTACCTCAGAGATGCATGTGCAGTGTGGTCCAACTTCCCCTAACCCCCAAACGTGGTGTTCCTCCCATACTTTCATCCCATTTCCTGCACCCGTAGAGACTTTGCAGACGTGATTAACTTGAGGACCCTATCATGGACTGAATTGTGTCCTCCTCAGATTCGTATATGGAAGTTCATACCCCAAGTACCTCCAGATACGGCCTTTAAATTGGTAACCAATGGGGTTGCTAGGCTGGGCCCTAACGCAACCTGACTGGTGTCCTTGCAAGAAGAGAAGACGAGCGCACAGAAAAGGCACACCAGACCAGCCACGTGCACACACAGAGGGAAGGCCATGTGAGGACACGAGGAGAAGGCAGCCCTCGGCAAGCTCGGGAGGGAGGCCTCAGAAGAAACCAAACCTGCCAACACTTTGACCTCAGACTTCCAGCTTCCAGAACCAGGAGAAAATAAATGTCCGTTGCGTAAGCCGCTCCCAGTCTGTGGTTTTTGTTATGGCGGCCCCAGCAGACTAAAACAGACCCTACCACGGGGAGATTATCCTGGATTACGGGGGATGTGATCACAAGGGTCTTAAAAGAAGAAGGCAGAAGGGTCAGAGCGTGAGAAGAAGGACACGTGAAACAGAGCAGAGGTCAGAGAGGAGAAAAGACGCGCCGTTGCCGGTTTTGCAAACAGAGGAAGGAGCCGTGTGCCAAGGAAGCTGGAAAAGACAAGGAAATATATTCTCTACCAGAGCTTCCAGAAGGAAGGCAGCTGGGTCACTCCCTTGATTTTAGCCCGAGGCTGATTTTAGACTTCTGACCTCCAGAACTGTAAGATAATTCATTCGTGTTCTGTTCAGCCTCCAAGCTTGTGCCAATTGGTTACAGCGGCCATCCCATCGGGAACAAATACAAGGGATGACATCACCTGTTCCTCCAAATCCTGTCCTTTCTTCTTGCGGTCCCTGCCTGGCCTCACCCACCTTTCTGAGTTCACACCTTCCCACAGTCTCATCTGGATTATTGCCATCACCTCTGAATTTATCTCCCCGATTCCGATCCCTTTCGTCGTCCAAACTATTTTGCTTCCTTCCGCCAATGTGAGTTTTCGGAAATTTTTCTGAAATGCTTTAACTGGCCTCTAGTCAGCTAGAAGACAAGTGCAAAGGTCCCGTCTTCCGTGATCTGTCCTCTGCACGCACTTCCAGCGTGCGCTCCGGGTCTCCTACCTCACTGACCCTGCCTGGAGGCCCTTTTTCTAGCCCCAACCGCAGTTCCCCTCTCTCCAGCGCGCCCTTCTGTCTCCAGCCCACGCTACGTGATTCCGTCTCTCCTTCCTGGGCCACAGACACTCCTCTGCAGCCCAGAACTACATGCCCCCCTTACTGTAGTCCTTGGCATCTCTTTGAGCACACTGTGCCTACCCCTCACCTCGATGCCTTTGGCTGCTTTCTTCCTTTCTTCACCTGGTCGCCTCCCACTTATTATACTTCAAAACTTACCTCACCTGTCACCTCCTCCAGAAAGCTCTCCCTGATGTGCTTCCACCCCCATCACCAATTGGTTGAGCTGCTCCTCCTCCGTGCTCCCGTGACACACTTTCTTGATCTCTCACACAGCTAGAGATCCTGGCTCCATACTTTCCCCCACAGCAAATATGTTTTTGCTTGCCTGAATCCTCCATTAAGCTGCATTCATCCAAGCTGGAATTGTACCTTTCATAGAATTCTCCAGGGTCCGGTACAGTGCCTGATATTGACGAGACTAGTGTTTGTGGAAAGAAAGTTTTTAGGGAAAGAGGTAGGACTTCATTTACTCATTCAGGCAACGGCTAGTGATCGGGTGCTCACTATCTGTAAAACACTGTGGGACACACAACTATGTGTTAAGACTTGGGGGACACACAACTGTGTGTTAAGACTTGATAGCCGCCACTTGGAATTTTAAATTTTGTCGGTGGTGAGATGTTATTTAAATGTCCAGCAGGTGGTAGCACCTAACTAGACCACAAACAGTGAGTTTCAGCCTCTGAGGAAGAATTTGTACTTGGAAAACCTGGAAAGGATTTGGAGAATTGGAGTTTCGCTAAGACTAGATCATGGGAATGCAAAGGACACTGGAAACCCAGAAGCAGAAAGTTCTCGGTAATGGGATGTGGGAGCCTCGATAAATACCTAATGGCTTCGTGACATGAACGTGCCTCGTGTTCCAGATGCACTCGAGGGTCACTCTTAGGAGTTTCCAAGGAAGCATCAAAGTTCCAAGGTATATTGAACCTGACAGAAGGAAAGGATCATGTAGGCTAACAGGGAGCAAAAGAAAACAGCAAATTGAATTAAGCGACTCACGGTGGCTAAGAATTTTCATCATTAGGCATTCACTTCCTAATAATTGTATGTAATCCAAACGCAGAGGCAGATTGTTAATGACTAATACGGGATAAATGCTATTTTGTTTCAAGGTCAACTTTTGTTCAGGAAAAATGGGAAACAATTCTCTTCCATGACCCCATCTGATAAAGCAGAAGCCAAGCAGATTTATACAAATGAAAATAGGGTGAGTCAGAGCATTTTGTCCCATAAATAACGAAAATGGATTCAGGCTGACTTGTCTCCAGGCAACCTATATAAATACAGTCACATAACCCTGATTTTTGTATATAAAATAGATGATCAAGAGATTCACTTAAAATTATTCATGGCTATCTGTTCCCTGTTTTAATAGATCTTAAAAGCTGCTTCCTTGCCAGCCACCCCGTTGTAAACCTTTCCTGACAAAGACTGTGGGCCAAGCGATTCCTTCTGCCAAGATTCTAGTACTCATTACTGGATCTCAAAGCAAATTTAGGTTAAAGAATTTGACATCTACAAAAAATTGTGAATATCTAATGACCATTTGTTTTCTTTTTTATTTGCATGTATATAAATATATAGGTATGTTAGTAAATGAGTGATAATGACGATAAATTAATGTATAGCACAAATTAAAACCTAGAAACTAAACCAAAAGCTCATGTAAATACGAATGACAGATACCAAGTAAAATAATAGATAAAATGATTAGGGATATTACCCACAGACCATGAACTGGAATGAATTAGAGGTCCTTCATATTCCATAGAAAATTAACCAAGAAGAAAAAAATAATAAAGACAAGTAATTCAGAGTTGTCATTTTTAATATCTTTAATAAAGTCACACACCAAGAAATAATGTTCATCTGAGAAAATACTAAAATGTCTTATTTGTATAGAACGAGGAAAAAAGACCACAAAAGAACGCATAGGGCGTGCCCTAGATTTTTGTCACATGACCTCACAGTTAAACAGTTGGCTTTTAAATAAGATTTTTTCAGATGGATTGGGTGGCCTTCGAGGCAGTGTGACTCGTCAATTCCAGGTGAGGGTCAATTCCTCCCCCTGACTCCGCCATTCCTGGATTCATATCTCCACTCCATGACTGCCTAGCTGTGTGTGGTCCCTCTGTGCCTGTATGCCCAATTGCTGTTTCTACAAAATGGGCATAATAATAGCATCCCTTCAGAGGGTTGTTGTGACGGTTGAGAGAAGCCAGTGAAGTCTTGGCATAGTGTTCAGCACCTAGTAAGCACTTAATAAATACCAATTATTGCTATTGAGATTACTGATTATCTGCCTACTTCTAATTTTTGTTTCACGTTCACAGAGCCTGGATTGGACGTTGTACTGAGAACATTTTTTTGATGTTAGCACTGGTAGCAAAGAACCTGCATTCTGGTCTTGGCTCCGACACTTACCAGATGTGTGGCCTTAGTCGATTTCACCGCCTATAAAATGGGTAAGTAAGTTGCGTTCTACCTTAACTCCCCCCCCTCCCCGCCCCGTGCTCATTCCAGGTGAGATAACAAAATGTGGTTTCGTTTTGCTTTTGCTTCTTTGATGGAAAGCATTATTCACATGTAAAATCTGATGGTGGCGATGATGATGGCTTTGGGACTCAGGGTACCATTAAGTGTAAAAGAACACAGTCCTCAGGTCTGACTAGGCAAGATTACAGGGCACCACTTCTGACTGTCAAATCACCGCCTTCAACATCACGATGACACTCCTCTCAATCAGCAAGGACAGAGAAAGGCAGACAGAGAGAAAGAGACAGAAATTAGTCCTCAGACACAATCTGACAGTCCTGATCCATTGTCATTACTATTATTTTACTGATCCGTTATCATTACTATTGTTATATTACTATTTATTTTACTATTATTTTATTAGTTGTTATTACATTATCATTCTTGCTCTACGGGGCCCTTAAAAGTGTTTTTTTAAGAGGAAAATGAAAATCAAATATTTGGAACCCAAGTTGCCTGGCATATTAACACCGGATTCCTTTCTCTAAGATAGCAAATTACATATTCTGATATATTTATTTTACAAAGTAGGGTATGGAATTATATGAACAGAAAGATCCTCTTGATACTTAAGTTACAGTAAAAAAAGCTACCAGAAAACACTTAATGCTTCTCTACACTTTGTAGATTTCTACATTTAAGTATATGTTAACTTTGACCTAAAAAGGTGAGTAAAAGTATTCCAAAATATATGATGCTCTTTGCAATCTCGGTAAAAAGAGAGAGCTACGACAGTGTGCCCATTTTGTGAGGCTTATTAAAGAACACTGCTTCTGAGAATCACTGAAATTGTGAAGGAAGAACCAGTCCTGGGACGATGATACTTAATTATCAGGTGGGGCATCCTTCTGACTTTGTTTTATACCCCTGGGTTCAGCTCTGCTCAGAAATTTGGTCCAAAGATAATAGATCATTGATCTGTTCTAGTTTTACAAAGCTCATTTTAATTAAGAGTTTCTAATAAAAGAATTATGTCTCCTGCTAAGTCAGGCCTTGGTAAGCTTGCGATAAAATATGCCATAAATATTACATGGCTGCATTGATGCAAAGTTACGTGCAACGCAGGGTTTGAAAAAGTCAAGTGCATGCTATCAAGATCTGCCGCTTTGCAGGTAAAGCCAACGTGTCCGATTAAGACCGTGCTGAAAATTAATACAGTCTTATTATGCGTCTACTGAACTTTATTTTTAGAATCACTTTTACCAAGGGTATCTTAAATACTTTTTAAAATTCTAAGTCCTCCTCCTCTGGCTTCTACAGGGCTGATTCTCGGTGGTGGGGTGAAGGCATTACACAGCAAAAAAAAAAAAAAAAAAAATCAGCCAGCTATGTGAAAGCTGAAGCTAAATGTTTCCCCCATAAAACATGAAATTTCCAGATGCATTTCAAAACTGGTATTTGGAACAATACAAAAATGTAAAGTGTTTTTAATTTCTTAATACTTCAATTAACTTTTCACATAAACACAGTCACTGACAGATATGCAAGGCAATATCGAATGAATCACAATACTTGGCAAGGGAAGCAAACACCATTTCGGGGTCTAATGTTAGAAAAAGGCCACTGTGGTTCAGATGGACTTGTTTTCATTAAAGACCACAGAGACACGTACATCCCAATTTTCCTGACAATTAACAGCCTCCTTCCCTTGAGGAGAGTTTTTATTTTGCTTTCGACATCTGAAGGAAACAAGCCCAGAAGTCAGAGCTGCTTCTAGAGTTTGACATCCCAAGGCTCAAGCAGAAAGTATTGCCGTTTTCATTTGCCTTCTGTTGTCCCTCCAGGGGACTCAGTCCCTACCTTCCTACATCAGCAACGCCTTAAACAATTAGAAAAGAATAATTCATAAACAATTATTCATCGTAAGTTCTAAAATCCGACCCCAGGCAAAAGGCTCAAGTTCAAGACATCACAGTACATTGGAAGTACGGATCATCTCATCTTAGATGGAGTCAGCCTACCATTGTGCCAGATGCTTCCATCCAGAACATTGCGCTCGCTCTTCCATTCCTACTTCCCATCCTCCTTGCATTTCTGTACCAAAAAGTGTTCTTTTAAATGTAAGGAAATATGGGGAGAAGGAAGAAAACGCTCAACTTCTCACTTTTCTTACCTTAGTTTTTTTTCCAGTGAACAAACCCCTTATGCAAAAGATATTTTTCCCATCATCATTAGATGGGACTTCCCGATAGCTCTTAACTGCAAAGTTAATCTTTGCACTTTACCTACTGAAAGAACACAGCATGCTCTGTATTTCCCTATGAAGTGATTCAAAACTGTAGCTTGTGATACAACAAGCTAGAGACAATTTCAGTAAAAAGGCCTTGCATCTAAATCATATCTGTCACTTCCCTGTCTAGGATAAATTATAAGAGTATCATAGATTCCGATAAATCCGTATGCTAATTTTCTGTCTTGTTGATATTTTCAGAAGATCCCGTAGCCTTAATGTCATTAGGGCAAAAAAATGCAAAACTTTACATCTCTTTCTACGAACAACATTAGGGTAGGAAATGTTCTTTAAAAATATGAGATGGGGCACCTGGGTGGCTCAGTCGGTCAAGCGTCTGACTTCAGCTCAGGTCATCATCTCACAGTCCGTGAGTTCCAGCCCCACATCAGGCTCTGGGCTGACAGCTCGAAGCCTGGAACCTGCTTCGGATTCTGTGTCTCCCTCTCTCTCTCTCTGCCCCTCCCCTGCTCATGCTCTGTCTCTCTCTGTCTCAAAAATAAATAAAAACATTAAAAAAAATTTTTTTTTAAATATGAGACAAAGTAGGGAAACAATGAATGCTATAGCTTCCTTTAAAAAGTTTTTATACTAAATTCACTGATGAGCATAACCTTCAAGTCACCTTCAGAAAGAGTGATTAAAGTAAAGGGTCTAATATAAAATACATTTCAGTAAATGTGAAAATTGGACCAATCATTTTTAAAGCCATGGGAACTTTTTTTCCCTTAATAAGGTGACTGATATAATTCTCTGTGTTATCCTGTTGTGGCCACGCTGAACGATACTTCATGTCACACAGAAGTTACAATTTCAAGCTATAGTCACAAACTGCATTTAGCCTGAGTCACTGGCCGGTATTTTGTTTGTACGCAACGCTTTCCTCCTTCTGTAACCAGTTGGACGCTTAACAATTTCTGCGCTAGTTTAGATACAAGGCAAAGCAGGCTAATTGTGAAGTCAGACATGTGTTTCCTTGTAAATGTCTCTCTGCAGAGTCATCGCATTTTTAAAACCCTGAAGAAAACTAACGGGCAGCAGCCAGCCTGTTAACCATTTGCTGTCACTGCAGAAAGTCCTTTTAGCATATATGCAACATGAAACTCCCAAGGGTTTTTATATTTTTTAGTAAAAGCAGAAAGTGAGAAGTAACTAAGGCATAATTATTGCATAATTAGCATCTGGCCTTATCTGATGTCATCTTTCTAACCTAGAGATTGGCAGTACTTTACAGAAGGGCAGAGAATTTTCTTTCTCTTTTCCTTTATTTATCCATCGGAAACTAGAAAATTCCTCCCTTTTTTTTTTTTTCCAGTATTCACAAGTCAATCCCCTCACTCTGTGATCTGTCTTTCCCAGTAGCTTGAGACTTGGGGCTCTCCTGGACTGAAAGATAACCTGTCACTCAGCAAACTAGAACATCCTTCCCCCACCAGCCTGCAATGCTGCAGTTTTCCATTAATGAGCTAAAAGTAACTCCCTAAATTAACCCCTTCTATTTTAAAATACAAATGGGCCAAGAGATCTCATAAAAATAAAAAATAAAAATAAAAACCTCTAGAAACTCACTGATTGGCGTGACCACGTCATTTAAGAAAAGAAGACCTAGAGAAAGCACGCTGTGAAAGGAAAATGTTTAATTCTGGGGTGCCTGCTTTTCACAAGCAGTGATTTCTGCGCAGCCATAGCATTTCACATGCAATCGCTTGTGCCCATGGCCCCAGCAAACTCAGTCATTACTCTTACATTCTTCTCTTCACTTTGTCTTGCAGGATTTGGAACTTTTTTACCCTGAATTACGCCAAAGCACTAGGCAAAATAAGGGGGCATTTTACCAGGTAGCAGCACCCCAGACAGCAAGAAGTCTATCTATATTCTTTGCTTAAAGAAACCTGTTTAAAGATATGTAAAATCTATTCCAAGTCAATCCATATCTAAATGGGGAAATATATTACATTTTATATGGAGGGGAAAACATCTGGTTTTATTCAAGGTTGTGGTGAATCTGTTTGGCAACTTTTAAATTAATTTTAAATTAATCCAGGTGCTTTTCAGTCACCGCAGTTACACACAGGGAGTACTGAACAGAATGATGACGCAGCAATTGTCTGTGTTCAAACTTATCGCAAACTATATTCCCCTGGACTTTTCACCTCAGCAGATTTCAAATTCCCCTTTCCAAAGAATATTTGACCTTCAAATTTCAGTCCCTGCTTCTCTTGATTTCTTGCACCTATCCTATGTTAGAAAACCCAAACGGGGCTACATGTATATTATTTCTGTTACCTGACTTTAATGAATTTTAGTTGTTTTCAAAATCTGCAATCGGTTCATTGTGCCAACTCTGCATTGCAGAGAAATCTTAGTGTTCAATTCCAGCTTGGCCCCTGCAAACAGAGTCACTCACTACAAACAGGCTTTAATTGTATTTACTCGGGGATAAGAGGGGGAAACAAACCCCCGCCAACCCGACAGGCAACGCTGGGCGTGATAAGCCCCCCCCCCCCCCCCCCCCCCCCGCCCCGGGCAGCGGAGTCTCCCGGCTCGCCGGCCTGGGCGCTGTCCTTGGTGCTGCCGGCGCCATAGCGAGCACAAGCGCCTTACCTTCTGCCCCCGCGGAAGCTGCGGACGTCCCCCAAACGTTAAGCGGGATGTAGCGCCATATCCCACCTTTAATACAAATAACTACCCAGGCCCATCCTCTTTGTCCCCTTCCCGAAGCCTTCAGGCGGACTGTTCTTCAAAGTCTTTTTGTTTTTTTCTTCTAGGCCCAACTCGGGGCCTGCGCTCATCTCGGGCTGCTTTAAAAGGAGGAGTGGGGGGAGGGGAGGGAGGCGAGGGGAAATGAGGCTGGGGGAGGGGAAGAATGCAGGGGGAGGGGAGGAAAGAGAAGGGGAGAAGAAAAGGATGGGAAGAAAAAGGTCCAGGAGGAAAGGGCTTGGAGAGAAGGGCAGAGTGAATGGGACTTAAGAAGGCTTAAAGTGGGAAAGCGAAGAGATGCCCAAAAGAAGGGGAAGCGATTCATCACAGAAGACGGGGAAAGAAAAAAGTAATGGAGAAAGGGCCAAAGAAGAGAAAGCCGTGGGTATGAGGAAAGAACAAGGTGGCCAGGGGGTCGGGAGAAGAGCTGTCCGAATGGCAGAAGAGTGACTAGACAAAGAAAGGGCGTTGGGTGAATACTCGCACCGAGGGTGTAAAATGCAATCCGAAGGCTAAGAGAAACGGAAAAAAGGGGGCCTGAAGGGCGACAAGTGGTCTGGGACCTAGGAGAGTTGGGGGAGGGGCCGCGGACGGGGCAGCAAAGTCCGGGGTCCGATGCGGCGTGGGCCCACGTGGAGCGGGCGCTGAATCACCGCTAGGCTGTCTTTACCCCCCTCGTCTCCCCCGGCCCGGTGCCCGCAGTCCCCGCCTCCTCGGCCGCCGCCTCCACGGGGCGGGGCCCTGGCCCGGGACCAGCCGCCGCGGCTATAAATGGGCTGCGGCGAGACCAGCAGAACGCTGTGACAGCCACACGCCCCGAGGCCTCCAAGATGAGCTACACACTGGACTCGCTGGGCAACCCGTCCGCCTACCGGCGGGTCACCGAGACCCGCTCGAGCTTCAGCCGCGTCAGTGGCTCCCCGTCCAGCGGCTTTCGCTCGCAGTCGTGGTCCCGCGGCTCGCCCAGCACCGTGTCCTCCTCCTACAAGCGCAGCGCGCTTGGCCCGCGCCTCGCTTACAGCTCGGCTATGCTCAGCTCGGCCGAGAGCAGCCTCGACTTCAGCCAGTCCTCGTCGCTGCTCAACGGCGGCTCCGGGCCGGGCGGCGACTACAAGCTGTCCCGTTCCAACGAGAAGGAGCAGCTGCAGGGGCTGAACGACCGCTTCGCCGGCTACATCGAGAAGGTGCACTACCTGGAGCAGCAGAACAAGGAGATCGAGGCGGAGATCCAGGCGCTGCGGCAGAAGCAGGCCTCGCACGCCCAGCTGGGCGACGCGTACGACCAGGAGATCCGCGAGCTGCGCGCCACCCTCGAGCTGGTGAATCACGAGAAGGCTCAGGTACAGCTGGACTCGGATCACCTGGAGGAAGACATCCACCGGCTCAAGGAGCGCTTCGAAGAAGAGGCACGGCTGCGCGACGACACCGAGGCGGCCATCCGCGCGCTGCGCAAAGACATCGAGGAGGCGTCGCTGGTCAAAGTGGAGCTGGACAAGAAGGTGCAGTCGCTGCAGGATGAGGTGGCCTTCCTGCGGAGCAATCACGAGGAGGAGGTGGCCGACCTGTTGGCCCAGATCCAGGCGTCGCACATCACGGTGGAGCGCAAAGACTACCTGAAGACAGACATCTCGTCGGCGCTGAAGGAGATCCGCTCGCAGCTCGAATGCCACTCCGACCAGAACATGCACCAGGCCGAAGAGTGGTTTAAGTGCCGCTACGCCAAGCTCACCGAGGCGGCCGAGCAAAACAAGGAGGCCATCCGCTCCGCCAAGGAAGAGATCGCCGAGTACCGGCGCCAGCTGCAGTCCAAGAGTATCGAGCTCGAGTCAGTGCGCGGCACCAAGGAGTCCCTGGAGCGGCAGCTCAGCGACATCGAGGAGCGCCATAACCACGACCTTAGCAGCTACCAGGTAGGAAACGCGGCTGCGCGGCCAGCCTGCGCCAGCGCCAGCGCCGCGCGCCCCCGACACTCAGGCACGCGACCCGGCGCGCTCTCCGCCGCGCTCCCCGCCGCGCTCCCTGGCGGCCGCTGGCCAGTGCGCGCGCGCGACGCAGACCCAAGTTAGATCCGCAAAGCGTCCTCGCCCCTCCCCATCCCTTCTCCACTCCTCCTCCACCCACCATCTCCAGCTCCTAAGAGCCCCGACCTTTTTCTAAACGCGTTTTTCCTTAGGGAGCTCTAGTTTTAAAGTAGAAGGTACACATGCGGGCAGTTGATAAAGCAGCAACTTTAGGACAGCTTGTGCAGCAACGCATATATTCTCAACTTTCCCAGCCGCCATCAGAACTCTTAAAATCGCCTTTCATCCCAAAAGGTTCAGATGAGAAGGGCTCAGTCAGCCATGGGGTTTCGCCCAAGCATGTTTGTTTCCTGCTGAGACGAGTTCTAGGTCCACCGGTCTCGGTGCATGATTGCCCAGGAAATCTCTTATTGCCTAACTGATCTTGTTTGTTCATTTATTTGGTAATTCCTTAGTTGGTTTGTTGTTGCTGTTTTTCTTTTAAGGGGCTGAGAGCTACAGGGTTTACAGAGCTGGAGGGAAGTGGGGGGAGGGGTGGTAAGTGCGAAAGAAGTTGCTATTGGAGGAATGAATCTCTGGCTGTGTCTATTTCAGGACACCATCCAGCAGTTGGAAAATGAGCTTCGGGGCACAAAGTGGGAAATGGCTCGTCATTTGCGTGAATATCAGGACCTCCTCAACGTCAAGATGGCTCTGGATATCGAGATCGCTGCGTACAGGTACCGTGCTCACGACGGATGGGGCGGAAACACTAACCGCACTGCGGAGGCTGTTTGGCCGAACCCCCACCACTTAAGTTAAAGCAAGCAGGTTTCGGGGATTTTAAATCAGTGCCTGGTTTTCTTTATTAATTAAAAAAAAAAATCTAAGGAATTGGAAATTTACCACTTTTTACACAGCTTTAAAAGAATGAACACTAGTTGAAATAAGTATTTAAATAAAATGAGGAGGAGCGCCGATTAATTCAGTGCTTATGCTTAATTTTTTAATTTTATTTTAGTGAAAACTGTTTTCCAAATGTTTTAAACAAAAATGGCATTTTGGATGTTAGTATTTCATATGGTGGCTTCAGCTTTTGACTTTATAATGTCAAGGACAAATATCAGGACATTGAATTTCTCTGTTTCTCTGTTACAGCTTACTATTGCCATCATCTGGCTGAGAACAGCTATAGATTGAAAGGATATATATAGATTAGATAGAATATATTAGATAGAATTATAGAGAGGAAGAAAGAGAGAATATATATATATATGTATTCTATTTTATTTATATTTACATGTACAGACCTAGATATACAACCAGACAAAGAGAAAAGAAAAGAGATTATAGGTCTGCTATGTGATGCCACGTTATGGTTAACTAAGTTCATAGGAGAAAATCCTTGACTAAACACTTTTTCTACTACCAAGAAGGTCATCATCACAACATGACAGGGATAAATGGTATTCAGAGCTATCTCTCTTTTCAGGAAAGCTGAGTGATTATATTAAATAGACACTTTATGATTAAAATTGCAGGCCAATTTATAACTTGATATTCCCATATTAGCATATGTATACGTAGCCTAAATTCTGACGTACACTAAAAGGTTTTATAGATACGTTGCACATTATGTTCGCTAAAAGAAATTCAGTGTACATCCTGAAAGTCCAAGTGCTCAAGAAGGTCACTGAGGCCTTCTTGGCCACGAGGGAGCTTTCCAGCATATTCACGGTGCAGCAGATAGACTGCGGCAGAGCTGAGATTTGGCGGCCGGGTGTGTTAGTGGACTATTGGGTGTGGTCAGTTACTGCAGCAGGTGATTGGCTGATGGCCCATGAGAATCTCTGGATATGACACAGATAGCAGGTATGATATAAAATGATAGCAGGTATTACACTGGCTTGACCGAACCTCTTATGTACGTGATTCTGTTTGTTGAAAGGTATCTGCTGCGTTACCCATAACATAATGACACTCAGAAGGCCCACTGAGGTTTTAATTATGTCTCGTCTTTTCTGATTCGGTCCTTAGAAAACTCCTGGAGGGTGAAGAGACCAGATTTAGCACATTCGCAGGAAGCATCACTGGGCCGCTGTATACACACCGACCGCCCTCAGTCACAATATCCAGTAAGATTCAGAAAACCAAGGTAGAGGCTCCTAAGTTAAAGGTCCAACACAAGTTTGTGGAGGAGATCATAGAGGAAACCAAAGTGGAAGATGAGAAATCGGAAATGGAAGATGCCCTGACAGCCATTACAGAGGAATTGGCTGTGTCCGTGAAAGAAGAGAAGGGAGAAGAGGCGGTAGAAAAGGAAGAGGAACAAGCTGAAGAAGAAGTCGTAGCTACCGAAAAGTCGCCAGTGAAAGCGGCCGCGCCTGAACTTAAAGAAGAGGAGGAAGGAGAAAAGGAGGAAGAGGAAGGCCAAGAGGAAGAAGAGGAGGAGGAGGAGGGCGCCAAATCAGACCAAGCCGAAGAAGGAGGATCCGAGAAGGAGGGTTCCAGTGAAAAAGAGGAAGGTGAACAGGAAGAAGAAGGAGAGACCGAGGCCGAAGGCGAAGGGGAGGAGGCTGAAGCTAAGGAAGAAAAGAAACCTGAAGAGAAGCGTGAAGAAGCGGCTCCGAAGGAGGAGCCGGTAGCAGAAGCCAAGGCAGAGAAGCCAGAGAAGGCCAAGTCTCCCGTGCCAAAGTCCCCAGTGGAAGAGGTGAAGCCGAAAGCGGAAGCTGGGGCGGAGAAAGTCGAACAGAAAAAGGAAGAGGAGAAGGTAGAGGAAGAAAAGAAGGAAGCAGCAAAGGAATCTCCCAAGGAAGAGAAGGTGGAGAAGAAGGAGGAGAAGCCAAAGGACGCGCCAGAGAAGAAGAAGGCGGAGTCCCCGGTCAAGGAGGAGGTGGTGGAGGAGGTCAGCAAGTCAGTAAAGGTGAGCTTGGAGAAAGATGCCAAAGAGGAGAAGCCGCAGCCACAGGAGAAGGAGAAGGAGAAAGAGAAGGAGAAGGCAGAAGAGGAGGGAGGGAGTGAGGAGGAAGGCAGCGATAAGGCTTCCAAGGAATCCAGGAAGGAGGACATAGCAGTAAATGGGGAGGTGGAAGGAAAGGAGGGAGAGCAGGAAACTAAGGAGAAAGGCAGTGGGGGAGAAGAGGAGAAAGGGGTTGTCACCAATGGGCTAGACCTGAGCCCAGCGGAGGAAAAGAAGGGGGCAGACCGAAGTGAGGAGAAAGTGGTGGTGACCAAAAAGATAGAAAAAATCACCAGTGAGGGGGGCGATGGTGCTACCAAATACATCACTAAATCTGTAACCGTCACTCAAAAGGTCGAAGAGCATGAAGAGACCTTTGAGGAGAAGCTAGTGTCTACCAAAAAGGTAGAGAAGGTCACTTCCCACGCCATAGTAAAGGAAGTCACCCAGAGTGACTAGGATTTGAGTCCATTGCAAAAGGTTAAGCCATATGACAATTTTAATATGCATGTGATTGACAGCTTCAAAACAGAACGGGTTCTCCCATGGGGGCTCCAGACATTGAATTTTACTTTGTGCAATACGAGGGAACTGCATGCAAGCTCAGGGTGCTCCCTCCTCAGTCTTTGGGTGATTCAAATGCATGACATTGTACGTTCCTGGGGAATTGGCCAATTTCCTAAGCTGTTGGAAGGGGGGCACTCGGGGGGGGGGATGTTTTGAGATGTATTCTGCAAAGAACCAACTGAGCCAAAAATAATAAATGAAACACAGAACTCTCTTAGCCTTAAGAAAGCTATATATGAATAATTATGTTTACCTCACTGGTGCATTTAAAATGGACTTTTGTTCATGGGAGAACCTCGTTGACATGCACAGTTTGCAACCTTTCGTTGATTGATGTTAAACGTCACAGCAGTACTTGCTCAATAAAGGTCATATTGGAAACATAGTCGATTGCATGGTGTCCTGTCATTTCGAAGTGAAATCTCCACGACCTGACCCTTTCTTTTCCTACAGTAGGGTATTTGGGGGATTATAAGTGACCTGCATTTCTTCTTATTATTTCCCTGAGGGTGATCACTGGGAAAACATAATCGCCAAAAACGTTTTCAGCTGTCAAAATATTTAGCCCAATCTTCCTTTCAAAATTTTAAATGTGTGTCTTTCAAACGAAAACTAAAGCATCAGATAAAAGAGCAAGATTGGTGGGATAAAAGTCTTCAGTATCCAGCTGTTTCGATCCCAAACCAAAACTGAGAACCTCCAAGAGAGAGGGACCATAATGGAGTCATAACTTGTTTCTTGGAGTTGGGACACAAAGAAACTCGTGGCATTTATAACAATGTATCCAGAAGAACACTGAGATCATTAACAGACCTAACAAAAAATATCCGGTCTCAGATGCATGGTTCTGGTTCAAACGCAAATACACACACACACACACACACACACACACACACACACACCTTTTCTTGATTTGGTTGACAGAGACTTATACTTTTGTGTTTTATTTAGGGAAAAATAATATCAAAAATAAATAAGATGTTCCACTCAGGAAATTTTTTTTTTCTCTGATGCAGGCAAAGAAGTGTTTTTAAATTTAACAACAGCAACAAAAAAGACCAGATCGTGAACAAGGAAATAATAGAACTCCCTGTGCAAAATATATCTGTTCCAGACTTTTTAAACCATTAGTAATTTATTAAGATGTCATTCGTTCCAAGTCCATATTCTGTCATCAATCAGATCATCCCAGTAATATAATCCTTGATGCTCTTTTTAATGGCTTTTCTTTTTTTTTTTTTTTTAAATTTTTTTTTTTTCAACGTTTATTTATTTTTGGGACAGAGAGAGACAGAGCATGAACGGGGGAGGGGCAGAGAGAGAGAGAGACAGAATCGGAAACAGGCTCCAGGCTCTGAGCCATCAGCCCAGAGCCTGACGCGGGGCTCGAACTCACGGACCGAGAGATCGTGACCTGGCTGAAGTCGGACGCTTAACCGACTGCGCCACCCAGGCGCCCCTTTAATGGCTTTTCAAGATACCCCAATTTTAATACCTAAATGTACCCAGGAAGCTCACTGCTCCTGTCAATATTTGCAGTAATGGTTCCCAATCATTAGCCACGGGCCAATCCTTACAATTTTTGCTATATCTGCATATCATTTGCACAATGTAGTCACATTTTTCCTTAAAAACTCCTGTTTTAGGGGCGCCTGGGTGGCTCAGTCAGTTAAGCTCAGGTCATGATCTCACGGTTCATGGGTTCGAGCCCCACATCAGGCTCTGCGCTGACAGCTCAGAGCCTGGATCCTGCTTCGGATTGTACGTCTCCCTCTCTCTCTGCCCCTCCCCCACTCGTTCTCTCTCTCTCTCTCTCTCTCTCTCTCTCTCTCAAAAGTAAATAAACTTTAATTGTTTTAAATAATAAGAAAATAAAAACTCCAGGTTCATGTTAAAACACTACTTTTTCTGGAGCAATGGAATCCATGACATCCAAGGTAAAAGAGAATTTTCAAGTATAATCACCAAAACTTAAAAAGAGTATATTGGAAAAATTCAGGACAGCTCCTAGGATGGAAGGATGCGTGGAAGAGGTTGGGTGTTGGAAAGGACCAGCGAGGACGGCCCCAGGACAGGAGGTAGCAGGAACCATCGTGCAGGCACGGGGCTGACTGAACCCCAAAGTTTGTTCTCACTTCATTGGAAGTTTAGAAACACAGTGCGCATTTGTCCCCCACGTTGGTCAGCAAAGCAAGAAGCATCTTGATCAACAGACCCACAAAACTCACACCCAGGCTGCGGCAGCCTCCCCCCAGAGAAGAGTCGGGGGGCTCTTCTATGAAGTGGGAATAGAGACTGGATCTACGTGATGTGTTAGTTGAATTTTTAAAACACCTACTAAATATATAGCCATTACTATAAAAGTGTTCATGCGTCTATACCTAAAATCATCTCATTATCAGCACTGGCCCCTGAGGCTACCCCAGCTTGGAAAACCCTACATGTAGCGTATACTGTTTTAAAATGACAGGACCAGGGCGCCTGGGTGACTCAGTCGGTTAAGCGTTCGACTTTGGCTCAGGTCATGATCTCACGGTTTGTGAGTTCGAGCCCCGCGTCGGGCTCTGTACTGACAGCTCGAAACCTGGAGCCTGCCTCGGATTCTGGGTCCCCCTCGCTCTCTGCCCCTCCCCCATTCATGCTCTGTCTCATTCTGTCAAAAATAAATAAATGCTAAAAAAATGTTTTTAAATAAAATGACAGGACCAATCAGCAGCCCTCCCCAAGGCCAGCATTAGAGACTCGTCCCTTCCGTTCCAACTTTGTTTTTAACCATCTCATTTTCTTTCCTGAGAATAAAAGAATTTTAATAATACATCCACATTTTCCAGACCACTGTTCTGTCCTCTTTAAAAATAATGGGGGGGGGGGTGCTTGGATGGCTCAGTCAGTTGAGCATCCAACTCTTGATTTTGGCTCTGGTCATGACCTCACGGTTCAGTTCGTGGGTTAGAACCCCACGTCGGGCTCTGCGCTGACAGTGTGGAGCCTGCTTGGGATTCTTTCTCTCCCTCTCTCTATGCCCCTTCCCCACTCACTCAAAATAAATAAATAAACTTTAAATTTTTTTTTTCAACGTTTATTTATTTTTGGGACAGAGAGAGACAGAGCATGAACGGGGGAGGGGCAGAGAGAGAGGGAGACACAGAATCGGAAACAGGCTCCAGGCTCTGAGCCATCAGCCCAGAGCCTGACGCGGGGCTCGAACTCACGGACCGCGAGATCGTGACCTGGCTGAAGTCGGGCGCTTAACCGGCTGCGCCACCCAGGTGCCCCAAACTTTAAATATATGTATAGTAAGAAGTACCAAAGCTAATTAGTCCTCAATTTTCCAATAGGAAACTGAGGCACAGAAAAAAAAAATTTAACTTTCTCTGGGTCACACACTAGGAGATAACAGAGCTGGGATTTAATCCAGAGACTCCGGGTCCACAGCGCTTACGTTTAACCCCTTGCAGTCCACTGTGCCTCAAATCCATCCACTGTGGCCAACTCAATTTATAAGGACGTTCTGGAGTGGTCCCTTCTTGCTTTCCAGCTTGGAAGAAAGAAAACAGATCTATGCCATGAATCTTTCATTTAATACGCTTACAGATCTCTTTACAGTAAAGAAAAAAAAAAAAAGACGCACTATCATTTCTCTGCGTCACTGTTTGCATCACGAGGAGAATAAAACATCCGGATACAAAATAAGCGGTGATTCCTTCTCCCACAACAGCTTGCAGTGCACAAAAATGTGGCAAACACTTTTCTCGTGACAACTTTAATGTTCAATGGAAAAGGAAAGTGTTATTTCTAGCACACTGTCTTCTATTGCCAGTCAGTGCAGAGACAGTATTAAAACATTGGGATATTCATTTCCACAACAAATAGGTTGGTTATTCCAGTTCAGAGCCAGTTATTTTTTCCTGTTGGTTTATGTCATTTTCCCAAAGGGAAACAGGAGCCATTTTTAACGGAGTTGTTTTATCGGCCCCGCACAAAATGTGTCCACGCCCAGGGCTCGTCTACCTTTAGAGGTACAGAGATTCGGGGAAAACCCTGGATTGGAGTTAACCTCCCAGGTCTGTAGATAGCTAAATTGTGTGTCTTGAGTCCATTATATTTTGTCCCTCTAAGGTTCTGCTACAGACTGAATGTCTGTGTCCTGTAGATTCATACGTGAAGTCCTTGCACCCAATGTGATGGTATTGGAGGTGGGGGGTTTGGGAGGTGCTTAGATTCTGAGGTTGGGACCCTCATGAACGGGATTAGTGCCCCTATAAAAGAAAACTCAAGGAGCTCCCTTCCCCCCTCCTCCACATGAGGATATTAAAAGAGAGACATCTTTGAACTGGGAAGCAGGTGTTCACCAGGCACTGAAACATGGCGCCTTGATCATGGACTTCCCAGCCACCAGAAGTATGAAAAATAAATTTCTGTTGCTTATAAGCTACCTGGTCTGGCATTTTGGTATAACGACCAGAACAGACTAAGACAGCTTCCACTTATTTATCTGTAAACCAGGGGCCCGAACCTATTCTTCAAAGGGCTGCTGATGTAACTAAATGAGATGATATCTGGGGAAGTACCCAGCACTATTAACAGGTACATAGTAGCTGACCAAAATCATTGCTGAATATATTTAAGGTTGGATCAAAGCTATAGGTACACAATTTACTTAATGTGGTCATAAGAAATTGATTGGAACATTCACATCCTTATATATGATTTCAATGCAGATTGCAATTATAATGAGTTTACCAGAATACGTAGACAATATAAACATCCATGTGTGCATAGGCACATATATTTCTTCATCAGTGTATACTGATAATTCAGTGTATACTTATAATACAGCGTATACTTATAATACGGTGTATAATACATTGTAATATATTCATTATCCAGATAGAGAATTTGGGTGGAAAATAACTGCATTTTTCACTGAAATAAACTGTAGAAGCTGCTTAGATATCCAATAATCCACCTGTATAGTCACGGGTCTTAAAAGTTTCTTGATGCAAACTATTTAAAATAATATTGAGAATTAGAGAAACAGCTTTGTGCTAGATCTATGAAGACAACTTTAAATCCCCAAATCCATATTGATTGTGCTCAGCTCCCTAATGCCAGGCTCTCAGAATTCTCTTCTACTTCTTTTTTTTTTAAGTTTATTTATTTATTTTTGAGAGAGAGAGAGAGGGAGCGCGAGTGGGGGGAGGAGCAGAGAGAGAGGGAGACACAGAATCTGAAACGGGCTCCAGGCTCTGAGCTGTCAGCACAGAGCCTGACGCGGGGCTCGAACTCACGGACCGCGAGATCATGACCTGAGCCGAAGTCGGACGCTTAACCGACTGAGCCACCCAGGCGCCCCTCATTTGAGGTATTTTGAAAAATTATCACATTATATCTTCAACATGTTATTAATTTTAGGTAATACCCCTTTAAGTCTAGTTAGCATTCTTATCTTAGAAGAAACCATAGTTGAAACATATTAGCAGTTGGCTGGATCAAAAGCCCTTTCTTTATACCATTTGAGGGAAGGGTAATCGTTTCAAAGACCTAAGTAGGATGTTAGATGACTTACATAGGCCCACCCCCATACCGATGGTCTTGCTTTGGATGTGTGTTTCGGGGAGATGGGAGAGGAAGAGGGTTAAGAGAGCATAGAATCAAGGGTCCAAGAACTTAAGTAACAATATTGTTTTCAGAAGGCGGACACAGGAGATTCCCGATGCTGAATTAAAATCATAGGATCACAGGGGTGCCTGGGTGGTTCAGTCGGTTGAGCCTTCAACTGTTGGTTTTGGCTTAGGTCATGATCTCACGGTTTCGTGAGTTCCAGCCCTGCATCAGAGTCTGCCCTGGCAGCGTGGAGACTGCTTGGGATTCTCTCTCTCTCTCTCTCTCTCTCTCCCACTCTCCCTCTTCCTCTCACTCTCTCGCTATCTGCCCCTCCCCCACTCGTGCTATCTCTATCTCTCTCAAAATAAATAAACTTAAAAATATAACTTAAAAAAATTATAGGATCACAAATCGGAGGCCAACTGAAAATATCACAGGCTCTACCTTTGGGTATTTTCACGTTCATGAGAGAGTAGACCATGATGGTACCATGAAAAAGAGATGTTAATGAAATCACCTCCTTGTCTAATTGGTTTTCATCTCTTAAGGGAATTTTGGTGTAGAGAGTAAAACTACCAGTTTACATTAGAGTTTCTGAATACCCTTAATTTTAATTGTTCATCATCTCCTCCAGAAAACCACAGATTGGTTGAAAACACAGAGTAATAGGGGCGCCTGGGTGGCTAGTCGGTTAAGTGTCCGACTTCGGCTCAGGTCATGATCTCGCGGTCGGTGAGTTAGAGCTCCGCGTCAGGCTCTGTGCTGACAGCTCAGAGCCCGGAGCCTGTTTCAGATTCTGTGTCTCCCTCTCTCTGCCCCTCCCCTGTTCATGTTCTGTCTCTCTCTGTCTCAAAAATAAATAAACGTTAAAAAAAATTTTTTTTTTAAAAAAGAAAGAAAGAAAACACAGAGTAATATAGCCCAAAGTGTTTTCTATGTCCTTGGACTTGGGAAGCCTGGACCTCACCACAAGTCACAACATCTCTACACCTCCCACATTAATTGGAAAACTCAAGGATAGTTTGAATCCTGAGATAATGTTGCTAAACCTTTCTCAACTTAGATGTCAAAAATTGACTCGTAGCCAGAAAGAATATTTCAGCTAAAGAGAACTTTATACCTGAAATAGCCTGTGCTAATATTTAGAAGAATAGAAAGCCAAAGGTTATTAATTTATATCCACTTAAATATATAATATGTGAATACCTGGGGGGACAAAGAAAAAGAAGGTGTCTGTTATTTTCTCCAGATTTCCTTCTAATCCAGACTGCCCAGTTGTTTCTGAACTGGACTTCTGGGTGGCCCAATTAAAATTACAAAGGTAAAAATAACAAGAATCATCATTTCTGAGAAATAGCAGGTGCCTAGTAAATAGTAGTAATAGTAATCGTAGTGGTAGCAGTAACAGTTTTAAAGGTATTAATTAAAAGGGGTGCTTGGGTGGTTTAGTCAGTTAAGCGTCCAACTCTTGATCTCAGCTCAGGTCTTGATCTCAGGGTCATGAGTTCAAGCCTCGTGTTGGGCTCCATGCCGGGCACGGAGCCTACTTAAAAAAATAAAAGTATCGGGGCTCCTGGGGGGGCTCAGTTGGTTGAGCGTCCAACTTCGGTTCAGGTCACAATCTCACGGTTCGTGGGTTCGCGCCCCGCATCGGGCTCTGTGCTGACAGCTCAGAGCCTGGAGCCTGCTTCAGATCCTGTGTCTCCCTCTCTCTCTCTCTGTCTCTCCCCAACTCACACTCTGTCTCTCTCTGTCTCTCAAAAATGAATAAACGTCAAAAAAAAATGTAAGTATTAATTAAAATAGTAGCACGTATTAAATGTTTACAAGTGATACCCACAAAAATTTAATCTCTAACAAACCTTCAAGAAGAAAAGTTAGATACCTTTAAACTCTTATTTATTATTTGCTATTTAGAGTCACAGAATCCTAAAAGTTGGATTAGCTGGTGACATTGAACTCCCCTTTTCCATGACTACAAAGTAGTTGCCTATCCTATCATTGAGTACCTACAGTGACAGGAAAGTTATTTTGTTCTGAGGCATCCATCAGGTGGCTTGAACTGTCTCCCAAGCCTTCTTTCCACCATTCCAGTATCTGACCCCCTACAATTTTCACCCACTAGTGAAAGTTCGGAGGCGTCATATAAACCTCTATTCCTTTTTTCCCCAGAATGGACCTTCAGAAAGGTGAAGGCCCAGGCCCAGATCCAAATAACTCATCACAATAATAAGTTTTAAGTTTATTATATATCAAGCATTTTACCTGTAATAAATCATTGAACCCTCGTAAGATATATATGTGCAGGAATTATTTTCGTTGTCATTCTTTGCAGAAGTTTGGGCCTAAGGATTAGAACCCAGGCCTTTCTCATATAAAACCCATCCTTTCCACTGCATACAATTATAGAAAAGATAGAAAATATATATTCTGTGTTTGTTCGCCTCTGGAATGAACCTCTACCCATTGAGCCCCGCCCTGTTGTCCATTTTTTAATTTGTGGAGGAATTAACTGACTTCCTGGAGTGTTATTTTAAAATCATTGCTGTAGGGGCGCCTGGGTGGCTCAGTTGGTTAAGCGTCCGACTTGAGCTCAGGACATGATCTCACAGTCCGTGAGTTCGAGCCCCGGGTCAGGCTCTGTGCTGACAGCTCAGAGCCTGGAGCCTGCTTCGGATTCTGTGTCTCCCTCTCTCTCTGCCCCTCCCCTGCTCATGCTCTGTCTCCCTCTGTCTCAAAAATAAATAGCAACATTTTAAAAAATTTTAAAAATAAATAAATAAAATCATTGCTATAGAAGTGGCAGAAACATTATACTCAACATCAGCTCCCTGTGTTGTAGTCTAGGTTCCATTCTCCTCTGCATGAATATGTAAATTTGTTTTCTGGAATCCTCTTTACATATTAAAATTTTGATTGGTGCATGAAACACTTTATGTCCCTAACTGGCCATTTTTTCAGACTCCAAAAAAAAACAATAAGCAAACAAATTAATGTTTTTTCTATTAGTTACTCACCTATAATACATAACTGATTCTGTAGCCAACGCAACAGGTACCTGCCTATCACCTTTGATCAACAGTTTGCTCCTTAGAGATAGCAACAAGGAAAAGCATTTTGATTGGATTAAAGTGATTAAGTACCAAGCGAAATTATTTCTATATACCTATCATTAGCTAGGATACACTCCTAAAGTGTATCTGACATGTAGCATGTTGGAAATTTGGACAAATTTGGATTATTTCACTTCCATGACCCACTCGCTGGAATCTGTGACTATCATCAATTGAGACGAAATTTCCTTGGCCGGGCATTATTGCCCAGCCTAATAATCACCACGTCCCTGTGAAAGCAGTTTACCATGCCTATCCACTGGGCTCATTCCCTTGGCATATTAGAAAGGGCATTATACATAGAGACAGATCATATGGCCATGACATTTGGCAAGCTGACACCCATCTCCATTCTTCATCAGCTACCCATGAAATGGCCACCAACACTTCTAAAGTTATCACTGTCTCATTGGCAATCAGCAAACTGCTTTGCCTCGTATTCTCTGTGAGGAATATGCCTATCGTTCTCAGGAAGAGACACGGATCTCAATGTCCTCCTTAAGGGGTGCAAAATACAAGGTCTGGGAAAGGAAAGTGAAAGAGAGCTTTCAAAGCATTTACTTCCTCCTCAACGTGGGTAAAAAGAAGTGAACTCTCATGGGAGAGAGGAGGAAGGCTTGCCAAAGGATGAGAAAATGAACAACAGTAGAGACTTGTGCCTTGCCCACATTAACATTCTATTTTTCTGTGTGTTATCAGAAAAGAAAAGGGGTGCCTGGGTGGCTCAGTCGGTTGAGCGTCCGACTTCGGCTCAGGTCAGGATCTCGCAGTTTGTGGGTTCAAGCCCCGCATCGGGCTCTGTGCTGACAGCTCGGAGCCTGGAGCCTGCCTTGGATTCTGTGTCTCCCTCTCACTCTGTCCACCCGCCCCCCCCCCCCCCCGCCACTCACACACTGTCTCTCTCTCCTTCAAAAAAATAAACAAACATTAAAACACACACGCACACACAGATTTTTGTGTCTGGTCAGACCTTGGTTGGAATCTCAGGCCTGAACTTCCTGAGTCAGTTGTCAGAGGCCAGTCAGAAAAAGAAAAGGAAAAAGAAAAAAAAAAAATTCTAGGAGTTTGAAACAGAGTGGAAATTAACGCAGGGAAATGGTACCACAAAGTTAAGGGAAGGTTGAAAAGCCAAAAAAAAAAAGGGTGTATTAGCGAGCTCTAGCTACCATAACACAATCTCGTAGACTGGGGGGCTTAGTCAACAGAATTTATTTTCTCATCGTTCTGGAGGCTGGAAGTCCAAGATCAAGATGCCAGCCTTGTCGGGTGCCGGAGAGAGTCACCTTTCCCGCTGGTAGGCGGTCACTTCCTCACTGCGTCCTTACATGGCTAGGAGAGAGAGAGCTAGATCATTCATCTGTCTTCTCATAAAGACACTAATTCTATCAGATCAGGGCCCCATGCTTATGACTTCATTTAACCTTAACCATTTCCTAAAGGCCCTATCTCCAAATACAGTCCCATTGAGGGGTCAGCGTTCCAACATATGAATTTGAAGGGGACACAATTTAGTCCATAGCAGGAGACAATGAGGCAAGGAGATATTAGTAACAGAAAGAAGCTGTCATCACCTCCGGGACTGGAGTGACACGAGAAGATGCTGGCACCAGAACTCAGAAGCCGGGGGCCACATCTGATAGAAGCTAGACCCATGGCAGCAGAGGCATCCTGGTGAGAACTGAGACCATGGAGGGCGGCATTGTCGAATGGAAACCAGACTCAAAAAGAAGAGGCAGTTACCACTGGACAAGCTGCCTTAAAGCAGGGCCAGGAATGGCAGGGAAAATTCTCTGATTGTCCCCTCCTCCTGTCCTTCTCTTTCATCAGCACTTCCCGTGGGCCGATATTCCGCCCTCCCCCCAAGCTATTCTGCAAAGGAGCCTGGGATATGTAGTTCCCTCTCCTACAGAGCAGAGCAAGGCCAACGCCAGATATGGAGCTGAGCACAAACTGACCCATGACTGGCACACTCACTAGGCGACCGTGGGCAACTCTCTTTCCGACCATCGGTTTTCTCATCGGCCAAAAAGGGCCGATAATAGACTTATTTTGAGGATTAAGGGATAGACTTCTTGCGAAGCATTTAGGTCAGAATAAATTCTCTAACCTGTATTAGAGCTCAGTAAATATTGTTTGTCATTAGTCAGGGAATGTGTGTTTATTTTAGCTTGTGTTAACGATGACTACGACTGAATGGCTAAAATTAACAACACCAGAAACCACAGGTGTTGGCGAGGATGTAGGGAAAGGGGAACCCTCCCGCACTGTTGGTGGGAATGCAAACTGGTGCAGCCGCTCTGGAAAACCGTATAGAGGTTCCTCAAAAAGTTAAAAATAGAACCAACCTATAACCCAGCAACTGCTACTTGGTATTTACCCAAAGGATACAAAACTCCAGATTCAAAGGGCGCATGCACCCCAGTATTTATAGCAACATTATCAACAATAGCCAAACTATGGAGAGAGCCCAAATGTCCATGAACTGATGAGTGGATAAAGAAGATGTGGATGTATACATAATAGAATATTACCCAGCCATCAAGAAGAATGAAATCTTGCCATTTGCCACGATGTGAATGGAGCTAGATTGTATTACGCTAAGTGAAATAAGTCAGTCAGAGAAAGACAAATACCGTATGATTTCATTCCTATGTGGAATTTAAGAAAGAAAACAGATGAGCAAATGGGAGGAGGAAAAAAAGGAACCGTAAGAGACTTTTTTTTTTTCTAACGTTTTTATTCATTCTTGAGAGACCGAGAGAGACAGAGCACTAGCAGGGGAGGGGCAGAGAGAGAGGGGACACAGAATCCGAAGCAGGCTCCAGGTTTTGAGCTGTCAGGACAGAGCCTGACACGGGGCTCGAACCCACAAACTGTGAGATCATGACGTGAGCGGAAGTCGGACACAACAAACTGAACCACCCAGGTGCCCCAAACCGTAAGAGACTCTTCAAGATAGAGAACAAACTGAGGGTTGATGGAGGGAAGTGGGTGTGGGATGGGTAGGTGGGTGATGGGCATTAAGGAGGGCACTTGTTGTGATGAGCACTGGGTGTTGTGTATAAATGATGAATCACTGAATTCTGCTCCTGAAACCAATATTGCACTGTATGTTAACTAACTAGGATTTAAATAAAAATTTGAAAAGGAAAAAACAAAAAACAATGACTGACCAGCCAGGAAGCTAGGGTCACGAGAACTAGGTTAAGGATCAGTAACCCAGGAAAATCCAAATGTTGGTTTCATCCAAGATATCTTTAAAGTGAAACTTCTAGAAAGGTTAAAACAATCATGGAGTGTCCATCCCAGCCTCCTTTCTGCTCTCTGCTTTTTTCTCCTTCATATGTACTTCTTTTCAAAGCCCCCGTCTCTCTTCCCCCTCGTCCAACAAAAGTTCCAAGATTGTGTATAATAATTAAGATCATTAATCATCGGATCAACAGATGAAAATCAATGGGTCATTAGTCCATCCAGAATGTTCCCCACTTCCAGCTTTAGACCAAGGGAATGTGCAAGCTCCTTATGTAGCTCGTCTTCTTTATGGAATGACTCATCTTACTCAGGAATGAGGGTCTTAGCAGATGTCCTTTGCCTCTAAAAGGCAAAGAATGGGCACTAGGATGGGCACCGCTCAGCATATGACCCCTCAGCATGAACTGCTTGCCAAGGGGAAGGTCATATCATCCTGCCAGGGTCACATCCTTCCCTACAAGGAGGAGACAGTGCAGCAACGGTGGCGGACGGAGCGGATCTCCACTACTCTGCATCTCGCTCGCTGGAAGAACTGCCCATGTCAGATGAAAGAAGGCTCCAATCCTACCCGCAAAGCTGAGGTCCTCAGCTGACAAGCATGGGCTGTTTCTCACACGAATCAAGGTTAGGGCATCTGATCCACTTTGGAACTAAAACAATGGCAGGAATTGGACGCAAATGCAGAAAATGATCAGGACACAGCTGGGTCTCAGGGACAACAAGGGCTAGGGTTAAGAGATTCAAAAATCCAGTTTTTACCTAATTGGACGCAGCACTCAAGCAGGAATCATTTCAAAACTGAGGTGCGAGGAAAGCCAGAGTCTCCTTGTAATCGATAGTACTTTCTTATTCCAGGCCTCCCTCCCTTACAGCACGTCCAGCACGGTCACCCAAGAAGCACGTGAGGCCTGGCTCTGTGTTTGTGGCCCCCAGAGAGACAGAAGGTCAGAAAATATGCTGGAGAAGAGCCATACCAAAGATAGCTGGTCACATGAGTCTCTAGGCAACGGCAACATCTGTCTCTACAGCAATGCCGGTAATTAAAACACCTAAAACTTGTACGATTCTCTACAGGTTAGAAAGTAGCTTCAGATACATCATCCTCTCTAAGGCCTCACAATATGTAGGACAGATATTGTGATATCTCTTCTCAATTTGCAGCAACGGAAGCTCAGGGAGGTGATTTATCTGCATCAGGGGAGAGTCACCAGCGGCCCCTACCCCATGCATTCCTAGGACATTTCTTAACAGAAAAGATACTTATTTTTTTCTTAATTTTTTTTTTAACGTTTATTTATTTTTGAGACAGAGAGAGGCAGAGCATGAACAGGGGAGGGGCAGAGAGAGAGGGAGACACAGAATCTGAAACAGGCTCCAGGCTCTGAGCTGTCAGCACAGAGCCCGACGCGGGGCTCGAACTCACGGACCGGGAGATCATGACCTGAGCTGAAGTCGGACGCTTAACCGACCGAGCCACCCAGGCGCCCCCAGAAAAGATACTTAATTTTTACCTTCAAGTGTAATGAATATCCGTTGTGGAATACTGGCATTTGAGGATATTCATCCCTATTCCTGCCATCTTAGAGACCTGTTATATTTCAGCATATTTCCAACGTTTTTCTATGTACGAATTTGATATGGGTAGGTGTGATCATTCTGAAAATATCATTATGTAATCCGTGTTTTCTGTAACAAATTAAGTAATATTTTCCAATACATTATAAATGGTTTTTTTTTTTTCCATTTTATTTCAAACTCATCACCATGACTAGATATTTCACGGACACAGCATTTATTAGACTCCACCATCCTCTTTCAAACGACCCCCTCCCCCGTCTGTGGTCACTGTTCACCTATTTATTCCAGGTGATTCAACAGTTTTCAAGCTGTAGTATTACAGCCCCAAACTATATAGATTATGAAAATAAACAGATTTTGTTGACAACGATTATTACTATTTTTTTATTATTATTGGCCCTTTCTTTTTTTTAATGTTCATTTTATTTTTGAGAGAGAGAGAGAGAGAAACAGTGCACGAGCGGGGGAAGGGAAAGAGAGAGGGAGACACAGAATCCGAAGCAGGCTCCAGGCTCTGAGCTGTCAGCACAGAGCCTGACATGGGCTTGAACACACGAACTGTAAGATCGTGACCTGAGCCGAAGTCGGCCGCCCAACCGACTAAGCCCCAATTATTGGCCCTTTCTTAAAGCTCAAACTGCCAATTTATACTCCACAGATGTTTATTGAGCATCCAGTTCATGGGAGAGACATATCAGCTACGAGAGTGAGAAACTGATATTTGGTCCATCTGACTTGAATATCATGCGGCGTAAGCAATCTTGGTGAGGTTGTTTGGGCTTAGAAATTGGCATTATGGAAAATAAAATATCTACAGCCAGGGTCATGATGTAGGCGAAACGTGTTTGAGAAAAAAATTCAAAAAAGAAAGCAATTCAAGAGAACAAGGGAGGATTAGGAGAGGCAGGAATCTTACCAGAACAAAACAAGAAAGCCTGAAGAGAAAGAATGGACAATGTAGTTTGGTGGGGAAAACATGGCCTAATAGTCAAAAAGTACACTCTTCTCTTGAGTGGCCTTGGGCATGTCCCCTCAAAGATTCTCAGAATCCTTGGGGCAGCTGGGTGGCTCAGTCGGTTGAGCGTCCGACTTCGGCTCAGGTCACGATCTCACGGCTCGTGAGTTCAAGCCCCGCGTCGGGCTCTGTGCTGACAGCTCAGAGCCTGGAGCCTGCTTCATATTCTGGGTCTCCCTCTCTCTCTCTCTGCCCTCTCTTGCTCACGCTGTCTCTCTCTGTCTCTCAAAAATAAATAAAATAAACATTAAAAAAAAAAAGATTCTCAGAATCCCAAGGATGGAAGTGACATTATCATCACAGTTGATGTTTGTTATACATCTTTTTTTGATGTTTGCCATGCATTTGGTAAATGTCAGAAATAGGCTTTACATGAAGGACCCTGTTGACTTTCAAGGTCATAACCACCCTATGAGAAGGAAAGTATAAAATCCTTCGTAACAGGTAAAGAATTGAAGACAGGGGACTAAAAAGAATTATCCAATGTCACAGAACGGGTAGGTATTCAGACCAGTTCTCTCAGATACATGCTCTCTACACGAAAACACTTCCCTTGAAGGCCATCTAGTTTAGTCCTACCCCTGTGATCCTTAAGTCCACTTTCTAACAGTCTGACAGTGTTGAAAACCCCCCCAGTGATGAGGTCCAAGCAGTCCGTTCCATCCTGAACAGCTCCAAACGCATTAACTCATTCATTCATTCATTCATCCGTCCACCCAATATTTGTAAGCACAAATATTTTACGGGACATTCATAGCTCTAGGCCCAAGGAATAGAGTAGTGAATAAGTTACGTCCCTGCCCTCATGGACTTTATATTCCTGTAGGAAACGAGAAGGGGAAAAAAAGAAAAGAAAATATAAAGGATTCGAGGAGAATAAATGCTTTGGAGAAAAGGGAAGGGGGGTAAGGAGGTTAGGAAGTGCTGAGTGGGGAGAAAGGAGTTGCACTTGCATATAGGGTAGTTAAGGGAAGCCTCTCTAATAAAGACGGCATACCTATGAGAAAGAAGCAGTTACACAGGAGAAAATCCATTCCAGGCAAAAGGAACATCAAGTGCAAAGGCTGCAAAGCAAAACCTTGTTTGGCATGTCCGTCCGGGGAGGGACTAGGAGGCCAGGCTGGGGGGAACAGAAGAGTCAAGAGGGAAGCGGGCGAGGGGCGCCTCGGGTGGCTCAGTGGGTTAAGCGTCCAACTCTTTTTTTTTTTTTAATTTTTTTTCCAACGTTTATTTATTTTTGGGACAGAGAGAGACAGAGCATGAACGGGGGAGGGGCAGAGAGAGAGGGAGACACAGAATCGGAAACGGGCTCCAGGCTCCGAGCCATCAGCCCAGAGCCCGACGCGGGGCTCGAACTCCCGGACCGCGAGATCGTGACCCGGCTGAAGTCGGACGCTTAACCGACTGCGCCACCCAGGCGCCCCCCAACTCTTGATTTCAGCTCAGGTCATGATCGCAGGGTTCATGAGATCGAGCCCAGGGTGCGGCTCCGTGCTGACAGCGTGGATTCTCTCCCTCCTTCTCTCTGCCCCTCCCCTCTCTTAAACTAAATAAATAAACATTTTTTAAAAAGGAACAAAAGAGGGAAGGGGGTGACCAAGAGAGGTGGGACCTGCTCCAGGAGGTCCTTGTAGGCCACAGAAAGTGCAAAGGTTTAGAGGGTTGTGAGCAAAGGTGTGAGACAGGTACATTTGCAAAGAATCACTCAGGCCACTGTGTTGAGTACAGGTGGGGGACAGGAGGAGCTGAGGACAAAGGGGCCAGTCAGGGCTCTATTGTACTTATCTGGGCAAGAGAGTTTGGGATCCAGCTTGGAATAAAAAAGGTAGTGTTCGTGATCGGGGGGAAGTACCAGGTCACTGGTCACACTTTGAAAGCAAAGTCCATGCAATTTGTCAACGGAGAGCTGCAGGCAGCAGAAGAAAAGAGAAATCGAAGGTGACTCCAGAGTGTTCGGCCTGGGAAATGGGGAGCGTGGGGCTTCCATATTGATACGGGAACACCTGCAGAAGACCTTAGAAGAGGGCGGGTTTAGGGAAGAGGTAGGGAAATAAGACATTGGTTTTGCCACGGGAAGGTGACTGCCCACGAGACATTAAAGTAGACCTGACATCTCAAAGGAAACCAATTGTCAAAAAACTCTGTGCTTTGATCTTACCTGTAAAATGTGTACAATGCATGCCCTCCCAGCAGTCCATGTTATGAGAAAGGGTGTAAATGCTGTCAAAAGTAAAAAAAAAAACACGGTCAACCCTGTATCTGATGATGGTGATAATTTTTATAACCATTGAAATGAAAGCGTCAGCTGTGAAGAATGAAAGGCGTGCACAGATGGGGAATTTATCCCCATATGGATAGTAGGATGGGGACAAAGGAGAAAACACGCCTGATGGCATAGAGGTAAAATGAATGTCTCAGCTTTTACAGTCTAAGGTGGCCCTGGTGACAATGATATACGTGGACCACTTGCAACTGCCATGAGACTACTGAAGTCTTTCAAGGCAACTGTCTTCTTTTGGTGCTTCAGAGTCAAGTCATTCCTGGCCAAGAAGGTCTGCTTTTTATTCCTCAGGAATTATGATCGGCAATTTGCTCTCAAATGAAATGGCTGGCTTTATTTTCTGGTCCTTTCACCTCATGCTCAACCCCGTGTCCCACATGCATGCCTCGGGAGAAGGGAGCTCTTATTTATAAGAGACAGAGCTCCAGACTCCATGCCGCTGGGGTGACAGCCGCGTCCTTCCAAGATGACAGCAGGGCCTGGCTCCCCCCACACTGCTCTCCACACCGGAATGGCAGCTTTCTATCTTCCAGGAGAAAGGGCGAAAAGGCAATTCCCAGCGTGTGAGGGCTGACTTCCCCCACTAGTGCACTGAATTGAGAAACAAACCGCTAACTTCAGCTTGCTGATTTTTATAGGAAAGTATCTGTTAAGAAGAAGATTTCGAGTGGTTTCTCACACTGTGCGTATTTTCTTTTTCATGTGAACAACTCATTGTTGATCTAGACGGATGAGTTTCACAACACTTGGAGCTTGTCTGATTTATACACTTATTTCCAAGGCAACGGGTCACCCCTGGTACAACTCTTCTGTGGATTAGGTATTCAACGATCAAAGTCAAAAACCCCAGAAAGAGAGGGAGGAAAGGAGAGAGGGAGAGAAAATCCCATGGTAAATGGTACTGATCTGTCCAGTGTTGTACCAATGTTGCTGTAACAGGACAAGACTATAATACAGTCTACTGAAACCTGGACCATCAAACATGAGCTAGAATAACAGTATATTTCTGACGGGAGAGCACTGCATGGTTCCGGGAGAGACACTGGAGTCTTAGAACCCAGTTCCAGCTCTGCTATAAATCAAGTGTATCGTGCAAGTCATTTCACTCTCCTGAATCTCAGTTGCCTTGAATTCTACCACTTTATGAAATTTTGCACTCATGGGAGTCTTTCTTTGAAGTGCTAACAATTATCAAAGAGGAGAACTTGAAAACACCAGCGAGATTTGTACCCCCGGCATTGAATTTCAAACGCACATATCTGATTGCAGCCCCAAACACACCGTGGATGAATCCTACCCTTGATGGTGCCCCTGATCCAAAACCTGCTGCCTCTTGCCCGCTTCATTCAGTGAAAACTCCATCCTCCTACTTTCTCAGATGAAAACCTTCGGGGGTTATCCTTGACCCCACTGATTCTCCCGCACCCAAACTTCCAGCAAATTCCAGTGGCTCTGCTTTCAAAATACGTGCAGAATTCTACCCCAGCCCACCACCCCCCCAGCACAATTACCCAAGAACAGACCGTCATCATTGCTCACCAACCGTCAGTAACCTCCACATTCGCCCCCTTCACTTATCTTTCACGCACAGCCAGAATGACTCTTTCAACACAAAAGTCACGCCACGTCACTGCTCTGGCTGGAAATCCTCCAAAGACTCCCCATGGGTTTCCATCTCCCACACAGTAAAATCGAAAGTCCTCACCAGGTCTGCAAGGCTCCACCCCGCCTACCCACTACCTCTCTGACCTCATTTTGTACCACATTTCACCCGGAATAATCTTATTCCGACACACTGAGCAGTCTCCCCACCTCAGGGCACCTGTTATCTGCATGGCTCTCTCTCGCTCTCTCGTTTCAGGTCTTTGAACAGTGTCCTCTAACAGAGAAACCTTCCCTGACCAACCAGCATAAAAGTGCACCCTCCAGTCAAACTCTATCTCACTTATTACTCTATTTCATTTTTCATGGTTACCCATATCGCCTGAGATAACATATACATTTTAAAAAACTCATCTGCCTCTATAAAAACAGGACATTTAAAAAAAAAATTTTTAATGTTTATTTTTGAGAGAGAGAGAGAGCATGAGCAGGGGAGGAGCAGAGAGAGAGGGAGACACAGAATCTGAAACAGGCTCCAGGCTCTGAGCGGTCAGCCCAGGGCCGGATGCGGGGCTTGAACTCACAAACCACGAGGTCATGACCTGAGCCGAAGTCGGATGCTTAACCGACTGAGCCACCCAGGCGCCCCCAAAACAGGGCATTTTTGCTATAAATGCCGCACCCCCCAGGGCTGAAGGATAGTATATGAATGAATGAATGAATGGTAAAAACTTCCTGGAACCCTTACTAGTAGGTGTGGCCTACAATGAGCTCCTAAACATGGCGTCCAGCTCCAGGACCAACACTGGCTGGGGAGGTGGGCTCAGAGGCCTTGAGCTTCTTCCGCACCTTGGCTGCTTCCTTCCATTGGGCCTTCCATACACCAGGGCTGACTCTGCCCGATCCCAGGCCATGCTGAAGCTCTCCCTGGGGCTGATTTGAGATCCAGAGAAACTTCTAGTGCATGTCTTCCAACCACCTCCTCAGAAGAGGGTGAGACAATATTATACTAATAATTTTCACTTAGATTCTCCCATAAAGGTCCCACAAGGGCCTGAGCGGCCTCAAAGGTCTGGGGGAGTCCCTAAGCTCAGCGCAAAGGGAAGTACCAAAGGGCCTTGCCTCATCAGGCCTCCAAATGGAACTGACGGCTGACCCTCAATATGCTACACAAGTTCTTCCAGCAAAACCGTCTGGGATAATTAGCGAATGTTTCTTGTCTGGGCTTTGGCCAGTGCTTAGCTTAGAACAAGCCAAGGGAGACAGCTGAGCCTCTTCGGGCTCCCTTTTGTTGCACGAAAACGCCATACACCTTCTCTGCCTCCCCCCTCCACACCCAAGAGCGGGAGTGAGCTGCAGGTCTGCACCGGTTCTGTTCTTTACTGGAGCGGTTCACACTTAACGTGCACCCGAATCACCTGCGTATCCGGTTAAAAATGCAGGCTCTGGTTCCCTGGGCTCGGGGTGGGGCCGAGGCTCTGCGTTTCTAACAAGCACCCAAGGGACGCAAACGCAGCCGGTCACTCTCCCCTACGGTATCAGCACGAGGTCTTACCAAGCCCGCCTGAGGCCGCGCTGCTTTCCCCGGGTCTGGTCCCCTCCCTCCAGTGTCCACCCTCCCCCAACGCGGCACCGCCGAAGCCTCAGAGTCCGGCTTCTTTACAAATAAAACCCGACTCCTGAGCGGCTTAAGCTTCAGGCCAGGCCTCCGAGGGAAGAGGAACAATCTAGAGTGACTGCGCTTGCCCCCTTTCCCGGGTCCGGCTTGGGCTCCGGGAGCCAGCCCACGCCCTGGCTGAGATGCCTCTCTGGCTTGCAGAGAAGGACCGGCGACAGAAGTTGCCCGAGAGACTGCGCTTCTGGCGAGACGCCGGGTCGCGCCACGCCCGGCGACCGCAGTGGGCGCAGTGCCGCTGCGGACCTTTCCCGGGTGTCCTCGGGACGCGGCGACCGGGAGAAAGATCGAGCACACGGAGGATTCCGGGCGCCTCCCCCTTTCCCCTCTCCGCCCTCTCGCCCCATCCCCAGAAGGCTGGGCTTCCTGCCGAGAATGTGTGTCACCCAATCTGCTCTGAAGCATTTTAAGTCCTGGCACTTTACCGTTGGCGGGGTGAGGTGGGGGCGGGGGTCCCCGTGGCTGGAGGTCGTGCAGCGGCCGCAAGCTGCCCTTTGGCGGAGATCGCTCTCCGCAGGGGGGGTGAGGGGGGGTGCTTCGGGCTACAAGGGGTCCCTACGCCCCGCTGGCTTCCCCGGGGTGCGCACGTTAACTGCGCGGAAGGAAGCAGGTGGTTAAGAGCCCCCCACTCCGCGCACGCCCGGCCCGACCCCAGGTCTCTCCTTGGAAGACGGGGGGGGGGGGGGGGACGGGGGGGGGGGGACGGGGGGCGGGGGGGAGGGGAAAAAAAAAAGAGCTCTGACCAGTGGCGACGTGAGAGTGAGGGTGGCGCCGAGGCGACCCGAGGGTCGGCTTGCAGGGGGAGAAAAAGTGACACCCGCACTTTTTAGCATTTTGATTTTTCAAAGATTTTAGTCTCCGGTCATTAGATTCTAACAGGTTACGCTGGTTTTGTTCAAAGTGTTCCAAAAAATAGGAGAATGCCACGCATTTTCAGTGTAACTTTAAAACACCTTCAAATGCGCTCGGTTCTTTCTGGAAGCGCACCAGCTCTTGGCTGAGGGGCCCGGATCCTGCGGGGCGCCGGCCGGAGGGGGGGGGGCGTTGGGGGTGGGAGGAGGGGGGGGGCGTTGGGGGTGGGAGGAGGGGGGGTGGAGCATCTTGCGGCGACTGGTCCCGTCCTGGGAAGCCGAGGAGGCAGGCTCGAGAGTCTGCAGTTGGACCTTGAGCTCCTCGGGAAGGACGCCCTGCCCGTGGGCGAAAGGAAGTACCTCTTCTTAAATGCTCTCGGAGTTTGCGCGAAGCGTTGCTGTGCAAGCGTGCAGGGAAGAGGTGCAGGGTCTGCAGAGGCTCCTGGCTGCTGCCCCTTGACCCGAAAGACGCCTGCCCCACCCCCTCTCGGAATAACAAACTGAGGAGGGGGCCCAAACAATACCCTGCCCCCACCCGAAATACGCCAGGTTCATTGCTTTGCGTGGGGGAGGGGGGCGTTTGTTTAAGGGCTGTGCGTCACCCCGGGGAAAAGTGCCGCAGTGCCGTAGGAGCTGAACTCGGCTTCCACTCCTCCTTTCTGGAGCCTTCGGCCGAGTTCCGGGTGACCGAAGCACTCTCAGGAGGCACCCTGGCCGTTTTCTAATTTCCAGTCTTCAGTGGGGCTGGAAGGAATTGGGGACAGGCACGAAGTGACAGGGGGAAATAGGAAACCAGCTGAGTCTCTGGCTCCTGGATCTTTCCCAGATGCTCCTACCAAGTCCCTAAAGCCACTAAGGCCCTCTGGAGATTTGGTTCACGCTCTCAGGTCACGGCCGCACGCGCATTCTTGCACTAAGTGCAGCAGTGTGCCCTCGGAACCCGGCCAGTCCCCGGGGCCACCTGACTAACACATTGTGCCTGTGCCTGGGGAAGGTGGTGCGTTTTATTCTCGCCTCCAAATCGCCCTGTGATTTCACATGTCTGACACCAATTCTTCTGTCTTAAACTGTGCGAATGATTCGGGGCGTGCAGCTGAGACTCTCTCGCACACATATGCTCCCCAGTACGTGCCTCGGCGGGGGAGGGGAGCGCCAGCAACTCTGGATCAGGTGTGCGCATGTGTGCCTGGGTGGTGTAACCTCTGCGAGAGAAAGACAGGGGTTTGCACTGAAGAAATGATTAGAAGCAAACTAACGACTCGGAATGAGTAGGTCGTTCCTTTCTCGCAAGCAAGGGATGATTGGGTAAAACCCCGGATAGAGTTTTAATACAGGGTTTCTGTCTTTAGTAATAGGTCAATGCAGAGGAACAGGGGAATGAATATTCGTCCTCCTGCCTCGAAGCATCCTGCTAGCGGTTTGTTTTGTTCCCTTGCTTGTTTGTTTTTTAGTTGTCATATCAGGAAACGGCCTGTACTCCATATGAAATTACACAGATGTGGGTGGTTATAGATTGAAAGAATGGCATGTCGCTAAGAGCAAGGGGGTTCATGGCCATCGAGACACGAATGCAAATGTCTGTTAATAGCTACAAGAAACTGAGTCTCATCGGCAGCCTCTGAGGGTTTTTTTGCCAAAGCAACTTCATATTTAAGACTAGCTGTAATCAACATGACTTCTGTTTATTTTTTTTAATATATGAAATTATTGTCAAATTGGTTTCCATACAACACCCAGTGCTCATCCCAGAAGAACATGACTTCTGTTTAGCAGAAGTGTTTCCTTGAAAATTATGTGTGCACTATAGCAGAATCTAAGGTGTTAAAAAAAAAAATGTGACGTCAACCGGGATAGGTTTGACCACCTCAACTTTTATTTTTCTGTCACAACCTACCATAACTTAGGTACTAGTTGCCTATTTATCCTATTTGACCAAATAGGATATTTATCCCACCATATTTATCCTATTTGACTAAAATAATACATATTTCATTTCCAATGAATTCATTTCATTCCTTAGCTTAGGAAGGCCAAGGCCTTGAAGTATAGCTATCAAGCTTTATAGAAAAATAATATGGGGATACATATCAGGAGCTATTCAAATGCATGTAATACCCTTTCGACACATAATCCCACTAGGGGAATTACCAAAGAAATACTTCAATAGAGGGGCATCTGGGTGGCTCAGTCTGTTAAGCATCTGACTCTTGGTTTCAGCTCAGGTCATGATCTCATGGTGAGTTTGAGCCCCTCATCAAGCTCTGCAAGGACAGTATGAAGCCTGCTTGGGATTCTCTCTCTCTCTCTCTCTCTCTCTCTCTCTCTCAAAAGAAATTAAATAAATAAACTTAAAAAAAAAAGAAATACTTCAATAGGACAAGCAGGAAGAAATCCATTGATAAAGATACTCATTGCCAAGCTGTCTATAATTTTCCTGAACATATTTTTAAACTTAAGTTGGGACATCTGATCAATTAAGGACGAGTACAGTGATGAGAACAACAAGAATAAGCTGGGACTGTTTCCGAATCTCTTCAATGGATGATTTATCCATAATAGAAATCATCATCTGCCCACTACTTCCAGTGATCTTCGCCTCTTGATGTCTATTTCCTTTTGTAGTTCCCTCTCACACTGAATCAGAAAGGCTGGTCTCTGTGACCAAAAGAATACAGTGAAAAGGATGGGGTGTCACTTTCAAGGCTAGGTCATAAAAGACATTGCAACTTTTGCCTTGGTTTCTTGGAAGCCTTGCTGGGGGCGGGGGGGGGGGGGTGGATACATCCACCTGCTGTATCCTAAGGATCCTCTAGATGGAAAGACCCACATGGAGTAGGCATTGCCAGCCAAGTCAGTGAACCACCTTGAAGTAGATGCTGCAGGCCTAGTCAAGCCTTCAGATAACGTCAGTCAACATCTGACTACAACCCCATTAGAGACCCAGACCCAAAACATCCCAACAGTGCTACTCCCAAATTCCTGATCTGCAGAAACTAAGAAATAAGGGGTGATTGGGATTGTTTCAAGCCACTAAGTTTTGGAGTGATTTGTTATGCAGCAATCAGCAGCTAATACTGCATATTGTTTTTTAATTTTTTTTTAACGTTTATTTATTTTTGAGACAGAGAGAGACAGAGCATGAACGGGGGAGGGGCAGAGAGAGAGGGAGACACAGAATCCGAAACAGGCTCCAGGCTCCGAGCGGTCAGCACAGAGCCCGACGCGGGGCTCGAACTCACGGACCGCGAGATCGTGACCTGAGCCGAAGTCGGACGCTTAACCGACCGAGCCACCCAGGTGCCCCAATACTTACTGCATATTAATTTGATGAATATTGGGGCGCCTGGGTGGCTCGGTCGGCTGAGCGTCCGACTTCGGCTCAGGTCATGATCTCACAGCTCGTGGGTTCGAGCCCCTCGTTGGACCTTGTGCTGACCGCTCGGAGCCTGTAGCCTGCTTCGGATTCTGTGTCTCCCTCTCACTGACCCTCCCCCGTTCATGCTCTGTCTCTCTCTGTCTCAAAAATAAATAAACGCTAAAAAATGTTAATTTGATCAATATTATGTAGTTATCAAAAATAAGGTACCGTTTACTACTTTCCCTCTCCAAGTATTCATTGTGTCAGTAAAATAAATCATTCCACATCATGCCACGTCTGCTGCCACCGTCCTTTGCCACCATCTTCTCTTATCTGGACTAAAACAACTTTTTAGTTAGTCTCTCCACTTGGAGTCTTCCTTTCCTAAAATCCATTCTCTATGCAGGAGCCAGCATGGTCCTCATAAGGCAGAAATCAGGTCACGTCACTTTCCCCGGCCTAACCCCTTCAAAACTGTCTTATTGCACAAGGACTAAAATTGAAATTCCTTGGTCTACTAGCCCCTGCATAACCTGGCCTCTGCCCTTTTACTCTCAGCTCTTTTACTTTCGGTCTCATCCTTAATACTCAGCAACGAGCTTAAGGCATTTTTCTGGGTTGAAGCAAGCCCAGCTTCTGCTTACTGTTCCCTCTACCTGGAACATTCTTTCCCCACATCACTGCATGTCTGGCTCGAAACCAACGCAACGTACTTTTTTTTTTTTAATTTTTTTTTCAACGTTTATTTATTTTTGGGACAGAGAGAGACACAGCATGAACGGGGGAGGGGCAGAGAGAGAGGGAGACACAGAATCGGAAACAGGCTCCAGGCTCCGAGCCATCAGCCCAGAGCCCGACGCGGGGCTCGAACTCCCGGACCGCGAGATCGTGACCTGGCTGAAGTCGGACGCTTAACCGACTGCGCCACCCAGGCGCCCCGCAACGTACTTTTTAAGTAATTTACTTGTTTATTGTCTGTTTACACACACGCGTGTGCACCCTTACACACGCACACGCCACTGTTGCCCCTGAATGCAGGGATATTGTCTGTCTTATGCCTTGTACTTAGAACAGTGCCTGTCACATGATTAATATGAATGGAATGGACAAGCTATGTCTAAATATGCATTAATAGAAGCAAGAACTAAAGAAGAATATATAAATGAAAATAGTGGTGTTTGAATTGATGAAATGTGATTTTTTTTTCCATTTTAAATTTGTTTTGAATACTGTTGTTACATTATTTTTTAAAACCCACCATACAAATCATTATCTATGGGGGCGCCTGGGTGGCTCAGTCGGTTAAGCGTCAGACTTCGGCTCAGGTCATGATCTCATGGTTTGTGAGTTCAAGCCCCGCGTCGAGCTCTGTGATAACAGCTCAGAGCCCGGAGCCTGCTTCGGGTTCTGTGTCTCCTCCTCTCTCTCTGTCCCTCCTATGCTCATGCTCTGTCTCTGTCTCTCAATAATAAATAAACGTTAAAAAATTTTTAAAAAAACAACAAATCATTATCTATGTTGAGGTAGAAAAGAAAAAGGACTACCAATAGTTACATTCTCGGGCTGCTGAGATTTTCTTTTTTCCCCATAATGCTTTACCTTTTGACTTTCTAACTCATATAATAAGACCTTCGCTGGGAATTTTCTAGAAGACTTTAAGTGAAAATGGCTCCCTTTCATAGCTTGCATAATTCACTGCACTCCATTTTGGTGGACATTTCCCGAAGAGGACAATACTCAGACTTATCCTCTCCCCTTTCAAACATGAATTATGGCTGGACAAATTCTAATATCTCACACTCTGTTTCCGAGAGAGAAAGAATTCTCCATCGTGGCCATATTTATGGAAAGTTCTCACAAACATCATCAAACCTTTGCCATTCTAGACTTATTTCTTAAAATGCCCACTAAATGCAAGGCACTTTGTTGGATGTTATAGAAGGAAACAAAGACATTTCTTTATTTCATCAACCTTTATCCCCTTCCCAAAGTAATTTGGAATGGCTTACAACAAGAAAGATATGCCAGAGGGAGGAGGGAGAGGAGGAAGAGGGGGATAAAGAAAAGGAAGAGCAGAAAGAGAAATAAACAAGAGAACCAGTTAAATATGAGCAAAACTAGAAAACGATGACCAAATAGAAGAATAACACCATGAGAACCAACATCCCCGGAAGTTGATGATCCTTGAAGATAAACTTCACGTTTATCTGTTCACAAAGCCTGGTTCCTGCCTTCCAACAGCTTAAAGATAAGCAGAGGAATTAAGATATGGACATAAATAAAGGAATTAGAAGCATGAGCATTCCAAGAAACTACGGTGGAACCCTAAATGCAAATGTGCCCCTTGTTTGGTATTAGAACCGCATTCTAAAAATTCCTCTAATTCTGTGAAAACGCCCAGGCCACTGTCACCTGTCGCTGAAAATCTGCTCTGGTTCCGCAAGGATGCATCCCAACCTGACGGCCAAGGAGAAGCAGTGTGATGTACTGGTTAAGAGCACGGACTTCAGAGCTGACTGTGAGGTTTGAATCCCAGCCCTTCTGCAAACTAGCTGTGTGACCTTGGTCAACTTACCTAACCTTTAGTTTCTCCTCTGTAAAAGGGGGATGATAAGCATACTGGACTGAGAACGTTGATGTAAGAAAGGAATTGATGAGGGAACGCATGTAACGTACTCAGATCAGTGCCTGGGACACAGTGACCTCTCTGACAGCATTACGAAAAATAGTAATAACCAGACTGATTGCTTACCGAGTTAATGCTGGGAATGCAACTTTACAGTAAGTTGAGCAATTCCCTTTAAGTGATGGATTTGGGGGGTGAGCATAATAGTTATATATGTATGTTTCCCATTCAGACATTTAGCCTGAACTTCCACAAGTTTTTCAGGAATGTTAAATCATGAATCTAGAAAGGAACTGACACATCAGGCTTTGAACCTTTCCGCAGCTGAAACGATGGAGGCTGGAGTGGGGGGGGGGGGTGGGGATATGGCCAGGGCTCCAATACAAGCAACACTAGAATACAGACGAAACGGTGATTCTTGGATCTCTGCTCTTCCCACAAGGTGCTGGAACTGGGGATGGGACTGATTAATTAAATATTCTTGCCTTTCTAGGCGTTCTAATCTGTTGAGAAGTTATGAATTCAGTGTCTATTTGTGTTCGACTACAGTAGGAGCGATGCGAGATGCTGGAGACAAAATGGTGAGCATGGGGTCTGATAGCCACGCTTCTGAAGATCCCATTAGATCTTCAAGGAATTCAGACATTGATCAGAGGATCATGGAAATAGACGCTGATTGCAAGTGTGTAAAAGTCTACAAACTCTACGTGGTCTTAAGCACACATTTAGTAGAGGAATTTAACCCAGTTACGGGAGGCTTCTCCAAGGGAATGACAACTGAACTACAACTGGGCAAGAATGAGGGAAGGAAAGAAGAGTGCTCCCGATGGAGAAATCAGCAAAAACCCTGTGACAGGTGAAGGGACGGAGGGCCAGGGTGGTGGGAGCACCGGAAGTAAGGGACAACAGGACCCACACAGCATGAAGTCAGAGAAGGAGTTCGGGGTCAGGTCTATGCAGTCTCTGAAGATCATTTTTTTTTTTTAATGTTTATTTATTTTTGAGACAGAGAGAGGCAGAGCATGAACGGGGGAGGGTCAGAGAGAGAGGGAGACACAGAATCGGAAGCAGGCTCCAGGCTCTGGGCCATCATCAGCCCAGAGCCCGACGCGGGGCTCGAACTCACAGACCGTGAGATCGTGACCTGAGCTGAAGTCGGACGCTTAACCGACTGAGCCACACAGGCGCACAGAAGATCATTTTAAAGACTTTGATTTTTATCTTAAAAGAGATGGGAAACGATTGGAGGATTTTTTTTTTAATATTTATTTATTTTGGGGAGAGTGCAGGTAGAGGAGTGGCAGAGAGAGGGGGACAGAGGATCCCAAGCGGATCTGTGTGGACAGACTGACAGCAGCGAGCCAGACGTGGGGTTCGAACTCACAAACCGGGAGATCACGACCTGAGCGCCAGTCAGACGCTCAACCCTCTGAGCCACCCAGGTGCCCCTGAGGGATGTCAATCAAGGGGACGAGATGATCAAAATTTTCCTTTTCAAACAATGGCTTACTGTAGTGTGCCGATCAAAGAAAGACAAGAGGAGACGCTGGGTTTCCTAGGATGGTGTCCGTGTGAAAGGAGAAGTGTGGATGGGGACACGCAAGATATGTAGGTGATTACATCAGGAAAACTTGGTTCGCTTAGACCAGAGGGATTGGGGAGAAGCAACGAGAGGTCTGAGGTCATGCCCAATCTCTGGTTTGCAGAATTGGATGAGTGTGGAATGGCGTCATCAACTGGGGGAAGGGATGCTGAAAGAGCCGTATGGGGAGCAGGAGGGAGAGAGGTACTGACCCACGTACCAAGTTAAAACGAACGTTGTTAAAGACTTCCAGATCCATTTAGTTTTGGTTTTTCAGTATTTTATTTTGGCACACAGGATAGAATATGGTACAGTGTTCTTCCTTCAAGCAATTCTCAAACCAACCGTTTCCATTTGGCGAAAGTGTTTTACATGTCATTTGCATCTTAGAGTTACCACGTGTAGCCTCCCATATTTAATGAACATCAATGTGAAAAACTTGCCTTCTGAGGCGACTCCGGGTCTTTAGAGGCCACTATACTGAGAATCTTCTCGGCTCAAATCCATGGCGTCAGGATAAATAAATAACTAATTCTACCTACTTGTTCGGTGACAGATATTTAACCAGAAATAGGGAGTGTGAAGAATCAGATACATTTAAATCAAGACCACTGGGCTCTCAGGTTCGTTAGCTTTTAAAAGTTGTCCAGAGAACAGACATTGAACAGAATTAGCTGACAAAGCAATCGTGTAAGAACAAAAGCAGAACAGTGGATCATCAGTAATTTCATCTACATTCCACATCAAGTGCAAGTGCAAGAGCTTTCATGGCTTTACAGTGAACACGGAGGATGGGCGGGGTGTGTGTCTGAGGCCATGTCCAACCAGTTAGAGCGATCGCTGAAATCCAAGTATTTCCCGGTAAAGACATGCAGAGCAATGGCACTGTGACATTCTGGCATATCACCTCCTCCCTTTAGTGACAGATAATTAAATTAGCTGTATCTGTAGCTTTTGAAAAGCTTCAAACGGGTGCCACTAAATGTTGTTTACTTGAGGCAGTGGAATCAAGCTAACACCACACTGAATCATGAGCTCAGGATTGCAGGCAATACGTTTGCAATGGCAAATAATCTTTGGTACTCTTGCTCTCTCCGTCCAAGTTATACATGGAAAAAAAAACTTCTGATTTTATCAACTGCTTGGGTTTCAACTTCTGCTCATAATACTCAGACTATATCAAAATAATGCCGTTATAATAATGGATGGGTGGGATTCATCTTCTATCCATATCATATTATTAAGTTACCTATTTACCCCAAAAGGTGTTTTTATCATATTACACCATTGCCTCCAAGAAAACCATTCCCAACGTTACACAGTACATTTTACGGGGCAAAGTATATTGCTAATTATGAAAGAAAGACCCCAGAAATTCTCATTTACTCAAGTTCATTACCAGCAAAATTTTCGAGGGGAGAGATTTCATGAACGGTCATGTCCTAAATGTGTCCCTCAGAGTTACCAATCGGGGGGGAAAAATGCATTGTAATTGTTAAAATTTGGACATCGTAAAAATTTGGAGGTCGACAGTCCACTTGTATATGCCTTCGACTGGTGCCTTCTTTAAGATATTTTAAGTAAGTCAACAACCACAGCAAGAAATGACATTCAGTGTAACTTTATTTACTATTTATTGCACATAATTCGAGGTCTTTAATTTCTAACCACCAAAGGTTCAAAGGGCTATTTTTACCATGAAGTTTAACATTAACATTAGTGAATTCATTTATTCATGTGTGTGTGTTTTTTTTTATTGTAAACATCTGAATTATTCACATTGCCATAGATCCTGAACTCATAAGCGTGGACCATGCACAGGCTGGCAGCGAGCCAGGAAGCCACTCTGCAAGCAAACGGATACTCTGCATAAGGAAAAAAGTCATAGCACAACATTTAAAGTCCAACCTAAGTCATCTCAGAATTATACATATATTGACTTCTTAATTCATATAATATCTGGAACTCAACTGGTTGGTCGGCGATGGGGTTGACCTGATTTCGGGAGAATTCTTCCTGGAACAATTAAGGAAAGAGGGGCTCAATCTTTCTTTTTAGTGGCTTGTTCCTCCCCAGCACCTCCGTCTTTCTTCTCCTCCTCCTCAGCTTCTTTGGTTTCTTCTCCTTCGTCTTCGCCTCCTTCTTCTTCCTCCTTGGCCTCCTCGGATTCTTCCTTGGCAGCTTTAACATAAAGAGAAAGTTTACAAACCCCAAATCCGGGGTACGTCGGTCCACGCCTTTCTGCTAAGGTTCTGTGTGAAAACCCGAATGTCAGAACGCCCTCCCCCAAATCTCTCAGGTCCACCTCCCCAAACACACACAACGGACCGTGCTGAACACTGGCCACTAATACCTTCTTCTTCGAAGAAGCCAAAAGGCAAACGCTTATTTAAAAAAACTACTTCTGTTCTCCCGGCCACCCAACCGCCGGGTTAAACAGACTGCTGAAATGTTCACGGGGAATGAAGGGACAGCAGGAGGAGGGTATTTTGAAATGCTATTCTCAACAAACTCCCAAGCTGGGCGGAGGGAGATGCGTACCGCTGACAGGGCAACCAATTTGAGAAATCAGACACTTACTCCGGGGCTTGCCGGATAACTAGATAAAAGGGATCATTTAAGATTCTAAAGTCATATATATATGAATAAGACTTCTTGGCATAAGGGCGGCTTCACTTCCCCTTACCCATCTCCTAGCAAATATCCACGCCCTGACTGTTCTGGAAGTTGTGGGGATTTCTTTTTTATCATACCTTCTTCCTCTTCGGCTCCTTCCTCCTCCTCAGCCTCCTCCTTCTCCTTCTCCTCCTCCTCAGCTTCTCCTTCAGAGGGGGGTTCGTCCTTGGCTTCCTCGGCCTTTGCAGCCTCAATGGTCTCCTCCACCTCGATCTGCTCCTCCTGGACGTGGCTGGTGTAGTAAGACGGGAAGGAGCGCGCAGACATCAGGTAGGAGCTGGTCTGTAAACCGCCGTAGGCAGATCGGCCAAAGACCTGAGAGCTCTGGGAATAGCCGCTGGTGATGCTTCCCACGCTGGTGAAACTGAGCCGGGTCTCCTCACCTTCCAAGAGTTTCCTGGGAAGGCACGGGAGGATGGGGTTAATGAACAAGAACACAGGAAGTGTGGTGAATTACTTGCCCTATCTGAGCCCACCACGACCCCTCTTCCCCTAATGCCACCCTTAAAGGCAAAGGGGAGCAGGACCAGGGCTGGGAATTATGGAAACCTCATGTCTGGGGATGTTGTGCCCGACACCAGGAAAAAGAAAAAAAAAAAGCAGAAAAACAAGCAAACACGCAAACGACAAACAAACTGAAAACAGTCCTGTCTCTTCGATTTAAAGTGTAATGAGACACCAAGAGCAGAACTCACGATCCCAGGGTCAAATTCTTCCATATTTGTCTAATAATCACCTTCTTCTTGGAAAAAGCCAGAAAGCAAACGTCTATTTCAAAGGACTAGTCTTGAAGGTTTCTGACTCAATGTGAATGAAGTATGATTTCCTTCCTAAAGCTGAACGGCTCCTACCACCCCACCCTTGTTTTTACCTGTAAGCTGCAATCTCAATGTCCAAAGCCATCTTCACGTTGAGGAGGTCTTGGTATTCTTTAAGGTATCGGGCCATTTCGCTCTTTGTGGTTCTCAATTCATTTTCTAATTTGTTGATTGTGTCCTGGTGGAGGATGGGGAGTGGGGGGGAATCTGAGCATAAATCCGACTGCTATCATTTTACTGCAGTATGGCTGCAAAGGCCTAACCTACTTACAACCCAAGTGCACGCCTCAGATAAAAATCCCCCCTAAAAGAACTGCCTTTTCTCTTGTTTAACCTTTCCTTACTTGGATTAGAAAAACAAACAAGCAAACAAATCTCGCTTCAGGAAGCATGAAATGAAAACAAAAAGAAATTTGTTTTTTCATCTGATGGGAGAAAAATTCTTGGTTTTCTTTTCATTACCACAGTCTAATGATCGCCGTACAATGCCTGCAAAAATATTTTTCACTGATTTAAAAAACTTTGTTTCACATTCATCAGTCAACTTGACTCCAAAATCACGTGCAAGAAATTACTCCATTTCTTCACACGAGTAGGAAGCAGCTAGATAAGAAATAATACTAATTTCATCTGAAATATTTTCTGGGGGTTGACATTACTTTTTCTCCTTCCCAGAAAAGGAAAATCCTTTAAAAAAAGAAAAGAAATGTTTTACTGCGAACATCATTACCTACTACAGTTTGGACTGCATTCCTGTCTACCTGAGGGAAAGGAGTGGTTGATAAAACCAGTCCCTAAAGCATGGTTGGGCACAGGTATCCTTCGGAACTAATGAGAGCTCCCTGCCGAATTTGGTAAGCAGATGGTCCAATCTGTGCCGCAAAGCGACTTGTGGTTGATGAAAGACAGTAGAGAGGCAGGCCAGAGGCAACGCCCAGATCCACCCCTGCACCCACCCCACCCTACCCTCGCAGGGCGGGGCAGCTTTAATGCGGAGTAAATTCAACTGCACCGAACCCGTCCCCTCAGACTGCAGTCGCACCCCCGCCCCCGCCCTCCAAGTGCCCCACCCCTCCCACACAGTCTCCAGGGAGTCAAGTTCTGCTCCCCACTGGCTGCTAGCGGACGCCCCCTCCCTGGCCTCCACTTCCTGGGCGCGCCCTCGACTCTCCACCCTCCCCCCACCCACCCCCACAACTTGCTCCTGCAGCTCCCTCCCCGCCCCCACCGTGTTTTGCACGGTGCGGTACCTGCATAGCACTAATGTCGGCGTTCTGCTTGTCCTCCAGCTCCTGCAGCTGCTTCTCCAGCGCTTCGTTCATGCCCCGGCATGCTTCGATCTCCAGGGTCTTGGCCTTGAGCAGGCGGCGGCTCTCGGACACTTCGTCCTTGGCGGCTCGCACCGCGTCGGTGTTCTTGGCGGCGCTCTCGGTCAGCACCGTGAAGCGGCTCTTGAACCACTCTTCGGCGTTCTGCATGTTCTTGGCGGCCAGCTTCTCGTACTGAGCGCGGATGTCCTTGAGCGCGGCGGAGAGGTCGGGCTTGGAGGACACGTCCATCTCCACGGAGATCTGCGCGTACTGGATCTGCGCCTGCAGCTCGGCGATCTCCTCTTCGTGCACTTTCTTCAGGAAGGCGATTTCGTCCATCAGGCTGTCGATGCGCTTTTCGAGCTCGGCGCGGGCGAGCGCGGCCTCGTCGGCTCCTTTGCGCGCTTCCATCAGCCGGCCCTCGGCGTCCTCGCGGCTCAGCACCTCCTCTTCATAGCGCGCCTGCAGGTTGCGCAAAGTCTCCTCCAGCCCTTCGCGCTCGCCCTGGAGCGCCTGCTTCTCGTTGGTGGCGTCTTCCGCCGCCAGGCGCAGGTCGCGGATCTCCTGCTCGTACAGCGCCCGGAAGCGGGAGGGCTCGGAGTGCTTCTGGCGCAGCACCAGCAGCTCGGCTTCCAGCACCTTGTTCTGCTGCTCCAGCTCGTGCACGCGCTCGATGAAGCTGGCGAAGCGGTCGTTGAGGTCCTGCAGCTGCGCCTTCTCCTGGGTGCGGATGGACTTGAGGTCGTTGCTGATGGCGGCTACCTGGCTCAGGTCGAGGTTCTCGAGACTGGGCATCAAGGAGCCGGAGCTGGACGAGTAGCTGCGGCGCACGGACAGCGAGGAGGAGACCGGCGCGGAGTAGCTGGAGTAAGCGGAGCGCGCGGTGCTGTAGCCGCTGCGCACGCTGGAGATGTGCACCCGGGGCGTCTCCACGTAGCGCCGCTTGTAGGAGGTCGAGTAGTACGGCTCATAGCTGAAGGAACTCATGGTGGCGGTCGGAGCCCCTCCGGCCGGCGGCGGAGATGGGGGCCTACAGAGAGAAGAACGGGGAGAGAGGGAGTGGGAGAGGGGAAGGTGGATGGCTGTGTGCGGCTCGGCGCGGTCCTGCCACCCCTATTTATACGCGGGGAGCATTCTGACGCAGCCTGCGATCGATCACGGCGCGCCGGGCCGGTGGGGGCAGCGCGCTGCTGCAGCCAAGGGGAGGATTCTGCGCAAAAGGGAAGGCGGGGGCGAGCGACAGGCGGCTCCGGGGCTGCGGCGCGCGTCCTTTCCACTTGTATGCGAGGCCTTGGATTTTTTCCTCGCGACCCCTTACCCCTCACTCATTCCCTTCCCCAACCCCCCCCCCCCAGCCTACTTACTCCTTGACCCTTTATCACTCGGATGACGGGTCCCCAATGGTGGGTCCCCACTCCCCACTGACACCTTAGTTTTCCACATCCACGTACCTAGGAGACACCCTCCCCCCTCTAACTCGCCCCTTCCCCACCAGGGGCCTCCTCCACCATCGCCCCCACCCCCGTCTTGGGGTTTAAGGTGACAAGGCAGTGCCTCTAGGACATGAGTGATTAAAGTGAAAAGTTTAAGCTTGCTGGTATCGGGTCTATATGGGAGGAAAGTTTTATATGTCTTTGTAGCTATTTCTGGCACTTTCTTTAATTCATCTCTCTTTCTCCTGGTTATTTCTCTTTAATGCGCTGCTTCTGCACACACACACACACACACACACACACACACACACGCACGCACACACACACACGTGAAACTGCGGCACTGCAGGTGTTGATTTTGGCATTTCTAACCCCTTAGAGCAGTTAATGGCAGCCTTTCCGTGTTTCTAGATTTTCCCATTCCTTTCTGCAGAATGAAGCCGCGAGTGTTTTTAGCGTGTTGAGGCGTGTAGGTGGGGGAGAGCGGAGAATGAGTTTGAAACTAACCGGGGGGAAGACCGGCTTGCGAAGGCAGCGGCGAGTTCTGCAGCCGGGTCCTTCGGCCTGATCCACGCTGCCTGTATCTTCTTCATCGAGCTGAATTCCTGCTTCACACCACCAACTCCGTCACTTTAAAAGCCCCTTTTCCCTGTTTTTACACCTGTGTAGCATCCAACCTGATGATTTCGACAAGCCAGGCAGGTGGCCGGTTTTCAGAGGGAAGCTGCTGCTGCCAGCCCCGAGCGCCCAGGGCGGTCTCCCGGGAGGAGGACTCAGACCCGAGACATCTCGTTCTGGGGCGGACAGCGAATAGCCGCGTGATTCTCCCCCCGGTTCACTCTAATAATTAGGTTACAGATACAGTCAGACATCCATGGATTTTCTTTAGGAAACACCCCGATCCCTGAAACTGTGCACGCCGTAATGCACAGTGATACAACCCTGCGGTTTGCAGAGCCTTTCACACACATTATGCTAGGGAGCCCTGGTTTCCTGCAGGAGTGGCGGAGATTGACACGGGATAACTAAGACTTCTCCAAAGAAGCACTTAATTTTTGTGTAATGTGTTTAAGAGGCGCATTTGACGTGCACCTTACTGGGGTTTTTTTTAATAGCAAGCTGAGGGGGAAGCGTGCTAACAGTTTTCAGATAGAAAAGCCGGCATAGCTTTCCCCGTGAGGCTGAGAGGGTGAAGTACTAGGAGACAGTACCACAGATGCTCCCGGAGGTACTGCACTCCGCCGGCCGGGCGACAGGCGGGTGTGATGAGTCTTAACCTCCGGGGTTCTTTGCAAGCTGTAAAAAACCCACGGCGGCCTTCATGGTAGAAAGACCGCAGCCAGAACTTCCGGGAGGTTTCTAAACAATCTCTATTGTCTCAAGTAATGCAACTTTGGGATCATGGACGTTTGGAGTTTAATCTATCAGGAGGTCCGTCCACATCAATCATTCCAGGATTTCAAGCCTGAGTCATTAGGCTCTCGGGCTTTTGCCTGGCCCCCACCGCCCTGCTAAGGCCCTTATTCTGATGACTTTATATATAGCCCACATATCCTTGGCCTTCACATTCATTGGTGATCCAAGAGTGGAAAAGGCTTCTCCGGGGAGAGACAGGGGGTGAGGGAGAGAACCTACAGAAATCAGAGTTTTGCCGGCTCCCAGTTACCCAATGCGGATGAAAAGTGCCAGAATGGATTTGTTTTAACCTGCCCCATATAAACCACATCGTTGCATGTTCCGCGAGTCGGCCTCGTACACCCCACTCTTAGCTATTCATGAATTCATTGTCTTTCTGCCAGCTCCCTTCCCTCGGAGTTTCAGGTCACCCTCTGAGATCTTAAGTCCATCAGCGGTTTTTCCTTTTTTTTTTTTTTTTTTTTTTTTTTGCCACAGCTCCTGGCTGAAGCCTTTGACTGCAGAGGAAGCTGCCCCAGGAGGAGGGCGGCGGCTGATGCCTGCTGCAGTGCTGGTGAAAGACGCAGAGAAGAAACCTGTGGGGCACCTGCAGGCCATACCCTCCGTGGGGGAGCTGAAAAGGGAGGTGCACCAGAGAGCCCTGGTGGGTGGGAATGCAGGGCAGCGCCCTCCCCCTGACTGGATCTGGTGTCAGGAGAAGGGCAGAGCAACTGTATTTCTGAATGTGGATCTCTGGTCTTTTTAAAAATAGCTCCCGGCTGAGCCACCTCAGTCTCCACCAGGGCCCGCTTTACAGGGGCTCCTGAACCCAGCCTGGTTTGGGTTTGGGTTAGCCTACTTTCAGCCTTCCCCAGCTAGGCCCTTGCCTCTTCTTAAATATTCTGTCCAGTCATCCTCCTTTTAAAATCCTCTTCCCAGCAAGTGGCTCTGAATGCCCATGTGGCCCTTGCTCTTGTGTGTAAAATGAACAACTTTAGAGAACCTGCTTAGAAAAAGAATCCTGGCTTTTGTGTCCCCTGCCCTAAGTGCTTCTGCATGAGTGTTTGTAATGGCGTCGTTATTTCTTTAGAAGAAGGCTTTTTTTCCGGTCTTGTTACACATTGGGGCCTTTATTTCCCTTTAAGCATTTTCTCCCCCAACATAAAATGGGTTGAGGGCTGCCAACAAAACACACTCTTAGGAGATCCAAATTATTTTAAGGGCAGAGGTGATGAAACTCATTAATAGGACTCCATCCGTAATCCCCTGAAGGACTGGTTGAGGTCATTTAAAAAGTAAAATATAGTCCCATGACTGCAGGGCCCATAAAATAGAACCCTTAGAAACACCTAAAGGGTTTTGCTTCTTCTCCAGGCCCAGTAGAGTCAGACAGCTTCAGAAGGGTAGGACCTGGTCGCTTTTGATTTCATTATTCTAAAACCCTGGCACGGCAGGAGGTTCTCTGGATGGGTATCTGTTTTGAAAAGCACCGTCTGAAATTCAGGCTGAAATTATGAGGCAGGCCCCAGAGAAGCATCAGTCTGGGGGGCAAGCGAGCAGAATCCCCCCGCCACCAGTGAGCCGTGGGAACAGCCCTCGTCCAGGACAGCAGATGGGTCCCGGTCCCCTCACCATCACCCGGTCCCTTCACACAACAGTGTCCGCATCCTTTTGAAGCAAGGGGGGGTGAAGGAATAGAAACACATGCGGGGCGTCTACCCTATGACGGGCCTCTGATATCTCCTAGTTAAGCATTACAAAATCCCCCTGAGATGGTTACTGTTATTCAGCAAACAGCTGAGGCCCCGAGAGGTTAAATAATTTGCCAACTCACACCATTACTTCAAACCGGAGCTCTGTCTGCTCCCGGTCTGAGTAGTGCTCCCCTCCCAACACACGCTGCAGCCGGTGGCATTTGCTGCTCCCATGCGTCTCTGTGGAACTTGATCATTGCATGCCACAGTGTGCAGACCGTGCATGTAGTAAACCTATTGTGTTTTGAGAGCACCAATCTGAACTGATTTGCACCAGGAGACTCTTAATGAGCGTGGTTCACTCGGACAGCTAGGGATGGCAACAGACTGCGATGGTTGTAGGTTTCTTAGGCGTCCCAATGTAAAATGAAACAGAGGCACATAACTGCTGATGTCACCTTCTAGGCACCACTCTAAACACCAGTTTACAAAACACCTTTCCTGGGATTAATGAGCTAAAACACAACTTAGCTGATCCAAACCCTTCACAATGACTGCATTGTGACCTCTGTCTTTTTCCTATTTAAAATACCTTCGCTTTCTGCCCTAGTAAATAGGTCTTCTTTGATAAAATGACTTAAAAAAATGGCTATAAAGAATAAGAGAAAAAAATGCTGGCACTTAACATATCATTAATGTAGTTTATCGTGCTTTTTACAGATCTTTAACTTTTCAAAAAGAAACGTGGCTAAAAAAAAAACAGAAAATGCCTAGTTTGGGGAAGCCACAGATAGGTTTCCTCCCTGTTTCTTGTCACCAGTTTATTTCTTTATACGTTATGCTCACCGTAGGAATCATCATACGTGACTCTCCCCATCTTTTGGGAAATCTGTTTGGAGGAAAACTTTTCCCATTGTAATACAAAATATGCCCGGTAATTTTATAGCATCGCGTTGTGAAGTAATGCATCACAGGGCGTGCTCTGCAGCTACATAAAATTTAGATTGCAGCAAGAACAAGAATGCCATTTGAATAGATTAAAGATGAACAAGCACGTTTATATTCAAAACACGTGCAGTACTAGAAATGACGGGAACTTGCTGCTGTCCAAGCAGAAATGATGTGACAGGATCAAACCCTAAATGCTTGCGCCACAGAACTAGCCAAGGTAATGTATTCCACACCCCCCTCGCCACCCACCCCCACCCCCACCCCCACCCCCAAGCCTGCTGCAAGGCCCCTTGTCCTTAATCACCGTCACCAGACGCAGGGGTAAGAGGGGATGCTGGGGGACACCAAAGGGCTTAATTTGCAGTCATTTCAAGCAGGTCACGGCCACAGCGGTCAGAACCAACACTACTAACCCTGCTTGTTCAGTTGCGCTCCCCTGACTGCAAGGAAGCACGTGCGGCCGCTGTGGTGCGGATACTAACCAGCCACAGAAACATTCCATGCGGCACCTGGGTTTCTTTGCTGACCTTTACGGTGACCTAATCAATCAGTTGGAGGGATGTCAGGTTTACAGTTTGCAGAGACAGAGGATAAGCAGTTCCGCCAGCGGGAGACAAAGCCCCGAGGCCGGCTGTCTCACAGCCACGCCGGAGCTCATCCCGGGCGGCAGCACACTTGCTCGCCAGCACTTTGCCGCTGCACGGTTGCAGCAAAGGCTGCGGTAGGATGGCAAATGGGCGGATCCCTGGATTCCAGCAGTAAAGCAGGCAGGCTTCTCACACCAGGATAAATACCGTGGGTGTGTGGTAAGTGGAACACGTAAGAGACTGTCCGGGTTCGAAAAGCGAAAGTTGATTGTGGCTAAATGGCTTGCTGATTGATTCAATAACTCGTACGCTCATTCATGCATCGAGTCACCCGATGTCCGCGGAACACTTCCGATGCGCACAATTCTGTACCAGTGCCAGGGGGCGGGGGATGGGGGGTACCAGGAGTCACGGCACAGGCCCCGGCTCCTCGGGGCTGGGAAATACCTGAGCTCCATAACAAAACCACTGCACACCGTGGATGAATCTCAAAACCGGTATACTGACACCAGGTGAGAGAAACCCCAGATAAAGAATACATACCAGTTCCGTTTATAGAAAGTTCCAGAAGAGGCAAACCAATCTGCGATGGGGTGAGAATGGGGTTGCCTCAGGGAGTGTGACATGGGGAATGACTAGGCGGAGGCACAAGGGAACTTTCTGGGGTGAAGGTATTGTCCGAGGTCTGGAGAAGTTTGGATTGTGCAGGTGTATGCATTTGTCAAAACCCCAGATGTAACCAGGAGTTGGCGTGTTCCACTGAATGTGAATTTTGCATCAAGGGAGAAAACTGTACAGGGTGTATCTGCAAAGCCAATCCCTTTGACAGTAGCTAAGCAGACCAAACCCATGCATGTGAAACTCCAAGTCCTATGCAAAAGTGAAACAATAAAAGGCAACATCCTAAGAGGTGTCACGAGGAAGAGAAGAATTTGCTGTGATTTTAGAAAGGGGAGAGGTCAAATGAATGAAATGTATCAACATTTCTGTGGCTGGTGACTACCTGGATGCTTTGCACGGGTATTGTATTTAGTCCTCACAGCAGCTCTCTGAAGTGGATCTTTTTATCGTTGTTCGAAAAATGAGATATTGTATTTCTATTAGTCCATCCCGATATCGCATTAAAATTTGTTAGCAATCTTCCATTGCTGCCTCACATTGAATTTGTATGGACTTAAAAAAAAAAAGCTATGCCTATTCATTTGTACTGTGGCTTTAAAAAAAAAAACTTAAAAACATGACTTTCATTTATTTTTTTTAATCCAATCTTTAATAGAAACATTTTTGGTCCATTGTTCAAATCTGCTGTAATAGTTTTAAAACCTTCTAACTTTACGTCAAATTCAGTAAGAATGGATTTCCTCATTTTTTTTTTAAATCAAAACACCGTTAGAAATGTGTTTTATATGCTATGCTTCATAGACTCTTGGGATTGGGAAGTAATTTCAATTTTTTCCACACAAGTCCACCACTGGCTTCATCCTCAGCAGCTCCTAACTTCTGCTCTGGCCGTCCCTTTTCCAGAGTGGATTGCCTCCTTCCATACTGTAGCCATCAGACATTACTTCTAGCCAGAGCTCAAATTCCTAGGGAGGTTGAGGCATAGGCACCCAAGAATGAGAGATCTGACTTTTTCCCTTTCTGTTTCTCACTGCATTCGGATTCCTTTTCCATGTGATGCTTAGGGCATCCTCGCAAAGCAGAGATGATAATAGTGATATTCACATGGAGAGCGGAGGTTTTCCAAGCATTGCCGCATCATGTCACGGGAGCCCTGCAGCGGTCAGATCTGCATGTGTTACCATCCTCGCTTCCTCGATAAGAGGTTGCAGACGGAAAGTGAGTTACCCCAAGCCGTGTGTCCTGTGACAGTGGAGCCAGTGCTCTGGGCTTCCTGTCATCGAATTTTCCTCGTAAATCTTGCAGTTTCATATATATCAGGCCTGTCCTTTTTTTACATCCCTCCGTGGTACCATTCCAAAAAGATAGGGAAGCCTTGATCACTTCTTACTTTCAGATTGGATATCTTTGGATAATTACTTATAACAGAGCACCATTTCATGAGCTTCGATCACTGTTAAAATGCCAGTATCAATGGAAGAGGTTAAGAGTTAAAGGTGATATTAGTCCTTTGTATGTGAGATTGAATACGAGACTGGTAATAGCTTTGTGGGGAGGGGGGAAACCCACAGAAACAGAGAGAAAGCTTGAAGGCCTTGAGCAGTGAGCATAGGACAGGAAGGGGCAGAAACAATAAGCGTAATGGGGATGAGGTGGATGGTCAGACCGTAAGCCGGAACGGTGGCGGGACCGGCAGCATAGTTTTTGTAGCTTTAAGCTCACCGTGCCTAAAGCAAAGGCCTCTATTTCCACAGTATGATTTGACTGGGATATAACCCATAGTAGTTAAATTAATCCTGGGATGGCCAGGCTGTATTTAAATCAGGGAAGAATCCTAAAGCTTTATTTAGGGGTGTCTTCTCCCATCTGACCTTTTGGCCAAAGAAATTCTGTGCAATTGACAGGTTGTTAGTCTCAGCTCCTTAGCTCTTACATCCTTGAGGCGGGGCTCACCCACCAGGAAAAGGCCAAAAGGAGAAGGACACAGAGAGGCAGTAAAAGGGCAGAATAATCGGCAGACCAGTTAACCAAACCCCAGGAGATCTGATAGAAAGTGAAATCGTAGTCCTATAATTTAAGAGCATAAGGGAAAGGAAAATTTGTATTTAGTTAGTATAATTGTGTGCAATAATATTAACAATAGCTTTGTGTCAGGCACTGAGCAAATTCGTTTGGTGAGATAATTTCTTTGAATCATCACAAAACCCCTATGAGCTGGGTATTAAAATCACCCTCATTTTAAAGATGTGGACACTCAGGTTTAGACTAGAGCCTAAACTGTACGCCCACCGAAAGAACGCAGCTATATTATGTCACTAACCCTCACAGTAAGTATTGTTTTCATTCAATAAGGAGGAGCATGAGGTTCAGGCAGTTCAAGCATGTCGGTCAAGGTCACACAGCTGGGTCAAGGTCCGTCTGAATTCTCTCGCTTTCTGCTATGACCAAAGTGCAAGGATGTTGTTGAGAGGTGCTATGCAAATAAGAGCTCTCACTCCTTTTTTTTTTTCTTATGAAGTTTAAATTTGTATACCGATGCAAGGAAATGCTGCAATAATCAGGGTCAAGGAAGCTCAAATCACATGCAAGTAAAGTCATCCATAGAATGGTCATCTAGGCAGAGCACCACAGGCACAAACCAAATAAGTCAACGCTCTGCTTTATTAGCAGACTCCAAAAATAGAGGTCCATCACTGCAATAATTTATAAGAACCAAATTGCATCTGAGCATGTCTCTCCAGATACAGGCTTAATGCCTTCCTTATTGTAACTAGCAACGCCTTCTATTATTATATTGTCTGCAAGAGGGAAAAAAGCACACTGAAAAAGATTCGCCTCACCTTTCCGTATCACTTTATCTGACAAATTTAATAAACTGCACTAGCAAATCACGTTAGAATAGCCGATATGCTTTTGAATAGAGCTGACATATTTCAGTTTGCAAAGTGTTTTCTTTTTCTTCTGCCAAAAACGTCTTTGCCCATTACATTGATTAATACTCACTTTAGACGTTATCCAAATTAAAATTCTCTTCCAAATCAATGCCCCAAATTTAGAAAGATTACTTAAGTAAGGCACACAGCTCTGTCCTAACACTCAAATGTGCAGATGGGTGGACAGTCCAGCACCATATACAATTCCGAGCTGCCCAAAGGTGAAAGAGACTGCTCCAGGCGCAAAGCGATAGCAGTTCCAAAGGGAATCACTCCACCTCAGAGCTGGCCTTGACCCTGGATGGCCTCGCAGGTCCTCTGCCAACCTGAGATTCTCTAATTCTAAAATATTCAAAAGGTGAAAAGCACTGGGTAAGCTAGAGCCAGGGAGCCCTCACATCTTACGGTGATCGTGAATAGGAGTCCAAAAGCAGAGTTTTACTCCAAACAGTGAGACCTGCGCCTAACTTAGGTCAGATATGAGCCAAAGACAGAATATGACCAAATGTCAGCAGAGTGAGATGTTTGCGGGAAGCCAGCTAGAGTTACTCATTGAAGTTTTGGAGGAATAAGTATTTGTTTTATTTGCATGAAACTCATCTTCCCTACAGAATAGAGCTAAGGGTAAACAGCTGAACAATCGTCAACATTTTTATCAGTTGAATTTGTCCTCCTTCACCTATCACAATAGAACTCACTTTTTTCTCTCTTCTGATGGTTTCTTTACTTTTCTTTTAATGTTAATTTTTGTTTTTGAGAGAGAGGGGGTGGGGAGGGGCAGAGAGAGAGGGAGAGACACAGAATCCGAAGCAGGCTCCAGGCTCTGAGCCGTCAGCAAGCACAGAGCCCGATACAGGGCAGGGCGGGGGGGGGGGGGGGGGCAGGGAGGGCGGGGGGGGGCGTTGCTCGAACCCACCAACCATGAGATCATGACCTGAGCTGAAGTCAGATGCCCAACCGACTGAGCCACCCAGGAGCCCCCTGATGGTTTCTTTTCATGGGTTGATAATAAAAGAAAGGAGAAAAAAAGCACTTGCTTCTTTTACTGTCACTTCTGAATCAAATGTTGAAACAGAGCAGGTATTAGGTTCATTTACTTCTCTCTCCTAGGACCCAAACCCCAGCCTGCAAAATAGAGCCATTCTCTCTCATTCTCTCTGTCTCTGTCACTCTCATTCTCTCTCAAGTCTTTGGTTCTTTATCTCCTCCTAAAATCTGTGTACTGCCGGTTTCCTTTGGGAGAAGGGAACCTCAGAATTTGAACTCAACACTCAGGGGGTAGTAGAGTAAGCAGTCTGGGGTTAGAGAAAGGACAAGCAAAACAATCTCCAGGTATCAATAAGCTAACCCTCCTAGACGATGGGCTGGAGCCGGCTGTTACTTCAAAAAAAGAGGGGGACGCCATCTAAGTCAGCAAATGCCGCAAGTATCCTCTTTTCCAGATGCAAAATGATGTTCTGCACATGATGTTTTTTGCACATGATGTTCTGCAAATAACTTTGAAAATCCACATCGTTTTAGGAAACAACGTAAAAGAAAAAAGCGCTAGAACAGAGGTTGAGGTATCTGATCCTAGATCTAGCTCGGTCACTAACTGAGCACAGCCGTCTTCCAACCGGGCCACCTCTTCCCCTGGAGGGGTTGGAGGGCTTTCCAAAGGGTTCCAGGCGTAAACAGGACTAAGGGAATTTATTTCCAGATCCCCGATGGCCACGTGAAGTCTTTTGTAAAATCGATTTGCTTGCAAACCTGTGCCAATTCTTTTTCCCCACCTTCACCGTTAATTGAATGAGCTAAATCTGCGCCAATAAGGTTTTGACAAAAATGCATTTAAATCACATAGGAAAATAAAATAACTTTATTTTTAACATCGTATTGATAACGATGTGTTGAGATGAAAATTATTCTTATTCCAACCCTGAGTGTGAGGAGTTAAATAAGGTGCCTCGAAGTAAAAAATACACAGGTAATATTCCTAGTCATTTGATTGCATGAAGGGAGGAAATTACTTTAATCAAGCAGAGATCAACTCAAATGCAGGTTAGGTGTTTTGCACATCTTTGCTTTCAATAAAATTAAGGGAGAACCTAATTGATTCACCGATAGAGCATCAAAATATTTTTTATAATGCCTCAATACGTGCTTTTGGCTTAAAATTTGGAAAGATATCAAATATTAGGTGATATTGCTAAAATGGTACAAAACACCATAAAAAACTTCTATTCCTGTATGCTTATATTCACATAGTTCTATATATTTGCATACTTTTATACTTACTTAGGTAAACAAGATTTCTCAGCAATTTTATATTATATATATATATGTGTGTGTGTGTATGTGTGCCCACACAGGCACATGTGTGTATTTTTTTAAAAGAAAGAATAAAGTTGCCTTCTTATTTATTCTAGTAATCGGTACTATTATCTTATTTATTATCTTATTATCTTATTTATTCTAGTAATCGGTACTATTCATTCCTGCATACATGGATTAAGAGATGACCTGCAAAAAAAAAAAAAAGAGAGATGACCTGCAAATAAAAATTGTATTCTTTTTTAATTTTTTTTAATGTTTATTTATTTTGGAGAGAGAGAGCGTGAATCGGGGAGGAGCAGAGAGAGAGGGAGACACAGAATCTGAAGCGGGCTCCCGGCTCTGAGCTGTCGGCACAGAGCCCGATGCGAAAAGTTTTATTCTTTATTTTAAGGATTACTTAGTAAAATTTATCAGATAGCCACGTTCTGAGCAATTGGGTACTAACAGTACTTGTAATAAAAGTTCAATCCAGAAAAATTTATAAAGTTTAGATGCTTACAGTTACATGACATAAAATATTTAGTTTACATGTTCATACCTATTTTTTTTTTAATTTTTTTTTTCAACATTTATTTATTTTTGGGACAGAGAGAGACAGAGCATGAACGGGCAAGGGGCAGAGAGAGAGGGAGACACAGAACCGGAAACAGGCTCCAGGCTCCGAGCCGTCAGCCCAGAGCCTGACGCGGGGCTCGAACTCACGGACCGCGAGATCGTGACCTGGCTGAAGTCGGACGCTTAACCGACTGCGCCACCCAGGCGCCCCTGTTCATACCTATTTTTATGGCAGAAAAGAATGATAGAATTATAATACAAGGTCTACAAATATAAAAATATTGGGATCAAATAAAGTGGTAAAGCAGAATGGAAGAGTTCAAAGGCAAAAAAAAAAAAAAAAAAAAGCCAGAAGATCAGTGAAGGGGAAAGAAGATCCTGCTCATGTACTTTTTAAATGAATGATGATGAGTAAGATGTTGGTATGGTATTTAGATTCCATTTAAAAAAAAAGAAGATTCCATTTGATGTATTTAAAAAACTAACTTAATTTTGTTTTGAAATGTCTACATTTAAAATACATTGGAAGTTTCATCTTTTGCAACTATTGAAACTCACGATGAAAAATTTTAGGTATCAATTTAAAATTAAAAAGCAAGGGGCACCTGGGTGGCTTAGTTGGTTAAGCATCCGACTGCAGCTCAGGGCATAATCTCGCGGTTAGTGGGTTCGAGCCCAGCGTCAGGCTCTCTGCTGACAGCTCGGAGCCTGGAGCTTTCTTTGGATTCTGCGTCTTCCTCTCTCTCTGCTCCTCCCTTGCTTGCACTACCCTCCACCTCTTAAAAATAAATACAACATTAAAAAAAATTTTTTAAGTAAAATTACATAGATCTCCAAAATTCTTTTAGGGGCTGTGTGAATAAAAAAATGTTTGAAGAACACTGACTTGGGCAAAAATTTCCCCAAAGAAGATATGCGAATGACTGATAAATAACATGAAAAGATCCTCAACATCATTGGTCGTTAGCAAAATGCAAACAAAAACCACAATAAGCAATTGCTAGAAGGAATATAATAAAAAGGACAGACACTAACAAGTGTTGGCAAGGACGTGGAGAAATTGAAACCTTCAAACATTGCTGGAAAGAATGTTAAATGGTGCAGCTACATTGGAAAATAGTTGGCAGTTTCATTGAACAGAGCTATCATATCATCCAGCACTTCTAGATTGTGGTGATGGTTGTGTAACTCCATAAACACACTCAAAACTATTAAATTTGACACCTTAAACAGGAGACATTTATTGTATATGAATTATATCTCAGTAAAGCTGTTTAAAAATGCCACAAGTGCAATACATATATACATACATAAATACTGGTTAAAAAGAATAAATGAATGTTCTTTCATTATGTTTACTCCACTTGCTTGGAGGCAGAAGGAATAGATCAAACTCTCTGAGAGAGTGAGGGGAAGAAGGAGGCTATTTCCATGTCCCTCCACACTGGCAAAGTGGCCAGGAAAGCCAACTGACTCGCCACAGAAGCTCCGCCCAGGGCGGGCTGGTGCAGCACTGGGCAGAGCCTTCTACAGACAGTCCCAGTGGTTCATGTTTTAAGGTCAAGGTTATAGATTTTATCCTCCATAATGAGGCACCTGTTCTGTTTCAGGGCTGAAAGTAGCCAGTGGAGCTCAACAGCATTCTCTCTTACGTAAAGAAATTTACAGAGGGGCCAAGGCGGCGGAACAGCATGGAAGGTATTTTTGCGTCTCTCGTCCCTAGAATACAGCCAGATCAACCCTAAACCATCCTGCACACCTAGGAAATTTGCACAGCTTCTTCCTGTTGCCCTCCATCGAAAGGCCAGGTTGAATTTTCCAGCAGATCACTAGTGCTAGAAGGGAGAGCAATCCGGTTATAATGCACCCAGGAATAGGAGACGGGAAATAGACAAGCAATTAATTCTCAGTCTTTCTGCAAACACTACCAAGATGACTGCTTTTATCTGCCTCTCAGGTGAACACAAAGAAGTCAATCATAAACTCCAGTTTAAGTTTGGGATGTTCACATTCTTTTTCCAAATTTGTGCCTCATGTTTGAATAGCAGAAATGAAATAAAACAAAGACTCAGAGTGCTGTCATACCGGTATCCCTTGGGAAGGCCGTGTACCTATTCTAGCTCTAGTTCATTGCCTGAAGTTTTTTTTTTTCTTGTTGCTTTAGAGATGGTATAGAAGCTCCACAAAGAAACCAGTTACCTTAACTTTATAGTCATGTCTTGCTTTTCTTACAATGCTACCCAGTTTAATCCAGGACTTTATTTTCTAGTTTGGGTTCTGTCATTTTTGACCATTGCCAAAAAGCAAAAGGTAAAACTGAGCCACCAATGATAATTTTTTTAAACAATGGGTTGTATCACACATTCTAAGGACATTCCCCCTCCCCCCCCAAAAGGAATTTTCACCAATGTTAGGAATGTTTCTGCTTCCTGGCAAAGTATTTACCTCCATGTCTGTAAGTCATGTGTTTTGATTTGCTAATTTCTTGATTTGCTAATTGGAGACTCTATTGTAAACGAGGATGTGTGTCTTTATCAGGACCAAACTTATCTCCTTACAACATATTACACTTTTTAGTTCTTCAGTTGGCTACATTTGTAAGTTTGAATAATATACTTAAAGCTCTGCTGATTTATCAGATAGAGACATTCAAGAGCGCCACTTTTTAATATGAGAGTATTAACATGAGAATCTGTTCTCTTCACTTTGCCTCTCTCTCCTTTCCCCGCTAATTTTGCTCTAGGTAATACTACTTTAGCATTGGTAAGGTTGGAACCTTTATTCTATGTTCTGTAGTAACCAAAATCGTCTTCTATGCTTTGTCTATGATGACTCCAAAAGCCAAAAACCAATCTGTGGCTTTAACGTTCTCATAACCATGCAAATATTGCTTACTGCAGGAGAAAGAACTGTGCTATAGTTATATTTCCTTTCTTGACCATCTTCTTTGTTTTCCTGGGAGTTTCTAACTTCATTCCTGCGTTTTTCTTTAGTCTTGGCCTTTGTCACACCCTGTTTGTCCAGTTTCCTTATCATGCCACCTGGGACAAGAAGATGTCTTCAGTCTCAGAGCCCTGAGGTTTCGCCCTCTTGCCGCAATCTGAATTCACTGTCCTCCATGCACCCAGGCTTCCTGGGGTTTCCTTTATTTTTAGTCTCGGTTTGTGTCCATTCCTGGGCCACAGTTTCCCTCTTTCTCTATTAAAAACTTTGTTTTTGTGGGGCGCCTGGGTGGCGCAGTCGGTTAAGCGTCCGACTTCAGCCAGGTCACGATCTCGCGGTCCGTGAGTTCGAGCCCCGCGTCGGGCTCTGGGCTGATGGCTCAGAGCCTGGAGCCTGTTTCCCATTCTGTGTCTCCCTCTCTCTCTGCCCCTCCCCCGTTCATGCTCTGTCTCTCTCTGTCCCAAAAATAAATAAACGTTGAAAAAAAAAAAAAATTAAAAAAAAAAAAAAAAAACTTTGTTTTTGTAAAACTCAACCTCCAGTAAGAATCAGCAGGAGGTAAACTTCCTGTGTGTCTGAAAGTGTCTTTGCCCTCTTAATGCACGGACACTTTCCCTGGGTGTACAGATTTCAAAAAACAATAGATCTTCCAACTAATTTATTTGTATTTTCACTAGTTTAGTTGTATGTGTACATTCATTTGTATTTCTAAGAGCTCTTTCTTATTGTCGCTCCTTTATCACAGTAGCTGATTCTTGTTTTACAGGAATAATTAGTCTTTAACTTCTTTACAAACAGTAATGAGGTTAAAAAAGAAGTTGACTTCTGTTTTACTGAATTACTTGTTTCCTCCAGGGTCAGATTTTCCATTTCCTTGACTTTCTTTGCTTTAGCACAAGGTTTCTTCAAAGGTCTGCTGTGAACAATCCATGATCGCTGATTCGTATTTAAAGCTGATATAAATGGAGAGGTTCCCTGGGAGATGTGTGGCTCTGGGTAGGTTTTGCGGAATGACTTTTGTGACCAGATGAGATCTGGCCTTTTATAAGCTGCTACCACCGATCGCAAAAATGTGGAAGATTTTATTACAAGGTTGATAGCGACACTTCTATAGTTCTCCCTACACAGTTTGGTCAATTTCTTCAGAAAAACGTTCCTTTTCCCCTAGTATTTATGTAATAGGATGAAGCTGGGGGAGGGGAAGTGGTCCAAATGCCCACAGTCCTGCTTGGGTCTCATGGAACAGGTCGAATGTTCCAGATGAGGTCTTTCCAAGGATCCTTTCTGGGCGTCGCCAGCCTCCTTACTGTAGGAAGGTTGGCTGGGGGCGGGATGGGGAGGGGGGGCTCCATGCAAATTTTGGACTTCTGCAAATGACTTTCCCAACTGTGTTGAACTCTTTTGTTCCCTAACCTGTCCTGAAAGCTGTTGTGAGATTATGTAATTTTTAATTTCTTAATTATCATTTCATGGAGTCTCGGGAGAGAAGATGAATACGTTCACTTCAACAGCTTGAGTCAGATAGTTTTATCATTATTATTACATTTTACATGTAGAAAAAAAAAATTACACACAAAACGTTTAAATCTGCTCTATCCACATTTCCACCAGCCCAGTCTAAAGACTAGTGTCAGATGAGTTGATAATTAAAAGCAGTAAGTATCAAGGGCCTAAAAATATGTGTGCCTCTGTGGGTGTGGGTGTGCGTGTGGGTGTGTGTATTTCATGGACCATATTTTCTATCCAAATTTTAAAGCTGTACCTGTTCACAGTCTGTTTCTTTCAGGATCACGCAATGGTAATGTGCCTTTTAAAAAATGGATAACAGGGGCGCCTGGGTGGCTCAGTTAAGCGGCCGACTTCGGCTCAGGTCATGATCTTGCGCTCTGTGAGTTCGAGCCCCGCGTTGGGCTCTGTGCTGATAGCTCGGAGCCTGGAGCCTGCTTCCGATTCTGTGGCTCCCTCTCTCTGTCCCTCCCCCATTCATGCTCTGTCTCTCTCTGTCTCAAAAATAAATAAATGTTAAAAAAAATTTTTTTAATAAAAAATAGATAACAGATTTTTATTGAAAATATTCTTAGCAGGCATTTTTTATTACTGCTTGCAGAAACGTAAAAATATTATTTATAAACACTCTCTTGCTCATCTATCAGGTATTAACTTTTTTGTCAGATTTACTTAGGATCTGTTTTTGTTGTTTTTGTTTTTGTTTTTGTTTTTAAGTAGGTTCCATGCCCAATGTGGGGCTTGAACTCACAGCCTTGAGATTAAGCGTTTCACATTGTATGGACTGAGCCAGCCAGGTGCCCCCAATTTACTAAGGATCTTAAAACAAAACTTATGGCGCAAAGACCCCTACTTAGCTTTCCTCAGTCCCTTTTCCCAGACTCCTCATTGTTCTCTCCCAGAGGTAACCAAAAGACTAGTTTGGTATTACTCATTCCTTTGTAGGTTTTTGAAATCCGTATCTATAAGCAATCTGGATATATCTATAATAATATAGACATACTTTTCACTAACAAACACAATCATATGTTCTTTTCCTTGATTCTGGAATACCTAATGTTATCTTTACATTCCTGAATCAGGTAGGTAGATAGATGATAGATAGATGGATGGATGCATCCAAGTGTAAAATCGTTACATCTTTCTGGCAATATACTTGCTTTTTCATTATGTATTTATAATCTTTGCTCCTGAGTAATCTCTTGTAAACAGCAGATAGCTAGACTTTGTTCTTTTTATCCAGTCTGACAATTTTTAGCTTTGGATTGTTACATCAATTCACATTTATTATAATTACCAACATACTTGGATTTATTCCTACCACGTTATTGTATGCTTTCTGTTTACCCAGCATTTTCCACGCTTTTTTTTTCTCTTGTCCTGCCTTCATTTGGATTAGATGGTTTTTTTTTTTTTTTTTTAGTTTTCTTTTCCTCTCTCTTCTGTTCTGAATATTTTTCAACATTGTATTTTTCTTTTTTCTTTATTTTATTTTATTTTATTTTAATTAAGTTAAATTAATTAATTTATTTTTTAATTTGCATCCAAGTTAGTTAGCATGTAGTGCAATAATGATTTCAGGAGTAGATTCCAGAGATTCATCCCCTATGTATAACACCCAGTGCTCATCCCAACAAGTACCTCCTTAATGCCCCTTGCCCATTTAGCCCGTCCCCCCATCCACAACCCCTCTAGGAACCCTCAGTTGGTTCTCTGTATTTAAGGGTCTCTTATGTTTTGTCCCGCTCCTTGCTTTTATATTATTTTTGCTTCCTCCCACTTATAATCATCTGTTTTGTATCTTAAATTCCACATATGAGTGAAGTCATATGATACTTGTCTTTCTCTGACTAATTTCACTTAGCATAATACCCTCTAGGTCCATTCGCGTAGTTGCAAATGGCAAGATTTCATTCTTTATAATTGCTGAGTAATACTCCATTGAATATATATACCACATCTTCTTTATCTATTCATCCATCGATGGACATTTGGGCTCTTTCCATATTTTGGCTATCGTCATACTGCTGCTATAAACGTTGGGGTGCGTGTGCCCTTTCGAAACAGCACACCTGTATTCCTTGGATAAATACCTAGTAGTGCAATTGCTGGGTCGTAGGGTAGTTCTATTTTTAACTTTTTCAGGAACCTCCATACTGTTTTCCAGAGTGGCTGCACCAGCTTGCATTCCCACCAGCAGTGCAAAAGAGATCCCCTTTCTCCGCATCCTCACCAACATCTGTCGTTGCCTGAGTTGTTAATGTTAGCCATTCTGACAGGTGTGAGGTGGTATCTCAGTGTGGTTTTGATTTGTATTTCCCTGATGATGAGTGATCAACACTGTAGTTTTCTAACCAGAAAGTGAGAGTGAGTTACCGAAATCTAAATTTAGTCATTGCAAAGCAGCCGGCGTTGCCCATCGGCAAAGGGTGCCCCCTTTCCACCAGTCAACTCCGGCAGCTGCAAGAGGCTATGTGTTCCCAGGAGCATCATTTCCTCAATGAAAATTTGCACATAGTTAGTTGCAAGGTAGGAAAAGGCCCCCTGGATTTTAAGTACAAAGCCTTGCGCTCCTATCCCAGTCCCACAACTTACTAAATGGAGGGTCTTGACCAAACAGCTTTGGTGAGTTTTAGTTTTCTTATCTGTAGAGTCGAGTATGGCTATATGTGTGTTGGGACCGTGAAGAAGATGATGGATGTAAAAAATTGCGTTATTTGGGTAGTAATAAGTAGACGGTTAACTGTAGGCAGTTTCTCAGTTGGTTTGTTTTATTTTTCAAAGTATTGATCTTGAATCCTCAAAGACTCGTTAAGTACAAATGGCTTTATGTTTTGATTCCCTTGTAGGCAAGGGTATATTGTTATTTTCTGTCCTATCATGTCATTTTTTGTGGTGGTTTTAAGACATCAGCACCAGTTTCTCAGCTATAAACTTGTCTCACATCTTCTTTTTTTAAAAATTTTTTTTCAACGTTTTTTTATTTATTTTTGGGACAGAGAGAGACAGAGCATGAACGGGCGAGGGGCAGAGAGAGAGGGAGACACAGAATCGGAAACAGGCTCCAGGCTCCGAGCCATCAGCCCAGAGCCTGACGCGGGGCTCGAACTCACGGACCGCGAGATCGTGACCTGGCTGAAGTCGGACGCTCAACCGACTGCGCCACCCAGGCGCCCCACTTGTTTCACATCTTCTAAAGCAAACTGAGGTTTATGATTAATTTACGCTCTCTCCTTCCAAACTGGACTGTTAAGATTTTCCCAGCTTTCCCTCCGCTTGCTAAGTGTTTCTGGAGTTACACAGATGTAATTGCTCAAGCATGATCTTGATGGAGTAAACATTCAGGCCCACGGGGAGCAAGGAACAGGTCCATTTTACAGTTCACTTATTTTTTTAGTTTCAATTTGGTTGCTGAAAGGAAGCAGGAAAATTTCAAAAGGCAGTCTTATTAAATGAACTGAGAACAATTTAATTCAGATAACTTAAATGCCAGTTAGCTCATTGCAGACCCCATACTGATAAGTCAAAAGGCATTAGCTTCCGGGCTAACCCACAGGACCCGGGGGCCCAGATTCTGTTAAATCCACAGTAGATGGTCCAATGACACACATAGCGCTCCGAATGAAGGTCCAAGTACAGCTTTAGGGAAGGAACGCTGACTAGCCTTGGCTTGAACCTGTTGGATTGATTTTCATACAGTTCTCTATTCGTTTCTTATACGCTGTCTATTAAGAACGAGTCTGATTAGTTGGATCTTTTTAAGAACTAGTCTGTACCTTAACTACATTTAACATTATTTCTGAAGGTCAGAACAACTTTTCCCCTATCCAAACGACAAGACCAACATCTAGTGGTGAAGTAAGTTCACTGCAGGAAGAATTCAGGCCTGTAAGGGTCAGCAATGTACGGACAGGATCTCTTCCGGAGATGGCGATTTGCTTTCACAAAGCAAGATTCCTGGACAGTGACGCCGAAAGGCTGAACCATTAGCGGTAAAATTCCAGGCATTTGACTGTGAAATAGGGGACATTCTGGGAAAGGGGGAAAACAAGGGTGGCTTCTTAGTGCTACTTCATTTACGTGATAACAGCAACTGATTTTCCAGCTTCTTTTTAAGAGCTCTCCAGGATGAAAGTTGCTCTACCAAATTTTAGAGGAATTTCATAGCCAGTGTGTATTACAATTTGGATATCTTGTAATTGTTATTGATGCTCCTGGAATGCAGTAGAATTGTTATCGCTTTAAATACACTTCTTTTTTTTTTTTTTAATTTTTAATGTTTATTTTTTGAGAGAGAGAGAGAGAGACTACAAGCAGGGGAGGGGCAGGGAGCGAGGGAGACAGAATCCGAAGCAGGCTCCAGGCTCTGAGCTGTCAGTGCAGAGCCCGGTTCAGGGCTCCAGCTCAAGAACTGTGAGATCGTGACCTGAGCCAAAGTCGGACACTCAACCGACTGAGCCCCCCCTAGGTGCCCCACTTTAAATACATTTCTAATGTAAAAGTCAGTTTCTAATCGGGTAGTTACTTGGTATATTATTTTTACCAGCAGACAACCTCAGTAAATAAACCTGTTTCTCCAGAGTCCATGAAGCTCATTTAAGAGCACTTAAACGGCGGCGCACTCCTCATAATTTCTGTCTCGGCATCATTATTGTTCTGATGCAGAAAATTGTTCCACGGGCGCCATGGAACGTTAAGCATAAAACAGTAACTCTCAGACCATCGGAAGGGCCCCAGTCATTCCAGCACCGGGCACGTTCTCAGTAATCCCTGCCCACCCCCTCCCTCCTCTTTGGCCCTGAATTTTCAGAACCCTTCTCTTCGCTCGGCTACCCGAGGCCCCGTTCTCTCTTGGCCAGAAATACAAAGACTGCCAGAGCCAGACCAGCATATGGTTCCGAGCCAGCTTAAAAAGCAGTGGGAGGTTCCAACATCTCTTCCTGGCTTACAAACCAAAGACAAACCTCATCCTCCAGCTGGCCAGCTCTCGCTGGTTTCGTCTGAAGAAAGCAGCACTTCATCTAAATGTATGTCTCTGTCCATCCATCCCAAGAACGGAAGGAAAGGAGCCACTAAGTATACTCAGCGGGGTTCTAGGCTCCAGGTCTAACGTTGCTTCTGACCTGCCTCTAATGTGGAGACTGGCTTGCCTGTGTTGCCCCGCCTCAAATGACCCTCCTCAACCCCACAGGATGAGAATGTGACGCTCCTTAGTAAGCAGTGTTGGGTAATGTTGAAGGGGTGTTGTTTATCCAGGCCCCTTTAGCCTTCGTTATATGCGCTTTGTTGGGTCCATGCATCAAGGGAAATGGGGGGAGGGGCATTTAAACAAATGGCCCTTTCGTCAGGTGATGTCATTTGCTGGCTTGGTGTCTCTTGCGTCAATTACTCAAGGGCAGAGGAGCAGTGACTTAGCCGTTATACGGTTTTTCATCACTTCCCTCCTAATTTTCTGTATCTGGATTTCGATGTTAAAATTAGCATCAGGACAGTTTAACAGAAGTCCCAACAGTGAAGGTATGAACCTGGCTCCACAACCGAGTACAAACCACTTGCGGGAGCACAGGTGCCCACGGTCCTCTGATTCTTCGAACAAAACACTTAATCCAGGGGCGCCGGGCTAGATTAGTCCATAAAGCATGAGACTCCCGATCGTGGGGTGGTGAGTTCAAGCCCCACATTGGGCATAGAGTGCACACACACACACACACACAATCCAAAGGTGCCTCAGTGTATCCCCATCCAACCTCAGGCCATCCGCCCGCTGTTGCCAAAGGACTTCCTAGAACGCAGATCTGGCATTGTCATCAGCCCCTTCTCGGCATGGTCCTTGGCCTTTCATTGCCTTCTCTCACCCCCTCCCATGAGGTGATGCCAGCCTCCCGTGGCAACCCTCAGACTGGGCTCTGCTCCGACTTTCTCTGTTCAGCCATCGCTAATACTGTTCTCCTTCCCTGCACTGCCTTTTCCCCACCCTTCAAGCCTGACTTCGAATGTCTGCTCCTTTCTGTCCTCCGAACTGCAGAGACCCAGCCCCCACTGCCTTCCATTGTGCCTTTGAATAATTCCCTTACTCATCTCCTTTTCCTTTTTTACACCGATTTGCTTGGGGGTTTCTACAGTTTCACTTCGTAACTCCCCGCCGAGCCTGGTACTTACTGGGAGCTGAGCAAATCAATGAGCAAAAGATCTTTTAAACAGTGCAGAGATCCAGTGAGTTTAATTTTTGGAGCCTCTTACAGGGCATATGTTCACTTCGCATCCTTGGCTGCAGCATGAGAGCAAAACGCAGGGCTTCGCCCTCTTTACTGGAGAAGGCATGGTGTCGCATTCTCCCATATCCCTGACAAATGATTCCCACCCCCACCCCCACCCCTTCTTCCAAGTTAAAATGGAGCCGTAAGAGCCGATCGTGAGATATATTGGAGAAACAGTCCGTGCCCGGCATAAATTAAGTTGGACGGTGAAAGATGGTTCGGTGCGAATTGCTCCTGTGCCAGTGAACTTGGCGGTAGACACAGAGAGCCGGAAGGCGGGGGGGGGGGGGGGGGGGGGGGACTGATCCAGGCCGTCCTTGCCTTTCCCACAGCAAAGTGCCCCGCGTGGCAGGTTGGGGAGACGGACCACCCCCCACTCACAGGCTTGTCTTGCTCTATCAGGTCAGCTGCTTGGGCACTGCGGTACTTTCTGCAGGATGTGGCATCTGCATGCTAAGGCGGGACCTCCGTTTCATCCTCGTGCTAATGGGCAGCGTGCGCTAAGCGCTCCCTGGGCATCTGGTACCGGGCTGCCCCCGTGAGAGAGGCACTGCGGTTACCAGCACTTACGGGCTAGAAAATTCATGTTTTGGACGTCAAAGTAACTTAGCCCGGGTCACAGCTGGTGAGTAGGGGAGGTAGATTTTGAAATCGGATCTGGCTGCTACTTCCCAAGCCCGTGCTCTTAATCTGGGTGCTCCTGAGGCTTTCCTGCAGGAGCCCAGAGCAAAGGGTCGCGGCACCTGCAATGAAACCCAACCTGTGTCAGTAATCTGCTCTTGACCTCCGCACACCTCGTTCTGTCCTCGGCTACAAAACGTGCTTCTCTGCCATGTCTATCTCAGGTGAGGCTCTGCGGAGATCGTGGGAAAGTAAAAGGTCATAAATAAAGGAATACATAACCTACAAGAGTTCAATCACTCTTTTATGTATTAAATGCCTCCTAAATATTAAATGCCTCCTGGATTAGGCGCAGCATTCGCCGAGCGCTTAGCCTCGTGCTGCTGCTCATTCTGGCAAAGATTCACATGAATTATTTAATCCCAGCAGCTGCTCTATATTTAAGCTTCTCCTCCTGTCCCCATTTAACAGATGAGAAGAGGGATGCTCACTGAGGTTAGGGTGCTGGCTCTAGGTCACAGGGACAGGATTCCCCGTGAGGTCTGTGCGATAGGGAAGTCGCGGGCCTGGCCACCCCACCGCGACAGTGCTGCTTTTCTTCAGAAGCCGGGACCAACCTGAACCTTGGCGAATGCCATTTTGGATGGAAGGAACAGCATGCACCAAGCCCAGAGGTGAAAGCAGGAGGCGTTGGGGAACATACTGAGAGAGGCAGCCGGGGCGGAAGTGGCCATTAGGTGGACGGCAGACTGAGAGCACTAAAATACCCGATCACGGAAGCCTTCGTTTTGAGGACGGAACTTGCGACAGGTTTCCGTGTCAATGGTTTCCCCACTCCTCTCCCAAGCTGGAAGACGCCAGGGTCCGGACCCTTGTCTGGGCTTGACATGACCGAGAGTGTGGCCTGCTGATGGGAAAGAAGGCGGGCTGGCTCACAGTCGGTCTCTCCCACTTGACCTTGCTGTGACCCAGAGCGGGTCACTTAACTTCCATAAGCCTTTGTTTCCAGGACCGTAGCTGGGCTAACTGGAACGCCTCCCTCCGAGGCTGGGTGGGAGAGCCAACAATGCACAGAACGCCCGTCACAGTGCCTGAAACGTTGTTGTAAGGCCACGATTAACGGCAAACAGTATGATCACGAAAGCTTGAGACCGCAGCCACAATCCGGGTTCCTAAACCCCAAAGAACACATCACGGCCTGAAATATCAGCTCCCCAGAGAAGGGGTCCCAAAACTGGTCCCATCCCCAAACCTGCATCACAAAGCACTTCTCTGTGCAGAAGGGCAGGGAGGGCACTATCGTCACTCTCCCCACCCCCAGCTCTACTCAGTCTGTCCTGTACCGAGTTTGGTAGCACAAAGACGTGCTGTCGATCTGCAGTGCAGCTATTTTCCATTTTTGCTAGTCATGGATATAGCTCCTCCAATATACTTCAAGTTCAGCTCTTAAGCCAGCAGCGGTGCTGGGTGGGAATGGGTGGGAGGCAGGAATCTCTCCTAAGGACATGGGAGAATGCCGGCAGGGTAAAATGATGAAGCATTCTGGGTTTGTTTTTTTGTTGTTTGTTTTTTTAAATATACTTGCAGCCAAAGATTTAAATTGCACATATACCCTACAAGTGACTCCTGAAATAAGTCACTGGATCTCTGCAGTTTCTGTTCAACGTTCACTCAGCATCTGTCAGCGTCTACCGTGTGCCTGGCTCTCCGGAAAGATATGGACATTCACAAGATACTGACTTAGCCAGTTTGAGCCGCTATACCAGAATACCATAAACCGAGTGGCTGAAACCACAAACATTTATTTCACAGTTCATTTGGCAGTTCTGGTGGCTGGGAAGTTCAAGATCAAGGTGCCAGCACATTTGGTGTCTGGTGAGAGCCTACTTCCTGGTTTGTAGATGACCGTCTCCTTGCTGTATCCTTACGAGAGAGAGGCGGGCAGGGGCGGGGGGAATTATCTCTCTTGTGTCTCTTCTTATAAGGTCACTGATTCCATCCATGAGGGCCTCAGCCTCCTGACTTAATTACCTCCCAAAGGCCCACCTCCAAATATCATCACATTGGAGATTAGGCTTTCAACATAAGAATTGTGGGAGCATACAAATATTCAGCCCATAACAGGCATCCCTATCACCCACTAGCAACTTTGAGGAATTATGTCGTGAAGGTCAATTATCTTAAGTCAAAATGGAAAAGAGCGAATGCTGCAGGAGAGAGAGAACCAACGAGTTAAAGGAGTTCACAGGATTGAGAAAGATTAGTTCCAGTTTGGGAAACTAAAAAGGTACCCCAAAGAGCCAGCAATTGTGTTAGGCCTTGAAGCATGGGAAGAGGGCTTTCCAGGGAAGGGGAACACTGCCTGGAGGCTCAGAATTGGGAAATCTGGGAGCACAGCTTACTTTGGTTAAAGCACATGTAAGGTTGGGAGCAGCTCATAGAAACGTAATAAAGATCCAAGGATTAGTTTGCGTGGGTGGGCTCCAGGAAGAGTCCTTTGGCCCCCGTGGATGGGCTGGACTGGGATTGGGAGAGAGGGGACACTGAGGCAGAGAGACCACTGGGAGAGCGTGCTATCTCAAGAACTGAAGGACCCTGGGTACCTGTGCTATATGTTTGTACTCTTTTATGGAATCAGGTTCTTGACTTCTACCTTGGGTTCTTGTGACGCACGATCTAGAACTGTTGCGTTAATAAGAACACCAACATCCAAATAATGAAATACAGGGGGAGGAGAAATAGGGAGCCACCATGAGGACTCTCCCAGGTCATAGTCCTCTGCCCATGGTGGATTATGGAAAACAGTTGTCAGCCAGTTATTTAACATAGACCAAGATGAAAGGGGCCATTTGTTTAATGGCCCCTACTTCCATCATGAAGAATGGAGCTTGACCTATTGGTAGGTCTTAAACACTGAAATGACATTACTAATCTACGACCCTTAGTATTACTTAGCACTGCCCTTTTAAGGAACTTGGAACATATCATACATTGGCTACAGAAGTAATGGCATCCTGTAAAATAACATGGACCAGCCGTTGCGTTCAGAATGACGTGGGGAATTCTTGGAAACTATTTTCACCTGATTTTTTTTATATGTCTCTTAAGTCTTTGTTTTATTAATTTCGTAAACCGTAAGTCACAATATTTACCATTTTAGCCATTTTTAAATGTACAGTCTGGCTGCATTAAGTGCATTCACATTGTGTGACTATCACCACCATGATGCTTTTATCTCCAGAACTTTTTCACCTTCCCAAACTGAAACTCCGTCCCCATTAGATTATTATCTAATCTCGCCATTAACCCTTCCCCAGTGCGGTACTCTCTGTCTCTACGAAATTTTCTTATTCCGGGCACCTCGTATAAGTGGAATCATACGATGCTTGCCCTTTTGTATCTGGCGGATCTGGCTTATTTCACTCAGCGTAATGCCCTCAAGGTTCATCCATCTTCGGCCGTTGGGAATAACGCTGCTCTGAACATCGGTGTCCAAATACCTGCTTGAGTCCCTGCTTCCAACTCTTCTGGGTATATACCCAGAAGCAGAAGTTCTGGCTCATGTGGCCATTCTGTATTTAGTTTTTGGGGGGCGGGGGGACCACCATCCTGTTTCCCACAACAGCTGTACCATTTTCCATCTCTGCCACCAGTACACAGGGTGCCAATTTTCCATGCCTTCACCAACACTTGTTATTTTATGTTTTTTTGTTTTTGCAATGACCTCCTAATGGACGAGAAGTGAAAGTCTGATGTTTAAAGTGGGGCAAAAATGCCTTCCCTTTTTTTTTTTTAACAATTTTTAAATGTTTATTTGTTTTTCCGAAAGAGAGAGAGACAGACAGACAGAGCGCAAGCAGGGAAGGGGCAGGAAGGGAGAGAGGGAGACACAGAAGCCGAAGCAGGCTCCCGGCTCTGAGCTGTCAGCACAGAGCCCCATGTGGGGCTCGAACCCATAAACCATGAGATCATGACCTGAGCCGAAGTCAGAGGTTTAACCGACTGAGCCACCCAGGCGCCCCCAGAAATGCCTATTCTTTATGAAGCAGTGATCCTGTAGGGGAAATAGACACAGCCTACGAAATGCTTTCTAAAATCCGTTTACCCCTGCCATTTGGCCCCTTGGGATGTTGTTTGCTTATATATCTATAAATGCCTTGGCGTGGTCTCCTACCGTCTGTCCTGTGGGGTGAAAAAGATCAGGCCTTCTTTTATCTTACAATGTGGTACTCGGGATAGTCAGTGTAGGGAGGGGTGGGCTGGGAGAGCACTGAAGACGTCAGGGGGTGCCACTCACTAGCCCCGCGACTGAGTAACCGTGATTCTGGGGGAGCTGTAGCCACTCTCTGCACCTGCACAGCCCATACCTGAATACCAGGGAGATGGCCTCACCAATGTGTAAGAATCTTCACTGGGACTAAGCGTCTGTGAGACACTGACTGCTAAGTACCCTCTCGTCTCCACTTTGTGGAAAAATCTGCATTTTATTTTACTTTGTTAAGATTTTTTATTTTTAAGTACTCTCTACACCCAGCGTGGGTCTCAAACTCACAACCCCAAGGTCGAGAGTTGCATGTTCCACAGGCTGAGCCAGCCAGGAACCTCAGGAAGTTTGCATTTTAAAAGAAGACTCTGGGGGCGCCTGGGTGGCTCAGTCGGTTGAGCGTCCGACTTCAGCCAGGTCACGATCTCGCGGTCCGGGAGTTCGAGCCCCGCGTCGGGCTCTGGGCTGATGGCTCAGAGCCTGGAGCCTGTTTCCGATTCTGTGTCTCTCTCTCTCTCTGCCCCTCCCCCGTTCATGCTCTGTCTCTCTCTGTCCCAAAAAAATAAACGTTGAAAAAAAAATAAAATTTAAAAAAAATAAATAAAATGGTATCATTCTATTTCGTAGTTTCCTATGAAAATATATATATTTTCATCCCATTATGATATTTATATTTACATTTACATGATATAATGATATTTACATTTATATTCATGTATCATAATTTATTGCATCTATATCTTAATTTTGCAGAAAAGATTAGTCCAAAATCCCAAATTCAAACATGACCCTCTCCAAACACAAGGTCCCCTCAGTTCCGTTAAATTGCTGTATCATGACCACAATTCTTTTTTTTAATGTTTATTTATTTATTTTGAGAGAGAGAGAGAGAGAGAGAGTGCACATGTGCAGGGGAGGGGCAGAGAGAGAAGGAGAGAGAGAATCCCAGCCAGGCTCCGGGCTGTCAGCTCAGAGTCGATCGGGCTCAGAGTCCGGGCTCAGAGCCCGGACACAGGGCTCGATCCAAAAACTGTGAGATCATGACCTGAGCCGAAATCAAGAGTCCAATGCTTAAGCGACTGAGCCACACGGGTGCCCCCAATTACCACAATTCTCTAACATCATCCACACCATTGGCTCCACCATTTTCCCTCTCCTGCCAACCCACTCTCCTGTCTTGACATCCGCTTTATCTAGCATAATTGCCACAGTCTACCCCCACTCAGCTCTGCCCGCCCCTCCCTCTGCTGCATAATCGCGAAGGTAGCACAACTCCAGCTGTGGCCAAACCCAGATATCTGACCTTTCTGCCCCAAAGATTCATCTGCTTGAATGTTCCTGAAGACAACTATGCTGTAATTTATAGGTTCCCTTCCTAAAATCAGCACTCAACACCACCCAGACCTTGCAACATGGTTCCTTAGTAACTCTCACATTCTCAGTAACACAATCTCGCTTTAATCTTCAAAATTCCCACCAATACTCTACCCACTTTTCCTCACTTTTAGACACTCTCGCATTGCACGGATTCATTGATTAGTGAGCAACTATTTATTGAGCCCCTGTCAGGAGGTAGGTACTGTTCAGTCACTGGAAAGACTGCAGTGAACTAAAGTCCCTGCCCTCATTGGGCTGCCTTTCTAGAAGTTGAACAGACAGACCAGGAACAAATAGGCATATAATACATCCTAATGATAGGGGGTGGCAGAGCCCATGGAAAAAGGGGGTGGGGTATCTAGGCAAGGTGCTCAGGAGAGACCTTTCTCAGGAAACTGTATTCAAGCAAAAACCTAAATGCAGTGACAGAGCAAGTTGTTGGAAGCCCTGCTCAGAATTACTCAGCCCCTCTTCGCAGCCTGCTTCTCCGCCTGTGTTCAGCGTCTTCGGTGAAGTGCCCCAAACTTTCCTTACGCCTCAGCCAAATCCAGTAGCGCTCCCAGATTTCTCTGTTCTACATCTTTCTCTGTTCTCCGTTCTACATCTCCCCATACGGTTGCCTTTTCCTGGAACCCCCTTCCCTCTTCCTTACAGATCCAATTGCAATGTCCCAGCACCTGCTCCTTTCCTGATCACTGAGCTCTCCCCTGTTCTGAAATTCCCTCTGCTCTTGGCTTTCGTGACCCACCAGGCCCCCGGTCTTCCTACGTCCCGGGCAATCTCACTCCTCCTCTCTCAACCCTGCTCCCTGGATCGCGGCTACTCCATGGCTCCGCCTATCATCTGTGTGCAATAAATCCAAAATTTGTATCCGCTGCTCACCCTTCTCTGAGTGCAAGGGCACTTTATGTCTGAAATTAGATTGCCCCAAAGTTGACATCTCTGAAGTGTAAGTCTTGATCCCCTCGCCTCCGTGGGTGATACGCCACCCACTCCTGCCACACTAGAAACCCGGGAGGCCACCACTCCTATCGCGCTTGGTGTCATTCCCCCTACTGTTCACCTGGGCAGTTCTCAGCTTAAGTTATACTTTACTCAGAATGTCTGTGGCCACAATCAAGGGGGAGTTCCCCTTCAACTCTGTTATTTTCTCTCATAGCATCCTGTGTGTTTCCTGCATAGAGTTACTGAAATACCTAATTATATACTTTGCCCACTTCCTTTTCTTTAACGTTGCATTTTCCCAATGACTCTGTGCTTCCCGGGGGGTGGGGATCATGGTTATCTGTTCACCGCTGACGCACGTTGCCTGGCTTAGTGCCTGGCCTATGGTAGATGCTCAAGAAATATTTGATGTGTGATGGGACCAGAAGCATTGATGTTTGAGGATTCAGTCAGACTTCCTTCTTTCTCACCTTGCATTGGCCAAAACATCATATTCGGGCACAGGTTGCTTAGCTTTCTTCTCTGCTCTTGAACTGTGAAGATTCAGAGAAAGCAAAAAAAAAAAAAAGCAGAGTCCGGGCATAAGAAATTATACTCCTCAAGTGGCTTTGCGTGGTGGGGTAGGAAAGAGGATTTAGGGACCAGAAGAAGGAGATAGAAAAATAACAGGCTCTTAGAAGCTCGCAGTCACGTGAGAAGCACAGCTTCAAGTTCCGTCAATATTTATCTGTACAGATTGCGTGCACCTTGACTTCCCGTTTGTAAGAGACAATATAAATATTAAATGTTACTGCTCAGGGTTGGGCCATTTGCATTCTTACGAATTGTTATTTTAAAAAAAAAACATATTTTAAAAAATTGTTTTTATTTTAAAAATATTTTTAATTTAATTTAAGTTTATTTTTAAAAATAAAAAAAATTATTTAAAAACATCCCCAGACCAAGACTGACAAACGATTAAAAAAAAGCTATCTCAAATAACAGGAATCACACAGACGGTGCGATCTCCAGAAATGGCTGACTTAGAATTTGTGTCCTTTCTGTTGGTGATTGTAACGACAATGTCTTAAAGATGCTGAAATTGCTCTGTTTCTCTGCTCTGCCACAGTCAGGGCTGTAAGTAATAAAGTGTCGGTTTTATCGGATCCTTGCCAAGCTATATGTGGTTCCTCAAAATATCACTTTTAATTGCATGTTGATTATTTTTTTAAACCTTAAAAAAATCTTTATTTATTTTTTGAAGGAGAGAGAAACAGAGCATGAGTGGGGGGCGGGAGCGGGGGGGGGGGGAGATGCAGAGAGAAAGGGAGACACAGAAGCCGAAGCAGGCTCCAGGCTCTGCGTCCAGAACCGGAGGCTGAGCTCGAACATACTAGCTGTGAGATCACGGCCCGAGCTGAAGTCGGCTGTTTAACCCGATTGAGCCACCCAGGAGCCCCTAATTGTATTTTGATTATGAGCGAATATATATGCTTATTTATTTATTTACTTACCTATTTATTTACTAGCAATATCTGTTTTTTTTAGTGAATTGTCTGTTCTTGACCACAGTCGACATTGCTCCTTGGCTACCCAGCATTCTCCCCTTCTTGTTGACTAACAACCCTAATTCTGTCGGAGGAGGTACCCGGCTAAAAATGACATTCCAAAGCCTTCTTTGTAAACAGAGATGCTCATGTAGCAAAATCCGACAAAAGAGATATACTTGGAATTTGTAGGCTGAGGCTTCTGCAAAATCTCCTTAAAGGTAGGGAGGAAACTCAGTTGGCATATGCTCCTTTTTCTTTCTTCCTCTTCCCGCTTGGAATACAGTCACGATGCTGGAGAAGCAGCAGCCATCTTTCATCATGTGACCATGAGAAAAAAAATCAAGGTAATTGCTAAAAAGTCAAGTCCGATATCTTCAGCTATTGAAACAGTGTCAGCAACCACCTGACATCAGACTTCTCGTTACAACAGAAAATAAACCCTTATCTTGTTTGTCATTGTCAGTTGATTAACTAGTTTAACGTTTATTCATTTTTGAGACACAGAGAGAGAGAGAGCATGAACAGGGGAGGGTCAGAGAAAGAGGGAGACACAGAATCCGAAACAGGCTCCAGGCTCTGAGCTGTCAGCACAGAGCCCGACGCGGGGCTCGAACCCATGAACTGTGAGATCTTGACCTGAGCTGACGTCAGACGCTCAGCCGACTGAGCCACCCAGATGCCCTGATAAACTAGTTTAATCTCTAACTAATGCAATGTTCCTTGGCATTTTCTGTTTAGGCTTTTGAAGTTCTTTACCCAGTTAGTTTTCAAACATATACTTGGCAACTTTTCATCCATAGCATGCATTACAAATCTTTGTTTTCCAGATATAATTGACATATAATATTGTATAAATTTCAGGTGTGCAACATGATTTATATATATGTATATATAGAGAGAAAAACGATCACCACGATAAGTCTTGCTAACATCCATCAGTTCACATAGTTACATTTTTTTCTTGTAATGAAACTTGTCAGATCTACTGTCTTAGCGTCTTAGCAACTCTCAATATATAACACATTATTATTAACTCTAGTTCCCATGCTGTACATTACAACCTCAACAAAAAACAGCCCAGAAATGCAAAGTTTCTTCCTAAAAAGCACAAGATATTTAAAAACTCCATACGGCTAGCCAATTATCCCAACATCGTTTATTAAACAGCGTATTTTTTTCCTGAACTGATTGGAATTACCGTTTCTATTCTCATTTCTGCATCTGATGTTGTATCTGGTATGATAATCACCTATCATTATTTTCCTTTTCCAAAATATTTTTAGTCATGCTCAAGTGTTTATTCTTCTTAGAAACATTTTGTCAAGTTCAAAGTATTTGAGTTGTTATGTGAAAGTACTGTGCTCCATTTACAACTTACTCCTGGGAGGATAAACCTATTTCAATATCACCATTAAGGTACACTCTACGCTGTGTGGCCCAACAAAAGAACAAGACAGACACGAACACCCGACCCATCTGAGCTTCGATCTCCTCCCAGATTCTGTCACCAGCCTGAACATCTGTACTCGTTTAGAAAGTGGTAGATTTTCACCTTTTTTTAAAAAAAAATTTTTTTTAACGTTTATTTATTTTTGAGACAGAGAGAGACAGAGCATGAACGGGGGAGGGGCAGAGAGAGAGGGAGACACAGAATCGGAAGCAGGCTCCAGTCTCTGAGCCATCAGCCCAGAGCCCGACGCGGGGCTCGAACTCACGGACCGAGAGGTCGTGACCTGAGTTGAAGTCGGACGCTTAAGTGACTGAGCCACCCAGGTGCCCCGATTTTCACCTTTTAAGTGAGTGAGTATTTTTAGTGAACAGGCGGGAAAAGCTGTCCTAGGGGTGGCTGGCTAGATACCGTTACTAGAAAGAAGTCCCAGAAAGAAAGCTTTTTTTTTTTTTTTGATGTTTTTATTTATTTCTGAGACAGAGAGAGACAGAGCATGAGCAGGGGAGGGGCAGAGAGAGAGGGAGACACAGAATCAGAAGCAGGCTCCAGGCTCCGAGCTGTCAGCACAGAGCCCGATGCGGGGCTCGAACTCACATACCGTGAGATCATGACCTGAGCTGAAGTCGGACGCTCAACCGACTGAGCCACCCAGGCGCCCCCAGAAAGAAAGCTTTTAAGATAAAAAGGGAAGAGATCGCTCTTGCTGCTAATAGGGTTATGAGTCAAAATGAGAGCAGAAGCCAGAGGCCCAAGCATCAGAAATCATGGCCACACGGGAGACCCGGTGCTAGACAGGCTTTCTAACACTAAGAAGATTTGCTAGGCGCTTAGGGATGTAGCTTTGGAAGGTCAGAGTAGAACTGCATTGGGAATGCAAGGCCTTACTGAACTGCACGTTAACAAAGTGACAAGAAAGACAGGGCCCATCTTCTCCATGGGGGGCAAAGCACGCCCTGGCTGGCAGAGCTCGGAGATGGGGGTAGCGTGAGGAGAGGTACAGAGGAGCTCCAGGCATCCTCCAGACCCCCGGTCCCGAGGACTGCTGACTTCCAAGAGTGCTCACACCGTGAGTGTGTGGGAACAACCCCGGGCGAAGAGACGAGTGGCATTCTAATCTGAAGCCCATCACCGTTCAGTGTCTACAAACGTGAACAGCTACCTCTAGGGGCTTCTCCTTTGGAATCAACGGGCAGGACGGAAGCCGAGACCTGATACTTTCCAGCATCGTGGTTTACTGTCTCTCTTGGACCTTCTGGCTGCATTTATGTTACACAAGCACTTGCTCACAGTGTAACAAGCCTTACAGGGTGCCTGGGGTCAGGATAGTAGGTGCCCTCTAATTATCTGAGCATCAGTTCCCCTACTGGAAACCACAGATGCCAGGATAGAGGATAATAAAGCTCCAAGGTTTGCATCGTCGGTCAATTATTTTTGATGATATGCTAGGAGCCAGGTCATCAAATTGGAATCCCTCGCTCTGCAGTGGAAATGTCTCGTAATGCATTTTGCAAGATCAGGGCAAAGGCCTCAAGGAGACACATTTTTTTTAACCAACTCATTTTTTTCCGGGTTCTAAAAACTATATATGCCTGTTGTAGGCGCTACAAACCTATACGGACATACACAAATGTATATGGACATATACAAACGTATACGGAAGAAAGTAAATATGTTTTTAGTAAATTTCCACCCAAACGATCACAGTTCATTCGGGTAGCCTTCCTTTAAGGGCATGCACGTTACGATCAACTAGAGATATTTACATCGCTCCGTCTATATGACTATCCGTGTGGGGTATTTTTCACTTGACTTCATATCACAAGTATGAAAAAGCAGTGTATTTAGAACTTGGGTTCCACGAAGACCAGATAGCATTTGAATTGAATTAGTTGCGCTCGATCGCGGATACTTGGATCACACAGTACTCACCTGATTTCACCACTACCACCATCGGGAAGTAATAAAGCCAGATAGGTCACCGGCATGCCAACAAAGTGGCCCCCGGAAAGAGTGATAGATCACCACTGTCTCGGTACATCTGGAAATATCTTCTGAGCCTAAAAATAATGGGCCACATTAGCTAATGCAGAACAGTTATTTGGCTAAATTAAACTTCAGCCACTCTCAAGAGACTCATTCCACAATGGGCCTTTTTTAAAGTAATAATAATAGTACCTTGTTAATTATTTATAAAGTAATTATATTTGAGCCCCTGCTGCTTCCATCCATCCAAATGATACCGAAAGTGAGGGAGAGGGAAGGAGGAAGAGATAAATATTATATTCCCATTTTCCATCAAAGAGATGGCTGAGGGTGATCCTCAGGAAAGGATATAATTGGAGCTTTTTATTTCTTTCCTATAGATACGTTTTGCAGAGATTGCGTCCCATCACGTGTACTTTGCCTCAGTTTCTAACATTCTAGGATATCACAGGCCTTTCTTTAAAGCCACGGCCGATGCAGCCAAGCGTCCCCAGAACAAATGGGGCTAAAGCAAGAAAACCACAGCACTTCCCATCACAGGATCGTGGTAGTCAAGGCTTCGAGATGCCATTTACTTCCTCTCAGCAGAGACTCAGGACAAGGGAAATTCATAGCTTCCAGACCAGCCCACGAAATGGACTTCATCGGGTGCTTGTCTAGAAAGCCCCATCTTAAAAATCTGGACCGCAGAAATGCCCCCAGTGAGGCACAAAACTAACACCAACAACAACGACAAAACAGGCGTCCAGCTGCCTAACAAATCAGGGCCTGGAGCCAGTGTTGATTTGTTACACACATACGCATGCCTAATGATGACTAAGTGAATGACCAATAATGACCCTCCTAGACTGTCTCCAGTGCACACACTGGGTGGGGGAGGGGGGGACGTGGCTGAAGAATCCTCCGTGCCTGCTGTCGAAAATTCAAAATATCTCGAAATAAACGTCTTCCTGCTTAACGAAAATCACGGCTAATATCTCAGCCTATTCCCTTCCAGACTTTTCAATGCAGGCATCCATGTTTATTTGACATTTTAACTGAGATCCTGCTCTGTGTAATATTATATGCTGGTTGTTTTGTGTTTTTTTTAATCTAATATACTTTTAAAGAATATTTTCAGGTCATTAAGTATTCCATGACTCATTGTGAAAGGCTTCCTAATATTCTCTCACATGTATGAATCTTAATGATGTTTAATTTATCCCTTCTGGTTGGACACGCAAATAGATTCCAGGTTTCTCATGAATATTAATAATGTGGCAATTTAAATATCCTTACTCGTAAATTTCTGTTCCATATTGTCCTCTTTCCTCAGGGTCTACCCCTATACTTTATTTTCTTTGGTGTATATGGACAACTTTTAAGCTCACGCTCCCTCCAGCAGAGCATGAAAACGTCCAATTCTTCAAATCCTGACACTGAAAATAATCATTATTTAAGTCTTTGTAGGCAAAGCACATACTATCAGTGCTTTAACTTGTAGTATCTTTTCCTCTCTTTTGGATTGCCTTCATCTTATCAATGTCTAATCAACTGTTTCTCTTATACTTGTGGCAAGCAACTAACTTATAAATGGACAAGGATTTCCACGGTGCCATTCGTTTTATTGGTTTTACATGCAGGAAGCCTTGCCTCGTATGCGTGGAGATAAGAAACATCTCTATTAAAAGAAATACACGCATGCAGAACCCAATGAATCCAATCCTTTTGTATTCATTTCTGCTTTGCTCCGTAACTTCTCGAAGTTGCTTTCACATAAGGGAAGGCTCTGTTTCCGCATCCTGAAGAGAGCCGTGATAAATGTCTTTCTTTACATCCGAGGCTTAGTTGAGCCACCCGAGCGCGCCTACGTGCGGTCAGCAGGTGTGTTTATTCTATTAAACCATCTGGGGCCAACTTAATCCCATGCTGCATCCTGCCATCTATTCTTCCCGTGCCCGGTTGAGATGTGATACAAGGAGAGATCACTTTTGTTCTTTTGAGAACTGAGAGGTAGAAGAAAACCCAATTATTCCATACTCGGAACTGGTCTTCAAAAGAACCCTAAAAAATTAGTACCCAGATTTGAATCGCAAAAGAAAAGTATGCCTGAATTCTCTCAACCAAACAAGGGCGCCCCGTCCTTAAGCTTCGGCTTCCTGATGTATAAAGTCTAGACAAAGAACCCGCCTTTACGTTGCTGCCGTGATGGTTACACACGATCATGTTCCCAGCACAGGGCCTCAGAAAAGCGAGGCAAAGAAATGTGCGCTGAATTTGAATTTAAGGGACGGCGAATGAAAGTGACAGCGACAAAGCTTTAAATTCCAATCTGGCAGGATTAAGGCCCTTTCCCGAATTTGAAGGTCCTTCCCTAGAGTGCAATTTGCTACAGTACCGGCCCAAGATCTGGGGACACTAGAATGATATATTTGCCAAATGGTTTGAAAACTTTGGAAGAGAAAATTCTTAGGGAAATAAAAACCAGGCAAAATCAACATATAAAGGGCAAACCTGGCTTTCCGGGCTCATGTCCCTTTGTCAACCGAAACATGATAATTTGGGTCATGTTTACTTATTTATTTTGAGAGAGTGAGAGTAGGGGAGGGGCAAAGGGAGGGGGCGAGAGAGAGAGAGAGAGAGAAAGAGAGAGAGAATCTCAAGTAGGCTTTGCGTCCAGCGCTGAGCCCCCTGGGGGGCTCAAACCCACGAACTGTGAGATCATGACCCGAGCCGAAATCGAGAGTAGGACACTTAACGGACGGAGCCACACAGGCGCCCCAGAAAAGTGACACTGTTAAGATGTATTGAGGGGAACCATGTGGCAGACACTGTGCACAGGCCATTTGTCATTGTCTCTCTCCAGCTTGTTTGGAGATAGCACAGGTGTGAACACGGTCTTCCAGATCGGAAGATGGCGTCCTGCCCAAATTCAAACAACTGGTGAGTGTCGTCGGGGGACTCTGTGCGGATCTGATGCCGGTATCCAGACTCCTCACAGCTTCACAAATACAGCCGTGCACCTAGGTGAGCCACAACCACCCCTCATCAGGCAAGACCTCACCTCTGGAAGTAGCCCGGCAGTCCGCGAGCCGATCCTTGGCAGAATTTTTTCCAAGATGTTCCAGAAGGAGTTTCTGCCTCCCAAATACCTTCTCCATGTCCTCCTGTGATTCAGAACATTTGATGCTCTGGAATCCAAACCTTTTCATTTCAAACTCAGATATGTTTTTTTTTTCATTTTTTTTAATGTTTATTTATTTTTGACAGAGAGAGACAGAGCATGAGCAGGGGAGGGGCAGGGGAAGAGGGAGAGGGAGACACAGAATCCAAAGCAGGCTCCAGGCTCTGAGCTGCCGGCACAGGGCCCGACGCGGGGCTCGAACTCACGGACCTTGAGATCATGACATGAGCCAAAGTCTGACACTCAACCGACTGAGCTACCCAGGCGTCCCACAGTGATTTCCTTTAAACCTTCTGTTCTATTGGTTGTGTTGATTCAAGCAATTATTTTCTTTTCGTTTTTAAGGGTTTTTTTTTAAGTGTTTTTAATGTTTACTTATTTTTGAGAGAGAGACAGCAGGAACAGGGGAGGGGCAGAGAGAGAGGGAGACACAGAATCCGAAGCAGGCTCCAGGCTCTGAGCTACCGGCACAGGGTCCAACGTGGGGCTCGAACTCACAGACTGCGAGATCATGACCTGAGCCCAACTCAGACGCTCAACTCAAACTCAAAGACCGTGAGATCATGACCTGAGCCCAAGTCAGACGCTCAACCGACTGAGCCACCCAGGCGCCCCAAATTCAGATATGTCTTAAGATCCCACTGCCCCTGGTAGTTTCTGTTTTGATGTATGGAAGGTGCAAGTGACTGGAATGAGATTCTTTCCTGAGAAAGGATTTGACGGGGTGAGGGGAAGAGAGTGTGAGACAGTAAAGGGCAGGGAAAGGCAGATTGGCGGAGCCCCTCCCAAAAAAACTTTGAATATTCCACGGGCTTGCTTTCAATTGCCCTGAATAGGACGTATTATTTTTTTTTAATGTATTAGAACCAAATTGGCAATTTGCTGTGAAAGAATTAATAAGGAAGAGAAGGGGTGCCTGTGTGGCTCAGTTGGTTGAGCATCTGACCCTTGATTTCAGCTCAAGCCATTGGATCGAGCCCCTCGTTGGGCTTCATGCTGAGCACGGAGTCTGCTTTAGATTCTTTCTCTTCTCTCTCCCTGTGCCTCCCCCCGACTCATGTTCTCTCTCTAAAAAAATAAAGATAAATGAAAATAAATAAGGAAGAGAAAAATCTATTTCTACCTTAATTGAATGGCTTTTATTTTTCCTCTCAATTAATAGGATATCCAGGGGTGCCTGGGTGACTCAGTTGGTTCAGCGTCTGACTTCAGCTCAGGTCATGATCTCACAGTTCGTGAGTTCTAGCCCCGAGTCGGGCTCTGTGATGACAGCTCGGAGCCTGGAGCCTGCTTCAGATTCTGTGTCTCCCTCGCTCTCTGCCCCTCCCCTGTTCTCTCTCTCTCTCTTTCAAAAATAAATAAACATTTAAAAAAAATAGGATATCCAAACTCTTTAATTAAACTCATTAATGAAAAGCTTTCACTTCTTAAACGTGGCGTTTTTATGAAGATGAACATAGAGGATTTTGTTACTTGAATACTCCTTCTTTATGCTGTTTCTGGTAACACATAGTTTTTATTCTTTAATGTTCTTTCTGGAAAATGTCATGACTATGTATACTGAGACTCTCACTCTATGAAAACACAAAATCATCAAATGGTCTTTACATTTAACCACACTTCTAGCCAAAACTAAATCTGAACAACCTTAATGATCATATTATACATTAAACTTGGGTATCTGTTTCTCTCCTACTCCCATAATATAATCTATGCATAAAGCATGGAATTATGGTAAAATTTAAGACATCGTTTAGGGGCAAATGTATTCTTTTAGCCAGAAGGGTGACATTACAAGACCCAAGGGACCTGCAAAAGCGGTGGCTATGGGATAAATATCTTTGAATTATCGGCGCGCTGTCTTTCTGCTTATTATCTTAAGAGAAAGAAAAAGTAAGTGGTGGTCAGAACGCCCAGATTTCTTAAATTAGGTTCGTGCCTCTCTTAGTCCCTCCGATTCCATAAAGCCGTGTGGCTGACAGAAGCGTAGCATTATTGCCCATAAAATTCCGATGCAAAGAGACACCGTAAGAGCACACAAAGGACTAGGTAAATTGCGAGGAAAAAGTCAGCATGAACACTGAGAATTTGGAGCCCATATGCCATTTTCCTCGTCAGCCCCCTGCAGCTGCCCAGATCTAGATGCAACTACGTTTATTGGGGCAGGCGCCTCTTAGCTTAGCTCACCTCCTTAGAGCTGACAAGTGACCGCCTGCACCCGGCTCATTTAGGAAGAAAGCTTTCAGATGGATTAAAATGTCAGACACTCGGACAGTTTAAATTGAGAGCCAAGGGTGTTTACCTAAGTGTGCAGCTTCGTGCTGCATAATATCGCCCCACTCCCCCACTCGACTCCTCAGCGGCAAGGAGAGAGACGAAGTGACTGAAGGATCATAAACAGTACATCTTGGTGTGTCTAAAGCAATTGTCTGAGCGGCACCCAGGCCGGAACGAAGACTGCCATGTCCCTCTTCCGGCCAGACTGTACATTAGGCAGGACGTTTCTTTCCATTTCCTCCTGCCTTCCGGCCTCTCAGCATCCCCGCGTCCCCCGCTGCCTCCCTACGGCAACAGCATGCCCAGGAGACCCCACTGCGGCAATCTTCCCACCGCCCACTTCTCCATGCAACTCTTTTCTTCCTTCAAGACATCAATGTGCTCACCCGTCACGCGGAAAGAATGCGCATTCTTGTACTGTTGACAGTATCACAAGATATTAACGCACGAGTGTATCATTCCCCCCAATGCACGAGTGTATCATTCCCGCGCGCGTGTGCGGGTGTGCATTTGTGTGTATGTGCGATGACAGGGTCTCCGCGGCAAAAGAAAGAACTGAATAGTAGAGAAGACCCAGCACAGAGAATGCAGCCTTGGGTCTAAAGTCGGCAAGACTTTTGACCTCCCGATAGGGAAAGGACACGGCTGGATCAGTCCTCCGAGGTCTTTGGGTGTGTTTCAGGCTAATCGGAAGGGTGCCTGAAGCACAGAGTGCTTTCTGCAATGCCTTTGTCTCTACTGGGTAGCACTAGAAAATGACTTACGTGCCTGCCTTTGACACAGAGGCCGGGCTCCCTCGAACTGTATATACTTGGGTGGGTCAGATTTGCAACCTGAAGGCGCTGTCCTCAAACGGCACCCGTTTGGGGTCAGAAGTGCAGCAGGAGAAAGCGGACACCCGTGGGCCTCAGGGAGGTGCTGGGGAGAGTCCACAAAGAGGGCTGAGGTCGGTCTGGTCATTAACAGGTTACAGCCCAAGTTCATCTTTTCTGCCAGAGACATTATCTCATCGGCAGGTCTCGCCAGAGGCCGAAGTTATGTCTCATTAAGAGTCTCCCAGGCACTGAAATTCTGCTTTGTCACGCACACCCATTTAGTTTATAGTTCTGCTATGTCATTAGGCAACCTTTTCAGGGCGAGGCAGGAAAGGAGAGTCTGCGATTAACCAGTTCAAGAAAGAAAGGAATGAAAAGAATCATCGAACTTCCAAATGTGCAAGTTAGGGACAGAAAAGGAAAAGGTCCAAACTTCTATTAATATAGAAGCAGCCTGAGGGTCTGGGCTGCAAAGGGATTGATTGCTTGCGGCTTGTAAGAATGAATGAATGAATCACCCTTTCTTGGCGAGGCATAGGACGAAGGAGGCAATACAAAGTCCCAGAAGCGGGGAAGGGGGCATGAGGCCTGGAATCCCACCTTCAGAGAACAGAGGAAGTCAGAGGAGTCAGTGGGAACCTGGATCTGGATGGAAAAAGAGGGACGTAGACGTTTCCCATAAATCCTTGATCCCTGGCTGCACCGAGAGTGGGCCCCGGGGCTAAATTTAGTGGCTGCTAGAGAGTGGGTTGGGCTAGAAAGTGGTGTAATTTCAAAGGAAGGAAAGCGGTATTGCTTACTGGTCGTTTCTGTAAACTAGGCTATCAGAGCTTCGGCCCGACAACAAATGGGAGAGAAACCGGGAGTTCACAAGTCTTTCTTTGGAAACGCTTTTGGGGCTCCCTCTTCCATGAACCCGCGCAGCTGTGCAGAGAACGTTCTGGGCTGGGCACGGCCGCCTTTCTAAAAAGCCAAACGCCTTTCTAAAAAGCCAAACGCCTCCGTTTGGAAGCAGGCGCCTCCGCTACCACCCGCAGCCCACTGCAGGTGCAGTATTTGCCCGCTCCGACAGCGCCCCCGCCGGTGAGACCGAGCACGGCCGCGACAGGGCGTCGCCTGCAGTTCTTGCAGAGAGGTGGGCGTCCCCGCAACCGCGCTGTTCGCTGCAGAACACGTGCGGGCAGTCTTTGGTTTCCATGCTCGCCCCTCGCTCCCCTGCCCAGGGGTGGGCGGCACGCGCCGGCACCCAAGCGCCCTCCCCCTGCGCGGGCTCGGGGAAGTTGCCGCGGCCGCGTCCCTCCCCGCACAAGTTCAGTACTGCCGCAACTTGCCAGGAAGGAACGAAAAAGCTGAGACCCAGGGGGTGGGAGGGGGAGCAGGCCAGTGTACTGCAGAGGGGTGACGGGCCATCCCGTGGACAGCAGGAGCAAGTGGACTTTCTGCCCCCCAGGGACCAGGGAGCGCGGGCTGCTGCGGGGTCGAGGAGCCACCTGCCCCGACGCAGGGGCGCGGCGAGCGTGGCGAGGGAACCGCACGCAGGGCCAGCGGCGTGCCGGGTCAAAGAAAGAAGGGACGCTCCTTGGTCAGAGGAGGCTTGGGGGTTGGGGGCGATTTCCCCAAACGCAAGCGCCGGGAGCTCGGGCTCGGGCGGCGCCTGTCCCCCTCCCCCATTCCCTGCATCCGATGCTGAGTCACTCCTTCCCCTCCGCAGAGCCGGCGCCCTGTCCTCTTCCGGCTGGGAGAGCGAAGGTGGCCCAGCTAGGGGCTGGGGCCCGGCCTCTGCACCATCGGCCAGCTGGGTGGGAGTGTGCAGGCACACCCTGAAAGTGCACCCCACTTGATGTATTTTTGAGCACAGGCGCGCTTTTCTGGGGACAAGAATACCGAACTTTCATTGCAATTGAAAGGCATTCTAGACTCAGAAGGGGGCTCAGACTTGCAGCTCGGCGGCAATCCCTTTGTTTTACGGTCGGGGGACATGATGCCCCGAGAGGAAAAGGGCTTCCCCACGGCTGGGGTCTCCCGTGCGCCTCACGCCAACCTTGCTGTAGCTGTTGCGCTTTACCTTGGAGTTGTCTGTCTCTGGGCTTCTGTCTCTCTCCCCATCAAATTACTACCCTCCGTGCTTTGCAGGAGTCCCATTTAAAGTTATGTCTGCAGTTTCCCCAGAGAGAGTTCTCTTGCCCTTTTCCAGTTCCTCTCTTTTTTTCAGGGCACTTCCCCCCTTCGCCACCCTGTTCAGGCCCTTGGTTACGGCCACAGGCACCATCAACATCCTGGGAAATGTGTACTAACTAGCCCAGAATTTTGCTGGTCTGCACCCACTTACACACACGTTCTTGGACCGCTTAGTGGTTAGGCTTTTAAGGAACTTTGTGAAGTTTCTACCCTTCCGGTTGGCAGTTTCTCAAGGCAGAAAGGCGAGATGACGGCTGCGGGTGGGAGGAAGAAGCCCGTCCTAGAGGATCTTGTATTGCATATATCACAGCCCCTCCTTACTAAGGACGCAAACGTCTGGCGCCAGGCCTGAGGATCCGGATGACTGTGCTTTCTGAGCGGGGTAAGGGTAAGAACCCTCTCCTTGGGTATCCACAGGCCCTGCGTGCCTTTCTTATTGTATCTTAAACTGCCTTTAAGCCCCTCCACATTAGTCGGAATATTTTGCACCTAGGGGCGGTGCCCACAGGAAAGAGAGTGTGAGCTGCTCCAGCGGGAGGGGGGCGTTAGGGGGAGGAGACGGAAGGAGACTGCAGCCCCCCCCCCCACTACCACCTCAGTTCTCCACGTTTTCAGGTCGATCCACATTGGTCCTGTCTTCCAGGCTCCCCAGCCCTCACAGCAGTTCCTGCGGGTCGGTTAATCGCTCTCCTTGCAGCTCTTTGCAGTAAGAGCCACACTCTAGCTGTTGAAAGGCCTGTCTGTTCCCAGAAATCAGGTTATTTTTCTGCTTCCCTTATCAAACCTCCACAGTTGACTTCAGATTTTTCCTGTGAGTGTCTTGCACACCCCCCCCCCCCAGGCAGATTGCATTATTTACTTTGGCGTTGTGGAGGGAAGGCTACTCACTTAGCTGTGTGTAGTTGTTTGCCTTATCTTTGTTTTTGAGAGACGAGGCGGCCTTATTCCATAATACATGAAGGTTTTATTTGTGACAGTGTCACTTGTCCTTGCCAGCCCCGGCAGATAAAATTAAATAGAGGCTCATATTTGTAGCTTCAGGGCGCTTGCTTATTACTGTAATCCTACAAGTAATGAACATTTGACCACCTGCTCAGTGCTCACGGGCTCTGAACCCTTATAGCTCTGGCAGAAGGGGACTCCTCTTCCTCAGTTTTACAGAGGGTCCCAAGGTCTGGATTTGGCCCAAACCTATTTGAAAATCTTTCTGTGATCTAAGAAAAGCATACTTGGGCACGGAGGCTAAGCGATCAAGACCGTTAGGAATTATTTATAATTCCAGGATTTCTAGATTAGGGAATCAGAGTGTTTAGGATAGAGGCGGTTAGAAAGAGTTACAGGGTCGTGGTTTAGAAGCAGAGACTGAGGGGCGCCTGGGTGGCTCAGTCCGTTAGGCGTCCGACTTCAGCTCAGGTCACGATCTCGCGGTCCGCAAGTTCGAGCCCCACGTCGGGCTCTGGGCTGAGAGCTCAGAGCCTGGAGCCTGCTTCCGATTCTGTGTCTCCCTCTCTCTGCCCCTCCCCCATTCATGCTCTGTCTCTCTCTGTCTCAAAAATAAATAAACGTTAAAAAAAATTTTTTTTTTAAAAAAGCATAGACTGAAATCTTAGCGTCTAGGTCAGCCTCTGATTCTGCTGATTTACCACCCACTACAAACTACTTAACTTCTTCAGACTTTATTGCTTTGATCTAAAGATGAAGCATAGAAATAATACACACCTTACGGGTTCACTGAGAGGATTACATGAGAGGTGTTTGCAACGTTTAGTGCAAGGGCAGACAGAAGGTGCTTAATTGATGTTAGTTCTTATGAGTATTAAGGTTAGTGGCTCGGTCTGTTAAGAGTCTGACTCTTGGGGGCGCCTGGGTGGCTCAGTCGGTTAAGCATCTGACTTCGTCTCAGGTCATGATCTCTCGGGTTCATGAGTTTGAGCCCTGCATCGGGTGAGCTCAAGTCCCACTTCTGGTGAGTCTTGCTTTCTCTCTCTCTTTCTCTCTCTCTCTCCCTCCCCCCCTCCCCCACTCGAAAAATACATAAACAAACTTAAAAAAATTTTACTCTTGAGGTTTAAAGAAGGGTGAATGAAAATGTGGCCTCCCAAACCAACAACACTTCTCCTCTTTCCATTCCTGGCTTGTCCTCTTGGAGGCAGATAGGCTAACTTCAGTCTAGGGAAAATTATACGGTGCATTATTTCCCTTTCCTCAACATTTGTATGCAAGGAGAAGCGGCTTAAACCGAGGACAGATTTACCAGAGTAAGTCACAAAACACGTAGCCGTAGGAATTGTGTATTTAGAAAGGGAGGGGCGAGGTCTGTTCTTTGGTGAGATTGTCTGGTATCTGCAAAAGCATTCCAAAGTCACGGACACCCGGCTCGGACTTCACCGCGGTCTGCTGTGAGCTGGCACCAATTACTTATCTCGCGAAGCCTCCCGCTTTTCATTTATTCAAAGTGGGGATAATAATACCACCTCTTTAAGGTGCAGTTAAGATGTAAATGATATTATATACATGAAAGTGCTCAGCAGAGTGCCTGACTCATCACCGTCTCTCAATAGATAAAGGCTTGCTTTCCCTCTTTCCTTTGTCCTGATGAGAATTCACTGGGGTATCTTATTGATTATTCTGTACAGTAGCCTGTGGTCACCCACTCTTCTCCCATGCTTGGAAAGGTGCACTTGTATTAATGTTAACACAAATTGATGTCGTCAAGTACAACTCTAAGACCCCACAACCATGAAGGGGGGCTGGGGAGGAGCGGCAGTTTGTTCCGAATCATCCTAAAGAACAACAGGGAGTGGGTGGGGCTAGTTACCAGAGTCCCAAAGGCAGTAGCCCTCCTGTCGGCACTGGGAAGCCTGAGTTGGTTCATTTTGCAAATGGGCTGTGAACTGCAGATGTCCCTGAGAGAGAAAACAGAAAATTACCAGCAGATCCCGAGGAGAGCCTGGCTCCTTTTGGAAGAGGGGAAGATTTATGAAGCCGGGGGTTAGGGGAGGAATGAGAAATCGAGCCCCAGACTATGAAACATACCATCTGCCAAGAGGAGGATGAGGCTTGAAGAACTGGAGAGGTTTACACTCCCAGCTAGAAGGGACTAGTCCTCCCGCTGCAAACAGCCATAAAACTGGGGAAAAATGCTTCAGGCAACCGCGTGCAGGCAGTGGATAACACAACACGCAGCCCAAGACTGCTTCCCTGAGAGAGAAAAACGTGAAGGTCCACCCACGGTCATCCAGATAGCTGTCGGCCGGGGACAGTTCTCTCACTAGAGCGCTGAAGTCCAAGCAGGGTGGAAGTTAAGGTAGAGAGACGGATAACAGAGAGCAGCAGAGCTGAGATAGCTGGAATCTGCAGCGTAGGGCATTGGCAAGGGGGGAACTGTGCAGAGAAGGTTCCCCTGTAATCCAGATGGGGGTCCACCATGATGACACCATGCCTGAGACCTGGGCTGCAAATGAACAGGAAGGGACCACAGCTCACAGCTGCGAAGGAGTTGATAGTGAACAGATGGTAGCAATTCTGGAAGAAGACCGGTGTCCAAAGACTTTGGACGTCGAGGCCCCCGGGAGTCAAGAGGTCTCAGTGACATTTTAGAAACACCCCTGGGGCACTGGCTAAGGCACCAAGGCAGGATTTGAACACTGAACCGCATCAAGGTAGAAGGGCTTCAGAAATACCTTGGACTTTCCACAGATCCTGCAACAACGTACCAAACTAAGCTTACGCAAGTTCAAGACGATCAGCTGGCAACTGAACCACCTGCTAAAACAGGAAATAGCACTCTTCAGAGGAAGATAACAGAACTCTTTACAACATATAATTCAAAATATCCAGGTTGAGTAAAAAAAAAAAAAAATCACACACAAAAAAATCACAAATGTAATTTATAGCCAAGAAAAATCACAGTCACTAGTAACCAACTTGAGGGGTGCCAGGGTGGCTCACTCGGTTGAGCATCCAACTTCGGCTCAGGTCATGATCTCGTGAGTTCGAGCCCCGCGTCGGGCTCTGTGCTGACTTCCCAGAGCCTGGAGCCTGTTTCATATTCTGTGTCTCCCTCTCTCTCTGCCCCTGCCCCGTTCATGCTCTGTCTCTCTCTGTCTCAAAAATAAATAAACGTTAAAAAAAAAAAGAAGGAGATGGCCCCATAAATGTATAGTAGCAGCTCTAACTTTGAAAGGACTTTAGGCTAAATCCACTGGGGCCTACGTGAAGGGAAAGAATCCCACTGAAATTGCCCCAAGAGCCTACAGAGTTCAAATTAGAAGAGTCTCCTTGTCGGAACCTCTGGTCGTTTATAACACCAGCTATCCGAACCATGACTTGAGCTCTCAGGATGGTACCAAAGTTCCCAGTGCAGACTTTCCACAGACACTTCTCTTACTGATTAGTGGGAAAGGGTTGGCTTCCATCTGCTGACGAGGGTACCACGTTCTCCTTGGTTTGGAGTCTTCTGTCCGGAGCGGAGGTGGAGGTCGGGAAGTTGGAGGACCATGGGGGGTGGGGGGGACACGTATCAGTGCCGCTTTCTAATGTTAAGGGAAAATGTTACATGTATCAGAAATATATCATGGGGGAGGGGCAGGTTGGGGAAGTCACGTGTTGGGAAAGAGACCTCTTTCCTACACTTGCTCTGGAGATACAAAATTGAAGGACACAACGTGCCAGCTCCTAAGGAGCCTATAACCATTCAGGCAGACAAGACATCCGTGAGTGAAGATACACTTTGTAAGACAACGCAAAGGAGCCGTGCAGGTGTTCGGATGAAAACCACGAAAGACTTCACGAAGGAGACAGTGTAAAAGATAGAACCCAAGTGGAGAATGAGTGCAGGAGAGGACATTCTGAGTTGAGAGGCAGAGAGATGGGTAGGCTTCATGGGTGGTCTTCTGGAGATTTGTGGACCATCTAAGTTTGCTTACAAACTTGCGTGCATTTATACATTTTTCTGGGAAAAAGGGGGGGCCAAGTTTGCATAGGGCTTTCCGAAGGGGTTTGTAACAGCCTAAACACTCTGTACCCGTACTGTAGGGGGTTGAGAATCATCAACAACTCTTCTCATTGGCCTCACAGTGAGACACCGTCTGCCTTGAGTTCTTTTTTCTTGTTTTTGATTACCTGCAAGGAATTCAGATGCAGACAATTTCAACACTACGGGGCGGGTGCCGAGGTCAGCAGTGGGGGGAGACAGGGGACAGAAAGGTCTTTGATGTTTCCGGCACACTCATGCCAGCTGCCCTCACAGATTCTGGAATCGTGGCACCGAGAGTCTCCCAGCAGGGAACCATGTCTCCTGATTTGGGAAACATCAGCTATGGTAGTTTCCTGGTGCGTGTACATGAATAATATCTGTGTAGAAAATAAAATGTTCTACCTTGCCTTCTTCCTTCCACTCGGGGCACCTTCTGGAGGACTGTGGTCCCTCGCTCCTGGAGCTTCTGAAAAGCTTATATATTTACTGCTGTTGCCCTTCCTTCCTCCCGCCCACGGCAGCCCCCATCTACCACTCCAATTCCAAACCTCCTCTGTTCCGGGGAGCGTTGTGTGTTCATCTACCTTCCAGCTTTCAAGAATGTCTTCATCTAAAACCTGAAAGCCTTTCTCTTTAAATTAAGCAAACAGAAACAGACTTGCAAATATCTTCACCAAACCTGACAAGTTATTTTGAGCTGGGAACGGATTGATTGGGACTGACTTTTGTCATGAAAACGAGGCTGGAGTATTTGATATTGTTCAAATTTTCGGGTTACACTCAGGAGTGAATCATGACGCCCAAATCTCAGTGACTCATCACTTCAGGGAGAAAGACTACATTTTGATTCCATGGAAGTTTTGCTTCACTAGAAGTCTTATAGAAGAGGGGGCGCCTGGGTGGCTCCGTCGGTTAAGCGTCCGACTTGGGCTCAGGTCATGATCTTGTGGTTCATGAGTTCGAGCCCCGCGTCGGGCTCTGTGCTGACAGCTCAGAGCCTGGAACCTGCTTCGGATTCTGTGTCTCCCTCTCTATCTGCCCCTCCTCCACTCACACTCTGTCTCTCAAAAATAAATAAAACATAAAAAAAATTTTTTTAATAAAAAAAAAAAAGAAATTTCATAGAAGAGTGCTCTTTGTTCTGATTCGGGCACCAACATAGGCAACTGAAGATTTTGCACAGGTATCGAATTTTCTTAAATATAATCACACAAAGCCAAGTGTGTTTTGATTTTTCAGGGCTGGATTTTTTTTGCCCCCCTTTCTCCTTTGCCTCTTTCTGAAAGAAAGTGTCTTCAAACAGGAAGCCTTGAGCTCCTCGTAAATTCTCCCTACCACTGCAGAAACATATTTCACTAGGAAACAGAGGGGATAGTAATAAGAGCCTCTTGGTGGAGGGACAAAGCTGAGACATCTTGAATGGTTTAGGAGTTTAATCTTCCGCCCTGATACAATCCCAAGAATATTGTGCTCCTGGGGTTTTCTTTATTGCCAGCTCTTGTTTAATGCCAGGATGAAAGGCATAATTTGATGACAAGGGAGGGCAGCGGCAGCCTGTTCCTGCTACTATTCCATTTCTTTCTGTCTTTCTTTTGTTTTCAAATTAGAGAATGAGAGCTCGAAACAGTATCTGGTGCAAAACGCAAGGTCTTGACTGCCTCGGGCTGTACAGCAGGCCCTGCAATATTTAAGGTGGTTTGGAGGAAAGGAGCCCTCTGTGTCTTCCGTAGTTAGCAGAATGATAAAGGGATTCTGCCTGGGATATGTGATTGTTTCTCCCTCGGGAAGGGAACATAAATCATTCTTAATTGCTGAGTTCCGGGTCTGTTGTAATTAGTTGGTTACAAGGGGAACAATGACGCCAAAGAAATACAGTGTGGACAGCCTGCCTAACGTCGGATGTGTCTTGATTTGATCTTGAGCCCCGATGAGAAAGCGGTAAAACGTCACCTTTCTTCCCCTGTCCGATGTTCTCCTTGCCATCATGAAATCTCACTGTCTCCGCTCTCACCAGAAGCCTGCTCCTGTCTCTCAAACTTCCAACCCGTGTCCCAGGCCATAGGGAGGTAGCCTGAGTCTCTTCCCTTTTGGGTGGAACCTGAAATCTGAGAAGGGCAGAAAATGCCCCAAATTTTCTGCAAGATGAGCAAGCCATCATGCTCTCAAAAGAAAAAAAAAAAAAAATGGGGGAAGAAATCATGTAGTCATTTTAGGTTTGTGGATGGGCCAGTGAAGGAATGTGTTTGGGTGATCTGGAAAAAAAAGTTGGAGCCCCTTGGTGGCCAGTGGCCCAGCTAGTTGACCAAGTCTGAAGATAAAGCTGCCCCTTCAGGTGCTGATGGTAACACCGTACAGATCTCAGGGTTTCCTATGCTTGGAAAAGACCTTGGGATACTGTAGAGACCACTCTTATGCTTTCTAGACATGTATGTATTCTCAGGCATCTAAGAACCACTCGGCTTCATGAAGACCTCTTGACAGAGAGGTTCTCCAGAAATTCTGTCGCCCTAACCAGAGTATAAGTGCTTCACGAGAAGAAACCGTATATCGGACATTGATTTTTATACCAATAGTGCTTAGTAAAGTTCTGTGCGTTGTCGACTTTAATGTGCATGCAATGGCTAACTGAACATAGTCCTTAGAACTTCCTTCCAGTACCCACCGTCCCTTTGGCCCCAAGCTTGAGGCCCCAAGACTCTTCTGTTCCTTCTTGTAGTGGAACAGACTAAAAGCTTTTTCCCAGGTCTCAAAAATAAACTGAAATTCATGGGTTTTTTGTTGTTGTTGTTGTTGTTCCAAGGCCAGTATTTTAGTGCATCTTGCCCTATTAACTATTTTATTTTATCTTATTTTATTTTATTCTATTTTATTCTTAGAGAAAGCAAGCAAGGGAAGGGCAGAGAGAGAGAGAGAGAGAGAGAGAGAGAGAGAGTCTTTTTTTTTTTTTAATTTTTTTTTCAACGTTTTTTATTTATTTTTGGGACAGAGAGAGACAGAGCATGAACGGGGGAGGGGCAGAGAGAGGGAGACACAGAATCGGAAACAGGCTCCAGGCTCCGAGCCATCAGCCCAGAGCCTGACGCGGGGCTCGAACTCACGGACCGTGAGATCGTGACCTGGCTGAAGTCGGACGCTTAACCGACTGCGCCACCCAGGCGCCCCGAGAGAGAGAGAGTCTTAAGCAGACTCCACACCTACCAGAGAGTCCGACGTGGGGCTTGATCTCGCGACCGTGCTGTAAGATCATGACCTGAGCTGAAATCAAGAGTCAGACGCTTAACCGACTGAGCCACCCAGGCACCCTCCCCCCATCAAAATTTTCAAACCTCGCACTCAATTCGTAGCTCACTCAATAAGCATGACACGTAGGACTTCAAATACGGAGTCCCCTAGGCTATCCCTACAGGATGCAGAGTAGGACAAGAAGCATTATATAAGCCCTTGTGAGGAGACATTCCTTCCTTTGGTATAAACGATGTGTTGGTAACGTGACCATCATGTGAGGTAACCAGGTGAGGAGTGTGGAACCAACCAACAAGGCTCCCTGAGGATTGAGGGAACAGTGAGTTGTCTCAAGCCTGGATTTGATTGATCTTCCCTCGAGGACCTCCCCTCACCGACTTCCACAGTCTGGTCCCCTGGATGCGTTCAACAAACAGGGCACGGCAGGGATATTCATACCGCAGGATGGAGACCACCGAAGCCTTAGTAGTTCTGCTCTGAGATTCTCCACAAGGTGAAGGGAGGCAAATCATCAGACACTTGCAGGTTACGCTTGGACGAAGAAGTTCCATGTGCTGCCCCCAAGCCTACTACATTATGAGTTAAGCAGTGTGTACCTCATATCATATCGATGGAAAAGTCCTTCAGATCCCAAGGTCTAGGGCATAGAAATTACGAGACTTTTCTCCTAGAGCAACAAAGGAGGACAGTGTTTGGACACGTGATCAGTGATCCCCAAAGGCCTACTGTAGCTGGTGCTAGAATGAGGAGATCTGTGTTGTCTATTGATCTCAGGGAGTTCCAGCAAACTCTGGTGAAGAAAGGAGCAGGGGCTTGTCCCCACACAAGGTCAACACCTACTGCCTCCTCGAGAGATAGGTGCACCACAGGTAGACCCTTCTGTAAACAGGCCAAAAGGGAGAAAAGTCAGGGTGGCCTGGAAGAGAATCCAAAGTCAAGTAACACCAGAAAACAAGCAAATGGAATTTCCTGTGTGACCTTGAGAAAGCCCTTTCATATCCTGGCCTCAACTCTGTATCTACAAAAAGATTATTTCCAAGATCTCACTACATCTATAATCTCATAAATCTACAGCTATGGGATTTTGATTCATAAACCTATGATGATATATGGTAGAAACATATGTCCTGTGGAAGGTGGAAAAGGCCTTAAGCTATAAATCACGGAAATGAATAAATATAGATAACCATAGACATCGACTGCATTCTTCCACTGGGGTTGCCATAACAAAGCCCCGCAAACTAAGTGGCTTAAACAACAGAGATGTATTATCTCACAGTTTTGGAGGCCAGAAGTCCAAGGTCAAGGTGTCAGCGGGGTTGGTTTCTTGTGAGGGATGTGAGGGAGAATCTGTTCCATGCCTCTACCCTAGCTTCTTGTTGGGGATGTTTAGCTTTCCTTGACTTGTAGAAACATCACTCCAATCTCTGCATTCATCTTCCTGTGGCATTCTCCCTGCATGTGTGTCTGTGTTCAGATGTGTCCAAATATCCTCTCTTTATAAAGACAACAGCCATATTGGATTGGGAACCCGTCCTATACCAGCTCGATCACATCTTAAGTAATTCCATCTGCAATGACCCTATTTCTAAATAAGGCCATATTTTGAGGTTCTAGGGGGTTAAGACTTTAACGTATGAATTTGGGAGGACACAATTCAACCCATAACATCCATTCAGCATGAAAGTTAAGCACGTGGGCTTTGAAGTCAAACGGCCAAGAGGTCCAAACTGCCTCAGGTACCTGAGCATGTGACACAGGACGAATCACTGAATCGCTCTGAGCCTTCATGTTCTCTTCTATAAAATAAGATGAAATGAGGAAAAATATGCCAACAAATTAAAATGAGCACATCATGGGCATAGTAACTTGCAGATGTTCAGTAATGGGTAGCTGTTGGTATTTTATTCAACCCGAACTATCTGGACAAGTGGTCCAGAGAGTTGAGGACCAAGTGGCTTTTAGAGCCTTACTAAGCCATCAAAGGTCCACATGCTCTGGTTCCCCTCCTGCCTCTGACCCCATTCCTCCCATCCATCCTATCACTCTCCAATCCAACCACATCAGGCACCTTGCTGCTACTCAAACATGCCCACTCACTCCCACCCCAAGACTTTTGCATATGCCATTCCTTCTGCCTAGAATTTTCTTCTCTTGGATAGTCACATGACTGGTTCTTCCATTGCCTTCAAATCAGCTCAAATACCACCTTATCAGGGACCACCTGACCACTCCTTAGAAACAACATGCCCCCCAACTTCTGTGCTCCCCAAACCCCTTCCCCTGCTTTCCTCTTCTCCTTAGTACTTACGATCTACTATACTGTTATGAGTTGACTTACGTTCCCTTCCAAATTCATATGTTGAAGTCCTAACCCCAACTATGTCAGAATGTGACCTTATTTGGAATAGAGTCATTGTAAGTATAAATAGTTAAGATGAAGTCATATCGGGGCAGGGTGGGTCCCTAATCCAATGTGACTAGTGTCCTTATAAAAAGGGGAAACTTGGACACAGACATGTGTACAAGGAAAATGCACATGGGAATGAAGGCAGAGATCAGGGTGATGCTCTTACAGGCCAAGGAACTCCAAAGATTGGCAGTAAGCCACCCAAGGCTAGGAGAGAAGTGTGGAACAGATCCTTCTCTCAGAGCCCTCAGAAAGAACTAACCGCACCCACACCTTGTTCTCAGCCTTCTGGCCTCCATGATTGCTAGACATCATATGCCTGTTGTTCAAGCCACCCAGTGTGTGGCACTTTGTTAAGGCAGCTGAAGCAAGCTAAAGAATGCTTGTTTGTTGTCTTTTTCCCTCGACTACCGTGGGAGGCCTCCGAGGTCAGATCTCCGAGGAAGGAACAATACAAGACAGACGAGTTTCTAGAGTTGGTATTACATACCTGTAAGATTCCCCCTGCCTGGGCTTAAGAAATAGCTAATAATAGGGAATGAACACTGGTGCAGCCACTCCGGAAAGCAGTATGGAGTTTCCTCAAAAAATTAAAAATAGAACTACCCTACAACCCAGTGATTACACGACTGGGTATTTATCCAAAGGGTACAAAAATGCTGATGCAAAGGGGGCACATATACCTCAATGTTCATAGCAGCCAAAGTATGGAAAGAGCCCAATGTCCATCGATGGACAAATGGATAAAGAAGATGTATATACATATATATATATATATATATATATATATATATATATGTAATGGAATATTACTCGGCAATCAAAAAGAATGACATCTTGCCATCTGCAACAATGTGGATGGAACTGGAGGGTATTATGCTAAGCGAAATAGACAGATATCATATGATTTCACTCATATGTGGAATTTGAGAAACAAAAGAGATGAACATAGAGGAAGGGAAGCAAAAATAAGACAGACGGACGCAAACCAGAAGAGACTTTTAAATACAGAAAACAAACTGAGGGTTGATGGAGGGACATGAGTGGGGAATGGGCTAGGTGGGTGATGGGCATTAAGGAGGACACTTGTTGGGATGAGCACTGGGTGTTATAGGTAAGTGATGAATTACTAAATTCTACTCCCGAAACCACTATTACACGATATGTTAACTAACTTGGATTTAAATAAAATTTAAAAATTTTAAAAAAGAGAAATATAACAAAAGAGAGCAAACAGAATTCCAGTAGAGGGTAGAGTCAAAATTAACAACTGGAAGACAAATACGCTTTAGGCTACTATAAGGGATCAGAGAAATATGCTACATGGGCACGGATAGGAACATTTGGACCTTTCTAAGTCCTAAATCTTGGACAGGCTAAACATCCAGGAAGGAACAAAGGAGTTGACTGCAGTTCCAATTCACAAAACCAAGTTGGGAGAAGAGAAGACCCACACGGAGAGAGAAGACTGAGTAGAAGTTGGGGTACCTGGGTGGCTCAGCCGATTAAGCGTCTGACTCTTGATTCCGGCTCAGGTCGTGATCTCATGGTTCATGGGATCAAGTCTCACGTCGGGCTCTGCGCTGACAGTGAAGATCCTGCTTGGGATTGATTCTCTCTCTTTCCTCTCCCTCTGCCCTTCCCCTCTCCTCAAAATAAATCAATAGACGTTCCAAAAATAAATAAAGAAATAAAAGACTGAGCAGAAGTTTCCAGGTGGGACTGGGAATTTTGCCGTACCTTTGGTAGTGCCCGGCAGGCGCATATCCTCTCGGGGCAAGAGCGGCTTCTCACCCTTAGTGCCACCGGCATTTCAGGCAGGACAAATTGTTTAGCATCCCTGCCCTCCACCCTCTAACTCTAAGTGCCTTCGGTCCTTGTGACAAACAAAAATGTCCCCTCCCACCAAAGCGTATTTCCAAATGCTGCCTCCTGTTGAGACCCACTGGGCTAAGGTGAGAGGTGTTCGGGGTAGCACACACGTGCCGTCAAGTTGGGAAGGTGGAACAGCAAAAGACTGCTCAGAGGGTTACATCTGGGCAGGAGTGACGGCAGAAGTCCTGCAGCTCCAGAGGGCCCCGAGGTTAGGGCGTACCAGATGCTGAGTCCAAGAACTCACAGCTGCCGGGATGACACCAACCTGACCGAAAGGAAGTGCTGGACCCCGGCCCGAAACCAAGGTCACTGCTTGAGAGGCCAGCGTTGTTCTCACCTCGTCCCATGAGCTGGAGGGCAAAGGTGGACAAAGCCTTCCTCGGCAAGGAAAAGAGGGTCAACGACTTCTTGGTCCCTTTGCAAGCTCTCACAGCTCTTTTCTCCTTAAAAGGCTCTTCAGGAGCCACACAAAAATGAAAAGGCACTTCATGAAGTTGAGGCAGGGAATCCACTTACCAGGTAACACGTGACTGTTCCTTGCAGTTGATTTCCATTTAATACTTTTTGTAAGCGCGGAGCTGTTGTGTAAAGATTCCTATGGGCTGTTCCCGACCCCTGTCTTCCCGTTCAAAGCCATCGAGTGAGCAAGGAAAGCAGAACATTAAATTCTTCCACTGCTCCTTTGGGCAATGACTGTGACTTTCTATCAGGGCTTTATGAAGGGGACCAGGATCCTTTGACAATCCCTGGTTCTCCCTTGAAAGAATCTTAAAAAGCAAACATGCATTTACCAGAACTTGGGTGAAAATTCCAGATGAAAAGCCTAATCGTGTTTCTGAGAAAAGCAGAATTAGACATTAATAGGCAGATAGCTCCCACTCCGACAGAGCAATTCCATTAAAGGCAGACCTTCTACACACAGCTACTGTTTGTAAAACAGGGCGGAATGTAATAGTCCTTAGAGCCAAGAATGCTCGGTGGTCCAGCCTCCTTTTCGGTTTGCAAACTGATTAAAAGGAAATTTGGAGAAGAGGCCAAAGGTTGTGGAGTTTTTTGTTTCGTTTTATTTTTTATTTATTTATTTTTTAATGTTTCTATTTATTTTTGAGACAGAGAGAGACAGAGCATGAGCAGGGGAGGGGCAGAGAAAGAGAGGGAGACACAGAATCCAAAGCGGGCTCCAGGCTCTGAGCTGTCAGCATAGAGCCCGACGCGAGGCTCGAACCCACAAGCCGTGAGATCATGACCTGAGCCGAAGTCGGACGCTGAACCGACTGAGCCACCCAGGCGCCCCTATTTTTTTAGTTTGTAGGAGGTGCAGCGCCCTGTTCACGTTCAGTTTTCCTTTTCACTGATGGTAAAAATTCAATATTGTTTCACAAAAAAAAGAAAAAAAAAAGAATTATAAAAACTTTAGTTTCTAAGCAAAATAATAATAATAATTAATAATAATAATAAACGTCCAGAGTCTTGATTTTCCGATTTTTATTTTCCAAGCCCTGTCCTCACTACATGTATGTAAGCTTTCTTTGGTAGGTTGGGGGGTCGATGGCCCGTGGTGTGGTACAGCTGGGGAGTGTGTCCAAGCTGACCCAGAGTTTCTAAGTGCTGTTTCCCATGCTTTGCAAAGGAGGCATCCGGCTGGCATCTAGTCTCGGCTGGGGGACTCTTCGTGCTGGGCCTTCCCCTCTGTACCTGAGGGAATTAGTGGAGAATCACTTTCAACCGCCGCCCAATGTGATTCTACAAAGGTCAAACGTTCTCTCCCATTTATGCTGCTGGTGGGTTATGTTTCTCTTTCCCACACCAAACAAGAAAAAAGCGCAAGGAAGGATAAAAGGCGCCCTGCCTGCCTTTCTATGAATAGGAGAAACAGGATCTGGTTTATTTTGGGATCAGAGCCACAGAGAGAGTGGGCGTCTCCGTGCAGCCGGGCCTGGAGGCGGCTTTGTCTCCCCGAGGCCAGAAAGCCCCAGCCCTGACCGCTGGGAGTCAGGTGTCTCCGCGGCGGGCGGGCGGTCCTCCCTGCAGAGCGTCCGTCCCGGTTCCCGGAAGCGAGGAGCCCGCTCGCAGCTGGTCCTAAGGTCCACGGGCCATCGAGCAAGCCATTAGCTCCGCAGGAGCCGGCCACCTCCCCGATTATGTAAATGTTTCATTGTTAAGGTAATTTACTCTCGGAGGACCGGCAACTAAACCGGGCATTTGCTAATCGCCCAGTGTTAGGGTTGATGCAAATCTCGAATCAATTTCCTCATTTTGCTGCGGAGAAGAAGGAGGCCCAGAAAGAGCGTGTGAATGTGAATATTTGTTCCAGATCCTACCCCTGGCGACTAGCAGAGGCTGGCGGAAGGGAGGTGGCCTGATTCTAACCTCTCCAATGGCTCTGCCGTTAGGTGGTCACGCCCGCGGAACGGATGCACCCAGGCTTAGGTGCGTGCACACCCACAGGGTGTCACGGCCAAGCTAAGCTCTGCTTGCGACTGGACAGGTCTCTTTCTGAGTCTTGATTTCCACGAGTCTAGAATCATCGAAAAGATCACACGAAATAATTTGTGTAAAAAATAGCTGACGCAGGTGGTCAATATTTGTTCCTTTCCTCCTAACTTCCCTTCTTTTATGTTTTTTTTTTTTTCTGTCTTGAAAAGAAAGGGGTGATATCATGCTAGTTGTGTATTTTTTTCCACTGTGGGAAAGTAGCGAAAATGGCCTGGACGTGTATCCTATATCCTATATGTACCCCCAAACTAGTTCTCACATTTAGAGTAGATTTTCTATGCCAAAATATAACATGGCTGTTACATGAATAGGATACTCGCATGAAAATGACTTTACCATTATCATGAAGCATTGATCAAGACCCCATGTGGGGCCTTGTGTGATCTCTTCCAGAGGATTGCCATCAACATCATCAATGTAGCCGTTACCATAAAGAACCTTTCCTTAAAACCCTCACGGCAGGTGGACATAGACAGATTACCACGCGGATAGAGATTGACCCTCTTCCTCCAAATACCCCTGAGCAGATATGGTCCCTGGCCTCTGCGGTGGCCCCACACTGATACTGAGAAATCACAGCATAGGCCTCTCAGGACATTGGCCTAAGTGCAGCGATCGGTCATTTTAAAGTGCGTTGTGTGAATACGAGTTCCCTTCCCGACCCCGCTGTTTTATTGACCAGAACTGTAATGACACCTATTATACGGTGGCACACCCACAATTTTTTTTTTCCATAAAATGGTTCATTAGCCAAAAGGAAGGATGCTCAGGACTCAGTGACGTTCTAGAGCCTTGCTGTGTGAAGGTAGATCCGAATGTTTTAGGAAGAGGGTCAAGCAGCTCGTATAGAGGCAGCCGCCGCGAGCCAGCACTATTCTAAGGGCAGAATCCTACTCGTCCTTGAAAATTCTGGTAAATCTCTATCGTGCAAAATGAACAGCTCCTCTTTACAGAACGTCTGCCTCTTCAGCCCCAGGCAGAGGACCGCGTATAATATTTCATTTTGCTTTATTTTCTTCCTTCGTGCTCCATGACCCTTTGAACAAATCTCCACTGTGGACACGATCATATTGTATTGTTGCCATCGGTTGTGTGTCTTACTCATTAGAGGAAAGGAAGCTTGTCTAACTCATGTAGCGAAGGCCTCAAAGTGAACCTATAATGGCAGCAAAAAGGCAGGGGCACCAGGGACAGTAAAGCGTGGAAAAATATGCTCAATGTCAAGTATTAAATTCAAGTATAGGAAAAATGTAAATTTTTTGATTTTATTGGAACATAAGTTCTGAAGGGGGCAATAATGTGGCGGTAAGGATGAAGAAGAAAACAAGAATCAGATCAGAACAGGAAGGACTCTACCCGTGCTGCTAACAAATTTGGATGCGATCTTGAAAATAATTGAGATCAAACGGCACATTTTAAGCAGGGGGGGGGGGGGACATGGCCATGTTCATATTTTTATTTTGATTTACCTATTTACTTATTTTAAGTAGGCCTCACGCCCAAGGACAAACCCAGCACAGGGCTTGAACTCACCGCCTTGAGATCAAGCCCTGAGCTGAGATCAAGAATCAGACGCTTAACCAACAGAGCCACCCAGGCACCGCCCCCATGTTCATATTTTTAGAAGAATGGGTCTGACATGAAGGGGAGGAATTAATTATGAGTTCGGTGCAAAGTTAAGACAAGGAGAGCACATGGAGATCATTAAGGCAAGAAATGATGAGTTTCTATAGTAGTCAGCGGGACTGAGAATATTGAGGGGGGAAAAGCATTCTACATACGTTAAAGAGGTGAAATGGGCAGGGCTTTGACTTTTTTGATGGTGTGTTTGTCCGATGGGGCTGGCATAACCGAATACCACAGACAGAGGGGCTTAAACAACAACAATGTATTGTCTCACAGTTCTGGAGGCCGGAAGTCTGAGATCAGGGTGCCGGCACAGTGGCATTCTGGTGAGAGCCCTCTTACCGGCTTATAGACAACTACCTTCTCCCTGTGTGTTCACACAGCCTCTCTCTCTCTCTCTCTTCCTATGAGGCCAAAAATGCTATCAGATTAGGACCCTACCCTTCAACTCATTTAACCTTAATTACCTCCTCAAAGCCCTATCTCCAAATACAGTCACATTGGGGCTTGAGGCTCCAACATATGAATTGGGGGAGGTGGGGCGGGGGTGTGTTGGATCCGTAGAATATGGCAAGGAGGAGCTGGCCTGGGCACAGAGGTGGACAGGGTGTTGTTCACTGATACAGAGAACATAGGAAGAGGGGCAATGATTGATATCGATGGAAATAGCAATAAGTTCAGTCTGGAACACACTGAGCGTCAGCCATCTGTGGAACATCCAAGTGCTGATGAATGTGTTTGGCCCTCGGCAGGCAGATCTGGTCTGGAGACAAACCTGAGCGCTGTCAGGGAGCACAGAAGGCGAATCCATGCGAACAAATCAGAAAACCCAAGGGAAATGATTAAAAGAAGCAAAGCAGTGAGTCTAGCACAGAAACCAGGAGGGCACCAGGCTTTAAGGGCTTGTGGGGGTCAGCACCCTGTGAGATTGAGGTGGGCAACACTACAGGATGAGCACCAAGCACGCGTGATGACTTCAAAGTCAAGTTAGGAGGATTTCCAAAGAAACTATGCATTCAGCGTGTCAAACGCCCCAGAGAAGGCAAATGAAATAACACGTTCATGAGTTTAGAAACTACTCAGTCACTGGGGGACTCGGTAAGCCTTGTTCCACTGAGAAATGTGGGCAGGATCTGGGTCACAGCGGGCGAAAGTGGCATTGAGGGTTGCAGATGCGGAATGGTATAGAGATTTTTGTATGCTGATTAACACGCGTCCGTAGATCGGCCCATTCGGAGAATGGCTCTCTAACCAGCTATTAACCTATCTATTCATTCTTGCATACGCACTATATTTCTCTACCTTTTCGACAGAAACCTCATGAAAAACTCTACCAAATGCTTCGTTAACTCCCAGATGCACCGCGTGCTCCAAGAAGGAAAGTTAAGCGGGCATTGTATGTTTTTAGTTAAGCACTTCACTTCCGGGTGAGAACCAATTATTCATGAAGCGATACTACCTTTCAGAATCATGGAGGGTCCAAGTTAAGACTACTCGCCTAACATTTCAAGAACGCACCTTCTTTACCCTTTGGAAAATCAGAACCGATTTTGTCCATCTCTAATATCCTTTTTCCTATTCTCTTCTGATTCCAAGACTTATCCAAAAACACCAGAAGGGCACATGCATTCTTGCAAGACGACAATTTGGCAAGTCTGTTTGCAAGCTATCTCAGTGCTCTGGGAAATAACGCTTTTTGGCAAAAAGATTTACACTCGTATAATGTCATGGGGTGCTCCCTCGCCTATTGTGGGCTTCTGGTTTCTTAAAAACACGTCCTTCCTCTTGGAAACTTCTCACAAATGCACATTCATAACTGCATTTGTGTGAGAGCGTTGCGTGTTACCTCCTTTTCCGTACAATCACGCTTACCTTCAATTTGCAATGCTACCTTCTAAAAACGATAGACTCACACCAGATTTTCTCTTTCTCATGGACTCCAAAATTGTATAAACGTGTTTGCTCAAACTTTCCATCACATCTACATTACCAAAAAAAAAAAAAAAAAAAAAAAGATTTTTGTTGGATTTAGATCCAGAATAACAATTCTCCTGGTTGTTTTCCCCCCTGGCTATTTTAAGATACTGTCATTGATTTTCAGCCATTTAAAAACCTGGAATATAACTAGATATGATCTCTGCTAACCATGAGATGCCCTCTAGAGCTACGCTGAGCTGGGCTAGATCGTAGTTTGAACATACCCAGGTGTGGGTATCTTTGTATTTATTTTGCTTAGGGTTTGCTAAGCTTCTTGAACTTGTGGGCTAATATTTTTCATCAAATTTGGGAAAATGTTGACCCTTATTTCTTCAAATGATTTTTCTGATGACATTTTTGTTTGTTTGTTTGTTTCTCCTTCCAGGATTCCAAGTTACACGTAGACTACATTATATTATTCCACAGGTCACTAACACACGTTCTTTTTTTTTCACTCTTTTTTTTCTTTTTCTACTTCAATTTGGGTAATTTACATCGACCTTTCTCCAAGTCCACCGATTTGTTCTGCTGTAGCACACAGTCTGTTCTTAAACCCACCCAATAATTTTTTTTTTAATTTCAGATTTTGTGTTTTTCAATTCTACAATTTCCATTTGGTTCTTTTTTTTAAGTTTCAACTTCTCTCCTAAAATGCCCCCCCATCTCTTTCCCTGTTATATCTATCTCTTCCTCGAAATTCTTTTTTTTTTTAAATTTTTTTTTTAACGTTTATTTATTTTTGAGACAGAGAGAGACAGAGCATGAACGGGGGAGGGTCAGAGAGAGGGAGACACAGAATCTGAAACAGGCTCCAGGCTCTGAGCTGTCAGCACAGAGCCCGACGTGGGGCTCGAACTCACGGACCGCGAGATCATGACCCGAGCCCAAGTCGGCCGCTCAACCGACTGAGCCACCCAGGCGCCCCATCGAAATTCTTTAACATATGATTTAATGTTTAAAGTTGTTTAAAGTCATTGTCTGCTAATTCTAACTGGATTTGATTCCAGTGACTACTCTTCTCTTCATGAAAGGTCACATTTTCCAGCTTCTTCAAGAAGTGTGAATCAACATTTTTATTGTACTCCTGTTGTATGTAAACAAACAAAAAAAGAGTATATTATATTTTTGTTTTATTTCCCAAAGAGTGAAAATCCTTTTCCTCTTCTGGTAAGGATAGAGGAGACGTGAACTGATCATTCAGATTTCTTCTAGAACCTAACTGAGCTGGAGGGGGACCAAATGTTTAAGAGATCAATTAGCCCAACCTCCAGTGCCACACCTAATGCCCAGGGGATGATCTTTTGGGATCTTATCGGTATTTGAACTGGGAGTAGGTTGGGCTTTGATGTTAGAAAATTTTGGTTGATCTTCCAATTCCAGCTCCCTAGGGCCCTAGAAAATAAACCAAATTTTGCAAACGTGCTGCTATCCGTTCATCATTATTGCTTTCTCTGCAAAATTCAGGGTGAAACCATGTTAGCATGTGCGGGGGGCGGGGGGAGATTTTTGGACCAAGTGATTTGATTTTGTATTCGGGGGTCTTTCCAAGTCCCACTCGTCCAGGGAGCTCTCACTATCATTCAAGGCTTTGGTGTTTTCTTCCCATCCACGGCTGACTGTTTTCGCCCCCACTGGACCAGGCATCCACCCCCAAGAATGGATGTCCCACAACTCTCTTCTCACTGATGAAGGAGTAGACTTTCTCTGCACATCAGCTCATCAAGATTTTCTTGCTTGTGTCCATTGCCCTCCCCTAGTTTCATAAAAAACTATCATTTTTTTGTCTGTTTTTTTTTTTTTTCTTATAGTTACCTTGGGAGCAAAGGTCTTTCACATTCTTCCTCATTCTAACTGGAAGCAGATGTCACTTAGGTCTTTAATACAATGAGACAAAATCAGGGGCACCTGGGTGGCTCAGTCGGTTCAGCGCCTGACTTCGGCTCAGGTCATGATATTGCGGTTTGTGAGTCCAAGCCCCGCGTCAGGCTCTGTGCTGACAGCTCGGAGCCTGGAGCACCTGCTTGGGATTCTGTGTCTCCCTCTCTCTCTGCCTCTACCCTGCTTGCGCTCTGTCTCAGGTATGCTGTCTCTCTCTGTCTCTCAAAAATAAAAATAAACATTGAAAAAAGAGACAAAGTCATATAGGAAATTGGAGACAGTCCACATGTATCAGAATGTGACTGCTAGCAGATATCCCGATATGAGGAGTCTATTACTCTCCACCCCCGCCGGCCGTCCATAATAATGCATCTTTTCCACTCTCATGATCTATATCCCGAGGTACTACCTATTACCTGACTGCATTTGTCGCTGAAATGCAGAAGTGACGCAAAGAGTCCAGATGCGGGCACTGGGTCTCGGAAATCGTACACCCAGAAACTGGCGGCTGGACACAGCTAGCCCGTCAACGTTGCCGACTTCCCAGGAACGGCTGGTGCGGTATGGACCGGGTCAGAATGCTGTGGACATTGCAGTTCACACAGGATAACACGAGAAGATTTAAACCAGGTCCTGGAGGTGCATTGCCCTATGATTTTGAAAGTGCTTTCTTAATAATTCGGTACGGGAAGGTCTGGAAGGAACAGCAGAATCGGTATAGTTGAACCCGGTTGCACATTGTGGGTGATTTTCTTTAAGTCTATCTGTATACGTGGCATAGGTAATTTTTATTTCATTCGATACGGTAGATTATCTTTTAGATATACATCGTATTGGGTTAAAAAACAACTTCATACTATCTTTAAGAAAGATATCAGAACCAATCAGGTAGACTCGGTGACACGGCGGTTATTATCCTGACGCCTGGTTGAAACGCGTAGCTCTAAATAGGAATTATTCTCAGTTGCAGCAGCCAGTTAATAATGGCGACAGCATCTTTATCTACTTAACCACGCTCCAGGTACTATACTGATTGCTTTTACACAGTATCTGGAATATTCATGGAATGTCGCCAGATTGGTGGGTTTTACTGTCATTTTACATTTGAAAAAAACTGGCTCAGAGCGGCTAAATAATTCATACATTTGATAAATATTTATGAAACATTCACTATTGGCGGGAACTGGGCTGCGTGCGGGGGTTACACGTGACGAATAAGACAAGCTTAGAATCTAATGGGATTTTTAGCATCTTTTTCTTCCCCTTTTGAGTTTTGTACTATATGAGTTAAAGAGAGAGAAATAAAGATCAAACGGAGAAATAAAGATCAAAATGTCAGCAATATTATTATCGATAAGTCACACTGGATCTCCCGCCGCCTGGTCACTGGCCCCACTGGGCAAATGCAGGCCTTCCCTTGTCCCTTCAGGGATGTGCCTCTTACCCTGGGCGCAAAGCCGTCCAGGATGCCCTTCCTGCAAACCAGGAAAACAAAGAGCGAAGCCCCACATGCCCAGCTCCCCCTCCCGAACTCTCCAAGCTGACAAGTCACTGTGTAAGAAGGGAAAGTTAAGAGAGGCGTGGCGATGACTCCAGTTCAAGCACTTCTACACGAAAACATGAGGCCGGAGGGAAGGATATTCCCCCCTGAGCAAAATCTAGTGTGGATGACACACATTAAACAACAAAAAAAAATTATGTGTGCACTGAAGTTATTGTGATTTTCATTTGCGCCATGCAGTAGCAACACGAGGGCCTATTGGCGTGTGTAATAGGAAAAAATTCCAAGATTTCTCAAAGAAGCAAAATAAATGCATATAAAGTACATAGGCAAAAAAGGGGAGAGTACTCCAAGCAGAAGGGAAATGCATGTGCTAAGGCCCTGAGGCAGAAAGTAACATGCAGTGTTTGGGGAACCAAAAACCCAGGGGGCTGGAGCACACAGAAAGAGGGAAATTGTTAGAAGAGACTTGCTATGGTCTGAACGTTTGTGTTGCCCCAGAATTTATATGTTGAAATCCTAACCTGTAAAGGTACTAGTATTAGTAGGTGGGGCCTTTGGGAGGTGCTTAAAAAAGTGGGGGCGGAGCTCTTATGAATGGAATTAGTGCTCTTATATAAGAGGCTCCAGAGAGCTCCCAAGCCTTTCACCCCGTGTGGAGACAGCAAGAAGGTACCAGCTACGAGGCAGAAAGAGGGTCCTCATCTGACCACACGAATGCCTTGATCTTGGACTTCCCGGCTTCCAGAACTGTGAGCAATAAATTTCTGTTGTTTATAAGCGACCTAGTCTGTGGGATTTTGTGTCAGCAGCCCAAATTGACCAGGCTGAGACTGCAGAGATAGACAGAAGCCTTACTAACGTACGGGGCTATGTGGAGTGTGAAGGAGTTTGAATTTTATACGAAGGGCCCTGGAAAATTATTCAACTGTCATAAGCAGGGTATTGGCATCACCCGAGGGCCGAAAATTACGTGGCCTCCACCCACATAGGTAACGGTGAGCTGTTCACAGATTAAATTTTCCAAAGAGCTTCAACTTTTCTTTGCAGCTAGGTGCTAATTCTCTCGTCTTCTGCTGCCTAATTCGTTCTCAGCAGACTCTCAAGTGAGCTGAGAGCTTGAGGGATATTTTTAGTTCCGTGATTAAGTGGCATCCAGAGTGGCTTCTAGTGTGTTCTGGAGCTTTCATGGATTCATTTTCATTTAATAGGCTGGCCTTCAACTCGCTATTTTATTTATTCATGTCTTCCTTTTTAAACTTTAATTTAGCAAAGCATATTAGACGCCACAGTTTATTATGCTTCTCGGTCTGTGATTTAGCCGGTCTGCCTTTGCCGATAACGTCTTCCAATCCATCAACATCATTGTAAATCTGAGCTCTCTGGGTCTGAGACCATGGCTGCCACTGCTTCCCTGACTTCCCATGAGAACATTCCCTTCCAGGCAAATGTGCCCTCCTTTGGGGACTTACATCTGTGCATGTTTGATGCCTCTTTTTTCAAAGTCATAGGATCCCCAAATGTGGGTAGTATCTGAGGGATCTTTCTTAACCTGGATTAACCATCTAGTAGCTGTTGAACATCCATTAGAAATAATGGGTGACTCAGTCGGTTAAGCGTCCGACTTCAGCTCAGGTCGTGATCTCGCGGTCCGTGGGTTCGAGCCCCGCGTCGGGTTCTGTGCTGACAGCTCAGAGCCTGGAGCCTGTTTCGGATCCTGTGTCTCCCTCTCTCTGACCCTCCCCCGTTCATGCTCTGTCTCTCTCTGTCTCAAAAATAAATAAAGGTTAAAAAAAATTAAAAAGAAAAGAAATAATACATCTAGATGCCATGGGAAATTGGTGAGGGGAGATATACGTGGTAAGTTTTACCTTAATTCTGCTTACATTTAGCTGAGGTAGAAAACACACATGCGCTGCGGCACCTGGGTGGCTCAGTCGGTTGAGCATCTGACTTCAGCTCAGGTCGTGATCTCGCGGTTCATGGGTTCAAGCCCCACGTGAGGCTTGTTGCTGCCAGCAAAGAGCCTGCTTTGGATTCTCTGTCCCCCACTCTCTCTCTGCTCCTCTCCAGCTTGTGCTCTCTTTCAAAAAAAGAAGAAAGAAAGAAAGAAAGAAAGAAAGAAAGAAAGAAAGAAAGAAAACACATATGTGTTAAAAGGTGAGTGATGACACAAGACAAAAGATGATGCTTGCTAAATAAATGATAATAATTCCCTAAACTGTAGGAGTACAGAGGAGTGGGCCAACCTAGTAAAGGAAAGTCTGTTGAGATTGCTACACGGAGCATTCCAGATAGAAACACATTCCTGATGGAAGGACATAGTACATAGGAGGGCTTGGAGGGACCGAGGTCTGAGTAAGGACATGGTTATTTGAGGACCCGGCAGGATTTCAATGGTAAAGGGTCTTGGGATCATATTACAAAGGACCTTCTGTGTCAGAATGTGATTAGATCGATTAGCAAATCATAACTTCAATTTACTGTTCTTGGAAGTACAAGAGGCCTAAGAGATGATGGCAAATCTCACTTTTTAAAATGAGAAAATTAACACTCGAGAGGAATGTTTCCTTTTCCCTTTTATCCATCTATATTTCATAGCTCATCTGCTTCCAAAAAGCTTTGGAGTTATTTCCAGTGTGCCCAACTCATAGAGAGAGAATTTCAAAATAAGCTCAGAACTTCACGAAATGTTGACTAGGGCTGTTGCAAGCGCCGAAGCCATTGGACTGGCCTGGAGTTTTTAGGGCACTCTATCCATCTTTCCATCTGTCAGTGAGTCGCCAAAAAAGAGAGCTTCTACTGAAGCACACGCTGGTGATTCTGACTCATCAAGAGGCACGGCGCTGGTGTGCGCACCGGGGATTTGGAATTACTAGAAGCTTTGTGCAGGGGTTGGTCTAGGTGAAACCACCCACCACAACCCTTAATTTGGTGCATTTTGACAAACGTGTTATCATGATTTTGATCAACATGAACAGTGATATCACCCCAGTAAGCTCCCTCCTGCCCCTTCCCAGTCGAATTCTTTCCCCACTACAGGCAGCCACTTTTCTGATGCCAACCACGGTAGAATTATTTTGACTATTTTTGTTTTAAGATTTTGGTTTATTTATTTGTTTTCCAGAGGGAGAGCATGAGTGGGGGGAGGCACAGAAGGAAGGAGAGAGAGAATCTCAAGCAGGCTTCATGCTCAGTGAAGAGCCCAACGCAGGGCTCGATCCCATGACCCCAGGATCATGACCTGAGCCAAAATTGAAAGTTGGACGCTTAATGGACTGAGCCACCCAGGTGCCCCTAAAGATCTTTTTTCAGTCATCTCTACGCCCAACATGGAGCTCAAACTCACAACCCTAAGATCAGGAGTCGCACGCTCCACCGAATGAGCCAGTGGGGCGCCCCCATTTAGACTATTCTTAAGTCCATAGAAACAGATGTCTTGGCATGAAATCATACAGTGTGTGTACTCTTTCGTGTTTGGCTTCTCTCACTCAAAGTAATCTTTTTGAGATTCATCCATGTTGTTGTATGCATCAACAGCTTCCTCTTTCGGTGTAATATCCCGTGGTAGAAATATGCCGCAATTTGTTTATTTCCCCACTAATTGTCGCCGATTTCCAAACTGAGTATTTTTGTGCAAGTCATTTTGTGGACACACACCTATACCCCCCTGCATAAATATTTTGGTGGAGAATTGCTGGGCCATAGGTATGTATGCATAGATGGGTAATGAGTTTTATTAGACGCTATCAAAGAGCTTTCCAAACTGGCTGTACCGACTTGTACTCGCACCAGGATAATTTAAGTATTGCATTCGCTCATCGTCCTCATCAACTTTTATCTTTTCCTCCCCTTTAATTTTAGCTGTTCTGAAAGTGAGGTACATCACTGTGGTTTTCGTTTAGATTTACTCGATGTCAAATGCCAACACCTGTTCATATGCTTAGTACGCCTTCAGGGGACTTCACTTGTTGAGCATTTTTCTTCGAGTGTTTCGCTCAATTTTAGATTGAATTGTTTATCTTTGGACTTTAGGAATTCTTTATATGCTCTCGATATAAGTCCTTTGTCAAATATATGCATTTCAGTATTTTCTACCAGTCTGTGGCTTGCCATTTGACTTTCCTGACATTGTTTTTTGATATTTGATAAGCAGAAGTTTTCGTAGTCTGGTAGAGTGTAGTTCATCGTTTTTTTTTTTTTTTTTTTTTTTATGGTTAGTACTTTTTGTGTCCTAAGTAATCTTTGCCACCCGAAGATCATGAAGATACTCTTCTGAGTTCTTTTCTAAAAGCTTTATAAATTTGACTTTCACTTCTAGATCTAGGACACATGTGACACTCATTTTCATACCTCTAACTCTGTTCTTCAAGATTGTCCCAGATATTGGGGCACCCGGGTGGCTCAGTCATTTAAGCATCAGCTTGGGTCATGATCTCACAGTTCATGAGTTTGAGCCCTGCGTCGGGCTCTGCGCTGATGGTGCGGAGTCTGCTTAGGATTCTCTGTCTTCTTCTCTCTCTGCCCCTCCCCCACTCGTGCTCTCTCTTTCTCTCTCTCTCTCTCAAAGTAAATAAATAAACTTGAAAAAAAAAAAAGATTGTCCTGGATATTTTATGTCCTTTGCATTTCAATCTGCATCTCGGAATCAGCTCAGCAACGTCTACGAAAACAAAAAACTGCTGGGATTTTAACTGGAATAGCATGTGTCTATAAATCAATTTGATAAGAATTAACATCTTAATAATTTGAGTTTTCTTTTTTTTTTTTAATTTTTTTTTTTAACGTTTATTTATTTTTGAGACAGAGAGAGACAAAGCATGAACGGGGGAGGGTCAGAGAGAGGGAGACACAGAATCCGAAACAGGCTCCAGGCTCCGAGCTGTCAGCACAGAGCCCGACGCGGGGCTCGAACTCACGGACCGCGAGATCATGACCTGAGCCGAAGTCAGCCGCTTAACCGATTGAGCCACCCAGGCGCCCCTAATAATTTGAGTTTTCTAGTCAGTGATTAAATCTCTCCATTTATGACATCTTCCTTAATATCTCTCAACAATGTTTTATACTTTTCAGTAGAGAGGTCTTGCCTACCTTTTGTTAAGTTTATTCCCAGATATTGGGGGGAGTTTTTGATGATTTTGTAAGTGATACTGTTTTTTAAATTTCATTTTTCAATTTTTTGTTACCAGTGTAGAGAAATAATGGAGTTTTAGATGTGTCTCCCCCAGTGTTGCTGAATTTATGTATTAGTTCAAGTAGTTTGTAGATTCCTTGAGATTTCCTAACATACAGTCATGTTAGGTCTGAATTGAGATATGTTTCCATCTTCCTTTTCCACCATTGATTCTTAAATTTCTTTCTGCATTTTTCCACTGTCTAGGTCTTTCAATACAATGTTGAATAGAAAGAGTGACAGTAGATATGATATCTTTCTTCTAGCTCTTAGAGGAAAAGCATTCAATAGTTTGCCATTAACATGTTAACTGTAGGTTTTTCATAGATACTCTTTATCAGATTGACGAAGCTTCCTTCTATTTTCTGTTTGGTAAGAATTTTAATGATCAGCGTCTGTTGAGTTTTATTAAGTGCTTTTTTTGCTCCTATTAAGATGATCATATGGAGATGCCTGGGTGGGTGACTCCGACTTCAGCTCAGGTCATGATCTCAGGGTTCGTGGGCTGGAGCCCCCACGTCGGGCTCTGTGCTTACAGCTCAGAGCCTGAAGCCTGTTTCGGATTCCGTGTCTCCCTCTCTCTCTCTCTGCTCCCTCCCCACTTGTGGTCTGTCTGTCTCTCTCTCTCTCTCAAAAGAAACATTAAAAAAATTTTTTTTAAAGATGATCATATATCTTTCATTCTGTTGATTTAGCAAATTACTTTGATTGATTTACAAATGGCAAGCAATTTATATTCCTGAGATAAACCTTATCTGACCATTATATATTATCATTGTATTATGGGTGGACTTGATTTGCTTATAATGGGTGATAACTTTTTTTAATCTATATCCACAAGCGCTATTGGTCTAGAATTTTCTTATAATGTCTTTCTCAGGTTCTGATATCAGGATTGTGCTGATCTCATAAAATGCATTGAGAAATATTCCATCTTCCTCTATCCTCTGAAATGATGTGGGTAAGATTGCTAGTATTTTATCATTTTTTTATAGCAGTAAAGACATTTTTTATAAGATACCAGTAAAGACATCAGTAAAGACTCTCTAAAGATAGTACATTTATGTTTGCAGTAAAAACAGTAAAGCTTAGAGTTTATCTGTGAAGTTGTTGATTACATTCTTTATATATATATATATATATATTTATTTAGTTTTGAGAGAGAGAGAGATGGTGTCCTTGCATGCACAAGCGGGGGAGGGGCAGAGAGAGGGCGGGACAGCGGATCCTTGATGGGAGTGGGTTCTGTGCTGCCAACGGAGAGCCCTGGGGCTCGAATTCAAACGTGGAGATCATGACCCGAGCCTACGTCTGACGCCTAACCAACTGAACCACCCAATCACATTATTGTCTTTAACAGACATAGAACTAGTCAGATTTTGCATCTCTTCTTGATGTTCAGTTACGGTTTGCACTCAAAGAAAAGGAGGTTGAAGCAGCTCAGTGTACGGCATTCAAACCCGTGATCCGGGTTGGTTCTCACTTCAGTGTCCTCCTTCCAAAGGACCGGTGTCCTACCCTGAGATCTGGATGCCAGGGTTTTGTTTGTTTGTTTGTTTGTTTGTTTTTTGCATTTCCCTGGGAGCACTGGAAGTTCGTGTCATTAACCTCAGTGCCTCAGTGATATTTTAGCCACACGGAACATCCACGGTGACTCGTAATCAGTGTAGATGTAATCACATTATACATACCCTCACTCTCTAAGCCACACTCCTGGGGCCTTTTTTCTGCTTTCAGTAAGAGTACTGAGGACTTGGCATAGCCTTTCTAGTGGAGCTCCTGTTCTGCTTGCGTTAGAGAAGTGCTATCTCACCCACCATGTGGGACTGTTGATTGCACCCCGGTCGTGGGCACTTTCTGGAGCTAGAGACTCACAGAGTCACTATCCTACATCATTGACTCAGATGCTATTTATATGAAATACATTATTTATTAATATCTTCATCCCTGAGTTTTAAATATTTGGAAAGGATCTAACATGCATGCAATATAGCCTAAACAAAAGCGTGTCTCATAGCTCCTAGTCCTACGCTGGGTAGGCTGCAAGAAATATTTGCTTTCTTTTATTTGGTTTGCAGAGTTCTGCTTCCTTTACGAGGTAACCTTGACCTTGCTGTTTCTGTTGGGAATAATTTACTGAAAAGGACAATGGAAGGGGAAATATACTCCCCAAAGAGTAGATTCATAGGTTTTTGCAATACAATTTTGAAGGAAAAAAAAGAAAAGGAAGGAAAGGAAAGGAAAGCAAAGAAGAGGCCAAGCTTCCTCCCCTGACCCCCACCCAGTCGGTCCCCAGAGGCCAAGAACTCTGGAACAATCTTTCAACTTGTAGAGAATGAAAATAGATCTGATCCATGTACAAAAAAGGATGTTGTGGTCAGGGAAGAATATTCTGATATGTTTCCCAGAATCCATTTCCTGTTTTTCTGCTCTTTTCGGTTAATCACATCTGGGAGACTCAGTTTCCCTCCAAGTCTTATATACCAGCTCCCACATTAGCTTACACCTTCCTACCTACTGGCGTCAGCCTCGCAAGACCACTTCATCCTCCAAATCAGCTGTCTTATATACCACCCCACCTTCAATCAGCATCAATAGTAGTAGCCACTGATATCTGAGCCTTGGTCTAGCCCCAGACTTAGAGTCATAAGAAGGCCTCTTTCTGGGGTGGGAGTAGAAATGGAAAGCTTATAGTCTGGGGTGGTGGCCAGGAAAGCCATGGAACATAGTCAATGACTGCACCAACATGTTGGGTAGCAGAAGTCTATAGTCAACATTGTCAAGGGCATGGGCTTTTGATGGTCTAAATCAGAGAACAGCAAACTTCTGTTTGGGCAGTTATAAATATTTAAGAGTTCATGGACTGCATGCTCTCTTTCATAGCTGTGCCATGGTAGAGTGAAAGCAGCCATGGGCAATGCATAAACTAATGGCTGTGGCTGTATCCCAATAAGACTTTATCTTAAAATACAGGTGTCGGGGCGCCTGAGTGGCTCAGTTGGTTAAGCATCCAACTTCGGCTCAGGTCATGCTCTCATGGTCCGTGAGTTCGAGCCCCGCGTCAGGCTCTGGGCTGATGGCTCGGAGCCTGGAGCCTGCTTCTGATTCTGTGTCTCCCTCTCTCTGACCCTCCCCCGTTCATGCTCTGTCTCTGTCTGTCTCAAAAATAAATAAACATTTAAAAAATTAAAGTAAAATAAAATAAAATAAAACACAGGTATCAGGTCAGATATGGCACAAATATACTTATAATAAATCATAAGGCTAATTCTACCTCTTATTAGCTTCATGACTTTGACCAAGATAATCTCTCCATACCTTAATTTCTTCATCTGTAAAACAGGATAAGAATACCTACTGCTCATATTTGTTTAAGGGCTTAACATATATGTAACACACTTTGCACAATGCTTTGGCACAGAGTAATAGATAAGCAGTAGCTGTCACTATTATGATTATCATTATTATTATCAGATCAAAAGAGGCCGCTTCCACCAATGTCTCTAATTGCTTGATCATTTCTATTACTTTTTACTTCAGACACCTCGTATCCCACCCTTTCTGGCTAGCCTCAGTCTCTGATCGAGTAATATCTTGGTCAAAATTAGCCAGAGATGTATTATCCTTACACAGTACTAGAAAGCCTGGCTAGACCATGGAACACTACCAGGCAGCTATAAAGACTCTGACATCAGTGATGAGCCCTGGGTGTTATACACAGGGGATGAATCACTAGAATCTCCTCCTGAAATCATTGTTGCACTATATGCTAACTAACTTGGCTGTAAATTAAAAACCGAATTGGGGCGCCTGGGTGGCGCAGTCGGTTAAGCGTCCGACTTCAGCCAGGTCACGATCTCGCGGTCCGTGAGTTCGAGCCCCGCGTCGGGCTCAGGGCTGATGGCTCAGAGCCTGGAGCCTGTTTCCGATTCTGTGTCTCCCTCTCTCTCTGCCCCTCCCCCGTTCATGCTCTGTCTCTCTCTGTCCCAAAAAGAAAAATAAATAAATAAACGTTGAAAAAAAAAACCCCAAATTAATGAATGAATGAATTAATTTTTAAGCAAAGACTCTGACATTAGCAGCAAACTTCACTGCCTCTGCCCATCGGTGACACATTTGCTGATTTTCTGCTTTCTGGGGTTTGGAACCTTCATCCTACGTTAGTTGCCCACTCTTTCCTGCCAGAGTTGTCCTTTCTATACACAAGTCTCTGACTTTTTAGACTTCTGATGCCATTATCTAAGCTTTTGGCGCTTGGGTCCCTAAACTGGGTTGTGCACACTTAGATCTTCTCGTTCCTGAGATGGACAAGACCGGCCAGGCATTTACTAACAGTCTGGGTCCACCAGCTTGAAGGTGGTGCCCATTCTGCCTTCAGTGAGCTCACATGCCCCCCACCCTATGCGCCTGTGTTCTCAACCCACCTGCTAAGTCTTGCCCACCACTTTCCCCTGAGTTTTGGCTTATTTCTCCACATAGCCTCCAAATTCTGATGTAGACTGAAAGTCTTCTGCCTTGAACCCAAGGAGGTCCTTGGTCCCTCTCCAGCTGCAGAAGGTTGGATTGTGCATCCCATATCCTAGTCACTAACTCAATTCTTGGCATGAAGACAGCAATCTTCTGACCCCATCCCACGGGAGTAGAGATGGGTTAGGGGTTACTTATTCCACATGATATTTCTTTTTCAGTTCCTCTGGAACTGGAGGTTCCACCAGACTTTCCTAGATGATGAAGATGCTAGAAGTCGAATCCAAAGCTTCACCTTTCGTGAGTGCCACCAGTTCAAACTAGTGGTTAGAGAAGGAAACTGCTGGGTCATGAAAGGTTCTTGCTTCGGGGTCATCTCTTACATGTCAGCGTGGATATTGAATGCCAAACACAGTTCCTATACTGAAGGGGCTCAGGGTATGTGGGAAAGACCAGAGATACAATGACGACACTATGGCTAAGGGCAGAGACAGTGACGTATACTTCTAAGAATGGCGGAATTTGAAGAAACATCATGCAGTGAAATATGAAAAAAAGCAACAAAAATGTAATCCAACTCCTTTCCTACGTTTTCCTTCTCTCTCCAGAGGCGATCACTATTAATGAGAAGTACTCATCCTTTTAGTTCCCTTTCAGTATAAACACTTGTGTAAATGTGCTTTCTTCGCTCTCCTAAGTATCAGTTTTGTGGGTTGCTTTTTCTTCTTTTCCCACTGACCGATATGCCTTGGGGAACTCTTACGTGAGGACACGTAGGTATAGTCAGGGCGAGAAGCAAAGTATTTAACAACCATTGACGGCATGGTACAACCGGAGCCGATCTGGGTCCAGTGTGCCAGAGCAGGTTTTTATAAACATGGGAGAAATTAACTTTCTTTTATATGACGCAATACAGTGTGTTAGTAAAATCGACAGCTTTGGAGCCAGAAAATTGTTTACATTTCTTTAAAGATTTTTTTCGATGTTTATTTATTTTAGGGGGGCGGGCAGAGAAAGAGAGGGAAAGAATCCCAAGCAGGCTCCATGCTGTCAGCACAGAGCCCATCGTGGGGCTCAATCCCACAAACCGTGAGATTACGATCTGAGCTGAAACAAAGAGGCGGATGCTTAACCGACTGAGCCACCCAGATGCCCCTGTTTACATTTTTAATTAAAGGATCGAAATATTCTTTTGTAACTTCCTGAGTTACAAAAGCTGAGTCGTATCATGGGTGCAGCATGTTTCCCATTCTATCTAAAAATATGAATTAAAAACTACACTATCATATGCTTCTTTCTCTTCTCTTTATTCTATTTTCTTAGGTTTCAGGCCCTCCACTTGTTTACTCTAAGCTGAAAGTTCCCCCGAACTGCTCTTATCTCTGCAATGTTCTGTACTGTTATTTTCAACATTTTTATTTGTTGCAACTCTGGTTCCATCTCTTCCCATATTTCAAGAATTCTTCAGAATTTCTGGTCCATTGATTAGATTATTTCTGTTTTCCTGTGGAAGTAAGGGCAGACACACAGCTAGGCAGGTAAATGCGTCTTTTCGGTAATTTCATGAGATTTGGGAGCAAGAGTGAGGGAGGCACGTATGCTTACTACACTGATTTAATCTTTGTCTCATTGGGTCAGTCTGTCTAAAAGTACTTTCTTCCCACATATAACCTAGAAATCCAATTATGTTAGAACTATTCTGTATACCTTGAGGACCAGCCTCCGATGAAATATATCAATAACTGCTAACAGCCATGATTTAACGACACTAGCGAATTTTTAAAAGCTTATTCTATCTTAGTGCCTTTAAGTCTAATCATTGGTAAGAAAGTTAAGAAAGCCTGGCCATTTTTTTATTGGCTTTAATAAAAATTCGTGTTTTTCGTTTCTTTCAGTAGCAGAGCCCAAGGTTTTCCGAAACGAAAATACCGGCCGATACCAGTTGTCAAAATAACTCTCTCATTAGTTTCTTCGCTCATCGTACATTTACTGGTCACCTGTTCTGTGTCTCTGTAAAAAGATATGGGGATACAGCAGTGAGTAAGGCAGACACAACCTTTGGATGGAACGGTCTGAGTGGGGCACACCACTGATCATTTACCGATTTTGCAACGTTTGCACAACTCAGTGTGTATAGTGATGACAGCATGTCTTTGGGTGACAGCAATCTTTTCATGATGGTCCATTGAAGCCAATGGTCCAGTGCTTTCATTGGAGATAGTCTGTGTTTCACTCATCTTAGGACCAACCTGAGTGTCCAGAATAGCACTAAGCACACGGTAGATATTCAGGCAATATGGATTCTAAGAAGGAACGTCTTAATTAGTCAAACAGGCTACAAATTCATTTCCGTGACACGGAGCAAGCTCATTTATTATCCATTTTGTGTAAGCATCACAAACGTGAATGAAATATAATCCCTGCTTTCAAGGAATTCACAGTCTAGAGGAGATACAGTTGTTATATGTTCTTGTGAGTTTGTTTGGGCCCCTGTAACAAAAACCACACACTGGGCAGCTTAGACAACAGACATTCATTTCTCACAGCTCTGGAGGCTGGAAAGCCAAGATCAAGGTGCCGCCAGGGTTAGCCTCCTCTGAGGCCTGTCCTTGACCTCTTCTTTTGCCTTTTGGCTCCTTTGTTGCTTCTTCATATGCTTGTCCCTCTGTGCACAAGTGCCCCTGCCCCTGGTGTCTCTCCAAGTGTCCAAAGTTCCTCTTCTTATGAGGACACCAGTCAGATCGGATTAGGATTCACCCTAACAGGCCCGTTCTAATTTAATCACCTCTTCAAAGGCGCTATCTCCAAATACAGTCACATTCTGAAATCCGCTGGTGGCCTAAGGCTTCAATACATGAATTTGGAAGGGTGGGGACATGATTCATCCTATTCTTTTTTTTTAAGTTTATTCCTTTATTTTTGAGAGAGAGAGAGACAGAGAGAGACAGAGAGAGAGAGCACACACGTAGGGGAGGGGCAGAGAGACAGGGAGAGAGAATCCCAAGCAGGCTCTGCACTGTGACCACGGAGCCTGACTCGAGGCTCAATTCATGAACCAACCATGAGAACCAACCATCCTGAGTTGAATGCTTAACCAACTGAGCCACTCGGGCACCCAATGGGGGGCACACAATTCAGTCCATAGCGATGCTTGTATTACAGCATGACTGATTCAATCAAAGGTGAAAAATATTAGCAAAGTGTCGATTTAATTGAATGAGAGTGAGTTTTAGAAGATTCTAGCACTTGTTAGTGCTTAGAATTCTTCAAGGCAGAGTAAGAACAGCAGTGTTACTACATGTTTCCCTTAATCCCAAAAACACTTTGCACTAAATAGGACCCAGATTGTAAGTATCTCTTGTTCTAAGTTTTGAGATATTATTTTTCTCTTCATTTAAAGAGAAAAAATGATCTGGTTTTTAAAGTGTCACTTCTAAGAGCAGAACCAGAATTTAATTTACCTTTTCAATGAGATTTATATTGTTTCTTTGCTGTTTCAACACAAAAATCATCTGACGAGAGTTCCCTTTGTCATTAACATTCCGATACTAAAGTTCTGTTCACCATAATTGCACCTGAAAATGATTGGAGACGCGTCTTGATCCCAACAGTTTATTTATGGGAGTCTCTTCCAGGACATGTCTGGAGGTGGAAAGGAATAAAATATTAGGTGTCCCTCACCGCTTGAATTAGAGCACGGAGAACCGAGCCGAGTACTAAGCCAAATCGATAAACACAATCAATCAGTCAGTCCAGCTTTAATTTATTTACCTACCCATTTATTCAAATAAGTATTTGTTAAGTTAAGGAAGAGAAAATCAATGGAGCATTTATTGAATAGCTGTTATTTGCCAAAACGACGCCACGTTCCAAGGAGAATGCAAAAACTCGGGAAAAGGATCCCTCTGACGAGAAATCTGCAATTCGTGTGAGAGATACAGCTACCCAACGGGAGGCAGAGAACGGTTACCTGATTCTCACAGTGGCAGCAGTGTGAAGTTGGGTGGGAGTAATCAGATTTTCTAGATGATAAGGAGTAAAGGTTTTGTGGAAGAGGCTGTAGGCAAATAGAATCTTAGGTGACAGCTATAGTTTGGCTAGGTGGACAGCAGAGGAAGGACCTTCTAGGTGAGGACAATGGTATCACACAGCATTGAAGTGGAACTGAGTATGGAGAGTCGGTGGGACAGCGAGACCCCTTGACTAAATAGGAAGACGCAGGTTGAGGAAGAACGGAAAACATCGTTGCAAATGTTGGCAGTGACTTTAAACATCAGACTGAAAAGCTCTGCTGTGAAGCAATGAAGCCATAATGTATAGCGACCTCCGGAAAATTCCTTTCCGGGGAAGTGACGTCGTGAAACACGTGTATGTGTCCAGATAAGACATGTCCAGCACAGGAAATTACAGCCATCTGAGCAAATGGTAAGGAAGCCTGAAGGATGAGGCGGGAGTGGAGGGGAGATGAGATATTTGGAAGGAAAAAAAGGATTACGTCATTGGCAGCTTTAAATCATTAAATCTGAGTAACTGGAAAATGGGCGTTACCACTGACAGTGCGTAATGGAGAGATTGGGTCTGTTTGGGAGAAGAAGGCAGTGAGTGCAGTCTGATGTGACTGGGGTGCAACTGAATATTCCAAATGGAATAATTCATAGACTCTTGGAGTCAAGCACTGGGCTTTGGGTAAGAAAACTGACCTGGAGATATAAGCCTTTCAAATAGGACCTTCTGCAGGCAGGTATTCAATGCATTACTTTTTTTTATTTTTTAACGTTTATTTATTTTTGAGACAGAGAGAGACAGAGCATGAACGGGAGAGGGGCAGAGAGAGGGAGACACAGAATTCAGAGCAGGCTCCAGGCTCCGAGCTGTCAGCACAGAGCCCGACGTGGGGCTCGAACTTACGGACTGCGAGATCGTGACCTGAGCTGAAGTCGAACGCTTAACCGACTGAGCCACCCAGGCGCCCCTCAATGCATTACTTTTTGATGGAATAGAATGTAGATGTACATTTGACACACAATTTATGTATTTTAGGATCAATGGAGTAGCAACGTCAACTAAAGTCATGAGAAGGGAATGAGCTCCCTCGGCCAAAGAAAGAAGAGAGAAGAATCATTTCAGGAGACTGAGAGGCAGTCTGAATAGTGGTAGGAGATCCAGGAGAGTGAATTTTAAGGGCAGCCGAAGAAGGCTTGAGTTTCACAGAGAGAGGGCGTGGCCAGAGGTGTGGGTGGGATGTGGGAAAGGAGAAGGAATCCATACTATCAAATTCGGTGGTGAGTCCAAGATAACAAAGAGCTAAGAATAGATCATTCGACTTCTAAAGCACCACTGATGTCCTCCAAAAGAGTTGCTTTACTAGAGTAACAGAAATGGAACCCAGAGGCCGAGGCCAAGAATGAGACAGGGAAAGAGCCTTGGCATTCAGGTAGGTTGAGGATGGGAACTTAGAGGGCCCCCCTCATTGGGACTTTGGGGAGATCGGAACACATCACTGGCCATCGCCCCTGCCAGGAGTCCTTTCCATCTGGGACTGGTAGATGTGGTAATAACCTAAACTGCTAGGAACCAAGAGTCTAGACACGAGGGATTCCTCCAGAGAGGAGGAAGACAAGCAAAGCCAGTAACCAGAACTATAAAAACCGAACACGCCCTGCTTAGCCATTTAGAAGATAATTTGAGAACTCCAGGAAGTAAACATAACCGTCTCCATGAAACAAGTTCAATAGAAGATCCAGCAGTCAGGACAATTAGCAAATCACAGTATGAGTCCCGGCTTAACTGGTGCAATTGATTGTTTGTTTTATGCGCTGCCACTACCTTGATTAAAGCACGCGGTGATGCCTCTGAGTGGCTCGAAGGCTGACTCTCGAAATCAACCCGTGTGGTTTCAGCGAAATTATCAAATTAAGGTTAACAGATTGGCTTCAACTCATGCGTCAACTCTGATGAGCTGGTTGTGGCCGCTGAGCTGCACTGGGTTAAGAAAATGGAGGCTTGTCAGGAAAGGGTGACTTTGGGTTAGCGACTCTTGACCTGGTGTTATAGGGGGATGTGGTAGCATTGATGCTTCCCCATCTTCCGTCTCCTGCTAAGTAACTATTGCTCACAGTAGCTTTGTGAGAATGATGACCCTGTAGAGTTCGCTCTTTATCTTTTCTACACGTTTGGTCGAGGCAAAAACTTGGGTTGCAAACGCAACATAGACTCATGATCGAGACCCACAAATGAATAAGTAGAAGTCTGGAAGGGAAACTGGGGAATGCACCAAGAGTACATGAGGCCGGGGCAGAGAGAGGGAAGCAGGACCGTGAGCGAGGGCACAAGCAGATCAACAGAAAGAAGCAGAAACAGAAAGGGAAACGGGCACCTGGGTGGCTCAGTTGGTTGAGTGTCCGACTTCGGCTCAGATCCTGATCTCACAGTTGGTGAGTTTGAGCTATGGATCCTCTGCCTCCCTTTCTCTGTCCCCCCCCCCCCCCTCCGCTCATGCTGTCTCTCAAAAATAAACATTAAGTAAAAGAAGGAGAGAAAGAAAAGAAAGGGAAGCAGAGGAAGTTGCTTTTCTTCCCACCTTTCTCTTCCCCAACTCTTCTCTTATTTCCTCTTTGTTCTCCATCTCGATTTGGCAGCCTGGGGTCCAATCTGTCAGATGCGCCATCCATCCTGCAGTGATTGGTAAGAAGTCCCCAAGTCTCAGGGGATATCAGAGTCACAGGACAGCTGCCCAAAGAATTCCTCTGGCCAGTGACTAAAATCTGCTTGAATCGTCAATGTCTAAAACGTGTACCTTTCATGGGTAACAGAGAAGCCAGCAATTTAACCATATGTGTGGTCCCCGTATGCGGACCTGGGCTCTTTATTCACAACCGGTCCAGAATCTCCACTTCAATTCCAGTCTTGGTCCTTGAAAATGTCTGTGCTCCCCACCCCCAACTAGAGGCACTATGAAATATTTATTTGCACGTGGACTAGTTTTGACCAAGCTATAAGCTCACGATAGCCATCAGTGGCCTTTTTGGTTTAAATCAGCGTCACAAACGCAACAAACTCAAAACCACTGCTTTCCTCGGCATCTTAATGTAAATTATTTATACCCTCTCATCCTGGAGACAGAAGGAGAATAGGATGAATCAGCAATTTTCTTTGTAAAGCTGTGCGGAGATTCAAAAGCATCGCCATAGACGGGGTGAGACAGAAAGGTAGATATTCTTTACTCTAGTGCTTAACTTGAAACCACAAATTGGCCTACCCACCTCGGTATTTCCTTTGAAAATGACCAGACCACAATCCAGGAATAGGCGTCCTAATTATCTGGCAGCTTAACTCTTCCGTTGCTGCAAGAAACGAAATGATGCCCAGAACAAGGTAATGATCCCAGGGTGAGGCTCCTTCCCAAATGGAGCCTCACGCATTTCATGGGCAGCTTTGCCTGGCATGCAAATCCTCACATCTGTAGGATTCAGCCCTCTTATCCCCCTGTTATCCACCAGGCCAAATGAGAGGAAAAGAACACAATGGGACTAAAAATGTTCAGCAGATTTCAGGAGAAAGGAAGTCTTTATCATAGATGACTGGGTCTGGTTTATTTGCATATGAGAACCTCATTCTGGGCTAGAATAAAAAATGTTTTCTGAGATCCCGAAACTGGATTCATTTAGGGTCCTCTTAGGGATGACCAGGGTGCCTTAGGAATGTCCCCAGCTAAAGGTAGGGCAAGACAAAGGGTCCACCTTAGCCTAATAGGAGTCCAAGGACATATATCCCTTCCAGGAAGGAGAGAGTGGGTGAAAACAGCTTCCGAAGAGAGGCTTTTCTTATGCTATTTAGAACCATCTTCTTCACTTCAAGGACCCTGGTCTTTATTCTCTCCGGAAATGCCAAGCAAGGACATTCATTTATTTGTCCGGTGAGACATATGCGAGAGTCCTTCCCCTGACTCATCCAGCAACCTCCTGTATTGGCTTTTATACATTAGATACTCCCGGGAGGTTGCAAAAAAGCTTGAGATATGGCCCCTGCCTTCTCTGAACCTATGGGGCTGACCCAGCTGAGAGACCATGGAGGACCCCCCAGTGGAAAGTTTCCAGGGATGCCTTTTTAAAAAAAAAATGTTTATTAATCTTCGAGGGAGAGAAAGAGAGCACAAGCAGGGGAGGGACAAAGAGAGAGGGGGACACAGAATCCGAAGCCGACTCCAGGCTCTGAGTTGTCAGCACAGAGCCCAATGCGGGGCTGGAACCCACCAACTGTGAGATCATGACCTGAGCCGAAGTTGGACGCTTAATCGACTGAGCCACCCAGGAGTCCCCGGGACGGCTTTTTTAAATTAAAGTGTGATTGACATACACCATTATATTAGCATAATTGTTTGATATTTGCATATATTATCAGCTAATCACCACAATAGTTAACATCTGTCACCACACATAGTTACAAAATTTTTCTCCCGTGTGATGAGAACTTGTAAGAGGTATTCTCTTAGCAACTTTCAAATAGACAATACAGTATTACTAACTATACGATGCGGTACATTCCATTCCCTTGATTTACTTTTTTTATCACTGGAAGTCTGTACTTCTTGATCTCCTTCACTCATTTTGCCCACCACCCACCCCTCAGCCCCTGACAACCTTCAGTTTGTTCTCTGTATCTGTGAGCTTGGGTTTTGTCTTCTGGTTTTTGTAAGATACCACATTTAAGTGACATCATAACCTATCTTTCTCGGACTTATCGCACTTCGCATAATGCCCTCGAGACCCAGGCACGTTGTCACAAATGGCAATATTATCCTTCTTTGATGGCTTAATAATACTCTGGACTGAATCTTGATAGTAACGTGATTTATTCTTTTCTTTTCCGTTCCCAGAATACCTTCCTTATCAAAAGCTTGGGTACACAATAGCGCAATAAAAGGTTAAAAAATCGCTTCCACCTGAAGACAATACCTCGTTTGGTGTAACTCGTTTTATTTGTGCGTGTGTCTGCACGTGTCACGCTCAACCAGCTGGCTCCAGACAGATGCCACAGTGCTTTCCTTCCTGGTGAAGAAGATGAAACCCTGCACTGCTTGCTGGTTGGCTGGAACGTTGGGGACAGTCTGCTGTGTAACTCGAAGTCAATCATTTACCCACGCTGACCTCAGTTCCCTCCTCTCTACAATTCCAGTGGGTGAACTCTCTCTAAGGTTTCCGCTAGCTCTCGGGGTTGTAGACCCCCCCACACTCAAGACTAGTCTGTTTAAAAGTCCCACTGACCAGGGGCGCCTGGGGGGCTCACGCGGTTGGACGTCTAACTTCGGCTCAGGTCATGCTCTCGCAGGCTGTGGGTTCAAGCTCAGCTCCGTGCTGACAGCTCAGAGCCCGGAGCCTGCTTCAGATTCTGTGTCTCCCTCCCTCTCTGTTTCTCTCTGCCCCTCCTCTGCTTATGCTCTTTCTCTCTCAAAAATAAGCAAACATTAAAAAATATATATACAGCATTTAAAAAAAAAAGTCCCATCGACCAGGTAGAACGGGACTTATAACTCAGTATCTATACACGACATACTTAAAACACACAGGTGCCATGTATAAAAAGAGGACTGGGGGGCGCCTGGGGGGCTCAGTCAGTTGAGTGTCCGGCTTCAGCTCAGGTCATGATCTCACAGTTTGTGAGTTCGAGCCCCGCGTCGGGCTCTGTGCTGACAGCTCAGAGCCTGGAGCCTGTTTCGGAGTCCGTGTCTCCCTCTCTCTCTGCTCCTCCCCCACTCATGCTCTCTCTCTCTCTCTCTCTCTCTCTCTCAAAAATAAATAAAACATTTAAAAAAAAAAGAGTATGGGGACTCGGCTCTGTTAAACCATTTCGCTCAGACGTAAGAAACCTCTGCAAATAGCAATTCAGAGAAAGCGCCATTTAATACAGAAACGAACTACTTTAACGTGCAGATGAGTTCTCTTCTAGGGCGGGGCTCCTCTGAACTGCATTCCGAACAAAAGCCTCTGTCTCAGAGCAGCCCGTCTCTGCTGCTCCCTGACCACACCCCGCTGCAATCTGCCTGCGGTCTGGGTCCCACATGCAGCAGTGGCCACTTTGAAATTCCAATTCATTAAGAGGAATTGACTTCGGCTCGAAGAAGGTGATGGATCACGGGAGCTATTAGCTAATAGCATGTATCACCCAATGTCTTGTTCTTGGCAGATAATAAGGAATGAAAACTAGGGTGAAGGTTCACGGGCATATTCCTGGTTGCCCTCTGAATCAAACTCTGTGGGTGCGAGGACGGATGAAAAGATATAAAGTTCATAAGACACGAGAGTGTAATCTAGGTTTTTTGCTTTGGGTTCTTACAAGCTTAAGCTTTATGAGAAATAAACTCCCTTTTATTGTCAGTACTTCGAAAACAGAATTGATAAAAGAGCCTTTGATGTTGATAAGCCTGGGTCTAAGCGGCTTAGAAGTTAAGTGAAAATGGGTAACTTTATTAGTATCACTGAATCAGTCTAAAAGACGCAGTCTCCTGAATTTCTTGGGAAACTGAACATTTAGAGATGGCAGCCTATGGTTTATTCATGGGCTCCAGTGATACTGCAGAAAAGCCCTTCAAAATGTTTCTCTCTGCACTCAGCTGAATCTGGAAACCCCAGCAGGGGCCTCTAATCTCCAGCAAATATGCCATTCTTGACACTTAATTCCACCAAAGGATGTTGGGGTTTTTTCTTAGGTCTAACGGGATTTACTGCCTTACTAGCATCGTGCATGTTTTTTAAGGAGTATGGCCCTTTCTTAAAATAAGCAGATGTAGATCCAATTTATTATACTAGTATTAATTTGATCATCTCACTAACAATTTTTAAGAAGATACCCAGATGCTTCTTAGAGCCTTTTGAATATGTATGATTTAAAGATGAATTATGTTACTCTGGGTCTACTGGTCACCTCCTCACATTTGATTAACTGTGGGCCTAACGGGAACATTGGTTATTAGATTATTTCTTTGTAAAGGACAAAAGGAAGAAGACAGAGCCTGATGGATTTGTAGGGCTCTCTGGAGAAGACGTACTGTGGCCTGAAAGCATTTGAGGCCATGGAGGTAGGGAGGCTTCTGTAAAAGCCTGTCAAGTTGTCCTCTCACCCAGACAGTCGCAAGTCTTTTTGTTTGGAACATGGTAAATGGCAGCCCCGAACGGGATGAGCCGATGCCTGCCTTGCTCTGGCCAGCTTGATTTTCTTTTCTTTTTTTTTTTTTTTAACGTTTATTTATTTTTGAGACAGAGAGAGAGCATGAACGGGGGAGGGGCAGAGAGAGAGGGAGACACAGAATCCGAAGCAGGCTCCAGGCTCTGAGCCATCAGCCCAGAGCCCGACGTGGGGCTCGAACTCACGGACCGTGAGATCGCGACCTGAGCCAAAGTCTGACGCTCAACCGACTGAGCCAAAGAGCTCATTGTCTCCTTCTTTCCTTCCTCTCTGATCGCCCTTCCCGCTTCATTACCCTCTCATGGATGGGCTCTCTCCACCTCAATCACGTAGCAGCCTAGAATCACAGTTGGCTGGGCTTCAGATGAACCAGTGAATCAAAGACTAATGGCAGAACCAAGGACTAGAACCTGGAATTTTTTTTTTTTTTTAAACAGGCTACGTTTTAGAGGAGTTGTAGGTTCACAGCACAATTGAGACGGTAAAAAGATTTCCCATATACCCCCTGTCCCCACGGGTGCATAACATCCCTCATCAGAGTGGTATGTTTGTTGCAATTGATGAACCCACACTGACACATCCTAATCACCCAAAGTCCATCGTTTACATTAGGGTTCATTCTTGGTGTTTACATTCTGTGGCTTTGGACAGATGTGTAATGACACGTATCCGCCATTGTACAAAATACTCTTGCTGCGTTCAAAATCCTCCGTGCTCCACCTATTCAGTCCTCCCTCCCTCTAACCCCTAGCAACCACTGGTCTTTTTACTGTTTCCATAGCGCTGCCTTTCCCAGAATGCCATGTAGTTGGACTTGTTACAGTCTGTAACCTTTCCAGATGGGCTTCCTTCACTTAGTAATATGCATTGAGCTTCCTCTATATCTTTTCAGGGCTCGATACCCCATTTCTTTTCAGCACTGGATAATATTCCATTGTCTGATCTGAATATACCAGCTTAGTTATCCATTCACCTCCTGAAGGGCATCTTGGTTTCTTCCGAGTTTTGGCAATTATGAACAATGCCAATTATGAATAATGCTGGTGTAGTGCAGGTTCTTGTGTGGCCATAAGCTTTCGACTCCTTCGAGAACTCGCGTTTTTTGACTTCTGAGTTCTTTTTTCATCCTGACTTGGATTTCTTTTTATATCACTTCCCTACGGACTCCTGTGACTTACAATTTCTCTCCCTCTGGGTCCATGACATCCTTAGAATCAATAGATGGCAAGGGTTAGAAGAAAACTTTTTTTGGTTGCAAATTTATACCTTTACTTGACAATTTTTTTGTTTTTAGAAGAGAACTTTTGATCACCCACTCTCGATCCTTTATTTCACAGAAATGAAAACCAGCCCAGAGAGATTAAAAAGTTTGCCCAAGGGAACAGAGCTGGAAGCTGGGTCTCTGACTTCAGGGCCGATGCTGGTCCCCGCACGGTGCTGCCTCCCACCTTTGTGAGAGGAGTTACAGTCTTCTTGCCCAGGAGTTCAAAATAATCTAAGCTTACCTGCCTGGCATCGTGTGAATTGATCCTGTATGAAGCCAAGAAGAAAAACCAAGTCTAGAGGATCTCACCTGATGGAGGCAAATTTTGTTGTTACCTTTTTCCTGAATGCTGTGGTAGGAACTCATTTTATTCTTATGAAGGTAGAACAAAGATTATTGTCCTGGGTTCTGAGTGAGGAAAGTGACCCAGCAGAGCTAAGGCCAGCGTCCTCTGCCCCCCCCCCCCCGGTGTAGTGAATGGGCAATACCAGCTCCCTCCCGAAGGGCAATACCAGCTCCCTCCCGAAGGGCAATACCAGCTCCCTCCCGAAGGGCAATACCAGCTCCCTCCCGAAGGGTGGAAGCTAGAACCTTGCTTCCGGTACTCTGTAAGCTAAACAGTGCTGGAAGGGGACATCTTCCATGGAGGAATCACAGCTCTGTAAATCCCCGACCGGCTGCCTAGATAAACATGTGTATGTTGGCATCCAAGATGCTATCCCCTGATATTGAAAGTATTTGTTTATGGGCCTTCTCTTAATTAGACCGTAAGGTCCATGAAGACGAAAGCACAAAACAGCCTATAGATAAATACATGCTGAATGACATGGATGCATAATCTAGAAACTACTCTTTTTGAAAAGTGCTGACTGCCGGAGAATTAGAACAAAAACGTGATTCGTTCGTAACTCTGCGCCTCCCAGCTTTGGCTCCTCTGCGTGGCTTATTACAGCTCTCTCGTCTGAAATGTCCAACCTATTTTAATAAATGGCCCGACTGTACTTGGTCCTGAGGCTTTTCATCACAGGAAGCAGTTTTAGAGATCATATGATACACAGGGGGGACGTCACTAAAAGCACCAGTGGTTTCCTTGAAGAAAAGATTTAGTGTGGGTCCTTAGTGAAAGTAATATTCTGCTGTCTCAGTGCTGTCAGCTGGTGGAAGTAAAAAAATACTGGAGGTTGTGAGGTCAATGAAATGCTACGCCTAGCACCTCCCACAAAGGAATCTTAATTAGGGAGGATGGGAAGTGATTGAGGTGGAGAGAGCCCATCCCCGAGAGGGTAATCAAGCAGGAGGGGCAATCAGAGAGGAAGGAAAGAGGAGACAATGAGTTCTAATGATTCCTTGAATGAGTCAGCTGTTTGAACATTCTCATTGATGCTGTTGCAATATAATCCTGTATCTCTCATATCCCTGACCTTCAGTACAGCTGAACTCGCTACAGATGCACCGTTAGGTAGTCTGTGTGAGTGTGTGTGTGTGTGTGTGTGCATGCGTGTGCCCATGTGAGTATGGAGGTATCAGGAGAATCCTAATAGCAAATCAATGGGCTCTATGTATTAGAAGTTCAATCCTCAGAAGTGACTCACTTCTTCCAAAAGAACCTTCTCTTTGTGACTGATAGGTAGTCAATTTCTGTCAGCTAATGCATACATTTCCCCACGGTCTGGGAAGATAAAGAGGTTCTCTCTGAAGAAGGACGTAACAATAGCTCTTTCATGATTATATGCAGAGAGACGACAGAAATAGGATTCCAGCCTTGTGAAAGGTGGTAAAGGGAAAAACACAATCATAGAGCCTTGAATTAGGCAGCAGACTTTTTCAGTCCACGTTCTGCTGTTAGCGGACTGTGTGACCTTGGCATTATATGATCTCTAATATCCCTTCTAGATACACTGGCTTAGAGCTTCAGTGCATTTCCTCTCCTAAACCCCAGCCTTCAATTTTCGAATAGAATTTCTTCTACCATCGTCTGCTATAATATCCATTCATTATTTGTTTTCTGATCCAACAAATATTTATTGACACCAATGATATGTCAGGCCCTGTAATATCACCGTATTGTGACCTCCCTGAAGGCAGGTTGATCTTCATATTTTCTAATGTCCAATCCACTGTCATTGGGTCTCAGTAATTATTTGTCGGGTTGAGTTGAATGGTGTCCTTCAGTCAAAACCAACTGTCAGATATGTGGTTTTAGTGTGATGATGCTTCGCTGTGTCAGAAGTTGCCCAATCCTCACATGCACCCCCATGTTTTTAGCAGCACCATCAACAATAGCCAAAGTATGGAAAGAGCCCAAATGCCCATCGATGGGTGAACAGATAAAGAAGATGTGGTATATATATTCAGTGGAGTATTACTTGGCAATCAAAATAATGAAGTCTTGCCATTCGCAACTACGTGGATGGAACCAGAGGGTGTTATGCTAAGCGAAATTAGTCAGAGAAAGACAAATATATGACTTCGCTCATATGAGGACTTTAAGACACAGAACAGATGAACACAAGAGAAGGGAAGCAAAAATCATACAAAAACAGGGAGGGGAACAAAACAGAAGAGACTCTTAAATATGGAAAACAAACAGAGGGTTGCTGGAGGGGGTTGGGAAGGCGGGGATGGGCTAAATGGGTAAGGAATCTACTCTTGAAATCATTGTTGCACTAGATGCTAACTTGGATGTAAATTAAAAAATAAAAAATAAATAAAAAAAAAGAAGTCACCCAATCCTTGGAGCCAGATAGCCCAGAGTTCTAACCCCAATTCAGTCACTGGAGACCTTGAGCAAGTTACTTATCTCCAATGTGCCTCAGTTTCCTCCGCTGTAAAATGGGAATGATCATTCCTATCTTATAGGATAGTTGTTAGGGTTAAATAAGAATGTCCATGTAAAAGAGCCCCCAAAGTGTCTGAAGCATGACAGGCTCTTAGTGAATGGTGGTGATGATTCTTCTCGAAGTTCATTTAGGATGCTGGGCTCTGTGTTATAACTGCCGCACTTATCCTGCAACTTTCTCTGAACCAATCATGCTCTGGTTCCCTGAAGGGTGAGCCTAATTCTTAGACGCCAAATCAATGGGGAAATGTGCCTCAGAAGTTTCACTAACATGAAGATGCATCATGGTGCAGTGGAAGGGTGTTACTGGGGACCAGATGGCTGCACCGTACCCCAGATCTGTCGCTGCTAGCTGGGCCTCGATTCTCCCCTGCCAGCCTGGGCCAGTGGAACCAGTGCCTTTCAGTCAAAAAAAAAAAAAAAAAAAAGAGGAAAACACACCTCGAGAGAGCCTGGGAACACCAGAACACTAACCTGGGTGGGGATAGGGGGGAGGGGTGTAGTGTTGGTTTTGTTAAACATCGCGATCGTATTAGTTAATAGTAGGTAGACACCCTTGGTAATTTCCATCTTCCTTAATGAAAGTCAAATCTTGGTCCCCCCCCCTCCCCCCCCCCCCCCCCGATGACAAATGAAGAGGAACCTATGTGGCGTGTGGGTGGGGCCTAGGCCTCAGGGCCTCTCTCTCCCTGTCACGGGAGATTCCCTCGCCCTTTGGGGCTTTCACACTAATTGCCAATCTTGGAAGAGTGGCGCAAACCTAACATGCTTTTTGAGAGACTGAATAAGTATTTATTGGTTCAGTGAATTAAATTTCAGGGATAAAGAGGTTCTTTCCGTGAGTTCAAAAATCTCCGGCAATTCTGTTTTTCGTTGACATTAGGGAACACCGAAAGTCAGTACCTCAGCTTTCAGATTTGACTGAGCGCATTCATTGCCTTCCTTTGACACAAGATCCTCTGTGTCTGAAGAGAAAGGACATTTCAGTTGCTCATCACCGATCTTTCTTGTATGAGGGCTTTGAGCCCGAAATAGGAATTAGCGGTAGCCCATTTAAATTCCGAAGAAGCCACATTGGAAAGTTATTTGTATTTCATACCACAGAAGTGAATTCGAGCATGATCTCGGTCCACAGCTGGAGGCTTTAAATGTCAAGTAAGTATTTGTGTTTACATTTCTTTTTTCCTGAGAAAGAAACTAGTCAAGATATAGTCATGATGGGGCGTCTGGGTGGTTCAGTCAAGTTGAGCGTCCGACTCTTGATTTTGGCTCAGGTCGTGATCCCAGGGTTGGAGAATAGAGCCCCTTGTCGGGCTCTGCACTGGACGTGGGGCCTGCTTCAGATTCTCTCTCCATGGGGCGCCTGGGTGGCTCAGTCGGTTGAGCGTTTGACTTCGGCTCAGGTCATGATCTCTTGGTTCGTGAGTTCGAGCCCCGCGTCGGGCTCTGTGCTGACAGCTCGGAGCCTGGAGCCTGCTTCGGATTCTGTGTCTCCCTCTCTCTCTGCCCCTCCCCCGTTCATGCTCTGTCTCTCTCTGTCTCAAAAATAAATAAACGTTAAAAAAAATTTTTTTTTTAAATACATGCTAAAAAAAAAGATACAGTCATAATATCCTTAAGTTTTATATCACTTTTCTTCCCCACGGCTTCACAGCCTCTCATTTCCTCTCATGGAATCTTTTTATTAGAAACATCTTTCGAGAGTGGCATATCAGTGCACTTTAAATTTCTTTAAAATGTGTAAACTTCCTTTCTCATGATACTATTATTCAAACACGTTTCAGATTTAGCTCTTATCTTCTCTCGTTCTCTTTAAATACCCAATTTCAATGGGTTACCTCAGTAGAGTCCCCAATTCTTTCTCAAATATTTCTCTTTCTTTTCATGGATGCTCCAAAGCAAAAGGTCCTTTTCCCATCCATCTTCTAGGTCATTTGTATTTGGTTCAAAATATCTTTTGAACCCACTTTCTGGCCTAGAGGCTACCGGGGACAAGTTTGCCTCTCCCAGCTTGGTATGGACATTGAGTTCCTGGTGCCCTCTCCTTATCCTCAAAATGATTATATACTTTTTTTTTTTTTTAATAAGTCCCAGCCTCACTTGCAACAGACCTTCTAGAATAGAAAAGTCAACACCTGTATAACAGGAAACACCAAGTCAGAGTTAGAAACCCAGCATTCCAGGGGGGCCTGGGTGGCTCAGTCGGTTGAGTGTCCAACTTCGGCTCAGGTCATGATCTCACAGTTCACAGGTTCAAGCCCTATGCCGGACTCTGTGCTGACAGCTCGGAGCCTGGAGCCTGCTTCGGATTCTGTGTCTCCCTCTCTCTCTGCCCCTCCCCTGCTCATGCTCTGTCTCTCTCTGTCTCTCAAAAATGAATAAATGTTAAAATTTTTTTTTTTTAAAGAAAGAAATCCAGCATTCCGTCTCCCATCTGCCATTTGGAAGCCACAAGAACTTTCACAAGTAACATAACCTCTCTGAGCCTGAATTTCTTCACCTGTAAAAAAGGGGCAAAGAGTCACCCTTGCAGGCTGTTAAGTTTAAAAAGATTATTCTGTAAGGGGCGCCTGTGCGGCTCAGTTGGTTAAGCCTCTGACTCTTGATTTCAGCTCAGGTTATAATGTCTCGATTCACAGGATAGAGCCCCGCATTGGGTTCTGCACTGACAGCACGGAGCCTGCTTGGGATTCTCTCTCTCTCTCCCTCTTTCTCTGCCTCTCCACCACCTATCCCCTCCCCCCAAAATAAATAAGCAACAACAAATAAAAAGATTATTCTGTAAAATCACCTAATGTCGTTCTGGGACACAGTAGGCGCTCAGAAAGCGGCTTGACATTGAACGTAGCACAGTCGTATTTTAGGACTCACATATCTCATGTCTAGACGGCCGCATTAATTTCCTAACTGATTGGGGTTCTTTCCCTCCTCAATCACGCCTGAACTACAGTGCCAGATTAATCGTCTAAAAGCATCATTTTTATTATGTCACCCTTTTGGCTTAAGGACGTATATCAGTAAAGAATCAAAACCCTCCCTCTGACCTTCAATCCTCTGTGACCTAGTGACAACAGAGTCTTGCCTCCGAACCAGCCTTTTCCCCACCCCACCGCACCCCCTCACATCCATCCCCCCACCCTCATTGATGGATCCAACCCTTAGCTTTCCTCTTCCACGTCCCTCGCAAACTTTCACAGCCGGTTCTAGCCAAGCTTTATCTCTCGACTCACTTCCCTCCAGGAGCCTCACGCACACACAGAATGTGCACATACTCTGTAGTGTATATTTGATACACTTATATGTATTCGATTCATTAAAAGATGAAGGAACATGGCGGGTCTAGCCCCTTCCTTGACTCATGCGTGGAAAGGTAATTCATATGCGGTCATCTCACCGCCAACAAGGTGACGAGCTACCTGAAGGCAAGAGCCACGCCGCTGGCTGGCAGAGGTGTGCTAGGAAGTTCTAAAATGTATATTCTGCCTATAATTTACCATGCTTTTTGTGAATCAAACGTCTTCTTGGGACGCCTGGGTGGCTCAGTCGGTTGAGCGTCCGACTTCAGCTCAGGTCACGATCTCATGGTTCGTGAGTTCGAGCCCCGCGTCGGGCTCTGTGCTGACTGCTCAGAGCCTGGAGCCTGTTTCCGATTCTGTGTCTCCCTCTCTCTCTGCCCCTCCCCCATTCATGCTCTGTCTCTCTCTGTCTCAAAAATAAAATAAAACATTAAAAAAAAAAAAGGTCTTCTTTCATTCAACACTTACGACACCTACTTTGTGCCTCTGTAACACATCCTTCCTGCCTTGTGAGATTCCGCAGGCTGAGACAGGCAGAGAGGGGTAGAAGAGAGAGGTATTCTAACTAGCATTGAGTGTGTGACCCAGCACAGATAACTGCATCTCATGGCCCTCGCGTTTCCGGGGTGCCCCCGAGGCGCCACGTGCCCTAGCTTCTGTCGGAGAAGCTTGAGCGTCAGCGATCGACTTCATCCTCTCAAAAGCCTGAGACCCGGGGCACTGGGTGTGAGCGTTTCCTGCATACCCGGAGCAGTAAAGGGCATTGTCAAGGTCACGGAGCCGGGAACCTGAATCTCAAAGGATTTTTATCACAGTGTAGATGTTGTCTGCATCCTCAGGCCTCTTGCACCCTCTTCAGGGGGCGTCCCTCTGCCAGCTGCATGCGGGCTGGCTCTTTCCCTTATCCTCCTAAGGAAGGCCTTCCGATGCTACCAGTGGGGGCCTGGGACCCCCTCTCTGGCCCCAGTCACCGGCCAGGTTTCACCCTTGGCGAGCCAGCTCTGCCTCTGCTCTCTGCTGAGGCCTCCTCTTGCAGGAAACTACAGTGGCTACAGCCGCCCTCGGTCCCCACACTCATCCCAGTGCTTTTCTGGGTTTCCCCGCTGCCCCCCTCCCCTCCCCAAACCGTTCTCCCACAGGGAGAGTGTCTGAAATTGCTGTCACCCATCCTGACCGCCCCAGGGCTGAGCGTGCCTTCCCGGATCTCCCTTGACTGCTGCGGCAACCCCCACCCCGCTCCCGGGAAGAAGATTCCATGCCGACTGATTTCTTCCAGCCTCTGTATGGCCCAGCCCCGGGGCAGGGGAAGACGAGGACTGGTGTGCACTGGGTTCTTCCGGGGTGCCTGGTACAGAGCTAGAACCTCGGCACCTGTTATCTCATTTACTCCCTACAGTGAATCTGTGGGGGGTATCGTTATTCCTGTTTTTGAAAGCGAGGGGGCTGGGGTGCAGAGAAGTTAGGGGACCGGCTCAAGTTCCACAGCAGGGTGGGGGTTCAGAAGCCCAGGGCGCCTGCCGCACCTCACAGCCTCTTACGGGTGCGCGCCGTGGTTATCCGTACAGCCAGACCCGATGCGGCAACAGGAAGTCCTGGGTGAAGAGGAAGGTGTGCCTCAGCATCCTCCGCTTCTTGCTTCAAGAAAGCCCCCCTCTGACCTCTCTGCAGCACGAGCCAGGCACCAGGCAGGGCACTCCGTGTGTATTTTCCCATGTGGCTCCCCGAACAGTGCTCTAAGCACGTGTGCTCTTAGCAGCCCCATTTTACAGATGAGGCAACTGAGGCACACAGGGGCTTCTGGCTTGTCAGTGAATAAAGGCAGAGCCACACACTCACTCCAGATGACTGCAGTAGAAAACAAAATCAACATCGCTGTCCCGGCCCCTCAGCGTTCAGAGAGCCCCCCCCCCCGGGGGGGTGATGTCACCCTGTCTTCCCTTGGGACAATTAAGAGCTCACTCACCCACACCAGGGATGCTTTTTTGGCCTTCCCTTTGCTCATCTAAATTCAACTTTCTTCTTTCTCCTTCTCAACCTTGAAGGCCTCCTTACTAAGTCTGGGCAGTTAGCACTCAGATGAATGCTTATCACGTCGGAAGGGAGCATTTAAAGTATTTACCTTTGGTCACAGAGAAGGATGAAGGGAAGTGCTATGCTTGCATTGCTAACGTCAAGTTCAGCAGCATCCTTGGCATATAATAAAAGCCTTAAAAATATTACATGAATGAACGAATGCACAGGAAGCATCGCCCCCTCTAAGGAAAACTGGGTTTTTATCAGATCCGTCAGGCCAGCTCTAAGACACCTAAGAAGAAATATAACCGAAAAATACCACCTTTCGGCCCTCCACAGACGGCGGCCCTGGAGACGAGCGGTTCCCGGAGCCTCTGCTGAAAACCTGCTCCCTGCCTGATGGTGCCAGACTCTTCTAGATGAGGCCAAAGACGGAGCCTGGCTGGAGGGAATACAGTGCTGTGCCTTTAACGGGGCGTGCCTGTAGTTTGCCGCAGTCTACCGCAGTGAGCTGAGGACAGGGAGGGCCCGGGCTGAGCCCAGTGCCCGGAGGGGACACCCCTGACAGCCAGCACCAGCAGGGCCACCCTGAGCCGCGTAGGCACTGGCTGTCCCACAGCCTCCTCGGGACTACAGATGAACACATGGGCGGGGTATGGGGCAATCCTGCTTTCCCTAAACAAGCCTCCAGCCATTAAACCATTAATTACAGGCCAAGGGCCAACGGGGAACAAGTGATTTCTAAAGCTTAGGTCACAGCTACTTTCAGATCTGCAGAGCATCGTGCCTTGACAGTATTTTGCAAGCCTGAGCCCTGAATTCAAATGGGATGCTTCATTGATTTTTTTTTTTTTTCACACTTTGGGAAGATTTTCTTCTCTGCTTGTGGCTGCTTTGTGAGGGTTGACTGAGCCTTTTTATAGCGAAAACTTCACTCGTTTAAAGAACCTGACTCTTTTCAAGATTGGAAGATGCAGGAACCTTCTAGAAACAGGTTCTTCATCACGCTGTCACTGCCATGCTAGCTGTGGTTCCAGCACAACCTGTGTGCCCTTGGAGGCTTTGCCTGGATCCTCACTTGATTGGTCTTGCTCACGTTCTTTATACAAGATATCCCCCCTCTCAAGAGCCTGCTGTTACGTAAAGATATATGGAACACAGCACCAATTAAGTGTCTTTCCTCCCTTCTGTGAACTTCCCACACCTCCCAGCTCTAAGATGACAAGCCCAATTAAGCAATTTAAAATAGGTCTCTACGATAGCCCCATGTAGGCTGTCATATATCACTTTACTGCATATTACACCCTGAGAGAAATGGCCAAAAAAGGAAACAACGATATTAATATGTCCCTGTTCCCACTGGCTCGTAAGTTAGCCAGTAGAGCAATCATCACAGAAGAGCTAAGTGTTCCAGTCCATTTTGGGATGCTCTGACATATATTTCCCTCCTACTTGTCCCTCTGTGACAGAAACAGAACATTAGGCAGAGAGGGGAAAGGGGAGGGTCCCGCAGACACGAGCTTTACTGGAGGATTTACCTTCAGACGATTCATCCCACAAGAGGCTAGGTAGAGCGCCCTTAAAATAGAGGCAAAGGAACAAGGGGCTTAAGATGTTTGCACATATGTACGTATCGTACATATACAATATTTGCACAAACCGTTGTCAGTGCTTCTCTTTTCACTTAGATTTACTATTTGGAGGCTCCTGCCACCTTATGGTCAAATCACACCATGACAACGCACAAAGCAGGGAGCGGACTGTCCTAAAGCCTGGTGGACTTCTCTCTCGGACCAAAACTATTGCGATTTTGACACTGTGTTCACATGCCAAATGCTTTGAGAAAGTACGTCTGAGGATGTTTTTCCAAGTCCGTTGAGAAGAGACTACTGATTCCTCAGGACTTTATAATAAAAAAAAAAAAAGTAGAAAGAGTGCTCAGATCATCAGGAAAATTAGATTCAGGTTTTATCTTTGCCATTAACCAGATGTTGAGAAGTTTAAACACTCTCAGTTCACATACTTAAGAGAAAGAGCGCAAATCAAGATAACGTCTACTCTTTCTTTAAACGGGGTTGGAAAGAGTATATCGGGGGGCTCGTATATTCATGTGCTGCATATTACACACAGAGGAATGTGCAAGGAAAAGAACAAAGGCATTAAGATCATGCAAGGTACGACGATATCGTAGACATAGCTTACCCAGGTTATGCTCTATTTTTTTAAGTTTATTTATTTATTTTGAGAGTGGGAGAGAGAGAATCCCAACCAGGCTCTGAACTGTCAGCTCAGAGCGCGACGTGGGGCCCAAACCCATGAACCGTGAGATCATGACCGGAGCCAAAATCAAGAGTCAGACACGTAACCGACTGAGCCACCGAGGCACCCCAAGGTCATGCTCTATTTTAACTTGGAGACGATCATACCGTCATACGTCTGATTGCCTACAATTTCACGGGATCAATAATGATTATTACAACGTATCATAAAAACTATATCCATACTGAATATAATCAAATTTTGGCAGTAAAAGTAACAAGTACCAAAAGTAAAAGTTGTCCTATGTATTGTCTATCATCTTTGGAACTAAGATTGTTTTGATTCTTTGTTGTTGTTTTTTTATATGTCTCCTGAATCAGAAATACAGTGTGGTGCAAATAACCTTCTTTTCGACACCTTCTCTCGCAAATTACCGTGGATTTATGATGTGGTTGTAACCTGACAGGTAGGAAAGGAACTCATAGCTGAGCGCCTTCTGTATGCTGGACCCCGGGTGGATGTTTTCAGGTACATCTTCTCTTTTCACATCCCAAAACCCTGATAAGAGAGAGACCGTGTCCTTGTTGTTACAGAGGGGAAATGCAAGGTGAGGGTATATAGCTCAGGGGTAGAGCATTCGACGACAGAGGGGAAATGGAGACTCAAAGTGGTTGTGTGATTCAATTGGTTAAATATCTAGCGAGTGTACGTCCGGGATTTGAACTTCAGACTTGGTGGCAGGTGGGGAACTATGTAATTATGGGATTTTAGCTGTTGTATAATGGTCAGACTCAATATGTATTACTCATTCAATATGAGGAGTTAAAAAGCACCTGGCTCATAAATGCTCAAAAGTACAACACACACACACACACACACGCACGCAATAAAAGCAACTCACCTCTCCAAGGTATATATATGAATAAGAATTTCACAGGCTGATCAGATGTGCCTAGGAAGGGAGACAGGGGATACCACGGGTTGGCTAATACCTCCTCTGAACCTGGTGAGAGCGGACCCCAGCTCTGGCTTTGGGTTGAAGAACCCTTTAGATGGAAGTTAGAAAGGGACTTGGACTTCACCAGCCCTTGAGACACGGCGGCGACACCCAGGACTGTCAGAGCAGGTGGGAACGCTTTGCTCTGAATATTCCTTGACATCTCAGGAGTTAAGTCTGGTTGATGGTCAGTAGCCAGAGTATCCCAGCTAAGGCCTCTCCCCCCCCCCCCGCACCCCCCACCGCTCCCCCACACCACTTACTTTATCTGATCAAAATAGACACCCACAGCCCACGGAAGGAGCACAAACGTGAACTCAGAAATGCAAAACTACCCAGAAGGGGAGGCGTACGTGCGGTGCCCTTGGCATTCACTGCGGCCTGTTCGGGGAGACGGGCAAGACATCCGCCTCCACCGTCCTTTGAATTTCATTTTAAAAGGCAGCTCGGGCAAGTGACAATTGAAATCTGTTTGTCGCCAGACAGGACGACACTGTTGTAGGGCATAAACCGGGTTATCTGAAGGCTGTGATGGATAAGGAAATGCATTCTCCTGCTGACAGGAGGGAAAGCTGCTTCCAAGTCTGCAGTGGATTACAGACAGCTAGAGCTTTTTTTTTTTTTCTTTCTTTCCTGAGCATGATGGAGGAGATGGGCAGACGTGGGAGACCACCCTTCAAACTCAGGAATCCTTGGCCGTTGCCAAGGTCAGGCTCCCGTCCCTTCCTCTCCTTACTCCTGCAAGGACAGTGGTCCCCAGCCTCAGCTGCTACCTCTAACTGAGGCAGGGGAGACCTGTCCATCTCGCTCACCCAGGGAGGCCACTGCTCACGCTGTGCCACAGCATGAGAGCCACAGAGAAGGAGCTCACACCGTGTTCCTTCACTGCAGCTTTGCCTGCAGGGCTGAAAGGGGCTAAGATTGAATCAAGCTTCTCAGGTTCGAGAGAGGAAGGGGGAGGCAGGGTTCCCCCCACCCCCATTAGATGTTGCTGTTTCTGGTAGCAACCCCCACGGTGTTTGGGTCTCAGCCTGATAGATGGAAGGATCTGACTCTAATACAACGAGGTCCTAGATTTTAAAGGAGGGGAAAGTGGGACTTCCCCCCGCCCCACGCACATGCCTAGGAATGGAAAGAAAGCACTCCCCAAGAGACCAGCCCTCCCTGAACCCATACTAAAGTGCACACATAGGTCACAGCCCAGTTCTAACCTCTCTCTCTCTCTCTCTCTCTCTCTCACTCTCTGTCTCTCTCTCTCTCTCAGCATTCTGGCAAAGCCCATCTCGTAATAACGTTCTCAATCCCATAAAATAATAGGAAGCCAATGATATTGAAAATCAGTTCTAAGATTCTTTGGTTTAGAATATAATTGTGGTCTAATGACTTCAGAAATAGCTTCTGCCTTCCTACTAAGACTATAAGTCATTTTAGATCAGCAACTGCCTTTTTTATTTTCCTAAAACTCCTCTTCCCAGGACTCCTCCAAAACTCTCTCCCCAAGCATAGTATACTGCTTATATATGTGCTCAATAAAGGCATGTTTCTCCTTCATGGGATATAAACTCATACGTTAAACAAATGTAACTTAAAATACTTAACATTCTCACTAGTCATTTCTTATCCTCTCCTGGTGGGCGAAAATAAAACTTCACCCCTTAATTAAATAAGTGAATATGAACAAAAACATCACGAGGGTTTTATCATGGAGAAATCTGTGCCAAGTTACGAGGTTGCCTCTGGTTACGTGTTAGGATTTTTCGGCTAGTGCTCTCTGAGTTTGTCGACTTTGTCTAGAGCTTTTCTGCCAAAGGAGCTGAGGTTATTCTGTGCTCAAAGTTGGAAGAGGTCACATGCTGAAACGGTTGAGGGCTCATTCATGGAATCACTGCTTACCCCACACCCTGGCAGGTGACACAGTACAGAGTTTGCTGAGAAGCTCGTACACGTTCAGGATTTGCTGACTTGGGCAGGCCAGTTGTGAGAGACATATCTGCTGCTGAGAGGTTCACCGGGTAAGTAACCTTAGCAATTATTCATTAGCTCAGAAGGCATTCAAATTATATATTGATCTTGGAAAGAGCTAGCTCCTGGGTGACAAGCTTTGTTCTGGGCATTCTGTGTTGTCCTCCGTAACCTTCATCTCAAGCCTGTGAATAGTTACTATTATTTCTATCTCTAGGAGAAATGGGGAGACTCAGAAGTCAGATTGGTAGAATAGAGATTGACGTTTCCATAGAGGAAAAAATAATAATTTTTTTCTCTACCCTTCTGAGTTATTTGCTGAGACCCCTACAATAAAAGGCAGATTAACAAAAGAAAAACGAACAGAAGTTTATTAATATGTATACCTCAGGTATAGATAGGAGATACCCAAGGAAATATGGATAACTCAAATAATTGGCTTAGATCTCTGCCTTAAATACCATCTTCAACTGCAAATAAAGAAAGGGTTTTTACTGGAAAAAACATGGTAAACAAAGGTAAGGGTTGTTATGCAGATTTCAGTCCAGAGCCTTTTCCATTGACAAGATTCTTTTGTAATTTAGTCATCCTTCTGAGAAGGAGGTACCCTTGCCAATAGAGATCTCCTTATAAATATAAATTTCCCGGGGCGCCTGGGTGGCGCAGTCGGTTAAGCGTCCGACTTCAGCCAGGTCACGATCTCGCGGTCCGTGAGTTCGAGCCCCGCGTCGGGCTCTGGGCTGATGGCTCAGAGCCTGGAGCCTGTTTCCGATTCTGTGTCTCCCTCTCTCTCTGCCCCTCCCCCGTTCATGCTCTGTCTCTCTCTGTCCCAAAAATAAATAAACGTTGAAAAAAAAAATTTTTTTTTAAAAAAATAAATATAAATTTCCCTTACAAAAGGGTAACTTCTATTCTATTTTCAGAGCTTCTCCTATGGCTACTGTTTCCCAGAATCATCAACTCAAATAATCCTAATGCCTAAGAGTCATATTTTGGGGTGACATACTCTGCTGTTCATCATTTAAAACCCAGGTCTGCCTAAGAGAAAGAATTTGACAAAATACAGCATCCTTTCTTGATAAAAACCCTCAAGAAAGCAGGGATAGAAGGAGCATACCTCGAGATCATAAAAGCCATATAAGAATGACCCAACGCTAATATCATCCTCAATGGGGAAAAACTGAGAGCGTTCCCCCTAAGGTCAGGAACAAGACAGGGATGTCCACTCTCGCCACTGTTATTCAACATAGTATTGGAAGTCTTAGTCTCTGCAATCAGACAACACAAAGAAATAAAAGGTATCCAAATCGTCCAGGAGGAGGTCAAACTTTCACTCTTCGCAGATGAAATCCACTTTTGCAGATGGAAAACCCAAAAGATTCCACCAAAAAACTGCTAGGCACCAAAGTTGCAGCATATAAAATCAATGCACAGAAATCGGTTGCATTCTTAGGGGGCCCTGGGTGGCTCGAGTCGGTTAAGCGTCCAACTTTGGCTCAGGTCACGATTTCATGGCTTGTGAGTTCAAGCCCCGTGTCTGGGCTATCAGCCCAGAGCCTGGAGCTTGTTTCGGATTCTGTGTCTCCCTCTCTCTTCCCCTCCCCTGTTCACACTCTGTCTCTGTCTCTCTCAAAAATAAATAAACATTAAAAACAAAATTTTTTTAAAAAGAAATCGGTTGCATTCCTATACACCAACAATGAAGCAACAGAAAGAGAAATCAAGGAATCAATCCCATTTACAGTTGCACAAAAAAACCATAAAATACCTAGGAATAAATCTAACCAAAGAGGTGAAAAATCTATACACTGAAAACTATAGAAAGCTTATGAAAGAAATTGAAGACACACAAAAAAATGGAAAAAGATCCCATGCTCCTGGATAGGAAGAACAAATATTGTTAAAATGTCGATACTACCCAAAGCAATCTGCATATTAAATGCAATCCCTATCAAAGTAACACCAGCATTCTTCAAGAGCTAGAACAAATAATCCTAAAATTTGTCTGGAACCAGAAAAGACCTCGAATAGCCAAAGCGATCTTGAAAAAGAAAACCAAAGCAGGAGGCATCACAATCCCAGACTTCAAGCTATATTACAAAGCTGTAATCATTAAGACAGTATGGTACTGGCACAAGAACAGACACTCAGATCAATGGAACAGAATAGAAAACCCAGAAATGGACCCACAAACATATGGCCAACTAATCTTTGACAAAGCAGGAAAGAATATCCAATGGAATAAAGACAGTCTCTAAAGCAAGTGGTGCTGGGAAAACTGGACAGTGACATGCAGAAGAATGAACCTGGACCACTTTCTTACACCATACACAAAAATAAATTCAAAATGGGTGAAAGACCTAAACGTAAGACAGGAAGCCGTCAAAATCTTCGAGGAGAAAGCAGACAAAAACCTCTTTGATCTTGGCCGCAACAACTTCTTACTCAACGTGTCTCCAGAGGCAAGGGAAACAAAAGCAAAAATGAACTACTGGGACCTCACCAAAATAAAAAGCTTCTGCACAGTGAAGGAAACAATCAGCAAAACTAAAAGGCAACCGACAGAATGGGAGAAGATATTTGCAAATGACATATCACATAAAGGGTTAGTATCCAAAATCTATAAAGAACTTATCAAACTCAACACCCAAAAAACAAATAATCCAGTGAAGAAATGGGCAAAAGACATGAATAGACCCTTCTCCATGGAAGACATCCAGATGGCCAACCGACACATGAAAAAATGCTCCACATCACTCATCATCAGGGAAATACAAATCAAAACCACAATGACATACCACCTTACACCTGTCAGAATGGCTAACATGAACAACTCAGGCAACAACAGATGTTGGTGAGGATGCAGAGAAAGAGGATTTCTTTTGCATTGTTGGTGGGAATGCAAGCTGGTGCAGCCACTCTGGAAAACAGTATGGAGGTTCCTCAAAACTAAACATAGAACTACCCTACGACCCAGCAATTGCACTACTAGGTATTTATCCAAGGGATATGGGTGTGCTGTTTCGAAGGGACACCTGCACCCCCATGTTTATAGCAGCGCTATCAACAATAGCCAAAGTATGGAAAGAGCCCAAATGTCCATCGACGGATGAATGGATAAAGAAGATGTGGTCTATATACACAATGGAGTATTACTTGGCAATCAAAAAGAATGAAATCTTGCCATTTGCAACTACGTGGATGGAACTAGAGGGTATTACGCTAAGCGAAATTAGTCAGAGAAAGACAAATATCATATGACTTCGCTCATATGAGGACTTTAAGAGACAAAACAGATGAACATAAGGGAAGGGAAACAAAAAGAATATAAAAACAGGGAGGGGGACAAAACAGAAGAGACTCCTAAATATGGAGAACAAACAGAGGGTTACTGGGGGGGTTGTGGAAGGCGGGATGGGCTAAATGGGTAAGGGGCATTAAGGAATCTACTCCTGAAATCATTGCGGCACTATATGTAACTAATTTGGATGTGAATTTTGAAAAATAAAAAATAAAAAATAAAATTAAAAAAAGAGATTAAGACACAGATTGAAATTTAAAAACAAAAACAAAAACAAAACCCCAGGTCTGCCTGAACTCCAAAGCCCACACAGTTCCCTTTTGTCGGACAGAGAGGAGAAAATGTGTCAGAGCAAGGGTGGAGGGAAGAGAACGGGGCTTAGGGTGAGGGGGTTGCTTGTACCTCTGTAGCCAGTACAGAGGTCCCTTGTATGTGATGAGTGTTCAATATGTGTCCATTTAATGGGGAGGGTGGTGTATTTTATTTCTATATTTTAGGATATAAAACAGAAAGGGTAGTCTGAGTCCCATTCACAGGATTGAGAAAGGCTTTTGAAATGCCCAAATGAGGGGCGCTTGGGTGGTGCAGTCGGTTAAGCGTCCGACTTCAGCCAGGTCACGATCTCGTGGTCCGTGAGTTCGAGCCCCGCGTCGGGCTCTGGGCTGATGGCTCAGAGCCTGGAGCCTGTTTCCGATTCTGTGTCTCCCTCTCTCTCTGCCCCTCCCCCGTTCATGCTCTGTCTCTCTCTGTCCCAAAAATAAATAAACGTCGAAAAAAAAAATTTGAAATGCCCAAATGAGCCTCAGATTTTGTTCTCAAGTTTATAAGAAGCCATTATCGGTCATTTATAAAGGGTGATATTATCAAGATTAATGTGAGTGCCACAGGGATGGAATGAGAAAGATATTAGAGACAGAGAGTACTGCTAGGGCAAGAATTTTTGACTTCAGGGGTTCTGTGAACCTTCTGATATTATACTCAAAATCTTGCATGCATGCATGTGCACAATTACATTGGGGGGGGGGCGGGGAATGATTCACAAATTCCAATGAAATCTCCAAGGAGTCTATGCACACAATAAAGTTTATGGACCACAAGATAAAAGCCTAGACTGATAGGACAGTGGCAGAAATACAAAGAAGATGACCAATACAAATGCTTTTGGGAGTAAATTAACAGGACTTACAGATCTGTTGTTTATAGGCAATAAAGGAATGAAATGAATCAGAGATCATTCAAATTCACCTGTCTTGTAGTGCTATTTATCAGAAACGGGGAAAGAAGGAGAGGGCGTCAGGAACCTGCTGAATTTGCGATGACGAAGAAATATTCAAGAGGAACCTTTCATTTTGGGGAGAAAGCAGAAATGATTCTTGCTGAAGGTATAATTTTACAGTCATCTGTATAAAGGAGTCCATGGGGAATCTTGAAAACGAGATGCCTTCTGGGTACGGAGGGACCAGGAGAGTATAGGATCCAAGGGCCGCTAGCATTTGGGGGTGGAAAAAATAACCAGTAAGCAGATGCATTTGAGAGATCGACGGCGTTGCTGGCTACAAGAAAACACCCCCAAAACAACCTGGTGATGACACAAAGCTGAGTTAATTGGAAAGAAAGAACCCTACTTAATCTTACAGGGGTAGGATCAAGTTAGAATATATATGAGATTTGGGGTTGGTGACAGCTCTTTCAGTGCTGGGTCTCATTAGGATAGGTAAGAATCATGATATAAGGGGGCGCCTGGGTGGTTCAGTCAGTTAAGCGGCCGACTTCGGCTCAGGTCATGAACGCACTGTCCGTGAGTTCGAGCCCCGCGTCGGGCTCTGTGCTGACAGCCCAGAGCCTGGAGCCTGTTCCAGATTCTGTGTCTCCCTCTCTCTCTGCCCCTCCCCCGTTCATGCTCTGTCTCTCTCTGTCCCAAAAATAAATAAACGTTGAAAAAATAAATAAATAAATAAACGTTAAAAAAATGTTTTTTTAAATAAAAAAAAAAGTATCATGATATAAGATTTTAGAATTGGTGGACACCGAAAGGTGAGGGTTTCGAAGAAGCCTGTGCAAAAAATGCTTATCTGATGCTGTCAGTCAAAAAACGCAATAGCCTGATGTCCATTCAGTTGGGTTTTTCGGGAAGTTCCCGGAATGAATAATAGAGTTACTTGCGACTTCCCCCTACTGGGCGACAGTTTGCAGACTAGTGAAGCTCATTCACGAAGACAGTGGAAGAGTAAAGTCATGTTAACGATGGCAACCCAATGGTACGGTCACGTTCATGCAACTTGTGTGGTGTAGACGGTTTTGAGTTTCAAAAATAGTGACTCACCAGCCAGTCTAGCCAGGGGGAGATTGGTGGTGGTCTTTGGAGCCATAGGGTTTGCGTTGCTCAAGCATTTGTTTAAATTCCTTGTGTCCCTTCACAGCGCCCTCTTTCCCCGAGTTCCCGGCCGACATGGTCCAGCTTACACCGATTGCCAATAATGTGCTCTATCATATAAGCTAAATCCCCGGGCAGAACGGAGCTACCAGATTGTTTTCAGCTATTCAATCATTGAGGTTTCAATCTGCATACTGTTTGAACACATTTGCAGTGCTAACTTCAAAACACCCCATTTGTGAATCAAAAGAACAACATTTTTTTTGCAGTCTGTGGCAATTCTTCTCAAACCAAACATTCAGTGCAAAAAAAAAAAAAAAAGTGGCAAGAGAGAATTTTAAATCACCACGGAGAGTAAGGAAGAGGAACCCTTTGCCTCCCGCATTCCAAACACTCATACGGCTCCTAAAAAAACAGGATGAGGAAGGGAACAGACCCGTTCCTTTTCCCTGGTACGGGTGCCCACACCCTCGCGTGCAAACAGACCCTGAGTGGCAGAGAACTCGTGCCCTGAAAGCAGAAATCTCAGGAATCGTCACTCGTCTCCATCGCTACCCTGTGTTTGCATTTCGTCCTGGATAGAAGCAGAATGTGCCCGTCATTAGGTTGAGCAAATAGATCCCACCATCTGTGGTAATTACAAGAACTGAAACCGAAAACTGCACCACGAGTCAGCTAAGAGGAATTCAGGGAAGTCAGGGCCTCTGCAGTTGATCTGGATGCACCTAACTCACGATCTTAGAGTGACATCTAGAGTTGACAAGGTAAAGACCAGATGTTCCCTGATCGGGGCACCCACATCAGGTTAATACTCATAATGACTAGGGTTGGGTCACGTTACCCGTGTGCTACATGAATTCTAGTCCACAACATCAGTGCGCAACAAATGGCACACTTTCTCCCCTAAGTCCCGAATAATTTGATGTGAATTTCCGCTTTTCTCTCCTATTGTCCAGCTAGGGTGGTTTGTCCCTCTAGCAAAGCATTAACATTAGGGAGTTCCTGGAGATTGGGCTATTGAGAAGATTGCGTTGTTCTTTGCGATATTGCTGTGACATTTACATGGAGATGATCAGTTGAACCTTTTGTGTTCTGTCCTTTCCTTTGTTCTTGGGCAGCCGGGAGCGCCTGAAGAATATCACACATATCCCACCTCAGTGGGGGGTCGTGGGGGTGCTGGCTTGTACTTGGCCCTCAGCTTGCCTCATCAGGAAGAATCCTGTTAGGTCACTCCAGCAAAGAAGTACCCGACCCTCTTAGTAATAATTCTCTACCACCTACCACCCCTGTTCCTTGTCCATAAATGCCCATTTTATCTTGTTGTGTTCAGAATTGAGTCCGATCTGTCTCTTCTGCTGCAAAACCCCGCTGCGGTGGTTCCTACACCTATCGTGATAGCCCTAAATAAAATCTGCCTTCTTGTTTTAACAAGCGGCAGAGTAATTTTCTCCTCAAGAGCACCCGGGAGAGAAAAGTCACGGTGCGTACTTTTGGGGCACCTGTAACATCTCTGTACAGAAAACGTAGTTTTTGAGGCTCAAGTTCATCCTCAAAAAATTCTGCTGCATCACCTCCGTTCTTGTGCGGTCGGAATACTGGCACTGTATTGATCCTGTGAATAACGAGGGTCAAAGAAAAATTGCCATGAGTCCCTGAGATGCCTCGGGGCTAGAAAACACTGAGATGTGTAAATGACTATGGAGCAAGAATCTGTATTTCTGCCTCCAGATAATGCAGTCAGTATCGAAATGAGCTTTCCTCATCTAGAAAACGCGGGTTTGGCCCTGGGGGCACACATTTCAGTCAGTCATGAAGGCACCACCTGCAGGCACAGGCGTTACTTGGAAAAAGGGTTTATTTGTCTCCATCAAAGTTACCTGCCTCGTTTTCTTTCCTGACAGTCGGAACACGGTTCTCTGACATTGCAAGTCATCTTGCAAACCTGGAAAACAATGCATACGGCAAATGGGCCGTATCAGAACAGGGGCTTTCGAGGGCAGAAACCGGGAGGAAACGCTTTCCGTGTCACTTCACCACCGCATAACCTAATCTTCTCTCACACCCAATGCCTCCTGACTTTTCCCTGTGTAACGAAATTACTTCCCTGGCAGAGAACTACAGAAATTTTGGCCAGCAAGATTACTAGACATCAGTCATGCATTGGGCTAAAACTGATCTCGTGGATGCCTAGAGCTACAAAATCAGTATCCGTTCTTGATACACTGGATTCTATTGTTTGCTAATTGCTACATGTGATCCGTTCATTCATCTCAAAGGATCATTTTTTTTTTCTGTTATCATATAGCATCCGCAATACCTACAGCAACACTGGATACATAAAAGGTGTTCAGTACTTGGGTGCCTTAGTAGATTGAGCATCAGACTCTTTTTTTTTTATTTTATTTTTTAATGTTTATTTATTTTGGGGACAGAGAGAGACAGAGCATGAATGAGGGAGGGGCAGAGAGAGAGGGAGACACAGAATCGGAAGCAGGCTCCAGGCTCTGAGCCATCAGCCCAGAGCCTGACGCGGGGCTCGAACTCACGGACTGCGAGATCGTGACCTGAGTTGAAGTCGGACGCTTAACCGACTGAGCCACCCAGGCTCCCCGAGCATCAGACTCTTGATCTCAGCTCAGGTCTTGATCTCAGGGTCATGAGTTCAAGCCCCAGGTGGGCTTCACACTGGGCTTGGAGCCTACTTAAAAAAAAAGAAAAAAAAGATAAGGGATGCCTGGGTAGCTCAGTCAGTTGGGTGTCTGACTTCGGCTCAGGTCATGATCTCACAGTCCGTGGGTTCGAGCCCCGCATCGGGCTCTGTGCTGACAGCTCAGAGCCTGGAGCCTGCTTCAGATTCTGTGTCTCCCTTTCTCTCTGCCCTCTCCTGCTTGTGCTTTGTCCCTGTCTCTCTCTCTCTCTCAAAAATAAATAAACATTAAAAATTTTTGAAAGAAAGAAAGAAAAAAGGTGTTGAGTACTTGTTGATTGGTAAGACCCAAATTGGAAACATTGTACCTGTAAAGGAGAACCCCATAGAGCATATCCGTGCAAAAAAAAAAAAAAACAAAAACAAAAACAAAAACAAAAAACCAAACTCCTACTTTGTCTTCTGTTTTAACCAGAGCATTTGGCACAAAACTGGGTTTATAGATGCCTGGTTAATTGACTTTCTGTCACGAGCCTACATGGAAACGAGAACGATAGTTCAGGTTTGTCAACACTTCCTGAGTGTTCTCTATTTCTTTGGAAAATTGGCTTGAGAAAAGGAAGAATCCATTTGTTGCTGTGTGTGTGTGTGTGTGTGTGTGTGTGTGTGTCAGGTTTTCCACCTTGAATTCCGAAGAAACAGGCTGTAAAAGAAAATGATGGAAATGAATGATGTCAATAGGCTTACCAACAGCCTCAGGAGGAAGATAAGTCACCGCTGATGTGTGTGCTGTTCACAGAGAGTATGGCAGTAAGAAAGAATCATAAATAATCAGAAAAGAAAAAAACCATCCCCTTCACCTCCTTCATCAACAAACGAGAGTTGTCCCAAGTGTGTTCAGCACCCAGGATCGGCATGTTCTCTAATGTCCCTTATTCCTCCTTATCCATATACTCAGTAATTAGTTAGGATATAAATTCAGACGCTATAACAAAGACTCCACAATAAAATATGGCTTGAAAGAGATTATTTATTTCTCCCTGAGGCAGAACACCAGGGAGGCGCTCCACGGCAGGTAAAGTAGCCCATGAGAGTCCCATGAGAGTCCCATGAGAATATTCCTATCAAATTTCTCTGCCATCCTCCACTCAGGAGAGGAGACTGAAAATATGCCCCTTTCCTTTGAGGACATGACGCAGAGATTTTTCACAGCAGTGCCTCGGGAATGCCGTTAACATGCCCACCTAGTACAAAGGAGGTTTGAAAAGCAGACTATTCTGGGCGCCTCTGTGCCCAGTTAAAATTCGGGAGTACTATCAAAGGGAACAGTGAGAATGGTTACTGAGGAATTGGCAATCCTGTTCATAGTACGTCTACTCTTAGATAATCTAGCTTTTTCTGCATGCATAGAACAGCGATTCTCAAATTGCTTTAGGAGGTGAAGCAGCTGGGAATCATGGCCCAAACATGAAGATAAGTTGCTCAATACCAGTGCCTTCAGAATTGTCCTTCATGGAATATTAGTCCCACCAAATAAGTTGACAACGAGTATGACGCTGGGGTCAATACCGTAACTCTATCCTTTCCCAGGGATGTGTGGCTACATTCTTACTTGATCGACTTTGAGAAAACAGCCTAACTGTATTTAATCTAGTATCGCCCAAATTTAATTTGGCTGACAATGTTTTTGCGTGAGCCAAAAATCCCACAGAATTAGCGTGCTGCAAAATACACATTGGAAGACAGATTCAATGTCACCCTCCGAACTAGAAGCAACTTTAGTAGCAGGCAATATGACTGCTAAATTATAATACTTTAAAAGTCACAACTAGAAGATCTTGTGTTCCACAATAAAATAAGCCGTTAGCCCAAGAATGATTGGTTGGTTTTGAGTCTCTTGCTGAGTGTGTGTGTGTGTGTGTGTGTGTGTGTGTGTGTGCGCGCGCGCGCGCATTGCTTTTCCACTCATTTCATCCCACAAGGGTTGTAGGTACAAAAGCTTTCAGTAAAAATTTAAGAAGAAAAACTTGCAAAAACTCTACTGATTGGTTAAAGTCTTCCAGGAATTGGGGAATGTCCCCATTAATGTGTGAATGAAATATCTAAGCCTATGTTAAAAAATAGTCTCTCTATATAGCTTGAAAATCAATAGATTTTTTTAGGACACAACTTCTGTTTTCAAACACATGTGACCTGGTTGGAGAGCAATGACTAACACACAACATATAACAAGTTTGCAAAAATTTTTCTCCTAGGTGCTGATATTTCACATTGGTACCTATTTCCAACTGGTACTCTTGCCTCTCAAAAAAAGTTTTAAATAAATAGCCACCCGGTTTGCTAACTCATTAGATAAAGACAGTAATTTAAATACTGATGACCCACATGACACCTACTAAGGACTCAGAATGTTTGCATGATCCTTGCATTAAGACATGGGCTCTCTCTCACAGTCTCTCTCTCTCTCGATGTGCCCAAAGCAGTATTTTCAAAAGTCAGATCACGTGGGCCCTGACTCATTTCTGGTTTTGGAGATGTGTTGAGTCATTAAATGACCTAGTCACTACAAAATGGTTAATCTGAGTGAATATTTACTGTATCTATAAAACAATTTGGGAGGTAACCAAGGTGAAATGGATAACCCGAGTTCTGACCCCCTTTGTTTCCTCATTTTACCTTTTGCTTTTGAGTGATGTCATACATTTCAACTCAGTCATCAAACAAGAATGATCCCCCCAATTCCCTTAGCCATGAACTTGAATGTCATCCAACACCATACCCCAGCCTTTAACAAGTACTGTTGATTCTTCCCACTAACCCTCTCAAACACACCCCCTTATCTGGAAACCCAAGTTCAGGTACCCATCATCTTTTCCTTCAACTCTGACAGTAGCTTCCTTTCAATCTCTTTGGCTTTAATCTTCACCTTGTCCAATTTATTCTCCAATGTAGATTACCCTTTGTAACACTTAAATCTTAAATTCCTTCTCAACATAAACTTTTGATTAACTATAGATCTCCTTCTTTTTTTTTTAAATTTTTTTTTCAACGTTTATTTATTTTTTTGGGACAGAGAGAGACAGAGCATGAACGGAGGAGGGGCAGAGAGAGAGGGAGACACAGAATCGGAAACAGGCTCCAGGTTCTGAGCCATCAGCCCAGAGCCCGACGCGGGGCTCGAACTCACGGATCGCGAGATCGTGACCTGGCTGAAGTGGGACGCTTAACCGACTGCGCCACCCAGGCGCCCCAACTATAGATCTCCTTCAATACGCAGAGGTTCTCAAATTTAGTAATGTTATGTCTTCTTTGAAGTGAAAAAAAAATTCCATATGTATTAATTTCCAGTTGCTGACGTAACAACTTAACCACCAATTTGACAGCTTAAAACAACACGAATGCACTATCTTCCAGCTCTGGAGACCAGAAGTCTGAAATTGGGGTTCACTGGGCTAAAATCAAGGTGTCTGTAGGGTTGTGTTCCTTCTAGAATATCTAAGGGAGGATCCACATCCTTGCCTTTTCCAGCTTCCTAGAGGTGGCTGCAATCCTCGGCATAGGGCTCCTGTCTTCAAGACGAGGAATAGTCAGTTGAGTCTGTTTCATGCTGGGTCACATTCCCTTCTCTGACTCTGGCCCTCCTGCTCGCCTCTTTTACTTATAAGGATCTTGTGATTACACCGTGCCTACCCATATAATGCAGGATAATGTCCCCATAGCAAGATCTCTAATGTAATCGCTTCTGCAAAGTCCCTTTTGTCACCTGTATTAGTTTGCTGAGGGCACCATAACAAAAAACCACTGACTGGGTGGCTTAAACCATAGCACCTCAACTGATCATTTTATTTTACTTTTTTTAATGTTTATTTATTTTTCAGAGAGAGAGAGAGAGAGAGAGAGCACAAACAAGGGAAGGGCAGAGAGAGAGGGAGACATAGAATCCGAAGCAGGCTCCAGGCTCCGAGCTGTCAGCACAGAGCCCAATTCAGGGCTCAAACTCAAGAACTGAGATCATGACCTGAGCTGAAGTCAGATGCTCAACCGACTGAGCCACCCAGGCGCCCCTCAAGTGTTCATTTAAAAAAAATTTTTTTTTTTCAACGTTTATTTATTTTTGGGACAGAGAGAGACAGAGCATGAACGGGGGAGGGGCAGAGAGAGAGGGAGACACAGAATCGGAAACAGGCTCCAGGCTCCGAGCCATCAGCCCAGAGCCTGACGCGGGGCTCGAACTCACGGACCGCGAGATCGTGACCTGGCTGAAGTCGGACGCTTAACCGACTGCGCCACCCAGGCGCCCCCAAGTGTTCATTTTAGAGATTAAGTAAGATTATTCATGACTTAACACAGTGCCAAACACTTAGTCTGCACTCAATAAGTGATAGCAGATTAAAATATAAAAATGAACCTAAAAAGCTTACCTGCTTAGATTCCCCAGCTTTATCTTTGACTTAATCTGTACCTTAAATCAAAGTGTTCTTCCATAGAATGAGTGCAAGCATAGGATTTGCATGCAAGAGAAAAGGAAAGGGAAATCTAAACCTGAAAAAATGGGGTGCCTGGGTGGCTAGTTTGGTCTGACTTCGGCTCAGGTCACGGTCTCGCGGTTCATGAGTTCGAGCCCTGCATTGGACTCTGTGCTGACAGCTCAGAGCCTGGTGCCTACTTTAGATTCTGCCTCTCTCTCTCTCTCTCTCTCTTTTAGATTATCTCTCTGTCTCTTTTTCTCTCTCAAACTAAAAAGGTACAATCTCTTTTGGTCTCAGAAAATTGACAAACAATGTAAATAATATGCAAAAAATAAGAATGACTTCTGGGGGTGATGTATCTTGATTGTGCCCCGTGGATGTGTATACATATCAAAACTCAAATTATGCACTTTAACCGGGTCTAAGTTATTGTGTCTAAATTATTCCTCAATAATGTGCTAACATATATGTTTATATCAATAACTTCAATTATTCAGGTATTTCAAAGCAATTGTTTTTAGCCTAGCAAAACTTAATAAAAATAACTCCAGGGGACAAAAAGAATGCTACCGTGTCCATCAGCACTCTTCGGTGGGGAGTGACTGTAGCCCCAGGACGAGCTGGCTTGAGCAAAGGACTTTTATCGGCTCAGGGAAATAAAGAGTCACCTGAGGCACAGCTCGGTACAGGTTCAAGATCTGGTCTCTCTCCACCTTTGCTGCTTCAGTCTTAACTGAAAATGGACCAATTTACCAAAAGCCAATTTCCTCTTACTTGCTTCGGGCAGCCAGGAAGCAGACAGCTGAACTTTCTTTAAGGTGCTCTTCTGAATACGAAATGAAAACAAGTAAGCTACAATTAAACAGTTGGAGGAAGTAAGTCAATCTGGGAAAATGATTATTTAATGTCATGGCTAATTTGTGTCCCCTGAAAATTTATGTGTGGAAACCAAAACACTTAGGACCTCGGAATGTGACTCTATTTGGAGATGGGGCCTTTACAGAGGTGGTTAAGGTTAAAATGAAGTCACTAGGATGGGCCCTAATCCAATAGGGCTGGTGTCCTTATAAGCAGAGGTCCTGGATGGCTGATTTCCACTCAGGTCATGGTCTCAAGTTCGTGAGTTTGAACTCCACGTCTGCAATGACAGCATAGAAACTGCTTGGGATTCTCTCTTGCCCTCTCTCTCTCTTTCTCTCTCTCTCTCTGTCCCTCCTCTACTCATGCTCTTTCTCTCAAAAAATAAATAAACAGGGGCACCTGGGTGGCTCAGTCAGTTAAGCATCTCACTCCTGGTTTCAGCTCAGGTCATGATCTCATGGTTTCATGAGTTCGAGCCCCGCCTCAGGCTCTGCACTGACAGTGTGGAGCCTGCTTGGGATTCTCTCTCTCTCTCTCTCTCTCTCTTTCTCTCTCTCTTTCTGTCTCTCCCCCAATTCACACTGTCTCTGTCTCTCTCAAAATTAATTACAAAATTTTTTTAAATAAATAAACATTAAAAAAAAGAAAGAGGACATTAGGACACGGACACACTCAGACAGAAGACCATGTGAAGACACAGAGAAAAGACAAACTTCTCCAAGCCAAGGAGAGAGGCCTCGGAAGAAACCAACCCTGTGGACACCTTGATCTCAGACTTCCAGCCTCCAAAAAGTAAATTTCTGTTGTTTAATCCACCCGGTCTGTGGTACTTAATCATGGTAGCCCTAGCACCCTAGCGAACAAATGCATTTAGCAAATTGGCCATTTGGCCAATGCGTTGTCAGCATTCACCTTATTCCCAGATAGGGGTCTCCCCTCTGGCATCAAGAAGGCTGCCAAAGATCCTGGGCTACCTACTTCCTGGTTCACAGCCTCATTCTAGCTCGTCCTGAGATTCACTCTGATGAAAGGGCCGAGACCATAGGCATCATGAAATAATACTTTACATTTAAATTAAAATTCTTTCTTTTTGGTTTTGGTTTGTACTCCCTTATTGGTGACCTCCCAGCCTACTCTGTAAGGAAAGTCAGCACTCCAGCTTCTGGTCTCCAAAAGAGGCTCATGGAACCCACGGATCATAGTTGTGGAAACCGAAGCTTTGATTTTGCATGAGCCAAGCACCGTAGAAGAAAAGAATAAGGCTTTTTTCCCTCAAAGGCTAAGCTTGAAAGGAGCAAGGGCTCACACTTAATTCACTACACTCGACTGAATACAGAAATTCATAGAGTCACCCCACCCTGCCATGTGGGAAAAGATGAAGGTTTCCCTGGCCGGGAAGGCAGGGAGACAAAAAGAGAAAGAGGAGGGAGGAGACTAGAGCCTCCTGAACTGTGAGCATCATGTGGAGAGGTCTGGAGTCAACATCAAGGACGGCCAAACTCAGACAGGTGGACACCTTCAGTCTGTAGCACCGGGAGACTCAGGGGAGCTGTGTCAGAGACCAAAGCCAGTCCCAGGCATGGTACCTGTGTGGGGCAATATTAGCAGGGCTATCCTTCTTCCGCCGGGCGGAGAGGCATCCTGACAACAGCAGCCTGTACAAGACCTGCTGATCGTCTAACAGAAGTGGCACCGTGTAGAGCTTCAGGTTTGGGCCAGCTTACTTTGGGAACAATGCCCATTTCAGAATCATTTTAATCCCCCCAAGATAGAGGGTCACGCCTGGACACTCAGGGAAGGCAGATGTGTTATGGAAGGGAAACTCCCGGAGTCTATACTTGGATGAGACTCCGTGTGGCTGGATACAGCCAGCGAGAGATCCCTACTTCGTCACCCTCACGCAGCCAGCGGAACCAGACTCCCTTACAAGTATACACCTCTACCCAGGTGGTAGTGCGATGGACTAATCAACTTAGGACCGTTCCCAGAGTGGGGAGCAGGTCCCCCCAACTGCGTGGACCAAAGACTGAGAAGCCCCCAGTGCAAAGGGGAGGCTGGGAGTGGAATGAGGTGAACTGCGACGTTAGCCGGAACGTAGCTTTAGGTGGCCAAAACAACAGTTACCCACTATACGCTGTAACGTCTTGTTCTCATACTTTAGATTTTACCAGAAGAGAGAAACATGTTTTTCCCCCTTTCAAATTCACATACACTGCCCCGAAGCTCTTGACCTTTCTGCAATCTTTGGGAAACGGTTGTAGTCACAGTAGAGTACAGTAACTGCAGACCAAATAAGATGCCTCCCCAAACTGGATGACAAGGTCAGGACAGGTCAGTCTTAGAGGCATTATAGGAATTCAGACAGAGGAACGGAATTGGCCATTTGTGTGACTCTTTCCAGTGGGTCGGCCCCATTAGGTGACATTTTGCAAATGTAGATAGGGTAACGGGTGTGCCTCCCACAGATCTCCAAAATACCAAGGGTGCCTGCCCCAAGTCTTGTCAAGAAGACACAGATAAGATACAGCATGGGTAGTGACTGGAAGAAGTCATGAGGAGAGCTTAGAGGGTGCTAGTAACGTTGTTTTTATGGGGGGGGGGTGTGTGTGAAAGTTATCCAAATGGATTCAAGTTGAGAAAAACCATTGAGTTGTACGCTTACGATGCATGTTCTTTTCACTACCTTAAAAAAATGTATTTGTGTACTTTTTTTATTGAAGTAGAATTTGATTATAATTTATAATTGTAATTGAATAAAGTATAATTTATTTCATTACAATTAACATGCAGTGTTGTATTAGTTCCAGGTGTACAATACAGTGATTCAATAATTCTGAATGATTCAGTGCTCATCACAAAACGTGTCTTCTTGGGGCTCAGTTGGTTAAAGTGTCCGACTTCAGCTCAGGTCATGATCTTATGGTTTGTAGGTTCAAGCCCAACATTGGGCTCTGCACTGAGAGTGGGGAGCCGGCTTGGGATTCTCTCTCTCTTTCTCTTTCTCTCTCTCTCCTTCTCTCTCTGCCCCTCCTCCACTTCTTCTTTCTCTCAAAATAAATAAACTTTTATATATATATATATATATATATTTTTTTTAAGGGTACTCTTGATCCCTTTTATCTATTTCATTCCTCTTCCCACCCACCCCTGTTTTGGTAACTGCCAGTTCGTTCTCTGTATTTAAGAATCTGATTTTTTGTTTGTTTCCTTTTTTCTGTGTTTATTCATTTGTTTCTTAAATTTCACATATGAGTGAAATCATGTGGCTTTTTTTTTTCTGATTAACTTTTTTTTCATGTTTATTTTTGAGAGAGAGAGACAGAGCGCAAATGCGGGAAGGCGGAGAGAGGGAAAAACAGAATCTGAAGGAGGCTCCAGGCTCTGAGTTGTCAGCACAGAGCCCCATGCGGGGCTCAACTCACAGTGAGATCATGACTTTAGCCAGAGTCAGACACAACCAACTGAGCCACCCAGGTACCCCTCTGACTGGGCATTATGGTCCATCCATGTTGTTGCAAATGGCAAGATCCCATTCTATTTTATGGCTGAGGAATATTCTATTATATATTATATATATATACATATATAATGTATATTATATATATTATACATGTATATGTATACACACATATACCACATTTTCTTTGTCAATTCATCTATGGATAGACAGTTGGGTTGCTTCTATACCTTAGCTATTGTAAATAATGCTGAAATAAACATAGGGGTGCATACATCTCTTTCAACTCATGTTTTTGTATTCTTTGGGTAAATACCTAGTAGTGGAATTACTAAATTATATGGTAATTCTACCTATAATATTTGAGGGCCTCCATACTGATTTCCACAGTGGCTATACAAATTTGCATTCCTACCAACAGTGCATGAGGGTTCCTTTTTCTCCACATCCTTATAAACACTTATTGTTTCTTATGTTTTTGATTTTAGTCATTCTGAGGTATAAGGTGATACACCACTGTGGTTTCGATTTGCATTTCCCTGGTGATGAGTGATGTTGAACATTTTTCCACGTGTCTGTTGGCCATCTATATGTCTTCTTTGGAAAAATGTTTTTATTCAGATCCTCTGCCCATTTTCAATCGGATTATATGGGGGTTTTCGGCACTGAGTTGTATAAATTCTTCACATATTTTGGATATCAACCTCTTACCAGATATATCATTTGTGAACATGTCCCATTCAGTAGGTTGTTTTCTTGTTTTGTTGATAGTTTCTTCTGCTATACTGTGCAAAAGTTTTTCATTTTTGGTGTAGTCCCAATACTTTAATTTTTCTTATGTTTCCCTTGCCTGAGGAGACATATCTAGAAAAATGTTTCTATGGTTGATATCAAAGAAATCACTGCCTCCATTTTCTTTTAGAGTTTTTATGGTTTCGGGTCTCACAAAAAAAAAATATTAAAGAGAGAAAAGCTAGGTAGACATGTCCTAAGGTGGGTTTTTTTGTGTATGTGTGTTTTTGTTTTTTGAGAGAGACAGAGAGAGGGAGAATCCCAAGCAGTCAGGCTCCACTCTGACTGATGTGGGGCTTGTTCTCACAACTGTGAGATCATGACCTGAGCCAAAATCAAGAGTTAGGTGCTCAACCAACTGAGCCCCCCAGGTGCCCCATAGAGAGGCATATTCTTGTAAATAAGTTACAATCCAATGTCTAGTTTGAAGCAATTCTTCAACGATAGAAGGTGTTGGGCACTGCTAGGAAATATGGACGTATACTAATTTGGTAGAAGGACACTTTTGGTGTTTATCCAGGTCTTTGTATGGGACAACTAGACTGACAGATTGAGTGGTCTGGTTACAAACGGTGCTGTGTTCATGAGAGCAAGAATGATTCCCTCGGTTTCCTCACAAGCAAGGGACATGTCCAGCTTCTGGACCAGGTGCCATGCTTCCCTGCGGGCCTTGGGCAGGGTCCTAACCATTTCCCCGGCACTTTGACACCAGTGAGGGGTTGACCCAAGTGTTGGGTGTAAGGCCTCCACACCCTGGTGCTCCCTTCAGGCCAGATGTGCCTCAGAACACAGACATTTTCTAATTTTAGAAAGAAAACACAGTGTTTATATTATATATTCAGTATGTAATACTTCCAGCAGAGTCTGGGGCAGAACCATGCAACTAAATGCACATTCTGTGGTGCAATTTATGAATATTCACTTGAAAGAAGATCCAAGGAGACTTGGGGTAGCCTCACATTGGTTCATGAACGCTTTGCTCCCTAATAAGTACAAAAATTGGCTTTTATATTTTTTTAAAAGTTTATTTATTGAGAGAGAGAGAGAGAGAGAGCATGAGTGCATGTGCACATGAGTGGATGAGGGACAGAGAGAGAGGGAAAGAGAGAATCCCAAGAAGGGATCCCTCACTGTCAGCACTGAGCCCAACATGGGGCTTGAACTCGTGGACTGTGATATCATGACCTGAGCCGAAATCAAGAGTAGGACACTTAACCAATTGAGCTCCCCGGGAACCCCCAAAAATTGGATTTTAAAAATGTGGGAATTACAGATTGCAGATAAAGGATCTAGACACACATTATCTTTCATCAGTAAATTAATGTTCTGGGTTTACCAATTTCTTATAACTGTAATTAGCACGAATACGTTTCTGAGTTGGATATACTCCTGCCCCCACCCACAGCTAAGCTGGTAAAAATGAAATCCCTTGAGGGGTGCCTGGGTGGCCTGGTTGGTTAAGCATCCTACTCTTGATTTCAGCTCAGGTGACGAACTCACAGTTCCTGAGATCGTGCCCCACACTGGGCTGCACACTGTTCCAGCATGGAACCTACTTGGGATTCTCCCTCCCTCTCTCTCTCTGCCCTTCCCCCGACTCATGCTCTAAATAAATAAACAAATAAAACTTAAAAAAAAATGAAATCACTTGAATCACCAAACCCACGTAAAATGCTGGACCACGTGGAGTGCCCTTCCCCAACAAGTGGCTGTCCTGGGAGGGGTGGGTGACAATGGCCTGCCAGAACTTTCTCTCCAGATTAACACAAGGAAGCAACACTCATTTGATAACATGCCCTCGTCTAAGACTTTTACCTCCTCCTGGAAAATCTCCTAGGAGACATCAATGGTCAAGGGAATATTTGCCTAGAGGAAAAATTATTCAATACATTAAGAAAAGGATTTGACTACATATCTCAGCACTGTGTTATTTTAACCTACACAATTCTACTCCTCAAATTGTGATAAGGTGCCCTGACAGATCAAGCTGACTTTTTCTGAAACATGCAAATTTACAACTGGAAGCAGTTTTTCTGCCCTTTAGTTTGGGGAACAGTTGGGAAGTCACTTTGGAGGGCTTTCTGGCTAAGAGGAAGAAGTGAAGCCTAGTTCTTGCTCGGGAAGATAGAGTCTGGGGAAACACCCCATTTTCACGTGTGGACAACTGTATTTCTGCAAATTATCATCAGGCTGGTCGGGAGGAGGCCCTGAAATGGGGAGTGCTGATTTCCCTCCCTTTAGGCCGTGGAAAGAAAATGAGCCCGAAGAGGTAGACGCCATCAAGGCAATCCTTTGGGAGAAGGGAGCCGGTCACAGCGCACGGTGCCTGGCCAAGAGCTGAGGATACGGCTGGCCAGGAGAAACCCCAGAGGACAAACATAGCCTGAGAACTCCATCAGCAACGCTGTCCATTTAAGGTTATTTGGGTTTTTTTTTTGGTTTTGGTTTTTTGAGCTCAGCCATGCCCTTTAGCTAAATCTCTGCAAAGTTTTGTTACACATTTGGGAGGAGAGCACTGAATCTGCAAGGGGAATTAATACAACCAGAAGGTACTAAGGCCGAGACAGTGTGGGCGAGAGAGGCCAGGTGGCTGTAGTACAGCCCATCCTATTTATTGACTGGACCACACAGCCAACGGCCTGCAGGGAATATTCAAAGGAAGGGTGGACCTGTTAGTAAAATCAAAAATAGAGACTGACTGGATACTCACTGCAACGTGGGTGATAGCACATAAATTGAAAGAACAGGGAGGATCACAGAAGAAGAGGTTTAACTCGTGCCTGGAGACACAAGACGAGCGCAGTGTGACGTCCACAGGGAGGACCAGACCGCACGACCCCCAAGACCGATTTCAAATCTGCCGTAACCACTGGATGGCTCTGTAACTTGGGAGATTCCTGGAGGACTCCCAAAGCAGGCTTCCCCATCTAGTATATTCACCAGTTCTGCTCCATGGGCTCCTGTAAAGACTAAGTCAGATTGTTTATGTAAGGTTTTTAGAAAATACCCAATAAATTATTACTATTGATATAATATATAAATATATGAGTGTAAGATATCACATAACAATACTGATTAGTTGTTCATCTGTATTATCACTTATATTCTAACTAAGGCTTGTGAACAGTTTCCTTAGTAATGGAAAATTTGGAGATATATATATATATATATGTGTGTATATATATATACACATTATATATATATTATATGTATATATATACACATTAATGTATATATATACATTATATATATAATTATATAATAATATATACATTATTATATATATATTATATATAGATCTGTTGTAAATGATATAATTCTCCTGCAGAGTATGGAGTCAGTATTTCAAAATAATTCCGTGCTGTCCTCATCAAGTCTCCACAGAAAGAACATTTCAAAAACCCGTCAGAGTACCAAAAAAGTACAACTCTGAGGAAGCAAGTGCTGATGGCCATGTAACGATGTGGTGACTTTCTAACACTGGGTTGACAGTAGAATGAAGAACAATCACGATGGAAAGCTATCCAGCAACATGACCCAGCCCTTCCACCCCGAGGTATAGATCTTCTAGGAACGCTCATTTCAGGCAACAAGGAGACCTCTATGGGAGTCCTGACTGAAGCAGTTTCTAATAGGGGAAAAAAAAAACAAAACAAAACCCTGAAAATAACCATTGTCCATTAGTAGAAGAATGAATAAATAAATCGAGTTGTAGATAAACAAGAGTATATTACTCAGAGATTAAAATAATAAAAACACAACAACACACAGGAAAAGCAAGTTGTGCGAGGATACGTACCGTAAAATGCTACTTTGCAAAGTATATTTATGAAGAATTTATAAATATTCAAGGAAATAATATATTGCTTAAGGAAAATTAAATACTTGGTTGAATAAAGTATAAAAACATATATTCCAGGGGGAGACCGGTTGGTGAAGGCTATACGGTGGTGGTAGTGGTGGGGGTTCAAGTGTATCTGTAATGTTCTTTTTCTTTTTTTTTTCTTAAAGATTTTATTTTTAAATAATCTTTATACCCAACATGGGGCTCAAACTCACAACCCCGAGATCAGAGTCGCATGCTCTGTTGACTGAGCCAGCCAAGTGCCCTTATAATATTCCTTTTCTTTTCCTTTTTAAAGTTTATTTTTTAGTAGTCTCTACACCCAATGTGGGGCTCGAACTCACAACCCTCAGATCAAGAGTTGCATGCTCCTCTGACTGAGCCAGCCAGGTGCCCCGGTTCTTTTCCTATTAAAAGAAAAATGATCTGGGCACCTAGCTGGCTCAGTTGGTTAAGTGAACAACTCTTGGAGCACCTGGGTGGCTCAATCAGTTAAGATTAAGCATTCAACTTCAGCTCAGGTCATGATCATGGTGTGTGGGTTTGAGCCCCATGTTGAGCTCTGTGCTGACAGCTCAGAGCCCGGAGCCTGTTTTGGATTCTGTGTTTCCCTCTCTCTCTCTAGCCCTCCCCTACTTGTGCTCTGTCTGTTTCTCTCTCTCAAAAATAAATAAACATTAAAAAGAAAGCCTACACCTCTTAATTTCACGTCAAGTCATGATCCCATGGTTCTTGAGATCAAGCCCAACACTGGGCTTGCGCTGACAATGCAGAGCCTGCTTGGGATTCTCTCTCTCCCTCTCTCTGCCCCTTCCCACTCAAAATAAAGAAATAAAAATTTAAAAAATAATCTGAAGCAAATACAGTAAAAAGAGATTAAGATTTGACAAAGCTTTGTATTTGGGGATGATGTTGTTTACAATGTTATTCTCTCTAGTTTTCTGAAGTTTTGAAGTAGTTCACATTTTTTTTAAAATATGGAATTCTAGGTTCCTATAGGAAAATAGGGGTCACCTAATTGAAATTTCTTCCCACACTCTCTAAAACCCATGAGAATGCGCACACACACACACACACACACACACACACACAGATAAAACCACCCATAATCAATGCCTTCAGCAAAACTAGGAGACAAAGTACATTAAAATTTTCAAGTGTGGGGGGAAATAAATATCCAAAACCAACAGAGATAGCTACTGGATAAAAGAAAAGAGTTAGATGGGTGCTGCAGCGGAAAGAGGAGACACAGATGATTTGATGTCCATGGGGAAAGCCAAGAAAATCAATGGCAAAACCAGTATGAACAATAAGAGAACTCAATAGGGTAGCTTGACATAACATAAACATCACAAAAATCAATGGCTTTCATGTATACAATCTACAACCAATTAGCAGGTGTAATGAAAAAGAAAACATCATTTTAGTAGAAACAAAATAGAAATAAAACTCTTAGAAATAAGCTGAACAGGGGTGTCTGGGTGGCTCAGTCATTTAATCATCTGACCTCGGCTCAGGTCATGATCTCACAGTTCATGGGCTCAAGCCCTGCATCGGGCTCTGTGCTGACAGCCCAGAGCCTGGAACCTGCTTCAGATTCTGTGTCTCCCTCTCTCTTTGCCCCTCCCCCATTCTCTCTCTCTCTCTCTCTCTCTTTCAAAAATAATCATTAATTTTTTTTTTAAAAAGAAAGAAACTGAACAAAAAATTTGTGAAAGCTACAGGAAGAAAACTTTCAATTTGCCACCAGTTAATGCATGAATCTACAATGATCCCAATAAGACAGTATTTTTTCCTAGAGCTAGACAAATTGATTCTAAAGTGCCTCTGAAAAGATTGACAAGTAATGGAAGAAGGAACAGGTTGAAAAAGAAAAGCAGTGATGGAAGCTTGCCCGACAAGATGATGACATTCAGTAGAAAGCCTCTATAATTAAGACAATGTGGTGCTCGTACACAAATAGCCAGACAATCCAATGGAACAGAATCAAAAATCTAGAAACAGTCCGAAGTACATGTAGAAGTTTTTTTATTACGACGGCGGCATCTTAAGTCGCTGAAGAAAAGATGGACTTTCTACTAAAAGTAAACTGTTGGGACAACAGTTCAACCATTTGGAAAAGGTAGAATTGTGCGATACTTTAGGCAATGACCCAGGATAAACTGCAAATGAGTCAGAGATCTAAGTGTTTTCAAAATGAAAAGTCAGGAACAATGAGAAATCTGGATGAATTCCTTTATGAGTGTAGAGAAAGCCTTTCTATAAATGACCCAAAACCTAGCAACTAAGAAAAGATTGGCAAATTTGGCCATATAATATTAAACCAAATTTTTTCTACATGGGACAATCCCATAAACAAAGTAAAAAAATGAATGACAAACTGATCAAAATGTTTAATATTTAATCTTCTTAAAAGCTCTTTTTTTTTAAATTTTTTTAACGTTTATTTATTTTTGAGACAGAGAGAGACAGAGCATGAACGGGGGAGGGTCAGAGAGAGGGAGACACAGAATCTGAAACAGGCTTCAGGTTCCGACGCGGGGCTTGAACTCACAGACCGTGAGATCATGACCTGAGCCGAAGTCGGCCGCTCAACCGACTGAGCCACCCAGGCGCCCCTTCTTAAAAGCTCTTTAAAAAATAAAAGAGAAAAACCATTGAGAAAGATGGGTAAAGACAAAACAGATAATTCACAGGTCAACTGTTCCTTAAGCATATGAAGAGAAACTCCTCTCATATAAAGAGATATAAACATCAAAACCAACAGATGAGGGGAACGTGCCTGGCTCAATCAGTAGAGCATATGACTCTTGATCTCAGGGTCATGAGTTCAAGGCTCGCATTGGGCATAGAGCTTACTTTAAAAATAATTAAATAGTAGAAAATAAAAAACTACACCAAGCGACGATCTCACACTTGCTAGACTAGAAAATTTCAAAAGCTTGACAACACATTTGGTGAGAAGATGGGGAAACAGACACTCTCATACCTTTCTGGTAGGGGTGCATAATAGTATGCCCTAGGTATGCACAGTGGTATGGAAAGGAATTTAGAATAGATAAAAACTACATACGTTCCTATCCTTTAATGCAATAATCCAACTTCTAGGAATCTACCCTGAAGATATATTTCCATAATTCTAAATAATATATGCACTAGTTTACTCTCTCTGCATTATTTGTTTTTTTATGGTGCCTCTAAAAATCACACACAAAGCTTAAACTATTGCCCAAAATTGATATGAGGTAACCACTCACTAATTCTTAACCACTTAAGAAAATTCTAATATAACCAATCACTGCAAAGAATAGTCACTGCCTTCTAACTATATAAACTGCTTTTTAACAATATACTCCTGAGCCGCGCTCCATGTTTTGGTTTGAGGGCTCCAAGTTTTCAAACTGTCCTTTTGGTGTGTGCACAATAAACTTTTACTAATTACTACTTCAGTGATTCATTGGTTTTATTTCTATTTATAAACTTTTGACATTTCATGGTGTCAGAAGTGGGATCCACACAGGACCCTCATGGGCTCTGAGGGCTGTGAGCAACCAAGTGCTGTATCCACAGAAGTCATTGAACTCATTGCTCAAAAATATAAAAATTAAATAAATAAAAATTTTAAAGACACAACAAAAAAGTACTCAACATCAAAAAATCATCCTAGATCACGTGAACTTAAAAAAAACATTTGGATTATTTTCTATATTTCTGAGAATTCTAAGAATACTTAACTGACATAAGCACGCTTTATTATTTCTAATGGCAAGATAGTGGAAACCATCCAAATGTCCAAATAGGAGACTGGTTGAATAAATATAATCATACAATGGTATAATCTCCAGTAATTAAAAACAAAACAAAACAAAAAGAATGAATTTTTATGAACTAATTTGGACTCAGAGTAGCATTCAAAATCCCTAAAAAGACAAATAAATCTCCAACCCCACTCCACTCTTGACCTTACCTCCCAGTACTTTCTCTCTAGCTTATTCATCTGTGGGTTCCAGTGCTACATCAATGGCGGGCACACTGCTACCTTTGGTTGCTTACACTTGAAAGCCTCTCGCCAACGTTCTCATGGCTCCTCCTTTACTTCTCTCAGGACTTACTCAACTGTCACCTTCTCAGTGAGACACTCACTAGCTGCCCTATCCAAAGTTGCACTCTCCTGACACTTCCTTGCTTTCTCCATGATAAATATTTTTCATTAGCATTTATCACTAGTATATTCTGTATGTTACCTATTTAGTTTTATTATCCGTCTCTTGCATGGGAATATAATTCCATAAATTCATAAGGGCAGAGATTTTTTCATCTATTTGTTTTACACCTTAATTCCCCGGTGCTTAAGAGAATGTCTGGCACTCAACAAATATTTATGCAATGAATGAATGGATCTTTCTTTTTTTCTGGTATTACTTATTCCCTTTGTTTTCTCCAGTTTCTCTTTCTGAAATTTCCATTAGTCGGAAATTAGATCTTCTAGATGGATCCTCTAAGTTAATATTTCTCTAATACTTTCCCCCGCCCCAAAACTAGACAGACTAGGACTGCCTAATATTTTCTTTTTTAAGTTAGCTCTATGCCCGATGTGGGGCTTGAACTCACAACGCCAAGATCAAGAGTCACATGCTCCACCAACTAAGCAGCCAGTCACCCCTTCTCTATTACTTTCAAGTTTCTTGTCTTTGTTCCTTACTATTAATTTTTTATTGCAGTAGCATATTTTTAAATTGTGACAGTGCCTAATTGCATTTTTTCATAGCATATGGGTTTTTTTTTCCTTTGAGAATATTAATTATAAGCCTTTGATCCTTTCTGATTCTCTGCATTGTATCTGATCACTTAGAATCCCTTTCTCTGGGGCACCTGGGTGGCTCAGTCAGTTAAGTGTCAGGCTCTTGGTTTCAGCTCAGGTCATGATCTCAGGGTTCTTGAAATCAAGCCCTGCATTGGGATCCATGGTAAGCCCTCAGAGCCTGCTTGGAATTCTCTCTCTTTCTGCCCCTTCCCCAGTCACACTCTTTCTCCCTCCCTCGAAACAAAGAAGGAAGGAAGGAAGGAAGGAAGGAAGGAAGGAAGGAAAAGAGAAAGAAAGAAAGAAAGAAAGAAAGAAAGAAAGAAGGAAAGAAAGAAGGAAAGAAAGAAAGAATCCCTTTCTCCATTTCTTTTGATCTCTACTTTTTCATCTTGGAGGCGACCCGCAGCTATCCCTTTAGAGTTAGACACTGAAAACAGACTGGAAACTGACTGGGCAGGGCTTGTGGACTCCTGGGTTCTGTTATCAGATGATCTGGAGAAGAACTAGCCATTTCATTTCATCTCCAAATGTTAACGTCTGCTCTCTGGGGCTGTTCATTTCCTCTGAAGAAGAATCCATATATTCCCATCTTCCTGAATTCTTGAAGTGAAGCAAGGAAAGGAATTTGGGGAGGACATCTCACCTTTGTTAGCAGATTTTTACTTAATTCACCTGTTTTTAACTGCTCCTTCTGCCATCCCTGTGTTTCTGATTCCCAAGTATCTACAGCAGATTTCTCTAGAGTCCAAACCTCCTCTTTCTTTCTTTTTTTTTTTTAAATTTTTTTTTCAACGTTTATTTATTTTTGGGACAGAGAGAGACAGAGCATGAACGGGGGAGGGGCAGAGAGAGAGGGAGACACAGAATCGGAAACAGGCTCCAGGCTCCGAGCCATCAGCCCAGAGCCTGACGCGGGGCTCGAACTCACGGACCGCGAGATCGTGAGCTGGCTGAAGTCGGACGCTTAACCGACTGCGCCACCCAGGCGCCCCTCCTCTTTCTTTCTTGATGGTGTAACCAGATGACTGTAAGCATGAGGTAGAAGACCTGACTGTCCTACCACTCTGCTCTGACTTTCAGCCATGTTTTCATCACCCCTCACCCCTTTTGTGAACCTCTCTGGGATTCCCTGAAACAGATGAGCTCTTTAAGCTCTGCTCAGCTCAATCAGTTGCCACTCATTCAACCACTTTCCTCCTTCCCCAAAACTATTGCAATCTCTTGCTTTTTGCAGTCTCCTCCCATATGTTCTTTTCTCTCAGTGGTTATTTACCTTTTCGTTCTTTATGTATCATCTTATTTTTCTTAAGTTTTTATTTAAATTCCTGTTAGTTAACCTACAGCGTAATATTTGTTTCCGGTATACAACGTAGAGATTCGACACTTCCGTACATCACCTGGTGCTCATCACAAGTGCACTCCTTCATCCCCATCCTTATTTCATCCATTCCCCATCTGGTAACCATCCGTTTGTTCTCTAGAGTTGAGTTTATTTCTTGGTTTGCCTCTCTCTCTCTCTCTCTCTTTTTCTCTTTACTTGTTTATTTTTTTAAATTCCATATGTGAGTGAAATCGTATGGTATTTGTCTTTCTCGGTCGAACTTACTTTGCTTAGCATAATACAACCTAGCTCCACCCATGTTGCAAATGGCAAGAGTTCATTCTTTTTCGTGGCTGAGTAATAGTCCATTGTATATACATACCACACCTTCTTTATCCACTCATCAGTCAACGGACACTTGAGCTATTTCCATAATTTGGCTATTGTATAAACACTCGGCTACTGCTATAAACACGGGGGTACATGTATCTCTTTGAATCAGTATTATTGTATTCTTTGGGTAAGGTCCTAGTAGTGTGATTGCTGGATCACAGGGTTGTTCTATTTTTAACACTTTGAGGAACCTCCTTTTCCAGAGTGGCTGCACCAGTTTGCATTCCTATCAACAGTGCAAGAGGGTTCCCCCTTCTCTGCATTCTCATCAACATCTGTTGGTTCCTGTATTGTTGATTCTAGCCATTCTACAGGTGTGATGTTTTATTTATCATTTTAGAGGAGTTTTTTTTTTTTTTTTTTTTGGTGGGGGGAGGGTTGGACATAAATGCAAGCTGTCAGTCCGTCAGTTTAAACTAAATGCTATTTAAACAAGATTTAAAATGTGGGCACCGTGGCGGGGTGCCTGGGTGGTTCAGTCGGTTAAGCATTGGACTTTGGTTCAGGTCATGATCTGATGGTCTTGAGTTTGATCCCGATGTCAGGCTCTGTGCTGACAGCTCAGAGCCTGGAGTCTGCTTCAAATTCTGTGTGTCCCTCCCTCCCTCACTGCCCTGCCCCCACTCACGCTCGGTCTATCTCTCAACAATAATAAATCAACATTAAAAAAAATAATAAATGAAACGTGGGCACCATGAGTGCAAACGTTGGGAAAATTCAGCCCTGGCCCTTTAGTTACTCCACACTAGGGGAACAGACTGACAAATTACAGTAGCCATGAAGTCAAGGGACCCAGTAACCGGATTCCAGTGTTTTATTTCTATTACTAGGATGTTTCCATGGCTCAGTTTTTCTGCCGATAAATGGCTGGGATCTACATACGGTGGAATGCCATTCGACCCTAAAAAGGGATGAAATTCTGACACAGGTTACAGCATGGATGAATCTTAAAGGCAGTGAAATAAGCCAGGCACAAAAAGACAAATACTGTAGGACTCCTCTTACATGAGGCACCTGATAGAAAACAGAAGGCAGAATGGATGCCCATTGTGGGGAGCTGGGGGGGAGGAGAAAATTAGGAGTTACTGTTTAATGGGTACGGTTTCTCCAGCTTGGGAAGAAGAAAATTTTCTGGTGTGGCTGGTGGTGACAGCTGCACAACAGTGTGAATGTATATAATGCCACCTGAGTGGCTCAGCTGTTTAAGTATCTGACTCTTGATCTCAGCCCAGGTCTTGATGTCAGGGCCATGGTTTCGAGCCCTGAGCTGGGCTCCCTGCTGGGTGCGAAACCTACCTTAAGAAATTAATTAAATGCTTAAAATGATAAGTTGTATGTGTCATAAATAAAGTAAGTGATAAACAGGGGCACCTGGGTGGCTCAGTCGGTTCGGCGACCAACTGCGGCTCAGGTCATGATCTCGCGGTCCGTGGGTTCGAGCCCCGCGTCGGGCTCTGGGCTGACGGCTCAGAGCCTGGAGCCTGCTTTGGATTCTGTGTCTCCCTCTCTCTCTGTCCCTCCCTTGCTCATGCTCTCTCTCTCTCTCTCTCTCTCTCTCTCAAAAATAAACATTAAAAAAAAATTTAAAAAGATAAATGATAAATGAATAAAATAATAAATAATAACGGAAATAACAATAATAAAATCATAACCTAGGGGTGCTGGATGGCTCAGTTGGTTGAGTCTCTCAGGTCATAATCCCAGGGTCATGGAATCGAGCCCCACGTAGGACTCTACACTGAGTATAGAGCCTGCTTAAGATTCTCTCTCCCTCTGCCCTTCCCCTGCTCCTGCTCATGCACACGTACTCTCTCTCTTAAACAAATAGTGATGATGATGAGGGAGTGTGGGGCAAGCTGAGGGCAAAATACAGGCTGGCACACCCTTCCCCCATGTGGTAGAAGGTGTGTGACAGTCCTCGGACATTTCTGGCTACCCAAGAACAAAGGAAAAGGGTTTAAGTGCTTGCCATGGTAATGTGGGAAACTAAGGCAAATGAAAAATCAAATTCCCTTACTGCCTACAGCCCATTGACAAGCCCTGGATACCAGCAGAGTAATCTCCCTCCCTCCCAGCTGCCTTGATAATGACACTTTGCTGGAGGCAAAAGAGAACTTTAGCTTAACATCATCCCAACCTTGAGGATCCTGTAAGTCTACTTCCTTTATCTCAACTCCCTCAAGATATAGGCTGGCTATCAAACTCCAAGTTTATGGCCCCCCAATAAACATCTAAAGGGTCTCATGACTGAGGTTTTATTCATTGGTAATAAATGGCGTTTCCCTGGCAACAGCTAGCCTCTCAATGTCCTGGAAACCTTGCTTCCAAAATTCCTTAAAGACTTACTCTATCCCTGACCCTCTCCCCACCTGGGGGCATATACTGAGTTACCTGTCACCACCCCAGTGTAGCTCTTCCTGCCCACCGGTCCTGTCCCCGTGCTTTAATAAAATCACCTTTTTGCACCAAAGACGTCTTCAAAACTTCTTTCTTAGTCGTTGGCTCTGGGCCATCCCATCATCACCCCCAAAACTTCATCAATAATAATAATAATAATTTTTATTTTTTATTTTTTTTTTTTTAAATTTTTTTTTCAACGTTTATTTATTTTTGGGACAGAGAGAGACAGAGCATGAATGGGGGAGGGGCAGAGAGAGAGGGAGACACAGAATCGGAAACAGGCTCCAGGCCCTGAGCCATCAGCCCAGAGCCTGACGCGGGGCTCGAACTCCCGGACCGCGAGATCGTGACCTGAGCTGAAGTCGGACGCTTAACCGACTGCGCCACCCAGGCGCCCCTATAATAATAATAATAATTTTTAAATGATTGGGATATTTTTGATAGGACACATTAGACATTTTGAAGGGAATACTAAGCATCACTCTTGCTAATTATCACTGAAATTCCTCTTCTGTTAGGAGACGAATTGGCGTGGTTCAATCACCCCTTTCACACACAGAAAAATAGAGAGAGCACTACAAATCCAAGCACCTGGGGCTAGGATGACAACCAGAGCATTTCTAGGTAGTCAGGAGGAAATGGAGACAGCGTGGCAAGAGATGGGAAGCGGGGAAGTCCAGAGCATGGCTTACTTTTTGCAGTCTTCTAGAACGTGATGCATGAGACTGGATTAAATGTTTAGGGGGAAAAAAAAACCAGGCCAGTGAAAAAGAAAGTTGGCAAATTCCTTTCAAACTCACTCACTACCAAGCCTTCCTTCTTGATCCTAAAATCATAACATTTCTCTACAAGAATCCGAATTGGCCCAATCACAATGGGTTGTCATCGTTAGAGAGCTGAAGACCAGATGAACCATTCATAGTGAGTGAACTTTTTTTTTTTTTTAATGTTTATTTAGTTTTGAGAGCGTGTGCAAGATCACGAGCGGGGGAGGGGCAGAGAGAGCTGTCAGCGCAAAGCCCGATTTGGGGCTGGAACTCAGGAGCCCAGGTAAACTCACAAAAACGTGAGATCTTGACCTGCGCGCGGGCCAGCGGCTCAACCAACTGAGCCACCCAGGTGGCCCATATTGAGCGAACTTCTGGACTTGCTTCACATATGTGTGACACTGCCCAGGGGTGATAGATCAGGGCCCCCTCTGCAAAAATCACTCTCCTTGTGCGTTACTCAATGCACATTTGTCACAAGACCTCAATGTGAGTGGCATTCCTTGGAGCAGTGCAGCATTGCAGCTTGATGGGGATATACACCTGTTACGGAACGGGGTCTGGGTCACCCAGCGGAAGAACCAGGCGGCACTCGGGGATCTTGGAAGGCAGGAGGTTTATTTCACACCGTGGGCTCAGAGATCACTCTCCAGAGGTCTGAGCCCCCAGCGTAAGCAGAGGGGACAATTTGTAGTCTATGACTTCCGCATTCCGCATTAGTAGTAATTTCGTTAGTGCAGCAAGAGGGGTAGGAAGAAGAACCCGGAAGGGGAGTCTTCGGTGGGGGGCTGGACTTTCTCTATCAGTCCTACCGGTCATCTTGTAACAGATTTTTCCCTATCACGCCAGTTGGCAAAAACCCATCCCGACTGCTCAGAGAACCAGGAATAATAGCATATCCTTCACTACAACATCATCTTTGGGTAGGAAAGGCACCATTTTAACTTCGGGCGACTTCGAGCAACTTCTTTGCTTCTTCGAGCAACTTCCTTGCTCAGTTCTGGAAATCATCCCCCAACCCTAGGCATCCTTTAGTAATCCTTCACTCTTAGGGGATATCTGCTTCAAAAATTCTTTCAGCGGCAAAGAGAAAGCCTTACTTTCCCTAATTTAGCCATTCCTGCCTCTATGCATAGAAGGATGATATTTTTCCATTCACCGAAGTGTCATTTAATGAGAATGGCAAGATGGGGCTCCCGAAAATAAATTATTAATGAGAACCTTTCCTCCTAGAAGGAAATTAAATGAATAGCAAGTAGTCCGGTTATTAGATTTTAAATGACTTTAATTTCTTAACACCAACTGGAAAGAAAATAACCAGTGTTATAATGTATAATTTCTGATATAGTAATAATAAAGATTTTATTTGCAGTCTTATTATGCAGTGAGAAGGTTACTAAGCAATTTACCAGAGCGTGGGCTGAGGATTGTAAAATCCCATTTACGTACAAATGATACAATGCGTTGCCATGGTGAAGGACCGGTCAAAACAGCATAATGTTCTGACTCATTTGAAATTTATGGAAGCGATGATTATCTGACCTAAAGGAAGCAACTTCATTCTCATCGTCCATGCACTTTCTGGAAAAAAATACAACGCATATCTGGAAACCAAACATTCTAACACTGTGTTCCTCAAACTTGGCTGTATGTTGCTATCATCTGGAAAGTTTTAAAATATACTGAAAGCCAAGTCCTATCCCCAGAGATTCTGATTTAATGGGTGTGAGGTGCAGGCTGGAATGGGGGCGGGGGGTCTTGAACTTCCCCCAGGTGGTTCCAATGTACAGCCAAGTTAGTTGGTGTCGCATCCTTCTATCCAAAGAGTACAGAGAAAGAGAGCCTCCATCATCCCACATTGGTGATTCAACATTAATGAGGGCTTCGTGTTAGGGGTAATGATATCAGTGTGTCTAAGACAAGTGAAGAAATAAAAATACAGAAGTACAATGTAAGTAGAACATTTACTAAAATAATAGATACTAGAACACTGTATTAACAAAGTAGTATTCGATTATTTTGTATACACGAGCATTAGATTATATTTTACATACTATATGTCTACTACTAGGATATTTTCATATATGATAGACATATTGGAGAGACGTCTAATCCCAGAGTTTATGAAGAGTGACAGTCAAATAAAGTTAATCGGAACTATACTAGTATAACCGGAGGATGAGACCCCCAAAATGTGCCACTTTGGCATAAGGAGTGTTTGGAATTAACACTAATCAAAGCCCAGCAGATGAAGGAACCACTCTTTATCTCCCCCATAACTGCCTAAATTTACATGGAAAGGAGAGCCCGAAACAGGAAGAGAAATATTAAGAGACAAAGGGCTCGTTTGCCTAATAGGGCAACCTTGTTTTTCCAAACATCTCCTTCCACCTTCTTGCTAAGGAGCCTCCTCTCCTGTGTGTCCTCCGACCCCTCTCCTTAGCTCACAGAAGCTTCCTGTTGCCTCATTGTCTTCAGAATTCCAGGTCTGTGTGGATTCCCCATAGGTAGCCCATTAAGTTTGATTTTCTCTTGTTAATCTGTTTCATGTCAGTCTGATTCTAACCCCAGCTAGAAGGACCATGGGGCAGAGAAAGGGCATCCTTCCCGACCCTACAGTAAAAAATAGATTTCGTTTCCAGAGACTGTCTGGAAACTCATGTATTTTGAAGAAAACCAAGTGCCATCATCTATAAAATCGGGCTGTGGCCAGGTAGAGCAGGAAGTCTTTTTTGTTTGTTTGTTTTTATAATGTTTCTTTATTTTTGAGAGAGAGAGGGAAAGACGGAGCGTGAGCGAGAGAGGGGCAGAAAGAGAGGGAGACACAGAATCCAAAGCAGGCTCCAGGCTCTGAACTGTTAGCACAGTGCCCGATGTGGGACTCGAACTCGTGAACGCGAGATCCTAACTTGAGCGGAAGTCTGATGCTTAACCGACTGAGCCACCAAGGCGCCCTGAGGAGGAAATGTTGATCCCTTTGAGCCTGAGTTATTTAGCTTCACTGCATTTTATGGAGGCAAATTGTGATATAGATGTTAACAAATGAGCCAGAAACTGCAGAGATTTGGTCACAAAGGACATCGAGTTTAAATCAATTATCATCAGCAAGAAAACAACTCACTGGTGTCTGATGTGAAACGTTGGGGTTCGGGAGCGAACCGTCAAGAAAGAATTCTTGGGACGTCTTCAGTGCAAAAAGGGTGGCTTTATTAAAGCAGAGGGACAGGTCCCGTGGGCAGAAAGAGCCACACTGGATTTGCAGGGAATGACTGATGATATGCATTCCAGCTGGGAGGGGGTTAGGGATAGCGTCAGTCTCTAAGGAATTTGGAAGCAAGGTTTCTAGCACTTTGAGGGGCTAGTTGTTGTTAAGAAAAGGTCATTTACTAGTATCTGGTAAAACCTCAGGGGTGCCTCGGTGGGTCAGTCGATTACGTGTCCAACTTCGGCTCAGGTCATGATCTCATGGTTTGTGAGTTCGAGCCCAGCAACGGGCTCCGTGCTGACAGCTCAGAGCCTGGAGGCTGCTTCACATTCTGTGTCTCCCTCTCTTCCTCTGCCCCTCCCTCACTCTCTCTCTCTCTCTCTGTCAAAAATAAACTTTAAAAAAAATTTAAAAAAATCCTTAGTCATGAGACCCTTCAGATGGTATCAGCGGGCTTTGTGCTTGGAGGATGATTGCTAACATATATCTTGGTGGACAGGTAGAGATAAAGGAAAATTCGAAAGGGATTCTCACAGGGTCCTGGACGCTGGGCTAATGTCAAGCTAAGGTTGCCTTTGCCTCTAGCAAAATATTAACATTGAGGCATCTGAGCTCCTTGAGGAAGTTCACTCTGCCGGTCTCAAGTATTTGTCTGTGGGGCACAAAGGAAATTTCCTTTTCTCTATACTTCTTTGGCCTTTGTTCTCCACATCAGTGTCGAGGTCATATAAAGCATTTCTTGAACACCCGCTACCTGCAAAGCAACGAGCTTTTTGAAAATGGAGGAGTGAGGACTTTGTAATTTCATTGCTTAAAAGTGACCCAAGGCAAATATAGGGGAGTTGCAGCATTTGTTCAGTATGATGAACGCATGTCTTCTGTTTTATTCTTTATACTTTTTACATATGTTTAAAATATTCCACTTAAGAAAGGCTGAGTCAATACGAAGTCAACATTTAAGAAGTCTGCAACTGAGAAAGAAGACAGCTACGTGAGCCATGATAATATAAATGTGAAAATAACGAGCAGCATGCAGTAATAGAGGAATTCTCAGTCTAACAATTCAAAGCAGGTGCTCAGTCGACAGCTTCCTATATGGTGATTTAGGGGTTCGGGTTCTGCCTTCTCATGGCCCCACCGTTTCCTGCAGCCTCTCGGCCCCTCACTGGTTCCTCAGCACCCCGCCGGCATTCTGGCAAATAGACTGGGGGATTGCACGGCAGGTTTCTATGAGCGAGACTCCGGTCGGGCACATGTCATTTCTGGTCCCATCCTATTGCCTAGAACCCAGTCACATGGCCAGGCCTTAGTGCAGACGGGGAGATACAGTCTGTCTCTTTGTCCAGGGGGAACAGGAAAAGGCTTTGGTGAGCATCTGTGCACAAAAGCGAGAAGGTAGAAAATACGTTCCGTGCAAGGACCAGAGAGTGAAAATGGAAGGGTGGGGCTGACGTCCGGCCGGCAAACACGGGAAGGATCCGCACGTCGCTGAAACAATGACATACCTCTGGACTAGTTGAAAAGAGCCACCAATCCCAGCCCCTGAGTGCCATCCCAGGTGCCGCCTGAGCTGCCTGCACCTCCCTGCCCCGGCGAGGCCCCTGCAAGGCCCTCCTCCAGTGCCGTGGCCTTGTCAATTTGGGCCGACTGGTGCCCAGACTCTACTGGCCGTTACACGTTTCGAACATCACGTCTGAATATAAGATTGCGAGAGGGACCGATGGCAGGCTTCGGGGAGGTGACCTAGAGCCAGCTCGCCGGTGTCCTCAAATGCCACACCGTGAAGTTTGGCTTTTTTGTTCATTAAGAGGGGGGCGAACATTCGTCACAGACATTTTTGAGGAGGCAAGGGATATGATCAGAGCTCTGCTTAGTTCTGACAGCAGCTAATTGAGAATAATGTGAAGAGAGAGGGACTGGAAGCAGAGGTTTAATGCTCTTTGTAAATGAGTGACACCGCGTTATTAAAACAGCGGGGAGGCCACATCTAATTAGTTACTACCGTTGCTCAGGTAAGGAAAATATCTGCGACAAACTGGATCAGACCGGACCTTATTACTTCGTTCTAATTGTCAATGTTTATAACTGTGATTGCTGTCGCTGTGTCTGGGTGAGTGGCAACGTCAATCTGAGGCATTTTTCCGAGGGCTCTGGTGGCGGGACTCGCAGAGGGTCACTGGGTCACCATCCTCCATGCACTTCCCCAGAGAGCTCTGTAAGGGCAAGGACCTCTCTGTTCTGCCTGTTATGTGACAGAAGTGTCCGGGGGTTCCCCCCCAACATATGTTCCTTACAGACCACACCCACACATACGCACACCTGAGCGAGCGTGCACATGTACACACGCATGCACACACACACACACACACACACACACCCAAGATCCTGACATGTAACAGGGAATCCTCTACCTGCCCTAGCCTGTTAACTGGAACCTACTGGTTCCAGCGATCCCGGCCCCACATCCCAGAGAGTGGGCATGATTTCCACTCTTTCCTTCCTAGTTTTCCGAGTGACTGCCTCTGACTTAAGAATCAAAGCCACACCGTTCTTGCTGTGTATTTCTGAGGCCATGGTCTTTCCCGGTTGCCCCAGACCAGACCCTTCTCTTCCCAGCCAGGCTCTGGAAATGAACCATGTTCTCCCTGCCCCTGCCTGGGCTCTCTCTGAGAGGGCTGGCCCGTCCTGGGGGCTACAGGTCTCTCCCCAAATTCCTGCTAACATTTTACTAATGTCCCCTGCCCAAAACGCGAATAGACCCTTCAGTCTCCATATGTTCGCGTGATTTGTGCAACGCGTGTTTTAGTCTGAAGCTTACAGAAACGGTCTGTGGACCACGTTCTCCATAATGCCTTGCTCGGTGCTCCACACTCTGGTTGACGAGAATGACGCAGGGGTAGAGCACTGAACTAAAATCATAGACCACAGGCCCCTAGCTGCGACTCTCTCCAGCTCACAGACGCAATTCCTCTGGCCTCGGTTTCCTTCTCTGTCAGACCAGGGGGAGCAGAAGTAGACTAGTGCTTCCTCAAACGCCGTCCTGTGGAACTTGGTTCTACAGGGAAATAATGGGTTATGTGGGGGGACCAAAGGCCGCTGGGAACATGGGGGTGCTTTTGTAGACGTGCAGATTTAGGAGACAAGACAAACACAAATAGACTTCCTGACTGCAGGAATTCTCAGAGCCTTTAATGTGACAAGGCTTTGTAATAAAATGAAGATGTGATACGCAATGTTAACCAAAATTATTTGTCCATGAGGCCCTTTTGTCTTAGAGCCCAGATTTTGCCTAGACTAACCTCAGATTCCCCTCCATTCTTTTTTTTTTTTTCAACGTTTATTTATTTTTGGGACAGAGAGAGACAGAGCATGAATGGGGGGAGCGGCAGAGAGAGAGGGAGACACAGAATCGGAAACAGGCTCCAGGCTCTGAGCCATCAGCCCAGAGCCCGACGCGGGGCTCGAACTCACAGACCGCAAGATCGTGACCTGGCTGAAGTCAGACGCTTAACCGACTGCGCCACCCAGGCGCCCCTCCCCTCCATTCTTAAAGGGCCTCCTCAGATGACACGACCTCCAGAAAGGCGGATGCCCGTCCTTTCCTTCTGAATTTCTACACCGTGTCAGTTAGAGCATCTGTGGCACTTCCCGGCATTTATCTTGAACTTGCGGATGCATCTGACTCTTCGGTTACAGTGTCATCCCTTGTGGGCGTGCACAGGTCTGGGGATCTGTGCACCTGCCGCTCTAGGCCCCGTGCTTCACCCCGGCAGCGGCAAAGCTCTACTCGTCAATCTCAGACCCCAGCACTTGGCTCTCTGGGCCCGCCTCCTCGGAGCCTGTCAGCTCTCACACCTCCCTGCGCACTCCCCAGCCACTGTTTGGATCTCCCTGCGTCCTCCACATCGTTGAAGAGCGATCCAGTTAGATACAACGCTCGTCCTGACACTGCCAGCTTAAACCCCAGCTACAGCAACCTCTTATCCACAGGATGAAACCCAGACTGGCCCCAGGACAGAGGCGTTCACTTTCTGGCTCTTACCTGCCCCTCTGGTATTATCCTGCAGAGACACTAGATCGCACACATGCCTGCGTATACGCCCCTAGCGCTCCTGCAAAGATGGTCATTCCTTGACCTGGAACGTCACCTCTCCTTTCCTCCTGCGTGTTCCGCACATGCTCTCCTCCTCATCCAAGAAGCTACCTCCATAGCTGTCTTCAGCCCAGCTGTAGCTTTCTACACTGTATGAAATGTATGACCACATTATATTGCAGTCATTTGTGTGCATTTCTGTCTCCCCTCTCCCCCCCCCCCCCCCACTAGACTATGAGCCTCTTCATGGCCCTGAATCTATGATTGTATCCAAAGTGCTGGCACAGTGGCTGGGACATAGGAAACCTTTTTTTTTTTTTTTTTTTTTTTTTAAGTAGGCTTCACGCCCAGTGCAGAGTCCAACATCGGGCTTGAACTCACGACCCTGAGATCAAGGTCTGAGCTGAGATCAAGCTGTCAGCACAGAGTCTGCTTTGGATCCTCTGCCCCCCTCACTCTCTGCCCCTTCCCTGCTTGTGCAAGTACATTCTCTCTCTCTCTCAAAAATAAATAAGCATTAAAAAAATTAAAACCTTGGGGCGCCTGGGTGGCGCAGTCGGTTAAGCGTCCGACTTCAGCTCAGGTCACGATCTCGCGGTCCGTGAGTTCGAGCCCCGCGTCAGGCTCTGGGCTGATGGCTCAGAGCCTGGAGCCTGCTTCCGATTCTGTGTCTCCCTCTCTCTCTGCCCCTCCCCCGTTCATGCTCTGTCTCTCTCTGTCCCCAAAATAAATAAACATTAAAAAAAAAATTAAAAAGAAAAAAAAAAGAAAAAAAAAATTAAAACCTAGGCTTCACTGCCCACAGGGCCAGAGTATTCTACAAGCCTAATTTCCAGTTACTGGTAGAAAGTCTGTGGACATCGCTGTCCTTACATCTTAATCTCCTAATTTATCAATTAGCGCAGGAGAAATTTCTCTCCTTTATTGTTCATAAATGTTTACTGAAATCATAATTGTGCGACTTATTTTTTAAAGTTTATTTCTTTTCAGACAGAGGGAGAGAGAGCGAGAAAGAAAGAGAATCCCAAGCAACGTGGAGCTCAAACTCACAAACTCGGGAACTGTGAGATCATGACCTGAACCAAAACCAAGAGTCAGACACTTAACCGACTGAGCCACCCAGGCGCCCCATAATTATGCTAACATTAAGGAAACCTATGCTTGGTTATAATTGTACTATATTAGTCAGAGTCCAGTCAGAAAACCAGAAACCACACTAGGCTTTTCAAATTGAGGGGATTTAATACAGGGGCTTGGTTGCACAGGTATTAAAAGACTGGGGCATTCATAATGACAAGAGGCAGCAACCACCTCTAGCACAAAAGTGAAGAATGATACCAAAACCGAGGAACTCAGAGAATGGTTGGCCATGTTTCTTGTTAGCTTGGCTGGAGCTCAGATTTCCGAGCAGGCTACTATAGGCCGCTTCAGACCTCTGAAGGGTGGGCGTGACACAACGGGTTCTAGAAGTACCAAAAGAAGCTGAGGGGCCGGCTTGCGCTGCTGGATATGGAGGCAAACAGGGACTCGAAACAGGAGGGAAATCCGCCCCCCGCCCCATCTCCCACTGGCGCTCTACTTGGTGACAGGTCACCTTGCGTCGGGATGCCAGAACGGACCAGAGGGGAGGGCATCTAACTCACAGGGTCTCAGCCCTAACGTCAGACAGCCAAGCACTGCAGGGTGGACTTGGGACCAAGAGACCACAAGTGAACACTCAGCACAAACACTTCATGCTGCACGAATACCCAACGGAGTCATCATATACGTCGAGGCTCAACTCACGGTGATGGATTTGAAGAGTCATACCATTCCTGTTGGAAGGGAAGAATCACAATGGATGGTGGCCAACACGCTTCTTGATATCTAGATGTAGGTCTCCCTGCCTCCGTTTTCAGTTTGGGCATTATGATTTTTAACCTAAAGTGGGAGCCAATTTGGATCTAAACCCGTGTCTGAACTCACCCTTCTTATGCCCTTATTAATGATGATAACGCAAAATGATTTCAGGCTAGGAAACTAAATTTGCAATTTTTGCACCACTGAATATATTCAGGGAAAACATGTCATTTCAGTGATTGTAATATCAGACATCGTGCTATTTCTGGCCCAAGCCTTTGTTTTATAAACGTGCAAAGCTTTCTGTAGCCACCCTTTGTTTCAAAGACCACTCTGATGCAAAGATTTCCAGCACGTAAAAACCCATAATAAAGCCACATTGGTGCTTTCCAAAGAGCTCATGTCTGTGACTAAAAAATAAAAAAATTAAAAAAAAAATGAAAAGCAGATGGTAAATATTTGCCAGAGTTGGAAAAAGAAAACGCCCGAGTCCTGGAGCCCCAAGCCCACTTCCTTTTGTTTTGTTTCACCAAATGGTGCCTCTCAAAACTGTTCTTATTTCAGTTCCGCGAGGAAAAAAAGTTAATTCATTCTTAACATTTCAGATCTCACGGCTCCACGATTCTCTGGACTTGAGGAGAAACGAGATGTCTCGGGGCCCAAATCCATCCAGCTCTTCTGAGCACAGTAATGTGTTTAAATAAAGTGGTTCAGAAATTTGCAGTTAGTTCCTACACACCGAGAGGTCATGGTATAAAGAAAAGGTCACACATTTTGCTCAGCGGAAAGACCTTACATAACTCATGGCACCTTTTTTTGCAAACCAGTGTTAACAGCCATCCTGACCGTGCATTTTAAAAGCCTCCTTGACTGCTGTTACTCACTCAGGGAAAGGAGTATATAAAAGGAAGAAAATCCTAGAATGGTTAGAGAGCTCAAAAGGAGCGATAGCAAAATGACAATGCAAATGCATGCTGTCCTTTAAAACCATCGCAGTGGGAGAGAATGTGACTATTTTGGTGACAAGGCCATTGGCAAGTGTTTGGACGGCCATTCTGAATCGTTTGGAGCCACTTTAAGACACGTGACTTTCACAAAAAGCCAGTTTGATAACTTTCTTCTCAACCTTTGGTTTGTTTTTTGTTTTTGTTTTTGTTTTGTGACCGAAGGGCATTGGCATAGCTCAGCGTGTTACCAGATTTCAGTTCCCATTTTTTTTTTAATTTTTTTTTTCAACGTTTTATTATTTATTTTTGGGACAGAGAGAGACAGAGCATGAACGGGGGAGGCGCAGAGAGAGAGGGAGACACAGAATCGGAAGCAGGCTCCAGGCTCTGAGCCATCAGCCCAGAGCCCCACGCGGGGCTCGAACTCACGGACCGCGAGATCGTGACCTGGCTGAAGTCGGACGCCCAACCGACTGCGCCACCCAGGCGCCCCTCAGTTCCCATTTTTGACAGCTATCTTAAAAGACAAACATTATTTATCTATTGAGAATGCTCCTAAGAATGGGCTTCTTTACGAAAACAATTCCAAGATAAATGTCCCAAGGTATTTTGCATCTTGGATATAATCTAAGCCTTGCTTTCCAATGTTCCTGCCCTGAAAGGAAAAAAGTCAGTGGAATGTTCAGATTCTGCTATTTTGCTAAAGAGCTGGTCACAGTGTTTTATAGACCACGTACTTTAGCCGTGCCTTTAAGGTTGGAAAAAATTTCAACAATCTTCCCCAGCATTTTGTTTTTATCACTCACTCACCAATTCATTTGAATGAGATGTTTCTCCAAGATGAGTTTCCCAATGATGGTCTCACATCCGGGTACACTCCAGAAGATTCACTGTGAAGAAAGGCTCGCAAACTTGGAAAAGTGTTTTATTATTGTTAAATGAGTCCTGGAATGTAATCAAAGATTACAGTAGAATAATTTCTCACCAACTCAAGTGACTGCAAGGAAACCATCAGGCCAGCAGAGGATAAGCACTTCCTAAAAGTAAATATTTGGTGGTGATGGCTTATGTTCTTCTGTATTAGTGTGTTTGGGTGATCATAACAGAATACCACTGGCTTTGTGACTTAAATACCGGAAATTGCTTTTCTCACAGTTCTAAAGGCTGGGAAGTCCAGTATCGGGATTCCCACAGGCTTCAGTTTCTGGGGAGAGCTCTCTTCCTGGCTTGCAGACCACTTTGCTCTCACACGGCCTTTCCTCTAAATGCACGGGGACAGAGTGAACCCTGGTGTCTTTTTTCTCTTCCTGCAAGGGCACTAGCCCCATCAGGTTAGGGCCTTATCCTCATGACCTCATTTGATGTTTAACATTAAGCCTCACAGGCCCCATCTCCAAATATGGTCATGGTGGGGTTTCAGGTTTCAATATATGAATTGGAGGGTCTCAAACATGCGCTCCATAACCCCTCCTTTTTTTTTTAAATGTATTTATTTATATTGAGAGAGAGGAGTGGGGGAGGACAGAGAGAGAGAGAGGGAGACAGAGCATCCCAAGAAGCTCCACACTGTTGGCACAGAGCCTGACCTGGGGCTCGAACCCACAAACCATGAGATCATGACCTGAGCCGAAACCCAGAGTTGGACGCTTCACCGACTGAGCCACCCAGGTGCCCCATAACCCCTTCCTTTTGAGCACTCATTTTCACTGAATCAAGGAGGCTCGGGGGGTGCCTGGGTGGCTCAGTCGGTGAAGCGTCTGACTTCAGCTCAGGTCATGATCTCATGGGTCGCGGGTTCGAGCCCTGCGTCGGGCTCTGCGCTGACAGCTCAGAGCCTGGAGCCTGCTTCGGATTCTGTGTCTCCCTCTCTCTCTGCCCCTCCCCTGCTCGTTCTCTCTCTCTCTCTCTCTCTCTCTCTCAACAGGATCCACTAAAAGTGATGCCCAGGTGAGCGAATGAAGGTCAGAACAAACATCAGAATCTGAGAAAGAATCAGCAGCACACAGACGTCAAACAGAAGAAATTAACTGAGTAACTTAGTTCAAGCTTCCCGCACCTGGTTGATGAGAGAGAAAACAACTCAGCAGGAGGCGAGCGGTGAGGCTGAAACACCCACGGTCGTCCACCACCGGTGGGCCCTGGCAGGTTTGGCAACCACTGTGGAGTCCTGGGCCCCAGCCGCGTGGCTGCTGTCCCCTGGGCCACCAAACCCGGCAGCGATACCCCTCACCTCAGTGAGGGACCCTCAGCCTACTTCCAACTTCGTGGCTCTCTGGCGCTCTTTCTGTCATATTCCGAAACACAAGTCCATTTTGGAAGTAATTTACAAGGTTAATATTCTGAGCCACCCAGTTCCTCCAGCCTCCACGTCACCATCAGCCACAGAGCAGACATTTGCCGGGCTTGCCTGCTTGCTTTCCTTTTTCTTCTTCTTTTTCTTTTTTTTCTTTTCTTTCCTTTCCTTTTCTTTCTTTCCTTTCCTTTTCTTTCTTTTCTTTTCTTTCCTTTTCTTTCTTTTTTCTTTTTTTCTTTTTTCTTTCCTTTTTTCCTTTTCTTTCCTTTCCTTTTCTTTCTTTCTTTCCTTTCCTTTTCTTTTTTCTTTCCTTTCCTTTCCTTTTCTTTTTTCTTTCCTTTTCTTTCCTTTTCTTTTTTCTTTCCTTTTCTTTTATTTTCTTTCCTTTTCTTTCTTTTCTTTTCTTTTCTTTTCTTTTCTTTTCTTTTCTTTTCTTTTCTGGCTTCTCATCATCAGAACACCCTTCCTGTGGTTCTGGAATCCGCCATTCATCGTGTGACTCTTGGTAGTTGGTAAAATGCCATCTCACCACGGAAGCCTCAAATTCAAATGTGGACAGTTGTCTTCCCCTGGCCCCGATAACGGCGGCTTGGGGGTGGGACTAGGCCTTAGACAACTGGATGATCCCCCTGGATTTTACTCTAGAGGAAGTGATGCACGGAATCAGGACCCCCCTCAAAGTAGTCTCCCCTGATGGTGGTGTCAGCTGTGGTCTGCAAAGGGCACCTAGCTTCCCCTGGTGCCGTAGAGTGGCCCCAGCCAGCCTCTCCATGGGGCATGCTCTGGGGCTCTGACCCTCTGGTCTTTCTCTATTGCTTCATTTCTATTTTTCTCCAGCCTCCCTGTCCCTTCTGAGCTCTCTGATAGCCATTTAATAACTTCCATTTCTGCCTAAACTAACCAGAGGTGGCCTCCGTTTGCAAACTAAGAAGCCTGAATAGCCCGGTAACTCAGGTTCTGATACTCAAACTGGATATGGAATTCTAAGCCAGAAGAATGATCAACAATGCAATGTAGGGGCACCCGGGTTGGCTCAGCCAGTAAAGCTTCCAACTTCAGCTCAGGTCATGCTCTCGAGGTCCATGAGTTGGAGCCCCACGTTGGGCTCTGTGCTGACAGCTCAGAGCCTGGGAGCCTGCTTCGGGTTCTGTGTCTCCCTCTCTCTCTGCCCCTCCCCTGCTTGCACTCGGTCTGTCTCTCTGAAAAATAAATGAACATTTAAAAAACATTTTTTTTAATCTAACCTAACAGCAATCATTGAGTAAGAAAGCTGGGCACGAGCTTGATTTGGAACCAACTGAAATATAAATACAAAATAACCCCCAAGCAATTTTTTTTTTCTTTTGCCCCGAGGCTTCTCGAAGGTCATGGAGACTTTTCAACAGTCCTTCAGAGACAGACTTAAAATACCCTGAATCTGAATCTACTTGATTAAGAAAGGCATACTTATGTTTTTTTTTTCTTGGCTAATTCTTAAAGCCAGCTCTCTGCAGTATCTCACAAAGGCCACGCAACTTTAAAACTCTTACAGATTGCTTCTAGAGTGCAAAACTTAGCCAAGTTTTGAGAAGTAATTTATTCACAGCCTGATGTGTTCCATCAAGAGGAAGCCCAGGGGCCTCTTTCATATCCAGTGTGTCAGGAACAAATGGGCTTCGGTGCATTCCAGAAAACAAAGACATTTGGGGAACAATTTTAGGGAACATTCAAAACTTTCTGGCACTACAGGGCCTAATTTGCTGCTATATCGAATTTCAATGATCCTAATTTTAGAGTTTTACAACACCTGCTGGTAAAGCCATCCAACTTTCTCTTACCAAATTGGTAAGTAGGTAAGAGATAATGTTCTACTGAGAGCTGGATAATCAGGAAATGGGGGGGGCAGCGAGAAAAAGATGGATTGCTCTTTTTCTCAGAGATGAGCCCACACAAAACAGTGTGAAACGTCTACATTTTCGCACAAACTAATTAAAACTACTTGAGCCTTACTTCATTAGACCGATTTCATCAGAGCTAAACACGCAGAGACTCTTACAGCCGACATGATTAAAATAATCCGGCCTCAAGTCTACTGTGATTTCTAACTTAGTAGACGGGCCTCTCTTTAACTAGAAAAGACATGTGTTTCCTACCTGTCTCGACCGCTGAGTAGATTAAGGGCTTAGATCCAGAGGTAAATGTAAAAATAATTGCATTGCAGCCAGTGAGTTGATCACAGTGGATAAGTGGAGGCTGAGTACTTTGACTGGAAGCATAAGTGATTACATTGGAGTTCTGTTCCCAACCTTAAGAAACTAAGGTTTTCCTTTTCATTTATCTTGCATAGTAATAATTTTAAATTTTTTTTTCAACGTTTTTTATTTATTTTTGGGACAGAGAGAGAGCATGAACGGGGGAGGGGCAGAGAGAGAGGGAGACACAGAATCGGAAACAGGCTCCAGGCTCTGAGCCATCAGCCCAGAGCCCTACGCGGGGCTCGAACCCACGGACCGTAAGATCGTGACCTGGCTGAAGTCGGACACTTAACCGACTGCGCCACCCAGGCGCCCCATAATAATTTTAAATTACCAAGCTCCTCACAAGGATTTCTGGATGTCAACAGTGATGAGGGAGCAGAAGGCAAGGGGACAGGCCACAAACACCCCCACCCCCAGGTGGGATATGTGTGATATTCCTCGGACACTCCTGGCTGTCCAAGAACGAAGAAAAAGGGGAAAAAGAAATGGTGAACTGATAGAAATCATAGACCTGAAGGACCTAAAATTCTTCATCACCCCTCCATAGTGCTGTGGGAAACAAAGGCAGAAGGAAATGGCAGACAGAACTAAATTTCCTTCTAACCTTCTAACGTGAGGCTGGCAGTTTCCCCAGAAACTCCCCAGGTCTTAATGTTAATGCTTTGCTAGAGGGAAAAACAACCTTAGCTTGACAATAGCTAGGCCTCCAGTATCCTGGGAGTCTTCTTTAGCATATGAAAATCTCACTGGAAACTTCCCCTGGACTTTACTTCCCTCAACCCCAGAGGATATACCCAGTCTCTCCTTATGGTCCCGGGGCAGCTCTTCCTGCCCACGGGTCCTGTCTCCGTGCTTTAATTTTTTTTTTTTTAACATTTATTTATTTTTGAGACAGAGAGAGAGAGAAAGCATGAACAGGGGAGGGTCAGAGAAAGAGGGAGACACAGAATCTGAAACAGGCTCCAGGCTCTGAGCTGTCAGCACTGAGCCCGACGCGGGGCTCGAACCCATGGACCGCGAGATCATGACCTGAGCCGAAGTCAGACGCCCAACCGATTGAGCCACCCAGGCGCCCCTGTCCGTGCTTTAATAAAATCACCTTTATGCACCAAAGACGTTTTCAAGAATTCTTTCTAGGTCGTTGGCTCCGGACCCCACGAACCCCACTATCACCCCAAAAACCTCATCAAATAGCTTTTAGGGTATTTCATCTTGGTATCTAACATTAAGTGTCTGATATATCAGATTTGGGCTTGATGTTGCGCGCTCTCTCTCGCTCTCTCTGCCTTAAGGCTCTACTTTCTTCATCTTCTTTTTCTAATTCCTGAAATGCAATTTCTCATTCCTGCTCATTCTAGGTAACCTGAAGAAACTACAGTTGTCAACCTCGGCCCTTGATTTTGACCTTGTTCTGTTTTCTGCCTCCAGGGTAAGCATTTGTCACAGCAGGAACACATAAGGAGATTCTGGCCAGGATGGGACTATGCCCCAGAAGCAAGGACTTGTTGGTGCCTGTTAATATGCACCCCTTTGACCCCTGCTGAAAGTCGGGGTATGCTGCAAGGTGGCAACATCACTGGGAACCCAGGGAGGAGAGCTTTCATGGGACACAGATGCGGGGAGGGGAACAGGGGCAGAAGCAGGGGTGTCTTGAGGAGAGAGTAGAGAACCAGTGAGCAGGTCCTGAGTCCAGGCCAGCACCTGAAAAATTCGGAGTGGGAAGGGTCCAGAGGAAGGTCTCAGCTTTGGAAGTGAAAAGCCGAAATTGGGAGAACATTAGGCATCGCAGAGGTCATTGTAACACTCTTGCAAGTCGGGAGAAAAGAAGCAAAGCTAAGCCCTTGGAAGGGACTCTAGAAGAGACCAAGAAGAACGCTGGCCTCTATTCTTAGATACGGTGCAAGGCAGGACTCCATTCATGAGTCAGCACGGCCCAGGTCCTTGGGGAAGACTCACCACCCCGGGGCACCCAGTCCTACCAGGCTTAGGGACGGTCTGGCAAGGTGGATCTGAAACACGACCGCTTTACAGAGACCGTCGCCTTACAACTTAGAACAGCAGGCAAAAATACATCCTCAACAAGCCAGAGCTAGTGTCATAGACAGACATTCCTGACACAAGGCCTTTGGGGTCCTTTGATGTTTGTCTGTTTGCTGTCTGGAACATAGCAATTCATTAGGTAGGATCATTAGCAACAGCAATCGACTCTGGCTGACCTAAGCAGAAAGAGTAATTTATTTAAAGGAAATGAAGTACCTCATGGAATCACTAAGAGATCTAGGGAGCGAGTCCAGAAACCCGCACATCCCACAGCAGAACTGGCTCCCAGGTCCCGGTCAGCAGTGGCCCCAAGCAGCAGACCCAGGATGCTCTGCCGCCCCAGCTGCCATGGGACCTCCGTCTTGCTGCCTCACCGCAGCCGCCACCATGCCGGGGACACAGTCGTGCACTGCAGAGAATCCTCTGAAGTCCCTGCTTCTGGGCCCCTTCAAACCCAAGGGCTGTGTGTGAGGTTGGCAAAGCCTAGGTCTCGCCTCCCTGCAAGAAAGGCGATTCCTTTGGCCACGATGGCAGGTGCACTCTGACGCCCACAGAGATTCATACAGCAGAGAACTCGTCACACTGGAGACACCGAGAGGGGACTCAAGCGATGAGCAACCAAGAAGAACGACGGAAGCGATTCCAGACCTCCAGTGCATCTAGAACAGTATGCTATGGACTGAATATTTGTGTCCCCGACCCCGGTGTAATGGTGTTAAGAGGTGGGGCCTTTGGGAGGTGATTAGGCACGAGGGTGGTACCATCGTGATGGGATTAGTGACCTTACCAGAAGAGACGCAAGAGACGATCTCTCTCTCTCTCTGCTGTATGAGGACACAGCAAGATGACAGCTGCCTATCTGCTCGGAAAGGAGCTCTACCAGACGCATGGAACCTGCTGACACCTGATCTTGGACTTCCAGCCTCTAGAGCTTTGAGAAATAAACATCTTGTCATTTAAGCCCCTCAGTCGGTGGCTTTCTGTGATAGCAGCCAGAGCAGAGGAAAACAGGTTGGAATGAGCTAGATCTCACTGAGGGGTGACAATGCTGCGCCTTTCGCGCCTTGCTTTGTTTGACTCACTCCTCTGGCTTCGCGGCTATCCCTCTGGCCGAATGCCTGCTGGGACTTCTCAGTGTCCGCGTCCTCCTCTTTCCCACCTGCCAGCTCCCCAGTCCCTGACCTCTGAAATCTGCCTGTGGCTTCCTTTCCTCCTTGCTCAGGACATTTCTCCTTCTCAGATTCTAGCCGCTCGTGCCGTTCTGATGGTCCCGTCACAGCAAGTGATTCGGACACCTCTTCCGAAAGATAACTATGCGCTCCTCGGCGACCAAGCATTCTGCCGTATCCCGGGGTCAGAGCTCTGCGGAGTCACATGATGACAAGGCCCTAGCGGTCACTGGATCCCCGTGGACGGGGCTGTGATGATATGTAACTCATGCCAAAGCTGGGTCTCAATGGGTTGCGTGAAGCTAGCTGTACTGTATCGTCGAAGTGATATTTTTGGCTGACGTTTAACACTAGGCTCCCCACCCAATCATCCCCCCAGCGCGTATCTGAATTTTCAACAACTAAGTGAAAATATTACGGTAAAAAACGCGTCTCTTGAACGCTCTGTGCGATGACTGCCATCGATCTGACAAGGGGGGTTGAGGGAAGAGAAAGTGGGTGCTTCAGCAGCCCCGCAGTAAAGCCCTGGTTCCCCCCCGAACATCTCCTTCTTTGCACGTCTGTCCGGAGGCACAGCCCTAGCTTGCCCTGTGGCTGAGTTTCTTCAAGCGTGAGGTACTCGGAAATTCCTAATGACACACTTCATAGCGCCGTCCAAAGAGATCACTCCAGAAGGTTTGAGAAGCATTCTGTGCAAAGTAAAATGCTGAGCAGCAATCTGGAAAGCGCGACCCCCTTCGGAAGGCAGAGAGACAGAGGAAGGCAAATTGCATTCGGGACGAGTCACGTTCTTTCCATCGGAGATCAAACAAGACGTCGGAAGGAAAATGCAGCAGCGTTCAGTTCTGAAGAGTCCCCGGGGTGGGGGTGGGAGGGTGAGAGATTCCTGGGAAGCCAAAACATGGCCTGAACCCAGCAAGGGACATACTCGGCCTCTGGTCAGAACGGGACAAAGCATCTCCAGGGGAACTTTAGGGAGTGGCCTTCTTCATCCATCCTGGCTGCACAACACTGCTCCCTGTGGACTCGGACGTGTGAGTCTGTCTCCCTCGAGTCAGGCTTTCGATGTTGCTGTGTCTGCTTCTCTAGGGGTTTCCCTAGCGGGTTCTGAAACCCACTCCGGGCTTTCGGAAGGTGCCTGGTGTGGTTCACAACATCCACAAGTGCATTGCAGTCTGCAAAACCCTCTCCCATCCATTCTTTCCTCTGAATCTCAGGGCGGCTCGGCAGGTGGGCAGAACATAAAAAGTCCCAGGCTCCGCCATGCTCCCAGGATGTCGCAGAGAGTTGGCCATGGTGGATTTGGATGCCCTACGTCTCCCTTCACCACCGGCTCCCTCACTTCCAGTAAAACATGCTGTCTCCTCCCAGGGGTCCAGAAAAGGGAGCCAGGCGTTGTTACTCTCCACTTAGCACCCCTTCTTTTCTTTAGGGAACTACCCCTTCCCTATTTCTAACGGTCCTGCTATCCCTGTCATCAAGAGGTGGGCTCGGGGTCTCCACAGCTGCAGAACCTCTCTTCCCGCACAACGGGTCCTGAATGGATGACATATGTACGGACACTGAGGTTACAGGCTCTTCCACTATTCACCCAAATGGGAGCGTTGGATCGTTTCTGCTACGGAGATCCCCAGACGTCCTCAATGCTGTCCTTCCCGAGGACAGGGAAGTCAGATTTTGCTTAACTTAGCCGAACCATGCCGACCGACTGATTCAAACTCCGTAAGTGCCATCAATCAGCTGCACCGGGGGAGGAAAAAACCTTGAATTTTAAGTCCTAGGAAAGCAAACAAACACACTTCAGTTTTCTGGGAAACGTGTCGGCAGTCATTTTTCTCACAGGCAGGAAGATACTTTTTAAGGTTTTGTCTATGTATATACAAACTTGGCCTGGCATCGACAATCTAAGTTGATGCAGGTCCTATGGCATCAGCAGAAAAGAGCCTCACAAATCTTTCGGGGAATAGTAACACTGTTCAGACAGTCGCTTGTGGAAGTGCGAGTCGTCATTAGACATCTTCGTTGGCTTGACAAGCATTTTCGAAAACACATCACGCTCTCTGAATTCTGTTTGGCCCAAAAGATTGGCCGAGGCCCAGTTTCTCTTCCTGTGCTCTTGGAAAGCTTCCCTTCCTCCCAATGCTAGTGTTAAGCAAAATGAGAACCCAAGAAAATGTAGGCTTATTTCTTGTAAACTTAGCCCCTCACTGGGACCGTCGCCTCTTTCTGGCCTCTTTTATGTGACAGCCTGTTCCAAGCAAAGGAGACGATATCTATTATTTATCCTACAGCACACATTTATATTAGAGGTACCTATCCCAGGGTATTTACAGGCTCCCTTTCAGCCATCAGCCAGCAGATGAAGGAAGCATTACGAAGGACGGTGTTGGCACGAAGGAGGTCGTGCTCCTTACTTTTGGCCCGGGCTGATGTCACCTTCAGAACTCTGAGAACACGGCATCTAAATGAAGCCATCACAATCTTTCCACCTGCAAAGATCCTTGTCCCTACTCCCCACCCCCAAAAAGAGAAAAAGCCAGAAGCGTAACAATTTGCTTTCATCTCCAGGTTTTTTCCAGGCCTACGCTAATTTCTTGTTTTTGCAAAAGGGCCCAGTTGCTTTCGTGGCAAGAGCAGAGGGGCTCCAATCACAGGTGAGAGGAGCAAATGTCAGCAGACTTGGGTTCTGGTAGTTCTTTCCCTCCAACCACGTAGTCCTGTGAGCCTCATGCTCCTTATCATTCAAAGGCATATCCACACATGTCATTACCAGTCTAAAGAAGTAAAGTGACCACCAGATGATTCCAGGAGCGTTTTCCATTTGGGGACTACAGGTTCTGATCACTGCAGGGGAGGAAAAATAATTTTCCCTCTACCCTTCTAGGTTCTTGGCTGAGACTACCCCTGTCATAGAAAGATAGGGGCGCCTGGGTGGCTCAGTCGGTTGAGTGTCCGACTTCAGCTCAGGTCATGATCTCACAGTCCATGAGTTCAAGCCCTGCGTCAGGCTCTGTGCTGACAGTTCAGAGCCTGGAGCCTGCTTCAGATTCTATGTCTCCCTCTCTCTGACCCTCCCCTGCTCATGCTCTGTCTCTCTCTGTCTCAAAAATAAATAAAAACATTAAAAAAAAAAAAAAGAAAGATAGACCAACAGGAGCAAAACGAGTTTAATTGCACATGCACCTTCAGGAGCCCCACAAAGATATGAGACTCAAAGACGTGACCAGAACAAGAAGCTTTTATGCTTTTTAGACAAAGAAACAGTGAGTCCGTAAAGAATTGACAAGACAAAGGGGTTTGAGCTAAGGGTAGTAAAATGGTGAAGAAGTAACGAGATTTGTTTATACAGCCTTCCTCAGCCCTAAATTCCCTGTGTCTAGTGATAAGGATGCCTTCCACGCTTCTGCCACAGGGAGGGTACCTTTCACATGGCAAATGCATTTCCTATTTTCAGACGGTGTTTATTGGACCAGCTGTTTCTCAGGTACCTTTAATTTAAAATAATCAGTATACCAAAGTGGCATATTTTGGCATAAGCCATTCTGAACCCCGATGTCACTTATTCCAAGGTATGAGGGGTTTTTTTTTTCCCTCCATACCAAGCAATTCTCAGACACCAGTGGGGTGGCCTACCATTCAACTCAATTCTGACACTATCTACTCAGAGAGAGCATCAGACTCTGCATTTGAAGGGTCCAGTTCTACAAGAGTGCCTCCCCCCCCCCATTTCTGAGCCAATCACAAGTCCAGGTTATTTCCCGTGCTTCTGACTGGTCATAAATCGGAGACCCCCACAAACCCCATTTTGGGTTCAATTAGTTTGCTAGAGCAGCTCGCAAGACTCCGGGGAACATTTTACTTACTGGTGATAAGAATAAACAGGTATTGTTACCAGTTTCTTTCAGAGGATGTAACTCAGGAATAGCCCATGGAAAAGATGCATAGGGCAAGGGAAGGGGAAGGGGCACAGAGCTTCGTGCCCTCTCCAAGTGTAACGCTCTTGCCACGTCTCCTTCGTTTTGCTAAGGAGGAAGTTCTCTGAACCCCGTCCTTTGTATTTTTACTGAGGCTTTATTACATAGCCGTGGTTGATCAAATGACTGCCCATTGGCAACTGAACTGGGTCTCCAGCCCCTCCTCCAGAGATGGGGGCGGGGGGAGTAGACAGACTGAAAGTTGCAACACTCGCACCACACGGTCGGTTCTCTTGGCAACCAGCCCCCATCTTCAGGTGCTTTCCAAAAGTCACCTCATTAACTTAACCAAAGACACCTTGACTGCCCTCATCAGTTAGGAAATCTCAAGAGTTTTAGAAGCTCTGTGCCAGAAAAGGGGACAGAGACCACGTATGTCTTTCTTACTATAAATCACAATATCACAGGGACTGAGTCATCAAAAGCACTCCCGAGGCAGAGTGTTCACGGCAAACATTTCGACTTTGGTTCCCCTGCAACAGTTCGAAGACCCCTGAAATCACATTGTCCTATTGGCCGCACAGTGGGACGTGATAATAGGGTGGGGGCGAGTGCAGTGGGAACCACTTGTGCTGAGGTTGAGAAGAGTGAGCTCATCTTCCAACTCCACCACCAGGTCAGGTCACTTGCCTTTCTGGACCTTCGTGCTGCAGTGTCCCAGCCGAAAAGATTGGCAATGACAAAAACTCAAGTGGCTTCAACAACTAACAATCCCTCCCCACACTGTCTACACTCTACAGGAACCTGCCCCCAGCAGCGCCTGTAAATTATATGTACAACAAAGAAGAAGCTGTAAACATTTTCTACATTAACGGTGTTGGGAAGTGTTAAGAGGCACTCATTGTGTACCACTGGTACACAGGTAGTAATTCATCTCCCCGAGCAATGGTTGGCAGGAGCAGAAGTAGCTGCAGGTGAGGAGTGCACGGAACAGGAACTATCTATACCTCACCAAATTATCCCTAAAAAATAGTTACAACTTGGGGGCGCCTGGGTGGCTCAGTCGGTTAAGCGGCCGACTTCGGCTCAGGTCATGATCTCGCGGTCCGTGAGTTTGAGCCCGGCATCGGGCTCTGTGCTGACAGCTCAGAGCCTGGAGCCTGTTTCAGATTCTGTGTCTCCTTCTCTCTGCCCCTCCCCCGTTCATGCTCTGTCTCTCTCTGTCTCAAAAATAAATAAACGTTAAAAAAATAAATAAAAAAAAATAGTTACAACTTGAAGAGAGCAGGTAGCTTTGCTATTTTAATCCCTTTTTAAGTTTATTTATTTTGAGAGAGCACACGTGCACGCAGGCGAGGAGGGGCAGAGAGAGAGAGAGAGAGGGAGAGAGAGAATCCTAAGCTGTTAGCACAGAGTCCAATGTGGGACTCGAACTCACGGACTGTGAGATCATAATCTGAGCCAGAATCAGGAGTCAGATGTTTAACCAACTTAGCCACCCAGGTTCCCCGATATTTTAATCTATAATTTGAAATTTTTTAAGATTGATTTTAGATATGTTGAGGCCCAGAACTCAAAGTAGTCTAGCAATGTGTCAGGTGCTCAGTGGGCTGAATGGTGGCTCCCAAAGAGGTATGTCCACATCCTAATCTCCAGAGCCTGTGACTGTTACCTTATCCAGCAAAAGAGTGAATATTAGTATATATGATAAAAGATGTGGTTAATGAAGAATATTGAGAAAAGAAGCTTATTCTGGTTATCTGGGTGAGCTCTAAATGCAGTCACGTATGTTTATAAGAAGAGGTAGGGTAGAGAGAGTGTTGAGACCTACACACTACTATGGACTGAATATTTGTATCCTCCCCAAATTCTTGTGTTGAAATGTTAAATCCTGGGGTGCCTGGGTAGCTCGGTCAGTTGAGTGTCTGACTTCAGCATAGGTTATGATCTCGCAGTTTGTGGGTTGGGGCCCCACATCAGCACAGAGCCCAATTCGGATCCTCTGTCCCTCCCCAACTTGTGCTCTCTCTCTCTCTCTCTCTCTTGCTCTCTCTCGCTCTCTCTCAAAAATAAATAAAACATTAAAAAAAAAAAAGAAATCTTAACTCCCAATGTGATAATTTTAGGAGATGGGGCCATGAAGATGGCCATGAAGGTCATGAGATTAGATGATACAGTCATGAAGTGGGGGGCTCTCATGAATGGGATTAGTGCCCTTAGAGAAGAGACTCCAGAGATCTCCCTCACCTCTTCCACCACACGAGGATTCGGCAAGACAAAGAGTCTATGAACCAGGAAGTGAGTCCTCTCTAGACACCAAATCTGCCAGGGCTTTGAAGAAGAAACAAAGAAAAAGATTCTCCTTAGAGCCTTCAAAGGGAGCACAGCCCTTTCGTACCTTGACTTCACACTTCTAACCTCTTGAAAACTGAAAGAATAAAAGTCTGTTATTTTAAGCCCCTTCGTGATGTAATTTGTTGCAGCAGTCCTAAGAGACTTAATGCATGTAGCCAAGATGCTTTAATAGATAGATAATTCTTCATAAATATCAATAAAACAATAACTTATGTAGAATAATACTTGACTTATTGCTTAATCAATTATCTTTGAATTATAAATGTATAAAAATTTCAAAGTTTTAGTAGACACATAGATCAATGGAACAGAATGCAGAGCCCAGAAATAAACTCATGCTTATATGGTCAATTAATCTATGATAAAAGAGGCAAGCACATACAATGAGATAAAGACATTCTTGAATAAATGGTGCTGAGAAAACTGGGCAGCCACATGCAAAAGAATAAAATTGGATCGTTTCCTTACACCATACACAAAAATAAACTCCAAGTGGGTTAAAGACCTTATCTGAGGCCCCATCCATAAAACACCTAGGAGAAAACATAGGCAGTAATCTCTGACATTGAACTTCCCCAAATTTTTCTCAATATGTCTCCTCAGATAAGGAAACAAAAGCAAAAATAAACTATTGGGACTACACCAACATGAAAACCTTTTGTACAGTGAAGGAAACCATCATTCAAATGAAAAGGCAACCGACTCAATGGGAGAAGATATTTTCAAATGATGCATCTGATAAGGGGTTAATATCCAACATATACATAGAACTTATACAACTCAACACCAGAAAAACAAACAATCCAATTAAAAGATGGGCGGAAGGGGTGCCTGGGTGGGTCAGTCGGTGAAGCACCCGGCTCTTGATTTAAGCTCGGGTCACGGTCTCATGGTTCGCAAGTTCAAGCATTAAAGAAATCAGGCTCCACGCTGACAGTATGGAGACTGCTTCAGATTCTCTCTCTGCCCCTCCCCCCCAATAAACAAATAAACTTAAAAAAAAAATGGCCACAGGACCCAAATAGATATTCTTCCAAAGAAGGCATAGAGATGGCCAACAGACACATGAAAAAAATATCACTCACCATCAGGGAAATGCAAGTCAAAACCCAGTGAGATATCACCTTACACCTGTCAGAGTGGTTACAATCAAAAAGACAAGAAATAACAAGTGTTAGAACGTGGAGAAAAAGGGACTCTTGAGCACAGTTGGCAGGAATGTAAGTTGGTGCAGTCACTGTGGAAAATAATAGGGAGGTTCCTCAACACACTAAAAATAGAAATACCTGTACAATCCAATAACCCCAGGACTGGGTATTTACCCAAAGAAAACAAAAACATTAATTTGAAAAGATATAAGCACCCCTATGCTCATTGCAGCTTTATTTACAATAGCCAAACGTGGAAGCAACCCAAGGGTTCGTTGATAGATGAAGGGATAAAGAAAGATGTGTCAAAAAATTAAAAATAGAACTACCCTATGACCCAGCAATTGCCCTATAGGTATTTATCCAAGGGATACAGGTATGCTGTTTCGAAGGGGCACATGTACCCCCATGTTTATAGCAGCACTATCGACAACAGCCAAAGTGTGGAAAGAGCCCAAATGTCCATCAATGGGTGAATGGATAAAGAAATTGTGGTTTATATACACAATGGAATACTACGTGGCAATGAGAAAAAATGAAATATGGCCTTTTGTAGCAACGTGGATGGAACTGGAGAGTGTGATGCTAAGTGAAATAAGCCATACAGAGAAAGACAGATGCCATATGGTTTCACTCTTATGTGGATCCTGAGAAACTTAACAGGAACCCATGGGGGAGGGGAAGGAGAAAAAAAAAAAAGAGGTTAGAGTGGGAGAGAACCGAAACATAAGAGACTCTTAAAAACTGAGAACAAACTGAGGGTTGATGGGGGGTGGGAGGGCAGGGAGGGTGGGTGATGGGTATTGAGGAGGGCACCTTTTGGGATGAGCACTGGGTGCTGTATGGAAACCAATTTGTCAATAAATTTCATATATATAAAAAAATAAATAAATAAATAAATAAATAAATAAATAAAGAAGATGTGGTATATATATTCAGTGGAGTATTACTCGGCAATCAAAAAGAATGAAATCTTGCCATTTGCAACGATGTGGATGGAACCGGAGGGTATTATGCTAAGCGAAATTAGTCAGAGAAAGCCAAATATCATATGACTTCACTCATATGAGGACTTTAAGACACAAAAGAGATGAACATAAGGGAAGGGAAGCTAAAATAATATAAAAACAGGGAGGGGGACAAAAACATAAGAGACGCTTAAATCTGGAGAACAAACAGAGGGTTGCTGGAGGGGTTGAGGGAGGGGGGATGGGCTAAATGGGTAAGGGGCATTAAGGAATCTACTCCTGAAATCATTGTCGCACTATATGCTAACTAACTTGGATGTCAATTTAAAAAATAAATTAAACAAAATAACAAAAAAAGGTATATTTCCATGAAAAAAATTTAAAAAAATAATGAAAATAAAGAAATAAAAATAAAGGGAAAAAAAAGATGTGATTTACATAGACACAATGGAATATTACGCAGCCACACAATTGACCGAGATCTCGCATTTGCAACGGCATGGATGGACCTAGAGGGTATGATGCTAAGTGAAATTAGTCAGCAGAGAAAGACAAGTACTTATTTCACTTATATGTGGAATCTAAAAACGAAACAAAACAAAACAAATGAACACACAGCAGAAACAGATCTATAAATACAGAGAACAAACTGGCAGTTGCCAAAGGTGGGGGGGGGGGTGGACCAAACGGGTGAAGAGGATTGGGAGTTACAGGCTTCCGGTTATGGATGAATCACTCAGGGATGAAAGGTACAGCAGAGAGAATATGGCCAGTACTGTTATAATTATGTTGTGTGGTGACAGACGATTAGCTGCATTTGTGGTGAGTGTAGCATGAGGTCCAGAGTTGTGGAATCACTATGCTGTGCACTTGCGACCCATGTAGCATCGTGTGTCAACAGCACTGCATTAAACTGAAGAAAATCCCAAAATTTCGAGAAGCTGAAGAGGTCACATAGCTTCCTACACACACTCTTAATTTAAGAGTCTGAAACATGAGCTCTGTTTCAAATGCCATCTGATTAGTGTCGCCTAATGCAGCCTCTCGTTCTAAACCAACTTGAGATACTAGGGGGAAAAAAATCGCCCAAATCTAAGGCTAACAGATAATCTATTGCCCGAACCTGGGACTTCTTTTAACAGATGTTTGACGTACGCATAATTTCAAAGCCAAATGCTTGACGCTATTAGTAAGCACGGGGAAACAAGCCAGGCCCAAGTTTAAAATTTCAAATGAAGTATGGAAAAAGGCAAGAAACTTTTATGAAACGAATATATTATAAACGTTTCCATGCGCACTAGCTCTGTGCTGTTTACAAGAGACAGGATTAATACATAACGGCAGGTAAAAGTTGGAAGAAAATAGACTGAAAACACACGTATGCACGCACACACACACCTCGCACACCAGGCAAATATAGCCAAGAGAAAGCTGATGTTGCTTCTACAATTCCAAATAAGATAGACTTTGCTGAGGAAACACACACACACACACACACAACATTATTAATAGTAAAGTTAATCACTACTCAATAATACAAAAGAACAATTTCCCATGAAGATTTAGCAATTTTAATACTTTTTTAAAAAATGTTTATTTATTTTTGAGACAGAGAGAGACAGAGCATGAACGGGGGAGGAGCAGAGAGAGAGAGGGAGACACAGAATCCGAAGCAGGCTCCAGGCTCTGAGCTGTCAGCACAGAGCCCAACGTGGGGCTTGAACTCATGGACCATGAGATCGTGACCTGAGCCGAAGTCTGACGCTTAACCGACTGAGCCACCCAGGCGCCCCAACAATTTTAAACATATATGTACTGAGCGAGAAACCATAAGAGACTTTTTTTTTTGAAAGAGAAGGAGAACACGAGAGTGGGGAGGGGGGCAGAGAGAGAGAGAGAGAGAAAGAGAATCTCAGCAGGATCCACGCTCAGCACATGGGGCTCTATCCCACAACCCTGGGATCACGACCTGAGCCAAAATCAAGAGTTGGATGCTCAACCGACTGAGCCACTCAGGCGCCCCCATAAGAGACTGTTAACAGTTCAGAACAGGAGCACCTGGTTGGCTCAGTCAGTTGAGCGTCTGACTTCGGTTCAGGTCATTATGGCTCAGGTCATGATCTCGCAGTTCGTGAGTTGGAGCCCCCAGTGGGGCTCTGTGCTGATAGCTCAGAGCCTGGAGCCTGCTTCCGATTGTGTCTCCCTCTCTCTCTGCCCCTCCCCTGCTTACACTCTCTCTCTGTCTCCTTCAAAAATAAATAAACATTAAAAATTAAAAACAAACAAACAAACAATAGAGAACAAACAGAGTTGATGGGAGGAAGGTGGGTGGGGGATGGGCTAGATGGGTGATGCATATTAGGAGGGCATTTGTGATGAGCCTTGGGTGTTGCATGTAAGTGAATCTCTGAATTCTACTTCTGAATCAATATTACACTGTACTGAGTTAACTAACTAGAATTTAAATACAAATTAAATATATATATATATTTATATATATATATATATATATATATGTACTTAAGTGTATATACTCCAAATATAGGAAATAAAACTTTTCAGAATTATAAAACAAATAATAATAAATGTGCTGCTATGGTAAGATGTTTCAGGCAGACCAGTGATTACTAAACACGGGGGTGGAACAACACAGGGGACAAGTTTTCTCAAAGTCGTATGAATGGATTCCTGAGACTAATAACTGGAAATTTTAAAAATCTTTCTAAAGATCCATACAATGTTTACCAATCTGATGATACACGACACAAATATTCTAGCAACAACATTCTCTGACCACAGTACCTTGAGGAAGAAGAAATGGATAAAAGATGACCCCCAAATGCTTATACTTAGAAATCAAAGCACTCTTTTCCAAATAACTCATGGGCAATTGCAAAAAGAATAATGGAAATTAGAAAATAACAGTACATGGGGTGCCGAGGTGGCTCAGTGGGTTGAGCATCAACTTGGGCTCAGGTCATGATCTCGCGGTTCATGAGTTCGAGCCCCGTGTCGGGTTCTGTGCTGCCGGCTCAGAGCCTGGAGCCTGTTTCAGGATTCTGTGTCTCCATCTTTCTCTGCCCCTCCCACACTCATGCACTCTCTCTCTCTCTCTCTCTCTCTCTCTCTCTCTCTCTCTCAAAAAGAAATAAACAGTTAAAAAAAAAAGAACAGTACATATAAAACTTGTGGGATGAAAGCTTGCAAAGTATCAGAGGCAAATATACACACTCAAATCCACATTTTAGAAAGAAAAAGCACTGAAACTATGAGCGAGGCATCCAATTTTGAAAAGGGTATCAGTGTAGATGCTAAGGAAATAGAAGGAAAAATAATAATAAAGATAAGACAAAAAATAATTAAAGAGGCAACAAAAAATATATAAGGAAAACCGGCTCTTTGAAAAGGCTAAGTTGAAAAAAAAAATTATAAAACTGACTTAGAATCAGTAGAGCATATAAAATAAAGAATCAGAAATGAAAAGGTGGAAGTATAGATAGAGATGTTTCTAAAACATAAAACCGTAAGCGGTGCCTGGGTGGCTCGGTCGGTTAAGCGTCCGACTCTTGGTTTCAGCTCAGGTCATGATCTCATTGTTGTGCGATCTGGCCCCATGTTGGGCTTGGCACTGAGCGTAGAACTTGCCTGGGATGATTCTCTCCCTCTCTCTCTGCCTCCCCTGCTCACAGTCGCTCGCGTTCTCTCTCAAAATAAATAAACATTAAAAATAATAATCATAATAAAATAAAATAGAAAACAATAATCTGAAATTTTTGTGCCAGAAAAATCCTTTCTTGTACTCAACATGTGCACATATATGAGAAAGGATTTTTTTTTAATTTTTATTTATTTTTTGAGGCGGGGGAGGGGCAGTGAGAGAAGGGGACAGAGTATCTGAAGCCAAGGGCTCAAACTCACGAACCATGAGATCACGACCTGAGCTGAAGTTGTACATTTAACTGACCGAGCCACCCGGGCACCCTGAGAAAGGATTTTATAATCATGATACTAGAAACAAATTCATAAGGGAAGAGATTAATCAAATTGAAACATATAAAACTAAAACATACCCTGTAAGTCAAAATATTAATTCAAAAATGTTTTAAATTTTTAGGAAATTAGAAAATGTTTCAACAAATATGAGAGACAATTGTTAATATATTAAATGTTCAAAGAATTCTTTCTGATAGATAAAATAGATACACATCCCAGTGGAAAATAGAAAAGATATGTGAATATATGATTCACAGGAGTAGAAAGAAAATGACCATTGGATTTTTTTTTTAACTCCTCTTTGGCTCACTGGTAACTAAAAAACCCCAAACGTAACAACAACCACAACAACAACAAGACCCGAGAAACATTCCATTCCTATCACAACCATAAACTGACAGATAATATAAGACATGTCTAAGCGTTGGTATAAAGGTGCACTCTCATCCAGTGCTGGCAGGAGAATTCAGTGAGTATCAAATTAAGTAATTTGATTTATTTCTGGACAGCACTTCAAAAATATATAGGAAACACTTAAAATATGTGCATTTTTCGGAGTCAGCAATTCCAATTCGGTAATTTACTCTATGACAAAAGTCACCGGTTTGCATAAAGCCTTCTTTGTAGGGATATTCATGCTTATAATAGAGAAAGTTTGGTAACAAACTAAATATCCAACAACGGGAAAACAAAACTTTGCAACCATTAAAAATGGTGCTGTATTGAAAAAAAAAATTAAAAAAAAATGGTGCTGTAATGTTAATGGAGTTCTTGAGGAAATGGCTAAAAGAGAATTCTTGAGACCTTCTTTGGTGCAAAAGGGTGATTTTATTAAAGCACGGGGACAGCACCCCTGGGCAGAAAGAGCTGCCCTGGGGTTGTGAAGAGTGACTGATTATATACTTTCAAGTGAGTGGGGGTGAGGGATAGTGTAAGTCTCTAAGGAATTTTTCTTTTTTTAAAAAAAAAAATTTTTTTTTAACGTTTTATTTATTTTTAAGACAGAGAGAGACAGAGCATGAACCGGGGAGGGTCAGAGAGAGGGAGACACAGAATCTGAAACAGGCTCCAGGCTCTGAGCTGTCAGCACAGAGCCCGACGCGGGGCTTGAACTCACGGACCGTGAGATCATTACCTGAGCCGAAGTCGGCGGCTTAACCGACTGAGCCACCCAGGCGCCCCTCTAAGGAATTTTTCAAGAAAAGCTTTCAGGACCTTGAGAGGCTAGCCACTGTTAAGATAAGGTTACTTTGAGTCTTTACTAAAACAAAAAAATGAAGGAAGCAAGGCAACCATGAGTTGCTTGAGGAAGGTCACTCTCTGTATGTTTCAGGTATCTATCAGTGGGCTGCAAGCTGCAAAGAGATTTAATTTAAGCTACATTTCTCTTGCCTTTGTTTCCCTCATCAATGTCACAAAGATGTAAACAAATAGACCAGCAGAACAGAAAATAGTGTCCAGGAATAGACGCATACACACACAGCCCCCTGATTTACAGCAAAGGCATCAGTGAAATTTAGTGGGAGAAAATGTCCATAGGTGGACGAATGGATAAAGAAGATGTGGTATATATATATATAGATAGATAGATAGATAGATAGATAGATACAATGGAGTATTACTCGGCAATCAAAAAGGATGAAATGTTGCCAATTGCAACTACGTGGATGGAACTGGAGGGTATTATGCTAAGTGAAATTAGTCAAGCAGAGAAAGACAAAAATCACATGACTTCACTCATATGAGGATTTTAAGAGACAAAACAGATGAACATAAGGGGCAGAGAAAGACACAAATCATATGACTTCACTCATATGAGGATTTTAACAGATAAAACAGATGAACATAAGGGAAGGGAAACAAAAAGAATATAAAAACAGGGAGGGGGACAAAACAGAAGAGACTCCTAAATATGGAGAACAAACTGAGGGTGGCTGGAGGGGGTTGTGGGAAGGGGGGATGGGCTAAATGGGTAAGGGGCACTAAGGAATCTACTCCTGAAAACATTGTTGCACTGTAAGCTGGCTAACTTGAATGTAAATCAGGGGAAAAAATTAAAATAAAAATAAAATAAAGTGAAATAAAATAAAATAAAATAAAATAAAATAAAATAAAATAAAATAAAATAAAAATAATTTAGTGGGAGAAAGGATGAACCTTTCAGTGAATGGGATTAGAGCAACTGAATGTTTGGAAAAATGAACTTGGCTCTTCAGCTTACACTGTAAACCAAAATTAGTTTGTGGTCGATCGTAGACCTAAATGTAAAAGGTAAAAACTATCAAGCTTCTAGAAGAAAACATAGACAAATGGCTTCATGACCTTGTGGGAGGCAAAATTTTCTGAAGCAGGACACCGAAAGTTGTAACCACAAAAGAAAAAGAATTGATAGTCCGACTTTGTTAAAGTTAAAAACTTCTGCTCGTCAGAAAGTATCACTTCACACAAATGGCACTTCACAATGCCCACACAGCTGGTAAGCTACAAAAGACACTGACGTCCTTACTCATCACGTATGTACACACTAAAACCACAGCGATTGTCGCAAATACCTACCAAAATGGCTACAATTAATAAGACCCAAAATGCCAAATGTTAGCAAGAATGCGGAAGAAGTGGAGCTTTCATTCATCCCTGGAGGGAGTATCGATTGCTTTGACCCGTTTGGAAAACCGATTGGACCACTAAAACTACACATACCTACACTTTGGCCTGTTTCTAGGTTCCCAAGAGAAATAAAAGCGTATGTCCTCCAAAGGACTTCTATAAAATCGCTTCTCGCCCTTTTGGATAAGATCAAGTGCAAAGCACTTATATAAGAATGTTCATGGCCACTCTATGCACAAGAGCTACACAAAGGAAATAACCCAAATATTTGTCAACAAAAGAAGGAATAAACAAATTAGGGTGTATTTATATAGTAGAATACTGTTCTGTGCTATAGAATACTAGAGCATTTAGTATAGGAATATAGCAATGAGGAAAAAGAAAAAGCCATTAGCATATGCAACAAGATGAATGAATCGTCAATAAAATTTTGTTGAATTAAAAAAGGTGGATCCAGAAGAATACTTTTTAAAAACTGTATTCCATTTATGCAAAGTTCAAGAACAGATAAAAATAATCTATTTGTGTGTGAGTGGTAAAACTCAGAACAGAGGTACCAAGGACGCCTGGGTGGCTCAGTCAGTTAAGTGTCCAACTTCAGCTCAGCTCATGATCTTGCGGTTCATGGTTTTGAGCCCCACGCAGGACTCTGGGCTGACCGCTCAGAGCCTGGAGCCTGCTAAGGACTCTGTGTCTCCCTCTCTCTCTGCCCCTCCCCTGCTCACACTCTGTCTCTCCTTCAAAAATAAATCAACATTAAGAACATGTTTTTAACGGGGCGCCTGGGTGGCGCAGTCGGTTAAGCGTCCGACTTCAGCCAGGTCACGATCCCGCGGTCCGGGAGTTCGAGCCCCGCGTCGGGCTCTGGGCTGATGGCTCGGAGCCTGGAGCCTGTTTCCGATTCTGTGTCTCCCTCTCTCTCTGCCCCTCCCCCGTTCATGCTCTGTCTCTCTCTGTCCCAAAAATAAATAAACGTTGAAAAAAAAATTAAAAAAAAAACAACAACATGTTTTTAATAAAATACATACAATTTTATGTATGTAAATTGTACCTTAAAATATTAAAAGATGCTGTAAAAGAATATTGAGCATCGTAGGGAAATGTTAACATCATACTCAGTAAAAACAAGTTTTATTCATTAATTTGTGCATTCAACAAATACTTACTGGGCATCTACCAAATGCCAGAGAATAATAGTGAATAAAATAGAAAATGTCTCTGTATCCAAACAGTGTACGTGCTGGTGTGGAGTTTGTTAAACAATAAGTACATGTCTGATTTCACTCATATGTGGAATCTGAAAAAAAAAAAAAATTGAACTCATTGACACAGCGGACAGATGGTTGCCAGAGGTCAAAAGGCACAAACTTCCAGGTATAAGATTAATAAGTCTTGGGAATGCAATGTGCAGCATGGTGGTTATACTTACTAATGCTGGGTGGCTTATTTGCAAGATGTGAAGAGAGTAGATCTTAAAAGTTCTCATCACACACACAAAAAATGTAACTGTGTGGTGATGGACATTAACTAGACTTCTTGTGATCATTTTGCAACATACACATAGATCTTATCTTTATATTGTACACCTCAAATTAATACAATGTTGTTATATGTCAACTATACCTAATAACAATGTCTAAATTTGGATTACACATGACTTTAAGTTAAAATGTGTTACTTAGGAAAACAAAGGTCATTGGTACTGAGTGTCAAAAAAGTTACTTGATTGCTAAAGAACATTTCAATCTTGTACACATCTGGTCACAATAAAGAGGTTTTGAATGAGTGAGCGAAGGCATGATTGTCACGGTATACAATCTATTCTTCTGCAGATAATAAAGATAAGTCTGGGGGGGGTGGGGGGGTGCGGGGAGCACGTGGGTGGCTCAGTTGGTTAAGCGTCTGACTCTTGATCTCGGCTCAGGTCACAATCTCACGGTTCATGAGTTCAAGCCCGGTGTGGGGCTCCACACTGATGGTGCGGAGCCTGCTTGGCATTCTGTCTCTCCTCTCTGCCCCTCACCTGCTTGGGCTTTCTTGCTCTCTCAAAATAAATAGATAAACTTAAAAATAAATACATAAATAAATACATAAATAAATAAATAAATAAATAAATAAATAAATAAATAAAAGCTAAGTCTGGGGGCACCTGGGTGGCTCAGTCTGTTAAGCGCCCAACTTCCACTCATTCGGGTCATGATCTCACAATTTGTGAGTTCGAGCCCTACACCGGGCTCCCTGCTGCCCGAGCAAGTGCCACTTCGGATCCTCTGTCTCCTTCCTTCTCCGCCCCTCCTCCCCCTCTCTCGCACAGGCACACATTCTCTCTCTCTCCAAAATAAATAAACATTAAAAAACTACTAAAGATAAGTCTGTTTTCCATCAAAACCCAAAAGTTATACAAAATATGGGCTACCTTACCAAGAAATATGAAACATTTTGGTAAGTTACAGTAATTATTCAAGTATCTGGCATGCTCCCTGAATATCTATTCAGATTTATTTAATAAATGAGTAAGTCTACAGCAAAAAATAAAACAGAACAATGAATACATAGATACAGTGTATTATTAAAGTGTGTGTGTGTGTGTGTGTGTGTGTGTGTACACTCGTGTCAATACGTGTTCAAAATAAGCATAGAAAAAAAAGACTGGAAAAGTTTAAGAGTGGTATCTGGGGGATTATAAGCAATTTTTAGTATCTTCTGTGTGCTTTTCTAATTTTCTGTAATGAGCACATATCCCTTTTATAATCAGGGGAAAATGTTAATAACAAAATACCTAATGCAGGCATGTCGGTTCTAGCTGTTTCTCAGCAGAGGGACAAGCACGCTACACTCCAGAGAATGTGTAGCTTATTCGTTTTGACAGCTGGCTGACACCTGGAACAGTTGCATACCACCTGAATGAGGCTCTTCAAGGCAATTGATGTAGAAGTTGTATTAAGAGAGGAAGGACAAAGAGTCATCCAGAAAAAACTTCTTAATTGGCATCACGAAATAGTCTCTGCAGGGATTATTGGCTAAGCCAGGATTTTTCACTGGACATGAGGTCAAAGTCATTAAATCAGAGCCAGGGAAGTATATAAATTACAGTGGAATGTTTGTCCAGCCTGCTAAATCCTATCTTTGCCTCTGTCGTTAACTTGCAGAATATCCTTAGGTACATTCACACAACTTGATCTCTCCTCTATTAAACGGGAAAAATCATTTCTAGGTGAGGGCTTTGCTGCAGTTTTCCACTTGGCTGTCACTGAACCAAACTGAACTGAACCAAACTCCTGCAAAAGATCCACAGTGGGGCATGAGCCCGGATCCCCGAATACTACAGTTTATTTCATGCGTAAAGCCCTTGACAAGTCACATCACAGGAGAAGCCATTATGTAAAAAGTCATTATGTGAAAACATGTTTGCAATGGAAGTTAGATTATTTAGAAATCCACAATCTGTGATTAATCTGATCTTTCGATACAGAACAATTAAGTGAGACGTTAACCCTGGAGGTTAGGTCTTACGAATATGTTCATCATTATTTTTCTACGTCCCAATGCATGGAGGCATTCAGCTATGTAAATCTGATTCAGATTGTAAGTCCTCTCTTTCAGAGAAAGTCATGCGTTCTATAAAATTATTCCATATGGCACTTACATTAATTGTAAGACACACACACACACACACACACACACACACACACACACACACACTGTTAATGTGATGGCGAATTTTGTGTATCTTGAATGGGTCCCAGGAGGCCCAGATAACTGGTCACACGTTATTCTGGATGTGTCTATAATGGTGCTTCTGGATGAGATTAACTTTGGAATCAGACTGAGTGGAGTAGATTGCCTTCCTTCATGTGGGTGGTCCTCACCCAATCAGTTGAAGGCCTGACTAGAATAAAAAGTCTGAAAAATAAGAAACTCCTACCTGACTGCCTTTGAGCTAGGACATCAATTTTTGTTTTGTGCCTTCAGACTCAAACTGAAGCACTGGCTTGTTCTGGGTCTCAAGCCTGCCAGCTTTTGAACTGGAACTAACCATCTGTTCTCCTGGTCTCTGGGCCTTCAGACTTCAGATTGGAGCTATAACCTTTAGCTCCTTCTGGGTCTCCAGCACCCAACCACCGATCTTGGGACTTTCCAGACTCCATAATCATGTGATCCGATTCTATGTAATAGAGAGTAATGACGTTGACCATATTTCATATGCTTACTGACTCTTCGGGTATTGCCCTCTTGTGAAATGATGCCTTTAGATGAACAGAAGTTTTTAACTTTAATAAAGTCCAACTTACCACCCCTTTATCTTTGTGGTTAAAGCTCTTAGTGTCCCGCTTAAAAAAAGTTTTGCCTACCACAGCCCACCAAAAGATCATTTACTATATACATATATATATATAAAATATCAATATATATATTGATATATCAATATATTGATCAATATTTATACACCTATATATATACATATCAATAATATCATTGATATTATATATTGAATTTACATCAGTATAAAATTCCAAATCATTGTGATGACTTAGACACTAGATCTGTCAAATACAGGAAGTGGGTTTTGTAATTTCTTCACTTGACATGTTTTAATCCTATAACCGCTAGAATGATTATAAATTAGCTACATGAATGTACTAAAGACTTTACAGAATTTGCCGAATTATTGAACTTATTCTAGATCAGTTTTCTCAAAGAAATCAGTCACATAAATAAGACTTTTGTGAATGTCTTCAACATGATCATCTTCATTAACATTCTTTGCTGGTTCCTCCTCCTTTCCCTGAATTCTAAATGCTGAAGTATCCCATGCTCTGTCCTTGGACCAATTGTATTTTCTGTCCATACTCATCCTCTGGGTCTTATATCCAATTTCATAGCTTTAATTACCACATTTTAGCATCCAGAATGTATCTCATGAGCCCAGACATTCCCTTGGACTTTAAGCACTTATCCACTCCCACTTATAAGTCTCATGACCATCTCGAAATTATGTCAACATTGAGCTTCTGATATTTGCACACTGCCTCTCCCTCTTTTTTTTTTTTTTATGACTTTTTAACCTGTGTGCTGCCTGTGGGATTGGTCTCAGTATTGTCTAACTCAGAGTTCAAACAGCAAAAAGTGGCTTGGATATCTGGCTAGAATAAGCTGCAAGAAGCTGCAGGCTCATGAAAATTACAAGAGTGCAGCAGACAGACCTACAGATAACCCAGAGCAAAGATCACTGCTTGGGGAATACACTAGAACAACTAAGACCCCCAGGAAAGCAGGGGGAACATTCTTAGGGAAATTAAGATGTTTCAAGACAACTCTATATACAGAAGAATGGAGGTGGGGGTTGGGTAGCACCAGCCCAAGGAAGACACATGGACAGGAAAGTTCTGACAACGATAAAGCTTCACAATAGGCTGATGAGCGAAGGTCCTCCCCTAATAGTTCTGCAAATACTGGGAGAGGTGACTCTTCCTTCAAAAGCCCAGTTTTCAACAAATAATCACAAAGCATATACAGAAATGAGAAAATAATTACCCATTCAAAAGAACAAAATAAATCTCCAGAAACTTTCCCTGAGGCTTACTTGACAAAGATGTTAAAAACTACCCTAAATGTGCTCCAAGAGCTTAAGAAAAACACAAATAAAAACTATGAGAAATCAGGAAAACAAAATATGAATGAAAAAAGAACTAAATGGAAATTCTGGAGCTGACAAATACAATAGCTGAATTGAAAAATTCACTAGAGGGGTTCACAGCAGACTCCAACAGGCAGAAGAAAGAATGAATGGATTTGAACATAGGACATTTGAAATTATTGAGTCTGAGGAACAAAAAGAAAAAAAAGAAGAAAAGTGAAAATAGTCCAAGGGCTTACCATGACCAAATGAGATATATTCCCGAAATGCAAGGATGGTTCAACATACGATAATTAACATCACATACCATGTCAATAGAATTAAGGGGTAAACCTCATGATGATCTCAATTGATACCAAAAATTTAAGGTCTTTTCATAATAAAAACACTTTAACAAACTGGGAATGAAAGGAAACTACCTCAACATAACAAAGGCCATATATGGAAAAACCCACAGAAATCATATGCAATGGTGAAAGACTGTAAGTTTCTCCCTAAGATAATGATCAAGACAAGGATGTCCACTCTCACCACTTGTATTCAACATATTTAAAAATGGACAAAGGACTTAAATAAGCATTTCTCCAAAAAGCATGTACAGATTGCCAAAAAGTGCTGAATGAGATTCTCAACATCTCTAGAAATCAAAATAACAACAACATTAATTGTAACATTGAGAGGACTATTACCAAAAAATAAAACAGGCGGTGCTTAGCTGGCTCAATTTATAGAGCGTGTGACTCTTGATCTCAGTGCCATGAGCTTGAGCCCCACATTGGGTGTGGAGATTGCTTCAAAATAAGATCTTTAAAAAATAAATCAATAAAAAACAAAACAAAACAAAAAATAACAGGTGTTGGCGAAGATGTTGAGAAATTAGAACCCTTATGTATTGCTGGGGGTGCAAAGCTTCTGGAAAACAGCAGGGTTGTTCCTCAAAACATAAAATAGATTTACCTCGTGATCCAGCCATTCCTCTTCTGGGTATATACTCAAAAGAACTGAAAGCAGGAATTTGCACAGAGATTCACTCATGAAGATAGCACACCCATGTAGACAACAACAGTTTTCACAACAGCCAAGAAATGGAAGCAACCCAAGTGTCCATCAGTGGGTGAGTGGATAAACAAGACGTGGCATATCCATAAAATGGAATATTATTCAACCCTTAAAAAAAAGAATGGAATTCTGAGGCAGAATACAACATGGATGAACCTTGAAGACCTTATGTTAAGTGAAATAAGCCAGTCACAAAAGGACAAATACTTTATAATTCCACTTATGTAAGATACCTAGAGTAGTCAAACTTATGGAGGCAGGAAGTAGAATCGTGGTTGTCAGTGACTGGGGGTGGGGGTGAAGAAAGAATAGGGCAATATTGTTTAGTGTGCATGAAATTTCATTTTGGAAAGATGAAAAAGTTCTCAGGATGGACAGTGGTGATGGTTACACAACTATGTGAATATATTTACTGCCACTGAGCTGTACAATTAAAACTGGCTAAAATGGTAACTTTTGTGATTTGTATCCTTTTTCACAATAAAACATTATCTGGGAAAGACAAAGTGCAAAGATTTTATTAGGAGTCATGTCTGTGAGGGAGAATGAGGAGGGAACTGGGAGAAAGTGAGATCATTATTAGACCACAAAGCAAGTCTGACTATCAGGAAAGGAGACAGGGAAGGAAGGCTGAGTGGAAGCATCCTAGACCTCCAATCAATCTAAGGAATGTTTGGCAAGCCCATTGGTCAAAGTCACCCATTACCCGTTTTCTCGCAGAAATGAGCCTGCTTTAGTGTGGAAGGAAGCAGCCCTAGAAAGCGTCAGTGGGTTTCAGAGCGCAGCAGCTGGGGCCCTTGGTCAATTACACTCTGTGTAGTTGAAGGTCAATAAGACATATTCTCACTGACACCCCAAAGGCCTTACATGATGTGCCCCCACCATTGCCTCTTGACCCCCTGTTGATCCCTTGCATCATGTGTTCCAGGCATATTGACCTTGCCAATCCTTGAACAAGCACTAAGCATATTTCCAGTTACAGCCTTTGCTCAGGTGACCATGCCGAAATGCTCTTCGTCCAGATACCCACATGCTGTGTCCTTCACTCCCTTCAGATCTTTACTCAAATATCACTTTCCCAATGAAGCCCACTCTGGTCACCCTATCTAAAATTTTAACACCCCTCCACTAACCCTCATACACATATACGTACTTTCTATCTCTCTTATCCACTTTTTTTTTTAGCACTTGTCACTATAATATACACTATACTCATTTATTTATCTTGTTTATTTCCTAGCTCCCCTACTATAATGTAAATTTTATTTTAGCGGGAGCATTGATTTGCTTGGTTATTGCTGTTTATTCAGCAAGCAGAATAATGCCTAAAATATATTCAGCATTCAATAAATATTTGCCAAATGAAGCACTGAACACATAGAAGAAAAAAAGATGGAAAAATATTAATCCATTTACTGCTAATGTACAAATGAGTCATTACAAGAAATCCAGAGGGACATCTTCTTGGCAACATTTAATTCACAGAGAGTCCAAATTTCCGTGTGTACTTGGAAGAAACTTCATAAAAAATCTACAATCCAAACATTCCTCAAGAATGATTTTCAAGAGAAAAACCAAGGAAGCTTTCAAAGATAAAATCTCTAAGACAAAAGGGTCATCATCAAAGGATACCATAACCTGCATTGTGACTCCTTTTGGTCAAGATGGGACAATTTGTGCCTCAAAAACGTTAGGGAAAACAATTGATTTAAACACACTGAAGTTTACTATTGCCCCTAACCCAAGTCAGAGCCCTGCCATGGCCACGAACTGATAGACTAACCTTGGGCCAGTCCCTCAACCTCTCGGAACTTCGGGGCTCTCACTTGTCTTGCAGGAGTAATAATGTCCTCTGGGATCAATTTTACATCTTAACACGAGAATGTTGTGCTCCGTAAGCTGTACAGTTGATCTGCGTAGGTTTTTCTAGTCTTTATTTTTGCATCAAGAACCACCAGGTGATCAGAAATCACCCCCAGCTGCTTACCAGGCATGTGTGTTACAAGAACTATAACAATAGTGGAATGTTAGTAGTGTGTGTTTTTAGAGACTGTACTTTTTGTTACTGTTGATACTGTTGTCTTTTATTTGTGCATGTTCTGTTCTTGTTTCTTTACTTTATAATAAAGTTTGTTCGGATGAATACATAAATAAACACATTGACGTTTCTCAAATACCCACAGTTCTTCACGATAAAAAGAAAAACTCAAACGCGGGCAACGTCAGAAACTAAAACCAAAACGTGCCCCTGGGGACACAAGCGGAAAAACCAAGGCGCCGACTTTTTATGCAGGAGACTGGCAATTAAAATAGGATTTGTCACTTATCCTAATTTCAGGGTAACCAAATTGCTTTAGTCGGTAAGGAAATGTTCTTTTTTTCAAAAAACAGTCAGCTAATGAGTGAAGAAATATAATAATTTATACAAGCCACCATTTTTATTTATTTATTTTTTTGAGACAGAGAGAGCGAGTGGAGGAGGGGCAGAGAGAGAGAGAGAGGGAGACACAGAATCCAAAGCAGGCTCCGGGCTCTGAGCTGTCAGCACAGAGCCTGACACGGGGCTGGAACCCACGAGCTGTGAGATCATGACCTGAGCCGAAGTTGGATGCTCAACCGACTGAGCCACCCAGGGGCCCCTACGATGCATCATTTTGGAAGCCGTAGTGAAATACTTGATCCAGTCAAACATCATCGGTGAGTGAAAGAGAAAAGAAATTGTTGGGAAACAACAAAGCCCACAATCCTGCTATCGCCCATTAAAACAAGTAGTCAATCTTACTATCACTAACAGCTAGACCAAACATTTTTGTGCTTCTTGTTGTTATGCAATACAAAGCACATAGCATGAAGTATTCTGGCCCAGAAAGTAGACAGGAATCTAATCAAGGTCTAGAGCTAACTTCCATTTACAGGAAGTATGAGAAACAGAGGAACAGAAGCAGGTGAAATGACACTACCAGGAAAACCACACAAGTCCAGAAAATGAGACATTCTATAAGACAACCAGCCAGATTCTGAAATAAGTAAATAGCATGCAAAAACATGATGGGGGATTGTTCTGGATTTTTTTTAACTTGATAATGCTAGACAACAGAATATAATGTGTAGGTTTCTTATTCAGATGAACCAAATACAAAAATACTTTTGAGGTAAATGAAGAAGTATGATTTTGGTCTGGTTATCAAAAATCACCAAAGGACTATTATTATTATTATTATTATTATTATTATTTACTATTAATTTTTCTGGATATGAATAATGTCATTGTAGTTAAGTAAGAATGTATCCATATTTTTAGGCCCGTATTGAAATATGGAGGAAGGAGTGACATATATTTAGTTATATTTAAATGACTTCAAGAAAAGAGGAAATTGATTCATCCAATGGGGAAAAATTACAATAATTGCTGAATATATATAATGAATATACATTTGTGGTTTATTATTCTCTCCATTTTGTATAGGTTTGGAAGATTTAATAAAAAATTAAAAAGACAGGAGATGGGCTAAATGGGTAAGGGGCATTAAGGAATCTACTCCTGAAATCATTGTTGCACTATATGCTAACTAACATGGACGTAAATTTTAAAAATAAATTAAATAAATAAAAATAAATAAACATTAAAAAATTACAAAGAAGGGATTACCTTATTTAATTCTCATTATGAGAGCTCACAATAAGTCAGAATTAAATCATCCACTTAACTGACTTATCCCAAAATATGTGTTCATTTAATGAGAGGGAAAATATCACATGAAAATGTTTAACCTCAAATCAAATGTTTGAAAGGTCTGGTATCCATTAATTCAATGCATATTTGTTGAAACTTTATTGTGAATCAACCACAGTCGATAGATTTAGAATTTATGCATCCGAATTCATAACAAGGTTGGCCTAAAAGTTTCCTTTCTCATTTTGTCCTTGAATGGTTTTGGTGTCAAAGTGACATTAGCATAATAAAATGAATAGAGAACATTCCTTCATTTTTTTATCCTCTGGAACATTTTGTATAAGACTAGAATTATCTGCTCCTTGAATAATTTATAAACATTGCCTGTAAAGCTATCCGATCCTGATGTTACTTTAGGCACAGCTTTGTGTTTTAATTTATTCCGTAGCTTTATGTTTCTTCACATTTTCTAGCTGCTACATTGAATTTGGTAAACTACATTTTGCTGAGAACATACACATTTTTTTTCAGAGTTTTAAAGTATATTTACATAGCCTTATATTTCTGAATACAATGGCAAGATCAGATTTACCTCCTAACCAAAACAACTGTTGGTTGTTGGAAAAATATATACACAAAGTTTTGAACACATTGGACAACAGGCAACACAGAACAGTACCCCCGAGAGGTGGAAAGTAAGGTGAACACTATAACTGACTGGTTTGTGCCCCTGAAGAGTTTCCAGGCCACAGCATGGGGTGGGAAGTCCCAGGTGGGGCATGGAGGAGAGGTTGGAAGATAGAGCTGAGCTCACGGTGATTCAAGTTCACAGGCAGAGTACCAGAGATGATGGAGTAGTCCCAGAGGACCCATAGGCAGGGTGAAAATCAGTATACATACGTGAGAAAACTACCCAGGCTGAGGAAAGAATGGCATGAGATGATTAAAGGGAACAGTCCTCACAGGATTCAGAGTAGTGCATAGGACTAACAGCCAGTCAGGAACACCTCATAATTCATGAGGCTTTAGGCGGCGCATTCATAAGAATCTTGCTCTCATAGTGGAAAATGACTAGCTCCAGATTGAACCCTGCCCTGGTCCTACCCAATAAGCAAGAACCAAAAGAATCAAACTGTGTCCGTGGAACATACATAACTGTATACCAAACCAAAACCCAAGAATTTGTATAGAAATGCAAATACAGTAAAACCTTGGCTTGCGAGCATAATTCGTTCTGGAAACATGCATGTAATCCAAAGCAAGTTTGTATATCACAGCAAATTTCCCGGTAAGAAATCATGGAAACTCAGATGATTCATTCCACCACCCCGAAATATTCAATATTCAAATATCCAACCCCGAAATGCTAACAATACTGTGATACAATATGAAATAATAAAAAAATACAAAATACCAAGAAAAATAAACAAATTAACCCGCACTTACCTTTGAAAACCTTCGTGGCTGGTGTGAGGGAGACGAGAGAGGGGGGTTATAGTGTAGGATGACTTTCACCATTACTAATGGGAATCTTTTTCTTTTCGTGCAACTTTAACAAGGAACCTATCCAATGATCTAGAATGAAGCAAAGCATTCCCAAGCTTACTCTTGTATGGAAAAGCAAAGGACTGTCCATAGGTGCTGTGAAGTGACAAAAAATACACTAGTGCCTTTTGTGAGCACCTTCCAATGTCCTGCCAAACACCACGGACTGAGACTGAGCATCCAAGCACTAGAACAATCACCCAGAATCCCGCAGCGAGAGGGAGAGAGAAGAACCATTGGCTCAGTTGTGATCATGTGACATTCGGCGTCACGTCCTACTCACATTGCAAGACATCGCTCATGTATCAAATTAAAATTTATTGGAAATGTTTGCTTGTCTTGCGAAGTACTCACAGAACAAGTTTACGCACTATCCAAGGTTTTACTGTATATCCAAGCCTAAGATAAGCTAAAAGTTCACAATGTTTGGTATCCAATCAAAATTTACTAAGTAGGCAAAGAAACAGGAAAATATGACCCATAGTGAGGGGGAAAATCAATCAACTAAAGTCAACACAGAATTTATACAGATGTCGGAATTAGCTGACAAGGACATGAGAACAGTTTATTATAATTGCATTCTGTACGTTCAGAAGGTTAGAGAGTGAACATATTAAGTAGAGACGTAGAAGATAAAAAATGATGTGAATCAATGAAGTAAAAAACTAGTTTTTATTTCCCAGGAGCACCTGGGTGGCTCAGTCGGTTAAGCTCAGGTCATGGTCTTGCAGTCTGTGGGTTCGAGCTCTGCTGTGGGCTCTGTGCTGACAGCTCAGAGCCTGGAGTCTGCTTCATTCTATGTCTCCAGCTCTCTCTGAGCATCTCCTCTGTCTCTCTGTCTCTGTCTCTCTCTCTGTCTCTGTCTCTCTCTTAAAAATAAATAAATATTAAAAAGAAACTAGTATTTCTCAAATATCAGTAAAAGCAATAGACTTCTAACCCAGCAATTCTCCTTTGGAGGTGATTTTGCGCACCAGGGGACATTCGAAATGTCTAAAGATATTACAGAGTTCCACAACTCAGTGTTGCTGCTTTCTAAGAGGTAAAGGCCAGGAATGCTGCTAAACACCCTACAAGAAAGCCCCCACAGCAAAATTATCCAGTTCAAAATGTCAATAATGTTGAGTCTGAGGCTTAGTAGAAAGAGAGAGAGAAATGATCAATATCAGATATGAAAGATGACATCATTATAGATTTTACGTATATTAAAATTCCGACAAGCCAGTGTTAGGGATAACTGTATGCAGATAAGTTTGAAAATTAGGCACAGTTGATAAATTTATTGAAAAACATAAATTACCAAAGCTCACTCAAGAGGAAATAGATTACCGAGTCTCTGTATATCTATTGGAGAAAATGAATTTGTACGTTAAAAAACATACCCGCAAAGAAAACTGTAAGACCAGATGGCTTTAATGATGAATTGTACCAAATATCTAAAGAGTAAATGCTAATTCTACAAAAGTATTTCTCAAAAATTGAAGCAGGTCAACTACTTCCCAGTTCATTCTATGAGACCAGCACTAACCAAAACCAATGACATTAAAACAAACCAAAAAAAAAAAAAAAAAACCCTTAGAGACAAATATCTCTCATGAACAAAAATGCAAACATTCCTAATAAAACTTTAGCAAATCAAACTGAACAGCCTTATAAAAGTAGACTATATCACAACCAGGTGGGATTTATTCCAGGAATGCAAAGTTGGTTTTACATTTAAAAATTAATCGATGACAAAATCAATCCACGTGATTCACCATACTAACAAACTGGAGAAGAAAATTGGATTGTTTTCTTAATGGAAGCAGAAAAACGCTCAGCAAGAGACATTTATTCCTTATTTAGAACCCTCAGCAAATTAAGAATAGAAGGGAACTTCTTCAATTGGTCCTTGATGAAAGACATCTATGAAAACCTACCGCTAACATATGCTTAATGATGAAAGAGTAGATCCTTGCCCAGTAAGACAAGGAATACAGCAAGGATGTCCACTATTCAACATCTATTCAGGCTAAGTGAGGAATCTTGGCTTCTACCATCTGGTGGTAACAAGTTGACATCTCCCTTCCTCCCTAGCCAGACAGGAGCCAGAAGAAGCCTACTAAAACAGAAGGTTTAATAAGATCCAGAATCTCATCACATAATACCTAAAATATCCGTGTTTTAATTGAAAAATCACTTCTTATACGTAAGGTCAGAAAGATCTCAAAGTAAATGAAAAAAAAGACAATCAACAGATACCAATACTGAGATGACAAAAGTAATAGAATTATCCAGTGAAGATTTTTTTTTAAGAAAGTAGTTTATTGGGGCGCCTGGGTGGCGCAGTCGGTTAAGCGTCCGACTTCAGCCAGGTCACGATCTCGCGGTCCGGGAGTTCGAGCCCCGCGTCAGGCTCTGGGCTGATGGCTCGGAGCCTGGAGCCTGTTTCCGATTCTGTGTCTCCCTCTCTCTCTGCCCGTCGCCCCTTCATGCTCTGTGTCTCTCTGTCCCAAAAATAAATAAACGTTGAAAAAAAAATTAAATAAAAAAAAATAAATTACTTTCTTTTTTAAAAAAAAAATTTTTTTTTTCAACGTTTATTTATTTTTGGGACAGAGAGACACAGAGCATGAAGGGGCGACGGGCAGAGAGAGAGGGAGACACAGAATCGGAAACAGGCTCCAGGCTCCGAGCCATCAGCCCAGAGCCTGACGCGGGGCTCGAACTCCCGGACCGCGAGATCGTGACCTGGCTGAAGTCGGACGCTTAACCGACTGCGCCACCCAGGCGCCCCTCCAGTGAAGATTTTAAAGCACATATGATAAAAAAAAACCAACAAACCTGAATGAGCAATTATGAACAACAGACTCAAAACAACTGGAAAAAAAATGGAAATTTGTGCCAAAGAAATAAACAAAGAATCAAATGGAAATTTCAGAGCAACCAAAATAAAGAATTGACTGGATGGACTCAAGGGATTGGAGGAGACAGAGGAAATAGTGAATGAGATCTTAGAAAAATAGAAATTAACCAAGTTAAAACAACAGAGAGAAACAGAATGGAAAAGAACAGAGCCGAAGGGACCTGTGGGAATAAAACAAAAATCTAACATTTGGGGAGCGCCTGGGTGGCTCAGTCAGTTAAACGTCTGACTCTTGATTTCAGCTCAGGTCATGATCTCATGGTTGGTGAGATCGAGCCCCACATTGCGTTCTGTGCTGACAGCATGGAGCCTACTTGGGATATTCTCTCTCTCCCTCTCTCTCTGCCCCTCCCCTGCTTACATGTACTCTATCTCTCTTTCTCTCAAAAATTAGTAAACTTTAAAAAAAATCTAAAATTTATGTCATTAGACTTCCTGAATGAGAGGAGAAAGAAGGCAAAGGTAGAAAGGTGCTCAGAGAAATAATAGATGAAAATTATCAAAATTTGGCAAAAGACTTAAACCTATAGAGTCAAGAAATTAAACCGTCAACCTAAAAATACAAATTAGCGGGTCACAGGGTGCCTCAGTCAGATAAGCGTCTTGATCTCAGTTCAGGTCATGATCTCAGGGTCGGTGGGACTGAGCCCCACATTTGGTTCTTTGCTGATAGCATGGAGCTTGCTTGGGATTCTCTCTCTCTCCCTCTCTTTCTGCCCCTCTTCTGCTCTCTCTCTGTCTCTCTACATATAAATAAATAAGCTTTAAAAAAGACAAATTAGCCACTTATTTTATTAGCAAAATGAGTTTATTTGAGAATAGCTGAGAAAGCGCAATTTGAGAAACTCAAACTATGGGGAAAACATAGAGGAGTCTGAAGAGACAAAGGGAAAGTCAACTTTTATTAGGTTTTAAGAGGAAATTGAGGAGAATTGTTTTGAACAAAAATTCACCAAAAAGAATGTGAGTCCTGGTGATTTCTTATTGGCTGTATGTGGCGGTTAGTGCATTGTTTCTGGGATAGGGAGGGATCTTCCTTCTTCCTGCTAGCTATTAGACTGCGACAAATGTGTATGCGCGAGAACTGCCCCTTCAGGGCTCCCCAACTTCATGATAAATGAGGTTTCCTTGACTTATTTTCACATTTCTCCCTTTTGATCAAGATCTGTCCTTGAAAGTTTCACTGATCAAGAATCAGGTTTTCCACAGTTGGTGATTTTGGTCCCTCGGGGCCAGGAGGGACACTTCCTATTGGAAAGAAACATGTCCCATGTTGGAGAGAAAGTGCACAAAATGGAAAGTGTTGAGGCCACATTTGAGTAACAGGGAAGGGTAGGAAGGAGAATTCCCAGACATCTCCCCACTAAGGTCTATATCTTTTCGAGGAGGTTACCATTGGAGACCATCTCAAAGCACAGAGTTGCCTTTTTGCTTTGTTGATAGTGCCCTTTGATGCACAAAATTTTTATTTTTGATAAAGTTCAATTTATCTACTTTTTATGCTACGACTCGTGGTTTTAGAGTCTTATCTAAGAAACCGCTGCCTGACACAGTCACGAATACTTACTCCCATGCTTTCTCTTAAGAGTTTTACATTTTAGCTTTCACATTTTGTTTTAGGATCCATTTTGAGTGAATTTTGTATATGGTATAAGATAGGAGTCTAACTTCATTCTTTTTCATGCTGTCTATCTGGTTGTCCCAGCACCATACGTTGTAAAGACTATTCTTTCCCCCAGTGTAGTTTCTTGACACTCTTGTTGAAAATCAATTGACCGTGAATATTAAATTGATTTTTTTTTAATTTTTTTTAAGGTTTATTCATTTTTCAGAGACAGAGAGACAGAGCGTGAGCGGGGGAGGGGCAGAGAGAGAGGGAGACAACAGAATCCGAAACAGGCTCCAGGCTCTGAGCTGTCAGCACAGAGCCGATGCAGGGCCCGAACTCACGGACGGCGAGATCATGACCTGAGCTGAAGTTGGACACTTAACCGACTGAGCCACCCAGGCGCCCCCACGGTAAATACTAGGTTTTATTTCTGGATTCTTGATTCTGTTCCACTGAGCTATAAGTCTATTCTTTTTTTTTTTTTTTAAATGCTTATTCATTTCTGAGAAATAGAGACAGAGCGTGAGTGGGGAAGAGGCAGAGAGAGGGGGACACAGAACCTGAAACAGGCTCCAGGCTGTCAGCAGTTATCAGCACAGCGCCCAACGCGGGGTTGGAACTCATGAACTGCGAGATCCTGACCTGAGCCGAAGTCAGACGCTCAACCGACTGAGCCACCCAGGCACCCGTCTATAAGTCTATTCTTAAATCAGTATTATGCTGTCTTATTTACTCTAGCTTTGTAATAAGTTTTCAAATCAGGAAACATGAGTCTTCCAACTTTTTTCTTCTTTTCTGAGATTGTTGACTATTCTGGATCTGTTGCATTTCTATATGAGTTTTAGGATCAGTTTTTCAATTTCTGTAAACAGGGCAATTGGCATTTGAATAGTGATCGGATTGAATCTGTAGATCAGTTTGAGTGGTATTGCCATTTAACAGCTTTAAGTCTTCTGATTCATGAACGTGGAATATCTTATCATTTATTTATGTCTTTAACATCTTTCAACAGTGGTTTTTAGTTTTTAGCAAAAGCTTTGTACTTCTTTTTATAAGTTTATTTCTAAATATTTTATTATATTGATGTTATTATAAATAGAATTGTTTTCTTAGTTTTATTTTTGGATTGTTCATTGCTAGTATGTAGAAACACAGTTGATTTTTGTGTATTGATCTTGTGTCCCGAAACCCTGTTGAACTCATTTATTGCTTTTAATAGAGTTTTGTGGATTCTTTAGGAGTTTCCATGTAACAATCTGGAAATAGAGATCATTATACTTCTTCCTTTCTAATCAAGATGTCTTTTATAAGGAAAAAAAAAAAACCTCATAGAAAAAGATCAGACTTGTGATTACCAGAGGCAGAGGGTGAGAAGAGAAGGAAATAGAAGAAGTTGGTCAAAAGATATAATTTCCAGTGATAAGATAAATGAGTACTAGGGATGTAATGTACGACATAATGACGACAGCTAACACTGCTGTGTGATGTATAGAAAAGCTGTTAAAAGAATAAATTCTAAGAGTTCTCTTTATGAGATTTTTTTTTCATTTTTCTTCTTTTTTTCCCTTTTATTGTATCTATCCGAGAAGATAGATTTTAGATGAACCTACCGTAGTAATTATTTCACAATATATGTCAATCAGACTATCATGCTGTATGCCTTAAACTAATACAGTGATGTATGTCAATTACTTTTCAATAAAAATGGGTTGGGGGGGGGAAATAAGCCTTTTACTTCTTTTTCCTGTCTAATTATCCTGGCTAGAACCTTTATTACAATGTTGGAAAAAAAATAGAGTAGACATTCTCATCGTGTCCCTGATCTTAGGGAGAAATCAGTCAGTTCTTCAACATTACGATGTTAGCCGTGGTCTATTCATAGAAGTCTTTCATCAAGTTGAGGATACACTCTTATATTCCTAGTTCATTGATTGTTTATATCACAAAAGATGTTAGATATCGTCGAAGACTTTTTCTGCATCTGTTGAGACTACCACGCCATTTTGTGTTTTATGCTGTCAATCTGTATTATGATACAGATTCATTTTCATATGTTGAGCCAACCTTGTAGTCCTGAGATAAATCCTACTTAATCACGATGTATAATCATTTTTATGTTGTTGGATTCAAGTTTGCTAGTATTTTGTTGAGGATTTTTGCATATATATTCATAAAGGATATTGGTGTGGAGTTCTCTTTGCTTATGATGTCTTTTGGTGTCAGGTAATACCGACATCACAAAAGGAGTTGAGAGGTATTACCTCTTCGTTTGGGGAGAAAATTTGTCAAGTATTAGTGTTAGCTTTTGTTTATACATCTGGTAGTTTTGCTGGTGAAACCATCTTGACCTGGCCTTTACTAACTGAATTGCTCTACTTGTTAGAGTTCTATTCAGATTTTGTATATCCTTTTGGGTCAGTTTTAGTAGTTTGTGTCTTTCTGGGAGTTTTCCTTTCACTTAGGTGATCTAATTCATCATCATACTTTTGTTCTTGGAATTCATTCGTATTCCTTTTTATTCCTATAAACTCAATAGTAATGACCCTTCTTTCATTTCTGAAATTAATATTTGACTCTTTTCCCTTTTTTTCTTGCTCAGTATAGCTAAAAAGGTCATCAACTTTGTTTTTCTTTTATTTATTTATTTTTGTCGTTCTTTTTTGTTAGAGAAAGAGGGAGCACGAGCAGGGGAGTGGGGCAGAGAAAGGGAGAAAGAGAGAATCTTAAGCAGGCTCCACGCAGAGCCTGGAGCCCGAGACAGGGCTTGATCCCATGACCTTGGGATCATGACCTGAGTCAAAATCAAGTCGGTGGCTCAACTGACTGAGCCACCCAGATGCTCCTGTTGTGACCTGGGTGGCTCAGTCAGTTAAGCGTCTGACTTGATTTTGGCTCGGGTCATGATCCCACAGTTCGTTAGTTCGAGCCCCACGTTGGGCTCTGTGTTGATGGTGTGGGTCCTGCGTGGGATTCTGTCTCTCTGCCCCTCCCCCACTTGTGTGTGTGTGCGTGCACATGCATGCTCTCTTTCTCTCTCTCTCTCTCTCTCAAAATAAACGTTAAAAATATTTTTTAAAGACAGGAAAAACAGCCTTTGTTTCATTGACTTTCTTCATTGTCCTTCTATTCTCTCTCTCGTTTTTTTAGTAGGCTCCAACCCAATGTGGAGCTTGAACTCACAACACTGAGATGGTAAGTCACATGCTCTACCGACTGAGCCATCCAGACACCTCGATCTTTCTATTCTCTATTTATTTATACTCATTTATTATGTCTTTCCATGTGCCTACTTTGAATTTAGTTTGCTCTTGTTTTCAGGTTTCTTAAAATAGAACATTAGCTTATTGATTTAAGATCTTGTAAAAAAAATTGTATTGTGATAAGAACACATAACATCGCATTTACTATCTTAACCATTTTTAAGTCTACGGTTCAGTAATGTTATGTATATTTACAGGTTGTGCAACAGATCTCTAGAACTTTTACATCTTGCAACACTGAAACTCTGTACCTACTAAACACTAATAAACCCTTCACCATTCCCCAGGCCCTGTCAATCACCCTTATACTTTCTGCTTCTGTAATTTTTAACTATTTTAGATACTTAGGATGAGTGAAATCATACAGTATTTGTCCTTTTGCAACTGGCTTATTTCACTTAGCCTAATCTAGAGTTTCATCCATGCTGTAGCATGTGACAGGATTTCCGTATTTTTAAAAACTGCCTAATATTCCATTGTGTGTACCACATTTTCTTCATCCATTCATTTGTTGGTGGACATCTTGATTGCTTCTACCTATTGACTATTGTGAATAAGGCTGCGGTGAACACAAGTGTGCAGATCCCTTGCTGAAAGTCTGTGTTAGATTCTTTTGAGTATATACTCAGAAGTTGGACTGCTGGATGTTATGGCAGTTCTATTTTTAATTTTCTGAGGAATTTCCATACTGTTTTCCATGTGGCCACATCACCTTATAGTCCTATCAACAGTGCACAAGTGTTCTAATTTCTTCACATCCTTACCAACATTTTTTGTTTTCTATTCTTGTGATAGTGGCCATTCTGATGGATAAGAGGTAATATCTCAATGTAGTTTTGATCTGTATTTTTCTAATTATCAATGACATTGAGCATCTTTTCATATGATTATTAACAATTTGTATGTCTTCTTTGGAGAAACGTCTAGTCAAGTCCTTTGTCCATTTTTTTTAATCTGGCTATTTGTTTTTGTTGTTGTATTTTAATTGTAGAGTTCCTTCCATATTTTGGATATTAATCCCTTATCACATATGACAATGTTGTCTCCTCTGTTTTATATTCTATATCTATATTCCATTCTCAATGAACACCCTTAGCCTACAGGGTGTGATCTTGAAATATCATTTTCCATTAAAGGAAGCCAAAGCTTCTTGAAGAAATTGTTAATTCCAGGACTTGGGCAAGAAATATACAAACAAGCATAGTGTATCTTCTCATAGTGAGTAGGCTATCAGAGAGTACTGGAGTATTATCAAAAAGACACAAATGCAACTTGAAGAAGCTTCCACGCGCCAAAGGTGGACAGGGTGAACAGCAGTAAGGATAAAAAGAGTAAAATATTTTAAATGGTCCATGAATAAGAAAATTTATCTCTCTGAAAAAAATTCACTAACTAAAGAAAAACAATGAAAACCATAGTTTATATTTTTAAATATGTCAGCATGATTTCTAGGATTCAAAAGTAATTACTGTCACCCTAGTAGAAAGCGCAAGTTAAATATATGAGTTTGTAAAAATGTTTTAAGAATTTGGCTACCTCTGAAGGATGATAGGGAATTAACTCATTTTTTTTAACTGTTTTTTTTAAAGGAAAACAATCAAACATTTCTCCTGATTTCCTGTAGAAGCTATCCTGGATATGCTGAGTGCATCTACATAAGTATTTTAAGAAGTCACTACATCTTTTGTATTGCCTATAAATTGCCATTTGGAGTTATGGGTTTGATCATATTTGAAATGATCAGGTTTGAAATTTGGGGTCATTATTACCTGATAATGGGAAACACTATCAGGATAAAGACCTGGTTTCTTCAACAAATACAATGCACAAATAAAATATGATGATACAGGGGGAACTTCAGGTTAAAAGTTACATTCAGATTAAAAATAACATTTTTTAAAGGTATTATTTTTAGGGGTGCCTGGGTGGCTGTCGGGTAAGCGTCCAACTTAGACTCAGGTCATGATCTCAGGGTTCTTGAGTTCAAGACCCAAATCAGGCTCTGTGCTGACAGCTCAGAGCCTGGAGCCTGCCTCAGATTGTGTCTCCCTTTCTCTCTGCCCCTCCCTAGTTCTCTCTCTCTCTCTCTCTCTCTTTCTCTCTCAAAAATCAATAAAGATTTAAAAAATGATATGATTTTTAAGTAATCTCTACACCCAGTGTGGGGCTTGAACTTACAACCTCAAGATCAAGAGTTGCATACTCTACTGACTAAGCTAGGTAGCCACCCCTTAAATATCATATTTAAAAAAAAAAAAAAGAACTAAACTTTCTTTGTTTAAGGATACACAATGGGTTAGGAAAACTATAGCACCAGGAAATGATTTTTATATTACCTGAATAAGCATCTGTCTTCCTGCTAGAGGGACGGGGCACGTGGTAGGATACTGTGTGGCTGGTCAACTTTTATCCCTTGATGGGTGTGATAATTACAAGTTTCGCCTTATGATTATTTTTTTTAGACTTTACATATATTTTATATGGTTTATGTGCCTGTGCCAGAATCTAAAATAAAAACTAGGGGCACCTGGGTGGCTCAGTCAGTTAAGCATCCAACTCTTGATATCGGCTCAGGTCGTGATCTCACAGTTGTGAGTGTGGAGCCTGCCTGGGATTCTCTCTCTCCCTCTGTCTCTGCCCCTTCCCTGCTCGCATGCATGCTCAATCTCTCTCTCTCTCTCAAAATAAATAAATAATAAAATAAAATAATTTATTTTTTTAAATAAAATAATTTAAATTACATTTAAATTAAAAAATAAATCAAGATGGTGATTAATTTGGAAGGCAGGGGCTTAAAGAGGACACAAGGACTCTGAGACCATGGTGGCATTCGCTTTTTGGGTCCAAGTGGTGGTTGCATAGGTGCGTGTAAAAATGTGCCAAGATAAACATCCACGATTTGCTCACTGTTCTGTATATTCGTTTTACTTCACTAATAAAAGTTATTTTAAAATATAAAAGGAAAACAGCACAAGAGTCTCCCTTAGCCACTACTTAATTTGCCCTCCATTTTTTTTATTTTAGGAAATGTTGCCTTTTGGTCTCATCTGTGTCATGGGAGAAATACATAATTTCATACTCGATTTAGAAGGCGTCCAGATGTTGTTCCATTATTTAGTTGGCGCTGTGTGGAAGTGTTGCTTAAAGAAAGACTTCCAGTGCCAGAAATTTCTCCGCAATATATCACGTTAAACAGCAATGATTTGTGTTTTAAATTTTGCCTAGTGCTTTTCGTAGTATTGGAATTCTCATTGTAAACCATAAGAGCTATCTGCAGGGAATCTAGGCCTTTCCTGTTTCCCATTTCCTTCATTGGGGGAGATAACATCACAGTATATATGGAGAGGACCCGGTTATTTCCAAATCCATAGATTCATCGGGGCTGGGAAATGTCAAATCGGCACCTGAATAAATAAAACACAAGCCCATTAGTGCAAGCTTATGTGACCTGTCAGCATCATTAGGCTTTGCCGAGCACAGGAAGCCAGCTGGTATAAGGCCTTTAATAATGATGGCATCTCTCAAGAGAGCCTAACAAATCCAGGCTTTGCTTTTTGAATAAGCATTCTGATGTTTACTTTCCAGGCGAGGGTCTCACTTCGTTTTTAGGTTGCTGTAATTCAAACCCTGCCTTCGTAGGAGTCTTCTCGCCCTGCTGTGAATGGAAGCACCCAACTAGATTCCGCAGTATTGCACAGACCTTACTAACCCACAAGGTGACCCAGCAGTCAGACGCTTCACCAGGCTTTACATCCCCGACTTCAGTATTCTTAAGGCAATCTCTGCAAGGACCCTTTTGTTTGAGAGGGTAAACTCGATAGCTTTACGATACAAGCTTACGTGGTGAATATTAATGTTTTTTTGTTAAATTTTTTTTTAAACGTGTATTTATTTTTGAGACAGAGACAGCATGAACAGGGGAGGGGCAGAGAGAAAGGGAGACACAGAATCTGAAACAGGCTCCAGGCTCTGAGCTGTCAGCACAGAGCCTGACGCGGGGCTCGAACTCACGGACCATGAGATCATGACCTGAGCCGAAGTCGGATGCTCGACCGACCGAGCCACCCAGGCGCCCCTGAATATTAATGTTTAAGGGTGCAAAGTTTAGGAGCGTGGACCTGGACCCAGACTGTCCAGATTCAAACTCTTTGCCACCTACTAGTTGCGTGACCTTGGGCAAAGTTACAAAAACTTTCTGGCCCTCAGTTTACTCATCTGTGAATAAGCATCGTGACGCCTGTCGCCTAGGGTTCAGGTGAGAATTAGATAGTATAAATATGTGTATAGTTCATAGAACAGTGCATATAATAAGCACTCCAAGTGTTCGGAATATTATTGTGTGGGCTTGCACAAGTAACTTAACCTCTCTGTGCTTTTTTATGTATTAAATGGAAATAATGAAAATAGTACTTACTTTATAGGGTTGTAATAAGTATTCAATTGGTTAATTCATATACAGTATGTAGTAAATTGCCTACCAACATCGTAAGCACTCAGTAAGTGTTAGCTATTATTATGCAATCTCTCCTCTTTTTTTTTTACCTATAGAAATGCAAATAGGAGGCTGGGCTGAATATAATTTATGCAACAGGGCACCTGGGTGGCTCAGTTGTTCATTAAGCATTTGACTTCCGCTCAGGTCAGGATCTCAGGTTTGTCAGTTTGAGTCCCACATTGGGTGAGCCCTGCTTCTCTCTCTCTCTCTCTCTCTCTCTCTCTCTCTGTGCTCTCTGTCCCTCACACGATTCTTTCTCTCTCTCTCTCTGCTCCTCACTTGTGCCCTCTCTCAAAAAAAAAAAAAAAATTATGCAACATGTTTACCAATTTTCAGGAAAACATTATTGATTCTTTAATATAACTATTTAACATAATCCATGTTTTACATTACAAATCTATTTCTATAATAATATTCATAAAATAACAGAAAAATAAAATTTCCATAGTCTCACTATGCAATTATATGTATGTTACATACCTTACATTTTTCTTTTTTCTTTCCACTCTCTTCTCTACCCTACACAAAATCATAATTTTAACGCTGGGCCCTTGAATTCCTTTTAAAGAACTGTCTTTCTTTTTTTTTGTTTTTTTTTTTTGTTTTGTTTTTTTAAGAACTGTCTCTCTTTAGCAAAATCTCTTAGCAATGTCATTTGGGTGGAAATGAGACTGTTAGGGCAATTAGAATAGCCAAGTACACAGAAAGGAATCTAAAGTACCCAGCAATAAGGCTGAGGAGCAAATCTGAAGTACAGAGCAGGCAAAGTAAAGAGAAAAGCAGAAGGGGGGGGCTGAGGAACAGAGTGAAAGGGATGAGGCTCTTTAAAGAACAAGAAGGCGTGTTTATTATAACTTTCATCATTTGTGACATAGACACCATCTCTCCTCCCAAACTGAGTAGTCTGTTATCACCAACGAAAGCTTTCTAGAAGTGTGCGTGTGTGTGGGTGTGTGTGCGTGTGTGCATGTGTGCATGCGCGTGCGCGCCTTGGAAGCTGAGTTCCACGACTGGACCAGTGTGGTGTGGAAGAGAGACATCATGCGTGTGGCCGAGATAGACGAATTGCTCACAAGTATCCTTCATTTACGTTCTTTAGTTCTTTAGTAATAGAACTCCTAAGTTTTAGGTGAGGACAGAGCTACTTAGCTCAGGTCTACGTATCCTGTTCTCTTGTAGCCAGTTGTGTCCACACGGAAAGTTCTAGCCACTGATATGGGAGAGGAATGGCAGGTGCTACTTCCTAGCCAGATGAGAAAGCCTCCGACACACCGTGGAAAAGACTGTGTATCAATGCAAGGCCCTGGGCTTTGACCCAGATGGAATGATTCAATTAGACTTTCGTCTGTTTCCCTTGAAGAGGGGCCCAGCATGTCCTGCACCGGCAAGAAACGGGCTGTCCATATGACCCAGACTTTAAGGGTCTGTGCCAGACTGTCTGGGTATCTACTTCAGTATAAAACTAGGGGATGGAGACAGAGTTCGTCCCAGAGGTCTGCACTAAAAGTCACTCTACTGCTAAGGCCAGGAGCCTTCACAATTGGCCCTGCAAGAATTAATCAATGCTATGGAGCACTGTTGGCTGGCGTTTACAATTCGTTTCTTTTCCAAACAAGGATTTTATTGCAGTTGTCCTTGACCTAGTCTACCATTTCAATGTGCATCTTTAGGAGGGTGTACAAGCCTGTGTTCTTTGTGTTATTAGCGTTGGGGAAGGCAGCCTCGTGCGTGCAGTCTTTCTACCCCCCCATCTGTTGCATAGGAACAGGCCTTGGGCCTGGAACACCAAGAGATAAAGAGCCCACATGGTCTGGGCAGGCTTATCACCCTGTGTGAGAATATCTTCTCTTGTTTCAGATTCAATAAGTACTCTTTTGTCTCTGCTTAAAGCTTGTGTGTCAAGTGGCTCCTGGCCAACCCCATCGTTATATCTGTCCTCCACGAGAAAGGAACAGAGTTTGCTCAACTGCAGCACAGGAGGGGTGAGCATAGCCCAACTGCCCTGTGTCACTGCCGGGAGAGAGCTGCTGGCACACTATTGAACCTAATCTTGCTCTGTCCCCCTTCTATGTAAGGAAAGCATTGTTTTCTTCGGTGCTGTCGTCCGTGGCCGCTTTGGTACCAAAATGCAATAGGCAGAAGTGTTTGGACCTTCTATTCCCGGTGGTTGGCATGGCGATGACCTTTGCTGTCCTCCATGGAGCTGGAGCCCTTCCCTGGGATCTGTCACTGGTACGTGGTTCTCTGGTCCACAGAAGGTCATCAGATCATGAGAAGCCACCTACAGACTTGAGGGAGGAGAACACATAGCAGCTTGAGATCCTAGCCATTAACCCGAGCGAGCCTTTTACGATGTCTCATCTGAAGAGGTGTGAGTATGTATGCTGCGTGGGAAGGCAGGAGTGCATTGACACTTAGGCATCCAGAAAGATCGACAGTGACAGAGTGCCATTTGTCCCACCACTCTATCAGTGTCCATATTCCCCTTTTCCCATAATAGTAGCTCTAACTGGGCCCATGTCAGCAAGCTAAAGCTACGTTTCCCGGCCTCCCTTTCAGCAAGGAATTGCCATGGGAGATGAGCAGGATAGATGCGTGCCCTTCCAGACCATTTTTCCAAACCAGTTGGGCATGCACTGCCCTAGCTCGGTTTGCCCCCTTTCCAGGAATGCTTGGCAGACGATGAAAACTGAAAGCACTGCCCAGACCTCAGCCTTGTATCTCTAGACAAGTGTGCATTTCTTTCCTTTTTTTTTTATTTTTTTTATTAAAAAAAAATTTTTTTTAACGTTTTATTTATTTTTGAGACAGAGAGAGACAGAGCACGAACAGGGCAGGGGCAGAGAGAGAGGGAGACACAGAATCCGAAACAGGCTCCAGGCTCTGAGCGGTCAGCCCAGAGCCCGATGCAGGGCTCGAGCTTGCGGACTGCGAGATCGTGACCTGAGCTGAAGTCGGACGCTTAACCGACTGAGCCACCCAGGCGCCCCGACAAGTGTGCATTTTTAACTCCCGGTGGTGAAGGATAGTCTCTTGTAGCCTGAGTCTTTTGAAAAATTGTATAAGATTAAGTCTCTAGAAAACATGAAGTGAAAAACAAAGACAGGCCCCCAATACTTTCTTACTATTCTTTACTAATAAAAGTGTATTTCAAAAAGTGCAATAATCACAAATGACACAAAAATTGTAAAAACTTGGCATACTAAAGTTAACAAAAGATATGCAAGGCCTCTTCACTGAAGAAAAAAAAGGAATATCTCTCTGTGATATTAAAGAAAACTTAATTGGAGGGGCGCCTGGGTGGCTCAGTCGGTTGAGTGACTGACTTCGGCTCAGGTCATGATCTCGCAGTTCGTGAGTTCGAGCCCTGCGTCGGGCTCTGTGCTGACAGCTCGGAGCCTGGAGCCTGCCTCAGATTCTGTGTCTCCCTCTCTCTCTGCCCCTCCTCCACTCATGCTCTCTCTCTCTCTCTCTCAAAAATAAATAAACATCAAAAAATTAAAAAAAAAAAGAAGACCTAAGTGGAGCAATATGGTATGTCCATGGATCAGAAATGTCAGAATTGTTAATCCTCTCCAGATTGATTTATAGAATCAGCATAATCCTCATCTCTCCCTCTGCAGGCGATTTGACCAGCAATTGGCAAGTCAATCAAAAAATTTGTGATGAAAATTCCTACAGACCTCAAAGAGCACAGTTTTTAAAAAGAAGAAAGTTGGTATAACACTATCTGATTTCATGGCTTACTATACAGTTATAATAATTAAAACACAAAAAATAAGGGTTTGGTAAAAGGAGAGACGTAAGGCTCCCTGAAACAGTAAAATAACTACAGGAATAGACCCACTTATATTTGGTAAATTCTTTTTCCCCAAACATGCCAAAGGAATTCAGTGGGCAAAGAGAAGTCTTCTCTATAAATCCACATTTTGTATGGGGTACAGAATTGTCGAATCACTGTTGGACGCCTGAAACCATTACTAATATAACATTCAATGTCAACTACGATAAAAGGAAGAACTCTTACAACTCAATAACAAAAAGATAAATAACTCCATTTTTTAAAAAAGGCTTGAATAGATATGCAAATGGTTGCAAAATACATGAAAATATGCTCAACATAACCAGTCATCGGGGAAATGCAAAGTAAAACCGCAGTGAAATACATCTGCAGACTCATTAGAATGGTTAAAAATTAAAAAGATTAACAATCCCAGGGTGCCTGGCTGGCTCAGTCAGTGGAGCATGTGACTCTTGATCTAGAGGTTGTGAGCTCAGCCCCAAGTTGGGGGTAGCGATTATTTACGTAAGGAAATATTTTTTTTTTAACAATTAACAATTCCAAGTGTTGGCAACGATGTCGGCAACTGAAACTCTCGCACACTGCTGGTGAGAGTATAAAATGGTACAACAACTTTAATAAATACACACCTACTATACAATGCACCTGCAAGAGTGTGAAGGCAGCTATAGACAACACTTAAACTGTATTTACAAAAGCAGCCAGGAAGCTGGAGGTCTACAGCATCTTTTTGTGCCAGAGAGGAAGGAAGTGCCCAAAGAATGAAGAAAACTATCTCATGGACCCAATCTGGGACAATCTGAGTATAAAATAATGATTAAGTTACAGATTAATGCACTGAATAGGAATCATGAGTCAGACATACATACATGAGAAAGGAGAAAACTCTCATTTGTAATAGAAAGTCAACTAATAAATGCAGAAGAAATAATGGAATTAGGAAATCAACATTTAGCAGCCGCAATAGTAGTAACCGGAAGAAGCAAAGAATCACTAATGGACGCTTGAATTAGTGGGGTAAACTTTGATGAAGAACAGGAAATTGACACAAAATACCAAGTACAAAACATTCATTAACTTTACAATGGAGAAACATGGCAGGCACAATTTTAACCTAGTGATAAATTTTAAAAATGTGTGTCTCCTATATATTAGAAAACAATGGAGTCGCTTCTGTGCTTTTCCTGAAAATATTATATAACCTGAATGTAATCAAGAGGAAATATCAGACAAACCAAAACCAAGAAACATTCTACAAAGTAAGCTGCCCACACACTTTTCAAAATTGTCACAGTCAGAAAATCCAAATGAAGCCTGAGCAGTGGTCCCAGATGGAAAGCAACTAAATAAAACAACCAAATGCAACATGTGATCTTGGACTGAATCCTAAATCTGTACGGGACATTTTTGGGGCAGTCAGTGAAATGCGGATGGGATCTGGGGGTTAGAAGTTAGTATTGTCTCAATGTTAATTTCCTGACTTAATGGCAGCTCTGTGGTTATGCAGGAGGCTGTCCTTGCTTTTAGGAAACATTAACAGGTAATGGCTTCCTACCTGTAATTTGTTCTCTAATGACTCAGAAGAAAAGATCATGAAAGTGTTGTTCTAGTTATTATAGGTGAGTGGCAGAGAACAATCAGGTATTATGCTCATGGATTCTGTGGGTCAGGAATTCAGACAGCACACGGCATTGGGGGGCTTGTCTATGCCCTGTGATGTCTGTCTGTGACCTCAGCTGGGAGATTGGAAGGCTGGAGCTAAATCATCACTCCCTTGTCTGGTGGTTGACATTGGCTGTCAGCCAAGCTGATGCTGATTGCTGTTGACTGGAAAATCTATATGTGGCCTAGCCGTATGTTCTGGGCTTTCTCACAAAATGGCAGTTGGTTCCTAGGGTGTCTCAAGAGAGATAAGCAGGCAGAAGGTGTAGCCTTTTTATGACCTAATCTGAGAAGTCACATAAACTCACTTATGCTGTATGCCGTTGTTTACAGTAGTCACACATCCAAGGAGGTCAAGAACAGAGAACACAGACCGCACTTTTTGTTGAGTTCTAGAAGAGCATGTGGAACAATGACATGTTGCTCTAGCCATTTCAGAAAGTATTATCTGCCATGTCCGCACTTGAAAGAGAGAAAGAGTGATAAGGCAAATGTGATAGAATGGTAACTATGGGGCAATCTGGGTAGGAGGATACAGGAGTGCCTTGTATGCCTCTTATGCCTTTTCTGGGGTTATTACTGTTCTATAGCTAGAAAATAAATAATAACCATGTACTTCGTTAAGCTAATAATGTTCAACTATGAGATTAAAACCGCCTTGGCTAAGAAATAAAAGAATTATTAATACTTCTTAAAACAATCAATAATCTATTAATAATTACTAGTTACTGAAATTTCAAAAATGTTTTAAATCCCACTGCCCATGACCTTCACCACATACCATGCATTCTCAACCTCCATAATGCAATATACTCTGTTCGGGAGGACGATCATACGTTTGAAGGTCACGGCAATGTCAAATCACTATAAAAGTTTCTAAATGCTAGCACTCAGTTTCAGGACCTCCCTCTTCATGACCACAAACACACAGTGTGTGGACCACACCTTGAGGAGCAGTACTCAAAGCTGTATTTCTGGTGTTTTATTGAAGTGTCTCAACCGGTATCTCAAAATTACCATTTTTTGAACACTTTATACTTCCTCATCCAGCTTGAAATGTCATGTCATCATAAACCAAGTTCTCATATAATTCGCCCTTTTCCAGGTCCAATATTTTATTCCATTGGCCCTCACTGGAACCACACTGTTTTGATTACTATCATGGTAAAAGATGTTTTACTCAGTACTCTTCATTACAGAATATTTGTAAAGCTCTCCCGTTATTCTCTCAGAACTTTTAGAATACTGTTTCCGGGGCACCTGGGTGGCCCAGTCGGTTGGGCGTCTGACTCTTGGCTTCAGCTCAGGTCATGATCTCACAGTTTGTAGGTTCAAGCCCCGCATGGGGCTCCACACTGACAGTGCAGGGCCTGCTTTGGATTCTCTCTCCTTCTCTCTCTGACCATCCCCTGCTCGTGCTTGCTGTCTCGCTCTCTCTTTCTTTCCCTCTCTAAATAAATAAACTAAAAACAATTTTTTTAGTAATTAAAATATCATTTCAAGTGAGAAGAGAATCACACTTATATATTTATTGGAATGCATCAAATAATTAATTGATTTAGAGAAAAATATCATTAAATGGTCCCTTCCAGGAACAGAATATGTCTTTTTATTTATATGTCTTTGTATATGTCCTTCAGAAAAGTTTCATAATTTTCTTCTAATAGGGCTATTGATTTCTTTTTATTTTTTTTAAGCTTATTTATTTATTTTAAGAGACAGAGAATCCCCAGCAGGCTCTGCACTGTCAGCACAGAGCCCAATGCAAGGCTTGAACTCACAAATCTGTGCTAAAATCAAGAGTCAGACGCTTAACCAGCTGAGCCACCCAGATGCCCCAATAGGGCTATTCATTTCTTATTAGATTTGTATTATTCCTGGATATTCAAGAAGGTGCTAACAAATTGCTGGCAGCATGAATGAATGTGTCCTCAAGGTTCTGCTGGAGGGGCACCTGGGGGGCTCAGTTGGTTAAGCATCTGACTTCTGCTCAGGTCATGATCTCGCAGCTCTTGAGTTCCAGCCCCATGTCGGGTTCTCTGCTGTCAGCACAGAGCCTACTTTGAATCCTCTGTCTTCCTCTCTCTGTCCCTCCCCTGCTCGTTCTCTCTCTCTCTCTCTCCCTCTCTTGAAAACAAATAAACATAAAAGGAAAAAAAAATCCTGCTTGAGCCTGAATTGCTGAACTGTGACAGTGGTAGGATTCAGCCTGTTGGATGCAGGGTCCCCAGCAGGAAGGGGGCATGTGAGAGTTCAAAAGTCTGTCAGGATGTACTCATCCTGGGAAAGAAAGAGAGGTGTGTAAAGTTTGGGTCGGTGATGATCTCTCAGTCATCGGAGGGAAAGATCACATTAAATTGTCTAAAACCTAAAGAAAGAGAATGTAATGAATAAAAATGGAAACTCTGTTTATATATTAGACCTCTGGAAAAGATGATTCTAAAGTCGATATACGTAAATAAGAAAGCAAGAGCAGAACGTTTTTGGAAAAACAAAACAAAACAAAAAAGTAGTGAATATAGAATTGTCCTACTAAAAACACATGTTATTAAAACACAACAATTAAAATATTTTGATATTGGGACGCAAATAAACACATGTTATTTAAACACAACAATTGAAATATTTTGATATTGGAACGCAAATAAACAGAAAAATAGAGCAGGATAAAAAGTCCAGACATTAGCCAAAATATAGGTGGGATCAAAATAAATCTCATATCAACAAATGGTATTCGGACAACTGAGATTTGGAAAGAGAAAAGTTTCAAACAATGTTCTCACTCTACACCAGGTTAAATTCAAAATAGGTCACATATTTACATGTAAGATGATGAAAATATGAAACCACTAAAAGAAAACATGGGTGAATTCCTTTAAAATTTTAGGGCAGGGAAGATTTTTTCCTGGAAACTTCAAAATCAGAAACCATAGAAGAAAAAATTGATAAATTGACTACATAAAAAAATTTTAAACTCCTCAATTGCAAATGTAAAAATCAAAGTAAAAAGAAAAATGGGATTGGGGGGCAAATTTTTAAATATTAATTTAATGTAAATAATGTTTATCATGGAAATTATACCTTATAAGTGTACATTATAATGTCAATTATAACATTTCCCAAATACATAAAAAGCATGTAGGGGCGCCTGGATGGCTCAGTTGGTTAAGCGTCCGACTTCGGCTCAGGTCATGATCTCGCGGTCCATGAGTTCGAGCCCCGCGTTGGGCTCTGTGCTGATAGCTCAGAGCCTGGAGCCTGTTTCAGATTCTGTGTCTCCCTCTCTCTCTGACCCTCCCCCGTTCATGCTCTGTCTCTCTCTGTCTCAAAAATAAAAATAAACGTTAAAAAAAATTAAAAAAAAAAGCATGTGGAAACCAATAAGAAAAGACTAATAGCCCGATATAAAAATTGATACAATTACTTTGTAGAAATATGAATGGCCCTTCGCCTATAAAATAGGTTTAATCTCACTTAAATAAGGGGGATGGGAATTTAAACAACACAATACCATTTTCAGTCTATGACTTTGACAACACGTTCTTTTGGCAAGTATGTAGGGAAACCAGTATTCCCACAAACTGCCAGTAGAAATGCAAACCGGCTCAGCCATCAGGAGTATCTCAATCAGAAATGTATTCACCTTTTGCCCTGGCATTTCCGTATCTGGAAATTTGCTCTATAACGATACTCTTTGCTCCGTAACTCTACTCTGATGAAATGACGTGTGCACAAGATTATTCATTATAAGATTGTAACAGTAAAAAACTGAAAATAACTCAAGTATCCATCGGTAGAGCAAGGTAAATGAATTATGGTAATCCATAATGGAATATCATGTGGCATTTTTCACAACAGGGAAGTTTTTTTGTACTGCTTCAGAAAATCTCTGCTCTATTAAGCGAAAAAAAGCAAAGGGCATGTCCTAGTTCACTAGGTCGACCCTATCAAAGCACCACAAACTAGGTGGCCTAAAACAACAGAAATGTATTGTCTTATAGTTCTGAAGGCTGGGAGTCCAAAGACAAGGTGTTGGCAGGGTCACCGTGCCCTAAAGCCTCTAAAGAAGGGTCCTTTCTTGCCTCTTTCAGCTTCTATTCTCGGCGGGCAATCCTTGGCCTTCCTTGGCTTTGCAGATGCATCACCCCAACCCCCACCTCGGTCATCACACACCATTCTCCCTGCATGCCTGTGTCCAAGTTTCTCTTTTCATAAGGACGCCAATCATACTGGATCAGGGTTGACCCTAATGACCTCATTTTCACTCGATTACATCTACAAACATCCTATTTCCAAATTAGGCCATATTCACGGGCACTGGAGCTTAGGATTTCAACATATATTTTGGGCGGGGATACAATTCAACCCATAATTATCCAGAATAATACATAGTAAGCTGCCTTTTGTGTAAGAAAAGGTGATAAAAGGGGCACCTGGGTGGCTAGGTCGGTTAAGAGACCGGCTCTTGATTTGGTGCTCTACACTGGGTTCTGAGCAGACAGTGTGGAGCCTGCTTGGAATTCTCTTTCTCTGCCCACCCCCCCCCCCCCTTGTACTCTCTCTTTCTCTCTCTGTCAAAACAAATAAACTTGAAGAAAAAAAGGAGACAAAAATATGCTGCTAGCATTTATTAAGAAGTCCTAGGGGGGCCTGGGTGGCTCAGTCAGTTAAGCATCCACTTCGGCTCAGGTCATGATCTCGCGTTCATGGGTTCAAGCCCCACGTCGGGCTCTATCCTGACAGCTCAGATCCTGGAGGCTACTTCGGATTCTGGGTCTCCCTCTCTCTGCCTGCCCTGGCTCATGCTCTGTCTCTTTCTCTCTCTCAAAAATAAACATTAAAAAAAAGAAGTTCCAGAAAAATCTGGTACATATAGTATAATAATAATATCAGAAACTAAGTTTTTATCCTGGAAAGTGGGGAGTGAGGCAGAAACAGGCGAGAACGGAAGCAAGATTATATGCTTTCTTACGTTGTTACTATATGTTATTTGTTATAATATGAACATTTCACTTTTTCAGAACACAAAAAACTAATTCAACAAAATCACTATGATACACTGAGAGCAAACGGCAACTGTATTTTGGGTCCAGGGTAACAGGATGGCATAGCATGACCTCAGGGGTGTCAGCCCCTATGCCCAAACACACACTTCGGTGGCATGGGGCCAAAGCAGTGCCGACAGAACAAACACCCACAGCTGAATTCTGAACTCTATGCTGAAAACTTCAGAGTTCTGATGGGCCCCAGAAGCTTCAGTACCAGTTAGTAGCAAGAGAGTCTAAGGTAGGTAGCGATTCAACATCAAAAAGAGATAACGAGGAGGTACCTTTATGTGGCTTTTTTTACACTGCAGAGACCTCACCAATTGGTCAAGGCTGAGAGGATCTGTTTGTGAACACATGTGAGATGCTCCCTAAAAATTTCCATATGGGGCGCCTGGGTGGCTCAGTCGGTTGAGTGTCCGACTTCGGCTCAGGTCATGATCTTGCATTTGTGGGGTCAGAGCCTGGAGCCTGCTCCAGATTCTGGGTCTCCCTCTCTCTCTGACCCTCCCCTGCTCATGCTCTGTCTCTCTCTGTCTCTCAAAAAATAAAATAAAACGTTAAAAAAAATTTTTTTTAATTTCCAAAAATAGGGGCACCTGAGTGACTCGGTTAAGCACCCAACTCTTGATCTTGGCTCAGGTCATGATCCCAGGGTCGTAGGATCAAGCCCCACGTTGGGCTCCATGCTGAGCATGGAGTCTGCTTGGGATTCTCCCTCTCTCTCTCTCTCTTTGCCCCTCCCCTGCTTGTGCATGCTCATGTGCTGTCTCTCTTTCAAAAAATACATTAAAAAAAATAAATAAAAATAGAGGTGCCTAAGTGGCTCAGTCGGTAAAGTGTCAGACTTCAGCTCAGGTCATGATCTCACAGTTCGTGAGTTCAATCCCTGCATCAGGCTCTGTGCTAACAGCTCAGAGCCTCAAGCCTACTTCGGATTCTGTGTCTCCCTCTCTCTCTGGCCCTCCCCACCTTGTGCTCTCTCTTTCTCAAAAATAAATAAACAAATATTTAATAAATAAACAAAAATAAATAAATAAAACGATTTTTAAAAACTTTAAGAAATAATTTAAAAGGATTTTGAAGGAGGCACAGGGCCTATGACAGGGAAGTGTTTATTACTACTGTTTATGTGATCCCTGGGGTTCAGTCCTGCCACGTTCAAGCTGTGTCACCTTGGGCAAGTTGCTTAACCACTTTATGCGTCAGTTTCATCGCGTACAAAACAAAGATCCCTTCCAATTTCCATTTTTGTACTCCTCCTAGAGGTGAGGACGCCTGCCCACTTCGTGTCAGGTTTGGCCATGCCAGCTGTCCGAGGGAATGAGAGAGGAAGTAATGGGCAACGTGTCTGGGCAGAAGTTTTCAGAACTGTCACACGGGTCAGCCATCTCTTCTCCCTCCGCGATGAGACCAAAACAGGGGCTTTCCCCTTGACCTTGACACCGAGCTGCCGAGCAACAGCTGGCCTAAGGCCAACATCAAATAGGAGTGAGAAATGAATCTTTGCTGTTGAAAGCACTGACATTTGGGTTTGCTTGTTACCACAGCCCTACCTAGTCAACACTGACGGAGAGATAGTACTTTCTCCCTCCTAGGGTTGTTGTGAGAATTAACTGACTTAGTTCATTAGAGCATTTACAACAGCATCTGACACGTAGTTATCACTAGTTAATGCTCGTGACTGTTCTTTTGATTAACACCATCATCAGGCTTGTGTGGTGACACATGACTGGATGAATGGGGAAAAATGAGGAAATCTTAATAAAATGCTAAGTTTTGCATTTATGGTATGCATACTTTACCTACACTATCTCATCTACAATTTTATATCAGTCGTGTGAGGTCGGTTTTATGAGTTCCGTTTCTTGTGTTTTTTTAAACGTTTGTATCATTTTGAGAGAGAGAGAGAAAGCATGAGTTGGGGGAGAGGCAGAGAGAGAGGGAGAGCAAGGATCCCAAGCAGGCTCCACGCTGTCAGTGCAAAGCCTGACATGGGTCTCCAGTCCACCAACTGTGAGATCATGACCTGAGCTGAAATCAAGAGTTGGCTGCTTCACCGACTGAGCCACCCAGGCACCCCATGAGCTGTTTCACAATGAAAAAAACTGGGAAGTTTGAGAAGTTAAATGCAAGGCTACACAGAATAACAAGTAACAGAGCTGGTATTCAAACTCGTTATGGTTGTCTCCTTCCACTTTACTCCACAGCTCCCCTCTGACCTGGGGCAATGTTGAGGAACTCAAAACGTTTTCAACACTGTGCCACCCTCAAAATGGCAGTTGCCCCGATCCAGTAAGCCCCAGTGATCCCCATGAAGCAGGAATGGTATTCTCCCCTCAAATCACGGCATGAGGTTGCCTTCTTTTGTCTCCTTCTTTTTCAGCTCACTCACTCCCACCTCGTCCCTCCTTATCATCTCAGCAAGTCCAGAGCTGAATTTTCAGAAATCGAATTGGTAGAAAATGGAACAAGTAGAATAAGCAGCAGAGCCCATGGCTGTGACCTCCCTGCTCCCCCCACCTCTGCCATCCCATCCGACCAGACTGATCTCAACAGCTGTGCCCCCGGCTCCTGCCTCTTGTCTCCACTAGTGTCCACAGACCTGCTCTTGAAGGAACCTCTGTCCCTGAGGAAATGGGGACCGTGACAACATACCACACCATGCAAGTGCCGTTCCCTTCTCAGATACAGATGGGCCCTGTGACTCCTAATTTCTCATCAACTCAAATCCTCACAGTCTTTTCTCCACTCACTGGTCAGAGTGACCGTTCCAGAGTGATACCAAATCGTATTGCTTCCTGACTTCAAAGTTCCAGTGGCTCCTATCACACACGGAATAAATCCAACATGCTTATCATGTCACATGTTAACTGGTCACTGGATGCCACTCAACCTGATTTTCCCCTCCCTCTCTCTTTTGTTCTCAACATATTAGACACACTGTTCCCTTCTCTGTGCATGAATAAACAGGATCACATGAACAAGTAGTGACCAGGGAGAATAGGTTGCTTAGGAAACAGAAGAGAAATACTTAAGATCTATTTAGTATCCTGATGGAATTCCAAAAAGCTATTGCATCCATAAAACAAGAACAGGTCCCTATGAAACAAAAATAGAGAGGGCACACAAGAAGAGAACCAAGAAAGATTTCTCACAAATTAAAGACATAAATATCAAAATAAAACATTCAATAGATAAGCCAACTCATAAAATAGAGATAAAATCCAAATTAGAGTCCTAAGAGCTAATATTAGAAAAATCTTACAGCAATTAAAGCAAAAGTAATAAGCAAGATATGAGACATATAAGATGACTCCAGATGGTCCAGCTCCCATATGGGAGATGTTCCAGAACAGAGAACACAGAAAATGAACGGAGGAAATAATCAAAGAAATAATAGAAGAAAAATGCCCTGATCTGGGGAAAACTGAAGAGACGTGGGTCTTCCAGTTTAAAAGGAGCACGAAAGATTAAGGAAGATGAATGAGAGTAAAAGATGTAAACCTAGACACCTCCCAGTAAAATTAAAGCACTTCAAAGAAAGGAAAGAGAATACCCAAAATTTCCCAAAAAAGAAAAAAAAAGTTCCTATGAAGAAATAACAACCTACTGGTGTCAGATCAGCAACGATGAATACCACAAGAAAGTGAAAGGTTAACTTCAAGATTTTGAGAGAAAGTTTGGCAATGAGTATTCTATACCTGGCCCAAATTTCAACTGAATATAAGAAATGATTACCAATGCTTCCAAACAACTAAGGACCAGGGAAGCTAACCTTCATTGGACCATCTCTGGAAAAAAATTACTTGAGGAGTTATTTTAGCAAAATCAAAAGGAATCCCAAGCAAGAACATATATAATCTAAAAAATAGTATAATGCAGAAGTGCCTGGATGGCTCAGCCGACAAAGCGTCCGAATTTGGCTCAGGTTATGATCTCACAGTTCATGAGTTCAAGCCCTACATAGAGCTCTCTGCTGTCAGCACAGAGCCTGCTTCAGATCTTCTGTCTCCCTCTCTCCCTGCCCCTCCCCAACTTGTGCTCTCTCTCAAAAATAAAATACACATTAAAAGCTTTTTTTAAATATTTAAAAAATATTATAATGCATTCAAGAGAATGCATTCAAGAGAATGCAAAAAAGAGATTCTTGGGATGACTGTAGGCAGCTTGCCTTGAAAAAAAGTGGCTCGGGGCACCTGGGTGGCTCAGTCGGTTGAGCATCCGACTTCAGCTCAGGTCACGATCTTGCGGTCTGTGAGTTCGAGCCCCGCGTCAGGCTCTGGGCTGATGGCCCAGAGCCTGGAGCCTGCTTCCGATTCTGTGTCTCCCTCTCTCTCTGCCCCTCCCCCGTTCATGCTCTGTCTCTCTCTGTCTCAAAAATAAATAAATGTTAAAAAAAATTAAAAAAAAAAAAAAGAAAGAAAAAAAGTGGCTCTAATTTAATCAGGAAGTCAGAAGTCTCTTAAAAAAAAAAAAACATGAGGGGCGCCTGGGTGGCGCAGTCGGTTAGGCGTCCGACTTCAGCCAGGTCACGATCTCGCGGTCCGTGAGTTCGAGCCCCGCGTCGGGCTCTGGGCTGATGGCTCAGAGCCTGGGGCCTGCTTCCGATTCTGTGTCTCCCCCTCTCTCTGCCCCTCCCCCGTTCATGCTCTGTCTCTCTCTGTCTTAAAAATAAATAAACGTTGGAAAAAAATTTAAAAAAAAAAAAAAAAACAAAAAAAAAAAACATGATGTTCATTCAATATATATTTTGAATATGCAATTAGGATTTCACTCTTCTGTAGTCATGAAAGTAATAAAAAACAATACAGCCCCAAGTAAAACAAAAGCTGTCAAAGAAAGTCACAGAATATACAAGGCAAATTAAAATGTGAACGATTTTCGAGTAGTTTCTGGGGGGGAAAATTCCATTGACCTTGATGCTTGGAATTTTTTCCTTCAAGAGGTACAGATTCAAGGATGTAGGATTGCATTTCCTTTTCTGTAGGTCTGATCACCCTAATTTTTTTCTTTAGTGATTAATACCTTCAGAATCATTATATTGGAATCATTATGCTTAATTTGAAAATTAGTCTACAGACATGTAGACAAAGAACATAGAAGACTTAATGACAATTAGAGAAAAATAATCCTTGACAATAAAGAACTAAGGATGTCACTTAAGCGAAGCATAGAGGAGTAAAAGGAAACATGGGGGGAAATTGTAAATACAGCAACTTTTGTGTTTTACTTAGGGGCAACCGGTAAACAATGTCAACAGTCAGTGTCAAAATTAGTTAACATACAACTACCTAAATTAGAGAAGTAAGGGAATGTTGGGGGGTGAAGAGGGAGGCGAGTGTGTTAAATTCAGGGAGTCAACAGATATTTTAAAGTTTACAAATCAATAAATAGAAATATATAAGCATGCTATTTAGAGTTTGGTAGTAAACAAGCAGAAAGAATTAATAACAGAAAACATTAAAAATTATTTGGGGGGGGTGTAATTTTACTTTTTATTTTATGCCCTCAATACTACTAATTATGTTTTTACTCTGCATGGTAGACAGAACAATGATCCCCAAAGGTGTCTATTTCTTTTCTTTTTTTGTTTTTAGTAAATTTATTTATTTAGTAAATAAATTTAGTAACTAAAAATTTATTTAGTAAATTTATTTTGAGAGAGAGAGTGCAAGCGAGGAAGGGGCAGAGAGAGGGAGAGACAGAATCCGAAGCAGGGATTTCCTCTGCCTTTCTTCTACCAACAGGCTTAATTCCGTTTGTCTCTATTTCTTTAAAAAATTTTAAAGCACAATCGCTTCTCGGCCTTTTGGCGAAGATCAAGTGTAAAAAAATTTAAAGCATTTTTTAAAAAAAATGTTTATTTTTTATTATTTGTTTTGAGAGAGAAAATGAAAGCCAGAGAGAGAGGGGCAGAGAGAGAATCCCAAGCAGGCCCTGTATTGTTTGCGCAGAGCCAGATGTGGGGTTCCATCCCACAAATCGTGAGATCGTGACCTGAGCCGAGATCAAGAGGTAGAAGCTTAACCAACTGAGCCACCCAGGTGCCCCAAGATGTCTCTTTCTTAATCCTTGGAACCTGTGACTGCTACCTTACATGGCAAAAGAGACTTCGCCAATGTGATTAAGCTACAGATCTTGAGGTGGGAAAATCATCCTTGATAATCGTAATGAACTCAATATAACCACATGGGGCCTTAAGGAGGCAGAGGGCAAGAGTCAGAGAGGAGGTGTGACAGCAGCAGCAGAGAGTGGAGTGAAGGGGAAGGAAGGGGCCAAGAGCCAAGGAAGCTTCTAGAAGCTGGAAAAAACAGCGAAAAGAATTCTCCCTTATGGTCTCCCAGAGGAACACAGATTTGCTGACACCTTGATTTCAGCCCCTAAGGTTCATTTTGAACTTCCGACCTGTAGCCCTGGAAGATAATAAATTTGTGTTCTTTCAGGCCACTAAATTTGCGGTCATTTATTCCAGCAGCAACAGGAAACTAATATACTCTGAATGTGTTATTTATACTACTTTTTTAAAGGTTTAAAAGAGGAGCATCTGGGTAGCTCAGTCAGTTGAACGTCTGACTCGTGATCTCAGCTCAGGTCATGATCTCACAATTTGTCAAATGGAGCCCCACATCGGGAGCTGCGGGGACAGCACCAAGTCTGCTTGGGATTCTCTCTCTCCCTCTCTCCGCCTCTCATTTTCTCTCTCTCAAAATAAATAATTCAAAAAAAAAAAACATTTAAAAAATGCTTTAAAAATTTTAAAGAAATAGAAACAAACAGACGCAAGCCTGTTGGTGGAGGAAAGGTGGGAAATGGAATGAAATCCCACCGTCTTTTCTTGGTGAAGGCAGGAAAGGCCATGTTTTTATTTTGCATTATATTAGTTTAAAAAATTCCAGGAAGATCCGCTGTCATAGAAACCCAAATGCTGGGGCGCCTGGGTGGCGCAGTCGGTTAAGCGTCCGACTTCAGCCAGGTCACGATCTCGCGGTCCGTGAGTTCGAGCCCGGCGTCGGGCTCTGTGCTGATGGCTCAGAGCCTGGAGCCTGTTTCCGATTCTGTGTCTCCCGCTCTCTCTGCCCCTCCCCCGTTCATGCTCTGTCTCTCTCTGTCCCAAAAATAAATAAACGTTAAAAAAAAAAAAAAAAGAAACCCAAATGCTGGATTATTAGACATGGTTCTGTTTTGAAAGACTTCCAACCTGGTAGACCAAGGGTCCACTGCCCAAGGACCGAGCTAATGCCTGTGCATATGGATATCTCTGAGGAATCGAGGCCCTATGAGAGGGTGATGGCCTCACTCATGCCCATTTATTTAGAAATCAAGGTGGCCATCAGTCAGAAGGATTGGCAAGAGATCCCAGGACAGTGCCTAGGAGAGATGGGCTCGGTTACATCGAGTAGCTCGGTTACAGCCAGGCAGGTAGGAGACCTCCTTTCTCTTAACCCATCTCCCCTCTACTATTCCTCCGGGTGATTTCTTACCCCCATGCCAGCACTTGGCACTTGAGAAGAACCTAGCAGGATGACTCCTAAGCACATCACTAATGTATTTTGATACAGAGATTTGGAAAGTGCTCTTGGTCGTACTGTGATCATCGAAAAAGGCACTCTTCACCCCTGCCCCCCACCACCCCTTTAATCACAACCGTGTGCAGGGTTTAAAACCACCAGAGATGTCCTTGGTAGTTCAGGAAATCTTGTTGGTGTAACTCAAGTGAAATGTGATCTTTCTCCCACTGAAAAAGAGGAAAGGAAAGTGGTGACAGGGCAGGTGACAAGCCCAATTGAGAGTATGGAAGTGTAGCTGGGGGGTGGTGGGAGGACTAAACGATTACATTACAGCTCCTTTTAAAAACTTCTTTATCGTAACACTCAACACGGCTTGAAAGGATCTGCATTTCTCTGAGGCCCTCAAGTGTTGATGTTTCTCCTGCACCTGCCAAGTCACTCCTAAAACTGACATTCTTTCTTGCAGCCAGTGGAATCATTCTATTAAAAATTAGAATGACAGTCCGTTGAGCGTCGGACTTTGGCTCAGGTCATGATCTCATGGTCCGTGAGTGTGAGCCCCGCGTCGGGCTCTGTGCTGACAGCTCGGAGCCTGGAGCCTGCTTTGGATTCTGTGTCTCCCTCTCTCTCTGCCCCTCCCCTGCTCACACTCTGTCTGTCTCTCTCTCTCAAAACTAAAATAAAAACGTTAAAAAAATTTTTTTTAAATAAAATAAAAAACTGGAATGAGTTAACAAAAAACAGTTGGAATGAGTAGACTTTGCAATGCATTGTTTCATGGAAGAAGAAGAAAAAGAAGAAGAAGAAGAAGAAGAAGAAGAAGAAGAAGAAGAAGAAGAAACAACCACTCAATTGGTGAATGCGTCCCAGGACAAAGACAATGTTTAATCAAAGCACAGGGAAAATAAAGTAAAGTACTCAATCTAGGGACAAGAATGTCTCCTTTAAGGGACAGTTATTGTGTGGTTGATCCAACGTATAAATGGAAGGCTGAAGGGACGCCGAGCGATCAGTTTAAATCCATCATTGAGGCCGTCCCCCCAGTGAAGAAATGGCTTCCCAGCGAAGCCCAGGGATTGGCCCGAGATCTATTAGGTGGTAAGTGGCCAAGCCAGGAATTGAATGCAGATGTCCTGACTCCAAGCCCAGTGCTGCCTGCTTATCAAGCTGCCTAGCTGTCACGGAGACTTTGTGATGCCAGCTGTCTGTAAGTGTGTATCACTTCTGTTCACGTTTTCTTAGCCAAAGCAAGCTGCATATCAATGAGGCAGGACATATAAACCTGGGACAGTAGTGAGTAAATGGGAGCAATAATACAACCTGTACCAATTCCCTCTGTCCCTTTGGCCCAGCGGTGGTAGCAGCTGTTGATAATCTCTAAATCACTTCCCTGTCCTCCGCTTGGCTCCTCTACCCTCTAGGTCTCCGACCCCCTGCACTGCGCTGGCGCCTCTCTGTTGAAATGTTCTAGTCGTTTCTGCCTCCTAGTTAGGCCGACCGTGTCTGCCACATCCACACGAGAGCCCTTTCCACGTTTCTGGATGTGCTAGGCCCAGATAACAATATGTGGTGTGAATTTTGTTAAAGTAGCATATCTAAAAATACCACGTGAGTAATAATCATGACTGTGATCAAACTTGTGTCAGTGGGGGTTTGGTTCCATTCTGAGGGACGGAAAATCCAATGCAACGGCGGCATGAACAAGAAAGAACTTTCTCGTACACATAAACCAAGCCTAGAAATAAGTGACCAAGGGCCTGATTTGATAATTCTGTCTCCATCAGGCACGCAGGTTGGTCACTTGGCTTCCACTTCACGCTCCAAGATGGACTACAGCAATAACGAAATGTTCTAGAACTCAGTAGTTCAGATGGCAGCCTCCTGCCACCCACACTTCCAATTATTTTGAAAGGCACTAATTGCCTGTATTAATTTTTTGTTTTGGCTTAAAAAACGTGTAAACAGACATAATCTATTGCATTTATTTTTAAATGTTTTTTAAAATTTATTTTTGATAAAGAGACTGCGTCGAGCAGGGGAAGGACGGAGACGGAGAGAGGGACAAAGGATCCGAAGCTTGCTAACAGCAGCAAGCCCGATGTGGGGCTCGAACTCACCAACTGTGAGATCATGATCTGAGCCAAAGTCGGACGCTCAACCGAATGAGCCACCCTGGCGCTCACAGACACAATTTCAATTGGCCAAAACTCTGTACCTAACCACAGCTAGCTATAGAGGGGACCAAGAAATGCTAATCTTTATTCTAAGCAACTATGTGTTTGGCTACAAAACAGGAGTTCTGTTATTAAAGAAGGAGTAGAGGGAATGGACATCCAGAAAAAACCAGCAATTTCTGGCACTCCCCACAAACATTTGTACAGGTTAATAAATCTCAAGTAACTATTTCTGCATTCAAAGCAGCTACAAGCCCCAGGGAAGACAGCCATTTTTTGACTTGGATTTGAGAGGAGAGAACTTATTTTTCAGAACCCGGAAGGAGATGTGATCAACAAACTGTGCTCTCCTCTGAATTATAAAAAGAAATAAAGCAGCTAAACGACAAGTTGAAACAGAAGTTTGCTACAAATGCTATTATACTGATATTCACTAAAACTAATGTAGTCAATGTTTATATAACACTTTTTTTTTTTAGAATTTACAATTACTCTCATTAAATCCTCACCCCAAATTAGGAGTCTGTATTACCACCCTCATTTGAGAAATAGAAGGCTGACATTTAAAGAATTTAAATGATTCTCCCAAGTTTAAAAACAACGGACTGGGGCGCCTGGGTGGCGCAGTCGGTTAAGCGTCCGACTTCAGCCAGGTCATGATCTCGCGGTCTGTGAGTTCGAGCCCCGCGTCGGGCTCTGGGCTGATGGCTCAGAGCCTGGAGCCTGTTTCTGATTCTGTGTCTCCCTCTCTCTCTGCCCCTCGCCCGTTCATGCTCTGTCTCTCTCTGTCCCAAAAATAAATAAACGTTGAAAAAAAAATTTTTTTAAAAAATAAAAACAACGGACTAACATTAGTGTCCTCAGAGCTCAGAATCTATGCTATTCCTAACCCTGTAAGCAGGAGTTTGTGGAGTTTGACAAAGCCCTCCTGTCTCCATGTTAGCAGTGGATGATGATGACTCCCACAAAATCCCTGGGTGACACTGGAGATCTGAGCTACGTGGCGTGGTTGAGTCACTGAAAAAAAGATCTAGCCCTTTGTTGCAAATTTGTCTTTCTGTAAACCCAAGGGGTCTTGCCAAAAGCTACACTTTTTTCTAAGTGAAATGTGCAGGCAGAGACGCCTGGCAATCATAAATTCTCCCACATGCTCTGCTTCCTGAGACTGTTAGCCTGCTACTGACCAGCTTTCTGCCTCAGTTTTTATACGCACTCCCTACACTGTTAGACCTTCAGGTGGCGGTAAGTTCTGTGTTTTTAAAAAAATAAGAAGTACCACGCCCATGTTCATTGCATTCACAACAGCCAAGAGGTGTAATTGATGGATGAATGGATAAAGAAAATGTAGTATATACGTGCAATAGCATATTACACAGCCTTAAAAAAAGAAAAAAAATTCCGTCACGCGCTATGACACGGATGAACCTTGAGGATGTTATACTAAGAGAAATAAAACAGTCGCCAAAGGACACAGACTGCGTGATTCAACTCGTATGAAGTATCCAAAGTAATCGATGTCATAGAAACAGAAAATAGAAAGGCTGTGCCCAAGGGATGGAGAGAGGAGGGAAGAGGGATTAGTTTTAATGGGTATAGAGTTCCAGTTTTGCAAGATGAGAAAGTTCTAGAGATCTAGAGATATGTTGCACAACAAGGGAAATCTACGTCACACGACTGAGCTGTACACGGAAAAATGATTCAGATGAGAAATTTAATGTTAGGTGTTGTTTTAACCACAATTTTCAAAAAGAGAAAAAATTTGCAAGTAATACTGTACGAAGTAGGTTTCTCCAGGCGAGAAGTAGGATGCTGACCCAGGAATCACTGCACAGTTCAGAGGTGCCAGTCGAGGCCGTAACTAGGCAACTAAGCCATAGCTTTGGGGTGCACCATGCTGAATCAGACTGGAACTCAGCCACTGAGGTTTTTAAGTCTTTGCAGCTGGATTGCATTAAATGCTGCCAGTGCAAATCTACAGAGAAGACAAGGAGAGGAGGTGCACTAAGGCAGAGTGCTTTTCACGCCAAAGGTACCGCATAAATATTTTTACAGTTGAATTGATTGGACTCTAATGGTATCTGGTGTTGACTCTTGATTTCGAAGATGGTCTCCTAAGAACACACAGTCATGAGTTTCCCATCACGGGCCTCCAACTGATCTTGACTCCACGACACTCGGGCTGTTTGTGTGGCTCATGGGTGTGAGCTGGGACTGGCTCTCCAGCTTCTGCTTTTCCCCGGAACTGGATCCTGGGTCCACCCTCCTGATTTTGTCTCTTCCTCCAGATTAGATTTGCTGGCTCCCTCTACTTTTCCCCTCTGCCCTAGTGAACTCCATCTATTCTATACTTTTCTTCTTGCTCCAGCCCCGGTTTTATGTTTTCAAAGCTTGGACCCAAAATGCGTTACACTTAGCACAAACCCTGGGATTCATTAGAACACAGTGCGAGGAGCGTTTAGCATCTGCATACAACAGCCAATGAAGGTCTGATAACAGCCTTCTATGCAAAATAAGGACCAATAAGCCATTCTTGTCCCCCTGTAGAACTACAATGGCTGTGGAATCCTTAGTCTCAGAGGGGGTGACTTTCAGGGAAAATCTGATTTATCTTCCTATTTTCGGATTTCCTATTTTCAAATTGTGGTAATCTGAAAATATGCAAATACAAGTTATCAGTGTCAGGCATGCAAATTAGCACAAAGGCACATAAAGGCCTGAAACTTGATTCACATTTTTTTCTTAAAATAGGAAAGACCAGGGTGCGTGGGTAGCTCAGTCGGCTGGATGACCGACTCTTGATTTTGGCTCAGGTCGCGATCTCACAGTTGTGAGATCAAGCCCCATGCGGGGCTCTGCACTGGCTATGGGGCCTGCTCAAGATTCTCTCTTTCTCTCTTCTCTCTCCCTCCCTCTCCCTCCCTCTCCCTCCCTCTCTCTCTCTTTCTCTCTCCCTGCTCCTCCTCCACTTGTATCCCCCCCAAAATAAAAATAATAAACATAAAAATACTTTATGAATAAAATAGGAAAGGCCACGCAAACCCTCTGCAGACCCTCTTCTTTGCCCTAATGTTTGATAATGTTTTATAATAAATATATTATTTATCATGATAGCATATTCATTCCTCTGCGTGAGTTTTTCCGACGATGATAAACCGAGGCTGAAGTGATAGAAACATATTCTGTAAGACCCCCCGACAAGGGAGATCTCAAGACACAGCAACGTAGCCTCCAAAGGCAGAAGAGCAGCCTTGAGGTTGGTTTCTGATCAGAGAGCCCAAGTTCTACCCTCGGCTCTGCCACTTGCCACCTATATGACCTTGGGTAAGCTCTTTAGTGACTCTCGAGCCCTGTTTCTGTTCATCTACGTAATGGGGATAAAAATACCATCTGCCTGATAAGAGCTGTCGTGACAAATCGATGTAAAGAAGATCAATGTAAAGCTCTTAGCACGGTAATTCTTAACACAGAGTAAGATTTAGGTAAGTGGAAATAGTGAAAGCAATATAGAACACCTGTTCCTGCCATGAGAGGGCAGGTTTTAAAAGAATTCTGAGAATTGACTATTGCACAGCTGCAATTTATACTCACGACAGTAGGTGGCACTGGTACCATATCTATGTAGCACTAGGTTGCCCCTGATTTGAATTTTTTTTTTTTTTTTTTTTTTTTTTTTTTTTTTTTTTTTTTTTTTTTTTTTTACTGCGTTCCCGCTCAGCTTTCTTTTCCAGGAATAGCAAGCCGTATTTTCCCCTTGATCTTTTTTTTTAAGTTTTTCTTTTTTAATGTTTATTTATTTCCTTTTTGACAGAGAGGGAGAGAGAGCAAGCCAGGGAAGGGCAGGGAGAAAGAGGGAGAGAGATATGCCAAGCAGGCTCCATCCACACTGTCCATGCAGATCCCGATGCAGGGCTCAAACTCACAAACTGTGAAATCATGACCTGGGCTGAAACCAAGAGTCAGATGCTCAACTGAGCCACCCAGGCACCCCTTCCCCTTGATCTTTTGTGTTATGCGTTCCTAGTTTCATCGGCTATTTTCGGTAGCATAGCATAGTAAATTACACCGAAACCTTGGGTTGCAAGTAACTTGGTCTGCAAGTGTTCTGCAAGATGAGCAAACATTTCTGATAAATTTTAACTTGATGAACGAGTGATGTCTTGCAATACGAGTTCTGTAAGATGAGCAAACATTTCTGATAAATTTTAACTTGATAAACAAACGATGTCTTGCAATACGAGTAGCACGTGATGGTGAACGTCATGTGATCCCAACTGAGCCAATGGTTCTTGAAATTTGCTTTGACATACAAGTGCTTTGGATTAGTGTTTCTGGAACAAATTATGCTCACGAACCAAGGTTTTTACTGTATTTCTATTTTAAAATGCAGACACAAATTGTCATGGGCTGATTTCACGAAATTTTATTTTGAAGTTTTGCCCTCTTTCTAATGCATTCCCTAAACTTGACTGTATTATTCTACGTTGGGCATTGAAACAAGAATATTTTACATCTGTGGACATCTTTAAACCCAAGAGAGTTTCAAGCCCCTTTTTTCTAGGATATCATAGGATGTTTTTATCAGAAGGAATGTTTGAAGAAAAGACTTTGAGCATGGCAAGAAGAAAACTACCAATGCTTCTGAAATCATTCCTAAATTGCTTGATGGATATCCTCATGGTTAATTCAGCCGTGATGATAATTATATTTTCCAATTCGATTCGTGTTATTCGTGAATTTTATTTCCTATGCTGTTGCCATCGCAACTAAGTGCAGGTGATTCTCTCACCCAGCTGAGAAGGTTCAGGGCTCTCTTGCATCACAGGGTTTAGAGATTCCCTAAGAGTTAACTCAGTCCCTAAGGGTAAGGAGGCTCACTCAGAGCCAACTTTAGGCAAACACGGGCTCAGTGCAAAACGTCTTTGTGCAACCACACCCCAAAGTCTTGTTTGCAACTAGAGTTCTGTGGTCTGAGCACAAAGGGTGGTTTGTGAGATCAACAACAGGGGCAGGGCTGGAAGTTCACACTGGCCGGGGAGGTGAACTCGGAGGGTCCCGCTAATGCCTCTTCGGGAAGCAGCCGCAAGAGCCTTGCAGGAGAATTCAGAATGACATCTTACAGCCCACCCAGAGGCCCATTCTACCTAAGAGGGCACACTACTGACAAAACAAAGGCAATCGGGCTGACCTGTTTAAGCTTCTCTGTGGCAAGTGAAATAATTTTGAAACTAAATTCTTTTCTGTGTGTAAAGATGGGGAAGTCTGGGGCGGGGGAGGGAACTGAACGTTGCAGAAACTGAAATATCACGTGTTACCGCGTGGTGGTAAATTTGGTGAAAGAGGCCAGTGGGTTTCTTTGGCCTGTGAAGTCCCCTTATGTATATATCAAGACAAGAGAAAAGGGTTAACTAGATGATACGATGAAATTCCGGCATGAAAATACTCATTGTTGATTCCGTGAGCCAGTTTATATAATCAGCAAACAATAACAATTTGGTCTCCAAATCATGTCTCCCACTTTCTCGTGCTGGATAGAGCAATCCTGAATTCTGCTCTAACGGTGGTGTTACAGGACTTCGCTTCTTATTTCTGGTGAGTGGAGATACGTGACATTTAGCCCTTAAGTGTGATGCTGTCTGCTTGTTTCCAAGATACACTGCATCAAGTTGAGGACGTTATGTCATTCTTAGTTTACTAAGAGTTTGGATCAAGAATGAATGTTAAGGGGCGCCTGGGTGGCTCAGTCGGTTAAGCAGCAGACTTCGGCTCAGGTAACGATCTCGAGGTCCGTGGGATTGAGCCCCGTGTCGGGCTCTGTGCTGACAGCTCAGAGCCTGGAGCCTGTTTCAGATTCTGTGTCTCCCTCTCTCTCTGACCCTCCCCCATTCATGCTCTCTGTCTCAAAAATAAATAAACGTTAAAAAAAAAGAATGAATGTTAATTTTAATCCAATGCCTTTTGAGTATCTATCCAGATGATCATTTGGTTTTTCTCTGAGACTTTTTTTTTTTACATTTTAAAAAAAGTTTATTTATTTTGAGAAGCGTGAGAGACAGAGCATGCAGAGGGCGGGGGGGGGGGGGCGGGGGAGGCGGGGCGGAGGATCCCAAGCTGGCTCCGTGGATGTGACACTTGAGCTCACAAACCATAAGATCATGACCTGAGCCGAAGTCAGTCACTTAACCAACTGAGCCACCCAGGCGCCCCGTGAGGCCTTTTGATGAGATGAATTCTGCTGTTAATTTCCTATTACCTAACTACTCTTCTATTTTGAGAATAAAACTGAAGTCATTTTGTATTGTTCTTTACATGGATTGTTTGACGAAATGCACTAATATTTCATTTTGGATCTCTATTTCCAGCTGTATTTGTATTGCATCTGCACAAATATCAATTTGCATTTTTTTTCCTCCCACATTTTAACAGGCTTTTCTGCCAGGGTTATGTTGTTTCAATAGAAGACATGAGGAAGCATCCCATCTTTTCCCAGGGAACAGTTTACAGTAAATTCTCAGCTGATCTCCTCTTGGAATACACAAAAGTATTTGCCTTTATATCTAAGCCTGCCATGTTTTTTAGATGTACTATTTTCACCACATTTTCTGCGTCTTCTCTGCTATTTGGACACCTGAGGCTGTCTACTTCTTGACTCAGTGTTGGTCATTTACATTGAATTCCGTCTTTCAATTGTGATTTTTACATTTTATGAAGTGAGAACCACACAGCATAATCTCACGTAAATTGGTTTCCCTAACTCTGTGGTCCTACGTCCTTTTGTATTCCTCATTGTGCATATTTCCATTTTACCTTTCTTCTTGGCTGGATCTGCTACAGGTCTCTTCATTTTACTGGGATGCTTCCACTTCAAACAGCTTACAGAACATTAAGTAAAATCCATGGCCGGTGGAATTTTCCTGTTGTTCACATTCTCCGTGAACAGTAGTTTCCTGTCTTCAGATAACATCCTTCTCCGAAGAATTCTAACATTTGTACCCAGACAATGAACTGCAACAACAGTTTTACAAATAGGAAGACTGAAGTCAAGAGAGGCCTTTTTGGCAAATCACGGGAGATACCAAAACACAACTCCCCGGGGCCAGCGCTTGCCTGGCACTTGAAGTGTGGGCCAAGCCCAGTGAACAAGGACGAACATTAACAGTCAGATCATTTCTAAATGGAGTTCGCCTTCACAAAGAACGTAAGTGAGTTGACTTCTCCTCCTAAAAGACTTTTTTGGGTAAGTGGTATGAGTGGTTCGGAGAAACCCTGAGGCAGAATTTTATGGGAGGGAAAGGCTTGTTTAAATAAATAAGAACATTAGGTCACAGGAACTTGACTAAGAAACTATGTGAGTAAAAACCCCCAGGCACCGTCCTCCTGAAACAGCTGAGCCAGGTGACTGTTGCAAAGTATGTTGAGATACTTCCTCATCTTGAAAGATGTGAGCTCAGGAGTCTTATCCAAATGCAAGGCCAAATGATCTAGGGGTGAAGCCAGCTGCTGAGCCTGAAGGCTGTTACTTTAAAACATTGTCTACGTTTTAAGGCTGAAGGTTGGTTAAGCTATCATTTATGGGCTGTGCAATCACACATTTGCTTGAGTCAAAGGATAGCTTTCAAATATCCAAATTTAAAATCTTGCTATCCAATGAACCATCCTTAAAACTTTGAGTCACTTTTATTGTGGCAATAACAACTCTATGCTAACTTGTAGGTTCTCCGAAGACTAAAAAGACCGACATTCAAACACATGAATTCTGAGTCCAAGGACCATTAAAGGCAGCAAATAGCTGTCTCAATTTTAACGAGACATTTAACACGAAAGCATTTCAGAATGTTGCTTATCTATATATCCGAAGGATAGGAGAACAGGATATTGAAGAGATATCTGTACTCCCATGTTCACTGCAGTATTATTCACAATAGTCAAGACATGGAAGAAGCCTGTCAATGAATAGATGGAAAAAGAAAATGGAGTGTATTTATGTACAGTGGAATATCATTCAGCCATGGAAATAGAAGGAAATTCTGCCACTTGCAAGAACGTGGATGAAACTTGAGGGCATTCACCTAGCATTATGCTAAGTGAAATGAATCAGGAAAGACAAACACTATATGATTTCACCTATATGTGGTATTTTTAAAAAGTCAAACTATAGGGGCGCCTGGGTGGCGCAGTCGGTTAAGCGTCCGTCTTCAGCCAGGTCACGATCTCGCGGTCTGTGGGTTCGAGCCCCGCGTCGGGCTCTGGGCTGATGGCTCAGAGCCTGGAGCCTGTTTCCGATTCTGTGTCTCCCTCTCTCTCTGCCCCTCCCCTGTTCATGCTCTGTCTCTCTCTGTCCCAAAAATAAATAAAAACGTTGAAAAAAAAATTTTTTTTTAAATAAAAAAAATAAAAATAAAAAGTCAAACTATATTTCTACAGAAATAGAGTAGATTGGTGGTCACTAGGGTCTAGGAGGGAGGGGAAAATGAGATGTTGTTCAAAGGGTGCAAACTTACAGTTATAAGGTGGATAGGTTCTAGGAACCTATAAGCACAGCACGGTGATTATAGTTAATGATGCTGTATTATGTTCTTGAAAGTTTGTAAATCTTTTTTTTTAATTTTAATTTTTTTTTTTTTGAAAGAGAGAGACAGAGTGTGAGCAGGAAAGAGACAGACAGAGTGGGAGACTAGAATCCAAAGCAGCTTCCAGGCGCTGAGCTGTCAGCATAGAGCCTCACACGAGGCTCAAACCAAGAGATCGTGACCTGAACCGAAGTCCGACGTTTAACCGACTGAGCCACCCAGGTGCCCCGAAGGTTTGTAAATCTTTTTTTTTTTAAACAGTTATTCATTTTTGAGATTAAGAGACACAGAGCATGAGCAGGGAAGGGGCAGAGAGAGAGGGAGACACAGAATCCGAAGCAGGTTCCAGGCTCCGAGCTGTCAGCACAGAGCCCGACACGCGTCTTGAACTCACGGACTGTGAGATCATGACCTGAGCCGAAGTCAGCCGCTTAACCGACTGAGCCACCCAGGCGCCCCCGGAAGGTTCATAAATCTTAACTGTTTTCACCACACACACGAAAATCTTAATCATGTGAAATAACGGAGGTGGACCTTACTGTGGTCATTACCTCTGAATATATTGGTGTATCAAACCCATCACATTATACGCCTTACATGTATGCAATTTTATATGTCACCATATTTCAGCACAACTAAAACAATTCCAATCTGTCGCTGGTTCTACAGTTTCAACACCTTCATTTCCCTGCCAAGTCCCCCTCCAAGTATTTCTGGAGAAGTCTGGAGTCTGTATCTCAGAATTCACACCAATCTGCCCATATTCCTTTCACTTCAGCCTGACCTTTGCCAGGTGGTGTCATTGGTATCTACCTGGCCATGCAAACTTTTTTCACAGCAGTTGTCATATCTCCTTTTGGGCACCATGATCTCAGAACTCCCACTACCATTTCCACTCGGATACCCATGAGAATGCCTCCCTCCACTCTTTCCTTCCTCACTTTTACTGAGATATAATTAACGTGTAACATCGCGTAAGTTTGTGCACAACATCTTGATTTGATACACGTATATACTACAAAATAATCACCCCCACAACCATAGCTACCACCTTCATCACATCACATGATTATCAGATTACTTTCCTATATAGTTCAGGTAAGAACATTTAAGATCCACTCCCTTCGCAACTTTCAAGTATCTAATACACTATCGTTAGCTATAATCACCATACTGTGTATTAGATTCTCGGAACTTATTCGTGTTAGAACTGGAAATTTGTACTCTTTGACCAACATCTCCTTACTTCCCACACCCCCCAGATCCTGGCAACCGCCATTATCCTCTCTAGGAGTTTGGCTTTTTTTTAGATTCCACATATAGCTGAGATCACACAGTATTTATGTCACTTAGCATAAAGCCCTCAAGGTCCACCCATGCTATAGCAAATGTCTGTCTTTCTCATGGCTGAATAATGTTCTATTGTATGTACATCCCACATCTTCTTTATCCATTCATCTGCGGATGGACACTCAGTCGTTTCCATATGTTGACTGTTGTAAATAATGCTGCCATAAATATGCCTCCCCCCTCCATCTTTACAAGCCTACTTGTTCAGGGGCGCCTGGGTGACTCAGTCAATTAAGGGTGCGACTTTGGCGTAGGTCGTGATCTCACGGTTCATGAGTTCAAGCCCCGTGTCAGGCTCTGTGCTGCCGGCTCTGTGCTGCCAGGCTCTGTTCTGTGTCTCCGTCTCTTTCTGCCCCTCCCTTGCTTGTGCACGTGCGTGCTCTCGCTCTCTCAAAAATAAACATTTAAAAAAAAGAAGTCTACTTGTTCGGTGGGTGCCAAAACAGTTGCTGGTGTGCCACTGTCTTCCAGAGGTTGAGATATGTTTTTTTATTTATAGCTTCTATTATTCAGAATAGAGTTCAGAAGGGTTAGGCCAGGAGACAATTCCCTCAAACAGATACTATTTTTAGAAGTGCCCCATCCTCTAACTATTTGGAGTCCCTCTCTTTCAACAACTTCTCTTTCAGGAGCTTCTCTCAAACTCTTACACAGCAAACTTCTGCTGCGAAGGTCCTACACTGATGTCTCCCTTGTTACCATGACCCCTCTCCTGGAGGCCCCCCTAGCCTTTCCACTCACTTCAAAAAGTGACAGTCATGGTTTAGACCAGGAATTGTAGGCCAAGTCCGACACATGACCTGTTTTTGTACGGGCTTCAAGTTGAGAATGTTTTCTGCATGTTTAGGGGTGCCTGGCTGGCTTAGTCAGCAGAGCACGCAACTCTTGATCTCGAGTTTGTAAGTTGGAGCCCCATGTTGGGTGTAGAGATTGCTCAAAAATAAAATGTTAAAATAATGTTTTCTACATTTTTAAATGATTGAAAAAAAATCAAAAAGAATACTTCATGATATATGAAAATTACATGAAATTCAAATTTCATGTCTACAAATAAAGTTTCATTGGAATACAGCCACACTCATTTGTTTGCATATTGTCTGTTGCTATTTTCCTCCTACAATTACAGACTTGAGTGGTTGCAAGAGAGACCACATGGCCTACAAAATCATATATATATATATACACATATATGTATATACATACATACATACATATATGTATATACATATACATATATATGTATATACATATGTGTATATACATACATATATATGTATATGTATATACATATATATATATATATATCAATCAGACAAGCTGATTTAGCTTAGTGCCAGGCACAGGCCATGAATAGTAATTATTATTGTTACACTACAGCTAGTGACCATGGAGAATCTGTCTGGTATTAAATAAAATTTCTGGATCAAATGTTTGTTTCTTAACTGACCATGAAGTAACAGGAAGAAAAATCTGCTATGACAGTCATCTAAACAACATAGTCACAATGTCACAGTTACCAAGGGGCTTCAGAATGAAACTTCACTCTTATCCTAAATAAAGGTCAAATTTAGGTATTTAACTTTCTGCTTTCCTACATGGTCCAGGAATCTCAGCAACCAAGTAGTTTTCTTTTGAAGAAGGTTACAAATTTCCATTTTGAATGTTCCTCTACAGTCATTTTCCATGCAAAATATAATTTTATATAGTTATAAGTATATTACGGCATATACAGTTTAATTATTGTACCTTAAGCTTACATTATAATTTTTCCACATTGCTTCTTAGTTTTTATCACCTCTTGTTCTACAGAGTTTAATGAAGATAGATTTTCTTTTTTTTTTTTTTAACGTTTATTTATTTTTGAGACAGAGAGAGGCAGAGCATGAACAGGGGAGGGGCAGAGAGAGAGGGAGACACAGAATCTGAAACAGGCTCCAGGCTCTGAGCTGTCAGCACAGAGCCCGATGTGGGGCTCGAACTCACGGACCGCGAGATCACGACCTGAGCCGAAGTCGGACGCTTAACCGACCGAGCCACCCAGGCGCCCCTGAAGATAGATTTTCAACACATAGAGGAACTTTTTAAGATACGTTACGTAAATACAGTTTTGAAAATTCAAGTGGTGTTCCTCGCTTCTCGCATTGAATATTGATCCAACTGTCATCAAGCTAATAATGACTTCGAGTTGCTCATGTCATCAACTTCTTTCAGAGGTGAACTTGAAGCACATTTAGATGTCTGCAGCAAAGAGCATTCCAGAAGCAAAACTAAAAGCTTTTTGCTGTGTTTGCGAAGAGGGTGAAAGCGCTTACCGAGCACCCATCTCACGGCGATGGGGGTGAGGGTATGACTAGCATTGGAGAAGTGACCATCATCTCCCAGTCATCAGAGAAAGTGGACCTACCACGGCCCGTGGCAGACCCAAGAACAGACCCAAAGATGCTCACCAGATAAATCATTTGGGCGGCAGAGAGTAGATAGCAATGTGAGTTTCTAGGGTCTATGAAAAAAAAAAAGTGCTTCTAGGGCTGCAGGGGTGAGTTCCTTTGTCCAGTTTAGCTCACGGGTCCCAAATGACAATGCCTCACCCTGCGCCTGCCTTACACAGAACCACCCTGTCCTAAAGCTAGAGCATTTGCCCTCAGAAGACCTCAAAGTGATATTAGAGCCAATTACATTTTTCCGCCTTTTTTTTTTTTTTTTTTTTTTTTTGGTAATTCTAGCAACTACACTCACTCATATGTAGGCTCATCCAGAAAAAAAAAAAAAAGAAAGAAAGAGAGAGAGAGAGAGAGAGAGAGAGAGATGCTTTTTAAAAGAATCCATAGCTTTTTTCAGAGAAGCAATCAAGTCAGCCAGATTTGGCGAAATAAACCTTGTAATCAATGGGGGAAGCAAGCCCTCGCCAATTGTCTTCACATCCATCCATTCAGGCGTTGTGAGGGATGGTCACAATGTTCATGTCAAACTAGCCTCCACATTCAAATTCATTTATCCTCATTTCTTTCTCCAAGGCACCTTTCTTTCTTTTTTTTTTTCAACGTTTATTTATTTTTTGGGACAGAGAGAGACAGAGCATGAACGGGGGAGGGGCAGAGAGAGAAGGAGACACAGAATCGGAAACAGGCTCCAGGCTCTGAGCCGTCAGCCCAGAGCCCGACGCGGGGCTCGAACTCACGGACCGCGAGATCGTGACCTGACTGAAGTCGGACGCTTAACCGACTGCGCCACCCAGGCGCCCCTCTCCAAGGCACCTTTCAAGCAGAGTATGCTAGTGCTTGTGCGTGCATAAATGTGTTTATATTTGTGTGGGTTTCGCAGTCTGAGTATCAGTGCTTCTGGAATATGCCTAATGTTTCTTCTGAAAAGCCATCAGAGGAAAAAGAAAATGATATTTCTGGGAATCGTGCTTATTCCACCTACCCATCTAGTTGACTCTCTAATTTTAAGCCTAATTTTAATAAAAGACGTTGAATAGCTCTGCTTTTATGATTTAAATGGACTTTCAAATTGGGATTTAACCATTGGATATAACAAAGTGGGTGGACCTCAGTCTTCAGAGGAAAAAGAACGTTTGTACTGAAGGCTGTAATTAAAATTTTCCGTTTGCCTCCAACCCTCTTAACGCAATTATTGTCAAACTTGAACTATCCAGCGCCCAGATTCAAACCTCAAGTTCTGCAAAGAGCTTTCAGTGCGAGTGGTAGGGGGTGGTGCTGAAAGCATTCCAGAAAAGGCAGCTGAAATCATTTTGGTAGAAATCCGGTTCCACTGGACGCGCACGGAACACCCTGATGTGTATTAAATTCAAAGTACGCCAGTAGTTAGAGAACATTTGGTCAAGCAATTTCCTTGAACAGAGACAACTGAAATACCTTTGCGAAGTCCCCATTCTATAATGCAAACGCTTCAGCTCCTAAGGGTCCACGTGGAGGAATCACTGAGGAAGTCCTAAAGGTGATTAAGTCCTAAAGAAATAACAAAGGAAAACTTCAATACAGAACAACTTCGATATATTTACCAGTTACTCAAGCCCCCAAACTTAGAGTCATCCTTGACCCACCTTGTCTATCACACCCAGGGACAGGATCCAAGGTCTCTGGGGCCTGAAGCATATACAGTGGGGCTCTTAAGGAAAACAAAACAAAACAAAACAGAAAACACTTTTTTTCTTTGCAGGCTTTCCAAAAACAAGCTAATGAAAGGACCCAGAGGCCTCACAGTGAATTCTCCTCCGTGCACACTATATTCTTAACTTTTAAAAAAAAATTTTTATGTTTATTTTTGAGAAAGAGAGAGAGAGAGTGCAAGCAGGGGAAGGGCAGAGAGAGAGGGAGACACAGAATCCCAAGCAGGCTCCAGGCTCTGAGCTGTCAGCACAGAGCCTGACACGGGGCTTGAACCCACCAACCGTGAGATCATGACCTGAGCCAAAGTCAGACGCTTAACCGACTGAGCCAACCAGGAGCCCCACTATATTCTTAACTTTATGTTAAGAATCCAACCTCTTCCCCATCTCTCCCCTACTATCCTGGCCCCAACTACTTTTCATTTGGTGCTTGAACTACTAAAATATTCCTATGTCTTCCCTTGTGCCTTTATAATCTGTTCATCCCATAGGCAAGCAAATTAGATCATATTGGAGGGTTGGCTCAAAAACTCCAACCTCATCTAATGTTGTTCTAGGTAAGCCCCTTACTATGCTTTTCAGGGTCCTGCTCTATCCCGCCACTCTGTGCCTCTTGGGCCAAGTTGCCTTCCACACAGCTACTTACTCCTTTCTTACAAAGGAGGATTCCTTGCTGTTTGGGGAACCTGCTAAACATGCCTCTAGGCCTTTGCATACTTCCCTCGGGTTGATTCTTCAATGTCTGCACCTTTGCAGACTACTCAGCATAAAACAGCAGCACATCCTATCCTCCTAGTTTTGGGTTTTCTACATGCTTGGTCTCATTTGGCACACATTTATTTGTTTTGTTTTCCTCTGTCTTCCAGACTGTAGGCTCTATGAGGGTAGGGATTTTCCTTTATTCATTGCTGGGCCCCATGACATCTAACAGGCCCTTAATAAACATTGGTAGAAAGAAGATGACATTAGGTTAATCGTGATGTCATTGGCTAAGAAAAATTATTTCATGGATATGGTGGAGTGCCTCCTGGATGTTAAGTCTAAAGTGACTGATTCTTGGGGCGCCCGGGGGGGGGGGGCTCAGTCGGTTAAGCCTCCGACTTCAGCCCAGGTCAGGATCTCACAGTTCCGGGGGTTCCAGCCCCGCTTGAGGCTGTGTGCTGACAGCTTGAAGCCTGCTTCGGATTCTGTGTCTCCCTCTCTCTCTGCCCCTCCCCAGCTCATGCTCGCACTGTCTCTGTCAAAAATAAATAAGCTTAAAAAAAATTAAGAAAAAATAAGGTGACGGATTCTTAAATTATCATTACACTTTGCAAATAAATGCCTACTTGTTGATGGAGAAGAGAGTAAGCCCTAGGAATTACCCACCTAGAACAGGACCCCCCCCCTTTTTTAAATTTCGGATCTGGTTTTGCACACGTTACCAAAATTAAAATGCACTACTTTTCCAATCAAGTTTCACTCTATTTCACTACGTTATCTTTCTTTCATGTTCCAGAAAGGCCAGAAAAATTTCACAGACTGCAAAGACGAAACAGTTTCTTTCAATAGGTATTTTCTCAGACCGAGAGCATAAATCGGCTGCTCATTTACTCTGAGCTTTTACTTCTCCGTGTAAGGTAGCCGAGCGCCCCCCTCCCCCCAAGCCAGGTGCCTCCGATCCCCCCCCCCCCCCCCCCCCCGGCTTCATTCCCGAGGTCTCTCCAGGAGGTAGTGAGTTCAAAGTGGAGCCTGCGGCAGTGCATTTGAACAGTCCAGTGCATTTGAACAGTCCGTGCGTCGGGCTGTTGGTCAAAACTATACGGCCGATGGAGAGGAGTCTCTCGGATGTGCCCTGGTCCCCCCTCCACAAGGATGCTTTCTGGGCTGCAGCTGTCTTGGAAAAGGGGCGATCTTTTCCCTTGAGCACAAGGGTCTGAACGCCTTCAGCTGGGGAGGCGTCCCGGTGTTTGGGGGGGGCGGGGTACAGGATTTCCAAGTTAAGACTCTCTAAAGAATTTTCCCACCGAAGCTCCCCTTGGAAGCTGACACGTCTGAGGAGCCCGGCTCCGTCGCATCAGGTCTCCACTTACCCGGAGACAAACACGCCCGCTTTGAAAGCTATCAACGGTGGCCCCGGGAGGTCGCGTCCGCCCTGGAGCCCGGCTTCCGGTCCTCTCGGTGTCAGTTAAAGCTCCAGGGGGTGAACGCGGTAGTCAACTGCTCATTCATTCAACAAATATTTACTGAGCGCCCGCGGAGTGCCAGGCACCGGGGGTGCCCGGGGCCCGGCAGGCAGCTCCCGAACGCATTCTAGTTCCCCCCGAGGCGCGGCGCGCGCCGTGGCGGCGACCCCGCACTCCGCGCCCACCCGCCGCCGGCCCTCCCGACGCCCCCCGGGATCCAGCCTCGAGGGTTGAATCCGGGTGAGGAAGGCGGGGAAAAGCGCCAAACACCGAGAGGAAAAAAAAAAAAAAAAACAACAACAACCCGCTGAGACCAGTGGGCCCCGGGAAGCCGCTCCCGGGAAGTGCGCGAGGCGGAGCCGGGGGAGCGCGGAGCCCCGGGGCGGGCGGGAGAGGCCGGGCGCCCGCGGGTCGGGGCGCGGAGGCGGCCCCGGGCGGGCGGAGGGCGCGGCCGGCGGGAGGGGCCGGGGCGGCGCCGGGAGGGGCGCGCACGGCGGCGCGGCCGCCCGGCCCAGCAGGTGACCGCGGGCCGGGGCCGAGCCGGAGCGAATCCCGCGCGGGGCGGCGCGGCGCGGCGGGGAGACGGCTCGCGGGGTCGGCGAAGTTTGCCGGAACATGGCGGAGGAGCCCGGGGCGCGCGGGAGCGCGGCGCGGCGGCGGCCGGGGCCCCGGGAGCTGTAGCCGCCGCAGCCGCTGCCGCCGCGGGGCGAGGTCGCCGCCATGGCCCGCTGGATCCCGACCAAGAGGCAGAAGTACGGGGTCGGTGAGTGCTCGCCCCACCCCGGCCGCCGCGGAGTTCGCGGGGGCGGCCCTGCGCGGCGCAAAGTTGGGCGGCGGACGCCGGGCCGGTGGGTACGCGCGCTGCCCGGGAGCGGGGTCGGGTCCCCGCTGCCCTCGCGGGCGCGGGCGGGACTCGGCTCCCGCGGCGGCCGTTCCCCGAGGGGGACGTAGCTCCGGGTCTGGGGAATCGGAGTGGCTGGAAGTGCACTCGGGCTCCGGGACTGGAAATCCGGCTCCCGAGTCCAAATCGCCAGCGCTGGGCACGGGGGAGACGTCAGAAAAAAAAAAAAAAAAGAAAGGAAAAGAAAAAGGAAAAAACAAAACGAGCGCTCGCCTGCTGTCGGTTTGGGGCACCGGGCTGGGCGCTCGCGTCTCTCCTCCCCAGCCTTGGGGCTTCATTGAGTAGTTTCTAACCCGCCGCCGTCGGCAGAACGCGGGTGCCGCTCGCGGACCCAGGGCTTTCTGCCTTCTCCCTCCCTGAGCTCTCTCTGATGCCCCAGAGTGAGGAGTTGGGGATTAGAAAGCCGCCTGCCCCCCTTTCCTCCAGGGACTGGGACCTTGGTAATAGTTGGAAACTGGGAGACCGAAGTTGTGGGGGGGACGTGAGGGAAGAGACAGGAAGTGTGTGACCAGGGATCGGGGGTGCCTGCCCCCGGGGGCTGATCGTGCAGACGCCCGTCCTCAACGGAGCGTGCCCCGAGAGGGTGGAAGACTGTCTTCCGAGCCCCGGTGTCATCGTGGGAGGAGATGAGGATATTTTAGTAGGAAAACTTTGACAGGTCCTGGCTAGGCACTCGGCATTCCTAAACGGCGGTGCTGGAGAGCCCCCCACCCCCCGCGGAGGGGTTGCTGTCGTGTCGTTTTGGACCCAAAACACTGGCTGTGCCTGGTTTTGAGCCAGATGAAAAACCGTGGTCCTTGCAGTGTTTATCCCGCAGTGAGGTTGCTGAGGTCTCTTGGAAACGCTGCCCTTCGCGGGGCGATTCCCTAGAATAGACACAGTGGTGCGAGTTGAGGATTTTATCACTTCCTCGCAGCTTCATTCATTTGGCCTATTTGTAATTTAATCTTACACCTGAGTCCCTTCCCTGCCGCCGTGTTTCCCTCGCCTCGGTTAGTAGGGAGTGGTCCCCGAACCTGGTCTGTGCTTCTGTGCTATTCTGTGCTTTCTGAGAGTGAAGTCCTTTTCGGAGATCAGCTTAGCAGCCTCTGGGTGCTTTGCAACTCTGTAACCACGAGTCAGTTACAAAAACAACAAACACGCCCTCTAACATTCACTATACGGTGTTCTTAATTGTGACCTTTTATGTGTGTATGTCCCTGCATCTATAATAATATATACTGTGTGTGTGTGTGTGTGTGTGTGTGTGTGTGTGTGTGTGTGTATAGTTGCCTCTATTACAAAAAAACTTTTCTCCCTCTTAAATTTTATTTAGAATCATTGCACTCTCCCGTGGCAACTCAGAAATGAGTGGGTGTTTCTTCTGCCCGACACTACCTGGTCCTAATTTGGTCATGAGGCTTCAGACAGGTGCCAGTTAGTTAAGTAACCAGTATTATGGGAGTGAAATGATTGAAATAGATGGAATCAATGTCTTTATTTTTGAGTGTTACAGAGTACTACTAAATTAAAGCATATTTAGCAATGCGTAATCATCAGTTCTTACTTACAAAGTTATCACTTCTAATTTTGTATAACAGGAACCCCAACTATCATGACTTTCATGTAATGAATGCAACCACACGCCCTACATTTTTTTTTTCGTTTTTTAAAGTTTATTCATTTTGAGAGAAACAGATATAGTGAGTGGGGGAGGGGCAGAGAGAGAGAGGGAGACAGAGAATCCCAAGCAGGCTCCACAGGGTCGGTGGGGCTGTCCGTCCAGGGCTGGAACCCAGGAAACCTGGAGATCAGGACCTGAGCTGAAACCAAGAGTCGGACATGTAACCGGCTGAGCCACCCAAGCACCCCCCAAATGTTTTAATTGCCATAGTCATAGGAGCAACTATGATATGTTTTCTTTTTAATGTATGTTTTTTCCTGTTGTGGAGTCAGGTTACCCAGTTATTTATCATCAGTCAAGAAAAGTATGTGAATTGCATTCCCAGGGCAAAAGGGATAGCAAAATTACCCCAGGATATAATTTGGCACACTTATTTTAGTAGACATAATAGATTCTGATTAATCTTGGCTTGACAAAAGGACCCACTGTTAGGCAGATTAGCCGAGAAGATAAATCACTATTGTTTATTCCTAAAACCCCCTGTTGTTCATAACACCTCCCTCCCTGCTTAGAAGCCTTCCTTGGCCTACAGGGTAAAGTCTAAATTGAGCCCAACTTTCAAGGTTGTGATAATCTGGTTCAACCTGTCTCCACCAACCTTATCTCTCCTGGCTTCTTTCATTAACTCACCACTGCAGACACTGCCCTTCTTTGCTCTTGTGCCATATGCAGCAGAGAATCTCTCCTTTGGGACTTTGCTCCCTCCCTCATGCCCCCCCCCCTTCCGTCCAGAGGGCCCTCCCACTTGTGCACCATCCCTAATCCAACTTTTCCTCAGGGCTCAAGTCCATTGCCACTGCCTCCTCCAGGGTTGGCATCCTCCAGACCTTCCCAAACCTTCAGGCCTCTCCTTATAGTCATTACATTGCACCATATTTTAAGTATCCTTTCATCCTTGGGTTCAATGAATCAGAAGGTTATGGCTTTGTATCCCAGTCCCAATACCAGGTATGGAGCATGTAGTCATAACGGCTTGTCCTTGGTGTTGAGGTGACGTTATGAAGCCCTAACCTAATTTCGGTGATGATGTAATGCAGTTTCTCACCCCCCTCCCCCACCCCCGCCAATCCACCACAATATGAGGGTTTTTTTGTTCAGTTAAACGTGCGAAGTGACAACCTTCCGTCTGTCTTTATCTTTGCAAGTGAAAAAATGTGCTGTTGAATAAATAAGGAAGCATAGAGTAGACAGACTCATTTAAATATAATTAGGAAAATTGGCTTGTTGGACTTTTCTGGGGATAGTCATCACTTACAAATGTCTGCTGGTCGGGTTGCATTTCTGGGTGAAGGAAACCATATTATAGCCATTTTGAAGCATTTTAATGACTCACAGCTACTCTGTGTGAGGGTAGCACTTTGATCTTCATTTGGATTTTGCTCAGTGAAGTTAGCAGTCTCCACTCTTATATTATCTTGGTGCCACTGTTGGCTGTTCCTGACATAGCCTAGATTTTTCTATGGGGACTGAAATGCAATCTGTCTGGGCTTTCTTAGTTCTTAAACGTAGCTCTATTGGCTCAGTCTCTAGCATTAGGAGGGCCTAAATGACCCATGTGTGTTATCTGTGTCATCAAGTGAGAGGACAAGTAGACTTCTTCTTTAAAGTTCTAGTCCATTAGTATCCCAGTGCGAAGTGCTCTGTGCCAAGTGCTTAGAAACAGGGTGCTTTCCCCCATAGCCCTAGAAAATTCTCTTTTCTTTCTTGCTTTCTTTTCCTTTATTTTTTTCCCTCTTTCTTTCTTGAATGTTTTCTGTTTGACGATATGGGGGTACAAACCCTTTTATTTAGATTTAGTTTTTTTTTTTTTAAGTGTGTATTTGTTTTGAGATAGAGCCTGTGTGTGTGGGGTGGGGGGTGGGGAGCAGGGCAGAGAGAGAAAGAGAGAGGGAGAGGGAGAGAATCCCAAGCAGGCCTCTCACTGACAGTGGGAGCCCGACGCAGGGCTCAAACTCAGGAACTGTGAGATCATGACCTGAGCCAAATCAAATAGTCAGACGTTTGACTGAGCCACCCAGGAGCCCCACTTTTATTTAGATTTAAGGCAAACATTAGGGATATATACCCAGGTTCACTCTTCTGATTATGGAAAGATTTGTGTTTAAATCTTTTATTTATTTATTTTTTTATATTTATTTATAATTTTTGAGAGACAGAGTGAGACAAAAGTGAGAGTGGGGGATCCGCGGGGTCCAAAGCAGGCTCCAGGCTCTGAGCTGTAAGCACAGAGCCTGACGCAGGGCTCGGGGCTCAAACCCACAGACCGTGAGATCGTGACCTGAGCCGAAGTCGGACGTTCAACCGACTAAGCCACCCAGGTGCCCCCATTTGTGTTTAAATCTATTCCAAACAAGCCATTTATATCAATAACAGTCCCAAATTGTATTGATCGTGGATTTTTTTTTTTTTTGCAGACTCGTTATTGTTTATTTGTGATCTATATTGTTATAATGTGATAAAAGATACTGTGGGAGAATCTTTGCTTTCACCATTAGCTCTTCATCTGTTTGGTTCAGCCTGGCCCCATTAATCTAAAAGCATTTAGCTCAATGGAGTAAACTCTCAGATGCTGGTGTAAAAATTGAAAACAGATTCTTGCAGCTGTTTGTTAATGCATTCAGGTGTGCTGTGGGTTCCCGTCCTGCTCTTGAGGGGAGGGTCTCAGAGAATAAATAGTCCGGTTTCCTTTTAAAGAGAAGAACTTGGTGTCTAAAGAGGTAAAGTGAATTGCTTAACACCAGGCAGCCTTTTGATTGCATAAACTCCTTAGGCCATCTGGTTAAGCCAGTGGATCGTTTTCTTAGAATAAAGTCACCTATGAAGGATTGAAAATGAAACTCAGTTGTATTGAAATACAGCTGTTAAGATATTTTTCCAAATGTGTGATGTTGTAATATATGTGCTTATTATTATTTTTTTTTTCAACGTTTATTTATTTTTGGGACAGAGAGAGACAGAGCATGAACGGGGGAGGCGCAGAGAGAGAGGGAGACACAGAATCGGAAGCAGGCTCCAGGCTCCGAGCCATCAGCCCAGAGCCCGACGCGGGGCTCGAACTCACGGACCGCGAGATCGTGACCTGGCTGAAGTCGGACGCTTAACCGACTGCGCCACCCAGGCGCCCCTGTGCTTATTATTAATCCACTAAATAACAAGACCTAGTTGCAGGTCTAGTAACTACTATACTTTTGAATTAGTGATGAGCATATATGGTGTTTCCAGATATTTGCCGTAAACCATGATACCATCTGAAAACACCTCCGGTTTCGGTTGGTGCCAGTGGGGGTTTATTGTGCACGGTCATCATTAAAGCGATGGCTGAGTGTCAGAAAATAGAGCTGCGTTTTTTCCCCTTTTCAAGTCCATGGATTTCTGAATTTGAACACAGATGAAGAATCCTTGGCTGAAGATCACACAGCTAATTAGTTACGCAACCAGAATAAGCAACAACAGTAACACTTGTTGGTCATGTGTCTAGAGGAGGTATGATGCTGCTAGATACACAGCTGAAGAAGTCTTTGCCCTAAGGTGTTTGTGTTCTAATATTGAGGCTAAGAATAAAAGGAATAGAGAATTAATTTTTTTTCTAATTTTTTTTTTTTTTTAACGTTCATTTATTTTTGAGACAGGGAGAGACAGAGCATGAACTGGGGAGGGTCAGAGAGAGGGAGACACAGAATCGGAAACAGGCTCCAGGCTCCGAGGTGTCAGCACAGAGCCCGACGCGGGGCTCGAACTCACGGACCGTGAGATCATGACCTGAGCCGAAGTCAGCCGCTTAACCGACTGAGCCACCCGGGCGCCCTAGAGAATTAATATTTATGATGAGTTTACTTTGCGACTGCTCTAAACCCTTTACTTCAGAATGTTCCAGGTACACGTGGGGGTCTTGGAGATATTTGCAGCGGGTTCATGAGACTAGAACTTTTTTGACAGTAATATTGAGCCTGTTATTGGCCTGTTTCACTGTACCCTCTCACGAGGATACAGTACAGCTTCCCAGAGACTACATGAAGTGTGATATCGCAGTAGATTGAATGCTGAAGGCAGTGGGAGAATCCAACTCCTTTCGTGAAGGCAGACGTTTAAAGATTTATTTACAAAGATGCAAAGCATTGCCGCTCCTAAGTGTTTTTGTTTAGAAAAGTGTTGTTATTTGGAAAAAATACGTCTTCATAAAAAAAAAAAAGAGGTACTTTTGCTAACATGCATCAGGTTTATTATGATTATTTTAAATTAGTTACACAAGTGTAAAGTGTCTGTTTTACTTTCTAATAATGGTAAATACTGATAGATGTAACCCGCATAAACAAAAGCTCTTTGGGGTTCTCAGTAACTTCTAAGAGTGAAAACGGGTTCCAAGACCAAAAAGTCTCAGCTCTGCTTTTTTGCCTGTTATTCCACTCAATCGAGATAATCTTGTGATTCTCCTTTATTGTCCCCTTTTCCCGATAAGAAAACTGAGGTTCATGGAGGATGAATTTTTCATCTATGGCCGTGTAATCTACTCCATATGTTTCCCCAAACTTTAGTCGGTCATTGTTACCGTGATCTCTGCATGCCCAGGTCCCCCGGTGAAGCAGTTTCATGTCTGATGCCCATCCACACCCATTTGCCTCATCTGTTTTCCACTTCATCTTTTCTGCATGTTGCTGCCTTTTTTTTTTTTTTCATTTTTACTTAAAACAATTATTGGAAAAAAAAAAATCCGACGTTGCTACCATTCAAGGAGGACCGGCAGCACGTGCCATAGAAAAAAAGCAACTGTGAAAATAAAGTCAACAAAAATAAAACAGCAGCGTATTGGGCGTCTGGCAAGATCCTGTCAAGGAGGGAGGAGGCTGATGCCCAGCTGAAATTTTCTCCACGACGTGATGTAGATTCATATTATTTGTGGTAGTTGATGTTTTATAAAGCGGCCGGGAGCACTGACTCGGCGAATACTGAACCATTGCTCTTAGGGAAAATTCAAGGTCAGGTTCCTGTGAGCCTCTGGTCACAGTTTCATCATCTGGTCAGTACATACCTTATTTTATGTGTGTTTCTGTTTAAGATTTAAAGACCTTATGGGAATGCAAGCTGGTGCAGTCACTCTGGAAAACAACATTGAGGTTCCTCAAAAAATTAGAAATAGAACTACCATATGACCCAGCAGTTGAACTACTAGGTATTTATCCAAGGGATACAGGTGTGCTGTTTCGAAGGGACACCTGCACCACCATGTTTATAGCAGCACTATCAACAATAGCCAAAGTAGGGAAAGAGCCCAAATGTCCATCGATGGATGAATGGATAAAGATGTGGTGTGTGTGTGTGTGTGCTTGTATGTGCGTGTGTATACACACACAATGGAATATTACTTGCCAATCCAAAAGAACGAAATATTGCCATTTGTAACAACATCATGGAACTAGAGTGTGTTATGCTAAGTGAAATTAGTCAGAGAAAGACAAATAGCCTATGGTTTCACCCATATGAGAAATTTAATGTGCAAAACAGATGAACATAAGGGAAGGGAAGCAAAAATAATATAAAATCAGGGAGGGGGACAACACATGAGACTCTTAAATACAGAGAACAAACTGAAGGTTGCTGGAGGGGTTGTGGGTGGGGGGATGGGCTAAATGGTCAAGGGGCATTAAGGAGGACACTTGTTGGGATGAGCACTGGGTGTTATACGTAGGGGATGAATCACTGGATTCTACTCCTGAAATCATTATTGCACATACCTAACTAACTTGGATGTAAATTTAAAAAGTTTTTTAAAAATTAAGAAAAACGATTTAAAGACCTTATTTACTCTACGTGGCTGATCACTAAGATTGAACTCATGGCCACCAGCACTCTATCAACAAGCCTCAGTGAAGCTTATCTAACCATGTATTTTCTCCAGTAGACAAATCACAGCCTTTTTGCACTTCCGAACACTACACAGCACTTCAGCACGGTGCTTGGGGTCCGTTTTATAATAGTGAAATCATTAAGAAAAAGCACAAAGTGAAAAAAAAATGGCACTAAATTTAAAACTGCACATTTAAAAACTGCAAAAAAGAAACTTATTTACCATATGAGGACTGAAACAAAAAGGCCAGCGGTCACCTCGTTCGACCTCAAATGGGAACTTGTGGGTTACGTTTTGCCCCTCTGCACACATCTGAGAGTGACCGTGGATGTGCCAGGAGTATTCATTTGGTGCTACATATACATTTTAGTAAGTAGGAGGATGCAGAAATACTGAACCTGCAAATAATAAGCATCAACTGTAGTTAGATAAAATAGAGAATTAAAAATGGAATCAGTTAGAATAATCCCTTCTTAGATGCTTCTGAGAACCTTAGTTTAAGGTACTACATATTGTCTTTGCCCACGCCTTGCCTGCCCACACCTCTCAATGTCTATTGACATTTCTCTTTACTTCGTATAATTGTCGTATTTATTTGTATTTTAAAAATGTTTTATTTATTTTGAGAAAGAGAGCATGCACGAGCAGGGGAGGGGCAGAGAGAGAGAGAGAGAGAGAGAGAGACACACACACACGGAGTCCCAAGCAAAGCCCGACACAGGGCTCGATCCCACAAACCACGAGATCGTGACCTGAGCCGAAACCCAGAGTCGGGCGCTCATCTAAGTGAGCCACCCAGTTGCCCCTGTCCTATTTATTTGATTGTGTTTACTGCCTATCTCTCATACTAGAATGTGAGGTTATGCGGACAGGAACTTTGTCTTTTTCATCAGTGAACTCCAGGGCCGGCACATGGCCAACACTCAATAAATAAATGAAGTGATATATGAATGCTGAATCCATCATCTACCTAAATTTGTCTTGTCTGCTGTAAGAGGGAGTTTTCTTCAGGCTATGGAATATACTGCCATATGCATCCTTCCAGTGAGATGTAATAAAAAAGGGTGGGAAAAGGAACATTTAAATAATAGATAAAATAGATTTAATAAATTGCTTAAGCAGAGGGTTGTGTGAACATTGTGGTGTGGGAGAGGAATTGAAATCCTAAATGATGCCTTGTTAGATAGGAAGGGAAAATGGAAATAGTCCTCCCCCCATTTCTCCTCCTCCTCCTCCTCCTCCTCCTCCTCCTCCTCCTCCTCCTCCTCCTTCTTCTTCTTCTTCTTCTTCTTCTTCTTCTTCTTCTTCTTCTTCTTCTTCTTCTTCTTCATTATTTGTGGAGGCTTCCAGGAGGAAGGTGCATTGTAGGATTGGCTAAGTGGAAAGAAAAAGCTTGACCGCTGTGGTAAATAGGGTTTAGGAGGTTCTGAGTCATTGGATTAGCGCTTTCATGAGCACGTGAGTCGAGGGAGAAAACGACATGGAATCTAGTGAAAGAACGCTTTTAAACTCATTTGTTCCTTCTATTACTAAAAAGGAGTTGAGGTCCATTACAATAAGGACATATATATTGTACACAGGGTAATTAAAAGAAAAAGATACGAGATCCCTAGTAATGTGGCGAGGAAGAAGCAATTTAGAGTATGGGCTCAGGGCTTTGCAGCAAAGGGAGTAGTTACTCAGGATTTAGTTTGTCCGGATTTACAGAATGCTTTTTGTGGTAGTCATACCTTTCAACTTAAATGAACTCGTGGTCTCTCCTCATCTAAAAATTAAGAGACAACCCAATGAAGTTTGGGGGGAAAGGACTCAGATCTCATTGCAATGAAGTTTTCCATGAAGGGAAAAATTTCTAACTCCTAGTTCATTCCCAGCAATATTCAGTGTAACAACAATTACAACTCTACACATACCAAATATTTTAGTACTGTCAAAAGAGTAAAAAAAAAAAAAGGAACACAGATCACTTCTATTACCACTCATTTAAATTGAGAAGAAATCATGGAATTGTAATAGAATTTGACCTGTATCTGTGGCCCAGGAAATTGACGAAGGTCGGGTAGTTTGTGCTTCAGGAAATTGACCGAGGTCACATAGTTTGTTCTTCACTAAGTGTTTGAAAGGAGGGCAAAGTAGTTTTCTCCCTCATCAAATAGGTAAAACCACTCATGAAATGTCTCCTGTCTGTGGGTGTTAAAGGCGTAACAAATCCTTTGGGAGCCCTTTGACATCGGTTTATAAGTCGCCCCCAGCATACTTTAGGAGTAACGGTCTTTTCTTTTTAAGTTTAAAAAAGTGCTTTTGAGATCAAGCTAAAAAATGAGTTTGAAGTAGAGATTTGGGTGAGCAAGGGAAAGCAGAGGATGGCTGTGTTAATTTTATTTTTTGCAAGTGGTGGCCAGGCCACGTCCTCTGGGAGCCTGGGCTGGCAGCCGGGACTCCACCGATTGTCTGAATTGCTGGCAACCAGCTCCCAAGCAAGAGACAAGAGTGGTCTTTGTCCTCCACAAAGCTCTATGCCATCGCAAAGCTGCTATTGTTCCAATGGCTTAATATTCATGGATCCACCTTTCCAGATTGTGCCATTTGCTCCTGCTTTTCCACACCCCATTAAACTCTGGGACTGTTCATGTCAGATGCCATATTTGGACCCCCCCCCCCCAGGTGCCCTAAGAATCCCAGGTAACTATTCTATGTTTTACAATAACTTGAGGAAAAGAAATCATAGCAGAGATAAATTCCCTCTTGAAAATAGCTCTTTGCTGACTCAACCAAGGTGAGTAAGAGTGCATCCTGCTGACTGGTTTGTTACCTACGTACCTGGGGCAGGATGTGCTATATACTTTGTGTGAGTCTGAAGCAATGGGGTTCTCACTCCTCAGACTTTCCTGCTGGAGATCAGTTATAAGTCATAACACAGTTATAAAAATCTGACAGCTTTGCCCTTTTGTGTATAGAATCATAAAATATTAAGGGCTGGATTCTCTATGCATCCATCACCTCTTGGCTAACACCCTCATTTCATTGGAAAAATATGCCCCGGAGGTATAAAGTGAGTAACCGGAATCACACCGCTACTAGCCAATGTGTGTTTCAGCCTGCTGTCTTCCGGCTGCTTCCTTTCTCTTTATAACTGGATAGCGCACATGTCTTTATATGTCTGCTTAGGGATCCGACAAGTCGTTGTATCCTGTTCAGTCCGAAAGGGAAAATGCCGGTCTTCCCTGTGGTTTTTCTAGGTGGAGGTTTTGGTGTAAATAAGATCTTCCTATGAAATCATCTTCTCCCCCTTTTTACTGAGATATAATTGATACATAACATGATGGTCGTTTCGCGTGTACCACGTAAAGTGTATATATCGTGAAAGGATCACCACAGTAAGTCTCGTTAACATCCATCCAACTGTAACGCAGCGTTACAAGTTTTTCCTTGTGATGAGGGCTTTTAAGATCTACTCTCAACTTTCAGATATATAATACAGCATTTTTAAAAAAAATTTTGTGTTATTTTAGGAAAATGTTTATTTTGGGGGTGTCTGGGTGGCTCAGTCGGTTAAGCGTCCGACTTTGGCCCAGGTCATGATCTCGCAGTTTGTGAGTTTGAGCCCCGCATCGAGCTCTGTGCTGGAAGCTTGGAGCCTGGAGCCTGCTTTGGATTCTGTGTCTCCCTCTCTCTCTGCTTCTCCCCTGCTCATGCTCTCTCTCTCTCTCTCTCTCTCTCTCAAAAAAGAAAAAAAATGTTGAGAGAGAGTACGAGCTGTAGAGGGGCAGGCGGGAAGGGAGAGAGCATCTCAAGCAGACTGTGTGCTGTCCGTGCAGAACCTGATGTGGGCCTCCATCCCACGAAACGTGAGATCATGACCTGAGCCAAAATCAAGAGTCGGATGCTTCACCGACTGAGCCACCCGGGCTCCCAGACAATACAGTATTCTTAACTGTAGTCATTATGCTGTACATGATATCCCCAAGTCTTATTTTAGAATCAGAAGTTTGTGCCTTTCAGTCACCACCCATCCCCTACCTCTGGCAGCTACCAGGTTCTTCTATGTATGTATGAGTTCCTTTTGTTTTGTTTTGTTTCGTTTTGTTTTAGGTTCCACATCTAGGTGAGATCATACAGTATTTCTCTTTCTCCGTCGGACTTATTTCACTTAGCAGAATGCCCTCAAAGTCCACCTGTGTTGCTGCAAATGGTAGAATTTCCTTCTTCTTCTTTCTTTTTTGTTTTTAATAGCTGGATAATATTCCTGTGTGTGTGTGTGTGTGTGTCAGATTTTCTTTATCCATTCATCTATCAGTGGACACTTAGGTTGTTTCCAGATCTTGGCTATTGTAAATACTGCATGAAATATGGAGGTACAGATATCTTTTCAGGCTAGTGTTCCTTTGAATGAATACCCAGAGGCTGGATTATATGGTACTTCTATTTTTAATTTTTGAGGAACCTCCATTCTGTTTTCCATGCTAGCTGTGCTAATGCACATTCCAACCAGCAGTACGCAAGACTTCTCTTTTCCCCACCTCCTCACCAATATTTACTTCTTGTCTTTTTGATGATAACATTCTAAAAGATGTGAGATGGTATCTCATCGTGGTTCTGATTTGCATTTCCCTAATGATTAGTGATGTTGAGCATCTTTTCCCGTGTCTCTTGGAATCTTTTTTGAAAAGAATTCAGCTCTTCTTTCGATTTTTTAATTTTCTTTTCTTCTTTTTTTGGCTACTGAGTTTATGAGTTCTGAATATGTTGCATAACCTATTAACAGATAGGTGATTCACAATTATTTTCTCCCATTTGGGTAGGTTGCCTTCTCGTTTTGTTGATGGTTTTCTTTGCTGTTCACCTTCCCCTTTTTACAAGTTCTGGGAAGGAAGTGTGTTTTGGAGGTTTGGGCCTGCAAAGTAGAAGTCACGCTGTGGGTTCCATGGTGGTCACGTTTTAGGCCAGCGATGGGCCCGGTGGTCTTCGGTCCTCAGCACCATGGTTCCGACGTAATGTCAGTTGCAAAACTAAAAAGTTGTGTGCCATTCTCACAACATGGCAGGCATGTTTGAGAATGAATGCTACTGGGGTTTCCCAAGTGTTGATGGGTGAAGGAAGAGTCATGTATTGATCATAAAGGATTATAATATTGACCTGGAAGTGAGAGAACATTGGCATTTTTTAGACTTGTATTTTGAATTTTTTTTTTTTCAACGTTTATTTATTTTTGGGACAGAGAGAGACAGAGCATGAACGGGGGAGGGGCAGAGAGAGAGGGAGACACAGAATCGGAAGCAGGCTCCAGGCTCTGAGCCATCAGCCCAGAGCCCGACGCGGGGCTCGAACTCACGGACCGCGAGATCGTGACCTGGCTGAAGTCGGACGCTTAACCGACTGCGCCACCCAGGCGCCCCTAGACTTGTATTTTGAACAAAAAGACTTGACCTAGGAGAAATGTGAGTGAGGCTCCTCGCTGTCCTGGTGGATTCGAGTCCTCTTACACTGTTCTGATGGGAAAGGACAGCTTGGTGCTGGGGAGGGGAAGCAGCCTCATCTCAGGCAGAGAGCTGCTATTGACTTCCTGTTGGAGCACACTCCTTCTGGAACAGCGGTGGAGTCTGTCTACCTGGTGTCTGGGGCGCTCCAGCCAGGCTTTGAGCTTCTTTCTGAACAGGAGCAAATAAACAGAGAAGGCCTGCCCCTCACATCATGATTTGGTCTCGTTACTCCACCTCCCAGGATCCTGAGGCACAGTGGCTGTGAACTTACGTGACTGTATATGTTTTCTCAATCAGTGGATACCAGGAGCACAGTTACTCATTTATTGTCTTTAAAAAAGGAGTCCTCAGGCCCCCAAAAATGTCGGTAACTTTGGTATAATCGAAATTCTAATGTGCTGTGTGTCTTATAATAATAGTACTGTGTGTGTAGTATCGTTGTGGTCTCAAAACTCCAGTTAAAATTGGTATAACCTCTATCAAATATACTGATTAAAATAGAGGCGCCTGGGTGGCTCAGTCAGTTGAGCATCTGACTTTGGCTCCGGTCGTGATCTCAAGGTCCCCGAGTTCTGTGTCTCCCTCTCTCTCTGCCCCTTCCCCACTCGCCCTCTGTTTCTCTCTCAAAAATCAAACAAACAAGCAAGCAGACAAACATATTGGTTAAAATAAAAACTGCGTATGCCCTTTGAGTTACAATTCCTTTCCTGTGAGTTTGTCTTGCCGATACACTGACACATGTGGGGAGTGATACATGGACGAGATTATTCATTAGGGCATTGTTCATAACAGAAACATGAAAACAAGTGTGAATCAGTTGGGGATGGGTTTAGTAATTTATAGCACACGCATGCAGTGGAATACTATACCATTAAAAAGAATCAGGCTCAATGGCAAAGATAATGCCAGCATTTGGTGGTTAAAGGACAGTCTCTTTAAGAAATGGTGCTGGGTCGGGGCGCCTGGGTGGCGCAGTCGGTTAAGCGTCCGACTTCAGCCAGGTCACGATCTCGCGGTCCGTGAGTTCGAGCCCCACGTCGGGCTCTGGGCTGATGGCTCAGAGCCTGGAGCCTGTTTCCGGTTCTGTGTCTCCCTCTCTCTCTGCCCCTCGCCCGTTCATGCTCTGTCTCTCTCTGTCCCAAAAATAAAAAAATAAATAAATAAACGTTGAAGAAAAAAAAAAAATTAAAAAAAAAAGAAATGGTGCTGGGTCAGTTGGCGGTCTCTACTGAAAACAATGCACTGGCCCCCTATTTTATGCCAAAAAAAATTGATTACTGGACCCCTACTTCATGCCACAAAAAAATGATTCCAAATGTCTGAAAGGTAAAGACTTTCAGAAGGAAGGATAAGAGAACATCTTGACCTTGGAGCAGGCAGAGATTCTCAAAGGGACACAAAACACAGTAACTTAAAAAAAATTATACCAAGTCTCTGAAAATTCAGAAAACTTCTGCTCACAGAAAGACACCCTTAAGAGATTAAAAAGACACTGCACGGAGTGGAAGAAGACATTCCCAGCACACAGCTCTGACCAAGAGATCATACTGCAAACACGGAAAGAACTAGAAATCAGTAGAAGAATAACCCAATAGAAAAATGTGCGAGGGGCGCCTGGGTGGCGCAGTCGGTTAAGCGTCCCACTTCAGCCAGGTCACGATCTCGCGGTCCGTGAGTTCGAGCCCCGCGTCAGGCTCTGGGCTGATGGCTCGGAGCCTGGAGCCTGTTGCCGATTCTGTGTTTCCCTCTCTCTCTGCCCCTCCCCCGTTCATGCTCTGTCTCTCTCTGTCCCAAAAATAAATAAAAACGTGGAAAAAAAAATTAAAAAAAAAAAAAAAGAAAAATGTGCGAAAGATGTGAATAGACACTTCATAAAACATGATATCCACATGTCCGATAAACATTTGGAAGGGGGTCTGATTTCCATTTGTCATCAATGGAGATGTAAACACAATGGCTGGCAGACCACTGCAGCCCCACCCAATGAGCAAAAGAAAACCAAATCCAACCAAACCATGGAGTCGTTCCAGCTCTTGGTGAGGGCGTGGGTGGGGCAACAGGAGGTCCATGTACGGGTGGGAGCGTACGTCGGGACAGCCATTTTGGAAAGCAGTTCAGGAGTTTCCATTAAAGTTAGGCGTAGACCTCCTCTGTGCAGTTTCACTGTTGGGGGGATGGTAAGTTTCTTCAAAAAGACTTGTGTAGAATGCTCGTAGCACACTATTTAAAATAGCCCCAAATTGGAAAACCCACGCATGCCCATCAGCAGTTGAGTGTGTATAAATTGTGTCCCCACCTGATGAAATCAATACTAAAGGGCAATTGAGAATGAACGATTTACATGCACTCACAAAGATATGGCTAAACCTCACAAACGGCTGTGTGAAAGAAGGCAAACGCAAAAGAGTACATATATTGTGTTACTGAATTTCTATAAATACCACTTCAGGCAAAACTAATTTGTTTCTAGAAGTCAGGGTCGTGGTCCCTCTAGGTGTCACAGGGTGACAGGTGCGCTGGAAAGGAGAATGAGCAGGGCATGTAGGTTTTTGATATGTCTGTTCTGTTTCTTGATCTTGGTGGGGTCTCAGTTGATGCGAGTTTAGTGCAATATACTTGTATGGCACGTGCATGTCCCGTGTACTAAACTGAAATAAACATTTTAGAAAGAAGAGATTGATACAGGCTGTTTCCAAGATAGATTTGAGTAAGAGGGCATGAAACAAAAAGTATACATAGTATTGATTTCATGAAGCAAATATTTATGCAGGACCCGCTATGTGTCAGGCACTGTTTAAGGCACTGAATGCAGTAGACAAACGTGTGCGTACTTGTAAATGCTAGACCACTTCTGAAAGTGTGTAGGGGATTGTCCATCAGTTGTTTCTTGGAAGGAGATGGTGGTCTGGGTGTCAGAAGTAGTGGGCTTTTATTAAATATTTTTGCACCTTGCGAAGTTTGTGCAATGTGGAGTGATTACTAGTTTGAAATAATATATACGTTGGACTTAACGATCCTATGACTATTCATGCCATTTGTGACCTAAAGACAGCAACTGTTGTCACCTCTGTTTTAGAGATCTAGCAAAAGAAGCAGGCTATTTTGGTGGTTTGCCCCAAATCACACAGGATGTCTGGGCTGGTTTTGGCAATGAGGTCTTCGGCCCTCTCTCTCAAACTGTGCCGACTCTTGCATATTCTAGCAAAGATCTAACTTTCTATGTCACTATATATAAGTGTTTAGTGTTGCGAGAGAGAGCACACAGGGGAGGGGCAGAGAGGGGGGTGGGGTGGGGTGGGGGGGACAGAGGATCCAAAGCGGGCTCTGTGCTGACAGCACAGAGCCCGGTGTGGGGCTCGAACCCATGAACCATGATACAATGACCTGAGCTGGGGTTAGACACTTAACCGACTGAGACACCCGGGCACCCCGCTGTTACTATATTCCTGATGACCATCTGTAATTTAGTATACTTTGCTTTCTACCATTCAGTGAATTACTTATAACACACTCCATCTCCTTGTTTACAGTCAAAAACCAATCCTAAGATTGTGTTTCTGTTTAGGGCAAGGTGGCATTTTTGTGTTTACGCTGGCCTCCTCTCTTTATAATCCTAAAATTAAAAATTCGTAGAATCACCTCTCATTCATTTCAATCTGTCGATTGTCCTAAGGATCTCAATGACTGTTTTATGGTGATAAACCATTAGTCTCCAGCTTTGACTCCTCTGTTCAAAGACAGTAAGGTGTGATGTCACCGTCTTTTTTGATAAGGCAATCAACAGTCCCGTGGCATACACAAAACTTGGTCTCGCGTTACATAAAATAAAATATTCACTAACAAAACAGAACGTGTATATACAATTATTTCTATAGTTCAACGGCTTTACTAATGTGGTATGCCTTTTAAAAAAGTCAATCATGTTCTGGGGCTTCTGGGTCGATCGGTCGGTTAAACATCCACCTCTTGATTTCACTCAGGTCACGATCTCACGGTTTGAGAGATTGAGCCCCGTGTCAGGCTCTGCGCTGCACGGAGCATGCTCGGGATTCTCTCTCACTCTCTATCAGAATAAATAAATAAACTTGAAATAAATCATGGTCTGAGTGAGTGAAGATCGCGGCGCAGACGTTGATTTGCTCAGCGACACATGGTAAGCTGACATCAGAACCGTGGTTACTATGTTTAGTCCTGCAGACTATAGTTCATGCCCTGTGGCCAAGCCATGCTTAAAATCACAATTGTCAGGGTAGACACAAGAGCCGTTTGCTGCGGAGTGAAGTTCGGGAGAGTAGCTTCTTGTAGCTTGGAATTTGGAAGTTCGCTTCTACCAATTTATATCTCTTTGCCTTTATGAAGTCATACGAGGCCCTAAGCCAAGTGAGAAGGTAGGAATATGCTCAGCACACTTCCTGGTATTGTAGGCAGAATGCAATCATTATCTGAAATTTTGCTAGGTGGGAGCCTGCCTGAGAGTAGCAGGGTAGGGTTTATTGTTTGCAGAGCAGGGTTGATTGTTAAGTAGTTAACGTTGGTTAGCTCTGAACCCATCCTCAAAGGTCCAGACTAGTCTCCAGTATATTTCCAGTGTCAAAGCTCTCATGGCTGGAAATGGCCAGGTCTTGCAAAAATTGTCGAGGAAAATAATTTGAATTCCCTGGGCTTCGCTTGTCTGGGTGATGGGACTTCTGTTCTCGGTTCCTGCGCTTTGGGGTAACACTGACTCACTGGCTGAGATCCGTCTGGGATTTTAAGAGGTATAAATAAATAACAAATTCACACATAACTGACTAACATGGATGTTTTGAGTCAGGCCAACTGGGATTTGAATCCCTACCCACTGTGACTAACTTACTGCTCTGAGGAAGTACACATTCTCAGAGTACCTGCTGTGTACCAGTGGTTTATGGAGTGTTTGTGAGGATTATAGAAGATAAGGAACATATGGGAAATACATAGGAAGAGTAGGGAGGGCTTCAGAAAGGCCTCTTTCCTTCCCTTTGGCTTGATCGAATGTCACAAAATAATACATTATCTCCAGGCTCATCTCATCATGGAGTCAGAGACATTTGTGACCAGTAGCCCTTGGCCAGCCATTTCAGGTCCTATCACACAGACCATCCCAGAATCTGGAGATAGGAATCCATTGAGTACAGACTCCTGAACGATTGGCTTGCGGGCCTGTAAGCCTTTCTTAAAGAAGACCGATGCCCACCCGAGTCAAATTATTGGCCGCATATAGAATACTGTGGAACGTTGTGGAAGAGCTGGCGCCCAGCTCACCTTTGGCAGTGTCAGGATTCCAACTCCGGCTCTTTGTCAAATGGCTCGACAGCTTCAGGGAGGTCTTTTTGTAAGCTCACGGATTCAGAAATGGTTTGACTCTGTAGAAGAATTCTCTTCATGTTTGAGCTCTGATCTAAGCCAACAGCTTTGGAAATTTTGAATCTGCCTCTTATATATTTTTTTTTCCTGTATTAGATATGAGCCTGCCTGCTCAGTTCAGATTCGACAGCAGAACTTTTTGCAGACGCGAATGGCTCACTCTGTGAAGCAAGCCATAATCCCATCAACTTTGCTTTGGTGGCATTTTTGATTCTGATTTAATGCAGTGACCTTAGGGCAGATTTTGGACCGGGGAAAACGGCCCCTTATTTGTCGCCCAAAGGACTCCGTTTTTAAGGACCCGATCGGGGGTGTTGGGGTGGACACGTGGACGTGTGGAGTTTTGCTTTCATTTGTTTTGTTTTTCCCCTTCTTTACTTTTTGGTTTGATCCCTTTTAGATTCCAGGGGGGCTGAATTTCATGCTGAGAAGGCTTTAGCTAATGGTTATAAAACCTTAGGGAAAGTACAGCCCTTCTGTGGTCGTATCTTCCTAAAACTGCTCCTATCAAGAAATGACAGATGAAGGAAACATAAGTGATATCTACAATGAAACATGTGTTCCCCGTAATACGTCTTTATCTTCTTGCATTTATCAGTAGCCCTGGGTAACAGGGTTTTATACTTTAGGAAGATTAGAGGCTTGTTTTCTTGCTGAAACAGTCCCTCCACCATGTTCTTTTGTCTGCCTTAGTGCTTAGGTTTTGTTTTGTTTTTTAACTAGTTTTTAACACCGTGCGTTTGGAATAAGCTTCGGGAATCATCTGTCTCATAAAGGTCACTTGTTTCTTATATTCGGGGCACTTACGGTTTGGAGGGGGTGATGGGTAGAATGAAACCCACAGAGAAGTATTGACACCAGGATTAGGAAGCCAGGCTTGTATTTCAATCTCTGTTACAGACACAATCAAGTGGCTTGGCTCTTTCACTCCGTTTTCCATCTGTAAATTAGAGATAATATTTTCTACCTTCCAGATTCTCAGAGTGTGAAGAATTTTCAATTTTTGAAAATTTCTGCAAATTAATTGAGCAATGCCAGTAAGTCCGCATACATTGACGAAGAATTTCAAGATCTAAAGTTGATATGCCTTTGAACTTTCTGCCTGAAGCCTTTCTCAGGAGGTATTGCCTAGGAAAAGCTTTGGGGCAAAGAAGCCCATTTCTTCCGGACTCTTTTCTTCACATGCCAGTTGTAATCCTTTTAACTACTTGGTGGCTTTTATATACTCTTCAGGCTGGTTAAGTGCTTCATAACACGAAGAACTAATTTTCTCTTGACAGTGACCTTGTGATCTTGTTCATCTGGTTCCTAGTTCTGAGGTTTTCCCCTAACACTCCGAGTCATCTTCGTCAAAGTCTTAAAGGGAGATAGGTTTTAATAAGGAGTTGATTGAGTTTAATGGGTGGTTTCAAGTATGTACGACTCTGCTGTTGCAAAAGGTCAGAGTTTACACTCTAGGTTTTATATCCTTGACTTTTCCCTTCCTTTACAGGCCTTTGGATCTAGTGAAAGTGATTCACACACACACAGACCAGATATGTGGCTTTAGATGCCTTCTAACCCTGAATCCTATTCTGTTGCCAAGGCTCATCTCTGTCGAGGAACTCATGAGTTAGCAGGTCTGGAACGGTAGGAGCCTGAAGGCAAAGGAGAGACGTGTTATTGGCCAGCTTGTGGAAATAATTGTTCTGCATTCATTCACCATGTACTTCCAGGTACCTAACTTGAGGAGCGTATATTCAGCACTTGGAAGGATCCGGAGGAGAAATTGACATAGATCTTGTTCATGGGAAGTTTGTAATGGATTAGAGGACCCTAAGTTATGGCGCCCGGAATAACTGAAGTGGAAGGCTCAACATAAAAAGGGGGCGCAGAGATGTCTCCTTTGGGTCCCAGGAGTTTAGAGAAGCAGAGGTTATTTTAAAGGAGGGAATTAGGTAGTCTTCGGGGAAGAAGTTGCCCTTTATGGAGATGGGCATTGAGGTTTGGGAAGGCGGGGGATTTGGCTCAGCATAAGCCCTGGCTGAAGCACAGGTACTTAGGGCAAGTGAAGAAGGAGGAAGCTGTCCATCCTGGCTGCAGCAAAGGCTGGATGAAGGCAAGAGAGAAACGACCTAGAGTATCAGATGTCAGATTGTCGGGGAGCCCTGTTTACCCTGATTTTTTTTTTTCCTCCTTCTTTGACCATTCACGCTACAGTGCTGTGCTGGCAAACTAGTGTGCCACAAAAAAAAAAAAAAAAAAAAAGTCCTAATTTGTAGCATTTGCCAATGTCCGTGGTATAAATACTCCCACTGTGGCCAGTTTCAGACTACTAGTGGATTAACAAATAGCTCACAAAAATTCCTGAACGCTTAACAGTTGGCTCTCACACGCTGGTAGAAACCTGCTACCACATACTGTTGAACAGCCTGATTTAGTCCCTGGACCTGTCTGGCTGTGGCCACTGTAGAAGACTTCGAGAAGGCCCAGGTAACCAGCCACGCTCTACACCATATGTGACTCTTTTGGCCATTGCCGATGGGTGTATGGGTGGGCATACCACCCACCCCAGGGAGGCTGTTCCATAGTCTGGACGATGACAGCGCTTGGCACAAAGAAATATGTAGAGTCAGTCAGATTCCCCGTCTCGGGAGCTTGAATGAAAGAATCCCAAGATACATTTTGCCCCGGAGGCACCTGCTAAAAGGATGCCATTTGAGAGAGCTGAGTCCTTGGCGAACTGAAGTCGCACGGTGGCCAACGTTATGCGTGAAAAAAGCATATGGAGGATGGACCTTCACCTAGCGCACTGCTAAGTGAAGTAAATCAGACTGAGAAAGAAACGCCGTTAAGATTTCCCTCATGTGAAATCCAAAAAAACACAAATGAATAAACAAACAGCAGAATCAGACCCACGAATACAGAGAACAAACTGGTAGTTGCCGGGGAGGGGGGGGAGGTGGAGGGGAGTGGACAAAATGGGTGAGGGGGGTCAGAGATACAGGCTTCTAGTTATGGAACGCATAAGTCATGGGGAATAAAAGGCACAGCATAGGGAATGTAGTCAATGATATTCTAATAGCGATGTAGTGGGACAGATGGTAGTTACACTTGTGAGAAGCACAGCGTGATGTATAAATTTGTCCACTCTGTTGTACACCTGAAACTAATGTTAACGTTGTGTGTCAGCTTGACTTGAAAGAAAAACTGAAAAAGGAAAACCATATGGAAACCGAGGAGGCCAAGTGATAGGGAGAAGGGAGCAGCTGTGGCGAGAAACCCCATGGCCTCTGGTGGGGGGGGGGGGGTGCATCTAGGCCCTGGAGCTCTCCTCCTCAGTGGCTTTCAAATTCCAGATCCAAAACGTCCCTTTTCCCCGAAGTAACTTGAGTGGGTCTCTGTTCCTTCCATTGTGACAGCCTGACTGAGTTTATTTGGCCCCTCAGAGAGCTTTCTGGAAATGCAGAAACACAGAGTAGAGGCCAGACCGTGTGCTTCTGATAGGAGTTCCAGTATCCCCCTCTGCATGCCTCCCGATGGCTTGTGAATATTATGTTTTTTTTTTTTTTTTTTCCTTCCAGCAGGGCTGGTTTGGAATCCACGACGTCGAAAGAATAGCCAGTAGGACGTGTGGTCGGGTGATATTTTGTTGGCACTTAACCGTTAGAGGAAATCGTGAGAAAGTTGCAGTCATTTTGCTGTAGGGGGGGAAGAAAGGAGTCCTTTATTTGCCGAGGGCATCTGGTGAGTGAGGGTATGTGAAGATGCCCTGTGCTGCCTGGGCATGAAATGCTTGAAAGAGGTTTAGGGCAAATTTGAGTCTTTCCCCCCTCTGATGTTCTCTTTACACACAAATTTGTGAATAATGACATTGTGAGGGAGGGGGAAGGCATGCTGCGCTATTTTTGCCCAAGGCTTGGTCATACGCCACGGCGTCCGGGGTCCAGGGTGGCAATCCGGCATTGTCGCCAGGGAAGGATCCTCTCTTTCCAAGGGACGTGGGGGAGAGCAGGTAAAGAGACTGCCTGGGGATCAACAAATGTGTACTTTGCTTCCAGCCGCGTCGCTAACCAGCTGCTTGGCCGTTCCTAAGTTGCATCTGTGGGTGCCTCGGTTTCCTCGCCCATCGTCAAGGATTTTGCCCAGAGAATTGTAATTTTCCATTGGCGAAATAAAACTCCTTTGAGACCCTAATGAGAGCTGTGGATTCTTTCCACAGAAAATTGTGCCTACGTAACACAGAATTTCACGTACAGTTTTAGGAAGTTTATAAATCTTCAGGGACTCATGGACCCCAGATTAAGGAGAACCCCTGCATTGGATGATGTTGGAGCCTTTTTCTGTCTATAGAATTTCCGTTTTCTAAGACATGGGATCCTGGCAAGAACTCAGAAAGTCAGCTAAGCCCTTCTTTCTGTCACAACGAGAAGCAAGACTCCTCTGAAACCCTTCAGACAGAAGGTTTCAACATCAGGAGAGGCTTGTCTGTTTTCCTCAAATTGACCTGAGCTGAAGTCATACACTTAACCGACTGAGCCACCCAGGAGCCCCTAAAGGACTGTAACCTTATCGTGAGTGATTGGGTGGGTTCTGTAGTTGTGTTAGGGCCATCAGAGATCACTTCTCCGAGGAGCTGGCCTTGGGGAGAGATCCGAATAAAAGAAGGATCGAGGCATGCACATCTAGGGTAGGAATGTTCTAGGCAGAGAGCCTGGCACAGTGGAGGAGCAGTAGGGGAGCCAGTGTGGCTGGAGCTGAGTGAGGGGAGGGGGCAGAGAGGGAATGGTAAGAGGTAGGTCGAGGGGTTGGCAGAGTTTGGGTGGCGGGTAGTTCTGTGTCCGCTTGAAAAATGATTGTATGTGGAACGTCATCTTGGAATAATGGTTATTCATCAAACCATCCATTCATTTGATTAGTTTTGTCCATTACACACAATGTGCAAAGCAATGAGCTAGTTGAAGAAGACAGTGCCCCTCAAACCTGGGGTGTGTCCACACAGCACCTAGACAGCTTTCTGAAGCTAAAGGTTCCAGAGCACCAACCAACACCCAGAATCTCCAGGGTGCGAGGCCCAGGCATCTGCTGTGTTTTGTTAGAAAAACTGCCCGGGTGACCCCGATATGCGGGTGCTGGGCCTGCCTTGCAGTACGACTGGAATAAGATAGCAACCACCCCCCCCCCCCCCCCCCGCCATCTTCAGGGAGCTTGCAGTGGACCGACCAGAGGGCGTGGGACGCTGCTTGAATTATTGCATGTGCATGGGAGAGTGCTGTATGTCTCATAAGAGAGGCAAAAAATGTGCCAACCAGGGTCTCAGAAGAGGTGGATGCTTTCCATTGGACGGAGGTCATGGAGGCCGACGAACAGCCAAGTCAGTTTCCTCACCCACGCGATGGCAGTGGTATCAGAACCCACGCCAGAGAGTTGCAAAGACAAAGCGAAGGAGTGCCTGCGAGCTTTCCAAACAGGATCTGGCACATAGTAAGTGCTCAGTAAACGTGACCCATCATTGGAGTTGGGTCTTAAAGAGTGGTTAGCACTTTCTGCAGGTTAGCATCTCAGAAGAAGTGTCCTGCGAAGCTTCCGTGTCAAGATCCATTCAAATGGAAATCGCCAGCTCGTATGAAAAATTCAAAAATCCAGCCGTTAGCTTGATGAACAGTCGTACTTACTAAGGGGATCAAGATTTTCCAAATCCAAATCCATCTGTATCACCTTGTACAGGAAACATTTTGTTCCTGACTTTGATTTGTACTTAATCCAATTAATTGGAACCTCCATTGTATTGTCGTGTTGCCTCATTTATTGGACAAGCTTTGAAGGACCAGCTGTGGTCCAAGCTCTGTGCTCAGCGCAGTGGGCCAGAGTGCTGTGTCCGAGGCCTGGAGGAGCTTGCATTCTGGTAGGGGACGTAAGAAGTACACGTAAAAGTCAAAATAAGTTGAGTCTTCATTATGTAGGTACCACCTAGAAAGGGAACTAAATACACATCTGCTTACAACATCTGGATCCCATTTCAGTTGGAAAGTCTGTTTTAAAAGGAAATATCCAGATGTGTCATGTGACCGTGACCAGTTCATTCAAAGCAGCTAGAGAGCGTCTGAATCGTTTTGCTTGTGTTGGTGCTTGTAAGTGATAGGGTTGAAACCCCTTTTGTGCGGGACTGCGGACGACCTTGGAAAAAAAGGAAGGCTCTCCAAGGCTAGTGTGATTTCCAGCGCTATCTCGATGGGGCTGACAGAATCCTATACCTCTCCAGGCTTCGCGTATAAACGCTCGGGAAACAGAGTAAGGCACTGGGTTTTGGCTCTGTTTAATCGACCCCTGGATTTTGACCGCCAAAACTCCACGAGGACTAATCTGCTTTTTAGAGAATATTCCCTTGCGGGTCCGAGGCCAACTTCTCAATTCCAAGAAAAAGGCACGGTGAATTCTTAGCAGGAGCCTTTGTAGCTTGCCCACTGCGGCTGTGGGTGGGCGAGTTTGTTTGAAAAGGGCCCCCTGACCCTGTTCTTGGTGGAGTGGCGGGCTATGTGGGTTGGAACGAGAGACGGAAAGTTGAACCCCGGGCTCGGTGGGAGTCTAATCAGGAGAGAAGTTTCCTGTGGATCAGGCCCAGACCCAAGAGGTGGAGGAGGCCTCTGTGTTTCCGGCCTGAAATGAAACGGCACTATGGGCAGGCCGGGTGTGTTACAGCCGCTTCCCTGGGGTGACTCTCGTGTTCACAGAGCTCTGCTCACCTAGACGCCGTTGTCTGTTTCACACAGAAGCCTGGAGCCGCCTGAAAAAAACGCGTGATTGTCGCGAAACAAAGCTGATAATCTCCAGGTTTCTCCCCCTTTCTGGCTGGGAACACACTTGGAGCTTTTGCTCTGTATGGTGCCTGTGGCGAGCCTCTCTTCTGAAGGCTTTCAGGACGGGAGGCCCTGGAGACCTGGGAGGCAGAGCTCTTTTTACTCTATTTTGGGTTTTCCTCCTGCTACATCAGGGCTTAATTAGAACCGGCTGCCGAGTAGCCTTCCGGGAGGAATAAACTGTCTTTGTGAATACCTGCCCACACCCCAAGGAGAAGTAACAACGCGAATGAAATGCGTATCGAGGATTGCACTCATTCTAATCCTGACGTCGTAAACGCGTTCATTCTTGAAAGCGACTGCAGTGGAGCTGGGAAGTGTCCCCCTTCTTACCGTGGCCGAGGCGAAGGGGGCCCCTTCGGGACGCGAAGAGAGGAGGGCGGCCTGCTGCTTTGACAGCAAACCTGCCAGCAGGTTCTGTTTGCTCCCCCCCCCGCCCCTCTGCTTTTAGAGAACTAAGGCTCCCCTTCCCGCGGCTTGTTCCTCTTTTGACTTTAACCTTGGCGACGCGGCTCACGCTCCCAGCGAGTTTGGTGCACGGCGGGCAACAGCAGGATAGGACAGCGTATCTGGCCTGCGAGTGGGAAGTGGTTTAGGGTTAAGTAATCTGGGGGCGCAAGTGGGGCAGACCGTTTCTGAGCACCTCTGATAAAGGAGAAGTGGCCTTTTCACACCTGAACTTAGGTTCCGTCTGATCGAGTACTTCTTGATTTCAGCCTCCTGTTTGTCTCAGTGTGTATGACCGTCAGTGTTGACCTCTCTTGCTGTAGGGGTGCTAAGGAAAGCCCTCTCTGCAGTTCTGACACCGCCCCCTGCCCCTGCCCCTGCCCCAAGGACTCACCTGTTCTGTTGGTCTCAGGGCCACGTGGCTGAGGAGCCTCGCTGTGGTCTGACAGCCTGCCTCAAAGGCCGGTCCCTCGCTCCTCTTACCTTGCGTGGAAGTGGGTCACATCAGTTCAGTGGATGCTGGCTGGTGGCTATCCTTGCGCAAGCTGTGCCGTGTGAGGGGGACAGAGACGAACAGGACACTGGGTTGTGACTTACGAGAGGGGCCTCATCTGTCACAGGCCAGCTGCTGTGAGGTAGTGGCATGGCACAGAGGACCAGAATGGGATGCCCCGAATCAGCGTTCCTACCCCGCTTTCTTTTTGTCCGCCCACCGGCCACCTCCACATTTGCCGTCAGCAACAACACGCTGGTGAGTACAACGAAAGCCAGCCTGTAATTGAGGCTGGACGTGTTTCTGCCAGGCATCACCGGACGACTCTGGAACGGGAGTGGCATGGTCCGCGAGTGGGGGTTTGGGAAGATGCGTGGGTCATCCAGCCAGGGACATCCCGGGCTCTGTTTCTGGGAAGGAGCCATTCTGCCCACCACTGGGACATGGTTGTTCAGACCGGGGAACGCCCTCACAGTGGTTCCGCTGGCTCTTTGCGTCTGTTTGAAAAGCAGGCGGGAACTGGGTGACCAGTTTGAGCTCAGCTTTAAAACGTGGATAAGCCAGAGTGACATGGCAGTCAGCGTATTCTGTGGGAATAGAGCGCCTTTGAACAGAACGGAGTCAAAGTGCTTGCGGGGCAGAGGACTAATTTGCAATCTACTCAATGTCTCGGGCTTTATGCTATTTCCGTTTCGGGCAGTGTTTCCGACCACAGTATCATTGGAACACATAATTTTTTTCTTTTAAACCTTAAAGACCATTAAAACAATGTTTTATTACTGAAGAATTTACTAACAGAAAATAACCCGTATTAATTTTGATATCGCATCCCTCAACTTGGAGAGAGTACGTTTATGTAATTTCTACATTAATTAATTTGAAATAACAAATCTCAGTTTTTTCGTAATCTTTTGAAACCCTGGAAATGCTGTACCACGCATGCGTGCGCGTGCACACGCACACGTTTCATGTTATAATTGGGAGCAGATTTAAAGAACTGTTTTGTGTTTAAACAAGTCATTATATTGATGATCTCTGGACAATGGGCTTCCTAATCTCTGGATAATGGGCTTCTTAAAAAGTAGCAATTGAAATTAGCTGTTTGTGGGGCACCTGGATGGCTCGGTCAGTTGAGCGTCCAACTGTTGATTTCAGCTCAGGTCATGATCCCAGGGTCGTGGGATTGAACCTCACATCGGGCTTCATGTTGAACGAGGAGCCTGCTAAGATTCTTTGTCTCTCTCTCTTTCTCTCCCTGTCCCCTCTCCTCCCCCTGCTTCTGAAAGAAAGAAAGCAAGCAAGCAAGCAAGCAAGCAGGCTGTTTGCATCACCCATCAGTTTTCTGAACTACCTGTGGGACTAGCCCGATCAGTGGGATCAGCTTATTTGAGAGCTTTGGTTTCTCCTTTCTATGCCAGCTGATATCAGCATTGAATCTGCCAGATGTCAGGCATGTCATTCTAGTACCTTTCATTCCAGTTACCTAGAACACAGAAATCAAGCTTGAGCCCTTGGGTGGGATATGTTGGTGGAGGACAATGGCTCAGGGTTGGCCATGAGGGAATATTATTGCCCAGGCCAGCACTTGCAAGAAGGGAGCCATGTCTGTGATTTCAGAGAGCCATAAGATAATTCTAGATGGCCCATTACATGGCATTAATTTAACATTGAATCATAGAGTGAGAACACTGCTCCTTTTAAAATTTCTTTCAATATCTCTGGTTTCACCAAATAAGTTTTGGTGTAACGTGTTAGTAATACCTCTCAACCATTGCAATATCAATCTTGTAGGCCATTGAAGCTATTAAGACTGTATATATTTTTTTAATACAAAGTTTTATTTATTTATTTTAATTCCAGTATAGTTAACATACAGTGTTATATTAGTTTCAGGCATACAATGTAGTGATTCAGCAATTCCATTCAACTCCCGGTGTTCATTGTAACAAGTGCATTCTTAATCCCCAGCACCTACTTCACCCACCCCCACCTCCACCCCTCTCCCTTCTGGTAACCATCAGTTTGTTCTCTATACTTAAGAATCTGTTTCTTGGTTGGTCTCTCTCCCTCTCTTTCTGTTTTTCCTTTGCTCATTTGTTTTGTTCTTAAATTCCCCATATGAGTGGAATCATATGGTATTTGTCTTTCTCTGACGTATTTCACTTAGCGTTATACTCTCTTGCTCCACCCATGTCATTGCAAATGGCAAGATTTCATTCTTTTTTATGGCTGAATAATACTCCGTTGTGTATATGTATGTGTGTGTGTATGTGTGTGTATGTGTGTGTGTGATATGTGTGTGTATGTATACATATATATATATATCACATCTTCTTTATCCATTCATCTGTCAGTGGACACGTGGTTTGCTTACATAATTTGATTGTTGTAAATAATGCTGCTATAAACATAGGGGTGCGGGTATCCACTTGAATTAGTGTGTTTGTTATTTTGGGGGTAAATACCCAATAGGTGCGATTACTGGATTGTAGGGTAGTTCTATTTTTAACTTTCTGAGGAACTTTCATACCGTTTTCCACAGTGGTTGTACCAGTTTGCATTCTCACCAGTAATACAAGAGGGTTCTTTTTTCTTACATCCTTGCCAACACTTGTTGTTCCTTGTGGTGTTGACTTTAGCCATTCAGACAGGGGCAAGATGATATCTCATTGTCATTTTGATTTGCATGTCCCTGATGGTGAATGGTGTTGAACATCTTTTCATGTATCTGTTGGCCCTCCGGATGTCTTCTTAGGAGAAATGTCTGCTCATGTCTTCTGCCCATTTTTTAATTGGATTATTTGTTTTTTGAGTGTTGAGTTGTATAAGTTCTTCATATATTTTGGATACTGACCCTTCATTGGATATGTCACTTGGAAATATCTTCTCCCATTCAGTAGGTTGTCTTTTAGTTTTATTGTTTCCTTTGCTGTGGAGAAGCTTTTTATCTTGATGTAATCCCAATAGTTTATGTCTGCCTTTATTTCCCTTGGCTCAGGAGACATACTGAGAAAAATGTTGCCACAGTTGATGTTAGAGAAATTACTGCCTATGCTCTCTTCTAGGATTTTTATGGTTTCAGGTCTCACATTTAGATCTTTAATCCATTTTGAACTTATTTTTGTGTATGGTGTGAGAAAGTGGTCCAGTCTCATTCTTTTGCATGTTGCTCTCTGATTTTCCCAACATCATTTGTTGAAGGGACTGTTTTTTTTTTTCCCATTGCAAATTTTTTCCTAGTTTGTAGAATATTAATCGACCACATAATTGTGGATTTATTTCTGGATTTTCTATCCTGTTCCATTGATCTGTATGTCTGTTTTTATGCCAGTACCATACTGCTTTGGTTACTACAGATTTGGAAAGTAACTTGAAGTCTGGAATTGTGATACCTCCAGGTTTTGCTTTTGTTTTTGTTTTCTTTCCAAGATTCCTTTGGCTATGTGGGGTCTTTTGTGGTTCCATATAAATTTAGGATAGCTTGTTCTAGTTCTGTGAAAAGTGCTATTGGTATTTTGATAGGGATTGCATTAATTGTGTAGATTGCTTTGGGTGATAATTGACATTTTAACAGTATTTGTTCTTCCAGTCCATGAGCATGGAATGTCTTTCCATTTCTTTGTGTCATGAGACTGTACATCTGATACTTGCATTACTTCTCTTTCTGCTAGATTCTTTTTCTTTTCTTCTGCTTTCTCTTACTTTTGTCTTTTCTTTTCTGTGTAATACTCTTCATGTTGGAGAATCTCCCCCAAATGTTTGCTGATCGTTGACTGTTCATGTTCATATATACAACCGAGAACCTCTGAACTGGCTCTTTTCTTTTCCGTTTTGTTTTTTTTTTTGTTTTTTTGTTTTTTGGTTTTTTTTTGAAGACCTTCAAAGGCCTGTATCTGTAGATTTTTCTCTGGGCAGGGCAGTTCAGATTCTCCCAGAAAAGATGTTGCTCTTGGACATGAGTGGGAGAAGAGGGCTGAGGTCATCAGCACAACCTGTTTCACACTAGCCCTCTCCCTTGCCTGGTGTCCCTGAGTTTGGAACATCTGTCATTCAGTTTTTATAGAGGATAAACTTCCTGTCTCCTGTGGGGTGGAGAAGGGATTGCTCTCTGGAAGTGTATGGGGGTGGGTTGTCATTCATTTATCCAGCCTCTCAAGTTTCCCCATCTCGACAGCCTGCCTCTCTAGTCTGTCTATAATCAGGGCCAATCTATCCATATTGCTTTTTCAATATAGGTCCTTTTCCAAAATCTCCACTATATTTAGTTCCATATTTAGTTGGTTGGCTGTTTTTCCAAATGTAACAAAATTGTATGTTTTCATCCTCTTGTCTATTTCTTTGTATTTCCAGAAGAATATTTCTACCCCGTGAAATATCCTGTATCAAAGAGTGAGACTGTATCAAGTAAGGGAAGCTTTTCCAAAGCTTTAGCTGCATTTGGCCAGATCTTAAAACCCAGTTCCACCACTAATTTCCATCTTCACCACCACCACCACCACCACCACCACCACCACCACCACCATCATCATCGTATCTCTAGGTGAACACTTGCGGGGACCCTTCTAGGCATTTTACATGCTCATCTCATTTAATCCTTACAGCAGGCCTGTGCAAAAGTCACAGTTATTAGCCAGTTTGGTAGAGGAGAAAACAGAGGCTTAGGGAAGTCTGATAACTAGTACGTGGTGGAACTGGGATTCATACCCAGAGCCGCCTGGCCGCATACTTATGCTGATCCTCATGCTGATCCTATCAGCTCATCATCCCCGGGGCTACCCTGTGCTCACATTTACCTAAGCTCATGTCCAGGGCATTTGAGGGGGAAGAAGGACCCCCATTCCTTCAAGTTAGCAAGGGCTCTTGGCTTTGGTTAGGGGTCTTTGCTCTCTGGGAGGGGACACTCTTTTCTCTGACGGAACAATAATGAGTTGGCCTTCTCGCTTTCTTCATGCTCCCTCCCCGCCCTGCATTGCAGTGTAGGAAGACTCTCTCTAAGGCCCTGGCATGGGGGTAATGCTTTAGCTTGGTTTCTAGGCTGGATGTAGATTTTCCTTTCTTGTAATAATCCTGATATTATTTCAAAGGGGGATCTGAGAGGCAGACCGTACCCCTGAGGACCTCTGCCTTATCACTTACGAATAGTTCCCAAACCTCACCTCTAAAATAAATGGAAATATAATTCAGCCGGTCATATCATGTTCACTTCGGGATGGGTGGATACGATAACTCTCAGGAGACCGGCGGCCTGACTCTCCCCCTGACTCAGACAGTCCTTTATTTTCTCAAATATAACTAAAAGAATGATATGTCCTACCTCTAACTGTTTCACAGAAGTTCTATGAGAATAAGTAAGAAGATCTCTGTAAATTCGTTTTTTTCCCCACTCTAATCAGATAGAATGGAGACCAGGATTCGTAATTATTGCCACGTTACCACAGCGGGGTAGAAATCATTAGAATTCATTCCTTTCTATCTAATCTCTTTTTGTTCCACCTGTTCCTACCTTTCAGCAGAGGCTCCTGGTGAAAACCCAGGATGCTCTGGCTTATTTTTAGCCAACACATCACCCAGTCAGCTAAAGACGAACTTTTATAAAGGCCGTGGGCCACCAGCATTTCCTTTACTATAAGCAGACTCCCCATCTGCAGGAAGGATGAAGTGTTTGAGGAAGTTTGCCAAAAACTGTCTTCCACCCTGGGTTCCACTGACAACTGCCTTCCCAGCAAACGATATGCCGTGTCACCTCATTCCCTGGTTTCCTGTCGCCCCATTAAGAGTATCGCTCACACAGACTCCTGCTCGGGTCAACGGAGTCACTAATTCTTTGCAAGGACTCAGTAGTTTACCCGTGGGTCAGGATTCGGAAGTTGCACGCTGGGTCTTAGCACTCTAAACAGGGTCCATGTGCAGAAATATTTTTTGATCCCCCAAAAGTGAATATATGCAGCGCTTTTAATGAAACATACAAAATGAAATAAGAATGAGGGGTAGGAATGGATTGCTATTGTCAAGTAATATCAGGGTGCCCGAGTTACTCGGTTAGTTGGGCGTCTGACTCTTGATTTCAGCTCAGGTTATGATTTCACAGTTTGTGGGAGCCCCACATCAGGCTCTGCAATGACGGCCCGGAGCCTACTTGGGATTTTCTCTCTCTTTCTCTCTCTGCCGCTTCCCCGTGCTTACTCGCTCTCAAAATAAATAAACTTTAAAAAAAAAAAAAGAGAGAGAGAGAAGTAATGTCTTTGTCTGCTTGGGCTTTTATAACAAAACACCATCGACTGGGTGGATTAAACAATAGCCGTTTGTTTTTCACAGTTCTGGAAGTTGGAAAGCCTGAGATCAGCGTACCAGCACGGTTGGATTCTGGTGAGGGCCCTCTTCCTGGCTTGCAGACGGCCACCTCTCTGTGTTCTCACATGGCTAAGAGAGAGAGCCAGAGCTCTGGGGCCCCATCATGGGGCCCCATCCTCATGATTTCATCGAAACCTGATTACCCCCCAGAGCCCCACCTCCAAATACCATCTCATTGAATGATCAGGGCTTCAGTATATATGAATTTTGGGAGGGACGCCAATATTCCTTCCGTGACAAGTAACTTCTTTTTAAAAAATCTTATAAATGCACATTTACACGTGAAGTTGGATTTAGGTCCTTTTTGGTGGATGATTACTGAGATTTCTCAAAATCTTTTAACAGAATTAAATGTCTCTTAAATAGAGAGACCCTCTGCCTCAGGGGTGAAGTGTGGACATTCATAGCCTGAGACTCAACATAAGAGAGAGTTTCCCCGATAATACTATCTGAATATTACCCCACCCTTGCTTACCAACACCGTTCGTTGCTTTTATGGCACTTATCACCTTCTGACTTTTTCTGTTTTGTTTCCTGCTGTGTCTTCAGCGACTAGAATAAGACCAAGTTGTACTCACCATTTGTTGGATGAATGAATGAGGCATTTTTATCTTTAGCATTTTTCTACACTTCCTACATTTATATAATCTTCTTGAGTTCTTATTTTTTAATAATATTTACATATTAACAAATGTATCTTTTTTTTACCTGTGATAAATATAGTTGGTATTTTTTGTGCCCACAAGAAAAACACCACACAAGTATGCCACTCTGAATCTCATTTCCTTCCAGTTGGAAAGAGTAGAAATGAACTGAGAATAAATCTATCGTCAAGTAGGAGAAAGAAACTCACTTAAAAGAGTTAGGCTCAGGGAAGATGGGCAAGAACTTGCAGGGGTTGGCATACGGCCCCTCTTGGCAAGAGGACACAGATTCATCTTATTCTCCTATAATTCATTAGATATAAAAATAAGCTGAAAGGCATCTATGTGCCAAATAATACAGAGATGAATAAAGAAAAAGTTACTGGCTTCATTGCCTCCACCCCCACCCTGGGCCACCCTGCACCAGGTGATTGATGTTAGAAAGGTAGTTCTCTGGGGTGCCTGGGTGGCTCAGTCGATTGAGCATCTGATTTTGGCTCAGGTCATGACCTCATGGTTCGTGAGTTCAAGCCCCACATCGGGCTCCGTGCTAACAGTGTGGAGCCTGCTTCGGATCCTCTGTCTTCCTGTCTTTCTGCCCTTCCCCTGTGAGTGTGTGCATGCATGTGTGTGCTCTCTCTCTCTCTCTTTCTCTCAAAAATAAATAAAAAAACATTTAAAAATGTAGTCCTCCGACTTAACAGTGAAGAAAACCCCAAATATTCCAATTTAAAAATAGACAAAGGATTTGAATAGAATTTCCCCAAGAAGATGTATAGATGGCCAACAAGCCCATGAAAAGATGTTCAACAGCACTAATCATTAGGGAAATGCACGTCAAAACCACAATGACATATCACATCACACTGATTAAGATAGCTACTATATATAAAAAAAAAAAACACCAAAATAGCAAGATTGGCTGGGATATGGAAAAATTGGTACCCTTGTGTGCTGTTTTAAGAATGTAAAATGGTACCGCCACTATAAAAACAGTATGGCGGTTCCTCAAAACTCCATTACTGTATGATCCAGCAATTCCCCTTCCGGGTAAGTACCCCAAAGAATTAAAAGCAGGGTTTCTAGGAGATATTTATACACTCGTGTTCATAGCAGCATTATTCACAGTAGCCAAGATAATCATTGATAGATGAATGGGTAAACATAATTATGGTATAGATATTGCTCAGCCTTGAAAAAGTGAAATTCTGACCCATAGTTACAACGTGTATAAACCTAAGGACATTATGCTAAATGGAGTAAGCCAGTCACAAAAAGACAAATGCTGTTTTATTCCCTTTATGTGAGGTACTTAGAGTAGTCAGATTCATAGAAACAGAAAGCACAATGGTGGTTACAGGGGCTAGCAGGTAAGGGGTAATGGGGAGTTATTATTTAATGACTGCCAAGTTTCAGTTTTGCAAGGTGAAAAAAATTCAGGAGGTTGGTTGCATAGCAATAGGAATATACTTAACATTCCTGAACTGTACGCTTAAACGTTAAAATGGGCAATTTAATGTTACGTGTATTTTACTGCCGTTAAACAGTTTTTGAAAAGTAAAATGAAAAAATAAGGTGTCTGTATCATTAACACCTGTCTCAGTGCTCATATAAGCCAAATGTGGTAAGAGGCTACTTTTTGCTTCCTGTTTGCTTTAAGAAGAAAAAAAAAAAAGTAGGGGGTGATCATATTACATGCATTACTCAGCAACTTGCTTGCTTTTTTCTTCCTTTTTAATTCATTTAACAGCACATTATGGACAAATGTCCAGGTCAGTGACTATAGATAGGTATGATTCACGTACCTTTCAAAGATGACTAATTATTCATAGGGTATGTGTATGATGACTGATTTAATGTTTCCTTTTTCTGAACCTTCTGGTTATTTCCAGTTTGGTTACCACGACAAAACAGTGCTGTGATAAACACCTCTATTTGTATTTCCTTGTATGCGGAGGCTCTTATTTCTGCTGATTTCCAAAAATAATGGCTAGGTCAAAAATATCGGCAGATTATTTTACAAAAGAATTATAGTTGTGTACATTCATACCCCGGTACCTTATGACCTGTCAGTTTACTGACCCCCTCCTGCTCCCAGATACTGCAGTCAGCTGGTGGATGATGGTTTGCTATTATTTTTCAAACTTGTAGATGTGAAGTTGCGTATCTTAAAAACGTACCGGTTCTTTGTATTTGTTTGTATCTGGGGTAAGATAGCCTGATTTTATTTTCTTTCAGATGAATAGCCAGCGCTGTTTATTAAATCATTTTTCCTCACTAACTTAAAATGGCACTATCAGATGTTATTTGCATATTTTTCTAGACTATTTGATAGCATTGATTTCTTTTTCTATTTTTGTATCCGTGCTAAACTGGTTTGAGTATTTAGAAACTTTACAGAAAGTTTTAATGTGTTGAAAGGACAATCCCTTTCCCAAATTTTATCGGTTGTCAGCTGTTTTTTCATTCTTATAAACTTTTAAAGCATTTTGTTCAGTTATTTTTTTTAAAAGGCCGGTTGTGATTCTGATCATCTTTACATTTATTACATATAATCTGGTGTATGTGTATGTATTTGTACACCTCCAGTTTTTTATGATTAAGGAAACGGCGCCTGGGTGGTTCGGTTGGTTGAGCCTCCGACTCCGGCTCAGGTCATGATCTCACGGTTCATGAGTTCAAGCCCCGCATTGGGCTCTGTGCTGACAGCTCAGGTCCTGGAGCCTGCTTTCGATTCTGTGTCTCCTTGTCTGCCCCTCCCTCGCTCATGCTCTCTCTCTCTCTCAAAAAAAAAAAAAAAAAAAATTAAAAAAAATTTAAACATATGAATTTGGGGACAGGACACAGTTCAGCCATTAACACACATAATACCACAGTGATTATTCCTGTACATGAATCTTTGTGCATTTAAATGAATACCTCATAGAATAAATTCCTCTAGGCAGGACTGCTATGTCAGAATTTATGTGCATTTCCAATGTTCATGCATAAAAAGAGTTGTGAATTTTTTTCTTCTCTCTGTGTAAGATTGGTAATATTTCTCCTTTAAAGGTTATGTAGAACTCATCAGTGAAGCCATGCGTGTTTTGAGATTTGTTTGGGGAAAAGTATTAACAATTGAATTTCTTTAATAGTACTGCTCAGATTTTCTAACTCTTCTGGTGTCAATTTTGTTGTATTTTTCTCAAGAATTTCTGCATTTCATCTAAATTTTTGAATTTATTGACACTGGTTTTTAATATCTAACAGCTTTTGGCTTTGTCAGTGTTTTACTTAAATGTGTATTTTCTGTTTTATTTAATTTCTGTTCTTTCTATTATTTCCTTCCTTCCACTTTGGCTTTAATTTGCTTTTTTTTTTTTAAACAAGCTTTGTGATGTAGATGACTTAATTATTGATTTTTTTTAATTTTTATTTTTTATTTTTTTTTAACGTTTCTTCATCTTTTTTTGAGAGACAGAGAGAGTGATTTGGGGAGGTGCAGCGAGAGAGGGAGACAGAATCCGAAGCAGGCTCCAGGCTCTGAGCTGTCAGCACGGAGCCTGACCCGGGGCTCGAACTCCCAAACCGTGAAATCATAACCTGAGCTGAAGTCAGATGCCCGACTGACCGAGCCACCCAGGCACCCCTGGTTTTTCTTTCCTAAAACCAGGTGCTGCGTGCGATGTGGAGCCACATGGAACTCTTACCCAGTGTTGGGTTGGGTGTGTTATTTGATACAACCACTATTGAAGATTGTTTGGTGATATTTACGAAGACTGAACTTACGTATACCACGTGATTCAGTAGTTTCATTCCTGTGTAAATACCCAATGGAACTGACTACCTATGCATACCGAAACACGTGTGTCAGGATGTTTCTTTCACAGAAGCATATAGCACACGGACCCCAAATTGGAAATAACCCATGTGTCCAGGAGCAGCAGCAGCGATCAATAAATTGTAGATTCATAAAATGGAATACTGTGTAGCATTGAATATGAGCAAACTACTTTGTAAAGGTGATAGATACCATGCATGAATTGCATATCTGCATTGTATGATTCAGGTATATGTACTGTTTAACCACAGACAAGGGGAACCCAAATAGCGTCAGGAGAGTGGTTATATTCGAGAAGGAGATTGGGAAGGGTCATGAAGGGAGTCTCTGGGGTCCTCCTAAATGTTCTATTTCTTCACCTGGGTGGTGGTCACGTACATACGTTCATTGTTTAATCACTAGTCAAACTGTATGCCTGTGATTATGTGTCTATTTTACTTCAGTAAAAAGGTCTTTTAAAATGTAATGTGTAGGGCTCCTGAGTGGGTCAGGCGGTTAAGGGTCTGACTTCGGCTCAGGCCATGGTTTTGTGGTTCGTGAGTTTGAGCCCTGTGTCAGGCTCTGTGCTGACAGCACGGAGCCTGGAGCCTGCTTCAGATTCTGTCTCCCTCTCTCTCTCGCTGCTCATGCTCTGTTTCTCTCTCTCAAGAATAAACATTAAAAAAAAACTTAGTATTTCTTAAATGTCCTCCAAAAAATGTCTCATTGTTATTCTTACAGTGTTTAAGAGTACCTGTCTCCCACACTCTTCCAACCTTGAGAATGGCTATATTTTAAAATGTCTCCTAATCCGATAGGGAAAAAAAATTGATTGCTACTTTTTCCATGTTATTAGTTTTAATGGACATACTATGCATTTATTGGACACTTACATTTCTTTTGTAATTGATGTGTGTTCTTTGCTCATTTTTCTCTCAAGTAAAAAGCTTCATTTTTCATCATGATTGGTAACATTTTATGGCATGCATTTTTCTGTCTTTATCATATATGTTGTAAATTTTTTTTTAAATTTTTTTTAACATTTATTTATTTATTTATATATATATTTTTAACGTTTATTTATTTTTGAGACAGAGAGAGACAGAGCATGAACGGGGGAGGGGCAGAGAGAGAGGGAGACAGAATCTGAAACAGGCTCCAGGCTCTGAGCGGTCAGCACAGAGCCCGACGTGGGGCTCGAACTCACGGAGTGTGAGATCGTGACCTGAGCCGAAGTCAGCCGCTTAACCGACTGAGCCACCCAGGCGCCCCAACGTTTATTTATTTTTGAGACAGAGAGAGACAAAGCATCAATGGGGGAGGGTCAGAGAGAGGGAGACACAGAATCCGAAACAGGCTCCAGGCTCTGAGCTGTCAGCACAGAGCCCGACGCGGGGCTCGAACTCACGGACCGCGAGATCATGACCTGGGCCGAAGTCGGCCGCTCAACCGACTGAGCCACCCAGGCGCCCCTGTAAATTTTTTAAAGACTCTTTATTAAAGAGCATTTGTAGGTTCACAGCAAAATTGAAAGAAAGGTACAAAGATTTCCCATATACCCCTTGCCCGCACACATGTGTATACTCGCCTGCTATCAACATCCCCCACCAGAGTGGTACATTTGTTACAATTGATGAACCTACATTGACACATCATAATTGCCCAAAGTCCATAGTTTACAGTAGGGCTCACTCTTGGTGTTGTATATTCTGTAGGTTTGGACAAACGTATAATGATGTGTATCTGTCATTATGGTATCATACAAAATAGTTTCATTTTTAGAATCTCCAAAAATAAATCATCTAAAAATACTCTGTGCTCTACCTATTAATCTCTTCACAACTCCTACCACTCCCTACCCCCTGGCAACCACTGCTCTTTTCACTGTCCTCATAGTTTTGCCTTTTCCAGAATGTCATATAGTTGGAATCACGCAGTATGTAGCTTTTTCAGATCGGCTTCTTTCACTTAGTAACATGCGTTTGAGGTCCCTCCATGGCTTTCCATGGCTTGATAGCTCATTCCTGTTTAGCATTGAATAATATTCTATTGTCTGAACGTTCCATTTTATTCATCCATTCGCCTACTGAAGGACATCTTGGTAGCTTCCAAGTTTTGGCAATTATGAGTAGTTTCTGTAAACATCCCTGTAAGTGTTTTGTGTGGATATAAGTTTTCAATTCATTTGAGTAAATACCAAGGGGCGCAATTGCTAGATCATATGATAAGAATATTTTCAACTGTTAAACTGCCAAACTCTCTTCCAAGCTGACTGGACCATTTTACATTCCCATCAGCAGTGAAAGAAAGTTCCTGTTGTCCGACACTCTTACCAACATTTGGTGTTGTCAGTGTTGGATTCTGGTTATTCTAAGAGGTCTGTGGTGGTATCTCGTTGTTGACTTAGTTTGCAGTCCCCTAATGACATATGATGTTGAATACCTTCTCATATGCTAATTTGTCGACTATATACGTATATCTGTTTCTGGTGAGGTATTCGTAAAAATCTTTGACCCCCTTTTGAATTGGGTTGTTTGTTTTTCTTATTGTTGACTTTTAAGTTCTTTGGATATTTTAGATAATAGTCCTTTATCAAATATATCTTTTGCCAATAATTTCTCCCAGTTTGTGGCTTATCTTCTCACTCTCTTGAGAGTGTCTTTTGTAGAGCATAAGTTTTAATTTTAATGAAGTCCAGCTTTTCAGTTATTTCTTTCACAGATTGTGCTCTTAGTGTTGTATATAAAATGTTATAACCAAACCCACGGCAATCTAGATTTCTTCCCACGTTATCCTTTAGGTGTTTTATAGTTTTGCATTTTACATGTAGGTCTAAAATCCATTTTGAATTAATTTTGTGAGGAGTATGGGGTCTCTGTCTAAATTCACTTTTTTTTTTTTTTGCATGTGGTTGTTCAGTTGTTCCAGCACCATTTGTGAAAAAACTGTGCTTTTTCCATGTGTTGCCTTTGTACCTTTGTCAGAGATAAAGATGTATTTTGACAAAGATGCATGTGTATGTCTGTGGGCTTTGTTCTGTCCATCTATTTCTTTATTATTTTGCTAATACCACACTGTCTTGATGACTGTAGCTTTATGGTAAGTCTTGAGGTTGGGTAGTATTAGCCTTCCAATTGTGTTCTTTTTCTTCAGTATGGTGTTGGCTATTCTGAGTCTTTTGCCTCTCCATACGATCTCTAGAATCAATTTGTCAATATATACGAAATACCTTGCTGAGATTTTGATTGGGATTGTATTGACTGTAGATGAATCAAGTTGAACTGACAACTTGATAATATTGAGTCTTTCTATCCATGAACATGGACTATCTCTCCATTTATTTATTTCTCCTATTTAATTTGTCAGAGCTTTATGGTTTTCCTCATATAAATCTTGTACGTAATTTGTTAGATTTATACCTAATATTTCATTTTGGGGGATGCTAATGTGTATGGTATTGTTTTAAATGTCAAATTCCAAATGTTGGTTGTAGGTATCTAGGAAAGTGATTGAATTTTGTATATTAATCTTGTGTCCTACAGCCTTGCTCTAATTGCTTGCTTTTTTTTTAAGTTTCTTTGAGATTTTCTGTGTAGATGGTCACATCTGCAAACATCATCTGTAAACAATGATAATTTTATTTCTTCCCAATTTATACACCATTTATGTCCTTTTCTTACTGCATTATCTAGGAATTCCAGTATGATGTTGAAAAGGTGTGGTGAGAGGGGACATCCTTGACTTGTTCTTGATCTTAATGTGGAAGCTTCTAGTTTCCTACCATTGAGTATCATGCTAACTTAGGTTATTTGTAGATATTTCTTATCAAGTTGAAGAAATTCCCCTGTATTCCTAGATTACTGAGAGTTTTTGTCATGAATGGTAAGTTGGTTCTGGTACCACTTCCAATGTGAGTGTGTGTGTGTGTGTGTGTGTGTGTGTGTGTGTGTGTGTGTATGGGGGGGGTTTCCCCCCATACCCCAACAAGCAATGTTTTGGATATCAATACAATTCAACTCAGTTCTGACACTATATGTCTGGAGATAGTGTCAAATTCTATAGGTTAAGGGGTCGGTCCGATAAGGTTTTCCCCCCAAACCTTCAGACGCCAGTTTCACGCCCAGGTTGTTACCTGTATTTCTTGAGGTCCTACTACAAAGCAAAGATTCTAATGATCTCCTCCAATTCAGAATGCCGATTTCAAGTCCAGGTTGTTACCTGTCCTTCTGACTGACTGGCTGTAAATCAGAGGTTCCCACAACCTCTTCTTTAGGTTTAATTTGCTAGAGTGGCTCATGGAACTCTGGGGACTTATTACATTACTAATTTATTATAAAAGGATATAACTCAGGAACAGCCAGATGGAAGAGGTACATGAAGCAAGGTATGTAGGAAGGGTGTGTTCATGTGTTTACCAACCTGGAAGCTCTCCAAACTCTGTACTGAGGGATTTTATATGGAGGATTCATCAAGTAGCCCTGATCTATCATTAACTCCATTTTTAGCCCTTCTCCCTTCTCAAGAGAATGGGGAGTGGGACTGAAAATTCCAAGCTTCTAATCATGACTTGGTCTTTCCAGTGACCAGCCCTCTTTCAGGAGCCCACCCTGAGTTACCTCATTAGAACAGAAAGCACTTCTATCACCCAGGAAATTACAAGGGTTTCAGGAGCACTGTGCCAGAAATCAAGGTCAAATACCAGTAATAGAACAAAAGATGCTCCTAATACTCTTATCACCTAGGAAATTCCAAAGTTTTAGGGACTCTGTGTTACAAACAGGACGAAGACTAAATATATATTTCTTACTTATAAATCACAGTTTCACGAATGGTTACTGGATTTTATCAAAGCTTTTTCTGCATTATTAATATGATCATACCAGTGTGTTATAATTTTTTCCATTTGTGATTCATTTTTCATGTCATTTTATGGCCTTTTGTTCTATAGGAGTTTAAATTTTTTTCTGACCAGATCTGCAATCCTTTTTGCTATTTGACCTGGCTATTAGCTAAGAAAGGCTTTCTTTTTTTCCAGAGTTATATATTGCTCTATATTTTTCTTTTAGTATTTTTATGATTTTTATTTTATTAAATCCCTAATCCATCTCAAATTTGTTTTCATATATGGTGTGAGGGCACCTCAAACTTATTTTTTCTCTACCCAGTAAGACAGATATTTTGGCAACATCTATTAAATTATTTCTACTCTATCTTACTCAGATTGCCCATTTTATAATTTACCACTTTACTATACTTGGGCCTATTTCTGGATTTTTAAAATTCTGTTCAGCTGATCTATTCTAAACAATCACCTTGGTTTCATTATTGTAGCTTTAAAAAAATCTGTTGAGGGCAAGTCTCCTTTTGTTAATTCTTCATTTTCAAAATACTTTTAATTTTTTTCATATGTTTATTCTTCCAGGTAAACTTCATTATGATTTATGTATCAAACTCTTTAAGACTCCATTGCAGTCTTAATTGGAATTTAATTTAGTAAACCTTTTATTTAGAGCATTGAGATCTTTACTGAGAACTAATATTTTATCTTACAGGAACTTGATATGTTTCTATTTCTTGGTCTTCTTTGTCTACTTGAATCTTTTGAGCAAAAGGTTGATTGACCCAAGAATTCCTTCCTTCCTTCCTTCCTTCCTTCCTTCCTTCCTTCCTTCCTTCCTTCCTTTCTTTTTAATTTTATTTTTGAGAGAGAGAGAGATAGTGCGAGCAGGGAAGGGGCAGAGGGAAAGGGAGACACAGAATCTGAAACAGGCTCCAGGCTCTGAGCTGTCAGCACAGAACCCAACGTGGGGCTCAAACTCACCGACAGTGAGATCATGACCTGTGCCGAAGCCGGACGCTTAACCGACTGAGCCACCCAGATGCCCCCATTTCACCCAAGAATTGTAAACTCAGTTGAACTTGAAGACAACAGCGATTCACAGATGCAAGAGCCAAGAAAGAGTGCCACATGTATGCTCAAATTAAATGAATTACTACTATTGGGGGTTTGTCTTAGTCCATTTGGGCAGCTATAACAAAGTACCACACACTGGGTAGGTAATAAACAGCAGAACTTTTTTTTTTTTTTTTAAAGTAGGTTTCATGCCCAACACAGAGCCTAACACAGGGCTTGAACTCACGACCCTGACACCAAGACCTGAGCTGAGATCAAGAATTGGATGCTCAACTGACTGAGCCACCCGTGCATCCCACTCAGCAGCAGAAATTTCCTACTCACAGTTCTGGAGGCTGGAAGTCTGAGATCAGAGTACCAGCGTGGCAGATACGGGCCCACACTCTGCTCACAGACTGCTTGTTGTGTCCTCATATCCTGGAATTGGCTAGGGAACTCTGCGGGATCTCATTTACAGGATACCGATCCTCTTCGTGGGGGCTTCACCCTCATGAGCTAATCACTTCCAGAGGCTCTGCCTGCCCATACCTTCACCTTTGGGGTTAGGATCTTAACATAGGAATCTGGAGGTGGGGGGGCGGGTGGCGCAGATACAAGTATTCAAACAATAGTAGAGATTTACTCTAGACAACCTAAAGGTTAATCTGAGTAATGCAAAAATGAGGAAGTAATACTGTGAAAAGGTTAGTCGTAAATCAAAAATCAATTAGACATAAGACTACTTACAACTCATTAGTTTATTTTATTTTTTTTAATAAAATAATTTTATTTTATTATTTTGTTTTCAGTATATGAAATTTATTGTCAAATTGGTTTCCATACAACACCCAGTGCTAATCCCGACAGGTGCCCTCCTCAGTGCCCGTCACCCACCCTCCCCCACCCTCCCCTCCCTCCCCCCCCCCCCGCCCCCCATCAACCCTCAGTTTGTTCTCAGTTTTTAAGAGTCTCTTATGCTTTGGCTCCCTCCCTGTCTAACTTTTTTTTTTTTTTTTTTTTACAACTCATTAGTTTAATTATAGATACAAAATAGCATGGAAGAGGAATTTTTGTAAAAGCAAGTAAATTATACGAAAACAAGCGATTAACTAGAATATTATGCAATGAAACTGGCAGACCAGGAGAAGAAGTACTGGGAAGTGGTGTGAGGAGGGATGTGAGGATCTTAAAGTGTTTTTTCTTCCATCGGTTGATTAATGTCTAATTGAAGATATTGATAATTAACATCCGTTCCAGAGGTTTTCCTTTTTTTTTTTTTTTTCTTTTAAAGTGGCAGGGCAGTCATGAGTAGAATAAACTTTTTTGTGCATTCTTGTTAAAATTTTTTAACTTTCTCTTTTGGAGAGCCAGAGAGTGAGCGAGGGAGGAGGGAAGGGAGGCCCAGAATCCGAAGCAGGCTGCAGGCTCCGAGCTGTCAGCCCAGAGCCCGACGCAGGGCTCGAACCCACGAACCGTGAGATCGTGACCTGGGCCGAAGTCGGACGCTTCACCGACTGAGACATCCAGGCGCCCCATCTTGTTAAAATTTTTAAAAAGCGAGGTATAATTTACTAACAGTACACATCCCCTTCTGCGGCACAGAGATCTGTGAATTTTGAGATCATTCATCTGTGCCATTACCACAAGAAAAATGTGGAATACTTCCGTCACCTACCAGTTTCTTCCCATGCCCCTTTCTGGTCCCTCCCGTCCCTTTAGCCACTACTGGCCTGTCTCCCTCCTCCATAGTTTTATCTTTTCTAGAATGGTATATAAATGGAATCAGACAGTATGTATGTCTCCTGTTCAATCTGGCTTCTTTCACTTAACGTCATGCACTGGAAATTGATTCATATTGTGTCAGTGGTTCCTTTTTATTGCGGAGTAGAATTCCAGTGTGTGAATGTACCACACCTTGTGTACTCATTCTCTTATTGAAGGACATTTGGGTTGTTTCCAGTTTTTGACCAATACGAATAAACTCTAGACAGAGAATTACCTTATATTACCAGAAAGGGAAAAGGAAACAAAAGTCCACAGATCAAGAGATGAAAAAAACAAAACAAAAAAAGAACTTACAGAAAATAGAAAGCATAGGATGACAAAGATGAGATTCAAATGTTTGTAACAAAAATAATATTATTAAACTTTCCAGGGGCGCCTGGGTGGCTCCATCGGTTAAGCATCCGACTTTAGCTCAGGTCATGATCTCACAGTTCGTGAGTTTGAGCCCTGTGTCACGCTCTGTGCTGACAGCTCAGAGCCTGGAACCTGCTTTGGATTCTGTGTCTCCCTCTCTCTGGCTGCCCCTCCCCGCCTCTCACTCTGTCTCTCTCAAAAATAAGTAAACATTAAAAAATATTTTTGGGGGGCGCCTGGGTGGCTCAGTCGGTTAAGCGTCCGACTTCAGCTCAGGTCACAATCTCGCGATCCGTGAGTTCGAGCACCGTGTCGGGCTCTGGGCTGACGGCTCAGAGCCTGGAACCTGCTTCTGATATTCTGTGTCTCCCTCTCTCTCTGCCCCTCCCCCGTTCATGCTCTGTCTCTCTCTGTCTCAAAAATAAATAAACGTTAAGAAAAAAATAATAAAAAATATTTTTTTAACTTTCTATTAAGTGACAGAATTGAGAGGGGAAACGTGGCTCTAAACTTAGACAACCGACTTTACTCTTTCTGAAATTTCTTGAAAGGTCCAAGGAACTATCAAGATAGAGAAAAGCTGGAATCAACCCTATTTGTGAAGGGAGCTATGCCATCCCTATCCCTATACTTGGCACATTTTCACGTGTCACATATTCACACACACCTCACTCCACGCTTACATCCCCAACCCATCCCCCTGCCCCCAGAGGAACGTTTTAACAAGATCACAGCCTAGTGTGGGTAAGGAGAAAAAACTAAGACTGATCTGCAATGGCGTACAGACAGGGCTTGACTAAAGGGCGCTCTCAGGAACACTCCTAGTTCTCTTTTGAGGAGATTCTATGAGGGGAAGGAAGTGTCGTAATTTAGGTAAGTAGAGACAGATCTACATTGGGCCTCTTTTGTCATTGTCGAGCAGTCCCCTTCAAGAAGGCAGGTGTCAAGAAGCCCATGGACACATAGGACCATGACTGATGTGAGCCTTCTCTTTGCACAGAGCCCCAGGAGGCACCTGGGCAGGTAAGTCACACAGCAGATTGGTTGATTCAATTCTAAACAGTGGAAAAGGCACAACATTGTAATCCCTCAAGTGGTAAAACCATCAGAGGCTGGGATTACGCTAGCTAGTTTGTAGTTGAGTTGGGCTTTTGTAAGTTCGCTTTCTGGCTAGGATTTAATCAAATGAGGAAAAGTAGAGAGGGCTGTTCAAGCAAAGGGGTTACCAAAGAAGGTTCAGGAAGGAATGAGCTTTGAAAATTCTTAAATCATATGCATCAGTAGCAAATAGAGAACTGTCGGAAGATTTTTGCGCGTATTGTCAGAAAAATGTTAGAGTGGCACCATTATGCCGAATGGTGTTATAATGCCGGAAATAGCTACTTCTTCCCATGGTACGTGTTGTAGGGATGTTACTTAATCTCCACAACAGCCCTGCGATGTAGTTATCATTTGTCTTGTTTTATACATGAGGAGACACTGGGAGCAGGGCGATCAGCAGAGATCCAAGAGTCGTAACCTCAGTTCTAGATGACTAGCAAAGACAAACACAGCAAGAACTGGAATGGGGAGAACAGCAGGTCTAAGATGACTCTGCCGGGGTCAAGCCCGCATGACTCAATGACGTGTCGCCAGTCATCTAATGGAAATAGACCCATTTTCATTTTTTCTCCTTATGTATACTGTGCTCTGATACCATAAAAAATTCCCTCAGAGGCAGAGTGGTGGGGTGGGGATGTGAGTGGGGAGTGAAGTGTCTGTGATTATGTCATATATACAGCTTATAAAATGCGTTACCTTTGGGTGGTACATGATTTTGGTCTCTCTTTCGGGTTCACAGCACAGAAGCAGAAATTGGAACTGTAACACTATGCTGTGGAACCAATGAAATTATTATAGATCACCGCTTCCTGACTAATTCGTTGTATTGAAATAAAATATAACATGCCAACGTGGAAGACCAGGAAATATATTTTCCCACTTGCTTTAGAGTGATTTCTATTTTTAAATGCCAGAAAACAAAGAAGCCTAGACTTCGGGTTGGAAAATGTTACTTTGCCATTAACATTTAGATTGGGTCATAGGTTACGTGGTCATATTTTACGAACCAACATTTTTTTATGAACACTCATGCCTAAAATATTTTAATGCTTTGGGGATAACTTGAGAGGCATGTTGAGTCAGCAAAACTTACCTAAACTCTGCTTTTGATGATGATGATGATTTTTTTTTCAGTTGTCTTCATGCCTGCTTGCAGCCCTGTGCAGAGCTTGAACTCAACGTCCATGAGATCAAAACCTGAGCTGAGATCGAGAGTCAGACGCTTAACTGTCTGAGCCACCCAGGCACCCCTGCTTTTGATTATTTTCAAATCTATGTGAAAAGAAAGCGGAACTCGGATGAATTTTTATTTTATTTTATTTTTCTAATGTTTATTTTTGAGAGAGAGAGAGAGAGAGAGAGAGACAGAGTGGGAGCAGGGGAGGGGCAGAGAGAGAGGGAGACCCAGAATCCCAAGTAGGCTCCAGGCTCTGAGCTGTCAGCACAGAGCCTGATGCGAGGCTCGAACTCACAGACCGCGAGTTCGTGACCTGAGCCGAAGTCGAACACTCAGCCGACTGAGCCACCCAGGTGCTCCTCGGGTGAATTTTTAAAAATGTAAAATGATTATAGTGAAATACAATCCAAAATTTACATTTTTCTTTTGTCCTAAAATTAGAGAAATAATATATTCGCCTTTCTTTAGATTACAGGAAGAAATGAGATAGAATTTTCCATATCTTTGCATTGAAGTGACTCGAACTAATTGTATCTTGGAAAGAAAATTTCATTTGGTCGTGTGTGTGTGTGTGTGTGTGTGAAAAAGGTACAGAAATCAGAAAGTTTTAGAACCTCATCTTTATAGACCTCATGCTTGCTTACTTGCTTATGTTATAAAGACCATTTATATATCACTTGAAAAAAATTATTTCCACTTACACATCTCAGACTTCCTCTAACTAGCTGTATCATCTTAAGCCACTTCATTCTGGTTCTTAGTTTTCTTGTAAGTGCAAAGAGCAGTTGTATTTTAGAATTTATATTAAAGTCTTCTGGTTTTACAGGTTTCTAAAACTGTCTTTTTTTTTTTAAGTTTATTTATTTTTGTGAGAGAGAGAGAGCACAAGCGGGAAGGGGCAGAGAGAGAGAGAGGGAGACAGCATCCCAAGCAGGCTCCAGGCTCTGAGCTATCGGTGCAGAGCCCCTCACGGGGCTCGAACTCACAAACCGTGAGATCATGACCTGAGCCAAAGTTGGACGCCGAACCAACTGAGCCACCCAGGCGCCCTGGTTTCTAAAACGGCCTTAAAAAAAAGGATTTGTGGGACTCTGTGGCACTCCTCAATGCTGTCTTGTGGCACCAAAAGGCATCTGTGTTGACACTGATTGAAAATGAAGAGCTTGATTTGAATCTCATCTCCACCGCTTACTAGCTTAGTGGCAGTAAAGTTAGTTAACATTTCCCCAGGGTTTGCTACATACCAGGGACAGATTCAAGCACTTTATGATCCCTTACGCCTCAAAAGAATCGTATAAGTGAAATTTACAGGTATTGAACTGTTGGCCCCAAGAGGTTAAGTTGCTTCCAAGAATCAATACATACAGAACTGGAGTTTGGACAAGTCCAGGGCTGGTATGATTCATAATAACATACGCCGCAGATCTCTTAATCTCTCAGAGATTACTTTTCTTTATCTGCCAAATGAGGCCAGTGTTAGCTCTTCTTTGCTGGTTTTTATGAGGCTCTCGTCTAGTAACATAGAGGGTCCTGAAGTCTTGACTTGAACGGGCAGCCTCAGTGCTACCTGGAAACCTGTTAAAATGGAAATTCTCGAGCCTCTTTCCTAACCTGCTGAATTGGAAACTAGATGCGGGGCCCAGCAATCTGGGTTTTACCAAGCGCTCCAGGTGATTTTGATGTGTGCTAACATTTGTAGACCACAGGAATAATACAAATGAAGGAATATGGTAACATGTAATTATTTATGTAAAAGAGGTGTTTATTTTGTCGTTATAAATACCCCCCCATGTGTATATACATGTAGATCTGTCTATATAACTGGTTTTCATTGTTTGAATTGAGTATTACATACATAAAAGAATATTTGCGACACTTGAGAAGCATATAAAGAGAAACAGTGATAAACCCTCCTGTGTATCCCAATCCAATGAATTGCAAAAAGATTCTCTGGATATTAGCCCCATGTCCATGCTTCCCCCTAATAGTCTTGACACTCCAGCCCTAGGTTGGATATAAAAATATTCTGAAATTGGTGTGTTTTATTTCCAGGGGTTTTTTTTCCTATGGTTATACCATATATGTGTGCATATCTTAAAAACCGAATTCATTTAGCTTCGCAGGATTTTGGATTTTCTCTAAAAGCATCATCTTGTGTATATTTCTCCAGTGATTTTTTTTTTTAGTTTGCTCAATATTTTGTTAGCGGTATGTGTGTAAATGTGCATGCATTCGTTTTTCCTAGTGTATTCTATGTTCGAATATATCACAATTTATTTCTCCATTTTCCTTTCAATGGACACTGAGCTGATTCCAGGTTTTGCTGCTACCAGCACTGCTACTGTGAACATTCTTGAACCTATTTTTCAGTACACTTGTGCGGGAGTTTCTCTGGGGCGCTGGTTTCCAAGCTGTTTCACTGGGAATCTGTAGGAAGAGATGCTCTTTACCTCACAACCCACTATTAGCTTGCTTGTTGTAGTACAGAAAAATACAATAAATAGGGGCGCCTGGGTGGCTTAGTCGGTTGAGCGTCCGACTTCGGCTCAGCTCATGATCTCGCGGCTCGTGAGTTCGAGCCCCGTGTTGGGCTCTGTGCTGACAGCTCAGAGCCCGGAGCCGGCTTCAGATTCTCTCTCTCTGCCTTTAATCCACTCGCATTCTGTCTCTGTCTCTCTCAACAATAAATAAACATTAAAAAAAAATTTTTTTTAAAGAAAAATACAATAAATTTTTTTATATTGGTACAGATTGGGTTGTTCTGGTAACTCTTCTGTAAATGCCTTTAAGATTTCCTGTGTAGATGATCATGTTATTTTCTAACAAACACAGCTTTGTGTATCCTTTCCAATTTGTAAGCTTTTTATTTCTTTTTCTTGCCTTATTTAAACACTAGATTAAACGCTTATTTAAACACTAGAGGGGCGCCTGGGTGGCGCAGTCGGTTAAGCGTCCGACTTCAGCCAGGTCATGATCTCGCGGTCCGTGAGTTCGAGCCCCGCGTCAGGCTCTGGGCTGATGGCTCGGAGCCTGGAGCCTGTTTCCGGTTCTGTGTCTCCCTCTCTCTCTGCCCCTCCCCCGTTCATGCTCTGTCTCTCCCTGTCTCAAAAATAAATAAAACGTTAAAAAACATTTAAAAAAAAAATAAACACTAGAATCACCATTAAAATGTGGAATGGAAGTGATGAGAGCAGACATCCTTGCCTTGTCCCAGAAGCACACTGAATATTTGACAATTTGATATGATGTTAGCAGTAGATGTATCATAGTGCTGACAGTTTCTATCGTGCCTGGATGTCAGATTTTATCAAATGCCTTTTCTGCATCGGTAGAGATGCTCTTTTTCTTTTTCTTTTTTTTTCATCTTAATGTGGTAGATTACATGGCCGAACGAATGTTACGGGGACTGTTAAGAGGTAGGTTGTTTAGTTTCAAATATTCTGGGATTTTTTTTTTTTTTAATGTCTGTTATTGACCGTGAGTTTAATTCCATTGTAGTCAAAGAATATGCTTTGCATGGTTCGAATCTTTTAGTTAACTGGAACACGCTCCGTTGCCTGATCTATGCCATTTCTAGGTCTTCTGCTGTTGATTCATGTATCTCCTGACTTTTCATCCTTTCATGCCTGGTTATCTTGAACTGGTATTGAGACATTGTAAATTTTATCTCTTTGGGAGTGTGAGCCTTGTTCTGGGATGCAGCTATGAGGAAGATGTTTATTCTTTTCACATTTGCATTTGGTCTCAGTTAGGCAGGACCCGCACAGCCTTTACCTTAGGGCCAATCTGGTTGCGCTGCCTACCCTACTCTTAGGCGCTACCCTTCTGGTACTCAGAGTAGACGCCACGTATCACAAAGTTCTCCACTCTGGTTGTGGAAAACGTGAGTTTTCCAGGGCTGTTCCTAGCCCTGTGTGAGGAATGGGAATTGCTTCTTCCGTTCTTTTCTCGTGGCTTCTTTTCCTTGGCCTCGGGTATTTGCTTCGCATACATGGGTCGACCAGTCATTGTCTATAGACTCGAGGGAAACTCCCCTCTGAATCTCTGTCCTGCATATCTTAGCCACCTTGACCCTGAATTCTCAACTCTGTTTCCTCATCTTAGGGTGACTACCCGGGTCTGTTTGTGTTTCTTCTCCCTGTACATTTGCCTGGAGACTCTTTTCAAGCAGTAACCAGAGGCAGCTGTAGACTTACCTCATCTGTTTCTCTTCTGTCGGACATCCCTCTGCACTACGTGCTTTTGGTGCCTGAAAACCACGAGTCATATTTTGCCTATTTTTTTTAGATCTTTCAGACGAGAGAGTTCATTTGACCCCTGATGTGTTCTCTGACCCACTATGGCCACAAGTGAAAATGAAATTCATCTATGTGTGTGTGTGTATTTACATATATATGTACTTATATACAGATACATTTATTATATGCACATATATACATATATATTTTTTTTTTAGGAGGAAAAATTTCCAGATTCATACTGATACTTTTATTTTTATTTTATTTTTTTGCGCGCGTGAGAGAGCTTATGAGCAGAGGAGGGGCAGAGAGAGAGGGAGAGAGAGAATCTCAAGCACCGATGTGGTGCTCAAACCCATGAATCAGGAGATCATGACCTGAGCTGAAATCCAGAATCGGACATCTAACCTACTGAGCCACCCACGTGCCCCCGTACCGATATTTCTAATTCAAATAGATTAGCCTAGATTTATTTATCCTTTTTTTAAAATTTGTACTTGTCTTTTATGCTGAAATACCACGGTTCCAAAGACATGACTAAAAATTACTCATTTTTATGTTTCCTTTCATTTCTTACAGTAACCCTAAGAGGCAGGTAAAATACCAGTTCACAAATGTCACTTTATTGATGAGGACATTGAAGCCTGAAAAGATTAAATGACTTGTATGAGTCCAGGGTGGTAGTTTTTTGGCCAGACTGTGGGAAGGACCTTCGGTGGCCTGACTGCAATTTGGTTTTATCTTCAGCTATCACTTTTCAACTAACACACACACACACACACACACACACACACACACACACACCACGGCTTCCATTTCCTCCTTTATGAAACAAGGGAGATTTGACCAAATGGTTTCCCAGATTTCTTTGGTCTATGACCTTCTCCCTAGCTGTTTACTCTTTTCATCCCTGCCTTCCCTCCTGGCCGTGTATACACACACTCTGTCTTCTCACTGTGCTCGCAGTATGACGTGACTGTGTTGTATGTAATCGGGCCCTCCTGGATGTGGGCCCTGGAAGGGCGACCAGCCAAGCTTGCCCTGGGACAGGCCCTGCCGAGATGTATGCCCAGGTCCCAACCTTCTATGGTTGTTTTCTTATTTTCAGCTTGATGCTTTCAAATTAATGGGTTTTGCAGCCTGGTTAGGGATCATTCCTTTTCTCCATGAGCTGTGTTTTGTCTCAAATTCAGGTCTCTATGGAGAAAAGAGTCACTGATGTTTTTGCCTGTCATTTCAAGATGCTTGTTCTAGATTCCACAATAATCTGTGGCTTTTATCTTCAGATTCTCTATTCCTGAGTTATGATTTCTGTCCATAAGTTAGAGGCAGTAAACTTGACACAATCTTAGATCTGACCGTTTTTATCTCAGATCTATTTAATTTGTATTTAATAAGAAGAGATACCAAGAAGAACCTGACTAATACCTTATTTGGTTGGGGGAAAGTGTTCTGGGCTCATTAGTCAGATTTTTCTTAATTCATCATTAAAACCCTTCCTTACTTGCCCTCGTATTTTCTTCTCTTTTACTTTTTCTTAACAAGAAAGAGATCAGTGGAAAAGAAGAGAAGCTGCTAGAACCGTAGGCATGAGTAATAATAGAATGCGTTGTAATGTTGTGTCCAGATTGAGGGTACTACAGTAAGTGATTGAGTCATCTGGGGTATTGACACCCTGGTTCCTCAGTTAAATCACTGTAGAAATGCTGGAAGGGACAGCAAGAGAATGGTTAAAATATTCAAATAGTCCCTGGCTCTCCTGCTGCTTCTTAGGGGAACTCCGTTCTTAGCTTCCTGTAGGAAAACGGCTTTGCCGTCCTTAGGGACACCTGCACTTCATTGTCCAGCAACCTTAACCTTGGAAGGCCTATCGGGGCCAGTTTGTTTTGTTTCTCTGTAGGTCTTCCTGATTCCCAGTTTTCATTGAGTGACTTCCACTGGCTTATCGGTGAGAGTGATAGTGTCCATCCATCTTTGAGGATGTGGTTGCCATCATGCTCAAAGTGGGAAGCTGGACAGGGCAAAAAAGGGAAGGGGTCAAAGGGAAGGTGGCCGCCATTTTTTCAGTGCCCGCCAGGTATTAGTCACGGTCCTGGGGATTCTGCATACCTTCTCCTCTCTGGGCTTCACAAAATCGTATAAAGAACGTACTGCTGCCTTCACTTTTTCGATGGGGAAGCTATGGGGAAAAGCTCAGCATGTTTGTAGATCATAGATTTCCCCCCCATACTTCTGAACAATCTTGTTTCAGCTTTGCTCCTTTAAACATCCTGTGTACATTTAATTTCATATTCGTTTAAACGAGACGGCGCGTAGTAACCACTTGGTAACAGCGAGCCAATCAGTAAATTAGTTGAACTTAGATCTGTGAAACCGCTCTCCAGTTTCAGTGTAATTATCAACTCCACCTACAAGTAGATACAATTCTTAAAATAGAGATTTCTAAAGAATTACCAATGAATTGGTCAATACATCCTCTCCTCCTCAGTAGTCTAGGGAGTGAATTAAGAAGCCCGTAAGAACCTGCTCCTGTGGAGGGAGGAGGTTCTGCTGTTCTACTGCTTCTACTGTTAGGGAGAAGCATAAGCTGCTGTCTTCATTCGATGGCACCTGGCGTGGAGAGTTCTGGGTAGAGCGGGATGAGCGTCTCATCCTGAAAAGATTAGTTGGCAACCTAAATGGAATGCTCAGTGTAAAACCATAGATTTTTTTTACTTGGGGTCAGACCTGCTGTTGAATCGGATCCTCTGGTCCTTACAGGAGACTGGAATTAAAGAGCAAAAGAAAAAAGTCCACCTGGCCATTCGGGACATCCCCGCGTTAACTCCAGGGCAAAGATCAAACGTGAGATGTGCCTCTTTTCAGTTTTTGTAGTTCTGATGGCTGAGAGTAGGTAGGTCAAGATAATAATGAAGAAGATGAAGTTTGGTCATCTGTTTCAATTTTCTGAACGGTAACTCAGATTGGGACCTTATTCTAGGCTTGCTGGATCTTCCTTTTGTAGATTCTACCAAACGACTAAATAGAAAATGTCATGCTGTGTTATTCTTCAAGGGCTTGTAATTTGAAGATTCGTGAACGAACCTGATTCATTAGACAGATTAACCACTAGTAACACATAGACTTGTCATTGTCAAAACCCATCCTCATTTCGGGTCCTGTTCGTGTTATTTTGTTGTTCTCTTGTCACAGAGTCTGAAGACCTCAAAGTTCTTTTTTCCTCCCTCCTACAAGCCTGGTTTAAAAGGAAAGGCCGAATCAAAGATTTGATAAAATGCAAGCTGTTTGACATCTATAGACATACCGTCTTACCTACGTGGCTGTGCAAAATCATACTTTGATGATCCAAACAGTAAGCTGCTTAGGGGGAAATCCCCACAATTCGCAATTCGTCCCTCCCAACCTCGCGCATAGCAGCCAGCCAGGCAATTTATATTCAGCAACTCCCTGTTCTTGTTTAATTTCCTCAGACAAAACAAGAGATTGCGGTGGGCCCGCCAGTTCAAAACAGCACAACTTGTTTCTCCTGCTTCTTTTCATCACCTCATGAATCAGGGGATTTTGGAGCCACAGGGACCCTTAGAGTCATCTGATCTGATGCCTAGTTTACAGACAGGGAAACGAGGCTCCCACTGAGGAACTCATTCAAGGTCATGCATGTCTAAGTGGCATAGTTGAGTCTTCAATTGTGTTTTGTTTAACCCTCAGAGTTTCCTTCATTTCCCCCTTTATCTGTCTTTCTCCATAAGAATTACTCACATTCCAGGGGAGAAGGCACAATCTGCTGAACGCTAGCTGTTTGCCTGTTTTTAAAAACAGCACCAGCCTAGCAGACGACACGATTACCAGTCATCGATTCGTATAATCAAGCTTGTTTTTGGACGTTGGGTTCCCATGGTATGAGAGAAATCTAAGGCAGGCATCACGTTGAGAATCTGTGAGCCTCTACTCTTGGTTTCCAGGCACCATTCTGGAGCAGCCTTGTAAAATGTGAGGAAGGCATCATCACAGGGCTGCATCCCTTACCAGCTTTGCTGCTTGTAAAGCTGGGTTACTTGGGGCAAGGTGTCTGCCTCTTCTGAATCTGTTTCCTCATTAAGTCATTGCGGTACACGGCGTGCACTTCTTGTAGTTATCGTGTTGCGTATGGAAGTAAAATCGTACACAATACAATGGAAATGAGGTGTAATAAGGAGCGGGAGAGGGAGGGCGTGGTTCAAAAGTGCGCCTTTGGAACGAATACAGGACAGCCCCGAGTGGTCGGGAAGCTCGTTGGCATTTCTGCCCAAAGATGTGAAACAGATGAACGTCCTCTAACGACTTTACTGCAGCGAAAGGCATTTTGGGAGGGATGTGCTTCCCATGGGAATCTTCCGCAAGCTGGGGTTGGGCAGGCGGATTCTCTCTTGTGTAATAAGCAAAAAGCAGCAGGCGCGGTGATTTTGATATCCCTCTCTTGAGCGGTGCAGAACCACGCTGTCGTTTCTCAGGAAGACAGACGCATCTTAAAGTTTGGGGAAGAAGAGGTGAGTAACCGAATCCATTGGTAGCTTCTGTAAAAGTCACTCTTGTGCCTTGAGCACCTTCTTTGCGTCTAATCCAGGGTCTGGAAATGTGAAAGAGACGAAAATAAGATGCAACGGGGTCCTCGTTTGTGAGGAGTTTTCCTTTCGAATTGGTGGCGGATGATAAGCAAAGTTATCTGCGATTAATCACCCAAACTGCGTTGGAAGGAAAAGATGTCAGATGTCAGGAGAAAGAGATTCCTGTAGGCAACCAGGGACCCCGCCGTCACTTGTTGAATAGCACTGTGAATGGGAGTTTCAGATTGTTACGTGTGTGTATCCAAAAAATGAGCTGTTGTTCCAAAGAGGGATAAACCGTGAGTGAACACAGACTTTAGGGAGACCGTAGGAGTCTTGACTGGAGCAGAGGATAGCATTTGGCAGATGATGGAGACTAACGTGGATGAGTAAGGCCAGGATAATTTTGGAAAATTTAGGAACCTAGGAGTTAAGGAAACATATTGGTCTATATGTTGTGTGTGTGTGTGTGTGTGTGTGTGTGTGTGTGTGTGTGTTTATAACAATCCTTGGTAGCTCTTTCCTGGATGCTGCCTTTGAGAGTTTCTGCCTACTTTCTGATAACTAAGAACGAGGAAGAGATAGAGCTTGGTCATTACCCAACACGTTGTGACACGTCACTCTCATTACTTCCTGTTTCCATCTGAGAGGGGGGCCGCTGGAAGGAACTAGTCCCCAGTGAATGGGGACTAGGGGGAGTCAAGGCTATGAGATCCACGTTTCCTATAGTAAACCAGACATTTACTTAGTGGGCAACACAGTTGAGTTCCCTGGCTCTCACACGAAGGAAGTGAACTTCAGTGGGTCGAGGAATCCATCAGGAACTCACTGCTATGTTTACATCCTGTGCAGCTTCTCCTAACCCACTTCATTAGCCAAGCCGCGTTCGGAATTCATTGTCTAGTCCAAAAGCTCAATAGTAAATTCATTTCAACATAACTTGTCCAGGCTTCTGTGCCAAGACTACAGAAGAACACTCTTTGGGTGAGTCCCTTCAAATAGAGAGGCCGCTTGGAAAAGATGTGGCTAGAGGTGTGGACTCCATCGCCGACGGCCTGTGATGTAGGGAGAAGCCTCCGGGCCAGCTGCAGACACAGGATGTGTTGCAGGTTCAAGAAAGAGCAGGAAGGGGCGCCTGGGTGGCTCAGTCGGTTGTGTCCAACTTCGGCTCAGGTCATGATCTCGCGGTCCGTGAGTTCGAGCCCCGTGTCGGGCTCTGTGCTGACGGCTCAGAGCCTGGAGCCTGTTTCAGATTCTGTGTCTCCCTCTCTCTCTGACCCTCCCCCGTTCATGCTCTGTCTCTCTCTGTCTCAAAAATAAATAAATGTTAAAAAAAAATTTTTTTTTTAAAAAGAAAGAGGAAGTACCCACAGTTGGCAATGACCTTTGTGGGATCTGGCAGATGAGTTAGCGACCATCCTCATGTGCTCGTTAGAGCTGCAGGGATGGGGAACATCTTGGTTCCTTGGATCGTCAGGCGAATGGCAAGAACAGAATCTCTAAAGGTGATTCTTTTTTCCTAGAACCACGCAGATCGCTTACCAAGAGAGCGAGGGCAAGAAACAAACCTGCTGAAACAAACAGACAAAAGCAGCTTTATTGAACTCTGATTTATATACTGTAAAATCCGTCCCTTTTAAGCTGGATGACTTTTAGTAAATTTTCAGAGTTGTGTACCCACCACCAAAATCTAGTTTGGGGATGTTTCCACCTGCCTGAAAAGCTCCCTTGGTGCCTGTTTGTGCTCAGTTGCTATTCCGTCCTCTCCCCTGCCCAGGCAACAAGTGATTACTGCTTGCTGCACGATTTCCAGTAGATTTGCCTATTCTAGGCATCGCAAATAAATAGAGGTCTAAAATATGGGATTTTTTGGTATGGGACTTTCATATAGCATGGTTTTTAAATGTTTTTAAGTTTATTTTTGAGAGCATGCGCACACACGTCGGGGAGCGGGTAGAGAGAAAGAGAGACAGAATCCCAAGTGGGTGTTGCACCATCAGCACAGAGCCTGATGCGGGGCTCGAACTCATGAACTGTGAGATCATGCCCTCAGCCAAGATTAACAGTCAGACGCTTAACCGACTGTGCCACCCTGGCACCCCTAGCATAATTTAAAAAAAAAAAAAATTTTTTTTAATGTTTATTTCTGAGAGAGAGTGTGAGCAGGGGAGGGGCAGAGAGAGAGGGAGACACAGAAATGGAAGCAAGCTCCAGGATCTGAGCTACCAGCACAGACCCTGACGCAGGACTCGAACTCATGAGCCGTGAGATCGTGACCTGAGCCGAAGTCAGCCAGTTAACCGACGGAGCCACCCAGGCACCCCCTCCCTTGGCATAAATTTTTTGAAGTTCACCTGTGTTGTAGCCTGTGTCCTTATTCCATCCCTTTTTACTGCTGAGTAGTGTTCCATCGTATAGATCGATCCTATTTTATGTATCTATTTGTTCATCAGTGGATGGGTAATTTCCACTTTTGGGCTGTTGTAAATAATACTGCTACTTTGGTTTCCTGTGACCCGTTGTGACAAATGACTAGGAACTCAGTGGCTTAAAACAACAGAAATTTATGTTCACAGCTCTGAAGACCAGAAGTATAAGGTGAAGGTGTTGATAGCCAGTGCTCCTTCTAGAGGCTCTCGAGGAGATTCCATTACTTGCCACCTCCTCTGGTGGTTGTGTCTGTCCCTGACTGGAGGTCACAGTGGTTCAGTCTTTGCCACCGCCTTCACATTTCCTTCTCTCCCGTGCATCTCCCAAAACTCCCTCTGGCCCTCTCTTACCAGGACACATGTGATTGCCTTTAGGACCCACGCTGATGATCCAGAAAACACTCTTCCTTTCAAGATCCTTAACTTACCCCAATTCTTTTTTTTAATGTTTATTTTTGAGAGAGAGAGAGAGAGAGAGAGAGAGCAAGTAGGGGAGAAGCAGAGAGAGAGAGGGAGAATCCAAAGCAGGCTCCAGGCTCTAGGCTCCGAGCTGTCCGCACAGAGCCGGACGCGGGACTCAAACCCATGAACTGCTAGATCACAACCTAAGCCGAAGTCAGACGCTTACCCACCTGAGCCACCCAGGCGCGCCTAAATGTTTTGCTGCGTAAGGTAGCATTCACAGTTTCCAGAAATCTGATGTGACTATCTTTTGGGAGGCTATTTTTCTGCCTACCATAGCAGCTGGGAATAGTCACAGAAAGTTGCCGCGCGGATGTGTTTTCATTTCTCTTCGGAGTGAGCGGGGAATGTAATTGCTGGGAATGTACTGGAAATTTATGTGTGGCTTAAGAAACTGTCAAACTGTTTTCCGAAGAGGCTGTGTCGTCTTCCGTTCCTGCCGGCCATGAGTGAGGGTTCCAGTTTCTCCACATTCTTGCCAGTTGTCTACCTTTTTAAAACTCTAGCCGGGGCGTCTGGGTAGCTCCGTCAGTTCAGTGCCCTGCTCTTGATGTCAGCTCAGCTCATGGTCTCACAGTTTGTGAGTTCGAGCCCCGTGTCAGACTCTGTGCTGACAGCTCGGAGCTTGCTGGGGATTCTGTCTCTCCCTCTCTCTGCCCCTCCCCAGCTCGCTTTCTCTCTGTCTCTCTCTCTCAAATAAGTAAACCTAACAAACAAACAAAAACCCATAGCCATTCTAGTGGGTGTGAAATGGTATCTTGTGGTGAATTTGCATTTCCTTGATGACTAATGACGATGAGCACCCTTTTGTGTGTTTCTTAGCCAGCATATATGATTCTTGGTAAAATGTCTCTTCGGAGCCCTTACCCATCTTAAGACGGGGTTGTCGTCTTTTTGAGTCATCAGACTTAGCCTATTTTCCATAATCTGGCCCAGTCACTGCCAGTCCTGAGGATGTGGTGATTGAGGTCACCTTGATGCGGAGGTGCTGGGCAATCCATTTCCCCAGGACGCCCAGACCTGGGAAAAGATGGCCGTCTCCACATTGCACTGTGCGTTGGTCTGCTCCTACAGGGTAGATGGGACTCAAAGTGGCCTTTTGACTCCCAATTACTGTGCCAGCGAAGCCGGGAGATGGCTCATTCTGTGTCTTAGAGATCTTGAGCTCAGTGGTGATGGAGGCTGGCTGTTGTCTGATGGACAAGGGACCCACCTACAGAAACCCACACTGCATTCTCATTGTAGCCTGGTGTTTTCTTTCATAACTCTTCCCCCAATTGAAATGAAGTAGTTGTTTCTGTAATATAATACATTTAATATCTTCCTCCCTCTACTGGACTATTAAAAACCCCTGGGGCAGGGACCCCACCTGTGGGTTTTGTCTCTGTCCCCGGCCTCGAACACAACGTGTCGTAGACAGCCAACCAATTTTTGCCGGATGGAAGAACGAGTGTAAATTACCAGTAACGGGGGTTTAGGAGGATGTCCTCTGCTTTACAGTGGGTGATTCACACAAAATCATTAAATAGAGGGCTGTTCGTTCCATAAGTAATTCATTAACCACTGACTGTGCTGTGTAGTGACTTGTATTTTAACCGCCACTGATGCCATTTCCCCCGTGTCTTTCTCATTTCCAGCGATCTATAACTACAATGCCTCTCAAGATGTGGAGCTCTCCTTGGAGATCGGAGACACGGTTCACATCCTGGAGATGTATGAGGGTAAGTCTGGATGGCCTCCTGCCAGACGGGGAAAGGGAAGCACAGTGGAAGTTACTTATTAATAAGGCACTTCGAGCAAACATCAACGTGCCTTACTTCCTGAAATGGTGCTAGTAAAAAAAACCCAGGAAGTACTTAGGCTATACAACTTTGTGCTGAGAGTGATTTCCAACACAGCCAGCCAAATACATGAGTGCCACCGTGCTCAGACCCCAGAACGTCAGAGCATATGAATAGCTGAACCCCAAGCCGCGGATGCAGAAGGATCCGACACCGTGCTGGCCCGGGAGGAGCCACGTGGGACCCTGGATTGGCTGCCGCGCAAAGGAAACACTGCCGATTAAGTGGCTCTTTCTACTCAGCACTAAATGTTGCCAGATTGGGGGAGAAATGAGGGAGAGACTTACTGGTGCTGCTGAGATCCTTTCACAGAACTAGGTCAGGGCTACAGCAGGTCCAGAAAGCCCCGTAGTATATTTCCTGCAATTAGGTCAGGCTGGGGAGGTGGTCCAGTTAACCTGTCAGTGGGCTGTAGGGAAGTACTCAGCACGCCTGGTTTGTCTGAAAAGCACAGGTCGTGCCCACTCCCCCCCGCATCCCACCCCACCCGAGGCTTGTAGCTCCATGTCAGTGGAGCTTGAATCCCGGCAGGACCCCTCCACGTATCCACATTTCTAATTCAAATCCCAGAGTACCACCAACATGCGTCCAGGCCACCGAAGTTGAGGATCAAAGCAAAGACCAATTTTCGGGGCCCGTCTATTCCCTCTGACGAGTAAGGCAGGAAGGAGGTGGGCAGCAAGGAAGACTTTTCTCAGAGGGTGAAGCTTCTTAGAATCAGGATCTCTAGATTTTCAGGATCCGCACTTGCCCTCATCCATGTAAATGCTTGTGACGGCGGAATAGCAAAGGTGGCCATTAGGAATCTAATGCACTTGCCTAGAATGGGGGGAGAAAAGCTGGGAAGCCAGGGGAAAAGGAAGCAGGGTTTGGCCATAGAAAAGCTAAGTCATTCTGCCTGATTGCATAGAAGACTCTATTATCCCTGCTGCCTCCCTTTATGTTTAGGCAGGCGGCCAGGGTTTCCTCTCCCTTCCACACAGCTCAAAGCACAGCCATGCAGCTCCCAGGGGCAGGGAGAAGGGGAGAGGGCCGTGCGGACTCTCCCCACACCCCCCTCTCTTTGCTCTTTTCATCCTCGCCATCTCAGGTCCAGCCCAACATCGGTTCCATGTTGTCCCTAAATCACCAAGACACAAGGGACAATCTACTTACTGTCTGATCTCAAGACTGCTTTGCTTGTTGAAACCAGTCCCCTCAGGCCTTACTAGGTCATACTTCTTTGTCAGGGGCCAGATTTATCCATTCTAGCTAGTATCTGTGTTACACGTTTTTGCATTGTACAGGCAGAAGGCGTATGTTTGGCTTTGGAAACTCTTCCGTATAGGCTTGAAAAGAATGTATGTTAGGACCATCTGTGGATGACGGTTAGATTCTTATTTCTTTATCATTTTTTTTTTTCAAATTTGCTGTACATCATTGTTTTCCTCCATTTTCCATCAGAGAACAGTGTTCAGTCTTTCACCATGCTTACAGTTTATGTCAATGATGATGATTTACGGTGACGTCAGTTTTTTGCCTTATATATTTTCAGACCTATTTTTAGGTACGTACAATTTTAGAATTGTTATACTGAAACAATTTGCACTTTTCAATTTTTTTAGAGAGAGAGAGAGTGCAAGCAGGGGAGAGGGGCCGAGAACAGGGGGTGGAGGGGAATGAGAGAGAGAGAGAGAGAGAAAGAGAATGAATCTTAAACAGGCTCTACCCTCAGTGTGGAGGCTGATGCAGGGCTCAATCCCATGACCCTGGGATCATGACCCGAGCTGAAATCAAGAGTTGGACGCTCAACTGACTGAGCTACCCAGGCGCCTCTAAACAGTTTGAACTTTTAATTCCTGTTTATTAAATCTTTTTACCGTTAGTTTGTCTGTAGGATTGCTTTTTTCCTTAGTCTAGTTTGTCTGAAATTACAGCCAACTCACTGGCGGTCTAGGACTCCCCATTTTTGTTCTCCTGGACCCACCAGGCCATCAGAAACGCTGCTCGGCCATTCAGGAAACTTTTCTTAATTCGGCAGTTGCCCCAAGAAGAGAGGAGCCTCACACGCTGGCCTCGTCTCTCTAAGGTTTGATCTCTTTCAGATCTCGACCTGGTAATTCCCGCTTGACCGTAGTAGAGTTGCAGTATGTGTGCATGTGGTGGGTTTTGTCAAGTTTTTCCAAGTGTCCTGTGGAGTGTAGGAGGGAAGAGCGGAGAGTTGATTGGAAATAAAGTAGGTGATGTCTTTTGAATACGTTTGCAACGCTCTCTCTTCATCGTTCCGTGACCCGAACATAGTTTTTTGGAATCGCTCATTGAAGCACTCTGTCCTCCTAGGATTCATATAATGGTCCTTTTAAATTTGTACTCTGTCTTTACCGAGTGGTTTCCCAGTTGACCCATGGACATTCCTCAAGGTAGTACTCCTCTGGAGCCAGCCGAGGAGGTCACTGAGCTTGGTTGGATTGAAACGTAATCCAGATCCACGAGCACCTCCATTTCAAGTACCTTCTGGAGCTTGAGGCCAAAAGCCACAGTGCTCCTGGTGTTTTGGAGCTCGCTGGCGCTGGCCCAGCTGATAGGCAGTCACGCAAATACCTGTCACTTCATCGATGCTGCGTCTTGAGTATGATGGTCCCGGTGCTCCAGTCCTGACCGCAGGAAGCTGATGTTCTTGTTAACTGCTACCATAAAATATTTGGGGTGCCGCAGGACTCTTTCACGTCAAAAAAGGATGTCCGTGCCCATTTGAAACCTGGTGTGTGTCAAGGTATGAATGGGCAGACTTAGAACATGAGCTTACGGAGTTCCTTTACCACCACCAAGAGGCCTGTCGGTTTTACGGAGATTATCGTATTGGATGATGTCTTTATATAGTGCTCATTTTAGGGGATTAATTTTTTTTTTTAATTTTTAAAAAATGTTTTATCTATTTTTGAGACAGAGAGCGACAGAGCACGAGCAGGGGAGGGGCAGAGAGAGAGGGAGACCCAGAATCTGAAGCAGGCTCCAGGCTCGGAGCTGTCGGCACAGAGCCCGAGGCGGGGCTCGAACTCACCAACCTCGAGATCGTGACCTGAGCCGAAGTCAGACGCTTGCTTAACCGACTGAGCCACCCAGGGGCCCCTGGGATTAATTTTTTTTTTTTTTTTTTAATAGTGCCCACCTTGCCAGATGCAGTGATAGGTTCTTATGTCTCCTAAGTACTTCGAGTTCTTGGCTGGGTTCTCAAATTCCTTTATTATTTCAGGCAGTTCAGGACTGAGTGCAGGAGTACTTTGCAAACATTAAACAGGGTGGAAATGCTGAGTAATAACTTAAGTTCTGTCCCTCCTCCCCCATCTCTTCTTTCCTTTAAAAAATAAATAAAATAAATAAACAAAATGGAAACGCCCAGAGTACTGCCAGATGGAATTTAAGGCTAATGCTGGCACTATTTCATGGCCTGAGGGGTTTTGTGTCTTCCAGCTTCCTGTCTGATTTTGCTCCTGGGGCTCCCCCTCCTCCTGCACACTCCTCCCCACCCTGCCTTTGAGATAGTCGCACACCAGACCTGTGTGTGCTTTTTCCGGTATGGACATGAGTCTACCTTTCTGGAGCCCAGCTACGGAAAATTCTTTTCTGCCCACAACCCATCACCGAAAACCACTCACGGCTCTTCCTTTTGCTGTTTCCTGGCCTGTGGTCGCATGAATAATTATGAAAGTGGTAGCTTCTTGAAGGCAAAGCCAGCTCGTCTTGCGTCTGTAGGGCCGGCGCCTTGCACAGCACCTGGCACATAGTAGGTGTTCTGCAGAAGTCCGTTAAAGGAATGAAGACAAAAGACAGGACCAAAGCAAGCCTGACGGAGCAAGGCAAGCTAGCGTGGAGAGTCAGAGAGGGTGGCAGTCACCTCCACAGAACGCCAGGTATCATAGGCAGAGTTGTTCTCCTCTTATGAGGGAAATATGGGAGGCTCCAACATTGCCCCCATCCGCAGCAGACTGCAGAAGGATTTGGTTATTGCATGAGTTTTGTTGTCTTTGTTTTTAGTAACCGCTGCGTTGAGATCTATTTCAAATACCATACCGTTTACCCATTTAAAGGATACAATCCTTAAAAGGGCAATCCTTGTCCTTTAAAGGGCAATCGTCATCACTGTCTACTTGCAGAACGTTTTCATGAACCCAGAAAGAATCCCTGTACCCATTTGGTGGCCATTATCCCCCAGCTCCAAGCAACCACCAACCTCGTGTCTGTCTCAGGAGATTTGCCCCGTCTAGACCGTTCACGTAACATGGGGCCCTTTGTGACTAGCTTAGTGCAATGGTTTTAAGGCTCGTCATTGTTGCAGCGGGTATTGGTACTTCCTATCTTTTTATGGCTGAATAATATTCATTGTATGCCTACATCACATTTTATCTATCCATTCATCCGTTGATGGACATTTAAGTTGTTTACACTTTTCACCTGTTATGAGTAATGTTGCTATAACCCTTTATGTATAGGTTTCCGTGTGGACGTATGTTTTCAGTTCTCTTGTTCCTAGGTATGTTCCTAGGAGTGGAATTGCTGGGTCATATAATAACTTTTCCTTTTGGGGAAGTGCCAGTCTGATTACTTGAGTTTTGCCCCCAGACCACAGCCCAAATGAGTGACCAGCTATCGCTTATCACTCACTGCTTTCTGTCACCTTGCTCCTGAACTTCATTTGCTGCTAAAAATGGGCGCAGGGACGGAGAACCGGCCGTGTGTACTGCTCGTGTTGTAGCGGCCCCCGAGAATTATGTTCCTTCAGAGACTTTTTCAGGGAACGAGATCCCTCAAGGACTGAAGCCAGTGGCCTCGCCTCTCTTCATCTTTGGCATCAGCCCGGCCTGTAGTCATTGCCATATCTTCGCTTCTTTAACCAGGCCAGGGATTTGGTAGCGAGGTGGCTGTTCCCTCTCTCGAGTGTTCTTTCCCACCCCAGATCCGTGGGCGTGGCTGGAAAATCGCTGCTCTCTGGAGATTCCAGTTGTGGTCATTTATTCACTCAAAAGAACTTGCTGAGCAAGTGGTGATGCTCTTATGCTGTGCTAGGTATGTTTATTGAACACGAGAGATGCCCTAGGCACTGAGGTCACCTGAGTGACAAAACAGCAAGGTTCCTGTGCTCACAGGGTTTTCATTCGAGGGATAGACAAAAACAAGAGAACAGAGTGAGTAAACAAAACAATTCAGATACTTCGAAGTGCTGTGAGGGAAAAAGGATGATATTACCGGGACCAGAAGTAGACTTGGGTGATGGCGAGGGAGAGGGGAGAAGGCAGAAAGTACTGCTTTAGATCAGATGATTTTGTCCCTCTCTAGGTTGACCATCCTGGGCAGGACACTTAAACTCTTTTTGTGTCACGGTCATTGCATCTAAAATCGGGTCACTCCTTGAATTGAAAGTGATTAAATGAAAGTGCTTTGAAAAATCAGGTTACAGCATTCTTGTTACCATTAAGCTCTCCTCTCCTGTGATCAACCAAATTCCAGTCATAAGTGACTTAATGCCCAAGGGTCTGTTGTTCCAACAATGAGTACTGGTTTCCTGCATTTGATTCATATGCATTGATGGATTCGTTTTCAGCCCCATAAACCACTCACGAGCTCAGGAGAGAGGGTGGCTGGTGTTAACAGTGATTTCTGAGGGTAAGCATAACACAATTGGCCATAACAAAATGAGATAATGTCTCAAAGGCGTTCCAAGCTCTACGGAAGCAAGTACAGCACAAAGCTTTGTACAGTTTTAGTGTAACATGTAGCGGCCCAAAGCATGGCACAAATGATTGCGTTGGAACCAGAGGAAACAGGCAATCTTGAGAAGCTGAAATAAAAAGAAGCATTTGTGTATATATAGGCAGTCCCAATATACTCATGTTATTTCTTCTGTATAGAATGAGGCCGGTTTTGAAATGCACCTTTATCGAGAAATCCATTCCCTTATAATAGAAGGAATTCATATGGATTATGACTTCGGCTGTATGTATCTTGAATCTTATCTTTATAAAGCAGGCTTTTTCTAAAGTTTATTTATCTCGAAAGAGAGGGAATGAGCAGGGGAGGGGCAGAGAAAGAGGGAGGGAGAGAGGGAGAGGAGAGAGAGAGAGAGAGAGAGAGAGAGAGAGAGAGAGAGAGAATGAATCCCAAGCAGGCTCCATTGCCGAGTGTGGAGCCTGACACCGGGCTTGATCTCACACTCGTGAGATCACGACCTGAGCCAAAATCAAGAGTCGGATGCTTCACTGACTGAGCCACCCAGGCGCCCCTAAAGCAGGATTTTTTTTGTGAGTAAGTATAGCGGGCAGTATCCTGGCAGATAGATAGAGTTCCATGGCACTGAATTTCGGTTCCGTGGCTGACAAAACTCTAACAGGAACATCAAAAAGAACTTTTTTCCAGCAGAGGCTTAATAAGCACCTTTCTGAGATGTGCTAAGTGGACCCGTATTGGACCATCTGATACCGTAAGGTCTTACTGAGCTCTTTCAGAATGTCTGATTCAGGAAGAGGGATTGTCACACCTTCCCGTCCTGTACAGCCCGGTAGCCTTGACATGCCCCTGTTGTACCTCTTCGTGTTTTCTTCTCCATGTGGTCAGCTTTGCGCAATGATCACAGACGAGTAAGAGACAAAAGCAAATCGAGATTAATTCGTAAAAACTCAGTTCTTACCAGCATGTAGAAAATGCTACTGGGTAGAAGCTGAAATAAGGCGTCTGATGTGTTTGTAACTTTCATTTGCTTTTGTCACCCGGCGGGGCAAGATCATTGAAAGTATACTGTAACTCAGAATCCGTGGCCTCGCCATGTTCTAGGGTTAAAAACCACTGCCTTTCACACACATCACTGGCAGCGAGCCCAACGGCTTGGATTTTGTGATAAGGACTGCGTGCAAACGTTTTGGCATCAGCCTGGGAAGCAAAGTAGGCCTTGTTGAGTGTGCCGGTCATTTCCCACATCTGTCTGACCTTTACCTTCAGTCCTGCCTGTCAGCTACTACTCCTGGGGACATGGGTTCCTGAGACGTGTTTTCCCAAAAGATGGATGTGGCGGCGGGAGTGTGTTTACAAGAAAAACTAATTAAGAGCAGAACCGGTGAGAAGTTTCAGATTTAACCTTAGCAAACGGAGAGTGCCTTTTCTTCTCTCAGAAGCATATTTGGATGTGCTTGTAAAATGCCATCCTTAAAATTTAGGTTACTGGTATATTAGGAGGCAGGACGCGGCACCTCCTAGCATAGGGGTCAGGACTTTTTTCCGAGCGGTGCCTTCGTTCAGTTACGTTGTCGTGATGCAGCTGAAGAGGCAAGCCCAGCCTGAAAGCAAAAGTGTTTTGGGGAATGCTCTGGAGGAATGGTTTCCTGAGCTTTTGGCGTCCCATTAATTTCCACCTCCAAGGGATCTTGCTGGGATCAAGGGGTCGAGAAGGTGGCAAAGTAGTGAGCAAGCTCCTTCCATCCCACACATAACACGTAACCACGCATGGCTCTCTTCACACTTCTGAATGCTGGGCCATTCACATTATTTGGTGTATAACTTTTACCGAAAATGCCTTAGGTGTCTCTTCTCCATTGTGAAACGTAGCACATCAAAGCATTGTGGCATAGGTAAGACTCTGTGAACGATCAGCGTAAGGAGAAAGTCCTAGAGGCAAATTTAAGATCGATTGAGGGCACATACGAGAACCATATTTCTCCTCTTGCTTATATCTGGAGAGAGAATTCTGGTTGACGTATGCCTCCACTTTGCTCATGGTAATATAAGGGCAATTTATGATCTCAAAAAGCACACAGGGGGACTTGGGCATCACAAATACCCACTCTGTGCTGGAGTGCCCCATTTTATTCAACCCGTAGAGGCGAGTCCTCCAGTAGAAAGTGTCATAGAAAACATGCTGCCTGAGAAACCTGAATCCCGTGAACCAGTCTTAGAAGCAGGTGGGAACTTCGGTTCTTTTCCTTGCCTCGCCGCCGTGTAGAACTCAGGCTACAAAGAACTGTGCACAGAGTAAGATAGGCAGGATTCTTGTCACAGAAAGATTTTCAGTCCGACCCTTATGTTCTGTGTATGTGTCCCCAGCGTTTGTCATCTGATCAGTATTAAATACGTCCGCACTCAACTTCGCCAATAGGAATCTAAGATTTTTTTTTTAATTTTTTTTTTAACGTTTTTATTTATTTTGGGGACAGAGAGAGACAGAACATGAATGGGGGAGGGGCAGAGAGAGAGGGAGACACAGAATCGGAAACAGGCTCCAGGCTCTGAGCCATCAGCCCAGAGCCCGACGCGGGGCTCGAACTCATGGACCGCGAGATCGTGACCTGGCTGAAGTCGGACGCTTAACCGACTGCGCCACCCAGGCGCCCCAGGAATCTAAGATTTTAAACAACTGTACCTGGCAAGGTAGTCCATCTTCTAGGTGGCAAAAGTAACTGACACTAAATTTCTAACCTTGAATACTTGTTTAGTGTCCACCAATATAGATTGAAGAGTCTGTTACTAGAGTTGGAGTTGAAAGAATGGGAGGGGGTTGGAGGAGAGCTTTTTGTTTTGTTAAGTCTTCCTGTCACGTTCATTGCCCACCGAATGTCAAGTCAGGCCTCCAAATACCCTATTTTGGTAACTTCTGAGTTCTTTTTTGGCTGCGTTCAGTATCTGCTCAGACCCTGAGTTGTTTAGCACCATTTTCTCAATTATTCCAGCCATTGTCATATGGTTTTCCTGTCACCCGCGCTGTTTCGGTAACTTTTTCTGGTTACTTTTCCCTTAAAGTCCTCTTTTCCATGATTTCCTTGGGTCCAGGGAACTTACCGTCTTGGAAACTCCAAGCGTATCCTATCAGGTGCTCCGGGTCTGGAGTGAAGCTTCCAGCTGCCTTACGTCTGCTTCGGCTCAGTTCGTCGTCAGGAACTTAAGAATGATTTAGAGAAGTTCTTCTTCCAGGGAGCACAGACACATTCCTCAGAAAACAAAGAAAAGAGAACTTTAAATAGTCTAGCGTCATCAACACAGGAACCAGACGATGGCCCTGGAGGTAGGAGATAGCCCCTGGATGATGTCACTGGTACCCTCGGTGCCAGATTTGTCTGGCATCTTACGTCTCCTGCCTGTGCCAGGCATTGAGCTAAGGGCTTTCATGTACTGAATATTAGTTCTTTCAATCCGGGGAGAGCAGAGTTACTGATGCTCGTTTAATAAATGTGAAAATCAGGTTAAGAAGCTTGGAACTTTACACGGCTAGTAAGTGGTAAGCTGTGACTGTCACCCTGGCCCTGTGGATTCCAAGTAGAATGTTCTTCATTGCGAGGCCTTTGAGGAAATGACTCTTCTATTTTGGACGTGACATACAGTTTTTCAAAGAGGGTGAGGTTCTTTTTTGCTTTTTAAGTAGCTGGCAGACCAGCTTACCACCACCCCAAATGTGTCTGCATTGGGGTGAGCTCTTTCTTTTTTTCTTAATTTTTATTTTATTATTTTTTCATGTTTATTTACTTTTGAGAGAGAGAGAGAGAGAGACCTAGCATGAGTGGGGAAAGGGGCAGAGAGAGAGGGAGGCACAGAATCCCAAGCAGGCTCCAGGCTCCGAGCCGTCAGCACAGAGCCCGACGTGGGGCTCGAACCCACGAACCGTGAGATTATGACCTGAGCCGAAGACAGACGCTTAACTGACTGAGCCACCCAGGCGCCCCTGAACCCTTCCTGAACGTCCTCCCCTCCACGGCCCTGCCACACTTGTCTGCTGCTCTGGCCAGGTGGTCCCCTCCCTGCTCTCAAAGCCCAGAGTGTGTTTGGGCCCGCTGCACCCCCAGTGCCCACGTGTCTCGGCCGCTCCCCCCACTCCTTCCCTCCCCCCCCCCCGCCTCTTTTCAGGAGCTGGCTTTCTCTGAGCAGGTAGGCATGTCTATTCCAGGGGAGCATAGCACAGTCATCTCCACCCAGAGATACGGGTTCCTGTCCCCCCAGTCCACACACACGAGGTCAGAATTATGGAGGGGCTGGACTGCCGTCGCTGATAGTGTGTCCAACCCCCTCAGGTGTGGGGGCAAGAGAAGCAGAGCGGTCAGCCTGAAGCAGTCTCCCTCCCTGTATGTGTCTGCCACTGAACGGACGACTGGCGTCCCCGATGGCACCCTCCTGCTTGTGTTAGTAAAGAGGGCATCGGAATCGAACGCAGCGGTCGTTGGCTCGGGCGCTCTCGGAAGGTTTCGTGTGGTTCCCGTTCGTGGCCTTGCCGCTGACCTTCCGCTACTGAGACTCTCGGTGCCGTCAGCGCTGCTGGGCCCCGCCTCGGCTTCTGCCACTGTCGATGTCATCACACCCCTGGTGGCACGTCCTGACCTCTGTCTGGGTTCTCAAGGCGGAGCCCAGCGGTTCACTTTAAGAGTCTGTAAGTACAGCTTTCCCCTTTCGTTTTTAGGATGCATCGCGCCGAGAAATTCAGAGCAAGTTAGTACTAAGTGTCCCAGACTGGTGGGGCTCTCTGGACGGCGCTGGGTCATCGGCGATGACCTTGCTGGGTCATCGGCAAGGGGAGCATTGCCCCCTTCACCCTACTTGTGCTCTAAGCTAAAACACGAATGTTTCCGGTACTCCGCCCGGGAGGAGTTTCCTCTCTTTCTGGGGCCTCCATTCTCCCCTGAGAGAGTAAGGCCGCGTTTATGCGTGCCCTTTACCTCGGTGTCCTCCTCAGTAGGCTCAGACGGTTACCTGAAAAGAGCAGCCTGCGCTGCGTTTCCAGAAATCCTCAGCAAACTGGCCACGCAAGCGTGCCTTCCCCTCACCCGTGTCTCTGTTCCACTAGCGACGAGATTAGAGAGCCGTTGAGAGCGGGGTTTGGGGTGCACAGTCTCCCAACCCCTCGGAGCCCCGTGGAGCCAGACATAGGTCTTTATGGAAATGGGCCTCCTTAAATACATCTTGCTGGATTCGTGGGTTCCTCACTCCCAAACCTGCATCCCTCTCTTGTCCCTCTCGCAAATCGGCACTGATGCTGATCCCGGCACCGCGGTGAGTTGCGCCGCGTCCTGTCCTCTCAGCTTCCTTGAACTAGTTGGAGAAGCTAGAGACCCACGTCACGGAGGACGGCCCGTGGCAAGAGCCCTTGGCAAGACAGCTGACTGCTGGCTGCACTGCTTTGCCGTAAACAAGAAAGAAGGAAGAGGCGACATCCAGGAAAGAGGGACTTGGCAAACCGGAGCGACGATGTTGACCAGACTAGGGGAAATTGAATTCCCCCGGTGTCGCCGAGCTTCGGGGCGTCTGTGAAGCCAAGGGAGGTTTCCTCCTTTTGCGGTGGGCGTTTGGATACTCGTGTCTCCGTCGTGCCGGCTGTGGCTTGGGTCTGCCCCCACCCCCACCCTGGACCAGGCCCCTCTGCCTGTCTCAGGAGGTGTTGGCTGGTTGAAAGAAGTCTCTGGCATGACCATCTCTAGTAGGCAACGAGGAGAAACTTGGGCATTCTTAGCTATGGACTCGGATTTTATGAGCTAACGCACTGGGGGGGAAAAGTTGAATGTTTTTGTGGAAGGAAATTTAAGACACGAAAGCCTAATTACTTTCACAGTTGAAGAAACGGAGTCCCGCAGACCTGGTGAGCACAGAACCGGGCTTTTTCATTTCAGACGAGTCTTCATAAGGACCCACGCCTCGTCTTTTCTGGACATTCTGGCCTCCAGGCTGGTGCTTAGGGTCTGCCCAGCTCTGCCCGTTGGGCATGGGACCCCACGCCTTGCTCAGACCTCGCTTTGGGGTCTGGTTTTAGAGGTGCAGATTTTATTGCACGGTTCTGGCCTTGCATTCATCTGTTCTGTCCGTGACCACTGGCTCGCTCACAAGACCTTCTCTGATAAAGCCGTTTAAGCGTTACGGATTGCCCGCGATGTGCCAGGTACCGCAAAGACGGGGCTCTTTCCTGTTCACTCAAGAAATAAAGTGAAAGACGGAAACCACATCTCTTTCTTTTCCACTGACTTGGCATGCTAGTGTGCATGGGTTTTCTACCGGTTGGATTCCAGGGCCAAGCTTCCTTCCCGTGGGAGGCACTGCCTTGAGAAAGCACCCCGTTCATCCGCTGCATGGCCACGGAGGCAGTGATGAACCGGGCGGCAGGAGACCTGTGTTTGCATTCTCAGCTTAGATTCTAAGTCGCTGGTTGACTCTGTACAACCTTTCCCATTCCTTGCTTGTGTTTCCTCTTTTTTTTTTTTTAATTTTTAAACATTTTTTTATTTATTTTTGAGACAGAGAGAGACAGAATATGAATGGGGAGGGGCAGAGAGAGAGGGAGACACAGAATCGGAAGCAGGCTCCAGGCTCTGAGCCATCAGCACAGAGCCCGACGCGGGGCTCGAACTCACAGACCATGAGATCGTGACCTGAGCTGAAGTCGGACGCTTAACCGACTGAGCCACCCAGGCGCCCCGTGTTTCCTCTTTTTTAAGTAAGGGTGTTAAATTTCAGGGGACTCTGAGTTCCTTTGGAGCTCAGACTTAACAGCATCTATCTGTGCATCATAAAGGCACAAAAGTGAGCGAAGATATTTCACTGGGAAGCCTGATTTGTCTCCCAAACAGGTATAACGGGCTTGAATCACCTTTGACTGCCTTTGCATCCTTTTCATTCCTGCCTTTGACCTCATTTCCAAAAGCACTGGTGAGCTGCCCATTGCCTTTGGGAAGCACGCATCCTGCGGTTGGAGGCTCTGGCCGGCAGTGAGAGCTCTGGCCCGCCTAGGAACCAGGATCCGACAGTGAGCTGTATCCGTCTGTCCTCTGAGGACTTTGCACCCAGCTGTTCCAGCTCGCCAGCTTCCCCGGAGGGACCTCAGCCATCTCTTTGAGGAGCATCGGCTCGGGGATGGGAGGGCAGGCTTTGGCCATGGAAACCAGCCAGCGAACCCGGACAGGTTTACCTGGCCCACAGGGGATGGACCTTTGACCTTGGCCTAATTAACCGTGCCATATACCCAGCAAACTCCCAGACCAGGGGACACTTAAAGGAAAAAGAACAGGATTTAGCACATGCTCTCCCTCTGGGGATCATCTCTGGCCCTTCCCCTCCCCCATGTCATGGTGTGTATAAACAAGGGCTCCCTGTCTGGTTTTTTGGCCTTTAATTCCGGGGATCGCAACATTATCGCAACATCGTGAATGCACTTAACGCCACTGAACCGAATACCTCAAAATGGCTAAAAGAGTAAATTTTATGTATATTTTACAACACAAAAACTCTTTACTGTTCTTGTGGGGGGGGGCGGTGGCTAGTTCATTGTGGGATTGCAAAATGAGAGATTTTACAAAACTCCATGAGTTACACATCTAAATAATGCTTTTATGGTGCAGGAAGTCCTGAGTCCCCCTCAGCAATTGCCTTTGGAGTCTTCAGGACATTCATAATTCTCCCTCTGTGTGCCAGTGTCTTCCAGCCTTCCCATTAGAAGCCCTTTGTATTTAATGATTTGTTTATGGATCTATTTCCTTCCTCCTGGAAGACGACGTCTGGGCTGCTGGCATTCAGTGAGTGGTTTTTTTTTTTTTTTCTTTTAAACGTTTATTTGTTATTAAGAGACAGAGAGAGACAGAGCATGAGCGGGGGAGGGGCAGAGAGAGAGGGAGACACAGAATCTGAAGCAGGCTTCAGGGTCTGAGCTGTCAGCGCAGAGTGCAACGCGGGGCGCGAACTCACAGACCGCGAGACCATGGCCTGAGCCGAAGTCCCACGCTTAAGCAACTGAGCCACCCAGGAGCCCCCAGTGTTTTTTTTAAAAAATTTTTTTTTTCAACGTTTTTATTTATTTTTGGGACAGAGAGAGACAGAGCATGAACGGGGGAGGGGCAGAGAGAGAGAGGGAGACACAGAATCGAAACAGGCTCCAGGCTCCGAGCCATCCGCCCAGAGCCTGACGCGGGGCTCGAACTCACGGACCGCGAGATCGTGACCTGGCTGAAGTCGGACGCTTAACCGACTGCGCCACCCAGGCGCCCCAACCCCCAGTGTTTTTATGTATAATAAATGAATGGTCACGTTGGTGATGTAAATCCTTGGCTCCAGTCGCTCCTCCAAGAGAGTTTGTAACCACACTTTCTAAGGCAGCCCCACCCCCACTCATCCCTCCCCCACATTACTCTCCTTCCTTAATACCATTTAGCCCCATGTGCAGTTACTTGGTTATTTGCTGGGGCTTACGGATACTTGTGTTTTTCTTCCCATCATAAAGCAAGACTCGGAAGGGTGGAGACATCGTACGTCTCGCTCTCTTGGCATCTCTCTGTCGAATGAGTAAATGAATCTCCGATCTGTGGCTGAACTTTCGGAAATAGCAAAACTCGTTCAGATTCGCTTTGGAGCACAGAATGAGCAGTGAAGACCAATGATGTTTTAAGGAGGCACAATTAAAAATGGTGGAAAAATGGTCCTGTGATTTTTTTTTTCATACATGCCTCACTGCTTTCGGAGGCATTTTCGGACAAAAATATTCAGTAATATTTGGGAGCAATGTCATTATCATGGAATTCTAGATCACCTTGAGGTGCTTACTTTGTTTTGGTTTGTTTCTTCCTGTAAAGTTTATTTATTTATTTTGGGAGAAAGAGAGAGAGAGAGAGAGAGCGAGCTGGGGAGGGGCACAGAGAGAGGAAGAAAGAGAGAATTCCAAGCAGGCTCCACACTGTCTGCACAGAGCCCAGTGCAGGGCCTGAACTCATGAACTGTGAGATCATGACCTGAGCCCAAATCCAGAGTCAAGACACTCAACTGACTGAGCCACCCAGGTGCCCCATTGAGGTGCTCACTTTGTAATGCTCATTTGATAGTGTAAAGTTTTGCATGGCTCTTAAAAATTGCAGTGAAATTCATATACAGGAAAATATACTCATCTTAGGTATTCAGTTCAATGAATGTTGATGAATGAATGCACTCCATGTACCTAATACTCCCAGTCAAGATGTAGAACGTTTCCCTTGCCCCAAAGAGCACCCTGTTGCCTTCTTCCACACAATTCCCGCTCCAAAAAGCAACTACCGCTCCAAAGTAGGTCACCATGTGTAAGTTTTCCGGCTCTTCAACTGTATATAAATGGGATTATGCGTGTCTTTGTATAACACTAATCCAGTGTAATACTAGCTTCAGGAGTGGAATTTAGTGATCCGTCACTTACGTATACTGATCTTGGGTGAATACTTCCAAGTAGAGATACTGCTAGGTCATAGGTCATGTGTATGTTTAATCTGATGTGAAACTACCCGCAATGTGAGAGAATTCTAATTGCCCATATCTGTACCAACACTTGGTACAGTCTTTTTAACTTTAACCATTCTAGTGGGCGTAGAGTCATTTCTCATTTTTAAAAAATACGTCATTTGTACTGAGTTGAATTCATCCTGTTTGGGGTACAGATTTTGACAAATGCATGCACTCGGGAAATGCCTCCGTAAGATACAGAACAGTCCTATCTGCACCGCCTCCCCCCGTCCCCCCAAATTCGCCAGCGTCCCTCTGTATCAACGCCACCCTCAGCCTTGTTCTGTTTTCTTTCCCTATAATTTTGCCTTTGCCTAGTCCTGGCTGACCAGGGCTTATCAGCTTTACTTTTTACCCTTAATTTTCAATTTTATCCTTGTCAGAAATGCATATAATTTTAAAGGCCAGGCCGTTTCTAGCAAGTTTATAATGATAAACAGCAGTCCCGTCACACCTCCTCTTGGTTTCTGGTTCCGCTTTCAACTCTTTCGGCCAGTTTTTGTAGTATATGTGCTTTTTCATTTCCAAAGAACCGTGCTTCTGTTACTTGATATTTCCATTTGCATTTTTGTTTCGTAACTGCTTCTTACGGAAGATAAGGATTTAACTCTCTTACACTCCCCACCAACCACACATATACCTGTCTGTGCCGAAGAGAGATCTCCCAGTATAAATGCAATATAATTTCTTTTAAAAAGTTATTATCTAGATGATTGGGTCTATGTAGGAGAAACAGCGGATGCTGTGGAATGTCCTTTGATTGCATTTCCCGTCTTGAATAATGTTTCTCTAGAGGTGTCTTCTTTACGTGGTGCTCTGTGGACCTGCTTCTTTTTCAGATCCAGACTTCCTGACAGAAGTATTTAGCTCCTCCTCGTATGTTCAGACAAACGAGATGATTCTGCAGCTCCACTCATTTTCCTGCATTTGCTCGTCATGGAATCTTCTGCCTTCCTGCTTCATCCAGGACTGGTTGCTCTCCAGTCCAGCTCCGTAGCTTCTTTTCTGAGCTCGCGATCATCTGTATCAGGGTTAGAAAAGTAAGAAGCTAGTAGGTATCAGCAGAGCTAGGGATAACGGGCGTGAGTGTATAAATATAGGTTAACACAGCCATTGATTTTGACCTCTCTGCCTGTTTTTGAAGGCACGCGTACACATGGGCACCTTCAGTTCCAGTGCGGCATCTCAGAGTTCATTCTGGTTTTTTCCCTTTCTTGTAACTCCCTTCCAGAGTAAGAAACCTGGCTTCCAGTAAATTATTATAGTTACCGATTTCATCAGTTCCGCAGTATGGAAATAATCTGTCTCGATTACCACACCTTCTCCCGCACAGACATTCTCCTCAGTCTATCTTCTCTCTGATAACTCGTATCATTTCACCATTCCCCATCCCCACGGCCTGGGCATGGATGCCCTTCTCTTCACCTTCTTGCAGATCCCCTAGTCCCTATGGATGCGTACTTTGTTCTGCCTGGGCTCTGACATGCCCTGCCAGTCTGGTCCCTGTGTGGATGGCCTCCCCCACCCCCCTTGCAAATGCCTAAATTGCCCTGTCCTACGAAATGGCTCAGGGTTTACTTGTTCAGGAAGGGAAGCAGAAGGGCCAAGATACGTGTCCTGAATCTGCCTCCCATTCCCCAGTGCTTTCCTCCTTTCAGTCTCCCTATCCCGAGGAATTAATTGTAGCCACTCCATTGCTTAAACCCAGCATTTGAATGCCCTTGAATATTTGCCTTTCATCCCTTGGGTCATGGCTGTTCCCAGCGAAATCATGAGCAACGCCTGTTGATTCAAAGTGGGTCCAGCATCTTTTCATCTCTCCCCATTTTCACTTTACCTACTAGTCTCCTCCCTGATGTTCCTCTTTCCACTATGTCTCACCTCCCACAGTCCATTCTTATGTAAGAGCCAGCATAATGTTTTATTTATTTATTTATTTTTACTTTTTTTTTTTTTTTAATTTTTTTTTCAACGTTTATTTATTTTTGGGACAGAGAGAGACAGAGCATGAACGGGGGAGGGGCAGAGAGAGAGGGAGACACAGAATCTGAAACAGGCTCCAGGCTCTGAGCCATCAGCCCAGAGCCCGACGCAGGGCTCGAACTCACGGACTGCGAGATCGTGACCTGAGCTGAAGTCGGACGCTTAACCGACTGAGCCACCCAGGCGCCCCCAGCATAATGTTTTAAAAGCATAAGGCATGATGATGTCATTTAGAACCTTCCGATGGCTTCCCACTGTGCTTAGAAAACAAACGAAGTTCCTCCATGGCGCGTGATAGCCTTGACCATCGATCCTGGCTGCACATCAGCATCACCCAAGGATCTTTTTAGAAGCGCTCGGCTTGGGTCCCACCTGCATTCAATTAAATCAGAATATTTGGGATGTGGCTCAGCCATCGGCATTTAAAAAATGTCTCTGGTAAATCTAATGGGCAGCCAGGGTTGAGAATCATGCCTCCCTCGGACTACCTTCTAATTGTCTTCTCCCATTTTATGACTGGTTCCATTCCGATTCTCTCAAGGAAAGCTTGATCACCTTATCTAAAGTAATGTACCATGTTACTAGTCATCCCACCATGTTCCTCTCCTTGAACGCTTCTCAGTACTGCCATTATATGAGGTCATCTTATTTCTGTATTTTTATTTTTTGTATCAGCGTAGATGATGTATACATCTACGGGATAAAAGAAGCAACTTTGCCCGTGGAATTAGGAACTCTCAGGCACGTTCGTTTCGGAGGGGACGGATTTTTATCCTGGATTGGGGCAGTCCCAGGAAAACAGAAATGACTGGGTGCCCGAATGGAAGAACCACCCTTTGCCTGGAATCGCTTTTGATGTTCACCATGGTTGTCAGAAGCTCTTCCCCCCGCCCGCCCCCCCACCCTGCTTTTGTTTTCTTGAGGTGTGATTGAAGCGCAACATTTTTTTCCAGGTGTACAACATAACAATTCCATATCTGTGTTTATTGCAAACTGTTCATCACAGTAAGTGTTGTTAACATCCGTGAGCATAGTAGTTGCGAAACCCTTTTCCCTTGTGATGAGAAGTTTTAAGACTTACTCTCTCAGCAAGTTTCAAATACTCAACACAGTATTATTAACGATGGTTGCCCTGCTGCACATGACATCCCCGTGACTTCATTATTTTATAACTAGAAGTTTGTACCTTTCAACTCGCTTCACGCATTTCGCCCTCACCTCCACCCCCTGCGTCCGGGCAACCACCAATCTGTTCTGTGTATTCACAGGCTTGCACACTCACTGTTTGAGACTGACATTTCACCTACGTATAGGTAAGACTAGCTCTCTGGCCTCACCATCCTCAACATTCTCTCCATTTTAATAATGTACTAATTTTTAAAAAAATTTTAATGTTTATTTTTGAGAGAGAAAGAGAGAGTGAGTGAGTGCAAGTGGGGGAAGGCCAGAGGGAGAGAGAGGGAGGGAGGCATAGAAACCGAAGCAGGCTCCAGGCTCCGAGCTGTCAACACAGAGCCCGATGCGGGGCTTGAACTCACAAACCGCGAGATCATGACCTGAGCTGAAGTCAGATGCTGAACTGAATGAGCCACCCAGGTGCCCCAATAATGTCCGAATTTTAGGGGCGCCTGGGTGGCTCCGTTGGTTAGGCGACCAACTTCAGCTCAGGTTATGTCCTCGCGGTTCGTGGGTTCGAGCCCCGCTTCTGGCTCTGTGCTGACAGCTCGGAGCCCGGAGCCTGCTTCGGGTTCTGTGTCTCCCCCCTCTCTCTACCCCTCCCCTGCTCATGCTCTGTGTCTCTCTATCTCTCAATAATAAATAAACGTCAAAAAAAAAGTAATTTTAAAAAGCATCCAAGATTCTCACCAGTTTACTCCTGAATCACAGCTGCTCGTTTGATGTAGCCTTCGCTGTCTCTTTGCATTGCGATGCATTTGGAAGCCTAAAAGCATACCATATTTACCTATGCTTCTCTTGTCTTAAATATTGGGATCAGTTGGAAAACGGTGTTCTTGCTTATTTATATCCCTTGCAGGTATTAGCAGGTGAACTTACGGAGTCCTGACAGTGACACGAAAACTGCAGAGAGAGGGTACTGTGCCGCCGCCTAACACCAAGCAAAATGAACGTGCTACAAATCCAGTGTGATAATTTCGTGCCTTTGGTTGGGGGCTGGACGCAAACCACAATTCTAGAGAAGATTTAGGAGGTTTAAAAAAAAAAAAAAAAAAAAAAGCTTTCCGAAATGACGGGTTTAGAAAGCATAATTCTGTGATGAACGGCTGCACAAAAATACTGTTTACAGAAGTACAGAGAAATTCCTCTCTGACAGTGGAGCAAAGTCCAAACGGTTCCATCTCGGTTTGGTAGGACACAGGGCGACGAAAAGTGCTTGGAAGAGACTATTGTTTCTCAGCTTGCCTGCCCCTCCCCCACGCCAGGATGAGGCTGAAGCCATCGATTGAGGCGAAGGCATTGTCCCGTGGCAGAAAAAACCAGCCAGTGATGTCTGGCTTGGTGTTCTAGCAGCTGGCTCTCTTGTGCCCTTTGGCATCCTAACTTGGGAGCAGGGTTTCCTGTTCAAATATCTTTTTCCCAACCTTGGGCCCTGATACGAACCTGGAACGCTTTCACAACATAGGACCCTATTCTTTCCCGTAAAAAAAGTATAGCCGAATCCTTTAAAGGTTTGAATGCTGACAGCTTAGAAACTTGTGAAAATGTTGTTAACCCCGTGCTCAAATTCAGCTTTCTTCTTGCAATACACCCGGAACAGATTGTGCGTCTGTTTTCTGGGCGATTTCGCATGGAACAAATTACAAGAGGGTTCTAGAACCCTGTTGGCAGATGCCTGAAGCTTTAAGTACGGTTTGCATCTACTCACTGTATGTATGTGGCTGCTTTACACACATATTCCACTTACGGCCGGGGTTACTTAGGCAAGATGACCAGCTTGATGCCTGATGGACGTGGGGAATGAGGAAAATCATTACAGTAAATTACCTCTAGTAGGTGTCCAATAAATATTTAATGTAAGTTATCTGTTGATGGACAGATTAAATTGTGTATTCCCTCTGCCAGATAGAGGGTAGAGAAGCATCCATTGGTGTATGTGTATTTATTGAAATTTGTATAAAGAAGTGAAAGCCTTTATTCAAAGCCTCATCAAGCAAACAATTGTTTTTTTCTATTGTTGGGGGTGTATATAGCATTGCCAAGAATTGTTTAAAACATTGTTTTACTATTTGTTCATTTCAACTTTTTTAGGTGCAAATGTTTGTGTATGTGAGATGTGCTATTGCCATTTAAAATTGTTGTAGAGGGGCGCCTGGGCGGCTCAGTCGGTTGAGCGTCCGACTTCGGCTCAGGTCACGATCTCGCGCTCCGTGAGTTCGAGCCCCGCGTCGGGCTCTGTGCTGATGGCTCGGAGCCTGGAGCCTGCTTCGGATTCTGTGTCTCCCTCTCTCTCAGCCCCTCCCCCACTCATGCTCTGTCTCTCTCTGTCTCATAAATGAATAAACATTAAAACAAATTTTTTTTAATTGTTGTAGAATAGTGGTTCTTCACCTGAGAATTTAGATAAGAGAAAGACTATATAAATGATTAAAGTATTTACTTTATTTAGTAGTGTAGGGTGACTTTTGAATTTATACATATCAATGAAAGTCTTATTCATTCATGCAAAAACAATGAATGACTAAGGTATTAAGATATTATGAGGTTGACCTGCCCTCCGTCTTGTTTTGTTGTTGTTGTTCTATCCTTTCTCTAAAGGAGCAGAGATGAGTCATGATTCTATTTGAATTCTAAATCCTTTACCTATGGAGAAAATAAAGCTCTCATATAGATCTAAATTTTGACCGTGTAATAAACCCAAACTGCACATTTTCTAAATAGTCTGCTAATTGCCCCCTGGATTCCAGGCCAATGTTCTGATAGAATAGGAGGATGTATATTGCTGATATCTTTATATTATCTCAGATAACATAAAAGACTGTTTTCTTATGCCCTGACAGGTTGGTACAGAGGATATACCCTCCAAAATAAATCGAAAAAGGTATGGTTTATCATTCCATTTTTAATTTGAATCTGTCTGCTAGTTTTGTGTTACTCATTTTCTGCTCATTGCTGTCTCTAGACCTCGTTTGTGTTCTCTGTGATGGTTCTTCTTTAGACCTGAAAACACATTCTCTGACCTCAATGTTTAGGTAAAATGGCACAAGTCCCATCGGCCGTATTCCTACCTGCCACCTCAAGGATAGAGGCCAGAGGTGAATTCACACACTGTGTCGGGCATTTTGCTTTCTGTCCCTCAAGCTAAAAAGGGTGGTGATACAGTGACATTGTTATTGTTGGCTGTCTCTTTCAGGGGGACCCGTGCTTCTTCTTAATCCTTGGGCTCCAATGCTTACATCCCAGAACTAAAGCGTCCCCCCATTTCTGCTTGATTCTATCCTTTATCACAAAATGGATAAGCCAGAGTCGTTGTTTCGAAACCGGGAACCTCCCGACCCCAGTAATACGTCATGAAATCAACTTAGTGGGTTATTAACCATCATTTTCCAAGAACCAAAACTCTGAAAAGTAGAAAAGAAAATGGAACACTGTGGCAAATCCTGTTTCATGCAACTTTTGTTTGCGGCTCATACGTTTATGTATTTTCTGTATTTTAAATTATTATATTTTATGTATAGTTAAGTACCGGGTTGCCATGAGAATGTATCTCATCATGGGCAGAGAGTTTGAAAAATACTGACCCTAGCAGGTTCCTGTACCCAGTGCCAAAACTACTCATCAGCAAGCTAAAGAAAATCTATTAGTTATGTTAATACCCCCCTTATTTAATTTTAGGTCTGGTCAGTGCTTTTCCTTTGACGCAGCACCCTCTGGAGCATATGGAGTCAGCACTTTGTTTTCAAAGAGCCGAGTTGATAGGGCCATAGTATTTCCCAGTTAGTTCACATGCAAAAGAGCTCATTAGGAAAGGGGTAAGAGAAACATTTCAGATTTTATCATTGAAGTGAACAAAACAAAACAAAACAAAACAACAACAACCCAAAACCCACAGTTCTTATTTTTCAAACACAGCATGAGATACAAGTAATCTGGGCACATGACTCTCAAGAGAGCTCAGCGCTTAGAGAAGCCCCTTTCTACGAAGTGTAGGGCATTAGAAACCACTGTTTTGGTCAGGCTGTTTGTATATTTGGCTTTTATGTCATACGCAGTATTTTCACATACACACACACGCACACACACGCATTTTGTTAACTTTGACAGTTTCATAATCTTCCAAAATAAAGGAGTGTTTGCTCATAACACGAGTATCAACTCCCACAATTTTGGTTCTTTTTATCCCACCCCAAATCCTGATGCTGAATTTTTCTGCCCATAGTTTGATTCTTGTGCCACATGTTTTCATTTCCAGCTTAACTATTTTCATTTAATCTCTTGCTGGCTTTAAGTTCTCCAGACCTTCAAATAGGGATGTACGACAGGGATGTTCTTGTGTGAATGAAAGCATGATAAGACTAAATCCAAGACCTTCCGTCCTTTTAGGATCTTTGTACTCGGTTTATAGACACTCCTGCCGCTTGGTATGGGGTCAGCCCTATCAGTGTTTATTTTATTCACAATTAGAGAAACGATAGTTATTTCTTTTTTTTTTTTATTTTTTTTTTAACGTTCATTGATTTTTGAGACAGAGAGAGACAGAGCATGAACAGGGGAGGAGCATAGAGAGAGGGAGACGGAGAATCTGAAACAGGCTTTCGCGCGGGGCTCGAACTCACGGACCGTGAAATCATGACCTGAGCCGAAGTCAGACGCTGAACCGACCAAGCCACCCAGGCGCCCCAAACGATAGTTATTTCAAAACATGATTGGAGTTAACAGTTTTGAAGTTCTGAGTTTATTAAAGAGCAAGAATACTTATGCCACTTAACCCCCAATCTTTAAAAAAAAAAATGCTAACTTAAAAAAAATGAGCCAAAACCCATTCTCAGATAAGGTCATATGAACTTAAAGAACAAACACAATTCTTGATTTTTAACTGGTGATTGTGAATCATGTTGAAACAAGCTCCCAGACCACACTCTCCCCTTTCAGAGAGTTACAGAATGTGAGGATCCTTTTTGCGCATAGAGGACCGCGGTTTCTAAGGCATCCTGTGATGTCCTAATAGATCAAAATCCGTCTTAACTAGTGCCCTTGTCGTCTTTGAAGAGTGAATGGAGTGCTTTGCTAGGATCTAAATGACAAGTTCCGGGTGTGTTTTTCAATTTTTTTTCTTGTCTTCATTTTCTTAAAATCCTTAAACTTTAAATCTCAGCCTTATGAAGAATGATTTCAGGAAGAGCTTCCTTTAAGTTGGTGATAATTCAACGTTGCATTTCAATGAAATGGGAGGACAAACAAGGACCTGGCATTTACTTGTTGATTTTTAAGTTGAAGTATCTTCTTGGTGGAGAACTCCAGGAAGAATCTAGGGAATTCAGATAGTCATCATGAATTATGTTGAGCTTCTGACTCCCTTTCATTAAGAGATCCAGCCTATTTGAAACGCCCTTGTAATGCTGTTTTCCTGCCTTTGACGGTCTTTGGGGGAGGAACTCTTTGAAAGGCCTATTATTTTAATGGAAATTTTGGGTGTCATTTATCAGCCAACCTAGCCATTTAGAGCAGTGATAAAATGAGCTTGTGGTTTTACAAATTGAAGAAGCCAAGAGCTTTGCAGAAACTGATTATTGATCCCGGCATGATTGTGGAAGTGTGGATAAGGGCAATATCTAGAAAGTCATTAGTTCATTTTTTTACTGAAGTGAGTTAAGTTGCATTGAGAAAGGAAAGCCAAAAATGAGATAGGCTTTAAATCAGTAACCTATCCCCCAAGTTTATCCTGCCTTTTTTTTTTTAAGTTTATTTATTTTGAGAGAGAGAGAGAGAGAGAGAGAAAGTGGGGAGGGAAAGAAAGGGAGAGAAGGAATCCCAAGAAGGCTCCGAGCTCTCAGCGAGGAGCCCAATGCGGGGCTCAAGCTCATGAACCGTGAGATCATAACTTGAGCTGAAATCAAGAGTCGGACGCTTAGCTGACTGAGCCGCATAGGGACCCCATCCTGCCTTTCTGTGTATCAGATGGGCATAGGAAAAGTTCTACAAGGCTCAGATTTACCAGAGCAATTACATGGCCGTAGGTGGGCATATGCTCTCATGGAAGGAGGATGCCTACAGAGAACAGAGTGGTAATGCAACGAAACAAATATTCTGTTAACAGGAAAACCGTCAGGTCTGTAAATTTAGCATAAGTCATCTGCTGGTAGTCTGCTTAGATGTTACAAAATAAGTCACTGTTTTTATTTCACATGCTTCTGACTTTGATTTGGACTTCTCCCAGTTGTTAGGAGGAGACCAGTCATCAGATTACGAACGCCCAAAAATTTTAGCTGGTCCGTTATCCTCCTTGATGAGAAAAATCTGCTGTGAGGATATTCCTTGGGATTAGCAGTGTTACATCGCATTTTAACCTACAAATATGGCTCCACGTAACTATTGCTTTAAGTGATTCATCACTTACTAACTTCCCACTTCCCGTTTTTGTTTGTTTTTAACCATTTGATCGGTTTCCCAACATGACTTTGAGTCCTTCCTCTGTAATGAAAGAGGTCAGCGTCCCCTTGCTCCTGTGTGTGTTCTGGGGCTGCTCAGTAACAGACTGGCGTGGTACTTCCTTACTTAGACACCCTATGGTGGGGAAGGTAATGTACTTGTTTTGGGGTTCTTCCTGCCTGGCAGGAAAGGATGGCCATTTTGCCTTTGACTCAAGCAGTGGCAGGATCTCTCCTGCCATCACCACTTGTGGGAACAGCTCCATCTCACATTTTCTTGCTGTTTCCTGTTTTGTTGACAAAGGGCTAAAATGGAGAAAGAAGAGTATTATTCAGGCAAACATAGCACACGAAACCGGACACCACACTGACCCCAGTGGTCGGTCACTGAATGCATTAAGGATCGCTGGGTACATACACGTCTTTGACCCGGTCCCCCAGGTAGGAGGATATTCCTCTCCCACCTTTGCGGTCAGCCACTCCCGACACAGAACGTCTACAGGGTCGCACTGACCTTTGCAGGTGCTGGGCTGGGAGCAGTTGGGCCAGTGGTGCCCATTAAATGAGCTCTTTTCCGACTTCTACTGGTCTGGCGTGCACACTGCCCTTAAAACAAAGAGCAGCAATGCCTTTTCCAGATGGCAGTTTCTCCATTTCTTGATGAATGTATCACCCAGTTAAACAATAGAAGCCGTTGGCATTTAGCAAAACTCAGATCCATGACCTGCTTTCTGGTGGTTAGATCTGATCTTCGCTTCTTCAGTTTCTACTGATTGGTTTCCAGTCTTTCTCTTGGGTCCGTCTGGGCCTTGGTTCTCCCATGGGCAATGTCACAATAGCGATGGAGAATCGCCTCTTAGGAATATAGAATGGAGAGCCATTTGAGACTGGATAATTAGAACTAATTGATTTGGGGCACATTTGGTTTAAGTAAAAGTGCTGACAGGGATTGTTTTAGAAAATCACTGTAATTTTATGGGCCACTAAGTACATAGCCCTCCATGTCACTAATTATGTGAAACCATTTAAAGGGAAGCATTTCATGGTACGATCTGGAGGGTTGTAGGATCTCACTGTGAAAGTCCTTGACATTACTGCGGCCCTGAGCTGACCCGGACATGTTTGCCTGTCCACTGGGGAAGCATCTCTCCTAGGCTCTGGGAACCCAGCTCTTAATTTCTGTCTTTTCAGCCATGCTTTCGTTTAGGTGCCAGTCAGGATGGTTGGCCTCCCGCAAGCCTGGCCGCAAACTCTAGCCACTGTCCAGGCATCCTGTTTCTTCCTCATTCATTCCTGATGCCCTCTGTGCTCTTTACGCTGAGATTCGTATAGCCGCATAACCAAAGTTCTTCTCTCTGTAGGGGATTTTCCCTGAAACGTATATCCATTTGAAGGAGGCAACCGTGGAAGACCGAGGGTAAGTTCCAATTCCAGGAATGCTCCTAGAAGTTGGTGAAGATGTCAAATTATCATTAAAGAGTTTCTTTTGCGCAGGATTTCTCTCTTCTCATATGAGAGGGAAGTGAATAAAAACCTTTTCCTGACGTGGTTCTTTCTGTTACAATTGTCCCTCCCTGGCATCCTTCCCTAGAATCCTAAAGACGGGCAATGAATGAATGAAGGGCCCTTACCTTCCTTTTGTGCTGTCCGCTCACTGAGTGTTTGCGTGCTCATGTGTGCACATACGTGAAGCTTTGGCACTCTTTTGCGGGTAAGATCTGAGAGCCCCCAGTTTGTCACCCTTGGGACAGAGATGGGCAAGCTGCATCCCTACAGTAACCAGCACTAAAGCTTAGACAAGTCAGGTAGCCTCACTGCACCTTGGACTTTTCCAGTGCAGATTGGGGGCGATAAATCTGGCCCTACGTTGGTTGAGCTTAATGAAAAATTATGAAACAATGTGTCTGAACGTGGCCTGCAGATAATATCCATCAAGTTTTGGATGTTCTTATTTTTCATCCACCCTGCCGTGTGTCCTGGAAAGTACTTCCTCTGTGGCCACTAAGAGGAGTAAGACGCTCGGCCTGAAGTGGAAGAGAGAGACACGGTGTGGTTGGTGAGCCCAGGGGCCGGAGAGTTAAGGAGGGAAGGAGAGCCTGGCATCCCAGGGCTCATAGAGAGTGGAACGGATCAGAGTCACGCAGGCTCAAGGCATCAAAGGACAGTCTCGGTCGTCAGTTCTGCATCCGTGTTTTATAGACGAGAGGTGGAGACATGCCCCAGTTCACACGGCTACTTTTCAGTAGCAGAACCAGGGCTGAAAACCAGGCATCCTGCCCTTCCGGAGAAGCTTCCTTCTAGTGGGCCATCCCTGGGGAAGCCTCCATTGTCACGCTGGCGAAAGGGCACGCAGGGAGGCATGATCCCATTAACTAGGGCTGACAGGTAAAAATGCAGGGTGCCCAGGTGAAAATCAGATAACAGCAAGTACTTGTTTACAGTAAATATGACCCAGGTATTTCACGAGTCATACTTGTACTAAAAAAATTATTTTAGATTATATTATACATATTATATATATTATATATGTTGTATATACAATTATATAATATATGATATTATATGATATAATCATATATATGATATATATTATATAATTGTATATACAATTATATACAATAATTGTATATACGTATACACATATACATATACAATAATTGTATATACGTATACACATATACATATACAATTATTGTATATACGTATACACATATACATATACACATATACACATATATCACATATAATACATATATTATATATGATATAATTGTATATACAACATATATAATATAATATATGGTATATTATATAATATAACATGATATATAATATATTAATATTAATAAATATCAATATATAATAATATAGCAAACATAAATATAATATATACTATAGGTGACATATTTATTATAATTATATATAATATATATTACATAATTTATATATAGTAAATATTATAATTTTAATTATATAATTATATGTTTTATATATTATGTCATATATATTACATATGTAATATAATGCAGATTATAGATTATGGATTATTTTAATCTGTCTGAAATCCAAATTTAACCGGGCGTCTTGTAGTCTTAATTAAGTCTGGCAATCCTACCACTATTTGCCATTTGTTCGCTTGCCCTTACTCTCCTTTTCTCCTTTTGCTCATCATAAAAATAGCAGAGGATTGATGTGAATAGATATCGGGCCCGCTTTGTTGTAAGTCTCCTGTGAGCGAGTGAGGAGTTTGGTTTGTATGCGTTTTCAGTGCAGCGAGGCAGCAGATAAGAATCCTGAGCATCACTTCATAAGAGAGCACTGCCTCGGTCCCTAGCAGCAGGTCCTGGTTGAGGTTACAAGCCCCACGACCCCTGTGCCATGAACACTTCACCCTCTCTCCCTAATGAAACGGTTGCTTGGCAGAACGAGCTAAAATACTGGCTTTGGGGCTTCCATCCCTTGGAATCACCGAAGCCAGCAGTGGCTGATAACCATTGCTCCTGTAACGATCCGAAATGGGGCAGTCCAGGCTGGGCCATGGGTCCATCTCATTGCAGAAATGATTCCTTTTGAGAGCTGTAGCGCTAAGGTCCTTCTCTTTCCTTCAGATGCCTAGGGGTAATAAAGTCTTCCAAACAAATTTCCCCACAACGGGTGAGTTTGGTCTTGTCTCCAGCCTAACCAGCCCCACTCCCGTCTTTGACCTGTGGGGAATATGACCTCTGTCAAGAAAAGGAGGGATGACCGACCCAGAGTAACACGAGCCTCTGTCTGGTTCTCTTTAGGCAGCACGAGACCGTGATCCCTGGTGAGCTCCCACTGGTGCAGGAGCTCACGTCGACCCTGCGAGAATGGGCTGTCATCTGGCGCAAGCTCTATGTGGTGAGCTTTCCCCGGGTCTTGAAGCTGGTGGCGTTATTTTCTGGTCCTGTCTGTTCTGCTGCAAGGTGTCAGCAACATATGAGCTCTCTGCATGGAGTAGGGTGCAACCATTGTTGTGTTCCATTGTATGGAACCCCCCGTACCTCAGCCAGAAACCAGAGGATGGGGGACACACTGATGGAGTCCATAAAAAGAGAGTGAGGGAGTGAGAGCATGAGTTGGGGAGAAGGGCAGAGAGGAGGAGAAAGATAGACGGACAGAGAGAGAGGGAGAGAGAAAATCTCAAGCAGGCTCCGCACTGAGAGTGGAGGGCTCTATCCCATGACCCTGGAATCATGACCTGAGCCAAATCAAGACTTAGGCTCAACCGACCAAGCCCCCCAAGTGCCCTGTCTTTTTTATTATAGCCATGCTAGTGTGTGTAAAGTGTATCTAACTTTGGTTTTGATTTGGTGGCTGATGACCGTGAGCATCTTTTCATGTGCCTTTTGGTCATTTGGATATCTTCTTTGTAGGAATGTTCGTTCACGTATTTTACCCATCTTAAAATTGTGCTATTTGCCTTTTTATGATTGACTTGTAAGGACATTTTGTCTCTTGTCAGAGATATGATTTGAAAACTCACTCTGTGGGTTGTTTTTTCCCTTTCTTCATGGTACTCTTCGACGCACGAAACTTGTTAATTTTGAAGAAGTCTGATTTTCCTATTTTTTGGTTCTGTTGTTTGTGCTTTTGGTAGCCTAAGAACCATAGGGTGTTATAAATACAGGATCTTGTTGTCTGCTTCTTTTCCCAAAATTAATGCCTTTTATTTCTTTTTCTTGGTCTTTTGCACTGTCTGGAACCTCTCCTACAATGCTGAATAAAATTGGTGAGAGAAAAAGAAAAAGGTCCGTATAATGGACCATACGGTGGTTGATAACCATCATATTCTCATTGTCCTGGGGTAGGGTCATTGATGACACGAGATGGTGGAAGGAACAGTGGAAACGCTCTTAGCCTTTTGATGTGTAGCCCAGTGAATAGGAATTTGTCAGTGTTTCACCGCCCAGCCACGTGAGGACTCCCGTAAGGGTGGCACACGGCAGCCAGCGTACCTTACCGACCCCCCGCAAGTTAAGACCGCAAGTCACGGTCTTAAGTCTTCTCTTTGAGGCCAACTCGAAGGACTATTTCTCTCGACAGTGGTTTGACCTCATAGTGCTAGTAAGATACACTAGTGCAATGGGAAATTACACAGGAACCAGCCCATTGTCTCCACGATAAACCATAATCACAAGTTGTGTGTAGGTTTGCAATCAGGACGAGGTAGATGTGACCTTTAATATTATCGGGCTGAGAACACCCGGGGGCAGCTGTCTTGCAAGAGGCCAGGAATGCTCAAAGTCCCCGGGCAGCAAGTTTGCATCTGTGTCCCACACCAGGAAGCTCTTTCCTTGACATCGGAATGCACAAATATCCTTTGCTGACGTTCCCTCTTTCTTGGAGACCCGGAGGTAAGTGAGCGTCACTAGGTCCTGCCTCCATTAGTATCTTTCCCGGCTGACCGGGAATTCTCACGGTGAAAGCTTATTCTCTCATTCGATGCATGCATGAGTGCAGTGAGGGAGGAGACTGGACCCGATGTCCTGGAAGCCATTCTCTTTCCTTTATGTGACTTTGTTTATTTAGGGTTTTGTTCAGTCATGTGTTGACTCTTCATTTGAACTCTCAAAAGCCGATCTTAATAACTTATGGAGAACACCTCCCTGTAGACCCTTAATATTAAAAACAGTAATCAGAAGCTCATTCTAGCATAACTTCTAAGAGTTAATGTATGATTCCATTTCCATCCTGGGCTGGTGTTACCCATGATGGATCACAGCAGCAGAAATCACCAACCCCTTCTGTGGACAAGCACAGGATTTTTCTCTGCCTGCCCATCTTTCAAGGCCTAGTTCAAGTTCGTTCTTCCTTATCGTGTGGCTTCTAACCACACCAATCCATAACGTTTCCTTTTGGACCGCTGGAGCACTTACTGAAGCCATCATCCGGCCCTTAGGGCATACTGCATTGTAATGCCGGTGATCTTTTGATCTCTTTATGTGTAATTGAGGGGTGAGCTACCTGTAGGTTCTTAAATCAGGAACTCCGGGAGGACAGACCTGCCCTTTTAAGCCCATTGGCCGACATCAATCATTCGATATGTCTGTTGAAAGCACTCTCTGGTTCTGGTTAATTGATCAGTTAGTGTTGGATGCGCAACAAGTTTGATAGATGAGAATTGCATATACACGGGTTACTGCCTTAATGCATTCCTTCTGGAAATTGGTGCGTGGTGACACGTACCGGATAATTCGTACTGGGAAATGAGATCTTTAACGTCGTAATGTCAGAGAGTGGAGAATATGGACGCGGTCGACTTTCTTGTTGAGACACAACGATTGTGCTTCATTATCTGTGTCTTCCACATGTTTACAGGTGATTGTTGATTGTTGGTAGAAATGATAAATAAGTGAAGTAGGGAGGAAGAAGTCTGATTCGTGTATTTGGGCTTCCAGAAACCCGTACTGCTTAAATGGTGGTAAGCCCAGGGCGAAGATTTCCTATGAGGGCGTTTCACTATTTAATAGCAGAAAGAAAGAGAGAGAGAGAGGGGAGAAAGAAAGAGAGAAAGAAAAAAGAAGGAAGGAGGGAGGGAAGGAAGGAAGGCAGGCAAAGAAAATAACTTCTGTCTTCTCTCAGAGGACAAGATTAACTTTTCCTCTCTTAATATTGACAGCTAATAAAGTAATCATTTTGCTAATTGTGAATATTTAAACATGTCTTATAGCTGCTATAGGTGACTAAAACACATTCATTGTGGGAATCTTAATCAATTGATAGGGCTCAGCAATGTGCTTCTGCTTTTGATCCTTGCTTATTCATTAAAATATAATCCACTTAGGGGTGCCTGGGTAGCTCAGTCGGCTAAGCATCTGACTCTTGATTTCAGCTCAGGTTATGATCTCATGGTTAGTGAGTTCGAGCCCTACATCGGGCTCTGCATTGACAGTGTGGGGCCTGCTTGGAATTCTCTCTCCTTTTCTCTTTCTCTCTCTCTCTCAAGATAAATAAACTTAAAAAAAAAAAAGTTAAAAAAAAATAAGCCACTTAAAATGGGTTCATTATTAATCATGACTTTCTTTTCTTCCTGTTCCTTCCTAAAATATTGACAGTTCGCTTCAGGCAGAATTTCTGAATTCCTTTCTTAAAAATTTGTGCATCAAAGTAGCAAACCTCAAATATTACGCTTTACTGGGAAAAAAGGTAAAAGGACCCCAAATCTGTAGTTTTCACCCCTCCCCATCCCACCCATAGTTTTATCAGTGTTTTTGATTTTTCTGATTCTGTAAAGTCTTTCAATTTGTGTAAGGATAAATATGGATTTTACTAATCCACGTCAATACTTCTATTTTTCTTGTGCATTTCCTCCTTCAGACTTTGAGACCGGGTGTTCTGTTTGATATCTGTAAAGATACTTGTGGACTCTTACAACGTGCATATTTCTCTACAGCACATTTACTGGTTCTCTCCTTCTCAGTCTGTGCTCATGAGAAATTTATGGAGTAGACCCAGAGTCTTGTATGAGGGGAAGGTGCCATCCACTAACCAGTGTAAGCCCAGCCACGTAGACACAGGTAATTATTCTAGACAGGGAAGACATTTGGATAGCTGTGATTTATTTTTAGCAGTCACACTGTACCCTTGTGAAATAACCATAAATATGTTTTAAAGGTTTCGTTGAAGAGAGGGGAACCCACTCGTCCAAAGCACAGAGAAAAAAACGATGACAACCCACATGTGCCTTCTTTTCCTCTTTGTTAATATTAGCGCCAGTCTTTGCCATTTAATTGTCTTTCCTGGTGATGGCGGTTTTATGCTTTGGGGAGAAAGCGGGCTGTGGGAGACAAACCCTGGGCTAGAAATCGGGAAGCTTGGCCCTGCACTGCCTAGCTCTTAGGCAAGTCACTTGACGTCTCCAAGCGTCATCTGGATTCTGCCCCTCTGTGAAAGTGACATAAAATCTGCCTTGCTGACTCCATGGAGTTGTGAGAGCATGAAAAGAGATGGCAGCTGTGAAATCATGGGGCAGACTGAACATCCGGGACTTTGCAGATATCATTCTCGCTGCTGTCCTAGCTTGAAATAGTAGCCTCTCTGGACGTCCTCCCTCTGGGCAGCCTTGACTTGGCATCCCTCTGACCCAACTCAGAGTCTCTGAAGCTCCCTTGTGTGTGCCCCCTGAGCCCCCTCTCCATCCAAGGCCACTTCCTTTGCCTTGTGTTATCATCTTAGGCGGGGCGGCCTTGAGCACTCAGTAACCAGGCTGTTCCTCACTGCAGATAGTGAGCCTCTTTCGTGTAGACTCAAGTCTGGGAGGCATGGATCACTCCAGAAATGCAAAGGGAAGCATGCCAACGCAGAGTGCAAATTCCCCACAGTTTCTGGCTTTGTCTACGCCGCTGTTTCTCCCCTGGAGCCTGTCTAGTGGGTGTGTTTTCAGTGGTGAGTCAGGAAAGGGGGAAACATTGTGAATGAGGAGGTGGCCGCCTAGTGAAATGGCAAGATGGTGGACGCTGGGGTCAGATAGGTGACCAGTTCTTACGTTCTGGTTTGCACCCTTACTTGGTATGTACTTTTATATTCAGGAAAAAAACAAAAACAAAAACAAAACCAAAAAGCAGCAGACCCAGTAATTGTTACCACAAACAAACAAACTGAAACAGCAAGAACTCAGATCCTGAAGGCAGGGATTTGGGTCCAGGGTATGCCACTAAGCTGATTCTGCAGGCTGAGACAAGTCCTTTGACCCCTAGGTTTTATTTTTCTTACCTAAAATGGTAATTACATATTACATACCCCTTGCACGCTTGCTGTAAGGATTCAGTAGGATAATCTGCATAAAACTCCCAGGACACCGCCTGGCACTTTGTCATCAAAATGTGACAGCCCCCAACTATCCCCTTGCAGCACTGCTTCTGTGGAATGCTGCCCCCAAGTCGTTTCAGGGTGCTCTCCAACTTGGGGCTGATGGGTGGGCTCCCTTCCAGCTCTGTGCGAATTTAAACCCCCTCGGTCAGTGGTTTCACACGTATTCTGTCCATTCTTCTCTGCTGCATCTCAGAATCATTCGTTCTCCCCAGCCTGGGAAAGTACATCCAGTGAGCTGAACTTCTTTCCTTTCTAGCAACACATCTTCCACTCGAGTTCCTCCAGCCGCAAGGGCGGACGCCTGCGCATTGATTTAAACATCACGGGACTATGGTAATACCCAGGTGTCCCTTTTTCAGTAACAACCCAGCAACACTTCTTGAATCCGTGTGGATCTACACCCCACGTTCTAATGCATTTTCTCAACCAATAATCAGGACTTGAAAACTGACAGGTTAGGGTGTATTTGTGGGGACAGATGGATGGAAATGTTCGAAAGAGGTACTGTCCTGGAAATTCGGAGATATTTGGTGATGGTGAACATACTCTAGAACTTCTCCCCTCCCGAGATTTAGCTACGTGCTACTCCCCAGCTTCCGGTTGGAGAAATGGTTCAGTGAGTGTTGGTCAGCCGGCCTGATTGGCCCATACAATTTTGGGAGGCTGAACCTAACCCTTCTTCCCCACAGAAAAGAAATAGGAGACAAGCCTGGTGGTGGGTAGAAGGTGGTTAATGCGTGATGTAGAATCACGTGAACGTAATTGCTAAAATGTAGCTCATAGAAGGGACTGATCTCTCGTTTAAAATTCGCCAGTGCGATAAAACCTTGAGCTGGTCTGTATGTAGTTCTGCAAAAATCTGGCGCGGAGCAAGTGCCCAGAGCTGAGGTGGGCGCGGGGAACTTGCCAGACACAATGGATCGCCTTTCTTCCCATCGTTGCATATCCACGCAGATTAAAGCTACTCAAGTCTAATCTTTCTGAACTGGTGGTTATTACTGGCTGCCGGGGCACATGCTCTGAAGTGTAATTAAGCTCGGTCCCATGATTGGAGGCCAGCGTCTGATTGCTTATTACCAAGGACAGAAAATTCCCATAGAAAACTGTGTCTCGTTTTCAGGACATTTCATCTGCAAGCCCTGCTGGGGCGTGGCTCTCGTGGGAGACAAGATGGGACGTGGCAGTGACTGGGGCCGGGCAGGGGGCGAGCTTTGGGTGTTTTCCCGGGTTTGTTTTACTCTGTCTGGGTCGCCTGCCTTTCAGGATTTCTCGCGCTACTTCCTGCGGCACAAGATTGCCTTCCTGGAACCTGGTCTTGAAAAATGAAGCCTTTGCTAGTCAGGCAGAGCCTTTTTCTGGGAAAGAGAAGAGGCCTCGCTAGCGTGGAGAGAAAGAGTATCCGGGGCCCCGTGGGTTCCCGTTCGCCCAGAGAGCAGAGTCCGTGCAGCATGAGGACGCCCAGGAGCCAAGAGGCCACTCCAGACCCCAGGAGTTATAGACACTGGGCAAAGCCAGGAGAGTCACGGCAGAGAGATCTACCCGGGTGGAATTCGATAGAGCGTGTGAGCCCATCAGGAGTGAGATGGTCAGAGTCGGATACGGTCAATCAGGAAGTTGCTTAGAAGAGTAATTAAGTTTAACATCTCGGCCATAGACTCACAGACGCTCATCCCCGGGAATGGATCCCAGACCCAGTCCCTTTGTTTTACAGATGGGCGTGTATCTCAGAGGGAGTGATTTGCTGAAAGTCATTTCGCGAGCCAGTGACAGAATTAGAAGTCGTGACCAAGTCCCCATACTTTCTGTCCAGCGCTTTGGTCTCGGAATCAAAATGGGCACAGAAGGGGAAAGGCTGTTGGACAGAGGAGCTATTCCTTTGCTGATGGAGAGGTGGAGGACCAGAGAAAAGTCTTTGTCTTCTGCATTCTTTGGGAAAGTGACCAGAAGCCAGGTTTTCTGACACCCAGGGAGGTGGCGTCACTGTCTCATTGGCCCCTAGGATTTCTAAAATACTCAATGGGGGGCTTCTCTATCCCTGCCACTATTGAAGGCAAAGCTGTTTTTTCTTGCGACTTTGTTTTTATCTCTAGAAATTCTTAGAGAAAGAGCATGCGCGAGAAAACCATTCATAATAGAAATGTAAAAAGTGAGACCTTCGAGATCTCGAAGCGAAAAAGAGGGAGACCTTCTAAGCAAGGGCAGGAATGCCTATATTGTCTGGTCGGAGACTATTTCGAGTTCTCTATTTCACGCAGCTGCACCTGAAATTGAAATCAGAGTGTTGTTTTACATCTGAGCTGTCAAAATTCATTCTTGAGTCACTCCCGTCCCAGGATTGTGCTGAGTTTTGCAGAGAGGATCAGAGAGATTGTTAAATAAATTCCCTGCTCTCTTAAATTATGTGACAGCGGCGGCTAATGCAAAAAAGGCTGGGGTGCCTGGGTGGCTCACTTAATCGTCCGACTTCAGCTCAGGTCATGATCTCACGCCTCACGAGTTCGAGCCCCACGTCCGGCTCTGTGCTGACAGCCTGGAGCCTGCTTTGGATCTTGTGTCTCTCCCTGTCTGTCTCTGCCCCTCCCCTGCTTGTGCTCTGTCTCTCTGTCTCTCAAAAATAAGTAAACATTAAAATATTAAAAAAAAAAAGGTTGGGATTAATGATAACAGAGAAGGTACTCTGCAACAGGCAGGCTTGGGCAGTGTAGGATTTAGGAAAGAAGACAGGAAGAGGTGTGTGAAGGCAGAACAGGTGGAGACTTGGGTCGTTGGCTCAGGGGCTTGTGGGGAGGGTTCGGTTTTCTCCTCACCTGCCCTCACGGGCTTCCCAGGAACCCATAAAGTGTCAGGGTCCAGCTGTTGCCCAGAGCATCCTACTTAGAACAATTTCAGAAATTCACGTCCGTAAAGTAAATGGGGAAGTGGCTTCCTTTGGTGTGTTCCAGCTTGTCTATTCAGAATTAATTGGGCACAGTGAATCACAGAAGAATGGCTGTCTTCATCCTTCTTTTGGGGGGTGGGGGAACTTGGCAAAGAAGGCTGATATGGACAGGCAATAATTAAATCGCCCCGGATAGTGTCTGATATCATTGAGACCAAGAACTTGTGAGCATGTGCCACAAAGCACTGTCTCTCTCTCAGAAGGGATCCCCTGAGTCTGAGCCCTTTATTTTTTTATCATAATACGAGAAATAATATCTTCATTAGAATTTTTTAAAACCCACCAAAACAGCTAAGTAAGAGTAGACAAATAGGTTGCAAGAAAGAAAAAAAGAAAAAAAAGATCCCTTTCTTGCCCAGCAGCTTTGAAAGGCAAAATTTTACAGCCTCAATTTCTCATTCCTTTTGTGAAGTTGAAAGACAAGGGGATGGCAATATTTTATATAGAATTACGTGGGGAAAAAAAACAGGGTTTTTACCTTTGCTTATTAAAAATGAAACTTTTTAAAGTCTCATCTTTATGCTTTTCAAAAGACTGACTGATGAGAAAGAGGCAATTCAGAAAATGCCAAAAGCATGAGAGGTAGCTAATTGCAAAATGTTAAGCAGGTTTCGAGTTCTGTGTTTTTCGGATCCATAGTGTTAATGGAGCATATAAGCCAGTTCTTCGACTCTCTCCTTAATGTTCTCACAGGACGTTGAACTTCTTTTAGGGCTTTTATCACACTCTGCTAATCTCACTGCTGTCTCCCCCTGTCCTGGCCCAACTTCTGCACCGAGGGCTCTTCGCTCTGTGTTTGCTCTTTGTTCGGGAGTACCTTGGGTGTTTTCAGTATCTTGATTGTACTTGATAACTTGCCCAGGAATCTGCCCCAGGGATTGTTGTAGAAGAACATCACAAAAGAACATGCTGTACAGCCATTGACAATTTTCTTTGTGTATGTGCGTGTGTGTGTGTGTGTGGGGGGGGGGAGTTGCATTGTCTTTACAACAGATAAAAATAGTTCCTATAATTTGAAAATGTATAGTTACATAAATATATCATGACTTTTCACCTATAAATAAAAAAGAAGTGATTTTGTAGTATTTATGGGGTGATTGGAATTGTGCAAGTTTTTATTTTAAATAAACATGTGAAAAGCGATCCACAAAACGGTTTTGTTTGAGGACTGTATCTCAAATGTCTTCCTTCTCCCATGTACACCCTATCATATTTCAACCATTTATTTTTCTTCTGGCACTTTTCATAATTTAAAATTATCTCCTGTGTATAGAAATATTCTATGTTCATTATTTATGTAAATAATATTGTATAAATAATTGATATATATTATTTACATATATAATCATATATTAATCATTTAGATAAAATCAAGGTCTTAATGGCTTGGACATCAGATACTTGCCTCTTAAAATGATAGAGGTACATATAATTAGTTAGTCATAAGTTCGTTTGGTTCAGGTATAGAAGTTCTTACCGAAGCCCAGAATAACGGTTTAATTATTGTAGGTCTAACAATTTTCGGGATGGTCTAACAGTTTTGTGGGGACTTTAAATAATATTTTCCATTTGACTTTCCACTATCCTTTATCTCTGATATAACAGTTCTTTCTCCATCCATAATTTACTTATGTGGCACATTTTATAGAACGCCCACCCTACACCAGCTCCTAGGGATACAAAAATGAACAAGCTCCTCGTCCTGTAGAAGCTGACTGTCTTAAGAAGAGAGTCAAATGGGCCAGGGTGGTCCAGGTTCTGAGTGACATGATGAGAGTCAATCCCAGGAGCAATGGTAGGGATAGCCAGCCCACAGTTAGGGTTTCAAGCAAGAGACTTCTAAGTTGAGACCAAAGAAGTAAGAATTAGCAGTTGGCGGAGCTCATAGCGTGTGAGGAGGTGTGAAATGGGGGGGGGGGAGTTTGGGGGGGAAGAGGGAAAAGGGGTTCCAGGTAGGGGAAGTACCATATTGAGAGGCTCTGGAGCACTCCAGAGAAATGGGCGTAGCTTTTAATGGGAGGAGTGTAGATTTTTGAAGTAGAGATTGGTGCAAAATGTAGCTGGGAATGTGGGCAGGACCCAAGATAGGAGGGAGTTTACAGTGTGATTGCTGTGTCTGGAAGACAGAGGAAATCCCTGGAGGGTTGAAAACAGAGGTGGGACATGGCTGAACTTAGGGTACATGGATGATTTGACATACTTATGCGTTAAGAATAGTCATCCATTCTACACTGGCTTATCTGATTCGAAAGTTGAAATAGGGTAGGGAGTGGGAGTGGCCTAGAGCAAAGCCGTCCCTATTTTTAAAAGATCCCTTTGAAGTTCACAACTTCATGGCAAAACGAATGGCTTCAGTAACACCTTATACAGTAAGAGCCAAGTCAAAAGATATTTCCATCCTCCATCACACCTTCATATTTTTGTTCTTTCCTCCGCCTCACTTTCCCATCCTAGAACAACAAGGTCACACTTTTCCGCCAGCTGCAGCAGATGACCTATAGCCTGATTGAGTGGCGGTCCCAGATCCTGTCTGGAACGCTCCCCAAGGATGAACTGGCAGAGCTCAAGAAGAAGGTCACAGCCAAAATTGATCACGGCAACAGGTAAACGAGGGATGAGTTCGCTGAGGACTGGGAAAGAGATGGGCGCATTCATGCTAAGGCCATCCCTTGCCATCAGCTTTTGATCTTGGAGTTGTCGAAGAATAATGCTTCCTGCCCTCTTTTTCGCGTTGGAAGGCATTTAATTTTGTTGGAAAAATTTGGCAGTCCCTTCCTAGGCCAGACCCTGCGCTTGGATGTGTGTCAGGGAGATGACAGATGATCAGGGAAGAGGAGACTTCCCTGCCAAACAGACGGAAAGAGACAGCACATCGGAAGTCACATTTTCTGAGGCCTGGGACCGTATCAACTTTTATTCGAACAGTGGATTTTAAATCCGCATCAGACTCATTCTCTTTCTCCCCATGCTCCCTAACTGGGACTGTTGTTTGCAGTGTATGAAAACCAAATTTACAAGAAGAGTAAACCATATTTTTAGCCTGTTGATTAGGTCTCCAGTAACCTCCAAAGAGTTTATCACTTCATTAATCTTCCGATTAGCTCAGGCAGATACATAGGTTCCAGACATTACTGACCTTATGAAAGTGAGAAAGCCGCCAATTCATGAATTTATGTGGGCTGGGGTTCGTTCTCCTGACCAGCTCCTTTTACAAGACAGGGGTGGTTCCTTCATTCGTTTTGTTGATGATCTCTTTGCCTTTTAGTTTCATTTTCTACATTTCTTCAACTTGTGCATACATGATTTTTCTCCCCTCCCCTATTACCCTACTTCTCCAACCTCAGGACTCTTGGATCTACTTCTGAGACCTGTTAAAATACAGCTCATTATCCTATTTACTTAACTGTTACAGGCTCTGACAACTGTATTCAGAAATAGCTGGGGTCAACAGAGCATCCAGGATTCAGGGTCAATCATTATTTGAAATCTCCTGTGTACCCTTCACATATATTACTTGATTCTAGCCCATTTTATGGTTAAAAAAAAAAAAAAAAGAAGACCAAATGAGCTTAGGTGATTTACTTCCAAGTTACATAGGTCATAAGTGGGAAAGGCTAAATTTGAGCCCCAAACACACGATTCCATGTTTAAAAAAAATTTTTTTTTAACGTTTATTTATTTTTGAGACAGAGAGAGACAGAGCATGAACGGGGGAGGGTCAGAGAGAGAGGGAGACACAGAATCCGAAACAGGCTCCAGGCTCTGAGCGGTCAGCACAGAGCCCGACGCGGGGCTCGAACTCACGGACCGCGAGATCATGACCTGAGCTGAAGTCGGACACTTAACCGACTGAGCCACCCAGGCACCCCACGATTCCATGTTTAAAGCTCCCTTCTTAGGGTTAAGAACGCACCGCTCTCTCGTCACTTGTCCATTCGCAGGACTGTAACCACAGGGGTTGTATTGCTAGTCACGTGCTGGGGGCATTTTTTCAAAATCAGCTACGGTGGGATAAGTCGGGTCCCTCCTTGCGCCTCTGCTGCCTCTGTATTTTTGAGTCTTGTGTGACTTGGGCCTAGAGGACTCTGATCGTCAGCGTAGAATGTTAATGTCCCACAAACAGTTGAACACGCCTGCCTTCCCATTCCAGCCTTGAGTAGCAGTTCAAGAGATCAAGCCGCTTCGTCAGTGCCTCAGTGCTCAGTCTCTGAGCAGCTACCAAGACCCATGGCTCATGCATCTGGGTGGCCTGTGGGTCTGGCTGCCGTGGAAAGGAACCTGCCAGATTCAATCAGTTGATGGAGATGCTGTAAAACAGGGAGGAGGGTAATTAGACATGTTTGCTTTCTTCCCAAAGACTTGGCACATCTCACGGTGATCCCTCGGCTCTCTTGCTCTTTGAACATCCCTTCTCCCAAATTGCTGGTGCCTGGAATGTTCGCCGGGCATTCGGATAGCAGGATCTCGTTTCCACCACAGTCCCCAGCGTCTTGGAGCTGAGCAAAATGTTTCCTACTCCTGTGTGCCCATCGGGCCAAAGAGCCTTGGTAGGGATTGTGCCGTGCGCAGACCGCACGGCTCTTAACGTTGTCTGTATAACACGCAGAGCTACAACTTAACATAGCCAGGCGTGTTTTTGTGGCGGTTGCTGTAGAAGAGCTGCTGTTTGCCAGAAGTGTGCCAGAGTTTGCCAGAAGTATATCTGGTATGTAACTAGACATACCACTGTTACGTGCTTTCCGTGTTATCTCATTAAATTCTCCCCAACGATACTGAAGGGTGGGCAGTATTTACAGATGAGGAAGGCAGGGCTTCACAAAAGTAAGTAAGTTACCTGGGGTCATCTGTTAAAGCCGAGACTCCAGTCCTGATGTAAGTGACGTCGGAGCCCGTGCTCAGAGATCGGTTATGAAATTCCAGCAGCCGAGACCTACTTCATTGATCTCCTTTAAGGCAGTCTTTTTTTTTTTTTTTTTTTAATCTTTATTTTGGAGAGAGAGAGAAAGAGAGAGCGCAAGCAGGGGAGGAACAGAGAGAGAAGGAGACACAGAATGTGAAGCAGGATCCAGGCTCTGAGCTGTCAGCACAGAGCCCGATGTGAGGGAGGCTTGAACTCGTGAACTGTGAGATCGTGACCTGAGCCAAAGTCGGACACTTAACCGACTGAGCCACCCAGGCACCCCCAAGACAAGTCTTGAATTAAGGATTGTCCTCAACACTGAACTTTTTTTTTTTTTTAATGTTTTATTTTTAAGAGAGAGAGAGCGACAGAGCTTGAGCGGGGGAGGGGCAGAGAGGGAGGAGGAGACACAATTGGAAGCAGACTCCAGGCTCTGAACAGTCAGCACAAAGCCCTATGCAGGGCTCAAACCCACGAACTGGGAGATCATGGCCTGAGCTGAAGTCGGATGCTTAACCGACTGAGCCACCCAGGCGCCCCTCAACACTAAACTTTTAGGGAAATCCGGCAAAGCCCCCAGATATTTGTGCATGGGTCCATCATTGTTCCTGTGCCAAACAATAGGAGATTAGGGAAAGAGACATTGGTCAGAGGGATCTGGTCAAAATCAGTGCCACTGTTGCTTTTCCTTTTGAGGTTCCGTGGAACAAATTACTTTGCGTATCATTCTATGAGTTTGGTTGACATTACCATAAGCGTTCTATCTCTTGTTATGTGGAGAGGAGGCAGAAATTGAAGGGCGAAAAGCCAAGGGAGCAGTTCTTGACTTGGTAGCACCCAGACTTTCTAACTATCAATCCTCTGCGTTCTTTCCTGGGCTCTTCAGGAACGAGTCTGTTCTAAATGAGGAGAACCCACTGATCACTCCTTTCTTTCTAGAATGCTGGGATTAGATCTGGTGGTGAGAGATGACAACGGGAACATCTTGGACCCAGATGAAACCAGCACCATCGCCCTCTTCAGGGCCCATGAAGTGGCCTCAAAAAGGATCGAGGAAAAGATCCAAGAAGAAAAGGTACACGTCCTCCGACGTGCAGATGAGGTTTCATTTTTGCTTTTGTTTTTGATGAAAGGGAGTCATTGACAACAAGAGGTAGAAACGTTTAGAAACTCATCCATTGCCGTGTTTGAAAAGCAAAAGAGGACAAAAAGAATGAGTCAGGGGTATACCTTCTGATATGGAAAGATCACAAAGATCTACATTAACAGACAAAGAGCAAGATGGAGAACAAGGTGTACAATATATTCATCTTTGTGTTTCAAAAAGGGATACACATACCGCAGCGTTTGCACATGCGTTGACTGACTCTGAAACAATAGACAAGAAGTTGATAATTAACGGTTGCCTCTAGGAAGGAGAACTGGGTGGGAGGGAGCCTTTGTACCACGTAACCTTTCCTATTTGGTGTATACAATACGATTTCCAAACGAAATAAAATTATGTTCAAAAAGAAGGCGTTTGAAAGATTTGAAAGTGACAATTGGACCTTAAACACAAATTGGAAAGGTACAGAGAAAGAGAACAAGAAAAAAAAAAAATCCCTCATAGTATGACGGCACAGACCCAACCATATTGATATTTTGATATACATTCTTCCAGTCTGTCTGTTCTGTTGAGTAAAGGCTTCTCTTTACTCGATTGGTAGTTTTGTCTCCTGACTTAGCACAGTTGTCATAATATTTAATTGTGTTCCTGGCTCCAGTGGCTCACCATGCCTGAGGGTGAAGCCTTTCCAGAGGAATCTCTTGTTTGCAATGAGAGCTCTTCCCAAAAAGAGGGATAATGAGTCATGATTTTTGTGCCTGTGAGGTTCATTCAGAAGCCATTTGAGAGATGAGAAGTTCTTGAAGCTTCCAAGCCACGAATCGTCTTTAGACGGCGCTTAATGAATGAGGTGGGCTTAAGGCCCCCGACAGGACAGTCTTGATCATTCAAAGAATAGTGATGGTGCTTTGCTCACTCGACCGTTTAGCCACGTGCACACGATTTCTTCTCAGGCAGTGCTTCTCCCCCGGGGGGTAATTGTATTCGTCCCGCATTTGTCAGCCCGTGTCTTTGCCATTGTTTGTCATTTGCTGAAACCAAGATGCTTTTCTCTCTTTCCCTCTGTGTCCAGTCGGTTCTTCAGAACCTGGACTTGCGGGGCCAGTCTGTCTTCAGCGCTGTCCATACCTACGGCCTCTACGTAAACTTCAAGAACTTCGTCTGCAACATTGGGGAGGACGCCGAGTTGTTCATGGCCCTCTATGACCCGGACCAGTCCACCTTCATCAGGTAGCCGAGTCCCAGGTCATCTGCGGTTGACCTTGCAGAAAGACCCACTCTTACGTGCCACCCACCTAAGGAGCTCTTTGCTAGGTTTGGGAGGGGGAGATAGAGAAGAAGGGAGGGTCTCTAGGTGATAGAAAGTAATATCCTTTGGGCTCCTGAGCCTTTCTGTATGGCTGCCGGCACAGTTGTGTGTGCTCCCTGGGTCTGAGAATCACAGGAAACTCATCAGAACATGGAGACAGGGACAGGATAAGGGAGGAATGCATCGGCAGAGCACAGAGGATTTTAAGGCGCATGACACCGTAATGGTGAACGCGTGTTATCATACCTGTGTCCAAATCCGTACAACGCACAGCGCCAAGAGTGAACCCTAAGGTAAACTCGGGACTCTGCGCGGTAATGACCTATCGGTATCGGTCCATCAATTGTGACCAATGTGCCACTGTGCTGGGGGATGCTGAGAGTGGGCGAGGCTGTGCATGGGTGGGGGCAGGGCTATATGGGAACTCTGTACCTTCCACTCAACTTCGTTGTCAACCTAAAACTCCTCTAAAAAATAAAGGCTGTTTAAAGGAAAAAAAAAAAAAAAACGCTTTTTAAAAAGACTGTAGAGAATAATAGGCTTTGTTTGACCCTGCAGTCACACTGCTACTTGGCTGAGTAGCTAAGAAAACCGATTTGGTTTTTGACTAGATGGTTAAAAGTAGTTACTGACAAATCGTTCATTTCTGCAGTAGAAATTTTATCTGAGTGGGGTGGCGTGAGTTCCAGGGGATGGATCGGGAATGATTATGTTGAAATTACATTCCTGATTCCGCAAAGTGGAAACCGTCATACGAAGAATTTGAGTTGGAAGAAAGACCCCAGACAGCGTCTGGGAGAACGTGCTGTCTGTCTGTGCCCGTCCTGAGCAGCGTCCGTCTCGGGTCCACCCTGGGTGTGCCTCTGAGCGCTGGGCTGTGGCACTCGCGCTTGTCCAACGCCAGGGGACCAGGGAGGGGCCACCTGTGCGCTATATTCACACTTGCCCGATAAATTCAACAGAGCTTGTTTGGGCCTTCCTTTCACCCTGTTAAGTCTATACCGAGGGTAGCCCCATCCCCAGTTAGCTCTTCGTTAAGGATATTTTTTTTTCCTTCCCCAGTGAGAATTACCTAATTCGTTGGGGCAGTAATGGGATGCCCAAGGAAATAGAGAAGCTTAATAACCTTCAAGCAGTTTTTACTGTAAGTGCGACCTTAAGTTTAATAATTTTCTGTGCTTACGATGTTAGCAGATGCACATGGTAAGTATATGGAAAACATCAGAAATGAAAAGAAGACAAGAAAAATCATCATGATCCCCCTAGCAGGAATAACCGCTCATTTGTTTTGCAGATATTTATCGAGCACCTATTAGATGCCAGGCACTGATCTGGGCACTGGACATATAGCAGTAAACACATCAGAAAAAACATCCCTGGGACGCCTGGGTGGCTCAGTCAGTTAAACTTCCGACTCTTGATTTCATCTCAGGCTGTGATCTCGCGGTTGTGAGATCCAACTCTGTGTCGGGCTCTGCGTGGAGTAGAGCCTTCTTGAGATATTCTCTCTCTCTCTCTCTCTCTCTCCCCCCCCCCACCCCCCCCCCCGTCTCTCTCCCTCTCCCCTCTGTCCCTCCCTGCCTGTGCTCGCTTGCTTGCTCTCTCTCTCTCAAAAATAAGTACACTTTAGAAAAAGAAAAAAAAGAAAAAGCATCTCTGGCCTCAAGGAGCTTTTGTCCAAAAGGGGAAGACAGTAAGAAACAGTGATCAAACACATGAGTAAATTGTATAGAATGTTAGGGGTCATAAGTATTTTTCGGTGGGGGGGGGGGTTGTTGGGAGCTTTGGGCCTGGGGAAGTGATCCTTTTTAAATAGGCGGGTCAGGGCAGACCTTCCTGAGAAGGGGCCGTTTGAGCAAGAACTTGAAGTTGACGAGAGTGAGCAATGCTGATGAAGAGCTTTGCAGACCGGGGTTACAGCTCCAGCAAAGGCACAATCTTTATTTTTTGGTTCGCTCCTCTTTCAATGGCCTTTCCCCTGTATTTCTCCTCTTCTCCAAGGTAGGAGGAGCGGTGCTCTCTCTGGGTCAAGAGCGAGAAAATTTATCGGGTCATAGAGCTGAGACATGGTGACTCTTTCTCCTGGGTTAGAACTTTCTTGGGGTTCTCTCACTTTTTTATGACGTCAGTGCTTAAAATGCCCTGGAGCCGCTGCCACCTGCTCTGAGAGGTGTTGGTGGGCAGGCTTCTCTAGCTCCCACTAGGCCTAAAGGGGATACGCTCTCCTTTCCTGCCTTCTTTCCTTAAGCCCATGCACATATATGTTATCTCCCTGTTCTGTTACCACTCTACGGCAGGGAAAATACAGTCTAAGGTAAAATGCCAAAGGAAGCAATAAGAAGGAGCAGTGGACCCAGTACAGTCTAGTCATTCATTCATTCATTCATTCCTTCTTATTAGTATTTATTCCTTCTGTTAACATCATTTTCACGACGAGCACGGTGCGATGACCACTCGTGAGCTGACCCACCTATATCTTTACCATCTGGTAATCAAAGACAGAAGAAGAGCTTAAACTCTTCCCGAAACCTCCCTTCCTCAATTCTAAGATATGTGGATTTTCCCCGAAAATCAAAAAGCGTTTATTGGTCAATGTGTACATTGAAAAACCATTGGGAAAAAAAAAAAAGGAATTATTGAGCTTTTGGTCCATCTTCTAATCAATGACATTTTAGAAAAGCTGCATTTTATCCTGTTTCTCCCACACCCCTCCCGATTATGATTTTCTTGGATGTAAATTTCATGTCCAGCTTTTTCAGTGAAATAAAATGTGGTGACCACATCCTTGATCATTAAACAGCCTTCCAAAACTTATTTTTCAAAGGATTGCACATTATTAAATAATGGCAGTGTGCCCCAATTTATGTAACTAGTCACCCGGAGTCTTTATCTTTCTATTAACAGAAGCCTCACAAAACTTAGAATAGAAATTCAGGGTTGATGCCATCATTGGTATAGATCCCTATTTTGGAGACCTCAGTTAACTCAATTACAGAGGATGGATTCGGAATGATTATTTAGAAAGTAATTCTTGATTCAGTAAAGAGGCCTTGGACAGCTGTTTCATGAAAAGAATTTGAGCTGCAATTAAAATATCTCTGATGTTAAAGAGAATGAGCTATGTGGGCTCATTCACGGATTTACTCACCCATCCTTAAGAATACAAACAAGTGTAGAACACGAGCCGCAAAAAAACAGAGACATCCACACATCTTCCATTGATCAACATACACCGAGAAGCTCTCCATGAATACCTCTCAAAAAGCAGATGAATAATTACAGAAACCAGCACATGTAAATTTCTGCGTTATAGCTGCCTCGCAGGATTATTTGGAAGATGAAATGAAATAACACCGGCATGTGTAGATACCCAGTAAATGTCAGCGTCACGCAAGCTTTCATTTCATCTGACACTGAAGTGCGGCCTGTGCTCAGCTCTGTCCTGGCAGAATATAAAGTAGCAATGACAGGTGTCCCGATTTTTAAGCACCCTGCTTAAATTGATAAACTAGAGACTTTAGACTGAATGTGATCTTTTTTTTCTCGATATGAAGTAGGAACTGAGGAATCAAAAAAAAAAAAAAAAATCCCTTCCTTTTTGGAATACGGGCTCCGATGCCCTGGTAGTTCTTGGGTGGGTATGGAGAAGGGAAGGCTCGTTCTCCTTTTCCAGGATTAGGAAATAGGCTCTGAATTGTAGAGTGAAAAGAGAAACAAAGGTGATGGGTGATGTCGCCTGATCTCCTCTTGCTTGGTCTCTGCCCCTTTAGGACCTCAGCAGCACAGACCTCATCCGGCCCCGCATCAGCCTCGTGTGCCAGATCGTCCGGGTGGGCCACATGGAGCTGAAGGAGGGCAAAAAGCATACCTGTGGGCTCCGAAGACCTTTTGGAGTAGCAGGTACAGAAAGTCCCAGAGACCTGTAAAGGGCGCAGCCACTGTGAACAAAAACGGCACGGCAGGGCCTCCGACAATTAAGCATAGAACTTATGACCCAGGAATCCCACTTCTGGGTGTCTACCAGAAGGAATTGGAAGCGGAGGGTCTCAAGACATTTGTACACTTGGGTTTAGAGCAACATTATTCACAATAAGCCAAAAGGTGGAAGCAACCCAAGCGCTTATGGAGGGATAAATGGGTAAACAAAATGTGGTACGTACATAGAGTGGAATAGTGCTCAGCCTTACAAAGGAAGGAAATTCTGACCCGGGCTACGACATGGATGAACCATAGGGATGTCGTATAAAGTGAAATAAGCCCGTCACACAAAAAGATAAATACTGTATGATCCTACTCATGTGAAGTAGGTCAGAATCGTAGAAACATAAAATAGAATGGGGGTTGCCAGGGGCTGGGGGGAGGGAGGGGAGATGAGGGGGGAGTTGGTGTTTACTGGGGACCGAGTTTCAGGTGGGGAACATGAAAAAACTCTGGAGATGGACGGCGTTGTCAGCACCACATGAGTGTGAATGTGCTTCCCGCCTCTAAACTGGGCTTTGAAGAGTAGTTAAAACAGCAGATCTGACGTTACGCATATTTTACCCCCACCACACACGCACACTTAAAGATAGGAGGGTGGGGAACCCCAGAGACCGTGCAAGATGAATTTGGTTGTCAATGTTAGTATCGGACACACAGCATTCACTCCCTCGGCTACCAGTTATCTTTTCTTGGGTCCTGTGTCGTCACCTAGACCTAGACCTAGACCCCGCCTCCTTTGTTTCTTCTTCAGTGCCCAGCACCATGCCTTGCACACAGTAGGACCTTAGGAAAGCCTCAGTTGTGACCACCGGTATTCCCCTGCCTGTGGGCTACGTATTGATTTTGGTCCAGTAAAACTCTCCCTGGAAAGTGGTTTGCCTGTCTGGGAGACTCACTCATCAAAGGCAACATTGTGTTGCTGACTGCTTTCAAAGAGGGTCCTTGGCTTAAATCAAACCCCGCAACCTTCCAAGAGGCCCTGCGTTTTCTTCTGTAGTTTGTTAAATGGGGGAAATACATTCCTGGTCGTACGTGGACGTTTTGCTCCCTAAGACGTTTTGAAAGCTGTCGATGAAATGCCGTAATTCTCCTGGAACAAATGTCCAGAAAATGCTACCAGGATTGACCTGGTGGGTTTATGGATAACGAGGCGGCCTCTGTATCCCATGAGACTGGATGTCGTCATCTCTTGACCAGCCTTGCGCTGCACCTGCTGTCAGGGTCTGCTGGTCTGTGAAGAGGGCACAGCATTACTCCTGATAGAGAGTTAAAGTGAAATCTGAGAAAAGGCAAGGAGCCCTGGCCTAGCACTATTTAGCCATCTAGATGACAATCTACCGAACTAAGGATTTAAGGCATGTTCGAGGTCATTGTCGTTCCAAATGGGCCACAGAGACTTGAAAATCAAGCTTGAGGCTTTTGCTTGCTTTTCTGTTTCAGGGTGTGTGTGTGTGTGTGTGTGTGTGTGTATGCATGCACGCACGCGCGTAAATGTAAGGCGAGAACAGTAGTAATTTACTCTGAGACTCGATGCCAAGAGGTTTGGGATAACTATGTGATGGCCTTGACAAAGAACTGCCTCTGGAAGGGGGTGTGCCAGACACAGATTTTTCAGTATTTTTTGTGTGTGTACAGTGTTTGCAGGGGTCTGTTAAGGACTAACAGCAAGTTGATGGCATGGCCCGCTTTTACCGCAGCCTTTCACCAATACTATTATTTCCCAAGCCTAACACATTGTCATCCAGATTGCTTTGAGAAGGCGTTTCCTTCCTTATCCCTCGTTTTGCAAATGAGAAAGGTCTCGTATCTCAGTACTTCTTTTAATCTCCAAACAGGTTATCTGGGGAGTGGATTGTGAGCGTGCGCTTTATGGCCAGATTGTAATCCATTAACCAAGGGATCGCCTCTTGGCCGCGGGTCCTGCATAGTTTGAGCATCTGTAGAGTGGTCCACTCATCAGTTCTCCGGGCAGCATGGCTTTGCTAGCTTAAGTGATTTGGCCAGGTAGTAATCGCAGTTGGGTTCATACCCTGGCTTTACCGCTTAAGACTTCCGACCTAGGGCAAGTTACGTACCTTTCCTGTGCTCGGTTTCCTCATCTCTTGAAGTAGGGGCATAAAGTATCTGCATAAATAAGAAAATATATACAATAGGCTTAGAACAGTGCTTTATCGGTTACTCTGCTTGTGCACAAAGAAGCAAATCACCGTATGATCTTCTGTTCTATGCTGCTGGTGCCCTTGGCTTCCCTTTGTTTACATGGAAACCGGGTGCGACCACGTCAAGGCCAAGAGACAGGTGACCACTTCAGGTCATGAGTTTCTCAGGTCTTCATTCGGTTGACACTCCTGACCACAATCTGTGTTCCCCGTGCCTGGGAATTCAGGCTTACCAACAAGTAATCCACCGGTTTAAATTTCTCCAGAACTGAGCGCTGGGTCTCATAGAAATTTCAAAAGCGGGTAACCTGCAGGATTGAGCGGAGCAAATCTAAACGCCTGCACGAGCTCCTGATGAATGAATTGTTCTGCAGGGTGGGTGCTGGGAATGATCGTTGGCAAAGACAGAAGTGTCCCTGCTCTGTCTCTCTCTCTCTCTCTCTCTCTCTCTCTCTCTCTCTCTCTCGGCCTGTGTTTGCAGATACTGTAATTTTCCATTGTAACGTACTGAAGCCTGAAGCAATTAAGTTCTTTAATTAAGTTTTATCTTTTTCCTAGTGATGGATATTACTGATATTATACATGGGAAGGTGGATGATGAAGAAAAGCAGCATTTTATCCCCTTTCAGCAGTAAGTACTGTGGCATTTATCCCGGGGGACTTGAGACCTGGAATAGTTCTTTGAATGATCTGTTAACACACAAGCAGGTGCTAGGAACCATTGCTCAGTTACAAAAGCAAAAGTCTCAAGCTGGGAGATTGCGAGATAGAAGCTGACAGAAGACTTTATTCAAGGTCCTTTATGTTGGGGTCACACGTAAGAGGGTAAACCTAACTTTCCCGATTCTGCAGACAAGACCTTTGCAATATAAGGGGCAAATCTCTGTCTGCTCTAGAAACCCGAGAATGGTGCCATTTAAGCGTCAGGAAGGCCGAAGTATATTTGTACTTTGTCGTGTGGGACGAGTGTCATGGAATACAAGGCATCATGTAGGACAGCACGGGGCTTCTCTTGAGGTCTTGTCTGTGCAGAGCATGGTCTGGTAGGTGTGGAGGCTGCATCTGACAAGCTTCCGGCTGCTTCTGCCAGGCTGGAGACCAGGAGGGTGAAAGGCTGACCAACGCCTGGGCTCCTGCTGGCGAGGGAGAGCCAGCCTGGGAGTACATGGAAGGATTCCCTGGAGAGCTCTACTGAGGCCTCCAGACCGAGCTTCAGGAGCCGGAGCCCTGGGTGGGCCACTGGGGAGCTGTTGGTCAGCAAAGGTCAACCCCCATCCGTGACTCCGAAGAAGTGTATGTGCGGACACCATTCCTGGCTCTATCAGTCGTGGCTGCCTTGCCCCCAGGTGCGGGCCTGAATGAGGCCACGGACGATGCTGGAACTGACCCCTAACAGGGCAGTCGTGTCAGTGAGGGAAGGTGACTGTCTCAGCCAGCCTACAGCTGCCAGAGCAGGTCAGCGGAACAACTGAGAATTCTGGAAACCAGCCCAAAGACGTTTCAGTTAATATATGGTTTTAAAAAAAAATAATAGTGCAGATCCATGGAGAAGTATGAACTACGCAGAAAGGAATTGTTTGACAAAATTAGCTCACCATTTATTAAGCTGAAGTCAGAACCTTGTCTCACATCTTGTGCCGGATGATTAAACTTATAAGTGTAAGAACTCAAATCTCAAAATATACAGGGAAATAGAAGTTTTATGTAATAGTGCCTTTTATGAATCAGACTCCAGAGATTTGACCAAAAAAAATTTTTTTTGATAGGTTAAACCACCCCCAAATTTTAAATAACTTATATACAGAATAACATTTAGTAAAATCTTTGCAATGTGTATGAAAAAGAATGAGTATTGTTAATAAAGAATTAATAGTAGTAATTCATAAGGATATCAACAGAAAAGAATATATGTATGTATATATAGACACACACAAATATGTACACATACACACACAGAAAGAAACGGCTTATAAATTCCTGGAGAATCAATGAAATGCAAAATAAACAAGGCGGTTTGGTACTGGGTTTGATCGAGTTTTAAAGATATATATAATATCCAGAGTTTGGGTGTAAGGAGATATGCAGTACTTATAAGAATATAAATTGTTACAGTGCATTAAAAGCCTCAAAATTTAGGTATTTCAAAGAATATACTCCATGATTAACAGTGGTTATTTCTGTTGAGTTAACCAAAGGTGATTTGTCCCATTTGTGTTTAACTCTGTGCTTCTATTTTTTTCCCACAAAAATTACGTATTGTATGTAATTTTATTTAAAGTATAAAAATCTTTATCTTTCAGTTTAAGGCCCACCACTTTGGACCAGTTTCTAAATATAACGGTACCAATAGCTCATGCTGAGTAGCACCTCCTCCATCCAGAGGCTGCTATTAATACTTTTTAAAACCTGCACTAGGGGCGCCTGGGTGGCGCAGTCGGTTAAGCGTCCGACTTCAGCCAGGTCACGTTCTCGCGGTCCGTGAGTTCGAGCCCCGCGTCAGGCTCTGGGCTGATGGCTCGGAGCCTGGAGCCTGTTTCCGATTCTGTGTCTCCCTCTCTCTCTGCCCCTCCCCCGTTCATGCTCTGTCTCTCTCTGTCCCAAAAATAAATAAAAACGTTGAAAAAAAAAAATTTAAAAAAAAAAAAAAAACCTGCACTTATCTAGTATCTTACCACATATATACTGACGCTCCAAGAATGTGGTGAGGTGAATACTTTATGTAGCTTCATGCTAATACGAATTATGAGCTAACTTTCAAATTCGTGAATGCTGACCCCACGATAATTATATACACACGTGTTCGAGTATATTAAATAATATACTAAATGTAATAAATATATCAAATATAATTTTTATTAATACATGAAGTGTATTAATATGTTAAATCAAATATATGAATATACCTTAAACATTAATGAGTAAATGTTAAATAATATATAGAAAAAATATGAATATATATTTGAATATATTAAAACATGCATTTTATGTATGATAAATATAAACAACTCGCATGACCACAGATGTTCCTGTTATATCCACCCATATGTAGATATGACGTATTTACAAAGGTTACCGCGTATCACTATTATATATGCATTATGTCTTATGTGCGTGTTGTATATGAGTATATACATTACATAATAGCAGCATGTATGCACGTGAAAGTTATTCTGTATGTTTGTTTCACTTCTGAGGTGGGTTTCTTCCTCTGGTTATGTGCCTCCCTGCCTAATTTCTGAGCCGGCTCCCATCCGGGAGCCACGTTGAAACAGCGAGCCCTGAAACGGCCTTCACTGTATAATAATATGCGCTTTGAGTTTCTGAGGAACCCAGGCCTAATTTGATTACCACTCATTGTGCAGTCAGCAGCCACTGTAAAGCATTCCGTGATGCAAATCACAGTCTCCGGTGCTTGAACTCCTAAGATTTATGGCAAATGCTTTCATAACTTATCTCAAAAGCTTTATAGCATGTTATATTCGGGGAGTCTCCTATATGTCTCCTGCCAGTTCATCAAAGAGAAAGCCCTTGGAAAGCACCCACGCAGATCATAGCCACCTCGCTTTTCAGTGAGATACTGCTGTATGTTTCCCTGCAACTATCAGGGTCCAGAACAGAGCCCCGCAGAGAACGCTGGCCTGCGTGTGGGCAAGAGAAGAAAACCACAGCAGAGAGAGAGAGAGACTCTTGTACTGCACCGGGCTGACCTGTAGTTCCTGAGAGTGCCCGGGCTGTCAGGAGGGGCTGGATTTGGCTCTTGGATCACCCTGTACGAGCCGCAGCCCGATGGGATCATTAAAGTGAAACTTGCTTGCTGCTGGCTGTGCCACTGTAACTCCAAATATAGTTTGTCATCACATGAGAATCTGAGAACATTCTCCAAAAGCCGCTGCGTGCATACTGCTTCTGTATGTTAAGTGTTGGCACCAGAGGGAGGCCTTGGGAGGCATATGATCTTGGCCCATCTCCTCACAGATGAGGAGACTGAGGCCCAGAGCTTCCTGTTAGGTGGAACCAGACCTGGAGGCCAGGTCTCCTGCCTCGTCCCCGTTTCTTCTTCGATTCCATTACATCAGCCTCTCCCAGCTCAGAAAGAGCATTAGGCATTGCCTCTGATTTTGTTAACATTTGCCCATCAGTTTGGTGTTGTTGTTGTTGTTGTTCTTGGGGGAATTTGTTTTTCCTTTTTCCACTGGGGGCCTGTCTTAGGCACCAACGTCATCTTGGAAATGACCAAGCTGGGCACCCAAAGGAAAAATACAGGGAAGAAAGAGTCTTCAAGTTAGGTATGTCCAGTGTTTATAGCTGCAGATTGTTCCCATAGGACCCACCGTATCTGAAGCTGTTGCTACAGAAACTTCCGCTTTTTACCTAACCTCTCATTTCTGACTTTCCCAGAATTGCAATGGAAACCTATATCCGGCAGAGGCAGCTAATCATGTCGCCCCTGATAACATCCCATGTGATTGGGGAGAATGAGCCACTCACTTCAGTCTTGAATAAAGTGATAGCAGCGAAGGAAGTGAATCACAAAGGACAAGGTACAGCAGCCCTACGTACTAAGCTGGGAGTGGGCATTCGAGTTGAGCCCTTGGACTCCTGCCCTTTTGCGCTATCTTTCTCTGATACCAAACAGCCCCTGCTGGGTGGGGATCGCTCACCTCAGCTTCCTGGTAAAGGCTTTTAACGCTGAAGAACACAGAGGATGCATCCAGCGCCGAATTGGATCACAGCTATATTTTGTAAATTGTGTGAAACAAATTTTTATCCCGTGAGTCTTCGCTCAGTTTTGTCTGCCCCACAATCCCAATGCTGACTCTAAGGTAAATGCACAAAGTGAAGGAGGTTTGGGGAAAATTATGTTCCACCCTGTGAATGTTTATCCCGTTACATTACCTAAAAAGTAAGAGGGAAGAGACCAAAGTAATACAAATGAGTAGATAATAATATGGAATAACGGGCTAGCTAGCCAAACATTTGATTGTTTTTAGTGCTTCCATTTATCATTCTGTTGGCACAGTTTTAGCTAAGAAATTCTCCTGGAAACTGCATTTTAAATTCAAATAATAAGAAAAACTAGTTAAAATTTTAGATTTCAAATACCAAGATGGAGATGATTTGGGGATAATTTTGAAGATGGGAGATGGGGTCTTTTTTTTTTTTTTTTTTTAACCACCCTGTGACTGTCTTCTGAAACGGAGGCAGTCAGGAAACACACTAATCATTATTTTCAGCATATTTAGTTTTCCATGTATTCACAGTCGTTCTGGGTGGGAAAGACATGTGAGGAATCATTAAGGAATCTGAAAACAAGTAACAAAATATATTTCTGTTGTTTTGGAACTCATCAGTGGCTGTTAATTAGCACAGTGCCTGCTGTGTGACCCGATATTTAAAAATCTGTACCTGTTTGAAAGGTGAAAAGTCAACTTCCGTAGTTCTCTTGCATTTAAACAAAAAATTACTTGGGGCACCTGGATGGCTTAGTTGGTTAGGCATCCAACTCTTGATTTCGACTCAGGTCATGATCTTGCAGTTGTGAGATCGAGCCCTGGGTCGGACTCTGCGCTAACAGCACAGAACCTGCCTGTGATACTTTCTCTCTCCCTCTGCCCCTCTCCCCCAGTCATGCTCTTTTTCTCTAAAATTAAAAAAAAAAAAAAAAAAAAATTAAAAGTGAGTTACACAGGCTTCCCTACGTTTTTTTGAGTTTTCCTTCTCAGTTTTTATGAAGATAACAATATCTCTCTTTTATTTTTTTTTAACATTTTATTTATTTTTGAGGGACAGAGAGAGAGACAGAGTGTGAGCAGGGGAGGGGCAGAGAGGGAGACATAGAATCCCAAGCAGGCTCCAGGCTCTGAGCTGTCAGCCCAGACCCCGACGCAGGGCTCGAACCCACGAACCGTGAGATCATGACCTGAGCCGAAATCAAGAGTTGGGCGCTTGGGGCACCTGGGTGGCTCAGTCAGTTAAGCATCCAACTCTTGATTTGGGTTCAGGTCATGATCCCATGGTTCACGGGTTTGGGCCCTGCATCAGGCTCTGCGCTGACAATGCAGAGTCTGCTTGGGATTTTCTCTGTCTCTCTCTCTCTCTCTCTGCCCCTTCACTTCCCCCTCTCTTGAAATAAATAAATAAACCTTAAAAAATTAAAAAAAAAAAAGAGTTGGGGGCTTAACTGACTGAGCCACCCAGGCACCCCTCGCTTCTTTATAAATACCAAAACTTTCCATTTCTATATAGATAGTTTTGTTCTGTATGATTTCTTCATTTTAGAAAAGAGGTTCATTTTACTTCCTTAATATATTAGGAATTTAGTTTAATGAAAATGGGAGGTGGCAGATTTGTTTGATTCTCTTTTAAGTAGAAAATTATTCCAGCATATTTATAAAATCGTTGGTTCTTTTTTTCAGGATTTTTATGCATCTTTACTATATATACAACTACTATCTACTTTGTATATATATACACTATATATATACTGTATATTTTAGTACTTAATCTAATTGTTTCCAGTGATTTAAATACCTTTTCTGCCATTAATACCACACTTTACTACAGCTCTATCTATATTTTGGTATCTGATTGGGGATATCTTTACCCATGCTCCTTCCCCCAAAGTAAACATCTGTTCACATCTCTGTCAAATTCTCGAGGAAGTCATGTGATTTTGATGGGAGTGTCATTAAAATTATAAGTTAACTGGGGGAGAATTTACATTTTTCTGAGAAAGTATCTGTACATTACTACGACACATGTATTTTTCTCAGCCTTTCTATGTGGGTTTATGGCACAGATCATAAAGACCACCAAAGTTTATGCTTTATTTCTTTAAAGGGCTTTGGATCTCTTTGAAGCTGTTGCCAGGTGACCTCACACAGGTTCAGAAGAATTTTTCACATCTGGTGGATAGATCAACTGCAATCGCCCGAAAAATGGGCTTTCCCGAAATAATACTTCCAGGTAAAAAGCTTTGGCTTGATTCACCTGTGCTGCCTCCTCTGTTACTTCTAACAGGACGGCGGAGGCAACATAAGATCCCGCGTGACATTTCGTTACCTGCATCCAACGGTGTCGAGACAGTGGGAAATACATATAGGGTCGCATTACCTTGTACCAACCTACCCAGTGCACAAGCCCGAGATAATGCTTCGAAACATAACTCAGAATTTTCTGTTCCCCGCCCTTCCTTTATGTTCGACATAAGCCCCTCTGAAATTCTCCCTGACTTGTCTGTTAAGGAGAGCTAATGAAAGCATAGGTCCTGCGCCCCCAGAGTGATCGGCTTCATCACGTGGACCTTTCTCAGGATGACATTCAGCCTTGTGGGCCGCTTGCCAGGGAACGGCAGCGAGGTACCTGCTCAGCCCCGTCTCCGCGAGGCCCTTTGCCCCATTTGCTTAAGCTCCAACTGTGTGCTTGGCTCTCCCCGTACTTGTGGTGACGAGAATGTAAACATTCTGCGGTTTTCTTACTTGAGTTTCGTCTTTTTTGGCACCACATATGGGTGAGATCTACATATGTGTTCTCTTGAATTCACTGACTTAAGCCATTTATTTCTGAATCTTTACAGCCATAAAGGGAAATCAGCACAAGGACCTTAATATAAGATCTTTATATACATATCCGTATAGGTATTCTCCACATGCTCATCTCCATTCTGCAAGAGTGTTTTGTCTTCTTGTTTTTAAAAAAAAAAAAAGCAGCTTTGGTAATACTCCTCTCACTGAATGCCCTGTTACTCCTACAGCAAGAGCAAAGTCTGAAACAATGCAGTGGAGTTTATTTGGGGGACAAGATGAATTTGTCTTTGAAATCTGGCTGGGAAGATTCTTGTCTCCTCTTTCTTTTTTTTTTTTTTTTTTTGTTTTAATTTTTTTTAAACGTTTATTTATTTTTGAGACAGAGAGAGACAGAGCATGAACGGGGGGAGGGTCAGAGAGAGAGGGAGACACAGAATCTGAAACAGGCTCCAGGCTCTGAGCCATCAGCCCAGAGCCCGACGCGGGGCTCGAACTCACGGGCCGGGAGATCATGACCTGAGCCGAAGTCGGACGCTCAACCGACTGAGCCACCCAGGCGCCCCACTTGTCTCCTCTTTCTAACCAGTGGGATTGGTTCCTGACTGCCAGGGCTATAATAGACTTCAAAAAACCATCCAAGATGATGGCCACCAGACGCTGGTCTTTGGATCAAGCTCGTCAGGATCACCTGCTACAGGTTCCCAGCATTTTCCAGACTCTGATTCAGTTTGTAAGGCCCGGGCTCCCCACGTGATCCTGGTGACCGGCCAGGGTTCAGAAACAGAGGTCTAGACCCAAGTCCCCCACCTTGCGTCTCCTCATCTCCGTTTGGACAACCCGACTCTCCCCTCCAGCTATGGCGCCCCTCTCTGCCCTCATCTTCCCAGCCAGGTTCTTGGAAGCGGTTACGTACTCTCTATCTCTAGTTCTGCGTCTGCCGGTCACCCTTCCCCGGCCACCCCCCCCCCCCCCGTCCTGTCCAGAGTGGCTGTCATTAGAGTCACCAAAGATTGCAGTGTCACTAAACCCGGTGGATATGTTTTTGGCCTACTGATCGTCTCTGGTGTTCTTAGCGGCATGTGACATTGTCTGCCGCTCCCTGTGGAAATGTTCCACCCTTCTCGTCAGAGACCCGCACTCTCCTCTTTTTCTCCGCTCCCCTTTGCTGCCTCGTCATCTTCTGTTTTGCCTTTCAATGTTAAGAGCTCCTCGGTATTTGGTCCTTTTGGTCCCGGATTAGTTTGCTTGGGCTGCCATAATGAAGTACCACAGGCTGGGTGGCGAAAGCCTCAGACATGTACTGTCTCACAGCTCTGGAGGCTGCACGTCCGAGATCAAGGGGTCAGCAGGGTACGTTTCAACCCTGAGGCCTCCCTGCTTGGCCTGGAGATGACCGTCTTCTCACTGTGTCCCCACATGGTCGCCCCTGGGGGCTCTGTGTTGTGTGCTGATCTCATAAGGACACAGGTCCTGTTGGATTAGTGCCCACCATGTGACCTCCTTTTACCTTAATCACCTCTTTAAGGGGCTGACTCCAGATACAGTCACATTCCGAGGTGCTAGAGGCGAGGGCTTCGGCATATGAGTTGAGGGGGAGCAGTTCAGTCCGTGACAGGTATCTTTTCCTTCTCATACCTCCGTTTTCTTCCCATGGGATCTCATCCACTCATTTTGCCTCTGTGGATTCGTTGCCTCCGAATTCGTACCTCTGGCCTCAAGACTGCTTCTTTGAACTCCGGCCCCATAGACCCAACTACGTCCTGCCTCAGGACTTCCGTAGACACTGCTCCTACCTGGCTGGATCACTCTCCTCTCTTTAACTGGCTAGTTCTTCCTCACAGTCCCCACTTGGGACTTGCAATCGTTTGCATGTAGACTGGCTCTTCTGTTGTGTTTTATCCAAGACCATGGCACCCTCATCCACCCAGTTGCGCCAACGAGAAGCCTGAGTCTCTCTCTTGAACCTCCCTTTTTCTTTATACCTCACGCAAAATTAGTGGCCAAGACTTTCCAGTCTTACCTTTGAAAGACCTCTCCAATCCACCCCCTTCTCCCTGTCACCATTGCCACTTCCTTAGTTGTAGCTACTGCCATCAGTTCCCTGGGCCACCATACGTTTGGATAACAATCATATGTCCACTGCCTCCGGACCTTTGCACATGTTACTTGCTCTTCCCTGTTACTCTCCTCCCTCCAACATCCGTTCAGAGGAAAGATTTCCACACCTTCCAGACACAGTTGGGACTTAGTGATATACCTTCATAGAGCCTGGCCTTTTCTTTCCTCTGTAGTGATGCATTTCATCATGTGGTTATCTGATCATGCTTCTCTCCCCCACTAGACTGGAGGCTGTGTGAGAGCGAGGCTGGCGCATGGCTCACCACCGTCTCCCAAACACTTAGCACAGCGCTTGCCACGGAGCAGGTGCCCGGTCGGTTTTTCAAATGAATAAATGAATAGCATCTCATCCGATGATACCGTAATTTATTCAGCCAGCTGTTGATTGTTGGAAATTGAGGATTTTCCAGGTTTTCACTTTTGGAAACAACACCACAGTGAAGATCCTTACAGACTTATAAGATCTGTTTGCTCACATTCTCGATACTTTGGGATAAATATTACCAGTGAGCTTGCTTTGTCAGTTAAGGCTTTTAACACAAATTGTCAGTTTCTCTGCCGACACGGTGTGCACCATGAGGATTTCAAAGTGTGCAGGATGAATTAGCCCCCACTCCTTCACCTTAACCAACTGTGGGCAATACCTTCCTTTCTTCTAAGCAGATAAGAGATGAAAATGAAAAGCGCTCCAAATGTGCACCCCCCCATTTTCTTCTAGGGCTGGAAGGTTTCATTTTTTTTATACTGGAAGGCAGTTTAATATTAGTATAGATTTTAGACTAATTGAACAACACCTAGTCTTCCCAGTCAGAAACTTGATACACCTTTCATTCATTCTAGGTTTTGTTCAAGCATCTCAAGAATATTTAATTTGTTTTCGCTGTGGGGGCTCTTCACTTGCTAATTAACTAATTTTTTAAAATGTTGTGCTGGGTAACCAAGAAGACGCCAAGCAGAAATTTTTCTGATAGTGTAAAAATAGTGACACTTACTGAATAATGACACTTAAAAATAATGACACTTATTAACTAATGATTTAAATGAGCGTATTCTACAGGCTTTTAGGAATAGTGTCTATCTCATCAAGAGCATTATATGGATTAAATAAATGATTGCCTAGAAGACACTCTGAACAGTGCCCAGGGACATAGTGAGCAGCCAATAAATACTAGCCTTCCTTATGATCAGATGTGTTAAAATAACAAACTTCAAGGCATTATTGAAAAAACTACCCCGCTGTAACCTCAAAATACATTGTGTACTTATTACTAGACAGCAGTGGTTAAGAAAGAGAACAAAGGATGGCCATTAAAAAGAGTTCATTAAAAGAAAATGAATTTAAAAAAAAGAATTTTTAATTAATTAATTAAAAAAAATTTAAATCCAAATCAGTTAACATAGTGTAATAATGGTTTCAGGAGTAGAATTTAGTGATCCATCCCTTACATACAACACCCAGTGCTCATCCCAACCCGTGCCCTCCTTAATGCCCCTCACCCATTTAGCCCCCCAAAAAGAGTTCATTTTCAAACACGGCATTTCAAAGCCACTTTGGTAGGTATGGAGAGGTGGGATGAGGGAAGCAAATAGGGCGATTCACGTAAAAACTTCTGCTATATGAATGGCTCTCTATAAAGTCAGAAAGCTTCGTAGTTTATTTGTATTTTATATCTCCTTACATCCTGAAAGTTACAAGTGACTTCTGTCAGCACCGCTCATAGGATGGGTTGTGCCGTTGCAGGCGACGTACGGAATGATATTTATGTCACCCTGATCCACGGCGAGTTTGACAAAGGGAAAAAGAAGACACCGAAGAACGTGGAGGTGACCATGTCTGTGTACGACGAGGAGGGCAAACTCTTAGAGGTATGGGGGACTGCCCCGAAATCCTGCTCCCATCACACACTTCTTTCCAACAACGGCGGGCTTTGACCTGACGTGGCTTGTTGTCCACAGGAACGTGCGTTGGGCTTTTCATAAGGAAAAAATAGGAAACCTGTTAAATTTGTGATTAGCAATGGCCGGCTTTACTGATAAACCCACGTAGACTCTTCTTTTCGTTGTTTCTCCTGTTCTAAGAAGTGCCTCAAGCCGCTAATGGTTTCAGGTGTATGCTCTTGCTCCAGAAGTTCTGTATCGTTTCCAAGGTATACGGCCACTTTCAAGCCTGGTAGGTTCCTGTGGGGCTTGAGCGAAGGCCCAGAAGGCTCTGAAGGGCACATTCCTCTGTGGAGTAGAGAGTACTGTGTTAGAGGGGCTAACAGTGCGGTGGGGCCCTGGTACAGGGATGACTTATGTGTGCTGTTGATGGGGCCCTTGAGCCCCATGACTTCAGGTCCACGGCTTCTCCTGACTGCTCACTTCACAGCTTTGCTAACCAGCTCAGAAAGTGCCCCCTTTGGGGCCTGCCCCTACTGAACCGAGTGGCTCATTACTAGGAGACAGAGCCCTGAGTTGTAGTGAACACGCTGTACCTGGGCAGCAGGTCCTTAAAGCAGAGCGTAGACAGGACCTCACACACCGGCGTGTCTGCACCCGTGCCGTAGCTCTTGGTCACTCTCGCTGCGCCTCTGCTCCCTGGGAGGGGAGCGGAGGGAAGGAGAAGGTATGGCTGCAGAGAAGGCAATAAACGTTGCAGCAAAGAGCAGTGTTAGGATGGTGTTGGGTCCCTTAGTGACGACCACAGTTAGATACCTAGACCCTCAAAGAAAGTGGTAGAAAGTCATTCTTACCCTAGCCTTCAGCCCCCAGATGTCATCGGCTGCTATGTGCCTACATAAGGCGTGCGCTGGCCACATGGAGGATAGAGGACTCACGCATGGTTCGTTTCCTAGATAAAATTATCCCCCTTTAGTATTTACCCCCAAAATACAAAAACATGGACCCAAAGGGATGTATGCACCCCTGTGTTTATGGCAGCATTATTTACAATAGCCAAATTAAAGAAACGGCCCAAGTGTCCGCTGACTGACGAATGGATGAAGAAGATACAGCGTATATATACGACGGAGTATCATTCAGCCGTTAAAAAGAAGGAGATCTTGGCCATTTGCAGCCACATGGATGGAGCTAGAGAGTATAAGGCTAAGCAAAATAAGTCAGTCAGAGAAAGACAAATACCATATGATTTCACTCATCTGTGGAATTTAGGAAACAAAACAAACGAGCCAAGGGGGAAAAAAGGAGAGTGACAAACCAAGAAACACCTTCTTAACCATAGAGAACAAACCGGAAGGGATATGGGTGGGGGATGGATGACGTAGGTGATGGGGATTAAGAGTAGACGTATCATGCGCACAGAGTATTGTGTAGAAGTGTTGAATCACTGTGTTGTGCACCTGAAACTAATAGAACACCATGTTAACTCTGTCGGAATTAAAATGAAAACATTCTCCCCTTTCATTTTTTTCATTCCATCCAAAGAAAGCCATTCATCCTGGTGCTGGATATGAAGGCATTTCAGAGTACAAATCAGTGGTCTATTACCAAGTCAAGCAGCCCTCTTGGTATGAGACTGTCAAGGTGAGACGCGCCATTTGTCATCTCTAGCATACATGAGACCTTCTTTAGGTTCCTTTCTTCTTTTTACCCACAGATCAGGTCTTCTGTATCCTAAAGTTTTAGATAGGTTGCCTGCGGTGTCCTATGAGAAATGAATCGATGCGATTCTGTACGAGAGTATCTCTAACCCCGGATTCTTAAATAACATTCTTACTGATAAATGGGTAGGAATTTGACTGGGGAAGCTTGTAGTTGTAATGATGTAACAGGCTGCCAAGATGGTCCAAAACCAAATGGAAATTTTCACTCTCTGTAAGCCGTTGCCTAACATCTTTCTTCTTCTTGGCCTCTAACCAAGTTTTCTGGGCCTCTTCTCAATTTAAATATGTGTATTACAAATTCCCAAGTGCTTTTCAGATAAGTCATCTCCTGTGCGTCGCCTAATAGCCCTCTGGCTGAAACAAGCAGTGTTGCAACACCCTTTCTGATTAGACTCAAAAATGCCAGGTGACTTTCCAAGATCCTGTAACTGCTTAGTGTCCAAACCTAAATTGGATCCCACTTCTCTTGAATCCCAGGCTCCGTCAGGTCTTTCGGATTGTCAAAGTCTTATGAGCTCTCTGTAGAAAACTCAAAAGGAAAAAAAACTGCACTAACATCTCAATTCAGAAGTAACCATTTTCCACAATTTTATATAATTCATTTGTTTTGGGTTGTGGTGTTTATAACAGGTTTATAGTGTGCTTTTTATTTAAAAACATTTTTTTAATGTTTATTTAAGAGAGGGGGAGAGAGCGAGGGAGGGAGGGACAGAGCATGAATGGGGAAGGGGCAGAGAGAGAGGGAGACACAGAATCAGAAGCAGGCTCCAGGCTCTGAGCTGTCAGCACAGAGCCCGACGTGGGGCTCAAACCCACAAGCCGCGAGATCATGACCTGAGCTGAAGTCGGACACTCAACTGACTGAGCCACCTGGGTGCCCCTATACTGTGCTTTTTAAAACTACTTATCTCAAGGGGCACCCGGGTGGCTGAGGAGGTTAAACGTCTGACTCTTGGTTTCGGCTCAGGTCATGATCTCATGGTTTGTGGGTTCGAGCCCTGCTTTGGGCTCCACACTGAGATTGAGATTCTCTCCTCTCTCCACCCCTCCCCCACTTGCGTGCTTGCTCTCTCTCTCAAAATAAATAAACTTAAAAAAAAAAAAACTATCTCGAGGCATTGAAAGTTCTTTAGAAATGGATTTCTAGATACTTACGTAATGTTCCATTATATAATCATGCCATAATTTATTTAACTATTTGCCATAAATTCTCTGCTCTTTTTATGGCCGTGTACTTCTCTTTTCCCCTGTCCCCTCTATATATGTAAACAGCAAAAGACTCCTTGTCCCCAGCATTTTACCTTTTCCTTCTGTTACAGGCCCTAATTATTACCATATCAGTATACACCTTGCAGGCTGGAAGTTCCTGTATAGACCCCAAGTGCTGATCTTTTTCCTCTGAAGTATTTCCTCTTTCATACTTGAGAAAGTTCAAGAAACTTGTAATATCCCCATTCTCAGAACCCACAATAGGCAGCGAAGATGGTTTCTCTTGAAATTTTTCTAAGTTTTGAATATAACTAAATCTGCGTTGAACGGAAGCTTCCTCCAAATCTTACTCTATAGGAATTAGTGCTGCAATCAGACACTAAAAATAAGCCTGATTTTTAAAAACGAGCCATGAGTGCAACACATTATGTACATGTAAACTGGAAGTTTTTTTTATTATTATGCAGGTATCCATTGCTATAGAAGAGGTTACTCGCTGCCATATAAGATTTACCTTCCGACACAGATCATCTCAGGAATGTAAGTATCAGAAGCTCTAAAATGTGTTTCTGTTGAAATATACATATAGTATACGTGTGTATGTCTAAAATGTATTTCTGTTGAAATATATGTATACATATACATATATTTACACATGTATATGTATACGTATATTTACTATTTACAATATACAATTTACAATAGTAGATATACGTATACGTATATTTACATATATATACGTATACGTATATTTACTATTTACAATATACAATTTACAATAGTAGGTATACGTATATTTATATATATATACACGTATACGTATACGTATATTTACATATATGTATGTATACGTATACATATATTTACTATTGCTTGACAACACTTTTGTGGTTCTGGTGAGCGAAGTCCTTGGAAACTAGATACTTAGCATTGTTACTTCAGTCAGGATTCACTTGTGCTAAGGAAATCAGAAAAATGGACTTTTCTGGGCTTCCAAGATCTGTGTTTATCGTTCTATATAAGAAGGTCCCCAAAATGTGTTCTGTGAATACTGAGGTTCTGTATCATGCTAATAGATGCTCTATGGCAAAAAGGGTTTCCCAGTCAAATGGGAACAGGAAACGCTGTATATTCTATCTCTGCCTTAGACGTTCACAGTGTATGTTGCCATATTGCTGAGAAGTCCCGCAGCAAGGAAACCTGTTGATCTGTTGTCCCCCCAGATAAACTCTTTGCATGGAAAAACTGTTTCAAGCTTTAGATCATAGCTCATGAAATGACTGCTCGAAAGTGTAAACAGAGAACAAAATTGATTATTTTCAGACTGATCATAAAATTTCTGGAAATGTCTTATTCTCATTCAGCACCACATAAACATGCAATTCTTCATTCCAGACTGAATTTCCTGAACACCCTCCACAAACCAGGCTGCAGGCCAGGCCCTGCATCCATGATAGGTCATGGGTAGTGCTCTGAAGTCTCTGTTGGCCTGGGTAGGACGATGAACAATAAAACAGACGATTAAGGTCAGAACATTGTGGTAAATGCTCCCCTAGCAAAGAGTTGTGAGGGAGCACGTAGCATAGTATCCAACGCCGTCTGGGATTTATGCGTAAGATTTCTACCTCCTCGCCGAGGCCTGAAGGTGTAGGAATCGAAGTCAGCCCACTCAAGAGTGACGATGGAGAAATGTGTTTGAAACCCACAAAGTGAACGCAGCAGGCTGAAGTCAGAACAGTGGGAGCAGTCATAATATTGGGTCGAACCCCATGAAGTTGCTCTTTTTTTGTAGGTCAGTGTCAAATAGTCAAGTATCAGCAATTTCATACAGTTCTACATAATACTGAGCTAGGATTTATCAAGCCCTTAGTTTATACAAGACACTAAATGAATCTATTTGCATACTGTTTCGTGTCCCCAGTAAACTGATAAGATACATACTGCTTTTATCCACCTGTATACAGAAAAGAAGGTGAGTACAGAGAAATTAGATACTTGCCCAGGATCACAGGGCTAGGAAGTGAGAGAGCCCAGCTTAACAGACACCTCAGCAACCCGAATTCAAGCCGGCTGGAGCCACATCGTGCAGGTTGAAGGTTATGTTGACCCGTATTACGGAGGTGCCATTAAAAGGTTTTTGTGGTTCAATACATGTTTATAACAACTTTATTCATAATCTCCCCAAATTGGGAATGTCGTAAATTTGCCTCATGGCTACCACCAGGAGAATGGATAAACAAATTGCAAATGTAGTCATATAGTGGATTACGGCTCACTCAATCTAGGGGCACATAGCCCCAGCACACTTCAGAGTTGTGCCCTTGATGAGAACAGGCCAAAGGTTGCCCCAGCCATCGGCACCTAACTAGGGGGCACCGTGAGCTCAGAGGCCAGCATCTAAAGATCTGGAGGGAGGTGCTCTGCTTTCTTGGGCAGACTGGACCCTCCTGGCACCTGGATTAGTATCTTAGAAGTAAGAGGTGGCATCATAAAACCTTGGAGTGTGATTAATACTTCACTGAGTCTGTCTTAAAGCAACAGAAGTGAGATATCTCATGAAGGTGTTTTGGAGCAGGGAGTCTCTCTGACGGCAGGGTAGATACGGTGTTGAGTGGAAAAGGACTGCTTGGAAAGATCCTCTAGAAATATATAGGGAAGAGTTGGAGTGCCTGGGTGGCTCAGTCGGTTAAGCGTCTGACTTCAGCTCAGGTCATGATCTCACGGTTTGTGGGTTCGGGCCCCGCATCGGGCTCTGTGCTGATGGCTCGGAGCCCGGAGCCTGCTTCAGATTCTGTGTCTCCCTCTTTCTCTGCCCCTCCCCAACTCATGCTCGCTCTCTCTCTCTCTCTCTCTCTCTCTCTCTCAAAAATAAATAAACATTAAAAAAAAAAGAAATCTAGGGAAAAGTTGAACAGAACCAGGGTGGGAACAGAAGGGATGGAGAGAGAAGGTGCAGGTTTCAGAAGTATTCAGAACTGGGAGCTGACACCGGGGTGGACTCAATGTCGACATCCACGTTTCTGATTTAGACCAGTGGCTAGTTGCTGGTCTCATTCATTTGCAAATGTAGGAAAAAAAAAAAAAACAACTTCCGTGGAGGTACCAGAAGCTTTCACTTTGGGGAATATTTCCTTTGAGGAGCCTGTGCCACGCACAGTACCTGTGACTTATTGTAGCTTGCTGAGCAGTGTCGATTATAGCATGATTGAATATCACCCCCCTGGAGCAAAATGTGAAACCATCCATCACAGACGTCACTTCCTGGTATCTCGCTGGACTGCTCAGACATGTTTATTTTTGTCTTTTCAGCCAGAGATAAATCAGAGCGAGCCTTTGGGGTGGCCTTCGTGAAACTGATGAACCCGGATGGCACCACGCTGCAGGATGGGAGGCACGATCTGGTGGTGTATAAGGTGGGGCTAATAGAACAAGGCTCAGAAAACTACTTAGGAAGTATTCACCCCCTCTGAAGTTGGTTCAGAATTATGCATATAAACATCGGAAACTTCTCTAGAGGGAGAAGTGCTTGTCCCTTCAAGTCTAGAAAAACCAGAGGACTCTGGTCACTCCAGCTGCGTGGTCTCTCCCATCCCCTTTCTGGAAGGAGTGGATCGTATTATTGTAAGTCCTTTAGAGGACACCTCTCCCTGTCCTGCAGATGGTGTTCTGTGGCCGTGAACAGTTGAGGGCTGCCTCCCGCCTCTCCCCTGCATCGTCCTGTGTGGAACAGTTGCACTGTTGGGCTTTGGTTAGAGTATGGTGGGCATGGGAGGATGTGGTTTCCATATCACCGAGAGCCAAGCACCATTTCTCTGCGAGGGGACCTTGCTTCCTTCCCCAGTAGCGTGGTCCTCATTCTTTAACTGCTACAGAATTATCCCTTCTACTGAGATTTTACACTCGAAAGTAGATGTGGGAAGGTCTCATTTATCTAACAATATCACAGAGTTGGTAGCTTCTTTGAGAGGCATCTGCCTGGGTTGTTTGTTTTTTTAAGTTTATTTATTTATTTTTGAGAGAGAGAGAGAGAGAGAGTAGGGGAGGGGCAGAGAGAGAGGGAGGGGGAGAAAATCCCAAGCAGGCTCTGCACTGCCAGTGGGACTTGAACTCACAAACCGTGAGATCGTGACCTGAGCAGAAATCAAGAGTGGGATGCTTAACTGGCCAAGCCACCCAGGCGCCCCTGCCTGGTTGTTTTGTTTTGTTTTGTTTTTTTCTTTTAAAGAGCTCCTTAGTTCACAGATGGTTTTGGAAGGCCTGGCAAACTATTTCTTCCCAGTGAATCCAGTCAACCCATCAACCCAGGGAGGTAGAATTGTGACTATTTACAGGTTCAAGAAAATGAAATCCAACCTCATTCTTTAATATTTATTTATAGCAGAGACCTAGGATGTTCTCAGTTTGTAGTTCACAACTCACTCCATTTTTATTCAGCGTTGAAATTATTTCTGGGCTCAAACCCTGGAAGAATATCACAGTTGTCTTAGAGTTGGAGGGAATGTACGTATAATTCGATACAGCCTTGTTCCGCACCCTGGAAATGCATCATGCTCATGGTAGAAACTATTTTTATTCGCATCTACGAGATTTTGCCCAACATTTGGTGTTCCTATCATGCTTCCTTTTCAGGGTGACAACAAGAAAATGGAAGATGCTAAACTCTACCTGACCCTGCCTGGAACCAAGGTAGAGATGGAAGAAAAAGAGCTCCAAGCATCCAAAACCCTGGCCAACTTTGCCCCAACCAAGGATAGCACAAAAGACAGCTTTCAGATTGCCACCCTCATTTGCTCCACAAAGCTCACCCAGAACGGTAGGTGCGGTTACCATAGTGACACCATAGTGAGTTGTCTGTTTGGCCGCCCTGGGCTCTTTGTTAGACCCAGGGGGCTAAACCACATGGGGCTGCGTCTTCTGAGGTGGAGTGCCAGGTGCTTTGGATTCCTCTCTTTGTTCTTCACTTGGCGTTGTGGGTACTACTGGTCAAATAGCTAATGCTCCTTCTGAGGTTATCTTGCCTATCTTTCAAATAGGATGAAAAGTATCTTGGTAGGGTTTTTTGTTTTTTGTTTTTTTTTTTACATTTATTTATTTTTGAGAGACAGAGTGAGACAAAGTGAGAGTGGGGGAGGGGCAGAGAGCGAGGGAGACACAGGATCGGAAGCAGGCTCCAGGCTCTGAGCTGTCAGCACAGAGCCCGATGCGGTGCTCGAACCCGCAGACCGTGAGATCATTCATGACTTGAGCCGAATTCGGACGCTCAACCGACCGAGCCACCCAGGCACCCCTTGGTAGTTTTTAATATCATAAAACCCCTAAGTGTATTCATCAACAGAGGCTGAAAAATTGTAGAAGTCTCACTTTTCCTTCCTTCAAGGCAGCAAAGAACTCTACTAAGGTACTCTGTATAATAGATGAAACAACAAATGTTGGTAATAAGGGGGGGAGGATGGGCGCCTGGGTGGCGCAGTCAGTTAAGCGTCCGACTTCAGCCAGGTCACGATCTCGCGGTCCGTGAGTTCGAGCCCCGCGTCAGGCTCTGGGCTGATGGCTCGGAGCCTGGAGCCTGTTTCCGATTCTGTGTCTCCCTCTCTCTCTGCCCCTCCCCCGTTCATGCTCTGTCTCTCTCTGTCCCAAAAATAAATAAACGTTTTGGCCTACCCAAACAGGTATGGCCAAGGGCAGGGAGGGTTTCCTGTCAGAATTCCATCCGCGCCCCACCCCGCCTCCCCCCATAGAGCCTCCTCTTTCCCACTTTTTTTCCCAAGCAGTGAGGGACTTTTCATTAAGTCGGCCGAATAGTTCAGATTCACTTTGTTCCTTCTTGAAACCTCTGGTATCAGTTTTAACTTCTCCTCTGTGTATGATGGCATTTCTCATTCACTTAACTTAGGTTATGTGTAAGGAGTTCTGCTGAGCAGAGTTAGGCGAGAATTAGGAACTCCGGAAACATGCTGTAGAAATCCTATAGCCCCTGTGACGTATAGAGGATTAGTCCCTTTGGCCTCTTAGAAGATTTGGGAGAGGAACACGGCCAGGGCTCTGCCTTACAGAAGTGCTCAGGGGTAGACAAAACAGTTTAGACATAAGGTACACTCAGGGATCAGATGTTGGCCGGTCCTTAGAAAGAGAGGGTCAGTATTGTTTGTTTTGATGAAGCGTGGTTGGCTAGAGAATATAGATAGGATTTCAACTTGGACGAGTGGCCAGACTCAACAGAGTGAAGTGCAGAGCCGGGACATATGGGAAAGTGAAAACACACTCACCAAGAATTAAGCCAGAAAAAAGGCAGAACTGCAGAGACAGTGAAAAGCTTCACGGTGGCAAAGGCCCCGAGGGGAGAAGGAGGGAGGAACAGGCAGAGCACAGGGGGTTTCAGGGGCGGTGAAACCAGGGTATATGATACCGTGATGGCTACGTAGATGCGTGTCAAAACCCACAGAAGGTACTACACAGAGTAAACCCTAAATGTTAACTGTGGGCTTTAGTTAATATACTGTATTCGTATGGGGTCATTAATTATACCGAGCCTACCACAATAATACAGGATGCTAGGGGCACCTGGGTGGCTCAGTCGGTTGGGCGTCTGACTTCAGCTCAGGTCATGATCTCGCGGTGTGTGAGTTCGAGCCCCGCGTCGGGCTCTGTGCTGACAGCTCAGAGCCTGGAGCCTGTTTCAGATTCTGTGTCTCCCTCTCTCTCTCTGACCCTCCCCTGTTCATGCTCTCTCTCTGTCTCAAAAATAAATAAACGTTAAAAAAAAATTAAAAAAAAAATACAGGATGCTAGTAGGGGAAGTCGGGGGAGCACTGAAAGGGGATGGGGGAACTGTCTGTAGTTTGTACTTAATTTTTCAGTGACCCTAAAACCGCTCGGGAAAGCAGAGTCTTTTTATTGAGAAAAAGAAACAGCAAGCAAGCCAGAAAACATTCCTAGCTTCAGAGAAGATAGGACAGTATTACATCAGTGGCACGATCCTTCTTAGGGAAAAAAGTAAATGCAATCAACGGCTGGAACAAGGTTAAAATGGTACAGCAGTTATGGAAGATGATTTAGAAGGTGGATCAAAGATCGGAAATGTGTTCAGACCCTTTGACCCAACCGTCCCACCCCTAGAAGTTAAACCTAAAGAAACTCTGAAAGATACGCACAAAGATTCACATGTGAAGATGTCTTCCTGATATTCCTAAGAGGGGAAAGGTGGAAACAATCCACGTGTCTAGTAAATGGGGGCATTATCATGTAATTAAATAAAATATGGGCAGCCGCCAAGTGTATTTCCAAATGTAATCAAAGGCGTGGGAAAATTTTAACAGCATGAGGGGTATAATCCTAGTTTCGTTCAGATCCACGTTGACTATTTGGGGCCAGTTGCCTGGATGCAAGTCCCAGCTCTGACACTAGCTGTTTCATCTCAGGCAAGTCACGTGATCTCTTTGTGACTTGGTTTCCTCATCTTTACAATGGGAGCAAGACTGGGGTGCCCGGGTGGCTCAGTCGGTCAAGCGCCTGACTCTCGACCTCGGCTCAGGTCATGATCTAACAGTTCATGGGTCCAAGCTCCGTGTTGGGGTCTGCTCTGACAGCACAGAGCCTGCTGAAGATTCTCTGTCTCCCTCTCTGCCCCTCCCCTGCTCACTCTGTCTCTTTCTCTCTCTCTCTCTCAAAATAAATAAATACACTTAAATGGGGTAAGCGATGAACCACAGGAATCTACCCCCAAAACCATACTTTACACGCTGTTAGCCAATTTGACAATAAATTATATTTAAAAACATGGGAGTGAGACTAGTATATATTTCAAAGAATGAAGTAAATTAAAGTCAGTAAAAGCAAGATAAGTGTCTAACCCACTAGACACTTGGGACGGTTCTTATTTTCTGTATTCTTTCTGTTACTTTCCAAACTTTTAACTATGACATGTTAAAATGTTACTTGTTGAAAGTATGGTAGCAGACACTACCATTAATGCACTTTTAGGACTATTCAGGGATAATCAAGAGAGATAGCATTTACCTGGTAGATGATGCCCTCCAGAGATTAGACTTCAAATAAAGCAAGGGATAAAAGTAGGTAAAATTAACTTCGAACAAATAGCAAAGGGACTTTCCATCAGAGATAACCGGATTGTTCAATTGCTCATTATCTCCAGTCAAAAAATATAGAAGCTTACTGACAGCCGTACTCAAACACTTGATCTGCTGATACCTACGCTGCTTATCTTGTAGATGTTCTAAACCTGTGCTGTCCCACTGTGGCGGCCACAAGACATGCGGAGCTTGTGAAATTCAGTTAGTATCAGAGGAAGGTATGAATTCAGTTCCTCGGTTTCCGCCAGTCCCCTTTCTGATGTCCTGTTGGATTCGTGCTGCTGGGGGCTTTTGTGTGGGGCGGCAGATACACAGATTCTCCGTCAGCCAAGAAAGTTCCATCAAATGGAATTGCCCTCTGTTTTGTTGTCTTCCCCATTCTTAGAGTTTAGGTCTCAAAAAAAAAAAAACCCATCTTAACATACTGAAAAAAAAAACCAAACCCCAAAACCTAAAGTCTTATATAAAATCCCATCCCAAAGAAGGTTTAAAGAGGCAAATTCATCAGAACCAGGGAGGAGTGATGTGCTGTCACCGTGACCATGGAGGGAGAGGACAGATGTGGGAGAAGTTAAGAGGACAGCAGGACATCCTGAGCGTCAGAGGAAACGGGGTATTCCAAGGGACAAATAATAATAAGGATCATGGGCTGCTCATGTATTTGCCTTCTTCTAACTTGATGGAAATCATAAGGAACCAATTCAATGAATTCTGAGAAAGAAAAAGCTGCAAAACAGTACGAAACCATCAACTCTAAGAGGGCATTTACTGATAAAGAGGGTAGTGTTCTTTCACACAGAGACCATGACCAAGGGCATTTCTCCTTAGCCTTATGAGGACTGTTCAGACTCAAAAGGTTAAAAGCCACTGGCCTTTGTTACAAACAGAGCTCTTAAACTCTTCATGTATTAGTTTTTTCAAAACCAGATCAGGCTCTATTTATACGGGATCATTTGTTGCCGGGTCCTTATGGAGGGTGACAGTAGATTTGTGTCTCCAAAAAAGGGAGAGGGGAGTTCAAGTCCCTGCAGGTGGGGCCCTGGGCTGGGCGATTCCTGGTTATTTCTTTTACCCTCCAACACACTAGCACATGAAGACATCAGTGTTGCTATTATTATCCTGTTTACTGCTCAGCAAATTGAATTAAAAGTGCTAAAATATTTTGCCTAAGTTCATGTCTGAAAATAGATATTTGTAACTCCAAAACTTACGGTTTTTCTTTATTTTTCTTTCCTTTTTTAAGTGTTAAGGCGTCTAATCCTTTCCCTAAAATGGTCACTAGCCTTAATTTGGGGATTGTCATTCAGAGTATCCTGAGTTCTCAAATACTTTGGGGAGGGACATAGATTGAGAGGACTTTGGATAACATTTGGATGGTCATTTCTGATGATCCTGAAATTCCATTCTAGTTTTATTCCCCAGAGAAGCTGCTGTACCTGGATACCAGAAGATACGTGAGAATGTTCACGGCAGAGAATTGTTTGTGATAAATAGAAAAACTGCAAACAGGGGCGCCTGGGTGGCTCGGGCGGTTTAGCATCCAACTCTTGATTTCGGCTTAGGTCATGATCTCGCAGTTCGTGAGTTTGAGCCCCACATTGGGCTCCTTGCTGACAGCGTAGAACCTGCTTGGGATTTCTCTCTCCCTCTCCCTCTCCCTCTCCCTCTCCCTCTCCCTCTCCCTCTCCCTCTCCCTCTCCCTCTCTCAAAATAAAACTTTAAAAAATGTTAAAAAAAAAAAACTGCAGACAGCTCTAATGTTTATCAACAGTGGAATGGACAAACACATTGTGGTACGTCTGCACAATAGGAGAGATACTGTGCAGCAATTGACATGAATTAACTAGAGGTATATGCCTCGACCCACGTGAATCTCAGGAGTGCAGGAAGTCTAGGGAGTTTCACTCTAAAACTGCTGCCCGTCTTCTAGCCCAAGGACCTTATGATTCACCAGACGCCAAGTATATTCCTAACATGGGCAGTGATGTGGCACGGAAATATTTCTAGGGTGTAAACCTGAGGGCTGATCGAAGGGTTGTCTGCAGATGTTTAAAGCTGCTGGGTGACTCTTGACGCCAATGAAATACCTAAAATCCTTGCCCTCAGGCGGTATCTGGTGGGATGAAGTAAGAAATGGAGTGGTACCCTTGACTGGCCTCTGGTGGAAATAGGAGACGGAACGATGGAAATAGACAGTGCCTAGTGGATAAGCCCAGCACAGCGTCTATTACTAAATGCTAACTGGGGGCGCCTGGGTGGCGCAGTCGGTTAAGCGTCCGACTTCAGCCAGGTCACGATCTCGCGGTCCGTGAGTTCGAGCCCCGCGTCGGGCTCTGGGCTGATGGCTCGGAGCCTGGAGCCTGTTTCCAATTCTGTGTCTCCCTCTCTTTCTGCCCCTTCCCCGTTCATGCTCTGTCTCTCTCTGTCCCAAAAATAAATAAAATACGTTGAAAAAAAAATTAAAAAAAAAAAAATAAATGCTAACTGAACAAATGAATACATTTAAGAATTGTGTTGAGCACACTACCAGCTTCCTCAGGGCTACCAGTTCCCTTTCCATCCACCCATTTATTCTTTCCTCCAACATGTGTTGAACACCGACTAGTCGCCTAGCGATATGAGGGTGTGCGACAATAAATGCACTATGGTTCCTGCCCTCAACTGGCTCACATCTATGGGAAGAGCCAAAGAAGTACCAAGTGTGTCTTTATTATTGGTTATAAGTGTGTGTGTGTGTGTGTGTGTGTGTGTGTGTGTGTGTGTGCGCGCGCGCACATATGCAGAAAGGAGCGCAAATAGCACAGAATGATTGGCTAAGTCTTCCCAGAGGGAATAAAGTTTGAGGTGGATCTTAAATGGTGGGGGCGGTGGACTGACAGGAAGGCACAGGTGGGGCCTTACCACCTGCTGTGAGTGGTTTTGGGACTTTATTCTGTTGACATTGGGGAGTCTTCAGGCACTGGATTTTGGAGGTTTCCCAGGGACTAAACAATACACAAGCTAAGAAAACAAACACTCATGGAGGCACCTGGGTGGCTGAGTCGGTTGAGCATCCTACTCTTGATTTTCCCATCAGGTCCTGATCTCATGGTCATGGGATCGAGCTCTGAGTCAAGCTCCATGCTGAGCAGGGAGGCTGCTTGAGATTCTCTCTCCCTGTGCCCCTCTCCCCAGCTCGCTCACTCTCTCTCTGTAATAAATAAAATGAAAAAAAGAAAAAAAAAACACTCATGAAGGAGATTGGCCATTCTAATGAAGAGTATGTGTTTTCAACAACTTCTGTATAATTATACAAGTCCATTGATTAAACAGAATGTATTGCTACTTAGGTAATGCTCTGTAAATTAGAAGAGTAACTTGATAAACTAAACAAAATGATAAAAGGGTAACAGCCCAGATGCCTGTTCTATTTCTGCCCTTTTGGCAGTTCCTGCCCTCAAGTGGCTCACATGAGGAGGGCAGTTAACTTTTGTTAACTCAACGTTAATTAAAGCTATAAATGGCTTAAAGATCCGTAATTCTGCACTTCAAGTCCAAATACACTTCAAGATTTCTGTCCCAGTCTTACCCGAAGGACTATGCAAGTCTGTTCCGCCTTCCTTTGAAATGCCAACCTATCTCATCTGTTCCTTTGAAGAACTCTGGGAAGGCAGTATGGTAGAGCAGCAAGGTCAAGGTTTTTTGGAATCAGATAAATCTATAATTAAATTCCATTTATAGTACTTCCCGAATCAAAGGCAGGGAGTTTACTTAAGAGTATTGTTTTTCAAGTTTTCATCTGTGTGACTATGATGCCATTATTTCAGAAATGTGAATGCCATTCAGGAATTCAGTTTAATGTTCTTTCTATATTATTGGTTAGTTTTTTTCTCTGATGAACGAAAGACTATAAGGTTTTTCTGATCTAGATAGGAGACAATAAAATTTTTGAAGAATACGTAAGGAATTAGTCACTATCAAGAGCAGTTATCTTTTCTAGAGAGTTCTGGAGTTGTATCCTGAAATAGCGTGGGTTGCTTCTTGTAATCAGTGTCTGATTTTATGGTTGGTGTTCGTTCTTCCCAGTTGACCTGTTGGGCTTGTTAAATTGGCGTTCGAACTCCCAGAACATTAAACACAACTTGAAGAAGTTAATGGAGGTGGATGGCAGTGAGATTGTTAAGGTATGTTCATGCTTAGAAACACAGTCACTGTATCCCTAGTTCAACATTTCACATTAAACCAGTGATTAGAAGTATACGACTTGTGGGGCACCTGGGGGACTCTTGATTTTGGCTTAGGTCATGATTCTAGGGTTGTGGGATCAAGTTCTACATCGGGCTCTGAGCTGACAGCTCGAAGCCTGCTTGGGACTCTCTCTCTCTCTTTCTCTCCCTCCCTCTGCTCTTCTCCCTCACGTGTATGCAGGCACTCTCTCCAGAAAAAAAAAATATATATATATATATATATATTAATATAATAATATAATATTAACATTGTTATTAATAATGTGTTGGTAATATATAATAATACTGTTATATATAATAATATAGTATTTTATGTACTGATATATATATTTATACATATCATATGTATATGTAAACTTGTTATCTACATCAGGAAGTAGAAGTGCTGATTTTTAAGAAATGCTATTTTTAAACCTTTCCTATTGAAACCCAATTTTCCCTGAATTTCTGCAGTATAGAACTGAACGTAAAGTATGACATAGCCTTTTTTTTTTTTATCTTCAGTTTTTGCAAGATACGCTAGATGCACTTTTTAACATAATGATGGAAATGTCGGACAACGAAACCTACGACTTCCTTGTGTTTGATGCACTGGTAAGCAGTTTTATTCTTGCAACTGGGTGGTTTCCAGTATCTCACTATTATAAATGACTGCAACGAATATTCTCCTGCATAAATACTTGTATACATCTCTCTGATTGTTTCTTTAGCCTAAATTCCTATAATTTAAATTAGAAACAGCTTACTTTAAAATTGCCAGGGCGCCTGGGTGGCTCAGTCGGTTGAGCGTCTGACTTTGGCTCAGGTCATGATCTCGCAGTTTGTGAGTTCGAGCCCCGCGTCGGGCTCTGTGCTGACAGCTCGGGGCCTGGAGCCTGCTTCGGATTCCGTGTCTCCCTCTCTCTCTGCCCCTTCCCCACTCATGCTCTGTCTCTCTCTGTCTCTCAAAAATGAATAAAGTTAAAAAAAAATTTTTTTTAATTGCCTAATTATAGGGATGCCAGGATGGCTCAGTTGGTTGACTGTCTCACTCCAGCTCAGGTCATGTTCTCACGTTCATGAGTTTGAGCCCCGTATTGGGCTCTCTGCTGTCAGTGTGAAGCCTGCTTTAGATCCTCTATCCCCTCTCTCTCTTCCCCTCCCCTGCTCGATCTCTCTCTCAAAAATAAAGGCACCTTTGGGGTGCCTGGGGGGCTCAGTGAGTTAAGCCCTGATTTTTGACTCAGGTCATAGTCTTGTGGTTCATGGGTTCGAGCCCTGCATCGGGCTCTGTGCTGACAGCTCAGAGCCTGGAGCCTGCTTCGGATTCTGTGTCTCCCTCTCTCTACCCCTCCCTCCCTCCATCTCACTCTCTCTCTGTCTCTCAAGAAATGAATAAACATTAAAAAATTGTTTTTAATTACCTAATTATAAGCCAGGAGATACCAGGATGATCGTGGCCGTGTTGTGTGTTCGCACAAGGGAGACTGAATTCTTACATCAGAAATGAATATCAGTCTCATTATGCACAACACATAGCACAGCAGACAATTAAATAGGCCACACCAAGTACTTAAACATACAGCGCATTCCAAACCCTGAGATCTAGACAATGAGAGTTGATGTTAAAATCTTGGAAGGGCGCAAATCGTACTGGAGTGGAGGAAGCAGACACATCCAAACCAAGCATTGTCTTCTCATCGTTGAGGTGAAAATTCTATGTAGATTTACCTGGATGTTGCAGCAAAGGAATAATAGGTATTGCACCAGCTTGGAGAAATTGATATATTCAAGAAATGATCAGGGTGTTAAAGATGTAAGATCTTAAAGAGAATAAAAGCTACAGCGAAGTTCACACCTGGCCAGATTTATGGGAAAGAATGGTTGTGGGTTCTAGGGGACGAGGTCTAAGGTTCTCCTGGGACAGAGCAGCTGGCAGCGGTTATATGCAGGCATCCCCTGTGTTTTGCATTCTTCTGTGTTCGGTAGGTGCAATGTGGTTATTTGTAGATTACATGCCTGATAGCGATAACGGTGACAGAAGAAGGGGAAATTGAGAGGCACCTCTGATGAAGTTCAGTTATTGAGGGCACTCGTGCTGCACTCAGGACAGCTAGGTCATGGAATATTTCAGTAGCTGTATCCTTGGGTTGGAGTTTATTTTTTCCACAGGATTCCCCTTTCTGCATCTTCTGACTCTCCCATTTTTTTTCCCCCCGACTCATGTTGCTTGTGCACTGGCCTTTCTTTAAGACAGTGAGCTCTCTGAGGCCAGGGATGCTGGCTCTTATTAGGTTCCTCAGAGCATTTAGCTCAGTGCCTGACGCGTGATCGTTTCTCTATTGACGTTAAATCAAAAGAAACCCCAAGACTTCACTTCAGCTGTGGAAGAGTAGAGTGGGAACGCTACAAAAATGGTCAAGAAAGAAAAGAAGGCACCAGGATGTTAACAACCAGCTTATTGACAGAATGCCTGGGGCCGTACAGCGCTGCTATTTATATTTTTTGCCTTTGGCAGGTATTTATTATTTCACTGATTGGAGACATCAAGTTCCAGCATTTTAATCCTGTCCTTGAAACCTACATTTACAAGCACTTCAGTGCCACTTTGGCATACGTGTAAGTATTCAGGGGAAATACCTGACTATTCAGTTGGAACCACCTGGATTATTGGGTTTGCACTCTTAGGGCTGGGTCGTTAAGAAATGAGAGGGATATAAGCTAAGTAAATGTGCCCCTAAGTGCAGAACCTTGTTCTAAACTTGCAGGTGGAAAGAGGAAACCATCTAAGTATTCCAACCCTGGTAAAGGTATTAAATTCAGTCCCTGCCTTCTGGCAAGTTCCAGAAGAGATAAGGCTATGTTTCTTGAAGAATCCAGAACATACGTAGATGAGGAGTTGAAGCCACTGGGAACACAGTCAAGAACAGAGATCATACTCAGGATCTTAGGAGAGTTGGGTGGCATTGGGTTTAGCATGAAACCCCAAGGGGATCAAACAGTGGATTCAGCAAGACTAAGTCTGGGAGAACTGAGGATGATGCCCTCACCCCTACATCACAAGTGCTTTGTAGATTTCATTACTTACAGGATATGAGAAGATACCATTTTTCTTCTATACAAAGGAAAATAGTGTCTGCCTTTCCCATAATGCAGCCTCCTTTCTGTCTTTGGTTTATGGGCTCTTGACTAAGGAAAGCAACTGCCATTCAGCTCACCATGGCATTGTATGTGGCCTTCACCCCCACCCCCTCACATTCCAGTTATCGTGCCAGGAGATGTGATAAAGAGTGACAGGCATGTCACTAAGATCGTCAGAGATCTCTTTGACAGTGGCTTCTGCCAGGTCATGCCAACTACTGTTGCCGATCTATCGGTCTGACTGCTGACCTGATTTGCCAGGTCGGATCATAGATCCCTTATGTCCTTTCTGAGCTAAACAAGAAGGTTCTTGGTTTTATTGGCACGGAGGTCCAGAAATGTTATAAAACATAAATGACAGAAAAGAGGTGTTATGTGGCAGATTCACCAACCAACACAACGGACATCGTGCCCACTGGATGGGGAGAAGCCGCAGATGGGCTCGTGATAGGTCTCTTTCCATCCGGTAGCCTCCCTTTCCAAGCGGGTAGTACCTGCAAGGGAGGAAATCCTACCGCTGGATCTTCATTACACAGAGCCAAATGCAGCACTCCTGGATGTAGTAATCTGGGTTTGATTTACAAGGCTTCGTCAGCTCTACATGTGTGCTGTGGATTTTTCCTAGTACTACAAAAACCCAGAGGTTTACAGAGGGGCCAAAATATCCGTGTCCTCAAACGTGGGAGTTAGAAAAAGATGTAAGAAAATGCCTCGCCTCGGACAAAGAGCAGTTTGACATCTGAGCATGGTTCTGTCCGTTGGGATGTTCAGAAACCATGGGTATTCTCATCAAACTGAGCCCGAGTCCGATTGAGCTTCTCCCGCAGTCACTGGAGTGTTGCTCTGGCCCCATTTTGGGGATCCCAAAGAGTTGAGGCACACTGGAAAGAATCAGACTTCTTGCAGGGCGACTACGTTCGGCGGATAGTCCTTTCCTTACAGGAATGACTGAAGATGTCTGTAGGGCACCCTGGAGATTAAAATACCTTCATGATTTCAAACGCCTTCACTTTCATTTCTTGATCCTGTTAAAAAATCCTACAAAGCGAAAGAAACCATCCCCTATTTCTATGCATAAGGGAAGCTCCAAACCCAGCAGCAGTGAGGAAACAAAGCTGCAGATGAATTTTATTTCCCTGCTCAGGGCCTTTTCTAGAAGAGATAATAGTAGCTGTGACCTCTGCTTCCTCAGTATGCCAGGTTCCCTTCCTAGATAGCATCCCCCAAACCTGAGTACCACTTGGCCCCATTGACATTTTTTTCTTTCTCACCTTTTTAAGGAAACTCTCCAAGGTACTGAACTTCTATGTGGCTAATGCAGAGGACTCCAGCAAGACAGAATTGCTTTTTGCTGCTCTGAAAGCCCTAAAGTACTTGTTTAGGTTCATCATCCAATCGAGAGTACTCTACTTGAGGTAATGGTAGCTGTAATAAGATGTCTATGCTGTCTATTGTCTCTTCATGGACTTGTCCTTAATTCTCACGCTCATGTTCAGCTCTGCGAGTCATGGTTGGCTCATGGAATTGCCAAATTTCAGAACTTCAAGGCTGAAGATGGAGGTAGACCCTGAAACCCCTAGAGAAGGCCTGCGCCAAGTCCTTCCGAGTCAGAATTTCTAGGGCAGTAATGACAACAGGACTTGGGGATGCGGGTGACTACAGTGTGCAGCTTCGTGAAAACCTTGGTTGGCGATGACAGCTCTAGGAAACAAGGTTCCTGTGGCAAGACTGCCTTTAGCACAGTAAAAGACTTCGAGATGATACCGGGTGTACAAATCTAGGATCATGAGCTCTTGTTGGTGGTGGATGGTGAACGATGGCAGTTGTCTGGGGGAGATGTTTCCTCAGGCGTGTGTTTCTTTACTGACGTCATGCTTAGCTAGGTGATGAAACTAAGCCACACAGAGATAGGATAATTCACACCTTGAGTTTCTAGAATAACAGCTCCGTCAAAAATAGCCAAGACAAAGAATGAGAAAATAACTTCTCGGGGAATGCCCACAGCCCCGTGCCATTTCTGCCTTTCAGTAATTGCAGGATTTCCAAACTGTTAAAATATATTGTTAAGACAGGTTTGGAAACAGATAGCATGCTAAAATGTTATTTGGAATAACACTGTAGGTAAGAGGGTTTCAAGTCTAGATTTGAGCATTTTTGTTGTTTTTAACATGGTATGTTTAAAAAATCATAAAACTAGGGGCGCCTGGGTGGCGCAGTCGGTTAAGCGTCCGACTTCAGCCAGGTCACGATCTCACGGTCCAGGAGTTCGAGCCCCGCGTCAGGCTCTGGGCTGATGGCTCAGAGCCTGGAGCCTGTTTCCGATTCTGTGTCTCCCTCTCTCTCTGCCCCTCCCCCATTCATGCTCTGTCTCTCTCTGTCCCAAAAATAAATAAACGTTGAAAAAAAACAAATTTAAAAAATCATAAAACTAAAGGCAAACAATTACCATTTAAAAAGCTTGTGACATACTGTATAGATCAAAACGTTTAATTAGCTTTACTAATGAAAGGCTCTTATCAGTCAACAAAAGAATGATCAACACCCTTGAATAATAGAAAACAAAAACAGATAATTTACAAGAGGCAAATTCAAATGGTAAATTAAATTTCTTAAAAAATAGTCACAATATCAAAACGCTATCTATACACACACACTATTCTTATCTATACAATTGATAAAGATTAAAAATCTTTATCCTTTGATGAAGTTGGACAAAAATCGGTCCTGCATTTTAATGCCGATAGGAATGTAAATTTATTAAGGGCAGAAATGTGGCACCATGAATGAAAAGCAAAAACAAAACAAAAACCACAAAAAGCAAAAGAAAATACCACGTTGGTCACTAATAGCCCATCTAAGAATTTATCTGATGGAAAGAAATCCATCAGGTAGTGAACAAAGATGAATGATAAAATATGTATATTCAGCCCTTTAAAAAATGTTAATGAGGAAAGATAACGGTGTTCTTAAATAATAAAACTAAGGCATAAGACCTAAGTGCAATATGATCCCATTTCAAAAATTTAATAGCTTCGGAAATTAAAATTTTAGTAGGAATAAAATTGTAGGTAAGAGGGTTGTAAGCAGGCTGTTTTTATTCTCTCTGCCTTTTTAAAGTTTCTACAGTGGTTTTGTACATTTTTATACTTTTTAAAAACGCTTAATGACTTAAAAGTTCAGCTGGGTGAGAGACAGTTCCTCCTTCCCTAGCAGAAGAGAGCAGGGTTTACCCAAACCCAGGATTATACACAATCTATTTAGTCTCTCTCTCTCTCTCTCTCATCAGACAGGCTTCCTTTATAGCTAGTTCCTTGTATTTTGCAATTATGTTAAATTTCCACAAATTCAGTTAGGGCCTGGAGTGTCCCACTGAGGGAGCATTCCCTTATCGGAAAGTTTGTGCAGGGAACTCTGATGTCCAGCAACGAAAATCAGCATAAAACCATAGAAAGAAAACCGTAATTTATGAAATTGAGAAATTTTTTCCACTGATGATTCACTAGGGTGCCACCCCTGACTGACAGTGTTGCAGCACATCTAAACCATCCTTTTCAACATCATGTAGGAAGAGAACAGTGGAAAAGCCAAGATTAGTGTGGTCAAGTAACCCATGAAATTAACTAAGGGAGTTGCTGTGTTGAACTTAGTCCCTGAGCACCTGTTTATAGTTGTTCCCCTCCACCCCCCTGATTTTTTCTCATTAAGGAAGAACTTGATCTGAGAAAGAGAGCCTAGAAATCTACATTCTCTGGCTGCTTAGATCTGATAGACACATCAGTTTACTGGCCCTGTCCAGGAGCTGCAAAAGAAATGTCACCACACCCCCACCTCCCACCCTGTTTGCCCTCATCAGAGCTTACGTTCCTCTTCTGAGCTCACTTCCGGGCTGAAGTTTACCTCCATTGGGGAGACACCTGGGGAGAATTAAAACTGTAAATTGCCCACCGTAGGGCACTGAGAACTCCATCTTCATCCCTCGGTCTTGTATTAGCCCCCCCTTTTTTTAAATTTTTTTTTCAATGTTTATTTATTTTTGGGACAGAGAGAGACAGAGCATGAACGGGGGAGGGGCAGAGAGAGAGGGAAACACAGAATCCGAAACAGGCTCCAGGCTCTGAGCCGTCAGCCCAGAGCCTGACGCGGGGCTCGAACTCACGGACCGTGAGATTGTGACCTGGCTGAAGTCGGACGCTTAACCGACTGCGCCACCCAGGCGCCCCAGCCCCCCCTTTTTTTAAGTGCTGGCACATAAGGTGCCAAGTGTTGCTCTGGGTGTTGGAGATCTAGCAGGGGATGAAACAAGGCTCCCGCTCTGACAGTGCTTGTGGGTTGTGCGGAAGCCAGGGAGGCAGATCGAAGAAAGGCAGCGTAAGATAAATTCGGATAGGTAAGGGCTGACGGGAGGGGCTGGTGAGATGACAACCGGGGAGGGAGGGAGATCTCTCCAGGGGTTGGTGTTTGGGTTGAGACTGAACCGGGAGAGGCGGCCTGGGCAGGAAGAGGCATGCAGGAGCGGGAACTGCTAAGGCCAGGGTCCTATGGGGCCTGTGTGAGGAGTCAGGAGAGGCCAGTGTTGCTGGAGCAAGGGGAACTAAAATGGGAGTGAAAATGGGGAGTGGCAGGCTAAGGACAAACGAGGAAGGGCCGGGTAAGCTGTGGTCAGGAGCTTGGATTTCCTCCCAAGTGGAATGGGAAACCGTCGAAGGGTTTCAGTCGGAGAAGCAGTAAAATCTGGCTTACGTTTCCAGGGATCCTCTCATCTCCTGGGTGGAAAGTGGATTATCAAGGGGGAAGACGCATGGACCGCCAGCGTTGCTGAGGCAACAGATCTTTTTGAACATGTCTTTTTAAAGACGGAAACCTGACTGCTTTTCTCTTTCCCTTGTTAAGATTTTATGGCCAAAGCGAAGATGGAGACGAATTCAATAATTCAATCCGCCAGTTGTTTTTCGCTTTCAATACGCTGATGGACAGGCCTCTGGAGGAAGCTGTCAAGATCAAGGTCAGTGTGGTGTAGCACGGGTGCCCCTTTCAGTGCTGTTGCTGAGGATGCTCGGTGACAACACAGACTGGGCCATGGTGGGAGAGAAACAAAGTGAATCCTAATTCGTGGAAAGCTAGTGAATTTTAGTATGACTAAAGAAAGCTGTTAAGGGAAAAGCCTGTGTGTTAACTTTTATGTACATTTGTGTTCTCAAATATATTCTCAAATGGCAGTTTGCCAAAGACAGACCATCCTCCTGGGTGGCTCAGTCGGTTAAGCGTCCGACTCTCAGTTTCGGCTCAGGTCATGATCTCATGGTTTCATGGGTTCGAGCCCCGCGTCGGGCTCTGCACTGACATTGCAGAGCCTGCTTGGGATTCTCTCTCTCTCCCCCTGTCTCTCTCTCTCTCCTCCCCACCTCCTCCCCCGCTCACACTGTCTCTGTCTCTGTCTCTCTCTCAAAATACATAAATAAATAAAACTTAAAAAAAAAAAAAAAGACTATCCTTTTAGACGTCCTGTGAATGGCTTTTGTGTCCCCTGTGAATTCAGCCCGTGGATCCTGATGTTACAGGCAACAGGTTTTATTCTAAGTTCCCCCATTCTTCCCAGAAGCCAAAAGTCACCATCATATTCATCGTTATCAATTGTTTAATGTAAAATAGGCAATCTCTGAGGATTCAGATCTGAGCTTTATTATTTCTTCTTTGTTGTTTATGGCCACTTTGTGAGGGAGACGTCAAGATTTTAACTACCTCCTTAGATAGAAAAATGAGTTCCAAATAGTGCCTGTTGGTAATGAAGAAGAAAAAAAAAAAGCCATGGCACCTGACTTTTTTTTTTTTTTTAATTTTTTTTTTTAACGTTTATTTATTTTTGGGACAGAGAGAGACAGAGCATGAACGGGGGAGGGGCAGAGAGAGAGGGAGACACAGAATCGGAAACAGCCTCCAGGCTCTGAGCCATCAGCCCAGAGCCTGACGCGGGGCTCGAACTCACGGACCGCAAGATCGTGACCTGGCTGAAGTCGGCCGCTTAACCGACTGCGTCACCCAGGCGCCCCGGCACCTGACTTTTAAGGAAAAAGATTTTAGGAGATCACATCTAACAACACTGAGCTCTCTTCTCCAGTGCAAGATCATCCGTTTCCAGTTCCCTATGTTGAGCCAAGCCTTTTCTTCCTGGGGTTAACTAGTACATCCTGTATTCATCCTGCTTGGCAACTGAATTTGCCTTTTGGTACCTTTTTCTTACAGGGAGCAGCTCTGAAGTACCTTCCCAGCATAATTAATGACGTCAAACTTGTGTTCGATCCTGTTGAGCTCAGGTAAATAGCAAAACACATTTGTTTGTGGACTTTACCAGAGAAGCAGCTCCCCGCTTGGCTGGGGCCAGGGCTGCTTACGCGTTCTCGTATTCTTCTGACCCCTTTTGGCGCTCCATTGCTGTGGAAGATCTAAAAGGAGACACAAAGCCTGCCCCTGGGAGAGATTTGCACTTTCTCTGGGGGAATCAAGACGCGCAGACATGAAATTAACTACAGAAGAAAGCACATAATGATACGCTTCCAGCCCCATACCTAAGTATCCCGGCTAAGTCAGATGGTGAGCGACACCGGAGCGAAGTCAGCCGGAATAGGATTGTGCAGAAGGAGTGTTAAGGCACGTCCGCAAAGCCAGGATAGATGTGACCGCCCTCTGACAGTTTACACGGAGGCAGCCCTGAGGCTGAGCGCTGTAGCCCTCACGGAATACAGTCTCGCCTTTACTTCCAAGAGACAGACTCTCAGGGTGTCTGGGAGAGATTTCCAGGTCAGACTCTCCATGCCCAAATCTCAGAGTAGAGGGGAACTGTGTAATGATAACTTGAGCATGACGGAGGGAAAATACCAACCTCTGGGGTTTCTTTTGCAGCATGCTCTTCTGCAAGTTCATTCAGAGCATTCCTGACAACCAGTTAGTTCGCCAGAAACTTAACTGCATGACCAAGATAGTGGAGAGCAATCTTTTTCGGCAGTCGGGTACGTCTTCGCCAACAACTACTGCTTACCAAAACCCCAGGCTTGCTGCTGCTTCAGCCAAATCTTTTTTTTTTTTTTCAATGTCAATGATGTCCTTGCCAGTAGAATTTTAGGACTTAGGGACCTCCGGAGAAACCGGTTTTAAGAAGACGAAGTCAGTTCAGTATTTCCAAGAGTATCTTAAAGAACAGAATCATGCATTTTTAATTTAATTTAATTTTTTTTTTTTTTGAGACAGAGAGGGTGCACGCACGTGAGTGAGAGGCGGAGGGAGAGAGAGAGAGAGAAGCAGGGTTCATTCTCCCCCAAGGTGGGGCTGGAGCTCTCCCGAAGCAGGGCTCGAACTCAAGCCACGAGACCGTGACCTAATGCTTCACCCACTGAGGCACCCAGGCGCCCCCCAGAATCATGCATTTTTTAATGAGAACAATCCAGTATTTCATTAATTAGAGCGCTTTGTCCTAAAAATGGACCCCCCAGAAAGTTGCAGGCAAGTAGAAAGATAGTCTTTTTAAACAAATATGTCTTCTTCGACCTGTACTTACTGTGTATTCTGGAAAGCCACGGGTCGGTAGTGCAGGGGTGTGCTGGGGCCATCTGTCCCAGCTCAGGAGAGCATATTAGGTGATCTCTCTCAACTGCGTGCTGTCATGTCACGTGAGGAGCTGAAAATGGACCACGGTAGAAGTATTTATACCACAGAAATTGGCAAGCACTGTGAGTTACGGGTTTGGGGGTGGGGTGGGGTGCGGTGGGGAGGGCTGTTAGTTGGGGAGCCAGATCACCAGCATACGACTGGAAAGGCAGAGGGCACGGAGGAGAGAAAACTCTCACATGGATGAAATACTCTTCATTTGGTGAGTAGAGGGAAGGCAGCGCAGCCACCGAGTTTAAATGACTGTGCTCCTGTCCCAAAGCTGAGAGGAGGAAGAGGTCCAGTAGCTGGTCTTTCCCAAAACCCAAGACTTGCAAAACAGGGACAGCTGTGGGAACTACTCCCAGGTCAGGGGCTCCCAGAGGGTGAGCCCATGTTGCATGTGTTGCCTGGAGGGTCTGAGGACCCGCAGAACTCCTCAGAAATAGGGAAAGGGGAGTGGGTTATCGGTGGAAGGCCTCCTGGCCTCGCCCCGGGGCTAGTTATGTAACTTGGGCCACACGAGGAGCCTCCTATGAGTCAGCATCCATCTCCATGGAAGGAAGATGCTATATCATATCAGCTATATCATATACCTCTGATATATCATATCAGCTATATCATATAGCATACCATGCTGTATCATATCAGCAGCCCCTTTCGGCTGTGACACTTCCCGACCCTGTGGATTTCTGCTTAGAGGTTCCAGCTGTCGCAAGGACACCGTTGGAAGTGTGCGCAAAGCTGGTGAATGCTCTTAAGTAGAAAATGTGATGTCATGAAACATCTTAACATGCCGCGCCGCCCGTGCCGCTAAGCGTGCAGAAAGGATAAATGAGATGTGAGAAGGATGGGGTGTTTTGCAAGCATGCGCCGCGTGGTGCTAGTTAGAGGAAGTAATCTCACTGTTAACAGTTATTTCCGTTTGTGGCCAGGATCTCTGGCCTCATCATAAAAATGTTTTATAGTAGTGAAGATCCCAGAAGAAAGACATCATAGAAAGATAAGCGCTTATTTTGTGAAGTGCATGCGCCTGCAAAAACATGATCCGAATGTCCTCAAAACACATTGAGAGGTACTAGTCAAGCTCACTCAGTATTTATATGAATTTTAGAGCAGATTCTCTCCATTAGGTGGAAGCTTTCGAACATTAAGTATAACTTGCTTAAGTTTTTCATTTCATACGACTCAGCATTCAACGAACAAGCTGGCATTTTTTTTTTATTAAAGCTAAAGAAATTGTTGAATACTTCAAACGTTTTCGCACAGGTACCGGTGACAGGTGTAATTTTCTTGGCTTTTAAAATCACGTCACGGGACTTGCGGAGCCTGAGTGGCTCAGTCGCTTGGGCGTCCGGACTCTTGATTTCGGCCCAGGTCACGATCTCACGGTTGTGGGATGGAGTCCTGCGCCAGGCTGTGTGCCGAACGCGGAGCCTGCCTGGGATTCTCTCTCTCTCCCTCTCTCCCTGCCCCTCCCCCTCCTCAGAGCAAATAAAAAATAAAAAACATCAACAAATAAAAATCAAGTTACCCGGGACTGAAGTTTCATGCTGCTGCCTGCGGGGATCAAACCCCCACTGGGCGGAGCCAAGAGGTCGGGCTGCGGCTGTAGTGGGGGGAGGGGGCGGGGTCAGGGAGTTGCAGGCAAGAAGCTGGGCAGTGCAGGGGGTGCCGCCGCAGCCCGTGAGCCGCGTGCATCTTCCCTCCCAGAGTGCAGAGATGTCCTGCTGCCACTGCTGATCGACCAGCTCAGCGGCCAGTTAGATGACAACTCCAGCAAGCCCGACCATGAGGCCAGCTCGCAGCTTCTGAGCAACATCCTGGAAGTGCTGGACAGGAAGGATGTGGTGAGTTGAATCGTCACCGTCACCCGATGCACACCACAGCACAGGCTGGTCCCTTCCCCAGGGCAAGAAGGGCTTCACGGCCTTCCCTATCTGAGGGCCCCACCCAGGGGGCTTAGAAGCCTGGCTACTGGGGCAGGCTGCGGCTGGTTTGGGGGTGATCGGAGAGGCTGCTGCTTGCTAGAGCCTTCTCCGCACACCGAGGTCCGGGAGAGTCCGCTTACTGCTCGCGCCAGCTGCCACTGCTTCTCCAGGCTCGTCGCCGGTGGAGATCCCCGAGGGGACTTCGAAGAACCGGACCCCTGTTCAGATGTTTTAAGCAGAAACCTCGGCCCTCCAGGAGTATTGTAGACATTCCTGAGCTTCTGAGCCATTCTCAGTTTTATGTCCTCACACTGATCCTTCCTTTTTGGGGCCTTGCGGCCACAGTGTGCTTTCTTCTCTCGCGTCTCCTCTGTGACCTAGGCATCCCTACTCCCCGAAACCCTGGGGCTGCATCTGCCTGGATTTACCATGTTCTAGAGATAGCACAGCCCATAGCCCAGCCATGGCCTCCTCTAAGAGGCCGCAGAAGTTAGCAGAGTGTGTTTGGTTGAGCACAAACCTTACTCGCCACCCCCCGCGATGGCCACGTGGCACCAGTGTTCCTATAGAGCAGGGAAAACGCTCTTGACTTTGCCGAAGCCCATCCTCTTACCAATATCTTTAGGTTCGGTTCTGCTGAAGGAATTGAAGAACACTCTGTCCCTCTTCCCGTAGCTGAATTCTTAGTTCGCCTTTCAAAGTCAACCCCAGGATGGCCACGGGCACGCCTGCATTTCTGCTAATTCACGCCGCAGCCACAGAGGTCCTGGAAGACGCCCTTGCCTTCTCTGCCTAACCCCACCCTCAACCCACCTCGCTGTTTGTACTATTTATCTGATACTAATTATAGGTCACGCTCCTCCTCCTTTGTTCTTAAATGTGTTTCTAGAAACCACATAAAACACAATAGGTTTCCCCAAGGAATTTTGTGATTGGGTATTGGATTCCTAACCAGGGATTTTACAACACATAAATAATGTGACCAACCGTATCATGATAATAATATTTTCAAAAAGTAACTTTTATGACTCAGTCATCAAAATACCGAAAGGAAGCCCAAAGCTGTAGTTGGCAACAGTGAGTGTACTAGGGGCTTTGGTTTAGGCAGAGCTCCAGTTTTCCAGAAGTGTATCTATATGATCCCGAGTTGATTGGAAACATGGGAATCAGGCTGCTGCTTTTCTGGTTTCAGCGTCAGCACATGTAGTTTTCTCTCTCTCTTTCGTTCGTTCGTTTATTTGTGTGTGAGAGAGAGAGACAGAGTATGAGCCAGGGAGGGGCAGAGAAAGAGGGGGAGACACAATCTCAAGCAGGCTCCAAGTTCTGAGCTGTCAGCACAGAACCCAATGCAGGGCTTGAACTCATGCACTGTGAGATCATGACCTGAGCTGAAGTCTGGCTGACACTTAACCAACTGAACCACCCAGGTGCCCCGCACGTGTAGCTCTTTATCTTTAGGCAAATCTGCAGGCACGTCAATTTCCTGCTCCATAACATGTAAGGGATGGTTCCAGATGACCTCTTAGACCTCTTGATCTCTTTCACTTCTAACCCAGTTTTTTGTTTGTTTGTTTTTGTTGTTTTGGGGTTTTTTGTTTGTTTGTTTTTTAGAGTTTATTTATTTACTTAGAGCAAGTGGGAGAGGGGCAGAAGGAGAGGGAGAGAGAGAGAATCTCAAGCAGGCTCCACACTCTGTGTGCGGGGCTCAATCCCCTTCAGATCATGACCTGAGCTGAAAGCAAGAGTCGGTTGCTTAACCAAGTGAGCGACCCAGGTACCCCTTGTTTTGTTTTTTTTTTTTTTTTTTAAATTTTTTTTTTTTAACGTTTATTTATTTTTGGGACAGAGAGAGACAGAGCATGAACGGGGGAGGGGCAGAGAGAGAAGGAGACACAGAATCGGAAACAGGCTCCAGGCTCTGAGCCATCAGCCCAGAGCCTGACGCGGGGCTCGAACTCACAGACCGCGAGATCGTGACCTAGCTGAAGTCGGACGCTTAACCGACTGTGCCACCCAGGCGCCCCTGTTTTGTTTTTTTAATGCAGTATCTTTACCTGCCTTCTTATCATGTAGAAGGACTCTTTGGAAATGACTTGAATATATTTACATCTTGTGCTGATTTAATTGACTTGAAAAAAAAGATTTTTTTTTTTTTTTGGTCTTCCTGATAAGGTTCCCTGTAATGAGGAAAAGTGTTCACAATTATTGATCTTAGAGTTCTGTTAAAGTAGTAAATTCAATCTTTTTTTTTTTTTTTTTTTTTTTGGTGACGATGATATGGTTTTATCCCCCACCATCGTTTATACACGTTTGTACGTAATTGTACAAACACGTACAAACTAACTGTATCTGTCTTCCCATACCTTCTCGTCTCCTCAGTTAATTCCAGGTTCTAATTACTGACATGTATTCCTCTGCCTTTTTTTTTAGTCATCCAGGATTCCTCTTGTCCCGAAGCTAGATCTGCAAACTGTCCATATGCTTCAAAGTCCAGCTGTAGTAACACCCCATGCGGTTTTCCCGGGGCAGCCCTGCCCAAAGTCCCCCACTCCGCTACATCCCTTCATGCCCTCCTTACATCTTGTGTAAAGCCCTGCAGTTGTGATTCAGGTCACAGGCACGTCTTAAACAGCTCCCGTGCTCCGGGCACTGTGATGGATGTAAGTAAGCGTGCAGCAGTGAACGAGAAAAGCGAGTAGCCGGCCCTCGAGGAGCTGACCTTCTACGTGTTTATTTATTTGTGTTATTTTACAAGGATTCCATGTGATCGGCAGTTGAGCAGAGCGGACCTTCTACGAGGATCCGTACGTTTTGCTCATTTATCTTTAGGCCCCAGCTCTCCTGATCAGAGAACGTCCGATTCCTTTTCCGACCTCCACCCGTGGCTGGCACGGGACTCAACACACCGAGCTGGGTCTGTGGTGTGGTCTCGTTACATAAATAGAGGAGAAAGCAGTTTCAAGAGAGAGGGAGGTTTTCCGGATCATTTTCATTCAAAGAAATGGGAAGCAAGTGAATATATAATACAAACAAAGAAGCAGAGAAGGGAGGTATGAAAGGGACGCTAGGAATAATTGGTATTTTAATAAAACTATCTATCGCAGTGATTTGGCTATTTGAAGCAATAGCCGGGAGTTTCGCAATATCTATCACGAGGATAAAGGCTCTGTAAAGACAAGCTGAATATTGCTAAGGTAGAGCCGAATGAGTAGAACATCAAATCACAAAAAAAGAAGAAAGGAAAAGTAAGAACACGTGTCTGTGAGGTGCTGTTTGCTGTGCCCACCAGCCCACCTAACGCCTGTAAGGGATCTGTTCTTTTTTTTCTTCCGTGCGGGAACACGGAAGTTCAGCAAAGGTAAATGATTGCCCAGAGTCACATGTGACAGAATCAAAGTACTGTGTCCCTGGGTGAGTCTACTCCTTCTGCCAAAACACCACAGACGGGGGCTCGACCAACAGACATTTATTTCTCATGGTTCTGGAGATGGCAAGTCCAAAGTCAGGGGGCCGGTGCGGTAGGGTTCCTGGGGAGGGCCCCCCCTCCTGGCGTGAAAACAGCTCCTTGCTCTCTGTCCTCACACGGCCTTTCCTCAGTGTGTGTGGAGAGAGAAAAAACAATCTGTCTGGTGTCTCTCCTTACAAGATCAGGGCCATGCCTTCCGGTCATACTTGCCTCCCCAAAGCCCATGTCTATGTACCATCACATGAGGGTTTAGAGCACCAGCATATGACTTTTGTGGGTTGTTTTAATTAAAACAAACAAAAAAAAATTTTTTTTAAGTAATCTCTGTGCCCAACGTGAGGCTTGAACTCACGACCCTGAGATCAAGAGTCACATGCTCTATTGACTGAGCCGCCCAGGCACCCCCAACATATGGCTTTTTTGTTTTGTTTCGTTTTAATAAAGTATTTATTTATTTGAGGGGGAGAGAAAGGACAGAGAGAGGAAGAGAGAGAATCCCAAGCAGCCTCCGCACTGTCCGCGCAGAGCCTGATGCAGGGCTTGAACTCACAAACTGTAGATCACGACCTGAGCCAGAATCGAGAGTCAGACACTTAATCAACTGAGCCAGCCAGGCGCCCCAACCCTAGCGTATGACTTCTGAACACAAACATTCGGTCAATAGCAGTCTCCTTGACTTGAATTTCTTAGTGTTTTTCCTCCTACACAGAAGGTGGCAAGAACTTTGAATTTTTGCCTTTTACTTCCCATGCATGTGCCTCGTTGTCCTGGGCTACCCGATGTGCTCAGTGTCAGGACTGAGATCTCATGCCAGGGGTTTTCCTCCCAGAACCACGTGGAGTTGGTAGCCCCCTTGATCTTAGAGTGCGCGGACGATCTGGGCTGTTTGGGGGGCGTCCTTCCCCTGCCTCCCGAGGCTCATCTTTGAAATGTGACACCCGATCATTTTCAACGGATTCCTGAGTAGCAGTGTCCTTATCATTCTGTGAGATAGATTCTTTTTCCCTTTTCGAACAAGAGATTACTTTGCAGGGAAGAGCCGGAATGAGATTTAAAGAGAAAACTCACTTGTCCAAGGTTCTTTGCGGGAGAAGTGAAGCTGAGTCGGAAGAAGTTGGTGTCGATTCCCGTGTTTCCCCCTCAGGGTCCCACGGCGATGCACGTCCAGCTGATCATGGAACGGCTGCTGAGAAGGATCAACAGGACCGTGATAGGGATGAGCCGCCAGTCTCCGCAGATCGTGAGTGTCGCTACAGGGGACCCGCCACCGCTGCTGCTTCTCAGTGTCCCACCTGCCCTTGGGGGGTCTTCCGGACCAGTGTCTTGGGGCCGGATTCCCACAGACCCCTCTCACGGGTCACAGGCTGTGCCTGCATGCCGTGTGCCCTGAGGAAACTGGGGGGGGGGGGGGGCTCTAGAACCTCACAGCCCTCCCCGTCGGGTGACCTTGTTTCTAACCGCCAGCGGATCTTGATTGCAACACTGATTTTTCTCTTGAGGGAAAATGATCCAGCAGGGGTGGGGGAGAAGGGAGGGTAATGGGGGGAGCATTGTTGGCGACCCTGTAAACCCGACAGTGCAGGTCCGTTCTAGAGGAACGATGCTCATATCAGCGATGAGACAGAGCCTGTTGCAATACGTTCCAGCAGATACTGAATCAGTGAGCACCCTGGGTAGGCAAACTCAGCCCCCATTTGAGCTCATACTCTTTGAATATTTGTTTAATATTTCATTTAAGGAAAACCTAAACCTTGGTGAGCAGGCGATGAAGGGTGTTGGTGGCTGCGTTCAGTGCTTCCTCTGTTATCGCAAGTAGTTGTGTTCTGATTCTCAGTATGTGATGTGCATGCGCCGTCTGGATCGACCCTTATCGGGGTGATAATAGTAACACTATTTAGTACTTCCCGCTGTAGTGATAATTAATAGAAGTGGTCATTAGCTGTTTTTTTTTTTCAAGTTTTTAACATTTATTTATTTTTGAGAGACCGAGTGAGTGGGGGAGGGGCAGAGAGAGAGAGGGAGGCACAGAATCCGAAGCAGGCTCCAGGCTCCGAGCTGTCAGCACAGAGCGGAACACGGGGCTCGAACTCACGACCAGTGAGATCACGACCTGAGCTGAAGTCAGACGCTTCACCGACGGAGCCACCCAGGTGCCACTTCAGCTAGTTTTTTTTGTTGTTTTTTTTTTTGTTTGTTTGTTTTGTTTTTTTACCTGCCAGAAGTTATTTTAAGCACTTTACGTGTCACTGAAACCTCACACACCTCCTACAGGGTGGTTCTATCATTAGCTCCATTTTTCAAATCAGGAAACATTTGCAGAGAGAGCTTAAGAAACCTGCCTGAGGAGCTCCTGGGTGGCTCAGCCGGTTGAATGTCCAACCCTTGATATATAGGCTCAGGTCATGATCTCTCTGTTTCATGAGTTTGAGCCCTGCCCCGGGTTCTTCACGGGCAGTGCGGGCACTGCTGGGATTCTCTCTCTCTCCCCCTCACTCTCTGCCCCTCCCCCGCTTGCCCTGTCTCTGTCTCTCTCAAAATCAATAAATAAACTTAAAAAACGTGTAAGATTTTCCTGAGAAGGGAAAATTTAAACAAAGACTTGGAGAACGCGGCGGGGGGGGGGGGGGGGGGGAGGGGAGTGTGAAGGTGTGGGGAGGGGCCTTTCAGGCAGAAGCAGTGGCCAAGGCAGAAACCTTACGATGTCCCTTGTAAGCTTCAGCTTTGGCGACAGAGCTGGTCCAAATAGGGATACAGAGACGTGCCTGCTAAGATTAAGACTCAAGGCGATCCGAAACAGGATCCAGGTCTTGCACTAAGGTATTAATTGGTAATTAATTGTTCTTGCCACGCCATTGCTGCCACATATGTGAAGAACATATAAAGAAAGGCAGTTTGATAACTGTGTTGTTCATCTCTTCCGCTCTTGCTATTTCTAAGAAACCCGGCAACCTTCACAAAGTTTTAACAGAAGTCACAAACAACTTCTTAAACTAACCGGTTTCAGAATAAACAGATAATATTCAGCGGCCTTTCTTATAACAATGGTACCTATTGAGGGATTATAAAGGAAGAATCTCATTTAATTTAGTTGCAAAAATATGAGAGTGGAAATAAAACCAGATGGGGCGCCTGGCTGGCTCAGTCAGAAGAGTATACAACTCTGCATCTCGGGGCCATGAGTTTGAGCCCCACGTCATATGAATAAATAAGTAAAAACTTTTTAAAAAGTAAATAAATACAAGACACACGTAAATGAAGAGCCACATAGAAGTAAGAGTGGAGGGGACTGTGCTGTCAGATTTGAAAACATAATGCTACAATAAAAATAGTGTTGGACTCATGGAATAGAGTACATACACCAACAGAACAAAACTGAGAGCATTTAAAAGGAGACTTGAGATTATATGACAATTCTGTTATTTCTTAATAAGGAAAGTGGAGATTTTTTTTTTTGACCATGAATTCAAAGTTTTTTATTTTTTATTTATTTTTTTGAATTTTTTAAATTACTTATTTATTTTCTCAATATATGAAATTTATTGTCAAATCGGTTTCCGTACAACACCCTGTGCTCATCCCAACAGGTGCCCTCCTCAATACCCACCACCCACCCTCCCCGCCCTCCCACCCCCCATCAACCCTCAGTTTGTTCTCAGTTTTTAAGAGTCTCTTATGCTTTGGCTCTCTTCCATTCTAACCTCTTTTTTTTTTTTTTTCCCTTCCCCTCCCCCATGGGTTTCTGTTACGTTTCTCAGGATCCGCATAAGAGTGAAACCATATAGTATCTGTCTTTCTCTGTATGGCTTATTTCACTTAGCATCACACTCTCCTGTTCCGTCCACGTTGCTGCAAAGGGCCATATTTCATTCTTCCTCATTGCCACGTAGTACTCCATTGTGTATATAAACCACAATTTCTGTATCCATTCATCAGTTGATGGACATTTAGGCTCTTTCCATAATTTGGCTATCGTTGTGAGTGCTGCTACAAACATTGGGGTACAAGTGCCCCTATGCATCAGCAGTCCTGTCTCCCTTGGGTAAATTCCTAGCAGTGCTATTGCTGGGTCATAGGGTAGATCTATTTTTAATTTTTTTGAGGAACCTCCACACTGTTTTCCAGAGTGGCTGCACCAATTTACATTCCCACCAACAGTGCAAGAGGGTTCCCGTTCTAGGAAAGTGGAGATTTTTAATAAATGTTATTTGGAAAATCTATGAACAACGTGGAAAAAAATTTGCCTTTCTTTCATGCTATAACCAAAAAAAATCAACATCAGATGGAATGAAAGGTCAGTGTAACAAAAAGTAAACACTAAAGCAGCTAGAAGAAAACATAAATTAGTCTATACTTTAAAAAACTATAGTATGGGGCCCCTGGGTGGCTCAGTCGGTTGAGTCTCCGACTTCGGCTCAAGTCATGATCTCACGGCTGGTGAGTTCGAGCCCCACGTCGGGCTCTGGGCTGATGGCTCGGAACCTGGAGCCTGCTTCTGATTCTGTGTCTCCCTCTCTCTCTGACCCTTCCCTGTTCATGCTCTGTCTCTCTCTGTCCTTCAAAAATGAACAAATGTTAAAAAAAATTTAAATATACATATAAATTGATAAAAATATTAAGCTGTTCAGTCCCTTTCTCCCTAGCACGTCCATAATCACACGTGCATAACATGCCAGAAGTAACTGAAAGATTCTGGAGCTGGAAAGACAGGGAGCATTCATTTCCCTCTCTGCTCATCCACTCTCAGTTTTACGATCTCTTTTTCCTCCTTGCATCCCTCCACAGTCAGATTTGTGCCATTTCACACGTTTCTGAATGGACTACAACTCTCTCTGTCTCAAAAAGCAACCCAGGGTCCCCAGGTTGTTTGTATTGTAACTCGTCATCTAGCTGAGATCTTAGAGTCAGTGTCCATCGACCTACAGGTCTCTCTACAAGCCATACTAGTAAAGGGATGAGTAAAGCCCTCCACATTCCTTAACTGAAACCTGGAAGGAGATCATTTTCAGCCGCAACAGCAAAGCGTGTGCCTTGTAGACCGTCAGGGCGCAGAATGTTGCCAGTTTGGTAGGGTCCCTGTTTTCCGGTAACTGGGTGGCGAAAACCAAAGTACGTGCGCACGGGTCTTGTTCTGCCAGTCGGTGGCCTAAGGCTTCTGGATTTGTGTTTCTTCTCTCCTTCCAGGGGGGGTTTGTGGCCTGTATGATTGCGATTCTGCAGCAAATGGACGACAGCCACTACAGCCACTATATCGGCACTTTCAAAACCAGACAAGACATCATTGTAAGTTGTCTTCCTCGGGGCCTGGTAACTTTAAGACTTCTTATATTCGGCGCACGCACACCCGGACGATAACCCACACTGAGCGTGTGATTCCCTTCCCACCTACCTCCAGTGCTGCATGTCTGTCCACGGCGATGACAGAAAGGAAAGGGTGGATTCTCACTTTCTGTCTGTGATAGGTTCTGGAGACTACAAAACATGTCCCAGGAAGCCCTCACTCAGCCTCCCAAGTCTCTTGGATTTGGAGAGAACCCTTATCTAGAAACATGTAAAAGATCCTTTTTGCTCTCAGAAGAGAGGAGTACCTCATCTTCAGGGACAGCGGTCACGCCCTGGGAAGGATTCTAGGAGGCAAAGACGTGCACAGCACTGTGTCTGTGATGTGCCTGCTGCCATCATTTCCAGTACTTGCTGGAAAGGGAGACAAGAAGAGGGAATACTTGCCCCTTAGAATGTCCACAAGGTATCCTAAGCTGAAAACATTCCATTCTCTTTTGTTTTCAGCGAGAAAACCGTTCTCGCGATGACTGTTTAGCAGGCCACCGAAGGTGGCTGCTTCCCCAGGGTCCTTCCCTGGAGGCAATTGTTAGTGGCCGTTCAAACATCCCTGAACGTGTCGCCTTAATCTTGTAAAGCGGTGGGCTGGACACGGCGGGGTCAGTAACCCAGTGTCCCTTTGCCCACGTCCTTGCGGCGGCCAGTCTCTCACGATCAGTGCTGTAGTCTAGGCTCTACGTTGTCTACTCTCTGTCTCTGTTATACTCGTAGTATGTGGTCCGTGCACCCAACGATATCTAGCTCATTCTCGGCCAATCCACTTCCTTCCTGTGAGGCCCGCACGATGGAAAACCACACAAGGAACTGCACAGAAAGTGCGGTGCAGTAGCAGGAGTAGTAGATTCAGGGATAAACTATGTCACTTAATCTGGAGGCTTCCATGAGCCTCCTCTTAGGCCATACTCTGCCAGGCAGCCCATAGCGTACAGGGGCCCATAGCGTTAGGCAGGTGTGGCTGCAGAGACCAAGTGCGAGGGAGTTAGGACGAGAGGAGGGCAGGGGAACGATGGAGGCAGATGGTGTAGTGGGTTTAAGAACACAGGCTTGGGGCGCCTGGGTGGCGCAGTCGGTTAAGCGTCCGACTTCAGCCAGGTCACGATCTCGCGGTCTGTGAGTTCGAGCCCCGCGTCAGGCTCTGGGCTAATGGCTCAGAGCCTGGAGCCTGTTTCCGATTCTGTGTCTCCCTCTCTCTTTGCCCCTCCCCCGTTCATGCTCTGTCTCTCTCTGTCCCAAAAATAAATAAACGTTGAAAAAAAAAAAATTAAAAAAAAAAAAAAGAACACAGGCTTTAGGGGTGTGGCTCAGTCAGTCAAGTGTCCAACTGCGGCTCAGGTCACGATCCCACGGTTCGTGAGTTTGAGTCCCGCGTCGGGCTCTGTGCCGACAGCTCGGAGCCCGGAGCCTGCCCCGGATTCTGTGTCTCCCTCTCTCTCTCTCTGCCCCTCTCCCGCTCCCGCTCGGTCTCTCCATCTCTCAAAAATAAACAAACATGAAAAAAAACAAAAACGAAAAACAACACAGGCTTTAGAGCATCCAAATCTGGGTTTGAATTCTGGCTATTTTACTTCCTTCTATGAAATTTTGGGCCAGCTATTAAATGTCACTAAAGCTCGGTTTCTTCATCTGTAAAGCTAGTACCTATGTCGAGGGTTAATGTAAAGGAGCACTGATTGAGTCCACACCTGGGAATTACCTAGCTTTGTGCTTGGCAGGTAGTTAATGACTATGAGGACTAGCTATAAAAGTGACTTTATTATTATTATTGTCATGTAAGATAAAGTTGACATAAAAATAGTTTAGTGACGCTAAAAATTTCCCTCAGAAAGCAGGTAGAACAAGGGAAGTTCTAGTAAATTCAGACTCTTGACAATTTGGTGCTATTAAGTAGGCCAAAGAACAGGTTTGCCTTGTGTTTTCTAGAACAATGGTAAGCTCTTCCCTCTGTGTCGTTTAACTAAAAGAGGATTCTTATCCCCATGAGAAAACTATAGTCATCAGGGGTAAGCCTGCAAGGGACAGCTAGGGCCTTTTGATGTCCAAGGGACTCTCCTTTCCCTTCCTCCTGCTACCTTCTGAGGAAATCACTTGGAAGAGTTTGGGAAATGGGAGATAAAGTGAGATCTGGGATAATCTATGAATTGTCTTTATTATATTATACTGTCACTGTTTACAATTAATTTAGATTACCAAGAGTTGAATGTAGAATCAGCATCGGAAGTGGGTAACTGGGGACATCTTGGGTGGCTCAGTTGGTTGAGCATCCAATGATCTTTCAGTCACAAGATCGAGCCCCACATCCAGCTCCCCGCTGAGCGTGGAGCCTGCTTAAGATTCTCTCTGTCTCTGTCTCTCTCTCTCTCTCTCTTTCTCTCTCTTTCTCTCCCTTCCTCCCCCTCCTTCTCGCCCTCCTTCCCTCTGCCCCACCTCCCCTGTGTGCTCGCTCTCTCTCTCTGAAATGAAAAATTAAAATAAAAAAAATTTTTTTTAAGATTTATTTATTTTTGAAAGAGCACAAGTGGGGAAGAGGCACAGAGAGGTGGGCAAGGGTGGGGGGCGGGGTGGAAGGGTGGGGGGCGGGGTGGGGGAGAGAAGATCCAAAGCTACGCTGACAGCGGCAAGCCCAATGTGGGGCTCAAACTCACAAACTATGAGATCGTGACCTGAGCCGAAGTTGAATACTCAACCGACTGAGCCACCCACGTACCCCTAAAAATTTTTTGTTTTATAAGAAGTGGATGACTGGCATTTAAACTTAATCCTTTCTTCACACACCATGAATTCATACTGATTTGAGAGAAAGAGTTAATAGACTAATGCGTTGTGGGCACACTTAAAATGTATGATGAAGAGGGGCACCTGGGTGGCTCAGTCGGTTGAGCGTCCGACTTCGGCTCAGGTCATGATCTCACAGTTCATGAGTTCGAGCCCCGCGTCGGGCTCTGTGCTGACCGCTCAGAGCCTGGAGCCTGCTTCGGATTCTGTGTCTCCCTCTCTGTCTGTCTCCACACCTCGCCCACTCACACTCTGTCTCTCTCTCTCTCTCTCTCTCTCTCTCTCTCAAAATAAATAAACCTTAAAAAAAATTTTTTTTAATGTATGATGAATTTTATTTTATTTTATTTTTTATTTAAAAAAATTTTTTTTTAACGTTTATTTATTTTTGAGACACAGAGAGACAGAGCATGAATGGGGGAGGGTCAGAGAGAGAGAGACACAGAATCTGAAACAGGCTCCAGGCTCTGAGCTGTCAGCACAGAGCCCGACGCGGGGCTCGAACTCACGGACCGCAAGATCATGACCTGAGCCGAAGTCGGACGCTCAACCGACCAAGCCACCCAGGCGCCCCAAATGTATGATGAATTTTAAAACTCAGGAAATATATCTATGATTTGAGAACCGAGGATAGAAAAGTTTGACTCTCCGTTGAGCCAAAGGAAGGTTCAAGGGTAGCCCAGACCTCAGAGCCAGAACCTTTCCCCCTCCTGTGCTGTGTGGCCGGAAGTTAGCCACCCTGCCCACCGTCCCGGAGGAACATCCTTACAAGTGGAGGCCAGGCCGCCTGCTTCCCCACCACTGCGTGCGTCCTGCTGCGTGATGTAACTCAGAAGATACAACTGTGCGGTTGGCGCCGGAGGAATTGGCCCGGATTCTCATCTCAGGAATCCGAGTGGAAAATATCTAAATTTAACCAACTAATAAATACAAAGCTTGCAAAACTTTTTAGCTTTGAATTTTAGCTCGAGTCGTTCTATTCCTAAGCTGAGTTTTGCTCCCAGCACCCCCCCCCCCCGCCTTTGAGTAGAAGAGCTCTTTTTCAGACATCGTGCTCTGTGTTCTTTCGTGATTAGTCATTACCATCATTGCAGGGCGTGGCTGCCATCTCTTTTTAAGGGCCCTTTAGGACCCTTCCCCCCCAAGCTACCCATGGGAACATTCCTGGAATAGGAAGAATCCTGACTGTGCTTTTTATTTATAGCGGTTTTGTTCTGTTCTAATAATAATAAAGGAGGATTGGACTCAAGAGTTATCAGCAGTCTCACCATTGTTGGTAAATTCATTCTAAGTGCGGTAGATCTGTTCCATCGACGCTTGGCAGGAGAGGACTAAGGCATTATGGATCTAAAGTTGGGGCCCAAAACCCCAAGTTCTCTTCCCCGCTCTCCCACTTCCTAGTTTCTACGGCCTTAAGTCTTTCACTTTTTTCACAGGCCTCAGTTTTATCAGTTATAAAATGTGGACAACTGTTTTGTCCTTGTCAGATCCCTAAAAACCTCATTAAAAAGGTAGGCTGTAATTTCGGGCTAGGGCCATTGTGTTCTGATGGGGAGCTCCCTCCAGTCACTTTTTCCACAACTGCTCCTTTGTTCTCTGCAGGATTTCCTCATGGAAACTTTTATCATGTTCAAGGATCTGATTGGAAAGAATGTCTACGCCAAAGACTGGATGGTCATGAATATGACACAGAGCAGGTAAGACAGCCCCAGGGCAGGGCCTGAGTCACTTGACTCTGAATTACTTGGCTTTCTTGACCAGGTATGGGCCCTCCCATAGAGTGCTATTAAATCTCTGCGGCCCATCCATGCTCTGTAGAGCAAGAAGCCCCCTGTTTCTGGATTGCCGATTCTTTGCTCACTTCTCACCTGAGGCTCTCTGCTCAGGTGTGGTCCCCTCATTGCCCAACTCCTGTCATCCTCGGCTCTCCCCCGGTGCCCCTTGGTGGCTCTGCACCGCCCTCATCATCATGACATTCAGGGCCTCTGCAACCTGGTCCGCCCTGCTTTTCTAGCCTTGTCTTCCACGATTTCCCTCGGTAGCACAACCTGCGCTCCAACCGAACTGGCCTCTCTCTGGTCCCCAAACATGTGCCGTGCTTTCCGTTGGGCGGCTGCTTCCACCTCCAGCGCCTTCCGCATGACCTTTGGCTGTCAACCTGCCACCCGTTCCTCAAGGTCCTTCTCAAATGCCATCTCCAAAGGAAACCTTTCCAACCTGGATGTCGCGTCCTCTTCCTTTTGATTTCCCCGTAACTCTTTGACACCCCCTCCACAGAATTTTCCGTGTTCTTTGTTGGGTCATGGTTCTGTTCACAGGTCTCAGGTGACCCCCACCAAGTGGCAAACTTCTTAAGACCAGAAACCCTCTCTTTCAAGGCAGACCTTAAGCCAGTGCTTTCCAGTTGTTGGACCACAATGGAATGGAAGCAAAAAAACTGCATATATATATATTTTTTCCATAGTTTCAGAATTTTATTTATATATATATGTATAATAAGATTTCAGAATTATATATTATACATATAATATTAAGATTTCAGAATTTTTTTAAAGAACTAAATAAAGTAAATCATTCTAAGAGCTGTTAACTCTTAGAAAAACCCTTCCCAGCTATGTACAGATTAAAGAAAAAAAATCGCATCGGTATCACCAGACTTGGAAAGACAGGTGTCACAGTAGAGTGCAAGAGCCCTGTCTGAGGCTCAGGAGACCTGGTTAATCATCTCAGCTCTACCCCTAAGTGGCTACATTGTGGAGCAGCCCCCAGTGGATCTCGTAGACCATTCTAGAAACTGAACAGTGCCATCTCCAGACTGCTCTGTCGTCGGTTTCTGATGACCTCAATAGATGTAAAGGTCTTATGCTGCAGAGCCCAAGTTTGGTTTGCTTTGGTTTTTAACATAGATGGGAAATGTTTTAAAGACAGAAAGGGGCTTTCTTTATCTGGTGTTTTCTCCCTCAGGGTTTTCCTTCGTGCTATAAATCAGTTTACTGAGGTTCTCACAAAGTTCTTCATGGATCAGACAAGCTTTGAACTTCAGGTAAGCATGGCTACTCACATCATTATTCCTCAAATTCTCAGCCACAGCAAGAGAACTGTTGCATTTTGGAAAACGTCACTTCAAATTTTATCATTTTCTTACTGTTTTTTTTTTTAAAGGTCTAATCATTTTTTTTACTTTTTAAAATATTTATTTTTGAGAGAGAAAGAGGGAGAGACAGAACACAAGTCGGGGAGGGGCAGAGAGAGAGAGAGAGAGAGACATAGCATCTGAAGCAGGCTCCAGGCTCTGAGCTGTCAGCACAGAGCCCGACACAGGGCTCGAACTCTTGAACTGTGAGATCATGACCTGAGCTGAAGTGGGACACTTCACCGACTGAGCCACCCAGGCGCCCCTATCATTTCCAGATGCAAACAGTTTTCTTGTTTTTCTCTCCTTTCCCTAAAGCGCACATTCCTGTCACTCCGTCCTTCAGACAGTCAGGTCGAGTTTTTTCCTTCTTTCTGTAAAAGTAATACAGGTTAAAAAGAAAAAAAAAAAAGTAGCAGCAGAAAACATAGCAAAGCAAAAAGAACATTGAAAGACAAATAGCCCTACCTTCCGTTGTTAACATAACACAAATACATGCATACTCGTGCTTGCAGGTAGGCACACAGATATTTCTCTGCCTACAAGTGATTTGGTTTCTAAGGAGAGGTTTCTATACGTGCTTGTTTGAAAATCCAAAGTGAGGGGCGCCTGGGTGGCTCAGTTGGTTGAGCGTCCGACTTCAGCTCAGGTTACGATCTCGCGGTCCTTGAGTTCGAGCCCCGCGTCGGGCTCTGGGCTGATGGCTCGGAACCTGGAGCCTGCTTCTGATTCTGTGTCTCCCTCTCTCTCTGACCCTTCCCTGTTCATGCTCTGTCTCTCTCTGTCTCAAAAATAAACTAAGAAAAAAAAAATCCAAAGTGATAGCAAATCAGGTGCCCGCAAGCTTCATCTTCATTCATTTATTCATTCATTCATTCGTCCAACAAATGTTAGACGGCACAGGGTGCCATTTTAGGCCCTGATGAAGCCAGACAAGTTCCCTGCTCTCATTCCAGCAAACGTTTTGTTGGTGATACGCTTTTGCTGTGTCATGGGGCTTCGTTTATAACTGTGAGACTTTAAAAGTGGAGACTCATAAGAAGAGAAAGTTACATGTGCATTTACGTATACGTGGATATGTGTGTGTGTGTGTATCTGTGCCAAAATGGAACACATATATTTGCTAAACATAATATATATATATGTATGTGTATATATACACATATATATACACATACATATATATATACAGACATATATATACACAGACATATATATATATATATATACATATGTATATATACAGACATATATATACACAGACATATATATGTGTGTGTGTGTACACACCAAAACGGAATCAAGCTATGCAGTTCTTTGGCAACCTGTTAATGTAATTATTTTTCTCTCGTCTTTTCAATGATATTAAACACTTCCACCGTATTTTTAATGGCTGAATACAGTCTGTTGCATGGCCGGGCCATGATTTATTTAACCAGATTCTTCTTAGGAACATTTAGATTGCTTCCATCTTCTGCTATTTAAATAAAACAGTGAAGGCCTTCCTTGCTTTAAATATTTTTAAATACCCGTCATTATTTTGCCAGGATAAAGTCCTAAAGTATTTACTATTTGAGAAGTTTGGCAGAATTTTAAGGCTTTTGACACACGTTGCCAAACTGCTTACTATAAATAGGTGCATTTACTGGCAGCAGTTTTCCTTTATCTCAGGAGTAAAGACCAATATGATAGTCTGGATTTTTTAAAAAAAGCTTAATATTAATATTAAGTGTTAAAACTATTCAGGGTTGAATAAATGAAACCCGAGAAAGAAAAAGGAGCCTTGTGGATTTTATTTTGTTTTTCTCATTAGTTTCTGCGAGTGAATTTCTACCATGTGGCGCGATCTTACCCTGTCCCTTATTAATGTTACTTTCCATTTCTTTTCACCCACACCGTTAAATTTGAGCAGCTCTGGAACAATTACTTCCATTTGGCGGTAGCGTTTCTCACCCACGAGTCCCTTCAACTTGAAACCTTCTCTCAAGCCAAGCGCAACAAAATTGTCAAAAAGTAAGTGTCCCCTTAAAACTTGCTTACGGTTGGGAGGATGACTCTTCCATTTGTATTCAGAGCAAGAATTTTGGTACCCCAGAAATTAACTGGATAGAGTCCCTCCCCGGCCCCCTACCCCGCAAGGTGTTAGCGAGATAGGTTTTTTTTTTTTAATATATTTTTTTTAATTTCAAAAATGTTTTTATCTATTTTTGAGAGAGAGAAAGAGAGAGAGATCAAGTGTGACAGGGGAAGGGCAGGGAGAGAGGGAGACACAGAGCCTGATGTGAGGCTCAAACTCGTGAACCCCGAGATCATGACCTGAGCTGAAGTGGGACGCTTGACTGACTGAGCCACCCAGGTGCCCCGTGAGATAGGTCTTAATGTAATTATTTTATAGGCTTTAAATTTCCTCTGATTCACATGTCTTTTCTCAAGGCCCCCTTCATTTTCCCATCAACTGTTGCATTTTTTTTTTTTAACTGGAACTTGGAGAGGCACCAAGGCTTGCCAGAACTCCAGTCTCCAGGAACAGCTGCCCACCTGCTGGCATCTTACCCAAATTGCAGGCACAGCGCCCCTCCCACTCAGGCATCGCAAAGCAAGGTCCTCTGGCCCCACTGTTTTCCCTCTCAGTCACTTCAGCAGAGGAGCCAAAACTAACACATCACCTAAAAAGGCCCTCCACATTCCTGGCTGGGGGATTCAACAGGGACATATGTGCAAGAGTGATGAGAGATTTAAGGAAGCTTTTCATTGCTTTCCTTTCCGGTCTGTTTCAGAGTTCACAGGGAGCCTGGAAACTCAAGGCTGTGTAGTTCAATACAACGCGAGAAATTTACCATTGAAAGGCTGCGAAATTTGAGTTCTGATCCCTTGCTGGGATGTCTGGGATTCTAGGCAAATTATCTACCTCTGGGTTCTCCCGAAAACACTGAGATTGTTGGCTAAGAGACTGAGATTTCAATCTCAAAGATAAGACTAAATGAGGTTTTGTAGATTTCCCTGCAGCAGGTATGGAGAAAGAATTGAGTTTCAGGATGATAATACCTGCATCTCATTCTTTAGATTATCTTAAATGACATAACGTCTTTCAAAGATGGATTTGATATTGGTCAAACAGTCAAAAGTGAAGTTAGGTGACACCAAGTCTGATAAATAAAGTGGCTAGTTAGGCTTAATAGCCTAAGGGTTTTGATCAAAGGGAAGTCTCTGTAAAATATATATGCATATGGGCAAAGATGTACCTTGGGAAAACATTTTTATTAATGTCATACCAACACGAATTGTTGTTTTCCTCAGGATTTCTCTTATTTTCAGTACAATTAGCATCAGTAGCAGTATTAACAAACAATAGGAATAGTTATCATTTATTCTTTTTTTTTTTATATATATATATATATGAAATTTATTGACAAATTGGTTTCCATACAACACCCAGTGCTCATCCCAAAAGGTGCCCTCCTCAATACCCATCACCCACCCTCCCCTCCCTCCCACCCCCCATCAACCCTCAGTTTGTTCTCAGTTTTTAACAGTCTCTTATGCTTTGGCTCTCTCCCACTCTAACGTCTTTTTTTTTTTTTTTTTTTTCCTTCCCCTCCCCCGTGGGTTCCTGTTGAGTTTCTCAGGATCCACATAAGAGTGAAACCATATGGTATCTGTCTTTCTCTGTATGGCTTATTTCACTTAGCATCACACTCGCCAGTTCCATCCACGTTGCTACAAAAGGCCATATTTCATTTTTTCTCATTGCCACGTAGTATTCCATTGTGTATATAAACCACAATTTCTTTATCCATTCATCAGTGGATGGACATTTAGGCTCTTTCCATAATTTGGCTATTGTTGAGAGTGCTGCTACGAACATTGGGGTACAAGTGCCCCTTCATTTATTCTTTATTATGTGCCAGACGTTAACTAACATACGCTTACCCAATGTAAATAATAAAATGGGGTATTTTTGTGAAAATGGAATCGTAAGAGAAATTTGTTTTGTTGCTGTTGTTGTTTTATTTTTTTTTTAATTTTTTTTAACGTTTTATTTATTTTTGAGACAGAGAGAGACAGAGCATGAACGGGGGAGGGGCAGAGAGAGAGGGAGACACAGAATCAGAAGCAGGCTCCAGGCTCTGGGCCATCAGCCCAGAGCCCGACGTGGGGCTCGAACCCACCGACCGCGAGATCGTGACCTGAGCTGAAGTCGGACGCTTAACCGACTGAGCCACCCAGGCGCCCCACTGTTGTTGTTTTAAACAAAAAGTTTTTAAAGATTTTTATACTGGTTTCTGCAGGCATTTACAAAGGTGGAATTTGAAAACAATGTTTGATGCAATGGGTATAAAATGGGTAGCATGGGTATAAAATGGGGAATGGCGGCCACAGCATGGGCCATGGGTCCATATTAGAGTTCCCGGGGAACGTTGGCCACATCTACCCTTGGCCCACCCTATTTCTGTTTTTTCCAAGCCCCCAGCGTCTATGGTGTGTGATGTGGGGTAGCCTCAGGCCTGTTTTCTGTAAGAGATACCCAGGGGATTTTGATTCATCCATCCCCAGCCACGAACCACTGAATAGATCCATGGTTTCTCTCTTTCTTTTATCTTTTTCGTTACTGATTCCTGTAAGGAAACTTCTCAGAAATTATTTTTCTAATCCCACTCCCCCCCCCCCCCCATGAAACATTAATAGCACAGAGACGCTGCATATCTGATTAGGTACTATATGTATATTTGTACTCTGTCCATAAGAATAGTAAGCCTTCTTTGCCCCCAAGGACCAACTTTCACCCCTCTGGGGACCATCTAGAGCTTCTCAACGTGAGTCCTTTGTAGAACATACTGGTGTGGATGTGAGTTTTTCAAATAAAAATGGATAAAGTCAGCATATTTGTTAGACATCAGTCACATTACCGTATAAATCATACCCCATTTCTCTCTCTTTTCACTAGTGCTTGTTATATTTTCTTTTGTTTCTCTGCTTGACAGCAGCCAGAATATCCCTCACCCTTCTCTCTTCAGTAAGTTTGACAGTTTCATTTCTCAGTTATTTTTCCGCATTTGCATTTGGCCCCCTCCTGCTAGTTACGTCCCTTCTCCATGTGGCCTCGTTCTCTTTGGGGGCTCATTTTGGTAGTGACTGTGGCCTTGCCTCAAACCTGTCTTAAAGGTGGTCCTAGAGAGGTACAGGCTGTTTTCACAGGCCTCATCATTTTCATTTCCACCTCAGATCTTTCTCTTGTTTATGATCTTCTTCCTAGATATGGGGACATGAGAAAGGAAATCGGCTTTAGAATCCGGGACATGTGGTATAACCTGGGTGAGTGTATGACCTTGAACCGTACAACTCCCGTGTAATAAGCATCCCACGTACAACTCCGTGTAATAAGCATCCCACGATGGGTTCTTTTCTATTTTAACTCCCAGTAACCCTGACATTTATTTGTCTGTGTGTCTAGAAGGGAAAGTTGACTTGTCGGTCTTTCATTATAACATCCATATGTTATCAGAAGACGATGTTGTTTAGTCACTCACTTCTGAATTTGAGTTGATTTACCCACATGACCTTTTCCTTTTCTTCCGTAGAGGAAGGTGGGAACACTTTACTGCCACTGAAATCACTTTTTAATATCCCCGCTTACTTTCATTTCAGGTCCCCACAAAATCAAATTTATCCCCTCCATGGTGGGTCCCATTCTGGAGGTCACACTGACCCCCGAAGTAGAGCTCCGGAAAGCCACCATCCCCATTTTCTTTGACATGATGCAGTGTGAGTTCAACTTCAGCGGAAACGGCAATTTCCATATGGTAAGGAGTGGCAGAACTTGAATCTTACTAATGTGCAGATAGTTGCCTCTTGCTTAGTTTCTTTCTCCACCGAGAAGCAGTAGCCTGAATTATACAAATCGAAGTTGCTTTAAAAACTTTATTTACTTTTCACGCCGTAAAGCAGTTAGAGGGAGAATCAGGTATTTCTCCACGTGGCCTAGAAACCCTTTTCACTGCATGTGTTTAACTATCTCTGGGTAATTAAAATTTGACATCATGCGTTTTAATCCTGCCGGTTGCAGTGTAGCTGAGAACATAATGCAGTGGGTTGGGGAAAAGATGCTGAGGCCTCTCTGGTTTTGAGGTCTCTCTCAATTTGCATGTCTTTCCCATGCCTCAGTTTCCTTATCTATAGAGTGCTTTGGAACCGAAGAGGTCTTGTAGCTGTGAAGTTCTGCAAAAGCAAATTCCATTGCCAAGACTTAGCCAAGAAAAAAAATAAAATAGATAATTAGAATTATTAGGATTAGTCAAAACAGGAAGATAATATTGGGGGAATTTTTTTTTTCCAAATGTAAAGCAAAGGACAAAGTAACATGAGACTCATCTAGAGAGTTTTGATGGGGCTCTGGTACCTGATTAATGGATGACATGAATTATGATCTTCCCTATAATATGTTGGAAAGTGTTCACAGTTCAATAAAGGGGCTGTGTCAAATCTAGAAAGGTTGGCGGGGCGTCTTTCGTGGCTTCTTCGAAGGGTATCTGGCGTTCTCCTGGGAAATTCTAACTCTGCTTTCAGTTTGAGAATGAGCTGATCACAAAGCTGGACCAAGAGGTAGAAGGGGGCAGAGGAGATGAACAATACAAGGTCCTTCTGGAAAAACTGTGAGTATTACAGAAACAAAGCCTCAAAGTTGACGTGTCATGTAGTGAGGGAGAGAAGCAGGCTTCTGCAGCATGGACAGCCTAGTCGAGGAGTCCTGGGAAGCTCTGGGGTCACCGCCACAAATGGTCCCGGGGGGGGTGGTTAATGGAGTTTACACCATCCACTGTTGACATTTGTTTGTCTGATGTGAGTCAAATGTCCGTGTTTTCCTGGCCAGCCCGGCCCCTCGAGAGCAGAGCAGATGGAAGGTGGAGGGGGGCGGGGGATATACAGAGCGATGGCATTTTGCCCAGTGTTTGAATTGCTGAACTTCACCAAAAGTGCTATCGCCTCTAATTATAGCTTCAAAGCACCATTTAAAGGAGGAAGGAAAAAACGTTTCAAAGTCCACTTTACCTTTAAAAATACCTTATGCCCTATAGAGGGCCTCTGAGAACACCTGTTACATCTCCAGCCAGGCTGGTCGTTGCACTGCCCTACGCACCTCCCCCACATCCAACATTTTTATTCTCTCTCTGTAGTTACTCCCTACCTCCCCACACCTACCCCGCACACCCCTCCTGCCCTCTGAATTCTCCTTTGCTCAAATGGAATTACAGTGTAAAAGTGTGGTTCAAAACACTTGGAATTTGGAGTTAAAGAAACCTTCAAATCCCGTTTTCTCCATATTCTAGAAACGTGCCTTTGGACAAGTGTTCTAATCTCTCCGATGGCCCTCTTTTTTTTCATCTACACTAACAGCATGTACACTTTGGTAAGGGTTGAGGTGTAAATGAGGTGATGCATCAGAATAGTGTCTATTACAGAGCCCATGCTGACTGAGCGTCCCTGCTCTGGGTTTGTGCTGGTCACTGCTGCCATCGTCACGTCCTCCGTCGTCCACGGCGCTCACTACCCTAGACTAGTCATTTCTTGTGTCCTCTGAGCCTTTGTGATTTTGACCAGCTGTGTCACCTGTTGATTGGGTATGCGCCCCGGTCGCTTCGTTGGCCACCTCTTTTGTGGGTGTGGCTCGTACTAGACCGTGCTTGAGGATGGGTACTCCCAAGGTCGTTTTCTTCTTTGTTTTTTTTTAAGATTTAAAAAGGCAGAACACTGGGTGCTCAGGAATGGAGCTGAATTGATAACTCAGCTGTATTTTCTTTTCTTTTTTTTTTTAATGTTTATGTTTCAAGAGACAGAGCGTGAGTGGGCGAGGGACAGAGAGAGGGACAGAGGGAGACACAGAATCTGAAGCAGGCTCCAGGCTTCGAGCTGTCAGCACAGAGCCCGATACAGGGCTCGAACTCAGAAACCACGAGATCATGACCTGAGCCAAAGTCGGACGCCTAACCGACTGAGCCACTCAGGTGCCCCTCAGATATATTTTCAAGAACCAAGCCTTTCTTGTTTCATTTTTAGTGGATGACAAGACCCATTTGTTGATCTTTTCATCCCATTTCCATTAAGTCCACCTGTTTGAGTTACCTACCTGCCACATAATCACTTTTGTGATTCAGATCTCATAAGGGGATTAAATGGAGAAATTATGTACATATACATGTACACAGTTTACAAATGATAAACTACCCATTTTTTAAATCCCAAGCTGACTTTTCACTATATGATGTTTTGTCTGTTTGTTTGTTTCATTCTTTCCGAGTCTCAGAACAATTTGACTATACAAATCTCCAGTGCTCAAGAATAATCCTAAAGTCTGGGCTAATTCTTTGAACCCGTTTCTTTCTCTTTTTTCCTCTTGTTCTCTGTTTTTTTCCAGTTGTCAAATCTAAGAAGCCCCTATAGAAGCTTTTTTCGGTTTGAGTCCAACAAAATAGGATTCATACCAAGCCTCAGTTTATTTATTTACAATTTTGTAGTTTTGTGGCGGTGGCGGTTAAATAGCACTTTTGTCCGAAGAGCCACATGTCTGGATGTGCACTAGATTCCTTGTTTCCTCTAGACCAGGCATCGATCCAAGGCTTCCCAAAACGTCCACAGGATACCCCGAAGTGCTAGGCCTTAGGGAGAATAAAGACATAGGAAAGATGGTCTCTTTCAACTTCAGTTAGAGTGATCAGATAGCATACACACACCTTTGGGGCAAAGGTTTCCATTTCTGTGGTGTCGACAAAAGACAAAAAACGAAGACAGATAGAAGCTGAAAGATGGGCATTGTGGGCTGGGGTTCTAAGTGACAGTGGGATTTGAGCCACAGCCCTGAAGACAACATAGAACTTGAGCCACCAGGAGGTACAGCGTAAGAGAAGGCTCCCGAGAGAGAGGATGGGATTACTTAAAGGGTGTGTTTCTCCTAGCCTGCCCCCCCCCCCCCCCGCTGCTAGGACCTTGGACAGTGCTCATTAACGGTGCTGGAATGACAGAGTACGGAACGCGGGCATTTGTCTCTACTTCCACCCTTCCAGGCTCCTAGAACATTGCCAGAAACATAAATACCTCTCCAGCTCTGGAGAAGTGTTTGCGCTCCTGGTCAGCAGCCTGTTGGAGAACCTCTTGGACTACAGAACCATTATCATGCATGACGAGAGCAAGGAGAACCGCATGAGCTGTACCGTTAACGTGCTGGTAGGTCCCAAGACCCTGGGTTGGCGAGAGGGCATTGCAGGGCCAGCCCCACAAGCACAGCTCAGCTCTGAGTCGATCTCACAGGCACAGAGGTGCCCTGAGGCCACCTTTACAGAGTCTGTGTCCTGCTGAGTCTAATGGGAGCAGCTGACTCAGCTTTGGACTCCGATATCAGCTGCCACTCAGACCTGGAGAATAAAAGTGGACACAGGGATAGAAAATGCCACATTAGCTCTTAACTCAGCTCTTACTCGAAGGCCATCTTTCACCTGTTTCTGGGTCTTGTTTATATCTGGTTGCTTTATTGTTTGGAAATATTGGGCATAGGTGAATATGCATCAGAAACCCTGTACCATGAGGGGAAAGTCATGGAATCCTCATGGTGCCAGAGCTCTGTGGTCTTGCCTTTCCCAGATATATGTAACTGGGACCACCGACCTCAGAAGCATAGGCTGCCATGAATTCCTCTGCTTAATAGACAGGAAGAACCTGGCACCACTGACGGCCTGAGAAAGAAGAGACCATCAGTTGACTTGAGTATCAGTTGGCTGTTTGTTCACTTAGAGGATTTCCCTCATGTTTTTTAGACGAACGGTCCTAAAAACGTTCTGCAGTTTATCTTCTTTATAAATGATCGCTTCCTTTCTTTGTAGGGGTATTTGTTAAAGGGTAAAATTAAGTCTGGAAAGGTGACTCTGTTAAAAAGCAAAAGTCGTGGTTTGGCCATTTTTGATAACCTTTGGTTTACTTTGGTATTTTTGACTCCCTTTTCTCGGTAGAATTTTTACAAAGAAAAGAAGAGAGAGGACATATACATAAGGTAAGCTGAAGGAGATTTCTGCTTTTGCCATTTATGCCATGGCTTTATCATTTATTTATTCAGTTCACAAATACTAAGTCCCAACACCACGCTTGCTGCTTTGAGAGACACCAAAAAGTGTGTCATCTGCCCCGGGCCCCCCCAAAAGGGTAAACTCTCTAGACAGATATGGAAGCACAGTACATAGGGAGACTGGTGTCGCGATTCCAGGAAAAGATAGAAGCCTGGCCAGAGCAGTCGGGAAGCAGTCAGCAGAGGCATGGCCATGTGCCTTCCTGTCCAGGACTGCTGAAGTCCTGACCACAAAACAAACTTGGATTTAAACTGTATGTATTTTCTTAGGGAGAGATTCCATAGTTCTTATTAGCTTCTCGGGGGGGGGGGGTCCGTGACAATTTTTTTTTTTTAATGTTTATTTATGTTTGAGACAGAGAGAATGCAAGCAGGGGAGGGGCAGAGAGAGAGAGGGAGACACAGAATCCGAAGCAGGCTCCGGGCTCCGAGCTGTCAGCACAGAGTCCTATGCGGGACTCGAACCCACGAACCGTGACATCATGACCTGAGCTGAAGTCGGACGCTTAACCGACCGAGCCACCCAGGCACCCCATGACGCTAAAAAAAGAAAAAAATTAAGCATGCCTGTGTTAAACAAAAAGTACAGTAGAGTAGATGGAATGGGAAAGATACACAGGCAGGAAGCGGCACAGAGGGTTAAGTGGATGCGAAGACGGGAAGTAATAGATTCCTTGGTCTGTGCGAAGGAGGAGGGGAGAAAAGATGGGGAAGACGCCGTGGTCTGGTTGCCTAATGAGGTGACCCTGAGCCCCAGAGCACCTCCTGTGTCCCCTTCTTACCAGGTACTTGTACAAGCTGCGGGATTTGCACCGAGACTCAGAGAACTACACAGAAGCCGCCTACACGCTTCTCCTACATGCTGAGCTTCTGCAGGTAAGTCGGTGGGGGAGGCTTTTTTCCACCGGGTGGGAGCCAACTGGCCAGCCCTTTGGGACCAAATCCCGCAGGCTTCCTGATTCTGACGGGAAAGAGCCTTGTCCAAGGGAGACCCCTGCAACCCAAGAGTAGTCGAATACCGTCTAAAACAAGCACAGCGAATGTCCTGACCAGTGTTGGGAAAATGTCGGTTATCATTTATTTAAAACTCCTTTGGAAGCAGAGCACAGCTCACAGGTCTCTAGTAATGGACAGTCTAACTGAAGAAACCAAACACGTTGATTAATATATGCGGCATATCCATAGATGTAAAAAAAAAAAAAAAATTGTGTCACTGTCAAGAAATAAGTTGCAAATGAACATAGCAGTACTTTCCTATTTATACTCTCTTACTGGGTAAAGGCGTGCCATGGATATAAGCACATCTGTACATCATGGTGTGTAATTATTCCTGGTTCCGACCAGTCCTCTAACTTTGGATTCTCGTATGAACCGCTTCTTTCAACATCGCAGTGTCGGAGTGACCGATAGACAGCTCACGCTTCACCCGGCAGTAACTGTTATTTCCCACTGTGGGTGGGGGATGATCCATTCCTACCTTCTCCTTTCTGCCCGTTTTACCAAAGCGCACCTCGGTCTACCCAGGCGCTCCGGCAAATACCTGTTGTAATCTTTTTTTCACCGCCCCCCCCCCCGCCCCCCTGTTGTGGCTGAGCAAGAATCATGGGCCTGTAGAGTTAGTGAACACCTCTGTCAGGGCACAGACTTTGTGTGTGTGTGGGGGGGGGGGGGTGGGGGGCGGTGGGGGGGGGGGAAGCAGTTAAGATTTAGTCTCTTAGAAAATTTGAAGTCTGTAGTACAGTATTGTCTGTAATCATTATGCGTTAGATGTCCAGGATTTATTTATTCTCTGGCCCCCTGGTACCCTTCAAGAACATCTTCTTGATGCCTTGGTGCCTTCTGTTTGCATGTGTTTGGCTTTGTTAGGGTCCGTACATAAGGGATACCACATAGCATTCATATAGTATTTGCCTTTCTCCCTCTGGCTTGTTTCACTTAGCATAATGCCCTCAGGGTCCATCCATGTTGCCGGGAAAGGCAGGATTTCCTTCTTTCTCGTGGCTGAATGCTATCCGATTGCATACATCTTCCACAGCTTCTTTATCCATGTATCGATACATTGCTAGACGCTTAGGTTGTTTCCTTGTCTCGGCTATTGTGAATCATGGTGCAGTGAACGCAGGAGCCTAGAGATCTTTTAGAGATCCTGATGTCATGTCCTTTCTATCCACTTTTATGTATTTGTTTATTTTAATGTTTATTTATTTTTGAGAGAGAGAGAGCATGAGTGGGGGAGGAGCAGAGCGAGAGGGAGACACAGAATCCGAAGCAGGCTCCAGGCTCCGAGCTGTTGGCACGGAGCCCGACGCGGGGCTCGAACCCACAAACTGTGAGATCGTGACCTGAGCCGAAGTCGGACACTTCACCGACTGAGCCACCCAGGCACCCCTTTTCTATCCACTTTTTTTTTTTAAATCTCCATTGCTGTCGTCCTGGTCCATTGTCTCTCCCCTAGAGCACCATGATAGCCTCCTATCGTATCTCTTTGTCTCTGTTCTTGCCCCAGCAATTAATTTTCTTGTATAACTTAATTTTTATTTTATACTAAAAGAACACAGGTACGTTGTTCTTAGCTCTGTGATTAAACACAGGACTCCTCTGCCTCACCACGTCCCCAGGGCAACCATTCACAATCCATATTCAAGTTCAGGGCGCTAAAAAGCTTATTGTGGGGGGGTGGGGGGTGGGGGAGGGCTGGTTGACTGTGGAATGATCACAAAGAGACTCCCATGTGTCGGTGACCGTAGGTCTTTTCATTTGTGCTGCTCAGAAAGTTAAACACCCTACCCTGGCATAAAGAATGCGGGGTGGATGCAACTACGCCCCACCCAGGTGGCTACTGGATTTCGGGTGCCGTTTACGAAGTACGGTCCATAATTTTCCTCACTGGGATGATAGTCCGTCTTTATCACGTAGTAAAGGGCTATCCAGGGCAAGTCTCTTTTGTAGATTTGCTCAACTTTTGCATGGTCTGAATGAGTACTCCATCCATGCACCAGCACCACACTGCCCCATAGTATGTTTTACTCCCTGGTAGTTACTCTTCACAGCTGTTCTTTTTTCCGAGTTTTCCACCCCATTCCCCTTGGTTTGTTTTTCCATGAGGACTTTGGAATCATGAAATTTAACCAGAGATCTAGGGAGAATTTCCATGCTTATGGAGTAGCTGTTTTCTCATCCAAAAGCATGATAGGACTTTCCATTTGTTTCCACTTGTCTGCTTTTGTGAATGTGTTAAACGTTTTCGGATGGAAGTCTTGCATATTCCTTGTTATGGTGGTTCCTAAATACCTCTTCTCTTTACTTTAATTACGGCAAAATGCACATAACATAAAATGTATTGTTTAAACCATTTTTAAACCTTTCTATAAACTTTTTGTTTTTAATGTTTGTTTATTTTTGAGAGAGAGAGCATGAGCAGAGGAGGGGCAGAGAGTGAGGGGGACAGAGGATCCGAAGTAAGCTCTGTGCTAACAGTAGTGAGCCGTGATGGGGGCTCGAACTCACGAACCATGAGATCATGACCTGAGCCAAAGTCGATGCTTAACTGACTGAGCCACCAGGCATCCCTATTTAAACCATTTTTAAGTGTACCATTCAGTTTCTTTCTGTACATTCACGTTGTGGGGGCGCTTGGGTGGCTCAGTCAGTTGAGCCTCCGACTTCGGCTCAGATCATGATCTTACGGTTGGTAAGTTCGAGCCCTGCATTGGGATCCGTGCTGACAGCTCAGAGCCTGGAGCCTGCTTCGGATTCTGTGGCTTCCTCTCTCTCTGCCCCTCCCCTGCTCGTGCTTGCTCTCTCTCTCTCTCTCTCTCTCTCTCTCAAAAATAAACATTTAAAAAATTTTATTAAAAAAAAAAGTACATTCACGTTGTGGTGCCTGGATTATCTTCGCATTTTGCGTTTTTTCTGTTGGGGTCTCCTATTTTCAGAGTGGTCATCTATTTATAGGAAATTCGTCTCTAAATTATTTCTGAGTTTGTTAATTTTTGTGCCGCTACTTAATTCTGTCACTGTCGGGGGTAGTTTTTCAGGTGACATGCTTTATGAAGGGATGGATTATGAAGAATAGAGTCTTGGTCTATACACAGTGATAGGTGTACCCCCTCCTTCCCACTGTTATACTTCTAATTTTTTTCTTTCATCCAATTGTCTGAGTGACACTTTCACTGAACGGCAGCTTTGCTGGTCGGCACCCTCGCCTTTTTCCTAACTTTTCACGTTCAGCGTGACACTTGTTTTGAAGCTGGCATGTGCCTCTTGGGGGGAGGGGGTAATTTTTGTGCTTAATAAATAATCTAAACACTGCAATACGGCCAAGTTGAAAATATACACAAATTTGACTTTTACTAGCTGAATACTTGTTACATCGATCTCCTTTGCTTAATTGACTTAGTTAATCACCGCGTTATGTTAATTTCTTTTGTTCCTTTTGTTTGTTTTTCAGTGGTCTGACAAGCCCTGTGTACCCCATTTGCTTCAGAGGGACAGTTACTATGTTTATACCCAGCAAGAGCTCAAAGAAAAGCTGTATCAAGAGATCATTTCATACTTTGACAAAGGCAAAGTGAGTTTGGTTTTTTTGGGTTTTTTTTTTTTTTTTTTTTTTTTTGTAGTAGGGGAGGGAAGAAATTGGCTGCAATACTGCAATGCCGTTCTGATGCTAACTGCCCACGGTTAGCACAGACCCCTCAGGTGAAGGAGATAGTCACCAGTAAAACAGCCCTCTCTTTAGACAACCAGCCACAGTTTGGGGGACTCTGGACCACCCACACGTATGACCAGCTGACAAATTTGAGCGGAGAGGGTCCTATGACGCCCTCAAATTTGATAATACGCCAGAACAACTAACACAACTTGGTAAAGTGCTGTGCTTACGATTATGAGTTTTATCTCAAAGGGCCCAAATCAGAACCAGCCAAATGAAGAAACACACAGGACACGGTCTAGGAGTGTCCCCAATGCAGGGCTTCTGTGTCCTCTCCCTGTGGATTCAGGTCACATCACTCTCCTAGCAATGCGATGTGTTCACCATTCGGAATCTGACCTGAGCTCCTCCTGTGCATAGAGTCTTTGCTGGGGTTGAAGGCCTCGTTAACTGACTCAGTGGCCACACGAGCGAACTCAGTGCCCAGCAGCCCTCTCCTCCCTGGAGGTCAAGCTGATACCGTGTAGTTCAAGGCCCCAGCCCTCTAATCCCATGGGCTGCGGTTCTGGCAAGGCCAGTGCCCATTCTGAGACAGACCACAGGCCCAGTGTGTGTCACCTCATTAGTAGAACTTCAGGTGTGGTCTGAGGGTCCCGCCAGAAACAACAGAGTCACTCTCATCACTGGGGACATTCCAAGAGTTTAGAAGTCCCCTCTTAAGAACTCGGGACAGAGACTGCACGAATTATTTTCGAACAGTGACTCATGACTCACTCTTTTCTTATTCCCATGTGTCTCTTGGAATTCTGGTATTTTTCATGGGAGAGGAAATGGAGAGAGAAATTGAAGAAGTCGGTAGACATCAGTTACCTTGAAGATGGGTAACCCCATTGGAGAACGTGCCGGGCGGCCCAGGGCCCTGCTCTCCATGACCCTAATTTCATCACTTAGGTATTGCTGAGTGCCAAGAGCCAGCACCATCATTTTGAGTGCATTCTCTAGAGATTATAGGCACATGGCATGGCGGGGTGGCTACTTGCCAGACTGCACAGGTAATAAGCAACCTGATTGCTCCAGGGGCCCTCGGGAAGGTAAAATAAACATGTGAACTGGGCAGGAAATTGCGGAGTCTCTGGTGAACTGGAGGAAGCATGTTCAGCTGAAAGGCTTTAAAAAAAAAATTTTTTTTTAACGTTTTATTTATTTTTGAGAGAGACAGAGACAGTGTGAGCAGGGGAGGGGCAGGGAGAGAGGGAGTCACAGAATCCGAAGCAGGCTCCAGGCTCCGAGCTGTCAGCACAGAGCCCGATGCGGGGCTCGAACCCGCGAACCGTGAGATCATGACCTGAGCCGAAGTTGGATGCTCAACCGACGGAGCCACCCAGGCGCCCCAACGTTTATTTATTTTTAAGAGACAGACAGACTGCGAGCAGGGGAGGGGCAGAGAGACAGGGAGATACAGAATCCGAAGCAGGCTCCAGGCTCCGAGCTGTCAGCACAGAGCCTGATGCAGGGCCCGAACCCACCAGTCGTGAGTAAGATCATGACCTGAGCCGAAGTCGGGCGCTTCACCGACTGAGCCACCCAGGCGCCCCTAGCTGAAAGGCTTTTACAATGGAGAAAATAGTATAGAAGGGATAACGGGGGCGGGGGGAGGAAAAAACGGTGTGCTCTCCAAACAAAACATCCTAGAGTTGACACGTTTCAGAGTTCTGGGTAGTTCTTACGGACTGCCACTTCTGGCCACTATTCCTGATTGATCAGTGCAACTTGTTAGTTAAAAATAGACAAATGAACAAGCCAACGCATCCTTCAGAATGGGAGAAGATATTTGCAAATGACATATCGGTTAAAGGGCTAGTATCCAAAATCTAGAAAGAACTTACCAAACTCAACACCTGAAAAACAATCCGGTTAAGAAATGGGCCCAAGACATGAATAGACTTCTTTTCCAAAGAAGACGTCCAGATGGCTAACAGACACATGAAAAGATGCTCAACATCATTCATCATCAGGGAAATCTATATCAAAACTACCATGAGATACCACTTCGCATCTGTCAAAATGGCTCAAATCAACACAAGAAACAACAGAGGTTGGCGAGGATGCAGAGAAAGGGGAACCCTCCTTACCCTGTTGGTGGGAATGCAAACTGGTGAAGCCACTTTGAAAAACAGTATGGAGGTTCCTCAAAAACTTAAAAATAGAACTACCCCATGACCCAGCAATTTCACTACTGGATATTTCCCCAGTGGATACAAAAATACTGATTCTGAGGGACACATGCACCCTGATGTTTATAGCAGCACTATCAATAATAGCCAAATTATGGAAAGAGCACAAATGTCCATCGACTGATGAGTGGATAAAGAAGGCATGGCAAAAAAAAAAAAAAAGGCGGCATGGCATATATATGCAATGGAGTATTACTCAGCCATCAAAAAGAGCGAAATCTTGCAACATTGTGGATGGTTTTAGAGTGTATTATGCTGAGCAAAATAAATCAGTAGGAGAAAGACAAATACCATATTATTTCACTCGTGTGTGGAATTTAAGAAGCAAAATAGATGAACATAGGGGGAAAACATAGACAAACCATAAAACAGACCCTTAATCATGGGGAACAAATTGAAGCTTGATGGGGGGGAAGTGGGTGGGGGGTGGGATAAATGGGTGATGGGTATTAAGGGGGGCACTTGTTGGGATGAGCACTGGGTGTTGTGTGGAAGTGATGAATCACTAAATTCTATTCCTGAGACAAATATTACACTATATGTTAACTAACTGGAATTTAAATTTTTTTTTTCAACGTTTATTTATTTTTGGGACAGAGAGAGACAGAGCATGAACGGGGGAGGGGCAGAGAGAGAGGGAGACACAGAACCGGAACCAGGCTCCAGGCTCCGAGCCATCAGCCCAGAGCCTGACGCGGGGCTCGAACTCACGGACCGCGAGATCGTGACCTGGCTGAAGTCGGACGCTTAACCGACTGCGCCACCCAGGCGCCCCTAACTAACTGGAATTTAAATAAAAACTATAAGCAAACAAATTAATTTATAAAAGCCAGATAATCACCTTAATAAAATAGCTACCATCCATTTAGTACTGGTTGCTCTTTTTGGTGATTTCCAGACTTCCCTTTCTAATTTAATTCTCCTTAAAACCCTATTAGGTAGATATTGTATCTTTTTTACAGGTGACAAACTTGAGGCCCAGAGAGCAAGTATATTTGCTCAAACACTTTGCTCTCTGCACCCCTTTGCCCTCTTAAACATCATTGAGGATCCCAAAGAGCTTTCTTCCCCCTGAATTATATTTATTGATACTTCTACTCTTAGAAATTGAAACAGAAAATCTTAAAATATTTGCTTATTTGTTCTCTTAAGGCCATTTTTACTATTAATATAAATCATATGTATTAAAAATAAGTATATATTCCAGGGGCGCCTGGGTGACTCAGTCGGTTAAGGGTCCGACTTCGGCTCAGGTCATGATCTCACGGTCTGTGAGTTCGAGCCCCACGTTGGGCTCTGTGCTGACAGCTCGGAGCCTGGAGCCTGCTTCCGATCCCGTGTCTCCCTCTCTCTCTGCCCCACCCCCGCTCGTGCTCTGTCTCTCTCTGGCTCTCAAAAATAAATTTAAAAATGTTAAAAAAAAAGTAACTATACATTCCATAAAAACAGTGATACGAGTAGCATCGTTTGACACGTTTGCAAATCTCTTCAGCATCTGGCTGAACAGGAGACAGCAGGATTCTCCTGTGTGCTTCTGTGTTCAGTCTCTCGCGGTATTACACCTGTTGTCGTCCGTGGGAAACCCCGTTGTACAAGAGGATGGGGCTTGGGAAAGGCAAATAGCGTTATTGTTACTAAGGAGATAACGTTGCCTTCTGGTCCCCCTAATAGGGTCTTGGGGACTCGCGGAGACCAGGGACCACACTCTGGGAAGCGCCGTGCTCGGCCATCTCCCTGCCTCTTACATAACTTAGCATTTGGAGAGAACTTCTCTGATACTGTTGACTGGCTTCCAGCTCCAGATTCACCTGATCTGGAATGGGTTCCATATGGCAGATTGCAGAGCCTTTGCAGGGTTCCAGGCACTGAAGTTTCAGAGGGGCCAAAGTTGGCAAATGATTTTGAGAAGACTTAATTTTAAAATGTGTTATAACCGTATGTGAACTGTCCCTACATTCCTTCAGCACCCAGAAACAGTGGAACACAGCACCTGGTTAATAAGGATCAAGTAGGAAATTACCAGATGCTGTGTTATTTATAGTGTCCATCTAAGAGGCGTTTCATGAACTATCAAAACGAACCGAGGGCTCAACCTGGGATGCCAGCCTCAGGCACCACATATGTGCAGTAGGCTGTAACTGAGGCAGTCATAAATGGTTTAAAAAGGCATTTTTCTTGGGGCGCCTGGGTGGCGCAGTCGGTTAAGCGTCCGACTTCAGCCAGGTCACGATCTCGCGGTCCGTGAGTTCGAGCCCCGCGTCAGGCTCTGGGCTGATGGCTCGGAGCCTGGAGCCTGTTTCCGATTCTGTGTCTCCCTCTCTCTCTGCCCCTCCCCCGTTCATGCTCTGTCTCTCTCTGTCCCAAAAATAAATAAACGTTAAAAAAAAAAAAAAAAAGGCATTTTTCTTAAAACTCCCGTTGGCTAAGTAGATAGTTTGGCTAGGAATAGGGAATCAGGGGCGCCTGGGGGGCTCAGTCGGTTAAGCGTCCGACTTCGGCTCCAGTCATGATCTCGCGGTTCGTGGGTTCGAGCCCCGCGTCGGGCTCTGTGCTGACAGCTCAGGGCCTGGAGCCTGCTTCGGATTCTGTGTCTCCCTCTCTCTGTGCCCCTCCCCTGATGGCGCTCTGTCTCTTTCTCTCAAAAATGAATAAAAAGCATTAAAAAATTAAAAAAAAAAATAGGGAATCAGTGCTCTAAATTAGAGAAACAGCTTCCCGAATTGCACGCAACAGTATGGTTAGCCTTTCTTCCATTTTCTTCTCCTCCCAAACATCCTTATTCAAAGCGCACACACACACACACACACACATACACGCACCCCAGAATCAGAACCAGAGCTCACACCAACTTCCTTTCCCCTCTGACAAGACTTCCATGCTTTCAAAACCCAGGTTTGGGAACTGGTTCCTCTCAACTCTCCGTGGTCTTTCGTGCTTTGCCCTTTCAATGCCGTATCGCGTTGTTTAGGACGCACGGTATTCTTCATGTTCTTGCAAATAGAGTTATAGAAGACGTGGCCTGGAAAGCAGCCAAGATACAGTAGCGTCATCATGTCAGAAAAAGACAAAGGTTTGGTTGATCCAGGAGGTGAGGCGTGGTGAGAATGTCTGCAGAAACTCAACCCACCTGACTCCTTAGTCACTGTCAGCGACTCTCCCCTGACTTTCACAGAGGGATCACCGACTGCTTTGTTCTCCGCTTGTAACCCTACCTTTCTTTTTCTGAAGATGTGGGAGAAGGCCATCAAACTGAGCAAAGAGTTGGCTGAGACCTACGAGAGCAAAGTATTCGACTACGAGGGCCTTGGCAACCTGCTGGTGAGTCCCGGTCAGAATATATCAAGCCTCCAGGAGGAGTGTGAAAATCAGCATTCAGGCACATGTTTTTGAACATTTGAGAAAGTCGAGATAAACAGCCTCCTTTACCATGGAAAAGTAAACCGTGCTCAAAAGAAAAATGAAAAAAAAGATGAGGTCCAAAAAACGTTCGCGTTATCTTCCAGATTATCTCTGATAAAGAGCTCGAGATCCTTGCCTACAGACCTCTTGCCCTTGTCTGTGCCTTTTGTCTCTCTAAGGACCCTCCGTATTCCTGACCCATCTCCCCTCTCCCCTCGCAGTTACTCTGCCTTCTGTGAACACGCCCCATATTTCAGATATTTTCTGACATCTTCTGTTCATCAAAATTACTTGTTCTGTGGCCCACATCCTCAGGGGCCTGCTGGTGGCACAGATCAGCTATTTAATATAGCAAAACAAAAATAACCCTCTAAATGTCCAGTGGTAGGCCAACACAGCATTCCATTTGATAATTGTTAGTAGAGGAATCACAAAAGGTCAGGCCACCCATTGTTAGGTAATAACACAGTTGACCCTTGAACAACGCGGGGTGGGGAGGTGAGGGGCGCCAACCCCCCCACACAGCCGAAAAACCACACATGACTTTTGATTCCCCCAAAACTGAACTACTAATAGCCTATTGCTGACCAGAAGCCTGCCTGATAACATAAACAGTTGATCGACACGTATTTTGTACGTGTGTTCTATATTCTTACGATGAAGTAAGCTGGGGAAAGACATTAAGAAGATTGAAAGGAAGAGAAAATATTTCCAGTCCTACACTGTCTTTATCAAAAAAAAAAAAAATCTGCCTGTAAGTGGACTCAAACATTTTAAACGCATACTGTTCAAGGGTCAGGTGTATTTTATTTGAGGGGATAGTTGTCAAGGTCACTTGGAAAAGAGCTTGCCCCGTGTGCTGTGCCAGTTCCTAGTCTCACACACAAAAATCACTTACTCATTTCCTGAACTAAACCGAGCTAAAGCAGAGATAATACCTATCCTTCTCAAGTTATTCCAAGAAATAGAAAGGGAAGGAAAACTTCCAGACTCATTCTATGAAGCCAGTATTACTTTGAACTAAACCGAGCTGTTTGTGATGTAACGTGTTACCCTTCGAAGCAAACACTGTGATAGAAACCTTCACCTCAATAGAGTAGCAATGCAGTCATGGGACCATTGTGGGAGGGGCCGGGACATGCCTCAAAGACCCCAGGTCTGGCGACCTGTTTTGCTTTCTTTAAGTCTGACTCTCAGCCCTGGCCGGGAAACCTATTCCCGTGGGAAGGATTGAAATTAGGGCTGGTACCAGATCTTGAAAAACAGAACATCACCACCACCTTCTGGGCACTTGTGGCTGAACCAAGGACTTTAACGCAAACCACCTGTGAGAACCAGAAGATTCCTGATCTTTCCTCACAGGTCTCTGTTTCAGTGCAGCCACCCTCCGTGAATCTCAGAAAGAGCTTTTGAACCTGTTAGGGGTCCTGAACCCCCTTCAGGAAACTGTCCATCACTAAACACTGCCCCCCTCCGTAGAGGCATGCACACGTGTGCATCTTTCTGCATGCAGCTTCAGAGATTGCTAGACCCTCCAAGGCTCATTCACGGACCCACGTCCCAACCCTTCGATCCAAGAAAAGGATAACGTCTTGGCCCACAAGATATTTTCCAAAGATTTTTCATTTATCTGTTGATCCATGGGAAACGACAAAGCGACCAATACTCTGATCTTCCCCACCCCTCGGTGGTGCCCTTGTAACCTCCCTGTGGAATGCCTTGTTTTGTTTTCCAGAAAAAAAGAGCCTCGTTTTATGAGAACATCATTAAGGCAATGAGGCCTCAGCCGGAGTACTTTGCCGTTGGATACTATGGACAGGGCTTTCCTTCTTTCCTACGGGTAAGAATCCTCAGGGTGGTCCTCTAAGCCATTAAGCCATGCCATCTGAAGGAGGGAAGGTATTCGTCTCTGTTCCAGATGGGCCTAGCGTGTTAGCAGCTGGAGGCCCGTGTTCTCACTGTGGGAGGTCGGGGAGGGAAACCACTTCCTGCGTGGCCGGCGTCCTCACCCCACGCCCCCAGCCTCTGGTATTCTGGCAGCGCGGTTGTAAAATGACTTTTCCCAGGTGGAATGAAAAGGGGAAAAACAGAACCCTCCCCTCCACTGGTCTGCTGCTACAGATCAGGCTGGGGGAAAGTGCGGATTGATGTGTTTCCTTGTTTATTTTGTTTCCAGCCAGAGCCAGTTTGAAAGCAAATATCCCAAGGACGGGACTGCGAGAGTTTCACAAAAATAAAAACAGGCGTTGTAGTAGTGAAAAGGACCGTGTTTTTCCTTCCCAAAATTGTCTATAACGGGATACTGGTTCTAAAATCTAAAAAACAAACAAAATCGTATTTTTTCCGGCACAAACGGAAGCCTCTTTAGAGGTGGCCGTGTTTGGATGTATGATCCATTTTCCTTCCCCTAATTTAAGAAAATGTAGAAAGGAAGTACTCTGCGTGCTGCATCATTCCCAAGGAGGAGGTAACTCATTCATTCATTCATTCTGTAACGTCTGCTGAGTGCCTACTGTGTACCAGGCACATACTAGGCAGATTATAATCAGATATGGCCCTTACTCTCATGGCGTTTACAGCCTAATGGGTATAATGTTAATTGAATAATTATGCAAACAAATGGAAATTGAAACTGACCAAAACGGGTATCCTGTGCTGTAAGCGTTGGTTAACCAGGGAGCATTTACTGAAATATTAACCCAAGTAAAATAAAAACTTATGTTCACATGAAAAAAAAATTCACATGATTGTTTATAGCACCGTTATTTATAATCACCAAAGACTGGATGCAACTCAGGTGTCCCTTAGTTGATGAGGGGATTAAAAAAATGTGAAAGAGCCATGCAATGGAATATTACTCAGTAATTAAGAGGAATAAAGTACTGGGGCGTCTGGGTGGCTCGGTCACTTTAGCATCCAACTCTTGATTTTGGCTCAGGTCATGATCTCAAGGTTTCGTGAGTTCGAGCCCAAGTCAGGCTCTGCACTGGCAGCATGGAGACTGCTTGGGATTCTCTCTCTCCCCACCTCTCTCTCTGCCCCTCCCCGACTTGTGCTGCCTCTGTCTCTCCCAAGATGAATAAATGAACTTAAAAAACATTTTTTTTTTAAAGGAATGAAGTTCTGATACATACAAGCATGTGGGTGAATCCCGGTGCATTGTGCTAATAAGTAAAAGAACTTAGAGCATAAGGTCTACGTACTCTCTGATTTTCTTTCTTTTTCTTTAATGTTTATTTTTTATTTTGAGAGAGAAAGAGAGCGCACAAGTGGAGGACGGGCAGAGAGCCAGGGAGAGAGAGAGAATATGAGCAGGTTCCACACTGTCAGTAGAGCCTGATGCAGGGCTCAATCTCCCCAGTCGTGAGATCATGACCTAAGCCAAAACCAAGAGTCGGACACTTAATGGACTGAGCCACCCAGGCGCCCCTCTCTGATTTTCTTTATATGGCATCTGTTACGCTTAACGTAGAGATGGAAAACAGATGAGCCGTCATCTGGTAGCTGTTGGGGGAGGGTTGGGCTTCACAAGTATCAGGAAATTTTGAGTGGTAGTGAAACTGTTGTGTATCTTGATTGTGGTCATGGTTATGTTTGTCAAAACTGGCAGAATTTTACAGCAAACAGGGTAGATTTTACTCTATGCGAATCATGCCTGCATTTTGTTTAAGAGTCGAGAAAGACTTCCTGGGAAATTGCTGTTCCGACTGCAATGTGAGCTTGGTGTTATGGAGATCAGGGTGATAGGAAGAAACATTCCAGGCAGAGGAAGTGGCAGGCGAGGGCATGGCTGTGCCTGGGAATGAAAGACCAGCACGGTGGTCACAGACAGAGTGAGGTGAGCAGGGAGTTGAGGCACAAAGTGTGGGGGAGATCACACCGGGCAGGGCCATGGGGTTGCCCCAGCTGTGTTGTCAGCATCCCAAGAGCAGGAGGGAGCCATTGTGGATTCTAGGTGTTGGCAAGGTCATCGTCTGGCTGGTATGGGCAGTGGTCGGATGTGTATAGATAAGCCACTAGAAACTGTCGCAGATTTTGAGAGAAGGGATGTCGGGATGGCCTAGGGAAGTAGCTGTAGGAAAAATGGAGGGATTTCGTACTTGATGATTATTGTTGGGCCATGTGCGTGAGGAAGGAAGGGAGTAGGTCTCTGGCCTGTGTACTAGAGGGCCTATGGAGCCATCCACTAAGATAGCAGTAAAGGAAAAGGATAGAGTCAATCCGTTCATTGAATAAATATTTATTGAACTCTTACTTTGTGCCTTGTTATATTATAGGCATGGGGGCACGGTCCAAAGCAACCCAAATCCTTGAAATAATGGAGCTTATATACTAGCTTGGAAACACACACAAAATGTAAGTGAGACATTTAGTATGTCAGACGGCCTAGAACAATGCCTCACGCCGTGTAGACACTCCATAAGTATCAAGGAGAAGATGTCAGGGAAGGTGAACAGAGAGGCAGGTGATGGGGGTGGAGCTACAATTTTAAATGGAGTGAATAGGAAAGGTGTCAGTAAGGAAATGACACTTGAGCAAAAACCTGAAAGAAGAGAGGGAATAAGGCAGGTAACCGTCAAGAGATGAGATGGGGTACCAGGCAGTGAGGACAGCAGGTTCGGAAGCCTTGAGCCTGGAAGCACATGACCAAGAGGACAAGTAGAGAATGGGGGCAGATGGCTCTGGGTACCGGATCGCAGAGGGCCTGTCCCATCTTTGTACGTTCTTTGTGAAAGTCTGGTTTCGGCCATACTCCGTGTGAGGTAAATTTGGAACATCCGAAAGATGCAAGTCAACAATCTGATGTATGGATCCAGAACTCAACGGAAAGTTCCCGGCTGGAGATAAAGTTGGGGGGTTATATTTGCACCTGGATGAGGTAGCGTAGGGAAAGAGAATGGGGCACCAAGGGGAGAGGGTCTAGGAAGGAGCCTTGCAGTAGGTTCTAGTCTTAAATCGGCCCTCAGTCTCGGCACTCGAGTCCTGGTAAGGCAGTGGTGCCTGCCATACTTGTGTGTGACTGCTGTGTCACGTGACGTAACGGACGTGGGTCGGTGGGCCAGCCAAAAGACTAGACTTTCCAGTTGAGACATCGGGGTCCAGATCATCGGCTGGGTGACTCTGTGATGTCGGCCAAATCCTATGACCTCCGCCTTTTCTGATGTGTAAATTGGAGAAATACTGCCCACTCCACAGGGCCGTTTTCAGAAGGAAATAGATAGCCCAGAGGAGTGCTTTACACGCCGTCAAGTGGTTTGTGGATGCTCTGTGTTATCAAAGGTGCTGGAAAATATAAATGCCTCCTCAGTGATCTAACCTACGTGCCCTTCTGTCTTACGGACTATTTCCCCAAACTCAGACTATCTGAAATTGTGTTGTCCGCTTCCCCCCAAGCCCAGCCCGGTCCCCTTCGTCCCCGTTTCTGTCAGCGGCACATGCTCTTCCTGTTCCCCGGCCAGGCATCCCCGAATCCTCCTTGATTCTCCCCATCTGCTGGCCCTTCACCAAACACCAGAGTCAAACACCAGATCTCGTAGCTTCTCCTTCTCCCACTCAGTCCTGCCTAGGATTCCTGCAGCTGAACGTGCACTCCACTGTTCAGACGAGCCTGTCCAGACTGCTTCTGTCATCCTGTCACTCCCTCCTTGCAGAACCTCCAGTACGTTCCCTGGGCCTTCGGAACTTGTGCCTGCCTTTCACTGGTCTGGCTCATGCAAGCTTATTTCTTCTACCTCAGTTCCATCCTGTCTGCCCCGTGGCCTTATCCCTCTGTTCACTTACCGTGCCTGTTTTGGTTGTCCAGCCCTTCTCTTTTCCTCTCCTTACCCTATCTGTCCACCTGGGCCCGGTCAATCTCAACGTCGTCCCTGAAGCCCTCCCTTGCAATCCGTTCTGGTCCGTGCTGACCTTGTGCTTGTCTGCTCCCGTTCACCTTGTTGCCCACGTCCCACACTTAGTGCCACCCTGTGCTCAGCTTCCTTGCCTGCCGCCGCTTTGCCTGAACGATGGCATTTCACGAGGCAGGAATTAGTCACATAAATCTTTCCCGGCTTGGAAAAACTTTCATCCTCCCTTCCCAAAGATCTGGCAATTTCGACCGCCATCAGCATTTATCCTACAAGATACGTTGCCTTCAAGTTGCTTGTATCAACTGTCATATTTGCTTGTTTTCTGTTTCTGCCGGAAGCTGAGTTTTGTGAGAGTGGGGGCATCATCATATCCCTCGTGTCTTAGCATTTCCACTGTGTTTGTCCAATGCGTGTTGGTTATGTGAATGGACAAGTAAATTCTAAAAGCGATTTTCCCGGACAGTATGGGCCCCAGTTTTAGTTAAAAACGGCTCATGTCTGGGCTGCCAATGCTAAGTACTCATCTGTGATGAGCAGGTGAGCAGAAACCTTCAAACCGTGGCTGCGTTAGAACTTAACTTGGGCGACATCAGCCGTGAATCAGATTACTCCTAAGCCTGAGACTTAGGAAACTTCTTTCTTAAAAAAAAAAAAAAAGAAAGAAAAAAGGCCCAATTCTATTAATTTTGTTAAGCAGAAGAAGAATGTAGGTTAGAATGGAGAGAACAGGGGCGCCTGGGTGGCGCAGTCAGTTAAGCGTCCGACTTCAGCCAGGTCACGATCTTGCGGTCCGTGAGTTCGAGCCCCGCGTCAGGCTCTGGGCTGATAGCTCAGAGCCTGGAGCCTGTTTCCGATTCTGTGTCTCCCTCTCTCTGCCCCTCCCCCGTTCGTGCTCTGTCTCTCTCTGTCCCCAAAATAAATAAACATTGGAAAAAAAAAAATAGAATGGAGAGAACAGTATTTAGTGCAGTTATTTTCCTTGAGACGTTGACATTGCCCTCCACGGAGGTTTTCGGGAGAATCTAGGGACTGCTCTAAAGCATTCCTGTTCTTCCCAAGTGAAAGTTTGTTGTGTTGACTCTCTTCATGCATTCCCGTCCTGTATGTCAGTGCCACTCCAAGCGCTGGTCCACAGACCGATACTGGATCTTGATGGGAGGAGGGATTGCCTGGGAAGAAATCGCTACCCTTCCTTCCTTCATTGAGAATGTCTTGCTATGGGGAAAAAAAAAAAATCCGGTAAATGCAACACTGTGCCCGGTGACATCACAGATCCATATCAGGGCACAAGCCCCTCATTGCCTTGTGGATGAGTGCAGAGCACTCCTCTGGTCTGTGGTCGTTGGGCCACACTACGAGAAGCACTGCGGAAGCAGCTTTATGCCCTTGACCTTAATGCCCAAATCACCCGTGAGCTCTTGCCGGATAGGATGGTTGGTGCAGGGCGCGCAGTGAGTATTCAGTGAGAACTTGATGGCGCTTTGGCTGGGAGGGCATGGCTTCCTCAGCACCGGGCTCTCCAGGGCTCCTTCACGCTTCATATTTAACTACCCGCCTTGCTGTCTCTGACCTGCAGAACAAAATCTTTATCTATCGGGGGAAGGAGTACGAGAGGCGAGAAGACTTCAGCCTGAGGTTGCTGACGCAGTTCCCCAATGCCGAGAAGATGACCAGCACCACGCCCCCGGGAGAGGAAATCAAGTCGTCCCCAAAACAGTGTATCCTTGCCTTGGGGAGGCCCGGCCCGGCCACAGAAGCTAAGGGTTCGGTCCCCCGACCACTCGTTTAACCATTCTGAGTCAGCCTCCCATTCTGTGTCAAAGCTTTGGGGCCCTATGTCCTTAGCTCATGGTTATGAAGTAGAGGAGAGAGATGGTAAGCAGATCTTGAATAGGAAAGGATGTTTTAGAGCCAAATGGAGAGCTTGAGGACAGAGCGTTCCTGCTCAGAATCCTGGATCCTGGATAAAGACGTCTGGCTCTTCTTTTGTAACATGCAATGACTTACTGAAAAATTAATTACATGCTTTCTTTTTTTTTTAGATGTTTTTATTTGTTTTTGAGAGAGAGAGAGAGAGACAGAGTGTAACTGGGGGAGGGGCAGAGAGAGGAAGACACAGAATCCGAAACAGGCTGCAGGCTCCAGGCTCTGAGCTGTCAGCACAGAGCCCGACACAGGACTTGAACCCACGACCCACGAGGAGCCACCCAGGCACCCCTATTACATGCTTTCTTATACATAAGTAAATAAGCGAGCTCCATGACAAAATTAGTTTTGAAGCCTTTTCATGTGTTTTGTACTAAAATAAAGATGTTCTAAAATTGAACAGTATTCAGAATAAAGAGAGGTAGGTAAGACAGAGCTGGTGTGGCATGGTAGATAAAAAAAAAAAACAGTCTCTGGAGCCTCAGTGCCTGGGTTCGAGTCTCAGCTCTATCATGTACTATGTCTCTTAAGGGCAAGTTCCTTAATGTCTATGCTCCTTAGTTTTCCCATCTGTAAAATGGGGATGGTGTTCATTCTTTCTCATGGAATTTTTGTAAAGGTGGAGCAAATATATGTCAAAGATTAGTAACAATGCCTGGTATTAATACAAATTCAATAGATATTGCCTATTATCATAGGTACCGGTGTAGAAAGATTCACGATAATAACAGACCAATAGACAGACGTTTAAGAGAACAGCGACCCATTAACACACAGTAGGTGCTTGGAAAAAGACTAGTCTTTGAAGATAAATCCTTGTTTGGGTTATGAGGGTTCAGAAAACCACCGAGCTGCCTCTGTGGTGTGGGAATGAAAAGAGGCCTTCCAAGAACTGAATTCCTGTCGCTTGGCCCCCGGCCCTTCCTGCGTATTCACTAGACCTTGTCGAAACTTCTTCGTTCCTCCAGGTCTTGCTTTCTCATATACGAGGTGTGAGTCTGTTTTCCCTAAATACCTCGTAGCGCTTCTGTGAGGATCCAAATAGAAAGGAGATCATTAAAACGCTCTGTCAGCTAGACCGGTGTGAGGCCCAGCCCGGTGGTGCTCAGATTTTCTCATGTGTGAGGATCGCCACGGAGAGATTCTCACTGAGCAGTTGTGAATTGTTTTTTCTTTTGTTTTTTTTACTGCTTATTTATCTTTGAGAGAGAGAGCGTGCGTGTGTAAGTGGGGGACCGTGAATCCGAAGCCAGGCTCTGCTGCACTGACGGTGGTGAGCCCAACGTAGGGCTTGAACTCACGAGCTATGAGATCATGACCCGAGTCAAAGTTGGATACTCAATGCCCGGAGCCACTCAGGCGCCCCTCAGCAGCTGTGAATTCTTATTTTTTATTTTTTTTTAATTAACGTTTATTTATTTTTGAGACAGAGAGAGACAGAGCATGAACGGGGGAGGGGCAGAGAGAGAGGGAGACACAGAATCCGAAACAGGCTCCAGGCTCCGAGCCATCAGCCCAGAGCCCGACGCGGGGCTCGAACTCACGGACCGCGAGATCGTGACCTGAGCTGAAGTCGGACGCTTAACCGACTGAGCCACCCAGGCACCCCAGCAGCTGTGAATTCTAATTCTGTATTCTTAGTACCTGTCCTGGTGCCAGGGTCTAGAGACTTCACCCAGAAATCCTGGAAGTCACTGGTCTGTCCGGACGCATGGCCTGAAACTCCAGTTTAAATGCTGCAGATTTTGGGGCGCCTGGGTGGCTCAGTCGGTTAAGCGTCCGACTTCAGCTCAGGTCACGATCTCGTAGTATGTGAGTTCGAGCCCCGCGTCGGGCTCTGTGCTGACTGCTCAGAGCCTGGAGCCTGTTTCAGATTCTGTGTCTCCCTCTCTCTCTGCCCCTCCCCCGTTCATGCTCTGTCTCTCTCTGTCTCAAAAATAAATAAATGTTAAAAAAAAAAAAATTTAAATGCTGCAGATTTTGAAACAGTAGATCTGCACTGGCAAGGGCCAGAAATAAAAGGTTATTACTAATTCAGACTATCAAGTCAGAGACTCGGGTCTTACCCCCGAGCTGGCTTGGAAGCCTGACTTTACCATTTTCCAGTTACGTGCTCTGGCTCATCTCGGAGCCTCAGATTCCTCATCTGTAAAAGATTTATCACATCCACCTGTTAGTTGTGTTTTATTAGAGGTAACGTATGGAAAGCCTACTTCAGGGGCGCCTGGGCGGCTCAGTCAGTTAAGTCCTACTCTTGATTTCAGTTCAGGTCATGATCTCATGGTTTGTGAGACTGAGCCCTGCGTCCGGCCCTGCACTGACAGCACGGAGCCTGCTTGGGATTCTGTCTTCCTGTCCCTCTCTCTCTGCCTCTCCTCCTTTCCCCCTCCCTCACAATAAAGGAAGGAAGGAAGGGAGGGAGGGAGGAAGGAAGGAAGGAGGGAGGGAGGGAAGGAAGGAAGGAAGGAAGGAAGGAAGGAAGGAAGGAAGGAAGGAAGGAAGGAAGGAAAAAAAAAGGAAAGACAAAATCTACATCAGTCCCCAGCTATGGCCCTCAATAAACAAGTGCTATCCAAAGATCCCAGAAATTCCTATTGCACAGGCTCTGGAGTCTGGCTATTTCAGAGGTATGCTTGTCGAAAAGAAATTATTTAAAACTGTGTCTAATCCCCCCCCCCTCGCCCCGATATTTCATTGATGCCTATTTTCCTATGGCAAGGTTGTTTTGCCAGGTGTCTGACCAAAAAATGTCCTAGGATTGTGGCTTAATAAGACATTTTGATAATACATAAGGAAACCCTGTTTTCCGTGCGGTCCTGGCATTCAGTGAAAAAGAGTAATTAATGCAGGTACCATGTCCCATCTGTAAAGCCGGGGGGGGGGGGGGGGGGGAGGGGGACAAGCAGTCCTTTCTGCCTGTGACAGCTTCATGGCCCGGCCCCTTTTCCTTAATGAGCTCGTCAGACATGCAGTGTTTCACCGTAAAGCCAGTGATGAGCCTGCCTCCCAGCTACAAGGACAAACCAGTTCCAGAGCAGATCTTAAAGTAAGGAGGGGCTCTTTTGGTTTGTTTTTAGAAGCATTTTTTTTCTCTGACACACTTGATCTAGAAGTACCTCAACACCAAAGCCTTGAACTCATTACAGTTTGGAAAACCTTCTGTTGTCTTAAACCTCTGGAGCTGCTCTAACAGGATACCACAGACTGGGTGGCTTATAAACAACAGACATTCATTGCTCACAGTTCTGGAGGCTGGGGAGTCCAAGGTCAAGGCTCCAGCGGATTTGGTGTCTGGCGAGGACCTGCTTCCTGGTTCACAGACATCGACTTCTTGCTGTGTCCTCACGTGGCAGAAAGGGTGATGGATCTCTCGGGTCTCTTACAAGGGCGCTAATCCCATTCAAGAGGGTAGAACATAAGCACTTACCACGGAGGCTACTTCCTAATACCATCACGTTGTGGGGGGGCTGGGGGGGTGTTAGGATTTCAACATATGCACTTGGGGGGAACACAAGTGTTCAGACCGCAGCAACTCTTTATTTTCAGTATAAAATATGAGCTTGGTAATTCGAAGGGATTTGGGGCAGGTGGGGTGGGGGTTGGGGGTTTTTTTAGGCAGAGGGAGATCAGGAATTTCACTGTTAGGTTTTGGATCTCCTGGATCTCAATTCCACCCGGAAGCACTCACTTAGGAGTGGCTGACCTCACCTTGCCTGGTGGGTTCCCCAGTGATCGCAGGTCCCGGTCTTTTTCCTCAGAAGCTAAAATATTAGAAGGATTGCTAGAACTGTGATAAAACTATTACAAATGCGATCACAAACATGGATATAAGTACATACGCCTTTTTAAATGGCGAGCTGTGGAATGGATCCGTAAATAAGAAAATTAAGATGTGCAATAAAATGTGCACCCCCTCCCGCCTTCCTTATGAAGACTGTGTCTGTTTTGAGATCGCTCAGGGGATAAGGCTCGGTCTGTGGAAGACGCGGCCCAGGGCTTATTTGAAGTTTGCTCAAGGAGCACTTGTTCTAAGAGAAACTCCAGCGTTGTGGCGATGTCTCTCTCTCCCCAGCTACTACAGAGCCAATGAAGTACAACAATTCCAGTATTCCCGGCCATTCCGGAAAGGAGAAAAGGATCCAGATAATGAATTTGCTGTGAGTCCATCCACTTTGCCCTCTAAAACAAGGTCAAGTTGCCATCCAAATGGAGGCTTTCCACCTGACCGACACAGACAGCAGAAACGATGGCAGCACGAGGGGTAGAGGTTCTACGTGCTTACTGCGTAGACAGCAGGCCAGCTCAGTGGAAAGCTCTAGACTGGCACCCATCCAAAAAAAAAAAAAGGGCTCTACTGTGGGGCTCCGATGTTGCGTTGAGTATGATTGGAGCAAGTCACGCCTCTTTGGACCTCACATTTCCCCTCTAGAACGTGAGAGGGCCCAAGTAGATGATCCTTTGCAGCTTTAAACATTTTGATGCCCATTCACTAAGGAAGCATTTGAGAACAGAATCTCACTGAACTCAACCCTGGCCATTTTGGCCTGGGAACTGACCCTTCCTATTGTCTTTCCTTCCACCAGACCATGTGGATCGAAAGGACCACGTATACGACTGCGTATACCTTTCCTGGCATCCTCAAGTGGTTTGAAGTCAAACAGATTTCAACGGTGAGTCACTTGGAATTGGAATTCAGAAAATTCTTTTGTGTCTCCAAATATAATAAGGGCCTTTGTTAAGTGCCCCTCCGGTTCTCACTAGGCTGGCCAGCCTCCTCTGGCCAACTTTGTTTTCCAAAAGAGAAATAAAAGGCATGCTTGTGTAATAGAACGCCTCTGTAAAACTGATGTTACAAACCAACCCTAAAGGTTACTCACAGTCAATGACTCTTTTATGACCAAATGAGTCTTGTCTCCTCATAATCCCACCAAGCGCCCCAAACCATTTTCAGAACGTCTCCTTGGAGTTTCCTGCCAATCAGATTCTTCTCTCCCAAAACATTTCCTCTTCTTTCATTCGTGGCTGATCACATCTACCAGTCCCCCCACGCTCTCCCTTCTCCAGCACTCCCAAAGCTGACCCTTTTACCTTCTTAATATTTATTAAATCTGTTTGTTTGTTTGTTTGTTTGTTTGTTTTCCAGCTCTCCTAATGTACCCTGTTTTAGTCCCTCATTCATCTCTGGTGGATGCCATGCAAAAAGCCCCCTCATTGGCCTCCTGCTTGGGCCTTCACAGGCTTGTTTTCCACACTGTCTCAGGGTGTGAGTTTCCATAGTGGAAAGCTGACCGACCGTATCATTCTCATGCTCAAAACCTTGCCATGGCTCCCCAGTGCCTAGAGCATAAAGCCCCTGCTCCTTAGGACACACATGCAGAATCTTTGTGACTCGGTTCTGCCACCTCATCTCTTCAGGAATCTTCTGGAACGAAACTGCTCATTCCGTGCTATTTCAACCCTCCTTGATGATGCAGCGTTTTCTCTGCCCAAAGTGCTCCTTCTCAACCTAACTAACTCCCACTGAAATTCAGTTAGGTACCTGCTTCGCCAGGAAGCCATCTCTGAAACTCCCAGTTGGGATTAGATGCCCTTTCTCTGTGCCCCGTTGCAACCCGGGTTTATTTCTTTACATTTTTTTTTTAACGTTTATTTATTATTGAGAGACAGAGCATGAGCACGGGAGGGGCAGAGAGAGAGGAAGACACAGACTCTGAAGCAGGCTCCAGGCTCCGAGCTGTCGGCACAGAGCCCGACGCGGGGCTCGAACTCACAAACCACAAGATCATGACCTGAGCCGAAGTCGGACGCTTAACCGACTGAGCCACCCAGGCGCCCCAACCCGGGTTTATTTCTAACAAGTTACTACCATGCTTACATGTCTTGAGACGCCACTAAAACTGTAGGCTCCTCCCCGCCATGAATTCTGTCTTAATCACTTTTGTAACTGTAGAGCATAGCCCCGTACTTGGCATGAAATACACTTTGAGGAAATATATCCTGAACAAATCTGAACGGAAATCCGATGCCTTCCATGCCACTAGTAATAATATCGCTATCCCTCAAGTGTGAATATGATCTTTGGACAGAGACTTTTGGAATCAGGCTGTGGTAGGAGGTCATTTGTCTGGCAGTGGCTAAAATGAAGAACGCGGGTTTTCTTGAAACCTGGCTTTGAACACTTGCCCACAGGAATTGCTTGAACCTGTATTGAATCTTATTTCATTTTCGTCCCAGATTCAGCTTGGATACTCTTTTTTAATTTTAATGTTTATTTTGAGAGAGAAAGAGCATGTGTGAGCAGGAGGGGCAGAGAGAGGAAGAGAGAGAGAACTCCAAGTGGGCTTTGCACGATTAGCACGGAGCCCGGGGGCAGGGCTCGATCTCACAAACCATGAGATCGTGACCTGAGCCAAAATCAAGAATCAGATGCTTAACGGAGCCACCCAGGTGACCCCAGCTTGGATATTCTAATACATCCCGTTATTTCTGGCTGCTTCTGACCACAGAACCCATACTAAGGTGACTTAGGTATGGTTTGAATGTGTGGCTTCCAAAACTTACCTTTGCTTGTGGCAGAAACATCGAGCCCCTTGCCAGTGAACTTTTGGGACGTTGCAGAAGTTATCTTGGATCAGATATCCTGCTACTCTCTTGTCACTTATCTTCTCAGAAATATCTGAGGAAGCTTTGCCTAAAAGGCCCTCATTATTACATCTACCTTTTTTTCCCCCCCAGATTTCTGGTAGACCTTTTGCCCCGAGAAATGATCACTACTATAGCTCTAATTCTAATTTTTAGGTCATCCTTGTACTTTCTAAGGACATTTTAAGTAGTTTACTTCACAACTTAGCAAGACCATTTCAAGGAAGTGTGGGATCCAAATAGACATAACCTTGACAAACACAACTTTACTGTTTTATAGCCTGGTGAGAATTTTAAACCTTTTAAAAGGAACACTTGAGGGGCGCCTGGGTGACTCAGTGAGTTAAGCATCTGTCTCTTGATTCCGGCTCAAGACATGACCTCACAGTTCGTGAGTTCGAGTCCCACATCAGGCTCTGCACTGAGCACACGGAGCCTGCTTGGGATTCTCTCTCCCTCTCTCTCTGTCCCCAGCCTCTCAAAATAAATACATAAATACTTTTAAAAATAAAATGAGAGGAACACTTAGGATTTTTTCAAAACTTGCTGTGAAGTCACAAAATGCCCTTTCACTCCCTTGTTCACTATCGCAGGAGGAAATCAGTCCCCTGGAGAATGCCATAGAAACCATGGAACTCACCAATGAGAAGATCAGCAACTGTGTTCAACAACACGCCTGGGACCGGACCCTCTCTGTGCATCCTCTCTCCATGCTGCTCAGTGGCATCGTAGACCCGGCTGTCATGGGGGGATACTCCAACTATGAAAAGGTGGGCTGGGCCCTGGAATCCCCACTGAATCCCATGTCATTCCGTGACTCTCGCTCCGTGGCTCTGTGCGGCTGGTGCATTAGTTTCTTACGACTTGGCTGAGAGAGTTTTTCACTGTGCCCTTTTTACGAATGAGCAAATGAAATTAATGAAAAGCTGATCCCTGACCTCACACCTCCTAGAGATCCTCAGCAGCTCAGGCAGGGTTGGGCCACTGCCTGATACAGAGTCACTGACAGATCAATCTAATATACCATCTCTGGTTGATTTACCTGTTGTTCCCTCTCCCTTTCTCCACTGAGAAGTAGAAAGCTTACAGGCGGCCCCAGAGGTAAAGATGCTCTAGAACTGAAGAAGCACCCGTGGGAAAGGCAGAACTGTGCTCTATCTAAAATTGGCTTCTAGGGGCACCTGGGTGGCTCAGTCCGTTAAGCGTCCGACTTCGGCTCAGGTCATGATCTCACAGCTCATGGGTTGGAGCCCTGCCTCAGGAACTGTGCTGACAGCTCAGACCCTGGAGCCTGCTTTGGATTCTGTGTCTCCCTCTCTGCCTCTTCCCCACCCACACTCTGTCTCTGTCTCTGTCTCTCTCTCTCTCTCTCTAAAATAAACATTAAAAAAAATTGTGCTTAACGGAGTTAATGTATCCAACATGTAAAAAAAAGTGCAAGTAATGGAGGCAAGATTTTTAATTATTCACTATGTTTCCAGTGGCTAAGTAATTTTGGAGTCCTCTTGCTGAATATAAACAAACATTTGGCTACTACACTCCTGTGGAGTAGCCGGGAGAGTGAGTGGAAAGAAAAGGAGATGAACGGGAAGGGCGAGTGGTTATTGGGTGGGCTGATTCTGTTATTTCCGTTTATACACAATGTCCTGAGAAGACCAGGGACTTTAGAATCAGTCACTCCTGTGACCCAATCCCAGCTTCCCATTGGCCACCACGTGCTCTCGGGTGAGATACGTCACCTCTTTGAGCCCCAAGCTTCGTACCTCTTTGAGCCCCAAGCTTTGTACCCCAAGCAAATGAGGAAAATGCCTACCACACAGAAGCGGCTGGACGCTTATCTTGTATATAAGGAACATCGCAGAACACTTGCCTTCTAGTTGAGGCTTGATCGGTTGTTGACTTCTTCCTCTCTCCAGACAAAGGTGATCTGAACGGGCAGTGCTCTGCGGCTGTTGCTATAACAATCTTCTTTTTTCTCCTTTCCCTTCAACCTTTCAGCCTTCGGAATCACTACACTTAGCAGCTGGGAAAGACCCAACACCAGAGATCAGTTCTTGTTTGCCCGTGCTTAGTGTTGATAATAACCTCCAGTGTTATCATGGAATTCAATACAAAACCAGGATCCAGAATATAATCCTTTTTTTTTTTTTTTTTTTTTTTATATAACGTTGTAAGGATTCTGGTGGGTTTTTGTGTCCTGTAAACTATCTAGTACTGATTTCGATGTGTTTTTCCAAGTGTTGTTTTTTTTACAGAATGGCCCTGTTCGAATTCAGATTCGTATATGCCAGTAATCTGTGAATAGTATGTAATTTCATATGAAGTTTTTTCCAATGTCAGAGACTTCTAATTTAAAAAAAATTTTAAAGGGGAAGTTGGTTACGTACACAGATAGATTTCAAGACTTTTAAAAATACTAAATTGCACTTTTAATTAATATGGTATGCGTTTGTAGATTTTGAAGCGTAAGAAAAAAAGGTAAATTCCTTGATCGCCATGACCCCCACGGCAATTAATTGGGAAATCTATCATCACCTACCAATACAGGGGACCTATCTTAAAGCAGCCCATTAGTCACTGCCGGAATTCATCCGCCCTTTTCTCTCGCAAGGCAGGACTCTTCGAAAAAAAAACTGAATTTCAGGGCACTCTGCTGCAGTGGTCGTTGACTCAACCAATGTTCTGGGAATCTCAGTGCCTTTTATCTTACATCAGAAAATCGTTTCTAACTTTTGAAGATTCAACCTGCTTCTGTTTGGAGGGTGAAAGTGGATGAAGATTAAAGCCATACTACTTTTTCATTCATTTCTCCCTAACTATGGATCCGGCTACAGCGTGTGTTCTCCAGATGTGGTGTCCTGCTTCCTGTCTGTGATACTCAGCCTGCATATATTGATAGCCCTTGTGGTGTTAGTTTGCTAGGGCCGCTGGGACAAAGGCACAAACAGGGTGACTTCAAACACAGTCCCGGAGCCCAGTAACCTGAAATCCGGCATCAGCATGGTTGGTGCCTTCTGAGGGCTGTGAGGAAGGATCTGTTGTCCCTGCCTCTCTCCTAGCTTCTTTTTTTAAAAAAAAATTTTTTTAATGTTTTATTTATTATTTTTGAGAGAGAGCGAGAAGAGGGGCAGGGGCAGAGAGAGAAGGAGACACAGAATCGGAAGCAGGCTCCAGGCTCTGAGCTGTCAGCACAGAGCCCGACACGGGGCTTGAACCCATGAACCGTGAGATCGTGACCTGAGATGAAGTCGGACGCTCAACCGACTGAGCCACCCGGGCGCCCCAGCCTCTCTCCTAGCTTCTGAGGGGTTGCTGGCAACCTTTGGCACCCCTTATCCCTCTTCACACAGCGTTCTCCCAGTGTCCAACCTTCCCCTTTCTATAAGGGCATCAGATACGTGGAATCGATGGTTCGTCCTACTCCACTGTGACTCCACTCTGACACTCCATGGTGACCATAACTACACCTGCAATAATCCCGTTTCTAACTAAGGTCACATTCTGAGGTACCGGGGCTAGGACTTCAACCTTCAACATATGAATTGGGGCGGGGAGGAGGCCAGTAACATCCCATAAGATGTTAAGATCCCATAACATCTTCACGCAAGGTTGAATTTGAACATGCTCTATGTTCCATACCAAATGGGCTGGTCGCTGATCCCTTTTTTTTGCTGTTTTTTGTTTTTTTTTTTTTTTTTTTTTTTTAAACTGTATCCTGTAGTTTCAGGAGCTCTTGAGTCTACCTACAGGTTGAGGTGACTTCCATAGTATTGGAACAGAAGAGTGAGGGGAACTTTGAGGGTTGGTCTTTGAAAGCACTCTCAGAAATGATGGCTATGGTACAAGGAAAAAAAAAAGTTTTCCTGTTTTGACTTTGTTAGAAATGTTCACCACAGGCTTTTAAATTTTTTTTCCTCATTCTGTCTTACTTGTTTTATTTTATTTCTTAGTGTTTTCTTCCTTTATTTATTTGAGAGAGAGAGAGAGAAAGTGCGAGCAGGGGACGGGCCCAGGGAGAGGGGGACAGAAGTTTCGAAGCAGACCCTGCACTGTGAGCGCAGAGCCAGATGTGGGGCTCGAACCCATGAACCGCAAGATCATGACCTGAGCCCGAGTCAGACGCCGAACCAACCGAGCCACCCAGGCACCCCAATTTTGTCTTTAAAAATGGTCTCTTCTGTAACATCTACGATTATAGTTTGAGTTTGGGTTTTGTTTCACTATTAGAGGGACTTAGCCCTTGGGACCACGAATGTTGATTGGCAGTGTTACATCTGACATGGTTTTGACGTACAATAAGACGCAACGCAAACTGCATTTAATATTTACGAGACATTTTTGTGTGCATGTAATATTTACGAAACATTGTCTTCAAAAGAGCCTTCTGGATCGATGAGAACTAAGAAGGTGTGGATATTAATCTTCCCTCAGTATAGGGGGGAAAATGTGATACAGCTTATAGCAGTAGGAAAACTATCAGGCATATATCCAGCCGGTTAGTTTTTTGCTTTTTCCACTATAATATCCGCGCACTTAATCTACTGAACAGCCTTCAGATATTGGCATTGGCATTGGTCCTTGGGGCAAGTTCTTTCAATGAATGCCAGTCTGCTGTGCTGCTGATTATTTGGTTTGTGCCCTTGTGTGTGTGTGTGTCTGGTGTTTGTGGAGAAGGTGGTTGGATTAGGCATTGCCCAATTCCAGAAAGACCGCAAAAGAGCACATACCTTTAGAACCGTCCACGGTGGCAGAAGGGCTGTCCCAGGTAAGGAAGGAGGATTGCCTTAGTCATTCTGGTTTATCAGCTAGAACAAGACATTTGTCCCCCTTCCAGGCTCCCGTCCCCTTCCTCTAGGGTCAAATACACAGATGGGGACGTGTTCTAATTCTCTCCTGTGCCCCGTTTTTAGGCTTTTTTTACGGAGAAGTACTTGCAGGAGCACCCAGAAGACCAGGAGAAGGTTGAGCTGCTGAAGCGACTGATAGCATTACAGGTGTGCTCCTAGCGACATGTATGGCCAGACAGCGCTCGCTCACTCGCTCTCTCTCTCTCTGTCTCTGTCTCTACTTTAGTGACCAGTGAGAGAAAATGCAGCCATCCCACCCAGTCTAGCCGTGGCTTATCCACAGACGTGCTCCCCGGCTCGGGAGGGTTTGCCTTTTCTGTCAGCCCTTCCCCAGTCACGGGCCTGCTTGTATCCTTGTGTATTTCTCTGCGCCCTTGACCCCAGGGTGGCCGGTGCCCAAGCCCTGCACTGACACGTAGCTTTCTCATTCGATACGTGCTGTGTCTACCAGTTTACCTGTCCACCTTCACCCCCATCCCTCCCCAGCCTCCCAATCTGAAAAAAATCCCCTTTCCTAAACCGTGTCTCCTTCCTTTCATGCCCCTTCTTCCCAGATGCCCCTGCTGACGGAGGGGATCCGCATCCACGGGGAGAAGCTGACAGAGCAGCTAAAGCCACTGCATGACCGGTTGTCGTCTTGTTTCCGGGAGCTCAAGGAGAAAGTGGAAAAGCTCTACGGCGTTATAACACTGGTAGGCTTTGTCTAAGGAGCCCGTTGACTTTCTCGGCCTCTTTTACCGGTTATGATGTTGATCAGGTTTTCAGTTGCCAGATGAGTCCAAATAGCAGAGGTGTGGCAGGAAAACACGGGGGACGGGCCTGGAGAAGACATGATGTGCTGTTGGTGACCTTCCACAGTTGACATACTAGATAGGGGTTCTCGAACCCACTGACCGCGAGATCGTGACCTGGCTGAAGTCGGACGCTTAACCGACTGCGCCACTCAGGCGCCCCTGTTTTGACAGTTCTGACACATCTCTCCCCACAGTGTCTTTGTGCCCGAGAAGTTGGGTGGATTGGTGCGCGCGCTCAATAAGCTTTTCTCTCTGGGGCACGTGGCTGATTCAGTCGGGAGAGCGTGTGACTCTTGGTCTTGGGATCATGAGTTCAAGCCCCACACTGGGCATAAAGATTACTTAATAAAAAATAAATAATACCCAATTTTTCTCTGCAACAATCGATTGAATGCCTGGATCCAGCTTCATTTTTCTGCTCTTTTTAATGAGAGTTCGTTCACCTTGCTCTCTTTAACTGTCTTACTCTTGAACTCCGATTTTCCGATTCTCTTTCCTTGAATCAAAGCTCCGCATTTCTTTCCGTGTAGTCCTGTCTGCCGTTCCCACACCTCCACCGCCGCTACCTTTTTCTCCTGAGCATCTTTGTAATCATTGCTTTCAGTCATCCAAGGGTTCGGTTGTGCCTAACTCCCTAGCCTACCACCACTTAAGAGCTTTCTTCTAGGAACATTTGTCTTTTATGTAAGTTCCAAGGGGAAGGATGTGACTTACACCTATTTAAGTCGTTTTTATTAGATCCAGGCCAATATTGGCATGTAAATTTGATATGGTGGCCAATTGGGGCGATCAGCCCTACTGAAGACCTCTCTTAATGATAGTAAATTGATGCTCCTTTACTTAAGAAAGATTCACCATTTACATCTTAAGCATCAGGTCTACAGTGTCATCTGAAACTTTCTATTAGGCCAGTATTTTACCTTTTTAGCGGCTGAAAGAAGATAAACTGGAGGAACTGGAGAAGCAGACAAAGGGTTTTGCTATTCTTTTGGGGGGTAATGAACAGCTCGGGTTTTCTTCTCACATGGCTGACAACAAATTATGGGGAATTCTTCTCTAAGTCTTAGAAACAAGGTAGATTTAACCTAATTGTGCTCATAATTAAGAATATAAGTATTTGCAGGGTGCCCGGTGGCTCCGTCAGTTAAGCATCCAACTCTGGATTTCAGCACAGGTCATGATCTCATGTTTTGTGAGTTCGAGCCCCGTGCCTGCTTCTGCACTGACAGCACGGAGCCTGCTTCGGATCCTCTCCCTCCCTCTCATTCTCTGCCCCTCCCCTGATCAGGGCTCATTCCGCCCCCCCCCCCCCCACCACCAGCCCCTGTCTCTCTCTCTCTCTCTCTCTCTCTCTCTCTCTCAATAAATAAACTTAAAAAAAAGAGAATATAACTACTTGCAGTATTTAACAGCTGAGGCAGCAGTGGGTGCCAGCCAATACAAATGGCACTTGTCACAAACAGATGGGGAGCTGCACCAGTTCCTATGGGCTGAATTCCAGGTCTGCTAACCACGAGATGTTCTGCGTTCCTCAGCCACCCAACTTGACTGAGCGGAAACAAAGCCGCACGGGATCCATTGTACTACCCTACATCATGTCGTCTACGCTGCGGAGATTGTCCATCACCTCGGTGACTTCCTCTGTGATTTCCACCTCTTCTAACTCATCTGATAATGCTCCTTCCAGACCGGGATCTGATGGGTAAGAGTTTGATTTTTTTTTTTTTTTTTAATTTTTTTTTTTCAACATTTATTTATTTTTGGGACAGAGAGAGACAGAGCATGAACGGGGGAGGGGCAGAGAGAGAGGGAGACACAGAATCGGAAACAGGCTCCAGGCTCTGAGCCATCAGCCCAGAGCCCGACGCGGGGCTCGAACTCACGGACCGCGAGATCGTGACCTGGCTGAAGTTGGACGCTTAACCGACTGCGCCACCCAGGCGCCCCAAGAGTTTGATTTTTAATTGCCAGGGGAGGCGGCGGGGGTGGGGGGTGGGGGGGGGTGGGCGGGGATTATCTCCTTACTAACCCTAACCTTTGCCTTTTGTCACCAAAGGGAGACTTGGTAAATGTAGATGCATCATCCTCATGAGGGAAATAATCTGGAGTATGTGGTTATAATCCTGTATACCATTCCCGTCACCTTCCTCATGAGGAAGATCATTATTTACATACTTTCCATATTATGTACATAACGATAATAGTTAAGAAAAAAAGATAATCATCACCTATAATCCTATCACATCCTATCAGCCACCCTATCACATTCTGAATTATTTTTTTTTTCATATTATAGTCATTGTTTGAGTGTCTTTCCACCTGAGTCCGTTTTCAAAAGTCATCTTAAAATTTACATTTATGTTATGAATCGGCAATATAATTACATGGTACGGAACTCCAAGGCACTAGAGGGATGTGTCGGGAGGCATCACCCATCAGTCCTTAACTCCTGTCCTACCAGTACCGCTCTCCTGAGGCAAGTGGTGTTGGCCTGCAGGACCCTGGTGCCTTTCCAGTCTCTTTCGACACACACGAGCAATACCTAAATATATGTCCTTCCCCGCACTTTCTGCTTATAGTCAATGGAAACATAGAATTCTTTCTTTACCTTGCTCTTTTCACTTACTGTGTCTTGAAAATCCTTCTGTTTCAGAATGTAAAGAGCCTCGTCTTTTCTCTGAGCTGCAGGCATCCGGTGGTATGTCTGCATCAGGGTACATTCCACGGGTGTCTATTGATGGATGCTTAGTTGACCCCAGTCTTTCACTGTCGCAGCAGTGGGGCAGTGACTCACCTTAAAAATAATTTATTTCGGGGGCGCCTGGGTGGCGCAGTCGGTTAAGCGTCCGACTTCAGCCAGGTCACGATCTCGCGGTCCGGGAGTTCGAGCCCCGCGTCGGGCTCTGGGCTGATGGGTCAGAGCCTGGAGCCTGTTTCCGACTCTGTGACTCCCTCTCTCTCTGCCCCTCCCCCGTTCATGCTCTGTCTCTCTCTGTCCCAAAAATGAATAAACGTTGAAAAAAAAAATAATTAAAAAAAATAATAATAATTTATTTCGTAAATACACAAGTATATCCGTGTGAGAAAAATTCCAGAAGTGAACTTGCTTTGTCGAACATCTATAGTTGCAGTTTTCAAAATTATTCCTGAACCGACTTCCGTAGACATAGACCAATTTGCAGGCCCCCCAGCAACATATATGGGCGCCCCGCCACCCCCATCTGGCCTCCAGATTGTGTATTATCAGGCGTTTTAATTTTTTGCCAGTTTGATAAGTGGAGAGTATTTTCCTGGTATAGGAGTGTGGTTTGGTTTTATTTCTCTTGTTTTGTACGAAGCTGAGTTTTTCATTTTTTAGTAGCTGTGTTTTATTTTCTGTGAACTATGGTCAAGTATTTGGGGTACACTTTTCTGTTGTGTTTTCTTTGTTCTGGGAGTTGAAATACACCTTCCAATTTCTCCTTTCTCTTTTGACTTTGTTTCTAATTTCTCATTTAGTTGTGCTGACATTTTTTATGCAGTCAAATAACTTAATGTTTGATTTTATGACTTCTGGGTTGTATATCATAATCAAAGGCCTTCCCCATTCTCAGGCTACAAAAATTTTTTTTTTAAGTTTCACTATTCACCACTAAATCTGTGATTCTTTGAAATTTATTCTAGTATAAAGTGTGAGGTATGAAGTTAACTCTTTTTTTGGCTATACAGCGACCCTTTTCTCCCTATAACATTTTTTCCTCTACTGATTTGAAATGTCAACCTAATTAAAAAATGAAATTCCTAGATGTTCTTTAGTCTACTTGTAGACGTTTCCCCCATTTCTTTGATCTCCCTATATGTTTATGAACTAGTACTAGGTAGCTTTAATTACTGTAGATTTAAAAGGCTTTTACTGGGGCGCCTGGGTGGCGCAGTCGGTTAAGCGTCCGACTTCAGCCAGGTCACGATCTCACGGTCTGTGAGTTCGAGCCCCGCGTCAGGCTCTGGGCTGATGGCTCGGAGCCTGGAGCCTGTTTCCGATTCTGTGTCTCCCTCTCTCTGCCCCTCCCCCGTTCATGCTCTGTCTCTGTCCCAAAAATAAATAAAAAACGTTGAAAAAAAAATTTTTTAAAAAAATAAAAGGCTTTTACTTTTGAATAGTCCTTTTCAGAATCTATCTAGCTAGTTTTACTCATGCTCGCTTTTGGATTAACTTGTCTACAATCCCATGGCTATTTTTACTGAGATCGTGTTAAATTTCTGGACTAACTTTGGGAGGATTGATGGCTTTTGACACTGAGCCTTTCTTGCCAAAATCATGGAAGTGCCCTTCCATACGTTCAAATTTAAAATATTTTAAAGGGATGAATTTTTAATTGCATTCTTTCTGTTTAAAAATACTATTTAAAAAGATTTTACTAATTATGTAACTCGTATATATACACGTAGAAATTTTTCAAAGTACTAGGAACTTAAGACAAAAATGCTTATTATGTCATCACTCAGAAGTAACCACCGTTAACGGTTACCTATATAAAATTTTGAAAAGCATATGTACATTTGATACAATTGGAAAAGCATTGTGCATACCATTATGTGACGTGCTGCTTAATTTAATGTACATGATGAGTCTTTAACAACATTATGTATTTTAGAGTTAAATATAAGTCCAGTTGACTCACCGTTTCATCTTAAATTTGTAATTCTGTATTGTAATAATGATACCACAAAAATACCCTGTCTAAACGGCCCCTCCCTGGAAATCAGGTGTTTAATATTTCCTAAATTATCTATCCGTCCTTTTCCACTGACAGATATTGTTACATAGTTGCAGTTAAAGCACAGATACAATTTGGTAAATTGCTTTTTCTCCTTTATTATTTTATTATAAGCATTTTCCATGTTGCTGTGTTATTTTATTATCATCTTCGATGGCTATTAACCATTGCATCCCATGAATGTGCCCTAATGAATCCTCCCCCTACTATAGAATATTTAAGCTGTATCGTTATTTCTAAACAGGTAATCATCAAAGTTCATCATAAATTTAATATGAAAACATTTAGCTTATATCAATATAAAGTGCATTTCGATTATTAAGAATTGTACCAAACACGTGTCCTTACAGCTTTCTGGTTATTTAGGATACAGTCTCCCATCACTTCTTGGCCTTTTGGTTAAGATCAAGTGTAGGATGCATTTCTAGAAGTATACATTACCTAGTCAGAGGATGCAATTCATTACAATTCTGATGTCAAACAAGTACCAATATGTAATGTCAGACGCAATAGAGTACTAGGTTATTTGCACTATTGCTAATCCTTAGCATTACTAAATATTAAATAATCCTTGATTCATTGACTTTGTCTCTTCTATGTTTTTTTTTTTTTCACGCCATAAAGAGACACTAAGTACTTCGTGGAAAGCATAGAAGTTCTGTTCAGTAAGATTCTTTTCTTAAATAAACTGTCTCATTCAAAAAAGAAAAGGTTTGAAACAGCTGTTGAAAGTCAAAGACACCGTGATTGCTGATACCCTAGGGCAGTAAACAGAGAACAGGTGAGCGGGGGGTCCTTTTCTTGCCATGACCCAGTTTTAAGGTGGATTATTGATCTTGCCCAGATTTCCCCAGTGAGTAAGAAGTCACTGTACTGTTGTCTGACACTTATTTAGGATGTGTCTTTAAAGCAGCTCCAACTGATCCTCAGCTAATGACCCCAACTCTCCCCATTACCGATGTTATGTCACAGTATTCATGAACACTTTCATGGGGATTATTGGATGTGATGTCTATAAAGAGCCAGCTCTTTGTTGGTAAGAAGGTAGACTGTATCCATCCTGTTTGGCATATGGGAGGCTTAGGCACAGAAAGAGAATTACTTTTGGAAACCCGGCTCGTGTTAAGGGGAAGCTAGAAGATTTACACAGAAGGCCAACTACGGGCCACCTGCTTAGAGCACCAGCCGAGTCGGGGCCCCAGAACAAAATTGTTTAGAAAAAATTTAATCTTTGATATTTCAGAAAAATCACTGAAGTAACCATTATAAGCAAAAAAAAAAAACACAGACCCTGGGGGACCCCACAGTAGTTATTTTATGGTTTAGTGTGGTTCCTAATTAGCCCTAGTGAAAACTCACGTCTTTGACTGTTGGTCTAGTGACCCTCAGCCTTCAGTGTCAGTCTCTCAGGTGAAGTCATAATTGATTCCATAGAATCTGGGGTGGTTGTTTTCTTTCTCCCTGACCAATTACTGTTTGAGGTGATTTTGTTTCTTTGTTTGACTTGGCTTAGTCGGTTTTAAGAATAATTAGAGTCCTGGGGTGCCTGGCTGGCTCAGTCCAAGAGCGTACAACTCTTGATCTCGGTGTCATGAGTTTGAGCCCCATGGGGGTAGAGATTACTTTAAAAAAATAAAATAAAATCTTTAAAAGCAAAATGAGCAGTAAGAGTATTTTTTGGAATTGAGTTCTATGATATTTATTTAGTACAGATTCAAGATAAATAATAATGAGTGGCTTCCCCTTAAATATATGAGCAGTTGAAACAATACCAAAAAATTACAAACCCATGCATGCTGTCTTAAAAAAATAATAATAATTGGGGCGCCTGGGGGGCGCAGTCGGTTAAACGTCCGACTTCAGCCAGGTCATGATCTCGCGGTCCGGGAGTTCGAGCCCCGCGTCAGGCTCTGGGCTGACGGCTCAGAGCCTGGAGCCTGTTTCCGATTCTGTGTCTCCCTCTCTCTCTGCCCCTCCCCCGTTCATGCTCTGTCTCTCTCTGTCCCAAAAATAAATAAACGTTGGAAAAAAAAAATTAAAAAAAAATAATAATAGAAAAGGAGAGAATAATTTGAAATCAGAAAAAGAAACTGCAGTCAACAGGCATTTCCCAGTGACTCCTTACTCAGACTTCCCTGGAACTTTCTCACCCTTTACATTCACAGAACAAGGCAGACATCTTTTGCAGAAAGGTGGACTACAGATATCAAAAATTTTAAATGAGGGGCGCCTGGGTGACTTAGTTGAGCTTCCGACTCTTGATTTCGACTCAGGTCATGATCCCAGGGTCATGGGATTGAGCCCCATGTTGGCCTGCTTGGGATTCATTCTCTCTCTGTCTCTCTCCCTCTCTCTCTCCCTCTCTCTCTCTCTCTCTCTCTCTCTCTCGCTTTCGCCCTCTGCCCGCCCTTTGCACACTCTCTCTCTCTAAAAAAAAAAATTAATTAAATTCTTATTAAAAATTTTTAAATGATTTAAGAAACATATCAACCAAACACAGAGTGAATCCTGTTGGGGATCTTGATTCAAGCAAACCACTTCCAAAAATTTATGAGAAATGTAAACAATGGATACTTGATGAAATTAAGGAATTATTTCATTTTGTAGCACTGATGATGGGAGTGTACTTATGTTATGCAGTAAGTCCTTGCCTGACTGAGGTATATACTAAAATACAGATGGAATGATACGCCATCTAAGAATCGTTTCCAAATGATCCAGTGAGGGGCTCAGAATGTGACTCAGGTGGGCGTAAGAATCTAGACTGGCCATGAGTTATCCTTATTGGCACTGAGTGATATATACATGGGAATTTATTATATATCTCTTCTCTTTTTTATATGTTTGAAATTTTCTGTAATGTGAAAAAGTCTTTGCCCCCTCCAAATACCTTGTCTTAATATTTATATATTTAATAGCTAGTGACACTAACTTTTTTAAATTATTTGGGTTTCTGTTTTCATGAAATACCTATTTATATCCTTTGAAAATTTTTAAAAATTGGGGCGCCTGGGTGGCTCGGTCAGTTGAGTGTCCAACTTCGGCTCAGGTCACGATCTCACAGCTTGTGAGTTCGAGCCCCGCGTCAGGCTCTGTGCTGACAACTCAGAGCCTGGAGCCTGCTTCGACTTCTGCATCTCCCTCTCTCTATGCCCTTCCCCCACTCACACTCTGGGTCTTTCTCTCTCAACGATAAAAATAAACAATAAAAAAAAATATGAAAAGTTTAAAAAATTGAACTCCTATTTTTCTTTTTGGTTTATAAAAGTTTCTTATATATTAAAGATATTTGGCATCTAAAATATGTCCAGCAAATAGTTTTAGTTGACTGATGATGCTTTTCTGCCAAATGAAAGCCTTTATTATTTTTTTTAATTATTTTAATTAATTAATTAATTTATTTATTTATTTATTTTTTTTTTTTTTGAGACAGAGAGAGACAGAGCATGAGCGGGGAAGGGGCAGAGAGAGAGGGAGACACAGAATCCGAAGCAGGCTCCAGGCTCTGAGCTGTCAGCACAGAGCCCGACGCGGGGCTCGAACTCACAGACTGTGAGATCGTGACCTGAGCTGAAGTCGGACGCTTAACCGACTGAGCCACTCAGGCATCCCCATTATTATTTTTTTTAATACTAATAGCTCGTAGCTGTTTCTGTGTTGTCTTATTTCATACCACAGCTTTTGTGTGTGTGTGTTTTATGGACTTTATTTTTTTGGAGCTTTTTTTTTTATGTTTTATTTTAGTTTTTAGAGTGAGAGTACATAAGTGGGGGAGGGGGAGGGAGGAAGTCAGGGAGAGAGAGAGAGAGAGAGAGAATCTTAAAGCAGTCTCCACACTTAGCACAGAGCCTAATGCAGGGCTCCATCCCAGGATCATGAGATCATGACCTGAGCTGAAATCAAGAGTGGGACTCAACCAACTGAGCCACCCAGGCGCCCCCTAGAGCCGTTGTAAATTCACAGCAAGATTAAGAAGAAAGCAGAGATTTCCCAGTAAAGTGTCCTCCCACACTGGCCCAGCCCCCAATATCATCAACATCCCCCACCAGAGTGGTATATTTGTTACCACTGAGGAATGCACACTGACACATCACAATCATCCCAAGTCCATAGTTTACCTTAGAGTTCCCTCTTGGTGTTGTAGTTCTGTGGGTGTGGACAGATGTATCATGTGTAATAACATGCGTTCACCATCGTAATATCAGACAGAATGATGTCACTGCCCTAAAAATCCCTTTCTATCTTATGGAGCAAAATCTATCAATTTTTAATCAAACCAAGGCTTACTAAATACCCATTCAGAAGCCAGAAGCAATACCCATCATAAAAGGTAAAATATCTTTTTTAACCCTGCTTGTTTTTACATTATCCCATAGTCATTCCCTCTGTCCCTGTCTCCCCCCCAACCCCTACTCCACCGTGGGAGAGTAGGTTGCACACGTGCTGTTTTAAGAACGATCATATCGTCTTCCAGAAGTCCAGCCCATACGTTCAGGAAATCTCTCATCGATACAATACTTTAAGCTCTAACCCATATTCCTGTTCTGTCAGTGGTCCCTCCAATGTCTTTTATACTTAGTAACATCTGTTACAGGATCCAATAAGGATCCCATGTTGAATTTTTTCTTCTTTAATCTGAAGCAGATTAGCCCCTCCTTATCTTGGCTTTCACACCGTTGACACTTTTGAAGATTACGGACGGGCCAGTTATTTTATAGGATTTCCCTTCATTTGGGAGATTGGGTTTGTCTTATTTTCCCTTGTGCTTAGGGTTCGGGTTATACGTTTTTGTGTGATGTTGTTTCCTTTTTAGGTATCATATCCAGAAGCACAGTATGTCCATTTGTCCCCCATTGGTGATGTTAATTGACTGTGTACGTGATGAAGGTTTTGACCATTTTCTTTTCCGTGTACGGTTACTATTTTTTTTCCCCTCTGTAGTTAATAAGTAACGTATCGGGGCGCCTGGGTGGCGCAGTCGGTTAAGCGTCCGACTTCAGCTCAGGTCACGATCTCGCGGTCCGTGGGTTCGAGCCCCGCGTCAGGCTCTGGGCTGATGGCTCAGAGCCTGGAGCCTGTTTCCAATTCTGTGTCTCCCTCTCTCTCTGCCCCTCCCCCGTTCATGCACTGTCTCTCTCTGTCCCAAAAATAAATAAACGTTGAAAAAAAAAAATTAAAAAAAAAAAAAAGTACCGTATGGGGAAATATTGTGAGACTCTCCCGTTTCTCCTCAAACTCTTGCTCTCTCTCCGTAGCATTCAATCGGGATTCTTGAATGAACTAGTTGTCAGTATGGTTCTTGAAAAATCTGTCACTGTAATAAAACCATTTCAGGAGTACACATATATACTAGGCACTTATTCTAAGCATTTTGTAGTAGCCTCGTGAGGTAGGTACTGTTAATGTCCCCGTTTAACAGATAAGGAAACTGAGGCATGGAAAGATTATCTGCCCAAGATCACTCAAGAAGTACGTATAGGTAGGATTTCAGCACAGCTGGCTGTCCCTGGGGTATGTGCTATTATCCACTGCAGAAGGCTGCTTACTCATCGTTTACTGCATGAATTCTGTCTTTGCTTGTAAATATAATAAGACTTTCTCTTCCTGGGATAAGATGAATATTCAGAGATGTTTTCCTCCTGTACTGTGACGGTTTCATTTCTGTACACGTATACCTTGAGATGTTTAACTGGCAATTCGAAATGCACATTTGGAGCCCGAGAAGGAAGTCACAGGTCAAGGTTAGATTGAGGAGGCATAACCCCTGGTCTTTCTGGAGCACATTTTGACTGTCGGGTGGTCAGTGTTTTGTGGTTTTGCCCCTGTGCTCGGCCGATAGGTCAATCCTGGAGCCACTCTTGGAGCGCAGAGCTTCGTCAGGTGCCAGAGTTGAAGATCTCCCCCTCAAAGAGGACACGGAGAACCGGATCGGCAAGTTCAAGAGAAAAGACTGGAGCCTGAGCAAGTCCCAGGTCATTGCAGAGAAAGCATCGGAACCTGATCTGATGGTAAAAAACAAATGAATGAGCGAACAAAAACGGGGGGTGGGGCACGCAAACCAGCAGCAGAGGTTTGCTAGTGCTTTCCCCCGTAGCCGGGCACATCGCCGTTCACGCCACAGCTGGGAGTCACCAGGGGGGAGCCCGGCCGTGCCTCCTCAGGACCCAGCAGCCTGTGGCAACGTCAGATCTTAGACTGGGTGAGGAAAAGCACCTATGGAGAATCTGAGCGTCTAAATCAGTGGTGCAAGACCTTGTACCCACAATGTAAACATGTGGGTTGATGCTTGGAGTTGTGGTTCTCACCACCATGTTCCATGAGTTGGTCCAAACACAGTCCTTTCTCTTCTCTTAACTTTAAAAAAAAAAGAAAAAAAAAAAAAGGTGCTTTTTTTTCTTCATGAGCCACATCAAGGAAGGCAAGACCAGCCTTCCCTGAGAATCAAGATGGCTCATTTCCAACCTAAATAACATAATCCAACTGTGGTCACAATCAGGCTCGTGGCTGGCCAGAAAATAAAGCATGATTCAGTGATTCCCTGTGCTTGTCTTTGCCACGGTCACCACAGGCAAGATTGTTCAGAGCGTTGATGAGCTCAGCCTTTTTCACCATGAGAATGCTTTGCTGTGTCCCCTCCCCCACCCCGACTAGAGCCCAGCCAGAAAAGCACAAAGGCCAAAGAGTCTCCAGTTGTCGGACAATCGGCTGACGCCATTTCATGGTTCTTCGCCTCCTCAGTCAACACCCTTGAGCCCGCCTCCACTCACTCCTAAAGCTACCAGGACCCTAAGTAAGTTTTATATAGAGACAGATAGAGAGATGTAGCCGCATCCTTTATATCTGTTTTAGTAGGAAATAGAGTATGTTTATGGATCTGGGCGATTTTTAGCCAGAACAGTCACTGTTCTGTATATGAGATTATTATAAAGTTGATTCATTCCGTGGTGGGTGCCATAGGACAATCAAGAGTTTGAGAAGGAGGGGCGCCTGGGTGGCGCAGTCGGTTGGGCGTCCGACTTCAGCCAGGTCACGATCTCGCGGTCCGTGAGTTCGAGCCCCGCGTCGGGCTCTGGGCTGATGGCTCGGAGCCTGGAGCCTGTTTCCGATTCTGTGTCTCCCTCTCTCTCTGCCCCTCCCCCGTTCATGCTCTGTCTCTCTCTGTCCCAAAAATAAATAAACGTTGAAAGAGTTTGAGAAGGAGTGTTCGGGTTGTTGGGACTCGTTAACCTTCTCTGTATAGTGACCCAGAGGGTCTCACTACTCCTTTTCCGATTGTGAAGGTATAAATGAGATAGAGTCAGACGGGGACCAGACAGGAAGCAAGTAACTTACAAACTATTGGGTCGATATCCCTGTACTTTGTATAGGAAAGGATCCCCAAAAAGGACAAGAAATAGACCTGTTCTATATACCATTTACAGTCAGGCCTGGGGAATCAGCAATAACACAGTGCCTGAGAAGAATGACAAGGCATCCTTGGTAAAAAGAATGGAGGAGTAAATCATGGTGCCACATGGGACGTAATAGTCCATCAAGAGTTAGAGATAATTAGGTTAAGGTTTCCTGGAGGAAATGGATATTGCACCGTTCAAATGATAAAACTAAGTTCAGTTCAATTTAACCAATACTTATCGACCACTTACTTTGTGACATTTTTTCCTAAGCCCTTGGGAAATAGCAGAGAATAGAGTAACACCATAAGTTCTAGAAAATGTCTTTATCTCCAGCGTAATAGTAAAAACCCTGAACAAAAAATGGGATTTTTACTTCAGAACTTCATATGAAGCCTTCTGGCGAGTAAACGGCGCTACATTTGTCCATGTATGGGGCAAGAGATCTTTTCCATTCTGGCCACAGAAACCATAGCCTATGATCTTAGCAATTCGATTGACCAGGTTGAGGTGGTAAAATGGCAAGCAGAGGTTCTATAAGATGCCTTGATAAATTCTTCTCTCTGCCTTCATCGACTTGTATCATTTCTAGGCTCGCCATCTTTGCAGACAGATGGGCTGATGACTACTGGTGTCCCGCCTCCCCCTCCCCCCAAAAGCAAGCCCTATGAGAGCGGCCAGAGGAACTCCACAGAGGTAGGGAACACCGGCCGGCCCTGGGGTCAGAGAACACCACTCGTGGGAATGCAGGGTCGCTTTTCCAAGCTTTTTACTGGGCAGGTTTCCCAGAGATGTGTCAGTCTCATCAACTCTTGGTTCATTCCTGAAACCATAAAAACAGGGGAGTTTGCAGTGGGAAGTAATGAAATCCAAGTAGACTTTTTCATCAGACTGAAGGTAGAGGTTTTCTCTGTACGTCACTGTGGGCACAGGCGAGTGACCTAAGACGTGAGTTCTGGCTCACATTTGAAGAGTGTACTCCTTCTGAGTGAACGGAATGACCTCTGATGAGTTTCCTTTGTTCATTCAACAAATATTTATTGAGCACCTACCGTAGATGTGCCAAGAGCCCTAGTGTTGGGGACATAACATTTTGGTGAATATCTGATAACTCAGAGAGGACAAGGGAGGATAAATCAGCCTTCTTTCCCTTCTTGCCTGTGTAGACAAACTCAGATCAGTTAGAAGCTAAAGCACAATGTCAGAAATGTGGCGGAGAAGGCAGGTTAGGAAAAAAGGGAAGACTCATTTGGTTCTTGTTGTGTCTGTTCCCTCAGATTGCTCCCCCACTGCCCATCAGAAGAGAAGCCAAAGCCCCACCCCCACCACCTCCAAAAACTCGGAAATCTGGCTTGCTGTCTTCTGAGCCTGGATCCCAATAAGGATCTTGTCCCCTCTCTCTCTCTGGAACTCCTGAACACCTTGAACACCTGATGCCTGAGAGGTGAAACTGTCCTCACTCCCTGGGGCCCCTTGCTGACCACCTTTCCTGATCCGGGGTCAGGTTCACCAGCTCCGAACTGGTTGGTCTTCGAAAGGCTTCTCTTTGATAGAAGCCTAAGGCCACGCCGCCTCTCCTCCATTCCACGTGGAATTCTAAAATTGGCCGTGTCCTGTGTGTCTCTCAAAAGAGAGATCTCCCTCACCACTATTAAACTCAGCCTCCAATACAGAGCCACTGAGGCCTACAGAAGCCTGGATAAGTTCTTCTGTGGTGATGGCGGAGCACCCCAGGAACCTACTCTTTGGAAGGATTTCTTGCGTCGCTTCTGAAAAACTATGCTTGAGACTTCGTTTTCTCACGTGGGCACATCGTGTCCCGAGTGACATTGGAAGAGACCCACCTCAAGTACTTCAGTAGCCGAAATAATCCTATCTTTCTGATGTCTGCTGTGTCTCCTTTGAGGAAAAGAATGTCTTTGTAATGAAGATTGGCTACCTTCAAGTGTGGATAGTTACCGTTGTTGAAAAAACATGGACTCCACTGTGAGGTCTGAGCTCCTGAACCACCAACCCCCCGTCCCCGCCAAGTGTGGCACGGGAAAGCTGCCCCCACCCCCTCCCAGGAGCCCCTCATGCTCCCGACTAACGGCCCTCAGCACAAGGCAGTAACTCCTTCCCGCTACAGACTCACTTGAAGCTCTTTCGTTTGCACAGTTTCTTGTCCTGTTATGTCCTTTGAGCTCAAATCACGGGACAGAAGGGCCTTAGAAGCCCCAGGTTCAACAGCTTCCCTTCCAGATCCCATTTGGATGGCTCAGCAGCCCCTCTCTGCAACCTGATTTTACCCTGGAGAATACAGTGCAATATCTCCCTTTGATTATTTATTCCTCGTGATTGTGGAATTAATTCGATTACATGTCTATGGTACTAATGTCAGTGCTCCTTTCCGAAGAAGAAAATGGGGTGATTTCGATGGTCAAACATTCCATACACACACATCAACAACCACACAAGGCTACAGGCGTTTTGAGCTAGAAGGGCCTTCAAGGTCATACAGATAACCCCCTCGTGTTGTCGAAAAGGAAATTGAGGCTCAACACAGAAAGTCTGACTACACATGCTCACTAATACCCCAGCTTGCTAATTGAGGCTCTCTCCCCAGATAGCGCCTGGATCGAGAAGACGGCCCTGCCAAACTCCATGATGATAGCTATCCCTAGTTGGAACAACGGTGGAGATGTCCCAGATGTTTCTATCCTACTTGGGTGCTGATGACAGAGTGGAAAACTTGTGGTGGATCCCCGAGGTCAGCCTATAGGGAAACTCACCAGACCCCTCCCACAACCAGGCCCCCTCCCCTTCCCCGCTGCGGTAGAGAGAGGAGAGAGAGATTTCACCTCCGGGATTTGCTTGCCTGCCCCTTTGTGGGCCTGTTTTCACGCCGCCCCTCTGAGGAAAGACATACTAATTCTTCACAGAGTCAGGAACGTATAAACCTTCTGCGACGTGGCCAGCGTCACTCAGGCAGTTAGTATAAGTGCGCATTTAAAAGAGGTGAGGAAAAGGTCGTGCTTCCCCCCTACTCAGGAGAGCCTATATGGGGGTCAAATAGAACCTGGGCTTTGGAAGGAAACCGTCTCATTTCGGACGATCCCAACTATGTCGTCCAATAACTTGGAGACTCCCTCAGATTGAAATCCTCTGAGCCTTCATTTCTTTTATCTGTCGAAACAGGGATAACACCACACAGGTGAGGTTCCCGTCAGGTCGACCCTGTGACGCAGTAGGTGCGACATGGCCCTTTCTTGTCTCTCCTGGCCCCGAGTAAGATCTGGAATTCGCCACCAGCGAACAGCACGTATATTTTTTTTTCCCCCAACGTAATTGGGAACGTGAGTGCCAACTAGCTGTGCGCATACGGCCCCTTTTGCAAAGATGGCACCTTTTGGAGTAATTATTTATGACTCAAGAAGAAGCGGTAATAAGAACCGGGAAGGGTATTAGTGGAAGGAACGCAGGAGAACAAAGAGAAGGAATGGAAAGGTTATACTGGGCTTCTGTGGAGCCCAGAGCAGCTTCTGAGACGTTGCCTCGCAGACTGGCTAGCGGGGACCTGTAGGCCTCACTCACCGTATTTTTCAAGCTGCCTTTAAAAAGAGAAAGATGTAAACTGGGTCACAAAAACATACCAAGCCTCAAGCAGGTCCCTTCAGAGTAGCGCAAGCGAGTTCTGCGGTGTGGTTTTTGATTGAGAGGCTGGGGAAATCCGACACACCCAGTGCCCTTTTTCAATACAGTCTGTCTTTCCATATGATTCCCCTTCCACATTAATGGAAACACTGGGTCTCTGCTGCCTGAATAGAAAGGATTCTAGGTAATGAAGTGAATCACAGATTACAGGGAACATTGGAAGTTTTATCTCCTTTGGGAAACCATTGGGTCAGAAAAAGTCACGTCGGACAAAAGATCATAAATAATGTCTGTCCTACAAAAGAAATGCCGTACGATTACCTTACATATAGGAGAGATGAGGGGCTGGGAATAAAAGGCGGAAGAGCTGGCCTTTATTTTCCTTGATAAGAACCCTGCAGTATTGAACGACATTGGAAGTAACCCCCCTCCCCCCCAAACGTCACAACCTTTGTGGATATTAGTTTATGGGGGTTTTTTCAATCCCTTCTTTTCTCTCGGTTCCGGTGACTTGTCTTCCTTTGAGTTTGTTTTTCTCTTTCAAGAATTGAAAACTATTATTCAACATTTATTAATCTTTCACTGAATGCCCGACGCCATACGAAACCCTCGGGCAGTGGCAATTCGCTGTGTTCAATGGGGACAGCCTGGTATACAGCCTGTGTCGTACCGTGGGGTTGGCAAGACGGTGGGATTAGAGGAAAGCGAAACCTTAAATAAGGCTGCTGGGTCACGGGCCCCTCCCTCCTCCGCCTTCACACCTGGATTCCAGAATTGGTGTCATTTTTTCCCATCAGGGAGACCCATGAAAAATGCCACCACCCTGCACATCCCTGAGACAAATGAGATAAAGCAGGATCCGAGGTAGCAGTCTACCTTTGTTAACGTTTTCCAAGCTTCGGGAGCCTTCCCCTTCCCCCGGCGCCCAGATTATGGGGTGATTTCTTCCTTTAAAATTGAGACATGACTTAACGTACGTATGGTCACATGCACAGATCTCAGGGGTACAGATGGACGAAACTTTAAATAGGTGTATACCGTGTCGCCACCTCTCAGATCCAGACCCAGACCACATCCAGCACCCCAGAGTGTCCCCTCGTGTCCGTGCTGTCCTGCAAAAGGCATCTGGAAGGCCTTTGACATTTGTCCCTTCCTTCCTCTCGCTTCTCGGATATAATGAAAAAAGCAGGGAAACTGCCCCCCCATCAACACAAAACAGGACAGAAAAGACCATGTATCTTTTGACAAGTCAATTTGTAGTCAGTTCCTGGGCCCCAATTTCTTCATGTAAAACAAAGATACTTATTTGAGGCTGCGTGATTTTTAGAATCCTTTCGGCTCTAGCTTTCTTTGATTCTAAGTGAACGAGAAAGAGAGAAAACCTAAAGGAAACGACGTTTCTGTACAACAGCTTTTAGGTCCGTGCACCACTGACCAAGTGGGATTTTAAAATTGGTTGGAAAAGGTAAGTTCCTCTTGGGGTGGGTTGAGAGTGGAACCACCAGTTTTAATCCACAAAAGGAAAAAGATAGTTTTCCTTTTAAGTTGATGATTTCAGGCTGATTCTTACAGTCCAGCCAAAGCCGGTCTCCCACACATGCTGCCTAAACTCCTCTATTAATTAGTCCAGTTTTGTGAGTTGTTCACGCAAGCTTTGTCAAAGGCTCTGTTGCCAGGATTTTATAAACTAGTTGGTTTTCAAACATGGCCCGTTAGGGAGATGTGCGTTGAAGTAGCAAAATTTTGTTCAGATTTGCTGTTATTTATTTTTTAAATTAAAAACGGAAATGTATTTTGAAGTTTATTGTGTTTAGTTTGTTATTGCCTTCATGTTAAAGAAACAAAATCATTCCTGGGCTTTTCTTTATTGACACCTCCTTCGCGCTTCGCGACACATCACACCCAGTCCCTCCGGGCGCCTTTCGTTACGAGTCCTGTTTAGACTCGTGCTGTGGGGTCATGGAGTCGTCTTTGCCTGGAAGCAATAAAAACTGCAGACCATTTGGTTCTCGCCCCTCCATCCATCCCTTTGCCATTGGAGCTGATGGCTTCTGACAACAATTCGTTTATAAGATGGGTTCTGTTTCTTCATTCATTGGCTTGCAGAGTTGAAGGGAGGTAAAAGGAGTAGCTAATATCTTACTTGGGAAGGATAGGACCCAATTCTGAAACTGGATTGAACGTTAGTATCACCTAAGAAGAGGCTGTACCGCAGAGCAATTAAATCAATTTCCAAGAGAGGGGAGTATGACCCAGGCACCATATTCCTTTAAAATCTCCCCCTGCTGGGGCGCCTGGGGAGCTCAGTAGGTTAAGCCTCAGACTCCTGATTTCAGCTCAGGTCATGATCTCCTGGTTTGTGAGTTCGAGGCCCTCACTGGGCTCTGTGCTGAGGGCACAGCACCTGCTTGGGATTCTCTGTCTCCCTCTTTCCTCCTCCCCTGCTTGTGCTCTGTCTCCCTCTCAAAATAACTAAACTTTAAAAAATAAATCAATAAAATCTCCCCCATGTTATTCCAGCATTAGGTCAAGGCTGAACACCACTAACGTAGAGAAAACAACAACTTGAAAAAAAATCGGTGTCCAAAATGGATGTTCATTGCTTCGACTCCCTGCTGGTGGTGGGTCACGTTGGAGAGAGGGGGGCAACCACACTTCACTTAGAATAGCCACCCTGTTTTAAGTCCTGGGCTTATGCCTAAGATTTTTTTTTTCTTTTAAGAAAATGTCTCAGAACTTTTAACCATTTGCCATCTAGTGCATTTTAGAGCAATAATGCTCTACTGTGTACGTAAGCAGCCATGGCATGTTCAATATGCAAATGGTTTGGGCCCCCCGAGACTGAATCACCAAGCCTGGGAAATCTTTTTGGGTGTAGGGTCTCCAGAGAGAAATATTACTTTAAGGGCACCTGGGTGGCTCCGTCAGACGTCTGACTCTTCGTTCCAGCACAGGTCATGATCGCGTGGTTCGTGGGATCGAGCCCCTGCATCGGCGGACTCTGTGCTGACAGCATGGAGAATGTTTGGGATTCTCTCTCTCTCTCTGCCCCTCCCTGCTCCCAGGCTTGCCCTCTCTCTCTCAAAACAAACAAAAAAATCTTTAGAGCATTGTCCACTGTCAAAATTTATAGGGGTGCCTGGGTGGCTCAGTGGTTGAGCATCCAACTTGAGCTCATGGAGGCCACTGCGGTTTGTGAGTTCGAGCCCCAGGTCTGGCTTTGTGCTGACAGCTCAGAGCCTGGAGCCTGCTTTGAATTCTGTGTCTCCCTTTCTCTCTGGCCCTCCCCTGCTCACACTCTGTCTCTCTCTCTCTCGAAGATAAACACTTTTAAAAAATTATAAATGCTCTTGTCTCCTGCAGTGATTGCTGGCTTTTTCCCAGTCATTGTCGGAAGACTAAACCCTTGGCGAAAATGGCTAATCTTCAAGCCGCTCCTTTTGGTAAACACTTAAAGCCCTATCTATTTGAGAACTTCTCTCGTCAAAGAGAGCGTTTGGTATGGTTCCCCACTCTTCATTTGGGAAGGCTTCTTTTGGAAGCAGCATTGATGAGGTCGTGGGTTGTTCAGATCCAGGAAGATGTTTAAAGTGTTCATAAAGAGGTCATCTTTGCTCTCCTCGTCCCTAGGCATTGGGCCATTTGAGAACCAAATACCCAACATGTTCAGGGGAGTCACAAGCCACCGAGCTCATGAGCATCTTCGTAACCCATTCAGGGAAGCCCACAGCTGCCCGCAAAGAAATTGCCCAAAGACAAGCCTTGGCAAAGAAAAGCCGAGACTCCAAACAGGACGTGAAAACGAAGGGGCAGGGCGCCTGGGTGGCACAGTGGGTGAAGTATCTGGCTCTTAATTTCGCCTGGGTCGTGATTTCCAGGCTCCCAGCTGACAGGGCGGAGCCTGCTTAAGATTCTCTTTCTCCTTCCGGCTGCCCCTCCCCCTCCCCCAAAGTGACCGCGTTGCCCTGTTTTGTTTTGTTTTTTTTTCCAGAGTGTTAACTGAAGATTGCAAATGGTATTGCTTTTGTTAACAAAAATAATGATTCTACTGTTAACAAAAATAATAATGTAACAAAAATAGCGATGAAAAAAAAATGACTGTGTGCCGGTCACCGAGTGACTGGCAGACGGAAGCTTCTCATCCTGCCTTGTATGTATCGGTGACTTTTGTGCGGTAAAGTAGGTTGTGGACCCACATCTCTGCCTAATTTTATTAAAGTGGGAGGAAGGAGGTTCTCTGATCCAGATTTAGAGATTCCTCACATGGAGATATTTGGGCAATCTGACATTGGGCAGATCTGTATCAAAAAGGGAGGGTTTTCGGGGCCCCTGGGTGGCTCAGTCGGTTGAGCCTCTGACTTCGGCTCAGGTCGTGATGTCGCAGTGAGTTCGAGCCTCATGTCAGGCTCTGTGCTGACAGCTCAGAGCCTGGAGCCTGTTTCAGATTCTGTGTCTCCCTCTCTCTCTGCCTCTCCCCTGCTCGTGCTCTCTCTCTCTCTAAAGTAAATAAACATTAAAAAAAAATTTTTTTTAAAAGAAGGGAGGGTTTTTTCCGCCATGGATTGCTTCTGACTCCAGTTCAAATTCCTTAACACAGGCCCTTTTTTGAGGTGGGGGGGGGCGGGGCAGGGAGAGGAGGGGAAAGGCACCTTGATTGAAAGAAGGAAAGGACCTTGATCGTGGCCATGTGAATGTGGGCACAGTTTGCTGCTGTGCCACCAGGCGGTTTATCGGAAATTTAAGGTTTTCAAATGGTCTCATAATCACTTGGAAGTTACAAGGATAATTGAGAACTGGTATCAGTGTCTGGGGCCCCTGGAAAACTGGTCCCCAGTAAACTAAGTAGATACATGAGCCCCAGGATCCTGTTTCAGCTCCAATTAACAAAATAACCAATTAACAAAAGAGGGGCTAGCTCTCAAGTCCAATACCATCAGCTGCTCATCGTGGTGCAATACGGGAGCCCTGCCCGTGCAACCCCGACAGAACTGAGTGAATCCCTCAAACCCTGGTTTCCTCCCTTTCGAGGGAAGATGCTATACTCCGTAGCATTTCTCACGAGCGATCCCCAAAAGATAACGGCAGATGAACTCGATTATTTTTAGGCCTGGGTCCCAAGCCTGGGCCTGCACCACTCGCTGTGGTGAACACATGGAGGCCATGTGCAGCCAGAAGGAGCCCAGGACTGGGAGCCCAGCAGGGCCTCCTTTCTCTCTAAGCCTCTCTCCAGTTCCACTTGACTTTCAAAGGGATTGGAGACAGCCGGGGAAGGGAGCTGCTTTCCACGTGGGAGGAAGCCTTGGTTGGGGCCTCACTTCCACAGAGTATGGTCAAAAATAAAGCTACAATACCAGAGAAGATTGTTGCTGAGTCGGATGTGGGGCCCGGACCCATAGGTGACTGCTCTTGGGGCAGGGTGGTGGCGGAGGAGAGCCATGGGCTTTCTTTAGTCAACAATAATGTCGACTTGGTGTTACTTCGTGTCTCCTCTGCCCCAGACTCAGAGTTCTCCCCTTTATGGGCCTACAGGGTCCCTCCCCCACCAGAGTTCCGCACTAGACGTAACATTTATGCCACTTTATTCATAACACAGCACTTCCTGGTGAAATATGCAAATTTAGCATAAGCGTATCTGAAATTCACACAATTGATAGACGTTAAACGGGTCACAAATTGCAATGTCAGAATTATACTTGTGTTGACAATCCTTTTGACTCAGTGGGTTTAAATCTTCTTCTGCCCAGTTTCCTCTTCAGTCAGACTTTCCTGAAAAATGTGAGCAACCAATATACCGAGGTTGATTTTACTAGCTGAATTCCATTATGCTTTTGACATTTTAATTTCTAAAATACCGATATACAAAGAGGAGACCCGTTTATTTATTTTAAAAAAAAAATTTTTTTGGGGGGGTGCCTGGGTGGCACAGTCGGTTAAGCGTCCGACTTCAGCCAGGTCACGATCTCGCGGTCCGTGAGTTCGAGCCCCGCATCAGGCTCTGGGCTGATGGCTCAGAGCCTGGAGCCTGTTTCCGATTCTGTGTCTCCCTCTCTCTCTGCCCCTCCCCTGTTCATGCTTTGTCTCTCTCTGTCCCCCCAAAAAATAAATAAACGTTGAAAAAAAATTTTTTTTTAAATAAAAAAATAAAAAATAAATAAAAAATTTTTTTAATGTTTGCTTATTTTTCAGAGAGAGAGAGAGAGAGACGGAGACAGAGTGTGAGCCAAGGAGGGTCAGAGAGAGAGGGAGACACAGAATCCGAAGCAGGCTCCAGGCTCTGGGCTGTCAGCACGGAGCCCGACGGGGGGCTTGAACCCACAAACTGTGAGATCATGACCTGAGCCAAAGTTGGGCGCTTAACTGACTGAGCCACCCTGCGCCCTGAGACCCATTTATTTTTGTGCACTAGAGAGATAACAGATCGTGTGTTTTTAAGTTTTTTAATAAACCTAAAATCTACATTAATAGTTGAAGGATAGGATGTGAAAGAGATGAAAGAAAGATCTGATCTCCGTTTGTTATTAACCTAGCTTTTGTCTCAATTCCTTCTAACGTCGTGCTTGGGAAATATCACTGCTTACTATTTTGTGTGGTAGGTCGGAGTAGAAAGAAAAAGCAAATAAAGATGTCTGTCTGCATTTTTTTTCTTTGAACTGTGGGTGTGGAAGTTGAGGTCAATGGAGAAAAAGAAAACTATAGCTTATCTTCATATATGATTTATTCAGGCTTTCTCTGCTCCTGGGCATAACTGGTAACTACTTGGAATGCCCCTAAGTGCTGCAGATACGTGGACTGTGGAGCTCAGAGATCACCAACAGTGAGTTCAAGATTCAATTTCTATATTCAGTTCTCTGTATACTTGTGTTTGGTTATGAAAAACCTGCATTAAGTTAGTAGATTCCCATTTTTGGTGGGAATGTAGAGGTTGTTATAATCCAGTCAGAAAACTAGAAATCAAGGGTGCCGGGGTGATTCAGTCAGTTGAGCGTTCGACTCTTGATTTCGGCTCGGGTCATGATTCCAGGGTCTGGGATCGAGCCCTGAGTCAGGCTCTGTGCTCACTGTGGAGCCTGCTTAAGATTTTCACTCTCTTTCTCCCTCTGCCCCCTCCTGGACTCATGCTTGCTCTCGCTTGCTTGCTCTCGAAACTAAAACACACACACACACACACACACACACACACAAAACCAATTGGAAATCAAATACGTGGTTCTGAATTATAAATTTACTAGTTTGGAATTTTTTTTATTCCAAAGGGAAAAAAATCAACTAGAGCACCATTTTTGATTTCCTCATTTTTCCAGAGCAAAACTATGTCATACCAAGAACATTGGTGAAGAATTAAGGAATCTGGTGGAGAGGTGTGGATTGGCCTAGATTAGAATAGTCTGGGGAAGGGGGGCTGATGAATAGTACTTGAAGAACCGACATATAACAGTGGGAAGAAATTTGTCAGTCGTCCCAAAGGCCAGAACCAAGATGAGATCAAGGTTACAGAGAGATTTCAGTGTAAGGGGGGAAAAAAAGGTTCTAGCCGTTGGTACTAAAAGATGGCGTCACAAAATGGTGAGACCCTACCCCGGGAGGCATTCACGCAGTCAGGAAGGTAGGCCCTATGGAGGCTGAGAGCTGGTTGTCCTGTGTGGACAGCCTGAGAGGCGGTACCAAGGAGTCGCTCACCTCTAAGGCCCCATGTCATCACCACTGTAACTCACCAGAACTCCTCGCAGGTCCTTGAGGGGAGAACGGGGCTGGTGGATGGTGCATTCGAAGCGCGGACGTTCTGCGGGTTGATCAACCTCTTTGGCTATCTGAGGAAGAAGAAGGAGATTCTTGGTGATGGAGATAAAGAAGTGGAATGGTGTTTCCCACTTCTACCAAAGATTGTGCATGGAAAGTGAGGCCAAGGGGATTATCTAAGAAGATAGATCCTCCATCAGGCATTTGAATGGATGGGTTGGGGGGGTGGTTCTGGAGGTAATGGCAGTAATGAGGAGAGGATATTTTCTCCTGAGAGATGATGAGAATGAAGTACTTCGAACCTCCTGAGGGGATGGTATACAAAAAGTCTAGGAGCTTCGAGATGTGAATAGGGTGATTTTTAGTTTCTAGTTTTAACTAAATATGTCACAGTTAAATAAGATTTACTTCACATACAGTCTGTGGAGAGGAGACTTCAGATTGCACTGGCGTAAGTGTCCCAGCCCCGAATTGCTCATCCCTTAGGCCTGTTTCCCATTAATTTAAAGAAACAATTTCTGGGGCACCTGCGTGGTTTAACTGGCACTGGTTAGGCATCTTGCTCTTGATTTCAGCTCCGGTCATGATGTTGAGGCTTCTGAGTCTGAGCCCCACCTTGGGCTCCATGCTGACAGTGTGGAGCCTGCTTGGGATTCTCTCTCTCTCTCTCTCTCTCTCTCTCTCTCTCTCTCTCTGTGCCCTTCCCCCATTCTCTCTTTCTCTCCCCACCCCCCTCAAAAGAAATACATAAACTTAAAAGACAAAAATAGAGGGGCACCTGGGTGGCTCAGTCGGTTAAGCGTCCGACTTCGGCTCAGGTCCTGATCTCACGGCCTGTGATTTGGAGCCCCCATCAGGCTCTGTGCTGACCGCTCAGAGCCTGGAGCCCGCTTCGGATTCTGTGTCTCTCTCTCTCTCTGCCCCTCCCCTACTTGTGCTCTGTCTCTCTATCTCAAAAATAAATACAGCATTAAGAAAATAAATAAATAAAATGTCTGTGTCTTCTACACATTAAAAAAAGAAATAAAAATAAAAGAAATAATAGCGACTTTCTTTTATTAGCCCACTTTCATTTTGAGGCTTAGTCAACTAACATCTAAGGCCTCTCTTATGTGACCATGACCCCAGGAAGTCTCATTTCATAGATAAAAAACCAAGTGCCCTATGTTAGTGCTGGTACTAATACTGACATCTAATTTACATGAAATCAAATCCAACATATTCTCCAGTATATATTTTGTGTCCCCGAGCTTGCTAACCGCTCCCCTCTATCCAGCAGCCTCCAAGTTCTTTGCTTAAATGCCCATTTCAGTAAAAAGAAATGATAGGGCGCGCACGCTTGGTAAGGATACTGATTTGCAAGTTACAAAGATGTACCACTGGGGCGCCCGGGCGACTCAGTTGCTTTAGCGTCCGACTTCGGCTCAGGTCACGATCTCACGGTTTGAGGGTTCGAGCCCCCGCGTCGGGCTCTGTGCTGACAACTCAGAGCCTGGAGCCTGCTTCCGATTCTGGGTCTCCCTCTCTCTCTGACCCTCCCCCTGTTCATGCTCTGTCTCTCTCTGTCTCAAAAATAAATAAACATTAAAAAAAATTTTTTTTTAAACGTACCACTGACCTCGTATCATAGATACTTTTAAAAGATGACATTTTGTTTTATTTATTTTTTTAAAGACGACATTTTAAAAAAAGCAGAGGTTCTAAGATTTTCTTTCCAAATCCCAAGGAATCCTTGCTCTAGAGACCTTGGACCCGTCGCATTGTTTTGAATTCCTTTGGCCATTCTGGACACTCTGAACACGGCACGCTCCTTCACAGGTGTTGCCGTGTTCTCTTGGAGTTGTTCCCCCTCTCTGTTTCCTTGGTCCCTGTCTGAACTGCGAGCGGGAATGGGCCTGGCGGTTTGCAGTGCCTCATCTCCCCGGGGGCGCCTAGGGCAGGTGGAGCCCAGGCTAGCCCTGTGGGGGCACACGTCTCAGTTTTGAAGATGAAAGCAACTTACCTCTTGGAAAGCATCAATCAGATTCTCAGTACTTCTCTTCCCCCCAGGGCGCAGGCCGTAGGACCAGTGTTGGCTGGAGCAGCCAACCACGCATAAGGTCAGCAGAAGAAACCCGGCGACAAGTTTTGGAATCGCCTCCATTCTGAGGAACACGACGCAACATTCAGAGGAGCCCCAGACTGGGTTGAGCAAGAAGTAAAGACCTCTTTGGTGAGCAGTCTGATGTTTGTATGCTAACCCCGCGGAAGATAGAAATAGCTGTCGTTTTCACCCAAGGACACTGACAAACACACCCCCCCCCCCCTTGCTTGCCTTCAGGATTTCCTAGCCACCTGCGATAAAGGCAGGACTTTGAACTTACGTGCTCCGCACTTTTCAGTACAAAGCTAGTCTCTTTTTATTTTTAGTATTTATTTGGTTATCCAAACCCCCTGATTCCTTCCCTTATCAAGTTCACCTTTTTGCTTTAAGATTCCCTGCCCCCGCTCAACTGATTAGTTTCCAGCTAACTGTATCAGTTCCTGAGATAAAGAGAACTGGGCCATCTGCTTGGAAAGGTAGCTTCTGCTAGGAATCTCTGGCTAATATAAAGTTGTATGACATTCAGTGGTTACGCTGTGGCACTAATTACATTTTGCTGAGTATCCTCCACACTCAAGTGTGGGCTGGACCATCTGTGAGCGCGGGAGAGAGCTCAACACCTTTCAAAGCACCGAGTCCCAGACCAGATGCCTCCGTGGCCAAGGCGGGCTCGAATTAGCTAATGACATGACGAATTCTCACAAAGCCTTCACGTTAATGTTCATCTGATGGGAAAAAGGCTGAAGACGAAATCGAATACGGGTCCATGAGTTGTTATTAATTCCCCAAAGGCTGCATCGCTGTGGCCAGGGGTGACAAGGACCATGAAGGTCAAGGTTTCTTTGGATGCTATGCACCTGGACTTTGCCCGTTGGGTACAAAATGCCCTATAGAGAGACAAAAGTGTGCAGTCTAAAACACATGCTAGAAATACAAAGCATCTTACCTGTTTGAGGACCAAGAGCCAAAAGAATCCCGAGCTTCTCTTCGAGTTAGTGGAGTTCTGTGATTTTTCATTGTCTTGGCTTCCTTTTTATATGAAACTTTTCCAGGACTGAAATCTTTCCTGCTGGTAAATTATACCGCACATGGACTATGGGTTTTTTTTTTTTTAATAGTGATTTTTGTTTTAATCCTCACAGAAGGCCCTTTAATAGTGTATGTAATTGGAACACCCACTGGTGTGTCTGTTAAATTTACTTAAATCTTGGCCATTAAAACCTCAGCCAGGACTTTTGTACTGAGGCCACAATTCACAGATTAAAATCAAGCTAGGTTGGATTCTCTTGAGGAAACAGACCTATCCAGAGTTCCAGGAAAACAGCTGCTGTACCTTAAGTGATGTTAAAGGCTCACATAAAAGCTTTCACAAAGGAAGCCATGTAATCATTTTAGAAAGGAGTTTAGTCAGGATGCCTGGGAGCTGGTCTCCGCTCTTTGGTTCTTCATTTGTAAGAGGAGCTGATTTGTAAATAATAAGAAGGGATTATTGGCACCCTACCTATACCCATATACGATCCTGAAGAAGATAATGGGGGTTTGAAAATTTCCCAGTCTCCTACCCACCAGGTTCCTTCCTTGACTTATCTTGAAAGCCTGCTGATAGCATCAGAAAGTTGAGAAACACTGTCGTTAGAATATACTAAGCCTAAAACCACCTAGAACCTACTTGGGTCCACAGTGTGACTCATTTTAGTAGATACTGAGTTAAAATAGGCAAGTCACTGTGCTAAAGGCAGTGGGAACACAAAGGTGAGAAACATACGTAAACATACATGCGTAAACGTACATGCGTAAGACCAGCCTCCCCTATGACAACAGTCCCAGCAGGTGGGTATCATTATCCAAACTTTACAGATAGGTGTTCCAAGCCCGGTGGGGAGGGGACCCTGGGGATGTTTTATTTACACAGTATAAGCATTTACAAAAGCAAAGAGAGAACCAGTACTCTTTATTACTTTCATTTGAATACATGATTGTCTTCCCCTAATTTACCCCTTGGGTTGTAACTCATAATGGTCAAGGATCCCATCTCGTCTAAACTTCTGTTAAATCCCTAGCATTCGCCTTTGATAAATTTGAATGGATGACTAAAAAGTAAGGGCCTTTATTTTTTATTTTATTTGTTTGTTTATTTATTTATTTATTTATTAAAGTAAGGGCCTTAAACAAGATTGGGCTTAACGCTTCCTCTTTTTCTGCATCAAAGATACGTTTTATCTGACATAGAATTAAACCTTCATATACAATTGTCTGTAAGGCCTATTACATTAGCTAAACAGTAAAATGGTTAAGAATAACTAGATATTTGTTCATTTTAGAGCTGGGATTGGCAATTTTCTCCTCTGGTAGGATGCTAAACCAATCAGTCATCGCCCAAGGGTAAATTAGGGGAAGACAATCATGTATTCATGATACTTTTCCAGAAGAATCACATTTGCAAGGATGTCAGTATAAAGAGCAGTGCTGTCCTGCCCAGAGAAACTCTTTACCCAGCCATTTCTGTGGAGGTTGTCAGAGTCTCATGATAGGCTAGAGAAGGAGATAAGCTTTTAAGTACAATTGCAAACAGTGAAAAATCTCAAAAAAAATAATGTGATTTAACTTATTTTCATTATTTTATTAGACACTGAGTAATTTAAGTGCCATTCTGACATGAGAGAGTAATCTCATCTCACTAAAATACAAAGGTAATGAGAGGCTCTTTTTCAACAAGAGCTCATTATGTTTGAACGGCACTTAAATTGCCCAGTTGACAATTTGCTAAAAGAAGTGTGCTTCTCACAGTGTTGCTCCAGCAGATGTGGTCTTGGGGAAGGACCAAGGAAACAGGAGTGAAGACTCCTGACCTTTAGGGTCACGTTAATCACTTAGCTTTGGTTAAGCATCAGTGGCTTTCTTGTACGTTATTTCTATCAGTCGGTATTTTTGGAAACAGGTTTTGAAATTTTTAGATGAACACAGTGGCATGGTCTATGAATTTACTCAATATGAGCGATGCCAAATCTGCATCTCCTTAGATCACATAGATCTGAAGGGCAAAGACCAAATTTATTTTCTGCAGTACCAAGGAAGAGATTGAATATGCAATTAATGGGATTTTGATGTTTAGGGACACACTTTGAATCTTTTCTTTTCTTTTTTTTTTTCATTTTTGAAGGAGAAAGAGACAGAGTGTGTGTGTGGGGGGGGTGGGGAGGCAGAGAGAGAGGGAGACACAGAATCTGAAGCAGGCTCCAGGCTCTGAGCTGTCAGCATAGAGCCCGACGTGGGGCTTGAACTCACAAACCGCGAGATCATGACCTGAGCTAGTCAGAGGCTTAACCAACTGAGCCACCCAGGCATCCCTTGAATCTTTTCATAGTTCCAAGGATAGATCCATTTATCATGAAGCTTAATTGAATAAACTGGGTTTAAGTATTGGATTTCATAGTTGTCAGAAATTTTTTCTCAATTTAGAAACTTCTAGATCTTAAAGGATATGGCTTTAGGGGCGCCTGGGTGGCTCAGTCCGTTGAGTGTCCGACTTCAGCTCAGGTCATGATCTCGTGGTCCGTGAGTTCAAGTCCTGCGTCGGGCTCTGTGCTGACAGCTCAGAGCCTGGAGCCTGTTTCAAATTGTGTCTCCCTCTCTCTCTGACCCTCCCCTGTTCATGCTCTGTCTCAAAAATAAACGTTAAAAAGAAAAAAAAAAAAGTATATGGCTTTAGAGGGAAAATGGTTTCATTTTCAACCTTAAAACACCTAAAAATTATTGAAATGCCACAGTAATGACTTAGCAATCTTGATGAGTGACAGACGCAAGCCTCTTTTGCCCTAATGTAAAATCTCAGCAGGAAGTGTCCGTGGTGAACTCCTGCTGACATATTTAAAGGTAGTGAAAGGCTTTCAGAGAATTAATCCTTGCATAAGGTGCTTTATGTAGAAAATAACCACTTTTCTTTGTAGAGGTGGAGCTTTTTAATTTTAAAGATAATACCTCCTTGGAAATTTAATAAAATTCTAGCGCTTTTCATTAAACATGATTTGAAGTTGACATGGGGGTAGATTTATAGTATAAACCACCCGTTCGTAAAATGAGCAACTGGAGAAAATATTCCATGCCTTGATTTATGATAGTAAATCACTGTCATAAGAAAGTGAATTTACACTATTTCCTACTAAATTTTCTTTGAAACTGTAGTTGAATTAGATATGACAGCATAATACATATGGCTCTAAATAATTACAGGAGTACTGAATTTTCTCAGTATGCAAAATCTGATTTCGATTTTCTAGTCCCCCACCCCCAATTGTATTTTTACCTGTGTACAGACAAGTTCCATCACTAGGTTTAATAGAAGTTGTACTCTTTTGAAACTCCTGCCTCAAAATTCTCTCTCCTACGAGTCAGGTGAGAATGTTTTGGGGACAATGTACTGAACCAACCTAGTAAGTCTAACTTGTAACGTTCATCAGCTAAAGAGTAACACAAATGAACCATTGGAAGTCTTGTAATTGAACCTGTGTTGTTAGCATGGCAGATTTTAAAAAAGAGGGTCATAAAAAAACCATGCTTAAAGGGGTAAATTTGCATGAATGGCCCTTTCAGACTAATCCATTATAAGCGTTGTGTTGGATTTCCTTCTCCACCCAGACCCTCGGGGCTGGTCATCAACTTAATGCTGAAGAAACGTAAGTGAAATACGGTCAAGAGTCGATTTTCAAAAGTACGACTAGAAACTCCTTTTCAACATTTCACATCGTTTATTAATGCAGTATACATTAGATCCAAAATCTGCAGTTTCTAAGCATACCATGTTTAGACCTTTCAGATTCTTCTGCATTTTTAGGTTTATGTCTACAGAGGTACCCTTAAGTGGATGAACAAACACATTCTATAATTATTGAAAATATAGTACAGAGTGAAATGATTTAAATATAATTTAGGCACATATTGATTATGAAAATAGATATCTCTCAATACAATACTTCTCTGTCTTGGTAAAAATAATAAAGCAAAGAAAATAATTCATTTCTGAAATTGCTTTCCCTCACCTGTAAAGGTGCGAGCTCTCACTACGCATATGCACCCTTTACCGTTAAGGAAAGCTTTGCATATGTATATATAGAAGAATAAGCTACGTAAATATTGAACACGCGTCATTCTCCCAAAGGAGACAAAGTCGTTTTTACTGATTCATTGCTTCAAACTGATGAGTCTGTAGAATTCAGAACCTATTTGGACACAGCTTATATCCCTGCTCTTGGGGTAGACATAAGGACAACGGGTTATTGGTAAGGAAGTACAGGCCCTGTCTCTGCTATTGCAGAGAGGACTCAAGAAAAGCAGGCTAGAATTTGAACTAAATCAGAAAGAAGTAAAAGAACCACAGGTGCTGACTGATTGGTATTACATCTCGGACCAGTCCAACGCCTTTATTTTTGTTGGAGTTTTTTGGTGGCTATCATCAAATTGCCAATTTAAAATCGCTTCCCTTCCCCTTGTGGGGTTTTAACGGCATTATGTTGATTTCCAAAAGATGACAGTGGACTGGGATTTAATGCCTATTTCTAAGCTGGCCCTGTTGAAACTATTTGGCATTTGAATTAAATTACTATTGATAATGCACCTTGGTTTTTTGGTTCTGACATATACTTCCTATGCTTCTTTTGACTGTACAGGAGAAAACAAGGCTAGTAGTGTAAATTGATAAAATCGCCTGGTTTGGCGTTGAGTGGAACTTGCTTAGAATGAAATTCTAAGGATGCTCATTTAAAAGTTGTAGCGATAGGTAAACTCTTTGTCCATCTGGAGAGTTCCACCTTAACTTGAGCTGACATTGAGGTCTTTTCTTGCACTCAGTCTCAATCAGTAAGAACCGAGGATTTAATTTAATTTAGCTACTGTTTCGTTCTAAAAAATAAACGTTACAAGAACCTGAAAAGAGAGCCTTGGGGAATCTGATCTCACCATATTCATATGGCATGACAGGTATGTAGAGTAGGGGAGGCATCACTAAAGCTATTAATAAACCTGAACCTTTTCGAAATTTTCGTAAAGTTTAACAATTTAAATACCCATACTGTATCTAGAGATTCAATAAATATAATTGCATATGTTGTGCTTTTCATAAATTAAAATCCTCGAATACATTTCAAACCAAGATGGTATTTCCACATCATGCCTATTTAAAAGCAAATATAATAGATCCTATTTCTGGTCATAAAACCAGCCAAATCCCCCTAACTCCACTCAAAAGGCAGTAAGCTACTCTAGCTTCTCTACATCTATTAAATGAGTGCTTCTCTGTTAAAATCAGAATGTGGAAAAAAGTCACTTTTTTCCTTTATGCACCGTTGAGAACAAGCATAATCCTCTAAATGGGTTTTTGTTTGTTTGTTTTTTATTCCCTTACAGCGCTACTTCTTCTAGACAACTGAATGGGTGGAGAAAAAAAAAAAGCGAGAAGGACAACATTTTTCATCTTGGGCATCTTCCTCCGGCCCTGAAATTCTCATCTGACACTCTGTGACATATGTAGTGGGGTCAGCATCTCTTCAAATATAGCTCCCTTCACGTTGGAACCTCTCAGGTTGGCTTCCTGAAGATCGCACCCAGACAGGTCGCAATTCTGCAAGACAAAAACAATATTCATGAAACTAAGATTCCTGGGGCACGTGAGGAAAATGTTCCAACGTCATGAAACCCTGTTATTTCTGGAAGACTGCTGTGTTAGAAAAAAGTCAGATTTTCTTCTATATCTGGAGTTGTTTTCTCTAGGTGAGTGGTCAGGCTGACAGTCACAAATACTGACAAACAGAGGTTAAAGAGGAAGTGTGTCTCTTCTGTTCCCATATTTTAGAATCGGTCATTTAAAACCCAGAATGGACTCCAACGTAATAAATATCTATGCAAATTTACCACAATCCGAGGACAACAAAAGGCAGGGCAGGTAAGCACTATTAAAAAAAACCCCAAAAACCTGAGGGGCACCTGGGTGGCTCAGTCAGTTACGCGTCCGACTTCAGCTTGGGTCATGATCTCACGGTTTGTGGGTTTGAACCCCGTGTTGGGCTCCGTGCTGACAGCTCAGTGCCTGGAACCTGCTTCAGATTCTGTGTCTCTCGCTCTCTCTGCCCCTCCCCTGCTCCTGCTCTGTCTCTGTCTCTCAAAAATAAATAGATGTTTAAAAAATTTAAAAAGAAAACAACTGAGAGAAAGAGATCTTACTTACTAATTACATTATAATAGATTTTTCCATTCCCCAACTCGAACATTTTTATAGCAGGGAACTGCTTTTTTTTTTTTTTAAACCCCAAATTATGTGCACAATTCAATGAGTTTTAACAAATGTATATATAACAGTGTAACTACCACCACAATTGGAAGCTGCTTTGAAATTTCTCTTGAGATCACAGAGTGGCAGATGAGACAGATCGTGGGTAAGTCCTTGGGGATGGTGGGTGACTGCACATAACCTTTTAGGACAGAATGTCACCAGCTGCCCTTCAAACAGTCAACCTGACTAGTCTGCATTCAGTTGCCATCAGGAAGACTTCTGGTGTTTACCTACACGGTAACTAAAACCAAGGGGAAAAAAAAATCATCATTTTTGGTGACAGTACCAAAGAATAAAAAATTAAGGAACTGTGCTTATAATAGGCTTCTATTTTTGGCCTTGGGCAGGTTCTTTTTGCCTTTAAGTTTAATGGGGCCTGCCACTCTACCGCTAAGATCTGTCAAGAGAACAAAGCAGAAACATTAAAAGGGAAAAATCAATGACAAGCCAAATTTTGACCCACTCTTCTCTCCAATCCGATCTATGCCAGGTTTTCCCGGATAAGGCTGTGCTGTTCAATATGATGGCAACAGCCACATGTGGCTACTTATATTTAAATGAATTAAAATTAAGTAAAATTTAAAAATCTGTTTCTCAGTTACACTGGCCATATTTCAAGTGCTCAACAGCCACAGCGCCTGGTGGCTACTGTCCCGAACAGATTTAGAACGCGTCCAGCATTGCAAAAAGTGCTATGGGGACAGCACCAAGAGACCTATCAACAGTCTTTGAGCCTGCCAGCTACATTTGCGAATCAAGACAACGTATATAATTCTGATGAAAAAGACGCGCAAAGTTAAAAGCTCAAATCGTGATTCAAAAAGAACACGATTCCAATTTAGAATAGGCTGTCTCTTAACCTGATTTCAAACCTGGATATCTTTGACATTTCTCGAACAGTTAAAAAGATAATCTGGCCCCATTTAATTCTGTCTGGACTTAAAACTGAAGAAAAACACAATAAATTCGATCAGTAAAGCAGTCATCAAACACATCTACTTGAAGGAGACCCAAGGAACAGAGGACAAATGAAATCGGCTTCGGCCGACTGTCAGATGAATCTTTCAATCTGAAACTGGGACCCATGGCCCGTGTGACTGAATCCTGCTCTGGGAGGCACGTCTGCTGAAACAAGCAATCGACAGGAGAACACTGCTCCGGCTGTGCGGGCGTGCTCCCTGGCAGTTTTTACCAGCCAATGACTTTGCTGGTGACCTCGATACATTTTGCAGGACAGGCTCAGTAACTGTAGATTACCAAACGCTCTTCAAACATTGGTGACTCACCTCTAAATCCGTTCCTGCCAGAGTTGCGCCTCGGAGGTTACAGTTCTTCAACTTCGCGTTTTTTAAGGTAGCAACTCTCAGGTTAATTCCTGTCATTTGACTTCCTTCCATATCCACACCTTTCAGATTAGCACCTACAGTGAATATATTTTGATAGCAGTTGAACTTCAAAATATTTATAGTCCTCTCCCTTCAAAAAACCGCAGGTTTAGTTTACTTAATGGAGGTGAATGACAGGCTCTTTAACTTTTGGAAAGGACTCCGTGAACCATAAATCTCAGTCTCTCAACCAACTTACACATATAAAGCGTTCATTGTTAACAATCTGTTTGCTTGTTCTATGAATTAAGAATGTTTTAGTCTATATTTTTGAGGGAAGAATTCAATTCGGTCTTAAGATAATTAGCACTTTTATAATATGCTTCCGTAAGTTTATGATAAGGAAGGTAAGTCCCCTGTACTCTAAACATACAAATAAATGAAGTGACCAGTTCACTGACACAACAGAGCAATAAGAAATTCATAAATAAAACATTAATCTAAAAATGACAGAAACTGCCTAGCTTTGTGCAAACAAATTCATTTTAGTCACTGTGAGCGTATACTGTTTAATTTCAAAGTTCGAGATGTTGACATTTAATTCTCCAACTGAAGCCTTATTCAATAGTAGAGGCTGGATTTCCCCTAACTTCTTGCCTAGCACATGACTGAGACCAAATACGATGGCAGAAGAAATCTACCCCCCAGTAGCGGTCACGATTTTTCCGTAACAATTATTTTGTTGGACTTTTTACTTTGTGATATGTTCTCACCTTAGAAAATGTAATTATAGATAGAATCTCACCTTCTAAATTGGCTTTAAGACCAGAAGGATCTTCAAAATTACACAGTTTCAGGGATGCCCCTTCTGCATTAGAACAGAGCATCTTGACTCCCTGGAGATTTGCACACTGGCAAGAAAAAGAGAAAAGTCCACGTTTTAACATTCAGAATTTTGTTTGGAAAAGAAAAAAACGGGCTCAAACAATAAAAGAAAAAAATAGAGAAGGGGAGGAAGCTCAATTCCATACACTCACAATCAATTATTTTCTGTTTATAATGAAGACTTTTCTAACTGGAATCAACCAAGAGCTGAGAACCACTCTGAAGACACAGTTCTTTTGAAAGAACCATTTTCAAAGAAACAACAACCTAATTAACAACAGCATGTCCATTTTACACAGATAATAGTTTAGATAAAAAAAAAATTGGGGGGTCAGGGGCACCTGGGTGGCTCAGCTGGTTGAGTGACTGACTTCGGCTCAGCTCATGATCTCCTGGTCTGGCCCATGGGTTTGAACTCCACCGTTGGGCTCTGTATTGACAGCTCAGAGCCTGGAGATGGCTTCACATTCTGTCTCCCTCTCTCTCTGTCCCTCCCCCGTTTACGCTCTGTCTCTCTCTTTCAAAAATAAATAAACATTAAAAAAATTTATTTAAAAAGTTGGGGGGCTAGAACTGTAACATCCCTATTTCTATGTTTATAAACAGTCCTGGGTAGGACACTATGAGAGCTAAGATGTATGGGTAAGGAACACATAATCTTATCAGGAGTAGGGATTTCTCTTCTTTCTTACTGCAGGAATCAATAAAATTCTTGATGTTCAATCATGCTATTACTACCTTCATTTCATAGGTCAGAATACTAAGGCCAGCAGTTAAAGGTATCATCTAGCTACAAAACCCTACAAATTGTTTGTCAGATCTTCATGTACCAATCACTGCTACACAGCATTGTCAACCTTGAACGCCCAAATTATAGCACAAAATACAAAGAGTAAAAAACTAGAAAATATATGTTAGAATTTTGAATTATGTTAATTTACCTCTGAGGATTCAGTGCCATCAGATCTGAACTCCAACAACTAGCAGATAAGGCAGGAAGCCATAAAGTTGACATTAACATTAGGACTTCCCACACTGTGACCATCAAAGTAGATGATGAATGTAAAAGTGTCTTAAAAATCGTAGGGCACTATATAAATAATTGTAGTTGTCATTATAACTACAACAGTGAAGAATCTAAAAATCCTAAGGCTGATCACGTTACCTTATTGCCACACCTAATAGGAAAAATCCTGTTTTATGAGTACAATTCCATTCACCATACTGTCAATTCTGCTGAAAGGGAAATAAGCTGCAGATCATTTCAGATCACAGAAAGCTGACAAATGCACACGCATTCCCACGTCTGCCTCTGCAGAGGTAGTACAGGTGCTACAGCACACAGGCAATACAGAAGCTCAGCCTGAGAGGTAAGAAAATGAGGATGCAGAAGGACCAAAATAACTAAAAGATGACGGTGTTTTAAATTTTTTTTTTTTTTCAACGTTTATTTATTTTTGGGACAGAGAGAGACAGAGCATGAACGGGGGAGGGGCAGAGAGAGAGAGGGAGACACAGAGGGAAACAGGCTCCAGGCTCTGAGCCATCAGCCCAGAGCCTGACGCGGGCGAGATCGTAACCTGGCTGAAGTCGGACGCTTAACCGACTGCGCCACCCAGGCGCCCCGAAAGATGACGGTGTTTTAAATACACAGAAACATCAGTAAGACAGGAAGCTGATAATATAAAAATAAATGTCTCTGGTTCTCCGTGCCGTGCACCCAGGTAAAACAGACTGTAGCTATTATCTAAGTTCCCAAGGCGACAACCCAGGGAAAGCACCCTGCAAGTAGGTAGGTGTGACTGTAGCCCCGGCAAACAGCCTGCGGGCAGGTGGCTTGGCTGACCCAACTACAAGCCCAAGGTGGCCCCAGACCGGCCCTTGACAGCACAGGGACCAAACCCCGCCCACAACAGGCAAATGGGGCCACTGCAGCTGACTGAAAGCTAAAGCAGCTCAGCCTCGATAGAAGGGCCCACACAACACACACGGGAGACACCTATGCCTGAACTGCCTGGTTCTGGGGAAAGCAAGGGACATGGAACTACAGGGCACTACAGGACCTCTTCTTCATAAGGCCATTACTTTTAAGAGCAGGAGACATAGCTGACTTTCTTAATACGCAGAAACAGACACAGAGAGTTACACAAAATGAGGAAACAGGAATAGATCCCAAATGAAAGAGGACAAAATCAAAGCAAAAGAACTAAATGAAATGGAGATAAGCTATATGCCTGATAGATAATTCAAAGTAATGGTCATAAAGATACTTACTGGATTTGAGAAGGGTGGAGGATCTCAGTGAGACCCTTAACAGATGGGAAATATAAAAAAGAACCAATCAGAGATGAAGAACTTAAGTGAAATTAAAACTACACTAGAGGGAATAGATAGTAGACTAGAGGAAGCAGAAGAACGGATCAGTGAGCTGGAGGACAGAATAATGGAAAGCACCCAAGATGAACAGCAAAAAGAAAAAACTCAGTGACATCAAGTGTAGTAACATATGCATTACAGGGATCTCAGAAACAGAAGAGAAAGAAAAGGGGCAGAAATAATAGCTGAAAACTTACCGAATCTGGGGAAGGAAACAAATCCAGATCCAGGAGGAAAAGAGACCTCAATGGAATCAACTTAAGGAGGTCCACACCAAGAGACATAATAATTAAAATGGCAAAAAGCAGTGATAAAGAGAGAAATTAAAAGCAGCAAGAGAAAAGAAAACAGTTACATACAAGGGAAATCCCATACGGCAATATGCTGATTTTTCAGCAGAAACTGCAGGAATGAAGAGAGTGTAGGACACGAAAGGAAAAAACCTGAGATCAATTATACTCTACCCAGCAAGGCTACCATTCATAATAGAAAAAGAGGTAAAGCATTTCCCAAAACAAAAGATGAAGCAATTCATCGCCGCTAAACCAGTCTTACAAGAAATGTTAAAGGCGATTTTCTGAGTGGAAAGAAAAGGACATAATCAGGAGTAAGAAAATTAGGAATGGAGAACATTTCACAGGTAAATGGAAATATAATAAAAGTAGTAAATGAATCACTTAGAAAACCAGGAGGGAGGTTACAGCACAAAAACAAGAAAGTCAATTATACCTATAAAAATAAGTCAAGGGATTCACAAAATAAAAGGATGTAAAGGATGACACTATATACATAAAATGTGTTGGGAGGGGAGTAAAAATTTAGTCCACCTAGAATGGGTTTAACCTTAAGCAACTAAGGGGCACCTGGGTGCCTCAGTCGGTTGAGCGTCCGACTTCAGCTCATGTCATGACCTCGCATTCGTGGGTTGGAGCCTGTGTTGGGCTCTGTGCTGACAGCTCAGAACCTGGAGCCTGTTTCATATCTGTCTCCCTCTCTCTCTGCTCCTCCTATGCTCATGCTCTCAAAAAAAAAAAAAAAAAAAAAAAAAAAAAAAAAAAAAAATTAAGCAACCATCAACTTTATACGGATACAGAGATGTTATATATGAACCTAATGGTAACCACAAATCAAAAACCCGTAATAGATATGCAAAAAACAAAGAGAAAGGAATCCAAGCAAAATCACTAAAGGAAGCCATCAAACCACAAGGAAAGATAGGAAGAGAAGAAAGTAACCAAGAACTACCCAAATAACTGTAAAACCAGTTAACAAAACGGCAATAAGTACATCCGTATCAATAATGACTTTGAATGTAAATGTACTAAATGCTCCCATCAAAAGATATTGACTGACTGAATGATAAAAAAGCAAGAACCACCTATATGCTGCCTACAAGAGACTCATTTCAGACCTAATGACACACATAGATTAAAAGTCCTAAGGTAATTATAAGTACGGCTCTGTCCTCAAACCTGACCCTTATGGAATCTCACACAAAAAAAACAAATTTATAAGAAATTCAGTGAAGTTTTCCATCTTCAACCACAGAAAGCATGTCATTCACCCTCCAACTCATCAAATGGTACAAGCAGGTCACCAATAGTCACCAACATGGAGGGTTCAGAACTCAGCTGCTTAGTAAACCAGATGTTCAGAGTTTTGCTACCTTAAATGTATCAAGGGGCATAGGGCTTTGATGAAAGCAGTTATTACCATGATTTCTAATGTATGATAATGGCATTAAGATTATATTTTTTAAATGGTCTTTAAGGGATAAACAAAATATTTACAGGTGAAATAGTGAGTTACTTCAAAATAATCTATAAAGAGGTACAGACAAGATTGTTTATATGTTGATGATACCTTCTGAAGTTACATCTGAGTTAATAGATGTAACAAGCAGGATTCATTATAGTATTCTATTTTTGTATATGCTTGACATTTTGCACATGAAAAAGTCATTAAAAAAAGAAATAAGGAAAAGAAAACGCATGCTGTAGTCTGTCTAGCTCCAACTGTGCTAACACATTAGCCTCTTTGGGCCCAGGCAAGTCTCTAGGTTTCAGTTTCTCAGTCTAACAACAGGGTCATACGTGATGACCATCAAGGCCCCCGTCAGCCCTCACCATTCTAAGTCTTGAATATGCAACAGATATGTAATAGCTGAGTTATTACATCAGCTTCTATGCAGCATGCTGAAGTCACTGATGGCAAAAAGAGTGTGCAGAAGAAACATTCTTAAAGCAGGCTGACAGAATAATGTGGCATAGACATGTTCTGCTCAACAGAGATAGCAGCTGAGATCACCCTGGTTGACAGCAGAATCACATGGTTCCTATGGAAAGGTCTCACAGCCCGTGAAGGATAAATGGGGTGAGAAATTAAGAAAGAGTAGTGGAGGGGTACCTGGGTGGCTCAGTCAGTTAAGCGTCCGACTTTGGCTCAGGTCATGATCTCGCGGTTTGTGGGTTCAAGCCCTGCACTGGGCGCTGTGCTGACAGCTCGGAGCCTGGAATCTGCTTTGGATTCTGTGTCTCCCTCTTTCTCCGCCCCTCCCCTGCTCACACTCTGTCTCTCTCGCTCTCTCAAAAAAAAACAAACATTTTAAAAAAATAGTGGAGGGGCACCTGGGTGGCCCAGTCGGCTGAGCGTCCGACTTTGGCTCAGGTCATGATCTCACGGTTCGTGAGTTCGAGCCCCATGTTGGTCTCTGTGCTGACAGCTCAGAGCCTGAAGCCTGCTTCAGATTCTGTGTCCCCCTCTCTCTCCGCCCCACCCCTGCTTGTGCTCTGTCTCTGTCTTTCAAAAATGAATAAATGTTAAAAAAAAAAACTTAAAAAAAGAAAATGGAGCCATTAGGTGTATCAGCAGACTGCTTAGCACACATCATGTTTTGTAGACATGATGGCTATTCATTAGCATTCATCTTCAAATGCCAAGGACAATTAGCAATTAGTTTTGACTTCACAGCCTATATACCCTGGGCAATGAATGACTCTTCAACATGAGCCACTTCTAACGTTAGTAATTAAATTTACAATTCTATAGCACTTCAGTTTATCAACTGTACAGGATGGATAGAACAAGTATTTACAGTTAAGAAAATTATGGTGCAGGTTCAGAGTTAGCATTACTATAATTAAACAGAACTCAAAACCAGCTCTACTGAATGACCCAGACTGTCTTCTTATTTTTGTTTGTTTGTTTTATCCTTAACAAAAGCCAGACAAGTGATCTCTCATCATTTCACTATTTAAAGACTAGTCCTTCAGAGCGCCTGGGTGACTCAGTCAGTTAAGCTTTCTACTCTTGATTTCGGCTCAGGTCGTGATTTCACCATCATGAGATCAAGCCCTGTGTCTGCTGGGCATGGAGCCTGCTTAAGATTCCCTCTCTGCCTCTCCCCCGTGCATGCATACACACGCTCTCTCTCTCTCAAAATAAGCAAACATTAAAAAATAATAAGACTAGGTCCTTCAAACTTTTTTCTTTGTGCTGTTACTCTTTCACTCATTTTGCTAGCAATGTGGTCCTTCCTCATAAGATGGAACAAGTAAAGTGAAAATAATGGAAATGTATATTGACAGATTTTGTTATAGATCTGCTATTATAAACTTCATGGAAAAATAGGTTGCAAGTAAGGAATACAACTAAAATTATAAAATTCAATAACCATCTATTCAATGACTACTTAAAGCAATGTACTATATTAGGTGTTGTTAATTCAAAAGACATATAGACATGGGCCTTGGTATTAAGGAACCTGAAGTTGTTAGAAGTGAGTACATTTCGCTGCTGGTTCTGCATGTATCCTCTACCCCCAAATTAACATAGGTAATTTTTAGAGAAACACATGCATATACATATGTACAGACACACATACACCTATACACCTACATACACATTTGACCCTTGAACAACATGGGTTCGAACTGCATGAGTCCACTTATATGTGGATACTTTATTTTTGTGTTTTTAAAGTTTATTTATTTATTGATAGAAAGCGTGTGCATGTGTGCGTGTAAGTAGGGGAGGGGCAGAGGGAGGGAGAGAATCCCAAGCGGTTCCGTGCTCTCAGCACAGAGCTTGATGCAGCATTTGATCTCACCAACTGTGAGCTCATGACCCGAGCAGAAATAGAGTCAGATGCTTAATTCACTGAGCCATACAGGCGCCCCACATGTAGATTTTTAAAAATCAATACAGTACAGGACTGTAAATGTATCTTCTCTTCCTGATGATTTTCTTACCATTTTCTTTTCTCTTACTTTATTGTAAGAATACAGTATATAATACATATACAAAATATGTGCTAATCGACTGTTTATGTTATCAGTAAGGCTTCTGGTCAACAGCAAACAGTTAGTAGTGACATTTTGGGGGAGTAAAATTATATGCGTATTTTCAACTGCACAGAGGTCAGTGCCCCTAAATCCCGTGGTGCAAAGGTCAAGTGTATATACATACATATATGTAAACACATACACACACACACACACACCACACACGTATGTAGATAAAGAGAGGAGAGCCACGGAGATGCTAACTTACACAGACTGGCACCCCTCATGTTTATTTCAAAATATCTCTGCCAAATACCTCTGGAGCAATTTTTTTTCCCCATTCCACAAATGCAGTTGAATAGAAGATTTCAAAAGTCCTTTTCAGCTTTGCCCTACTAATTTCACTGAAAATAGAAGTTCTGATAAAGTATACTATATTGAGGAGATCAAGATCTAATTTCCAGATTTAATTTCTTATTAGTTGCTAACTCTTTCAGATCCTCACTTATTGAAGGATATCAAAGTTGCAAAACCGACACATTTCACTTTCAGGGTCTTGGGTTTTATCATCCGTTTTCAAGTAAAATCTCTAGTAAGAGAGAGAGATCATTTCTGCTCTTTAAGACCGTTCAACAGACTAAACATTTAATTTTCTCTTGTAACTAAAGAGGATTCTTACGTCAAGCACTGATCCGGAGAGATCAGCTCGTTCAAGATTTGCACAGCAGAGATTAGCATGTGCAAGATTGCAGCGGCTTAAATTGGCCATTTTGAAGTTAATGTATCGAAGGTCCAAACGGGAAAGATCAGCACCACTGAAGTTTAAACCCTAAAATTAAAAAACACAAATTGTCACAAAATTTAAACCATCTGCTATATCACATTTAATTACTATAGCTAACCATCAAGTTTTTTTAGAAGCAATTGGCAGTTCAGTCATTTGGAGTTTACAAGAACACATGATCAGATGGAACTGAGATATAACATGAGTGTCCTTAATGGGTTCTTAGTAAAAGAGACTCTAAATGTAATATTAGAATGCAGCCTGGGTATACCTCATTTATGTGCAGAAATTTCTAAGGAGTGATTTGTTGGCCATGTACGTGTTGTAGGTATTATTTATATAATTTATATAATTAATATATATAAATAATTATAATATTTATAATAATATTTATAAGTATTCAATAATTCAAGGTAGTTTAATTTTTTTTTTAGTATTTATTTTTGAGAGAGACAGAGCGTGAACGGGGGAGGGACAGAGAGAGAGAGAGAGAGAGAGAGAGAGAGAGACACAGAATCCGAAGCACAGTCCAGACTCCGAGCTGTCAGCACAGATCCCAACGCGGGACTTGAACTCATGATCTGCATAATCATGACCTGAGCCGAAGCTGGACACTTAACTGCCTGAGCTACCCAGGCAACCCCAAGGTAGTAGTATTCTTAAAATGTAAGTATTGTGGTTTTTAAACCTTTAGTGCTATAATACATAAGAAGTATCTGCCACTGCCTGGCCATACATAACAACTGTACAAAAAATTGACTCTGTATTTTAATAGCTGCAATTTCTATGTCCTACTCAAAAACTGTTACGTGAGGCATATTAGATAATAAAAAATGCTATTACACCTCTTTTTTTGCTAACCATTTTGGGATTAAATCAATGTTATAACCCATAATTAAATTCTATCTTGCATGAAATAGGAACATAAGGCAAAAAAAAAAAAAAAAATCCTAGAAGAATGTAAAACTTTACTTACGGCTTTGCTGACACCAATAACTCATGTAAAAGTCTGCTTTAATTACCTGGCAACGCAATTCTGATTTGGTTGGAGTGGCTAGAAGAAATCGAACGAATTCCTTTCTTGATATTGGCGAATGATCCTCTGGTGGTTGAGAATTCTTGAAAAAGATATTAAGAAATCAGTGGAGCATTTTGGGAGACAGCTACAATAAATGTAATACTGGCTAATGTAAAAAGAGCTTTACCTTTATTGCCACTTCCAGGTGTTCAATCAATGAGTCAATACCAAAAAATCTGGCTTCTTCCAACACACCTATCACAATAAAATCGATTTGCCTTTTAATAGAAAACTATTCATTTTAATATTTATGGAATTATTTGTTAAATCCTCACAACACAAGTGAAATTCAACAAGTAGGTTATCAATCAGAAAAGTAACTAATGTTTAGAACATGCATAAAGAGGGGCGCCTGGGTGGCTCAGTCGGTTGAGCGTCCGACTTCGGCTCAGGTCACGATCTCACGGTCCGTGAGTTCGAGCCCCACGTCAGGCTCTGTGCTGACAGCTCAGAGCCTGGAGCCTGTTTCAGATTCTGTGTCTCCCTCTCTCTCTGCCCCTCCCCTGTTCATGCTCTGTCTCTCTCTGTCTCAAAAATAAATAAACGTTAAAAAAAAAAATTTTTTAAAAATTTAAAAAAAGAACATGCATAAAGAATATTTTAAAAATATTTGTGAAACAAAGTTTTTCTAAATAGTTTACATTCAGCCAAAGAAAAACATAGAAAACTAATGAATTAGAATGAAAGCCTTTCAGATTTCAAAATTTTCTGAAAATCACTTAAAAAAAATTTTTTTTAAGTGTTTGTATTTATTTTTGAGAGGGAGAACGAGTGGGAGAGGGGCAGAGAGAGAGAGAGGGAAACACAGAATCTGAAGCAGGCTCCAGGCTCTGAGCTGTCAGCACGGAGCCTGATACAGGGCTCAAACTCATGAGCTGTGAGATCATGACCTGAGCCGAAGATGGACGCTCAACTGACTGAGCCACCCAGGTGCCCCGAAAATCACTTTAAGTAGGCTACAAGAAAAAACTCCTACTATCTCAAGTTCCTAAAATAATTGCTACAGATTTGATTGTGAACCTAATAATAAGTGATTAGTTCACCTAATCGAACATTTCACTGACTTCTTCAATGCAGCAGATCTGAATAAGTTTGTCACAAATATCGTTTACTTAATCAGAAAAATGTAGAAATGAATAAAACTAAATTAGTTTCAACATAAAAGTCAAAAGAATGATTCAGAAATCACTCATAGAAGAGAATCAATTTTTAAAAAAAGATTTCCTTTTTTTTTTTTTAATGTTTTATTTGTTTTTCAGAGACAGAGAGAGACAGCATGAGCGGGGGAGGAGCAGAGAGAGAGGGAGACAGAATCCGAAGCAGGCTCCAGGGTCTGAGCTGTCAGCACAGAGTCCGACGCGGGGCTCGAACCCACGAGGGCCGTGAGATCATGACCTGAGCTGAAGTCGGACGCTCAACCGACTGAGCCACCCAGGAGCCCCTTAAAAAAAGATTTCTAAATGACAGAAAAGATTGTATCATTCACTTTCCTTAACTTGGTTAAAAAAAAGTCTGCACATTCTCTAGGTGACTTATTATGTAATCTGTATGTTCTTACATCTGTTAAACATCTCCATCAGAGTATTTGGGAATAAATTTGGAATCCATTTTCCTTCAAATGACCTCAGTCATTCGGTTAGCTGGGTCTACTTGTTAAAAAAAATTACTAAGGACTCAGAAATTACAAAGAAAATAAGAAACATAATCTCTCCCTTGAAATAGTTGCAAGCTAATAAGGCTAACTGTATGTAGATATGGAAAACCACAGCAGTTATCTGGGAAGATTAGGATCTCCTCAGGAAAGGCCCAATTCCACCTCTGATATTCCAGTCGCAAAACAAAGGTCATCTGATGAACAGCACACTAGTCAGGCTGTGGCTCTGGCACAACACTTTCTGGTCCACCCCAGAGGGGCTTCCTCTCTGGATCCCTCACGAAGGGGCAGCCACATATCGTAACTGTCCCTGGTAGAAACCCACCACAGAAAGGGTTCTCGTGGGCCTCGCTCTCGGTGTGCCAAGATCTTCCGAGTCAATCAGAAACCTACCCTCCCACTTCCGCCAAGGGATGCGGTAAAGATTTTTTTCTACTTCTAGGTTCAGAAGCAAACCTTAAAAACTTCCGGAAAAGCCTTATAAATGCAAGAGGCATCTATGGGGGACAGTTGAGAAAAGGAAGGAATATTTAGCACATTTTCTATCAGCACCAGGAAGAATCAGATTTGAATCCCAGCTCTGCCACTTACTACCTTTTTGGTCTTAGAGAAGCTACTTACCCTTTCTCTTAAAGTTCCCATTCACATTTGTGAAATGGGGGTATTATTACTTTACTCACAAAACTGACAGATGTATTAAAAGAGATAGGCATATGGGGCGCCTGGGTGGCGCAGTCGGTTAAGCGTCCGACTTCAGCCAGGTCACGATCTCGCGGTCTCTGAGTTCGAGCCCCGCGTCGGGCTCTGGGCTGATGGCTCAGAGCCTGGAGCCTGTTTCCAATTCTGTGTCTCCCTCTCTCTCTGCCTCTCCCCCGTTCATGCTCTGTCTCTCTCTGTCCCAAAAATAAATAAACGTTGGAAAAAAAAATTAAAAAAAAAAAGAGATAGGCATATATATTATCTGGTATAATGCCTGGCACCTTATAGGTTCTCGATAAATGATCATTATTACATTGTATGTTTTCTGACATTTAAGACCATTCTCCTTTTACCGTATCAAACGGGAGTTCAGAAAATTTATGTCAACTTCAGGGAAATAAATATTGAAATGCCAGAAAAGTTCTCAAGTTAGAGAATACCTGAAGTGAGATTTAGCAATGAGGTAGGGAACGATGATTTAAATCAGAAAAAGAAGGTTTTGAAGACAAATGCAAACAGAAAAGGAAGACATGATTCACTGGAAAAACTGAAGGTCATTAAAGGCAGAAAACAAAAGAAATAATGAAAGTAAGCAAAAAATATATTCACTGATGAAAGCACAAATTAGGAAGAGCAAGACAAGGTCATTTAAGTCAACAGAGGGAAGAGAAATCAGTGTCAATGATTATAAAGCATATAACTACTTGGGGGCAACTTGTAGCTGAGTTTGGATGGATTTTATACTCATCAGAAGTAATGTTCTATAAAATGAATCCAGTATAGACCTCTGCTTGCTGAACAACTGCATAAATAAGAGCCTTTCCAGCAAGAGACTTGAAAAAGGAGCCAAGCATAGCTTGTCAATAGCCTGTATCGCTGAAGTCTGAGATAGCATGGATGTATATTTCTGACGTTATTTCCTAGGAGGGGAGGATATGAAATGCTATCAGTGATAGCATAGAGAAAAATTAAACTGGGAAGCATCAAAGAGCCCATAGGATGTCCTCAGTGAGATTTAAATGTCCCCAGGAGAAAAAAGTGGCCACTAGAGTATAAGCAGCAGAGTGATCTAGCTGCTGAAAAGCGAAGGATTGTATGAGAGGGTACTATCGCTTATTGTTCTAATGATAATTTCTGCAGAATGACTAAGGTAAAAAAAATAGGTTGTACATGGTTTTAAGCAACAGTTGGTAGAAGGTGAAAAATAAATAAAAAAGCAACAAGAATTTGTTATGAATAGGTATGGAGCCAGATGAAGGGTCACATAAGGTCACTTTTTGCAATGGGTAAGCCTTAAAGGCAGTATAAAATTTAATACAGCAACAATAAAAGTTACTGTTATCTATTGTTCTACAGAGATTGTAAGCTAGCCCCTCCCTGATTCTGATGGTAGTATTTTCAAGATCAGAAAATTTCACATAAAGTTTTAGATTTCCAGCTTTTCTTTAAAAATCAAGGCTCTGACACCCTAGGTCCACACACCCACATGGCAACAATCTGTAGAAGCTGAGAGAGATTGCACACTCAAGATCACCATGCTCTCCACCAAGTCAAACCAAATTTAGTCACTTCGAGGCCCATCAGTTTTGAATACGCATCTACTGCTTTATAAGAGCTTTGGTCTATATCATCTCCATGGTGTGAATATCCTGTGATGTAGTCAGAGACAAATAGATTCTTAATACTCAGTTTTCAAAGCACACTCAGACTTTCCCCAAGTTAAGCTTGGGGAACTGAGTTGTAAGTCGTAGTACTGAGTTTCTAATCCATTCTTATGATTCTGAAGTAGAATTTCCCCTTTTGACGACTCTACATCTCAGTATAATGGGAAGGTCCATAACTTGAAGTCAAGTCACAGTCCCAGTTCAATTAAAAACAACAAAATCCTTTAGAGTCCCTCGTGATAAAATCTGAATCTATTTAGAATCTAAAATCAGAATTCATGGGTTGTCTAAACATATACCCATAGACACAAAGACTATCTGTGCCTGTTTCTATATCTATATACACTCATATACGTACAAATAATTTGGTTTTAAAAGTGGAAAAGATATACTTCTACCTTATGAAAATATACTATAGTACTAAACAAGTGAAAACAAATTAAATATCCTAAACTTACAAAAATGTGAGGAATCATACTAAAAACTCACCCAATAAATTAATGCCATCATTTACAATGAGCTGTCCGTGACGCAAGTAGTTCAAAATGGGTTCAAAGTACTCGGGACTCCGGTCAATTAAGAAAGCTCCTCTATGATCCTGCTTATTTCCCCAGACACCTGTGTCACCATTTCAGCGAAGAAAACCCCCCATAAACAAGAAAAAAAGTTAGAAATTTATGAAGAAAAATTATATTACATACTAGCAAGTTTTTACCCCCGTAAAAATTATTGATACCATTAAAAAAGCACAGAAGGACAAGAGTTAGGTCAATATAGCTACAAACAGATCACACAAAATGTGAAAACCATGTGTTGCACTCACCTTTGTCCTTAAACATGTGGGCCAGCATACTGTCAGGTTCTTTATTCACTAAAGTGCTCCTAAGAATTCAGGGAAAAAAATTGATTTCTCCATTTGTCTTTATAAACAAACATATTTTAAGTCAAGAGTATACTCGATCCCAGCTGCTCTTTCAAAAAGATGCATGCTATAACCTGGTAGGAGTGATGCTGGGGAACAAAAACGTGCAGTAAGTTGCCATTTATCAAAATCCCTTCTAATCTGGCACTTCCTTTGACTCAAATATTGTTTTCGTTTCCTTTAACTTAAAACACTCATCTATCCTTCTAGCAAGCTATCATATCACAATATTCCTGACCTAAACTTAACATGTTTCTTATCCCTTTAATCTAAGCAGCTGTAGTCGCTACAGATTTCAATGTTGTTCATCTTTACTTGTGTTGCATGCGTATTACCTGACATCTAAAGAGCATGGTCTAAAAGCCTGAAATATTTGCTATCTAAAAAGCATGTTCATGCCTTTCATGCTTTCTTTGGAATGACTTGGGAATCATTTTTCTACTCTTGAAAAAACTTTCTAAAAAATGTTTAAGATCACAGAGTACTTTAAGCAGCAATGGAGTGTCTTCTAAGGAAATCAGCAAAATTGCAGGAAAGAACAAACACTACGTAGTGCCCCCGCCCCGGTCCAACACACACATGTGCACACATTCACATGCACCTACCGTGTAGTTGTAAAGTAACGCCCTCCGACGTTTAACGTTAGCCAGTCTGTGTGAGATCCTGACAACCCTTCAGGTAGTTTAGAATCTGTCTGAGGATCTAGAAATTACAATAAAAAAGTTAAGATTGGGGAACTGGGGAAGATGGCCACAGCATCATTTTTTCTACACTAAAAACACACATAAAAGCATACCAGAGCTACCAGAGACCCACAGACAGCATGTAAGACAAAACTAGGTGATAAGGTATTCCCACCAACACCGAAAGGTAGAAGAGCAATGTGGTACTGGCATCTTTGAAGGAAGAAGCTGCGAGAAACAACAGGGTATGTGATGAACCCAAGAATTCCCAAGTAATCCATACTCATTTCAAAGCTCAGTAAGTCGATCTGAGAACACCATACTCAAAGTGGAAGGCGTATCTGGATGTGGAAATGGATGCAGGCATTTGCAGTGAGAACTGAGCAGGCTGGAAATGAACTCTCGAAACCCACCAACCAAAAATCCCTTCTAGGACAAAGCCCACTACCAAGGATAAGATGTTGGAAAAAGAATCCAGTTGAACAGAACAAAAACAACAGTGACCCAAGAAAAAGGAGTCCAGATAAAAGGCAGAAAGGTCTAGCAGAACCAGAATGTATCAGAAGGTGACTGCCATACATTTCAATACTTCACAAAAACAATAGAAAAGGGAACTCTAGAGCCATGAAATTAGAAAATCTTTCCTGAGTCAGCCCACCTTTCTCAAGTTAAGGAAACAACTTTTATGTTAAATGAGCAACAGAAAATCCCATACAAAAATTTTAAAAGAATTACATCTCTAGACAATGAAAATGTGCCAGAAAGAAATGCCCACAAAATAGATAAAAACTATAATCTAATATTCCAAACATGCTGAAGAAGTTAAGTAATACAAAACATGAAAGAACAATATAACTCAGAATTGAGGTGAAAGAACTCAGGGGAGAATTAGAGCTATAATGAAAAACCAATTCAGGGTGCCTGGTGGCTCAGGTGGTTAAGCGTCCATGTCTTGATTTTGGTTCAGGTCATGATCTCACGGTCATGAGATCGAGCCCCATGTCACGCTCCACGGTGGGCGTGGAGCCTGCATAAGATTCTCTCTCCCTCTCCTTCTGCCCCTTCCCCGCTTGTGTGTGCTCTCTCTCTAAAGAAACGAACAAAAAACAATTCAGAGATGAAGATCAAACGAGAAGAAACCCAAGAGAGAATAAACAGACAAAACCTTAAGGGAAATAAAAGCTGAAAAAGAGGAAAGCTTTAAAAATCCATAAGAAATGAAGAAAGAGATAAAAAGGATTTAAGAGAAGATTCCCAATACAGAACACAAGCACAGAAGATCCCACATGCATACAATAGGAGTCCTGAAATAAGAAAATCAAAGCACAGGGACAAAATAAACGCATAATTTAAAGTTCAGGAAAACTGTCTTGAAATTAAAAGAACATTTGAAAGTACCTATTGACAGGATCACCACATACCACACAAAATCAACCCAGAACACCCAGAAAGAGTTTACTAAAGAGTTTACTAAAATTACTTTTTAAAGAAAGAGAATAATCCTTGGAGTGGCTTAGGAAAAATAATCATTACGAAAGATCAGATGTTTTGGACACCAACATCTTATGTCAGAGTAAGAGTAACATAGTTAAGATATTTAAAGAAAGAAAATGTGAACCAAGGATTTTTTAGGCACCTTGAGGTATAACTGATATACAATAAAATACACACCGTTAAAGTTTGCAATTTGTTCAGTTTTGACACATCATTTTTGACATAACCAGCCAAACTGATTTTCAAGTATAGAAGCCACAAATCATTATTAATTTGTGAGATGTCAGAGAATACTGTTCGTCTCAGAAGTTCTCTGTAAACAATCTACTAGAGAACAAGTTTCAGATGAGCACTGGAGGCATCAACATAAGGACTGGAGGTAAGCATCCAATACACTTAGGAGTAAAGCTAAGTGACAGTTTTAAGAGAGAGGGTATAGTATATAATGGCTATGCAATGGCTATGCAATTTTTTAAGTAAGGGAAGAAAGGAATGAGCATATGCAAAAAACGTTTAACTGTCTTTAGTAATCATATTGGTACTGAAAGTATTGGAACTGTTACTGACAATTTTCTGTGTGTTTTGTGTGGGATGAAGTAAATGAGTACTTATGTGACATAATTCTATCATTCCCTAGGTCCCTGAAAACCAACGAAAGAAAGGAGACACAGGTGTAAGACAGAGAAAGTTAAATAAAAACCTTAAAATCCCGATTACAAACCAAAGTATGAGTATGAACTCATGACCTCTCTCCTTTTTATGTAGCATATAAAACTTTAGATCATATAATATATATTACATATACATTTTGTCTCTAGCTAGCTATGTATTTCTAACTCTGTCCATCAAAAAGCCTAGTAAAAATGATAAACCCAGTAAAAGTGAGTCTGTCTGGCACCCAGACTGTGTGTTGAAATGACATTTCCTACTAAAAGAAACCAAGGCTTCTTGGAAAAAATATTGATCTGGGTCTGCAACGGAAGGATAAGCTGTACACCCTGTTATTCCAGACAGGAAGGAAGTTCTAAAGACCAACGGAGCTGTACTGAAAGGGGTTGAAGAGACTTCCATCAGCCACATGTAAAATACTCCAGGCAGCAATAAACACAGAGCGTGAGAACATATCAAATATTTTTAAACCCAAGAGTTCATAAGGATAAAACAAAAACACAAATTGATTACTTTTTGTTTCGTTTGTATGTGTGCAATGAACCAATTAAGTGACCACTGCCTGCTAACCATTCTGTTAAGCTAATGGATCAGACGTGTGGAAAACTCTGTGCGCACTGTTTTACGGTAGAGACAGAAAAGCGTGTACTTACTTCTAAGTTGGCAGCTGCTGGTGTGCTGATCCTGAGAACTACCTCTATTCACCAAATACAAGTACCGTGACGGCTTAAACAAATTATTAAATATTCAGGACCAGACTGTATGGAACTGAATATATCAAACACTCAAAGAACAGTTAAGCTGTCTAAGCCTTAGGCTCTTTCTTTTGAGATGCACGACTTTCTTCGAAATATGTGTCCATGTGTGTATGGTTGATACCAAGTCATTTCTCACCCGTTTGATTTGACCACTGGCGAATGATTGTCAAACACTAACTTATACAAGCAATACATGCGCAAAAACCTGTAACATAACCCAGAAATTTCGACATTGCCAAGGAGACAGTTTCAAAACAAAAGTTGTAGTTTCTAAAATTGAAACTACCTTATTTGATGAGTCATATTTGATGAGTCTGTGCACTTTCAGAGCATTTTAAAGGCATGGAAAGGGTGAGGTATCCACACTAAAATATGACAACATAATTCGAATTAAAAATTTAGTTCAACACAGACACCCAATTTAGAATCAAAAAAGGTATGGCGATCTGAATACTGCCACAAGATCCTTTTTAATATTAGGCTTGGGAAGCGCATATAAGATATTTGCCATTTCGTCTTTTTCATTTGGGCAGACAAAATCGGCTTTTAAGGACGTCACTTACCAATAAATGGTTCTCCTTCACACACAAACAAAACATCATCATCCCTGGGGAAAGCAAAATTTAAAAACCACCGTCAAAATCCAGAAATCACCTTAATTATCAATTGATTAGAGGAACTATACCTTAGAATTATGTAGAAGGCAGGTTTTGCTATTAATCTCTATTGCAAAGAAGTTGAATAAGTTTCCAGTGCTTTGCTTAACGTTTGAACTATCTTTGGATTTAAATTCACATAAGATCCCACACATGGAAGAACTTTTAAAATGGAAAAAACTGGGGTGCCTGGGTAGCAGTTGGCTGAGCATCCGACTCTTGATTTCAGCTAAGGTCAAGATACCGTGGTTGTGGGATCAAGCTGAGTGTGGAGCCCACTTAACATTCTCTTTCTCTCTCCCTCTGCCCGTCCCCCACACTTGTGCACGAGTGTGCACGCGCTCTCAAAGTAACATAAAATGAAAAAAACCCACAAAAAGACCAAAACCCACTTTGCAACTTTTGTGAATTCAGCTTTCTTATCTGGTACGATTAAAGCCATAGGCCAACTCTTCTTTTTTTTACTTTAATTCTGTAACCCTAAAAAAATTATTGGAGTTTTCTTCGAAATTATCAGCTGCTCTGTGCTTTCAAAATGAAAAGACATTTTCACGTAACATTTAGGAAGAATATAATTGCAAGTATAACTCTGCTATAAAAACTCACCCACCAGCCCCCTGAATGTAAGACAATTGCACACAGTCCAAAATTCTAGATTATCGGTATGTATCTCCTCCCCTGCCTCAACATATCTCAGCATTAGTGTAAATAAATGATCAGAGATTGCACTGTGAGCCATGAGTTCTTAATCAGGTAGATATTTTACAAGGCTTCAGTCCCGGTCTCAGTGTTGTAGAAATTTTTTATTTCCTATAAGACATCATAAGAATATATTGAATGTTTCCTAGGAGCAGAGTCTGTGTTAAGGAGAAACTTCGGTTGATGTAAATCATTCAACAATGAGACGCAATTATCCACTGAAACCGAAAGAAGCTGGGAGACAGATGCTGAAAAACTAAGACATTCTCCCTGATTTGGATTTTAAAGCTAATTCAGTCTGTGCTTTTTTTCTGCTCCATCACCATGCCAGTTAACTCTTCACACTAGTATGAAAATTTGTTTTCTTCTCACTAACAAAAATCAACTACTAAACTGTATGACCTGGGTAAGACGTGGAAGTTCTCAGATGTTTAGTTTCCTCATTCATAAAATGAAGAGATTAGAGGTGATTACCTTCAAAGGCAGTGTATTATATTGAAATGTCATTCTGACCTGAGTTTAAATGAAAACTAAACTTTGTATACTATTGTAATTTAGCACATCATTATCTTCGTACCATCACTTTAAAAAACCCCATGTTTTTTCTTTGCCAATTAAATGAAGTAACTTGAGAAGAGTCAATAGAACGTAAGTGGCATTGAGTCAGTACGTCGTGTTCCATTCCTATCTTCCTTCTTATGCCTCTTCTTCCTTCAAAATTCTATGATCCTGTAAGGATGGCATGAGGTGAACTAACATTTGTTCTAAAGAGATAAATCTGCCTAGGATATTTAAAAAACAAGAACAAAACCCAACAAACACAAAACCACTATTGTGGCAGATCACTGGTGAGTTCACTCTACTTAAAGTTCTCTCTTATCTAGCAGGTTTTTTCCAAAGTAGGTGTTTATTTTGAGACAGAAGGAGAGAGAGAATCCCAAGCAGGCTTTGAGCTGTCAGCTCAGAGACCAACTCAGGGCTTGAGCCCATGAAACCGTGAGATCATGACCTGAGCCAAAATCAAGAGTCTGTCACTTAACCAACTGAGCCACCCAGGTACCCCCAAAGTAGCTCTTGATAAGGTTTATAAAATTCAAAATACTCTAGGAAATGAACTGAATAACAAGCAGTAGCATATAAAATTCAAGAGATCAGATTTCTAACATTAAAAAATGCATGTCTTCAGAGACTGAAGTTCTAGAAGTTCTAGGCATCTGAATTCTGAAACATGCCAAAAATATATTAGCCAAACCCAAATGATAAGCCAGTGGGGAAAAGAGGCAGAAAAGATGTGGTGAAATTAACACTTGGAAAAAACTTGGCAAATCGGTCATCTTCCAAATGATTTTTGGTGAACTGGTTTTGTGTAAATTGGCCATTTTGCAAATTGGCCTGCTTCTTTGTGAGGACTAGTTTTATAACAAGTAGAGAAGAATCAACATTTTAAGTTTATCTTACAAAAACACACACGTTCGGAGGCGATCAAATCATGAGTTAATGTATGTACGTCAATTTTGTAAAACAAAAATAAATTCTGACCCCCCCTGAACTGTAGGCCTTATTAGATCCATCTCTAATAACATGAAGACAAAATTCCTTATAGCCATATATGAACTTTGCAGAAAGACTGTCAGAATATTGGAATAGAGGGCTTTGTATCTTATGCTGTAAGCCCAAATTATTTAAATTCCAAAGAGCAAATTTTAGGCAATCATTTGCCAAGATTCTGTATTCTTTTTTTTATTTTTAAAATTTTTTTTTTCCAACGTTTATTTATTTATTTTGGGACAGAGAGAGACAGAGCATGAACGGGGGAGGGGCAGAGAGAGAGGGAGACACAGAATCGGAAACAGGCTCCAGGCTCCGAGCCATCAGCCCAGAGCCTGACGCGGGGCTCGAACTCACGGACCGCGAGATCGTGACCTGGCTGAAGTCGGACGCTTAACCGACTGCGCCACCCAGGCGCCCCAAGATTCTGTATTCTTAAGGGAACCAGCAGAGCACCAAGACACTGAGGAACACTGTAGAGAGCTTATAAAAAGTGAAGGTTACCTGATCAAAGCAATATCATCAATCAGTCCACCTTTCCCATTATACACACTGGTAGCTTTTATGCCGAGTTTACTGCTGGCCACAGAAAGCAAATCAGATAAAGTTCCATACACAGCAACCACCTGTGAACACACAAGATTAAATGTAATGAATTGCGTTACTTACAAATTAGAAGCTACCATACTAGAAACACGACTAAAAATCAAACTTCAAATAAAAGGAGATTTTGAGAGATTATTAACTTCTAATATTGCTGAAATCCAAAACTAGAGTGTAAGAAATCATCTCTGCCTGAAAAAATCTACAATCTTACGTACGTTACATAGTGCTCCAGTTCTGAAGACAGACCCAAAGCTGAATGTGGCTCTGACATTTCCTAGCTGTCAACTTGAGACAAATCAATCTCTTTATGCTTCTGTTGCTTTAATCAGAAATAAATAAAAGTCTCACCTACAATCAGGTCACGAGGATGAAATGAGTTAATGCATGGTACCTGCTTAGCAAAGTGCCTGAGACGTATGAAGTCTTTATAATGTTGCTTTCATGTTATTCCTTTGTTATAGGAATGTTTATTTTAAAAATAGGAATGATATACTGTTTATAACATTTATTACACCAATCACCATACGGAAGGTAACAACTTCCCACTTCATTTACTTCGTTCTTCAATAACTACTAATGTTATAAAAGCCCGATTTTAGCTAACATTCTAAATACAGCAAACAGCTGGGTTACAGTGAATTGATCTCTCCAGCTTTACATTAGGCACAGTCTGATATATGTATAAGCAATGCAAATACTTAGATGGGGGCTGAGAATCTCTCCATGTAGTAAGTTGTTTGTTTGTTTTTGCTCCAATATAATTTTAACTATGGGTTCCCAGTGGCTGAGTTGTACAGTTGTGCCATTATCAGTCAGGATCTCTGAAAATTATGAATGAAATGTAGACGAGGGGCTGAACATGAAGAATGAACAGCCAATCAACTTCCCACAGGATATTGGATAAAGGTGCCATGTGAAATAAGAAACAAGGCTGATCCTTTGTTTACCAGTGACTGGAGTTTAGTAGATGTTGAATTTTTAGTTAAATAAATAAAATGAATAGCAGGGCATAGAGGGAATTGTTGGCCAATATAAGAGTGTGCAATCTTTCATGACAGATTCCAACTGTTTTCTCTTGGATTGTAAGGATAAAAGGACAGAGAAGTATTGTTAGCTGGGGAATTCTAGGGAAGGGTTGTAGGCAAGCATAATTTATAGGGAAGAGGGTGGATTAAAAGATACACACAATCCAAGTGTCCTTAAACGGATGGGTGGATAAACAAAATGTGGTATATACATATAATGGAATACTACTCAGTGTTATTAGAAGGAATGAAATTCTCATACATGCTACAGCATAGATGAATCTTAAAACCCCTTATTAAGTAAAATAAGCCAGACACAAAAAAGGGCAAATATTATGTGATCCCAATTATGACATACTTATAGGCAAATTCATAGAGGCAGACAGTACAACAAAGATTAGCAGAGTGGAGGCTTGGTTTGGAAAGCTAGCTTAATGGCTAGTTTCTTTCTTTTCTAAGAAAATTTAAGTTTATTTTGAGAGAGAAAGGGGCGGGGGGCGGGTTGAAGGGGAGAGACAGAGGGAAAGAGACAGAATCCCAAGTAGGCTCCTCACTGTCAGTGCAGGACCTGACGTGGGGCTTGAACTCAGAAACCGTGAGATTATGACCTGAGCCAAAGTCTGATGCTTAACCGACTGAGCCACCCAAGCGCCCCAATGGGTAGTTTCTATTTGGTTTGATAAGGTTTTAGAAGTAGTGGTGAGGTTACACTGTGAATGTACTTAATGCCAATGAATTGTGTGCTTAAAAAATGGCTAAGATGGTAACTTTTGTCATGTATATGTTGCCATGTCTAAGGCCATACCACCCTGAACACGCCCGATCTCGTCATGTATATCTTGCCATGGGAAAAAAAAATGATGCAAAGCACTTGGCACGGTGTCCTGACACTCCAGACATGCCATAAATAATTGAAATCTGAATAAAATATGGCTCCTATATTTCCTGCCATTTTTCACCTCTGTAAGAGCCTGGAATTCTGTTAGTGCAGATACATGTTCCTGGGAGAAAAGTAAGAAAGAATACATAAAGCATTATGTAGTATACCTGCTCCTGCTAAGGGAGAGAGCGTGGAGAGAAAACAAAAGAATCAACAAAGGTAAAAACACAACAGAGTGACTGGAAGCAAATGCAAATCAACTTTTACAGTCTGGAAACTGACAGAGGAAGGTAAGAAAATCCTTTCCAACATCATCAGCACTCTTGTCATAGTTGCTATTATATTAATAATTTTCTAACTGATCTTTGCTTCTTATATATTTTTACATGGCTTTAGTTGGCCTGACGTTATCCTCTCCTTGCCAGAACATCAACTTTCTTCCCCAGCATTTTTCATTTCTCTCACTCAACCGGCCATATCATAAAATGGATGAAAATTTAATGTATCTGTGTTATGCTCCTGCATTTAAATATTAGAACATAACATCTTTTTAAAAGTTTAAGAGAGAGTGAGTGCATGCAAGGAGTGGGAGGGACAGAGAGAGAGAGAGAGAGAGACAGAGAGAGACAGAGACACACACAGAGACAGAGAGAGAGAGAGAGAGAGAGAGAATTGCAAGCGGGTTTCACGCCCAGCCTAGCACAGAGCCTGATGTGGGGCTCGATCCCACGACCTGAGTGGAAATCAAGAGTCAGAGGCTTAACCGACTGAGCCACCCAGGCGTCCCTAGAAAATAACATTTATATGACTTATTTTTCAAAAGTACATCAAATTAAATTATTTTCTATGTCCATATGATTGACTTGATTCTTTCCATAGGTCACTTGTTTCCTAATAAAAATAAAGGTCACCCGCCATGTTCTAAAGCCATGCTGTCCAATTTGGAAGCCACTAGCTAAAAGAAGCCATTTAGATTTTAAATGTATGAAAATTAATAAAAGATTAAAACTGAGTTCATCTGTTACACTAGCCGTATTTCACCGGCTCGGAAAGTTCTACTGGACAGTCCTGTTTCAAAGAGCAGAACAAAATGACAAACAAAGAAACATCTATTTTAACTGTTAGTCTTGACTAAGACCCAGCAGCTCACAGTTACAAAGCGATAATGTCCAACTCAAAACCTGTTTGCAGATCTATATGGGGGGTTGAGTAGTTGCCATCTTCTCTTTCTTCCCCACGGATGTCAAATTTACTTATAAGACAAAAACAAAACAAAACAACACCAAAAACCATCAACAACAAAAAACAAAACCAAAACCAAACAAAACCCTACACATACAACCTGGCAATTCTCAGGGCAATCAAAGCATAACAGATGTTTCTTTGTAGGTTGCAAAACTACTAAGGAACACATTCTAAGTAAAAATTGAGTTAAACTTCATTTTATTTTCACTTAAGTCAGCCCTAATAACACAGTATCAAATGCAATTTAACATCTCACCAAATATTTTCCAATCCAACTTTCTATCTAGGCTGTACAGGTTGAATGAGAAAGTTTTCATCTGTAAAAAATCGTTACTCATTCTGTGAATATGGATAAAATGTTAACCCCTGGCAATTCTGATGAGCAGCACTTGAGTACATCCCTGAGTACTTTCTTAGTCGTGACAGCCAGAAAACAACCACAGCTGGTTTAAAAAGAAGGCTCTAGTTAATTAAATGTTACTTTAACGGGTTTATAATAAGCCTGTGACAAGTATGTCTTGAATGTTAGATGAAATTTTCATTGCTTTCAGAGTGTGGAACTAGGACACATCTTTTTTGTATGAGTCAGTTATTTTTATTTAACTTTTTTCCAATGACATTCTTAAGTTGAAAAACAAAATACACAGTTAAAATGCAATTCTAAAGTGATAGTCGTAAAACTACTGAAAGTGTCTATCTTTGGGTAATAGCATGATGGCTGACTTATTTTCTAATGTGTTTTTCTTTCCCAGATTTGTTACAATGAATTTGTATGATTTATGCAATAAGTAGAAAAAAGGTGTAAGATCTCCATTGCTCTACGTTCTAATTTTACAAATAAAAATTATTCTAGCAGCTGACACTTTACATGAAATAACTAAAGGGCCATCAATTAGAGAAAATAGTAGTGAAATTATTGCGGAAAATCTTACAGTTCTGTAAATTTGAAAACTGCCAGTAAGTTGGGCCACCATACTTGTTTTTCATTTGAAGGGCATTTTTGGCATTTGTTTTTAACTAGATCACTTTAGCTTTACTCCCTCGAGCTTACTAACAAATAAGATTAGAATTATATTGCAAACATAATATTCAACATCTGTCTTTCTTATAAACCAACCATAATATCAGATTTAAAAAGATCTATACCAACATAAAAATGTGATAAATTTGGAAAAGATTTTAAGTTGGTAAGAAAGTTTCTAATAGACTGGCACACGTACCTTTCTTCATGTAACAACATGGTTGGGAAAAAGCAGCAATGGACATCTTATATGTCATGGATATGAACTCTGATTGTTTTATATTGAGCTTACTTTTGTCCTCAGAGGGGCCGAGGAGTTCTAAAATGATTGTACTAAGAATGGCTATTTACTTTATGCGTACTCCCCAGTGTGGGCCCCGAGGGTCCATATCACTGTGATTACCCACTTTAGTAAACTAGGCACTAAGAATGGAAACATTCTATGAAGTAAATTGAGAAGCACATGCAGTCAAGTTTATGACCACTATATTATACTGCTGAACTTAATCCTGTCTAAAGGACAAGTGAAAGCCATCTACCCATTGGGAAAGTAAATGTCATTCTGTACCTAGGAGGACATACCAATTTGGGGAGTTTTCATTTGCCTTTAAACGCCATTTTCAAATTGCAACCTATGTTTCTCAAATGCAAAAATTAAAACCTGCACATGTACTTAAAGTGTTTTTTCTTACATGCCATACTATTACCTAATACACCATCAATAAATATTTATTGAATTTATGCAGGCTCATTTACCCAACCAAACTACCGATCACAATTACTAAACACGGAATCCAATTTACTCTACCTACACTTTTAGTTGAAAACATTTAAAATTGATTTTCTCTTAAGTTTTTATTTAAATTCCAGTTAACATAGTTTAATATTAGTTTCAGGTGTACAATGTAGCGATTCAGCACTTTCATACAACACCTGGTGCTCATCTCAAGTGCACTCCTTAATCCCCATCATCTATTTAACTCACCACCACCCCCAACCTCCCTTCTGGTAACCATCACTTTTCTAAGAGTTAAGGGTCTGTTTTTGGGTTTGCCTCCCCCCCCCTTTATTCATTTGTTTTGTTTCTTAAATTCCACAGATTTTTGGCTTATTTTGTTGCTAAAAAAGATGACATAACTAACTCTAGGTCAAGAAGGCAAATGTTAAAATACTGCAATACTTCCGGAAAACAATTTGGCCTTTGGAATAATTAAACATTCACATACACTAGCACCAAATACAGTTGACCTTTGAACAATGCAGGGTTTAGGGGCACCAACTCCCTCTCCCGTGTACTCTAAAATCCACATAATGCTCTCGACTCTCCACTTTACTCATAGCCCACTGATGACTGGAAGCCTTACCAAGAACATAAAGTCAATTAATACATATTTTATACGTTATGTAATACACTGTACTGTTATAAGGAAGTGTGCTAGAGAAAAGAAAATGTTAAAAAGATCGTAAGGAAGGAGCGCCTGGGTGGCTCAGTTAAGTGTCTGACTTTTATATTTTTAAATGTTTATTTTTAATAGTTTATTTTTTAATTTTATTAAAAAAAATTTTTTAACGTTTATTTATTATTGAGAGACAGAGAGAAACAGAGCATGAGCAGGGGAGGGACAGAGAGAGGAGGAGACACAGAATTCAAAACAGGCTCCAGGCTCTGAGCTGTCAGCACAGAACCTGATGCAGGGCTCAAGCTCACAAACTGCGAGATCATGACCTAAGTCGAAGTCGGATGCTTAACCGACTGAGCCACCCAGGTGCCCCATAATTTCATTTTTTTAACTTACATCCAAATTAGATAGCATATAGTGCACAATATTTGTTTATTTTTGAGGGAGGGGGGAGGAGCAGAGAGAGAGGGAGACACAGAATCCAAAGCAGGCTCCAGGCACTGAGCTGTCAGTACAGAGCCTGATGCGGGGCTCAAACTCATGAACCACAAGACCATGATTTTACAGTTGTGAGATGGAGCCCCAAGTTGGACTTCACACTGGGTGTGGAGCCTACTTTAAGATTCTCTTTCTCTCTCTCCCTTCCTCTCTCTTTTTCCCTCTCTCTCTATCCTTCCCACCCGCCAACGTGTTCTCTCTCTCAAAAAATAAAGAAAAAATCGTAAGGAATATACATTCACAGTACTGTATTTTTAAAATTATTTTTAATGTTTATTTATTTATTTTTTAATGTTTATTTACTTTTGAGACAGAGACAGAGCATGAATGGGGGGAGGGTCAGAGAGAGAGGGAGACACAGAATCGGAAGCAGGCTCCAGGCTCTGAGCCGTCAGCACAGAGCCCGACGCGGGGCTTGAACTAGTGAACCACGAGATCATGACCTGAGCTGAAGTCGGACACTTAACCGACTGAGCCACCCAGGCTCAACATAAACATGATATGTAACATAAACATAAATATAAACATAAATAAATGTTTATTTTTGAAAGAGAGAGACAGAGAGAGAGCAGGGGAGGAGCAGAGAGAGAGGGAGACACAGAATCCAAGGCAGGCTCCAGGCTCTGAGCTGTCAGCACAGAGCCTGACACAGGATTCAAACTCACAAACCATTAGATCATGACCTGAGCCGAAGTTGGACCCTCAAATGACTGAACAACCCAGGCACCCCACATTCACAGTACTATATACGGTGTACTTATATATACATATGAGTGGACTTGTACAGTTCAAGTCCATGTAGTTCAAGGGTCAACTGTTATTACAACTTATATATATATCCACTAGAGCAGTGGTTCTCAAAAGTGCCATCCCTAGACTGGAAATATGTTATACATGCAAATTCCAGCCCCATCCCAGATCTACTGAATCTGAAGGTCTGGGAGTAAGGCCCAGCTATGTGGTTTCTCAGTTCATCCAGCTAATCCCAATGCATGCTAAAGTTTGCAAACCACTGCCCTAGAAAATGCTTGCATGTGTTCACTGGGATATACATACAGGAACATTCATCGTAGCACTGTCAATTTAATAGCAAAATGTAAAGAAATAAACAACCCAAAGGCCCAGTGACAGGAGAATGAATAAAATGTGATAGTTATTTGTATATAATGGACTATTACAAAGCAGTGAAAATAACTAAACTATAACTATGTGGAATGTTAAGGTTGTAATCTTAGAAATATCGTAAATCCAAAAAGATTACATATATCATTGTAGGATATGTGCCAAAATGACAAAACAAAATATAGTTTAGTTACCCAGACATACATGGCTCAACTATTAAAGAAACACAGCAGGGGCGCCTGAATGGCTCTGTCCGTTAAGTCAGGTCATGATCTTGCAGTTCGTGAGTTCGAGCCTGGCGTCAGGCTCTGGAGCCTGCTTCAGACTGTCTCCTTCTCTCTGCCCCTCCCCCACTCGCGCTCTGTCTCTGGGTCTCAAAAATGAATAAACATTAAAAAAAAATTTAAGAAATATGGCAAAGAGAAATACACACCCATGAAATTGGAGAAGCAAGGGGATACAACAGTGGACAAGTAATTAAGTTTTGGTAATATGCTTTTTCCTGGGTTGTGTGGGAGGTTTACCCTATTTATTATTTTCCTCTTACTTTTTATGCATTATCGATATTCTTTATGTGTATCAAGTACGTTTTTTAAATGTTTGAAATTGAAGAGCAAAGTTGTTACTAATGTTTAGATTTCATCTTTCTTCCGCTTAATATAATGGATTCAAATTTGGATACTCAACACCAACAACACATTTGTGACCTAATATCGAAGCCAGAAGGAAAACGATTACGTCCTGGGCCAGGACTGTAAACATCAGTACAGAAGATCTATTTCATATCCCACTATGTCTGCAGTGAACTGACATGGTTTCTCATAGAAGACGGTACTCAGGAAGTGTTGGCTGAATGAATGAATAAGGTATACAAAAGGTTTACAACTTGCACAGCCCCTTACTGAATATTCTGAAGTTTAAATAAGCAACTTATGTTCAAAATGTACAGAAATTTTGAACTGACACCAGGTTGCTCCAAAGCCATTCACTACATTCAGGTGTTTGGGCCCTCGTTTCGAATTCCTTATGCCAACTCTTTGCAGGGAATATTAAAAAGAGAAAAATGGAAATTCTGAGGCATATGGAGAAAGGAGGAAAGGGTTCAAGCACAACTGATTCTTTTGGAGCAATTGCAAAAAACCCTAAAATTTAAAGATCCCAATTTTTTAGAATCATGGCCTTCAAATGTTTTTGACTATGTACCCCATCAGTAAAACAGTTTTGGGCATGTGCTCAAACATTTATATGTTTATTTACTTATTTTATAAAGTTTATGCCACACGCAGAAAAAATATGATTTCCCAAATGAGGATTTTTTAATCAACATAGAGTATGGAATCGGCCAGGAAAAATCCCCTAGTTATCATTAAATTGAATGAAACCCTGCAAATATAAAATTGACTTTAAACAGTGAAAACAAACAAGGAAGGAAGAAGGAAAAAAAACATCTGAAATTGTCTTCGTATGTTGGGAAGTATTTTTAAACATCTTGCTAGTGGGGATGACCTCATCATTGGCTAATGTTTCCACGAACAATACACACTTAGGGAGTGGCTTATTGTTAATAGTAGTTATCATTTGGGACTTTAAAATAGTCTTTAAAATTCGGCACTTTTTGACTTCTCAGATCCAGAGATCCAGTTTTTGGTTTTTTTTTAATCTCGTAGTTTCTATTGGGAGATATCTGCTCTACCATTTTCTCATTGCTACTTGTGTCCACATTAACTAGTAGTCTTCAATCTGCTGCTTCTTTGAAGGAATCTTTTAAAGCCACTTGGCATTTTGGGGTGCCTGGGTGGCTCAGCTGGTTAAGCGACTGACTCTTGATTTTTGGCTCAGGTCCTGATCTCATAGTTCCTGAGATGGAGCCTTGCATGAGGCTCCGTGCCTTCAGCGCATAGCCTGCTGGGATTCTCTCCTCTCTCTGCCTCTTCCCTGCTCACACACTCTCACTCTCTTTCAAATAAACATGTATTTTTTTATATTAAAAAAAATTTTTTTTTTACATTTAACTTTGGGAATCAGAGAGAGAGTACCAGCAGCAGAGGGGCAGAAAGAGAGCGAGACACAGAATCCAAAGCAGGCTCCAGGCTCTGAGCTGTCAGCACAGAGCCTGATGAGGGGCTCGAACCCACGAACTGTGAGATCACGACCTGAGCTGAAGTCGGACGCTTAACCGACTGAGCCACCCAGGCGCCCCTCAAATAAGTAAACATTTAAAAACAAAAAGCCACTTGGCATTTTGGTGAAGGTTAATTTAGTTAAAACCTGGATAATATACATCTTAACCCAGCACATGTGTGCTTCAGTACATCACAATATGCCTAAGCGAACCAACCAGCGAAGGAAGTTTTCACATATGAACCCACTCTCCTCTCTCAGAAGACTTGAGACCACCTGATATTTGGTGGTTGAAAGCACGTGTGCTTTATAGATTGAAAAACCAACTTTTAATATGACTTTATATTTTTAAGTACAAATAGAAAGCATAGCATTTCTTCGTAAATACCGGCGGGTCCTCTTGCACACCCTCTGTGGTCCACTATCTCACTCTGGAAAGCACTTAGAGAATGCAATGTCCTCTCTACAACTACATCAAAGCATTCACCAGCTAACACTTCTGTTGATTCAGTATACAGAAAAGTCAGAGTAGCATATGACGTGTTTCCCCACAGTAACTCCCTGGCCTCTCCAACCCTGGGCTTTACGGCCCAGTCTGGCAACCACTGAACAAGCTTAAAGAAGGGAAACTTATTTGAAAAAACAGACTAGTCCTATGGCCAGGAAGCAAAACTAGAAGCTAGGTAAGTAAGGAGATAATGAAAGTGACACAGATATTCCAAATGCTGGGTGGGAAATCAAACTCTAACAGGGGTGCTCTGTTTCAGCATGTTTTTCGTGAACATCATGTCATGATCACGCCAATCCTGGCTAAATATAGTCGCTTGATTTACATCAACACGCCAGCTGTTACGTGTTATTCTGCTATCTTTTGTCAAATAAGAGGAATTATAGTATTTTTTTAATCAGCTGGGGGGGAGAGAGAGAGAGAGAAGGAAACATGGAGAGCTTTGGCATAGAATATGTTTTCCAATTAAGTAGTAAGGATTATGGTTTGATTTGTTTTTAATATTGAGTTTATACAAGTACTTTCTAGTTTGATCTTCCCAACATAAACATATTTATCTTTATTTAGTCGAGATGTGGTTTTTCTAACCTATTGAGATTCCCTATCAAAATATTTTTAAAATAAATACAATTTAAATCCAAAAATCTAACCTAGTCAAAACTAGATAGCTGCAAAAGACACGGCAAGACTAACACAGACGATCTTTGAAAAAACAAAATTCAGTGGTTTCAGAGGAGAGTTAGAGCATAGTTAAATATTTATGGCTGAGTTGAAACATCTTGTCTTTCAGGGAGGGGACAAAGCAGAGATGCTGGAAAAAAAGGCCCATCAGAGGTCTGTTTTTGAGAACATATTACAATTGTTTGGATATACTAACTCTTCCAGTAAGAAGTTTTAGATTATTAGCAGCTAACAGCAGACGAAACAGGTTTATAAAAAGTTAATGGTCAGAAATAACAGAACTCTTGTGAAATATATTTGCAAGTAACATTCATGAAAACTCCAGAACTTGAATATATGCCAGTTGTTTTCATGTGTTAAATCTCTAAAACCAGAATAACGCAAAATTATAGTCAACAAACTAGACTGTACTTCAGATTTTTAGCGCAGATTTATTTTAAAATTTCGGAGTAGTGGGAAAGCCATTTTTCATACCCGGGCACAAATACACTAGTTAAAAATTTACTGTTTCCAAAATATGCAGGAAACAAAGTACTGTATTCTGCCAAATAATACAATGAGGCCAATTTACCTTCGTCTTAGACTCTAAGGCATAGTTACTTCTAGATGTCACTTAGCCACATCATAAATGTCTGCCTTGAACGGTCAAATTTTCCAAAGAAGCCGAACAACTTTCATGGGTGGGGCAAGAGGCTTGAGAAGGAACAGGATTCATTTTGGCTTGCTCCAGCCTTGGAAAAAAATATTTAGTACCACACCCTCAACAAAGGCCTAACACAGCAACTTGTGATGTCAAATCAATCCATTTTGGTCTACTGTGACGGTCCTCTAAGGAACTAAAATAAGGCGAAATTAAAAAGTAAGTTCGGCGGCGGCGGGGCTTGGGGGCGCCTAAAAGAGAAAGGTAGGAACCATCAAGAAAATGTCCCTAATTTTCAATCTTCTCTTCGACCTAAAAGAATATCTTATTTATCCACCGATAAACCGTTTTTTTGGTTTTTTTGTTTTTTGTTCTTTCTACCTGATCAGGCTTCCGTGCCCGCCTTAGTTGTTAACCACCACTTTCTGGAGCAGACCATTACTCAGCACGAAGGTGGCCACGAGCACCTTCTATAGCCAGGGGTGGGGGGCAGCGGGGTCTTCGGGGAGGCGGCGGCAAGAGGAACATCAATAAGCACCCAGCGCTCAGGTGACAGCGGCCCTCCCCACGCCCTCCGAGTCCTCCTCTTTCCAGGACCCACACCTGGACGTGGGAACGCTAAAGCACAAGCCGACCTGCGCTGGTCCCCAGGACGGCCGGAAAGCCCAAGGGCAGGCTCCGGCTAGGAATCCCGCGGGTTGGGAGGAGGCCGCGGGGACCCTACGTTCACCTCCTGGACGCCCCCACCCCCGGCGCACGCCCACCTCCCAGCCCCTCTCCCCAACTTCAGCCCTGTGCCCTGCCAGCCCGCTCCGCGCTCCGCTGCCCTAGCCCCCCACAGCCGGCCCGCCTCCTCCCGACCCCCTTACCTTTCCGTTCTTGGGGCTGCCGTTAAGGAACAGGGTCACCCGCCTCATCGCGCTGCCCCCACTGGGTCCGGAGTGAGTCGCCACCCTCCCACCTGGCTCTCCTCCCACCTTCTTCTTCTCCCGCCCTACCCCTCCCTCCACCCACTCGGACTCGCCTCCCTTCGCCACCTTCCTTCTCTTACGGAGACACACTCGCAAGCACTCTCGGTCACACACCCCAGGGTTGGCCGGTCCTCCTTCCCACCCCGCCCCTGGGCGCCTCAGTCAGCCTGGGACCCTTCCCCCACCTTTCCCAGACTGACTCTAAGCTCCACCAATCGGGAGGCAGCGCCGGCCAGAACTCAACCAATCATCGCCCTTCATTGGGTGGGCTCATACTAACCCAGCCCAGGTGGAGGGAGGGAAGAGAGGTTGCAGTCTGGCAGACGGGAAGGGTTATCAGCCAATCAGCTGAACCTGAAGCCGAACGGCGGCTCAAAGCGTTACTGAGCAGGCGCAAACCCAACACCAGGTAGAGCTCATCTGCATAGGGAGGCGGGGTTTGAAGGAAAGAGGTGGAGCACTAGCAGGGACCCATCCAAGTAGCACCACCCCCCCTCAACTCGCTCAAACCACGGGCGAAACGGCTGGCGTCGGGACTGAGTGATTGGGTAAGGGCCGCCCGTCCTTCTGCCAGGATTGGTCCAACGATTCTTTTCGAAGTTTGCAGTATCCAATTGGAAAATGGGGGGCGGAGCCAGCACTAACCGAGGGGTTCCTCCGCGAGACGCTCACGCAATGTAGTCCCTGCGGATACAGGTTAGGCGCCGGTGTCTCTCGTCGATGCATCACCCGCGGCTAGTGGTGGCTTCTCTCCAGCTCACGAAGCCGCTCTTGGTCCTGGGACGGCGAGGAAGAGGCCTGGCAGATCGAGGTACGCGTGGACACGTGCGGGCAGCGGCGGCGTAGAGATTCGCGGAGTAACGCCAGTGCCGGGAGGCGGGGCCAGCGGTTTGAATCGGGCGGCGGGCGGCGGGTGCGGCCTGGCGGTGGAGAGGGTAGGGAGTGCGTACTTGGGCGTCGGAGTGCTGGCGCCCTGGACAAGTCGGCCCCCGGAGACCCGCTTTGTGGCCGGTAGTTGCCCTCTCGAGCGAACCGTCAACACCTGCAAGACACTCACCTGCGGTAGAGCGTTTCAAATAAACCCATTGGGAGAGCCGATCTGCGGGAGTGAGAGGTAGGGCAAGGAGCCTGGTGCAGCAGAGCTGTTTTTGGGGCGTGCTTTTCAGAAGCGTGTTGTACTTCTGCTCTGGAGATATTGGTCCTGTGTCCACTCCTGTGACCTGAGCCGGGTCACCCGTGTGCTTTCTAAAATTCAGATTTCCTGGAGCCCAGCCGGACCTACTTAATTAGAATTTCTGGGAATCTGCAAAGCTGTGTCTTTTAACAGGGTACCCAGATGTTGCAGATGTTTGCCAAGGTTGAAAAGCCATGGCTTCTAGTGTGGGATCTGTTGGTTTCCTCCCCAACAGCGGTTTCCTCCTTTGCTCTTTTTAAAAGCTCTCAAAATACGTTCTTGGCATCTAGTTTCATGCCTGTATAGGTTGCATTAAAATTCAGTCTTGAATGAGGATCTTGATTGAGTCACGTTAATATTGGGGATGGGGTTATTTTTCTCTTCTCTCCCTTTTTTTTAGATGGATACCAACTCAAAAGACAGCGAGCCTCTTGAAATCAACGAGTCTGCTATTCCTGGTGCTGGTATGTAGTGATCTGTTGCCTCCTTGTGAAACGTAAGGTTTAGGTATTTGTTTTCATCATATTTTGCCCTCACAATATGTTGTCTGTTTCAGAAAGTACCTCTTTAATTTTGGGAAATGGGAAGCTTGTAACTCCTCACAAGCATGAGCCTGAAGGGACTCCTAATGGTTGCACACCAGATACTTTTAAGTCACCCTTGGACTTTTCCACAGTAACAGTAGAGCAACTGGGAATTACACCTGAAAGCTTTGTAAAGAACTCTTCAGGTAAGAGAAGGTGTCATTCTATTGTAGTGCTTTTAAAGCTTAAAAATAACTTACATAAGTTAGTTTTGTTCCTCTTCTCTATGTCATTACTTTGACTCTGCAAATGTTCAGTTAGGAAGATTTCTGTGAATATGCACAGTGCATTTAGCATATTAGAATATCAGAGTCCCAGGGTGTCCAGCTTGATAATGTTCAGAAGTGTGCTCTGTGCTCAAACTGGAAAAGATGTCTGTGAACACTATGTGAACTGACACATGGGATATAGGAATACATAGACTAGAGTAATACATTTTATGCTCATGCATGGCAAAAATAAGAGAATGTCGAAGAGTAATTAAGAAAGATTGGGGAATGCCTCTTTCAAAAGCACAAACAGAAAATTGACTCGGGCTAATCTTGTAGGAGTAGAAATGAAATTCACCAGTGGAGTCTGATTTTGCTGGAGATGAAATACATACGGAAATGGGATTAGATTGGAAAACGGCGTTTAGAAATGGAAGGTAGCAGAAGACTGGAAAGTCACAGGGCACTAAGCTAGGTAATACGTGATTTAGACAAGATCACGGTAACATACCTTTCTGTATTCCTTTCTTAACATTATTCATAGGCCTTAACAACAACAACAACAACAAAACTAGATTTATTTTGTCCTCTTCAGTATGTGGCCAGAATTCAGAGTAGTGTGTACAAGGTAGATAGGTGTCTCCGAGAAATAAATCATCTTGAAGAAGTGGGAACGTGAGAGTACGTTGGCCTAAGTGGAGAACTTTCCTTTCAGTTCTTAGGGAGAAGACTGACTAATTCCAGAAAATGAGAAGTTCTTAGTCCAGAGCAAGCCATCACCCGTCCCTGTGTGCAGGAAATCTGAAACAAAAATGACGATTAAAATGTGTTCACGTATTCATTCCAGAGCTGTCTAATAGTGCTCTCTATGTGTCAGACACTTTGAGAAGTGTGGAATAAGTCAGTAGACAAAACCAGATCCCCATCCAACTGCTTGAGTGTGAATAATTTCGCCTATCCTTATCTATTTAGATTTTTGTAATGTGTTTATCTTGCTCTCTTAGGCTGCTATATCACAGGGAATTCAGTACATGATTACTGATGATTGCCTTGTTTTGTTCCAATTTTAATGAGTTTTCTTTATAGGAAAGTCACCATCCTCCCTGAAAAAATCGAGACGACGCTCTACGATTGGTGCTCGGGGCTCCCCTGAAACAAACCATCTTATTCGTTTCATTGCTCAGCAGCGGAATTTAAAGAACGTGGAGAAATCTTTGACACAGAATTCCCCTTTTCTGGTATGATATTCTTCCAAGTTCTGTCATGAATTCTTCCAGGGAGAATGTTTTGCTCTGTTACAAAGCTTTTGTACAGTGTTTTTACCTTGTGCATCTCATCTGTTTTGGGTCTGGGGAGATAATATTTTGTCTGTGTCTTATAGAGATCATTCAGTTAGCATTGATGGGGATGTTGAACATGGGCACATCAAGAATTAGGTTAGAAACGGATAGAAATGGTTTTCTAGGTGAGCTGTTTTATTTTGCAGATTCCCCTCCCCCCCCAGTTAATGTTCTTCTCTATAATGAGGTGAGGCAGTATTTTTCAAGCTTTTTTATTTAATACTTTCTAAGTGTCTAATTTTTTTTGATCACTGCATATTGGCATGTAGGGGTAAGAGTTCCCCCCCCGGGACAAAATATATTGGGGATAATCTTGTGAAAGGGAGAGATTTATTTGTCTGCTGATGGGGAAGGATATAGATATTTTTGCACATTTTTAGCAGAATAATGTATATTTCTAAAAAGTGAAATAACGTACAAGAGGTACTATGAAAGACACGGTTAAGGTTTACCCTTCTGGAAGGACAACTACTTGTCTCTTTTGGTACTGGCCTTCCTGTTTTAAAATGTACTTATATTACCACTTGTTTATTTTTCAGTGTTTGGACACTATATATGCATGAGGCTATGTAGTCCAGTGGTTCTCAGAGATTATCTGCAGATCCCTGGGGATCCCTGAGTCCCATTCAAGAGGTCAAAGGTGTTAAAACATTTTTTTGTGATAGCAGTGAGGTGTTTGCCTTTTTCCACTAGGTTGATGTTTGTGCTCACAGTGCAGGAGCAACGGTGGGTCAGATTGATGGCACCAAGCTGTCATTTTAGTCCATCCTGCTAAGCATTCACAGGAGGTGATGATGCCAGGTTCACTTAATATCCGTGATGATGCAGCGAAAGTTATGTTTGTTTATTTTTTATTTTTTTTATTTATTTTTTAATTTACATCCGAATTAGCATATAGTGCAACAATGATTTCAGGAGTAGATGCCTTAGTGCCCCTCACCCATTTAGCCCATCCCCCCTCCCACAACCCCTCCAGCAACCCTCTGTTTGTTCTCCAGATTTAAGAGTCTCTTCTGTTTTGTTCCCCTCCCTGTTTTTATATTATTTTTGCTTCCCTTCCCTTATCTTCATCTGTTCTGTGTCTTAAAGTCCTCATATGAGTGAAGTCATATGATATTTGTCTTTCTCTGACTAATTGCGCTTAGCATAATACCCTCTAGTTCCATCCATGCAGTTGCAAATGGCAACACTTCATTCTTTTTGATTGCCGAGTAGTACTCCATTGTATATATATACCACTTCTTTTTTTATCCATTCGTCCATTGATGGACATTTGGGCTCTTTCCATACTTTGGCTATTGTTGATAGTGCTGCTATAAACATCGTGGTGCATGTGTCCCTTCGAAACAGCACACCTGTATCCCATGGATAAATACCTAGTAGTGCAGTTGCTGGGTCGTAGGGTAGTTCTATTTTTAGTTTTTTGAGGCCCTTCATTACTGTTTTCCAGAGTGGCTGCACCAGTTGGCATTGCCGCCAACAATGCAAAAGAGATCCTTTCTCCACACCCTCGCCAACATCTGTTGTTGCCTGAGTTGTTAATGTGAGTCATTCTGACAGGTGTGAGGTTGTATCTCATGGTGGTTTTCATTTGTATTTCCCCGATGATGGGTGATGTTGAGCATCTTTTCGTGTGTCGGCCATCTGGATGTCTTTGGAGAAGTGTCTATTCATGTCTTTTGCCCATTTCTTCACTGGATTCTTTGTTTTTTGGGTGTTGAGTTTGATAAGTTCTCTATAGATTTTGGATACTAACCCTTTATCTGATGTGTCGCTTGCAAATATCTTCTCCCATTTTGTCGGTTTCCTTTTAGTTTTGCTGATTGTTTCCTTGGCTGTGCAGAAGCTTTTTATTTTGATGAGGTCCCAATAGTTCATTTTTGCTTTTATTTCCCTTGCTTCCGCCGACATGTTGAGTAAGAAGTTGCTGCGGCCAAGATCAAAGAGGTTTTTGCCTGCTTTCTCCTCGAGGATTTTGATGACTTCCTGTCTTACGTTGAGGTCTTTCATCCATTTTGAGTTTATTTTTGTGTATGGTGTGAGAACGTGGCCCAGGTTCATTCTTCTGCATGTCACCATCCAGTTTTCCCAGCACCACTTGCTGAAGAGACAATCTTTGTTCCATTGGATATTCTTTCCTGCTTTGTCAAAGATTAGTTGGCCATACATTTGTGGGTCCATTTCTGGGTTCTCTATTCTGTTCCATTGAGCTGAGTGTCTATTTTTGTGCCATATTTTTTATTTTTTTAATGATTACTTTTGAGAGAAAGGGAGCGTGAGCTGGGAGGGGCAGAGAGCAGAGACAGAACGTGAAGCAGGCTCCAGGCTCTGAGCTGTCAGCACATAGCCCCACGTAGGGGCTCAAACCCACAAATCGTGAGATCATGACCTGAGCCGAAGTTGGATGCTTACCCTACTGAGCCACCCAGGTGCCCCGAAAACTACAAGTTTTATTAATTCTCCACCCTTGAGTATTCTGTGTGCTGAAATGGAAAGAATGCATCAAGCACTTCCAAAGGACATACAGAAGTTTGGTGGATGTTTTGAAAAAGCTCGTATATGTAATTGTTTTGAGCTAGGAGCTGAACTCAGACTGCTTTTTTTATGGTCTATCATCTTTACTTGAAAAGAATGCCTGACCGACATCATGGTTCGTTAGACTTGGGAAGGTGAACATTTTCTCAAAAATGAACAGCAAACCTGCCACTTCAAGGAAAAGCTGAAATGTTTCTTACTGATGAAAAACTAGTGTTTTCTGGAGAAAATGAGAATTTTGGAAAACTTAGATTCAGCATCATGAGCTTGAGAACTTCCCAGTAGCTACACTTTTCTGATAAGATCAGTGGGGATATTAATGAATGTGATGTTTTTTTTATATTAAATAATAAAAGGTGTTAACATTTGGAAGATCTGCATAACTAAGTGAACCGGTGTTTTCCTCATGACCAGTGCATGCAAAATACACCCTCAAATTGCAAGAGACTCACAGATTTTAACATAACCAGACTATGAAAATTTCATTGATAGGATTTCATATTTGACATTGCAACTAACCTTTAGGAAATCTGTGTTGAGTTTTGTGTTGCATTAAAGGAGGAATAGCCACAATTCTGAAAAGGCTGTTAAAATACTCGATCGTTGATATGCACTTGAACTGAGAGTCTTTGGTGTTCTCAGTTTTTTAATTTTTTTTTTAACGTTTATATTTATTTTTGAGACAGAGAGAGAGAGAGAGAGAGACGGAGCATGAACGGGGGAGGGGCAGAGAGAGAGGGAGACACAGAATTGGAAGCAGGCTCCAGGCTCTGAGCTGTCAGCCCAGAGCCTGACGCAGGGCTCAAACTCACAGACTGCGAGATCGTGACCTGAGCTGAAGTCGGACGCTTAACCGACTGAGCCACCCAGGCGCCCCGGTATTCTCAGTTTTTAAGAGAGTTCTGAGAACTGTTCGGGTAGATGCCAACATGGACTGTGGAGCTATTTGCTGAGGTTTGATTCTTTGCTTTATTATTAATTTGCTTTATTTGCTTTATTATTAATTATAATTAATTATGTAACTGGCAAGTTACCTAATTTTTTTTTCTTTAAGATTTTATTTTTAAGTAATCTCTACACCCAATATGGGGCTCAAACTTACAACCTGAGATCAAAAGCCACATGTTCTACCTGACTGAGCCAGCCAGGTGCCCCAAGGTACTTACTTTGTCTCAGTTTTCTCACAAATAAAATGGGGGTGATAATAGTAAGGTTTTTAATGAGGATGAGTAAATTAATAATGAAGTACTTAGAACTGTGCCTGGAACATGGCATGCTTTAGATTTACTATCATTGTAGTTCGTTCTGTGAAAAATGAGGATTTTGCTCTCTTACACTTCCTAGCCATAGCTGTCCTAACACTGTCTCCTTTCTCCAGCCTTCCAGTACAACTCTAATTTTTATTGAAATTAGACTTTAATGTGCATTATTTAACCATGTAGACATAGTTCACAAACTGCTGTATAATATGTTATGGCTCTGTTTCTTACACAACTTTTGTTTTTCCCCTAGTTAATAAGTACTTTTTTGTTACTTTTTGGTTTAGTCTTAAGTTATTATATAATCTCATCCCCAAACTTTGACAGATCTGTGAACCTTAGAGTCTATGGGTTTTTTTCTGTGTTCCTCGGTGTCCTCTGTCTCCTGTGGGCTTGGTTGTCATCTGGATCTGCTGGACAGCTGTCACTTTGTGACTTGCTTTCATCATCCGTAGTGGTTTCCTTTTCCTCTTCTGTTTGGATTTTCCTTGACCTTGTATCTTTCTCTTTTCTTGGTTTACTGTCTCATTTTTCTGGAGCCTCAGCATATCTAATTAAGTTTATTCGACCAGCATGTTTGGATTATGGTTTTTGTCTTAGTAGAGAAATCCAGATGACACATATCTTCCATGAAAATTTTGAGGGCGTTGCTCCACTGTATGTTAGCTTACAGAGTTGAAGAATCCTATTCATCTATTCATTCAACACGTATTTTGATTTTCTGTCTTTGTGTGGCCTGCTTTTTCATTTGAAGATCTGTTCTTGGTATTAAAATTTCCAGATGGAATATCTTTCATTGTGGACTTGGTGTTTTTATTGATGTTTTCTTCCTCCCCTTGCAGGCTCTCTTTTCCTCCAGCTTCCATTTTGCTCCCTGATTAGTTCAGTCTCCTGTCTGATGCCCAGGTCTTCAGATGTCTGATGATTCTCGAGACTCCATTCATGTTTTAATATTTTAATTTTTTTTTTTCAACGTTTATTTATTTTTGGGACAGAGAGAGACAGAGCATGAACGGGGGAGGGGCAGAGAGAGAGGGAGACACAGAATTGGAAACAGGCTCCAGGCTCTGAGCCATCAGCCCAGAGCCCGACGCGGGGCTCGAACTCACGGACCGCGAGATCGTGACCTGGCTGAAGTCGGACGCCTAACCGACTGCGCCACCCAGGCGCCCCTCCATTCATGTTTAAAAGTGACACACTTTAGGGCACCTGGGGGGCTCAGTCGGTTGAGAGTCCGACTTCAGCTCAGGTCATGATCACACAGCTCGTGAGCTCAAGCCTCGCATCCGGCTTTGCTGACAACTCAGAGCCTGGAGCCTGCTTCGGATTCTGTGTCTCCCACTTTCTCTGCCCCTTCACCCACCACTCGTGCGTGCTCTCTCTCTCACTCTCTCTCAAAAATAAATAAACATTAAAAAAAAAAAATAAAAGTGACACACTTTTCAAACCTGACCAGGAGCTCAGTGTTGCGTGGTCTGGATTTGTTAGCTGGTGAATTTCTGTGTAGACATGGCCACTTTTTCACTGGAGGAACTCCCAAGCGTCAGAATCCTCTGGCTCTTTAGGAATTCCTTGGGATATAAACCTGAGCCCTAGAACTCTGGAAGTCAGGTGCAGAAAAAGACTGGAAGTCTAACTGTTCACTGAGAAGACTTGGGTGGCCTCTGTTTTCAGTGCAAACCCTCCTTAGCTGTTTGTGGAGTCTTCAGTCTCATGGAATCCTAAATTTCTGTGTTCCCTCCAAAATGTAAGGGTCCTTTGTTATTTGTGGAGAGATCTGTGGGTTCAAGCGCTACTGACAGAGTTTCAGTGTTCCCGTTTGGAGTCCTGCCCTTGATCCTGGTTTCAGAAATTCTCTGATGCTTTTAGATACCTGAGCCTTTCTAGGGGTCTCCAAGCAGGTCTGCTTTTTTCCGGTTTGCAAAATGCCCTACCTAAAGAGTCCCTGTCAGTTTCAGCTTTCTCTGGCCTAAGTCAGTGGACATTGTTTGTTGACATTCCATATCTGCTGTTTATTTCTGTTTTTTTCCTGATGGGTATGCACATATACATATGCATATCTAGCAAAACACCTCATACCCGTATCATCTGATTGTATGTCTTAAGAGATTTCCTTGAATAATATAGTTTTAGTATCTATGGTTGTTAAAAGTAAGGGCTTTTCACCGGAGCAGTTTTATGGACAATCAGTGCTGTCCTTTGACCTTTTGAGGTTTGCCTCTGTAGTAAATAACTTTGGTGACTCTACTCTTTGAGTTCTCACCTTGTTCACCAAATTTATCGACCTCCTAAATAGTATTAGTTACTTGTTCTACTTCGCCAAAATGTCCTGCAAATGTACTAGTAGGACTTTTTTTCTTTTTGTAAAGCTTAAGGCCCTGTGTGCTTAGATAGTTCACCTCTTATTTTCTCCACCTTTCCGTTTTAGAAAGAAAACACTTTAAAGGAAAAGTTACAAGTTGAGGGGAAATGGCTCTCCATCTTACTTCCACTACTCTTGCTTTCATTCTTGAATATTTCAGCAAGCACATGGATGATCGTCCAACACCGTGGCAGTCTCCAATCCTTGACTTCCATAGCTCCTGCGACCATCTTCTCTACGTCAGCCATCCCCTCATGTGGTCCCTTGCTGGTGTATTACCTTTAAGACCTTTCAGCCCACCTCCCTCTCTGACCCACATTTTATCTTTCCAGTTTACTTCACACTTCTCTCATCTTATTAAAGCCTCCAGACTGTTGATCTGATCACACCCATACTGTCTACTGCTCATCCTTCCCCAATCTAGATCTGTGTCCTAACACTCGAAAGTTTTCTTGCAGATACTTTTTTTTTTTTAGTTTTAAAAATTCACAAAAGTAAAAATACTACATACGCACATAGTTTATTTAAAGACTCAGGATTTTAGGATTTATTTATAAGAAAGAGTATGCAGTTGCCTTTTTCTGTTTTTCCGTTCCCAAGGCTCTCATTTTCAACTTTTGTAGCTGTTGCTTTCGGTATTTTCTTTCATATTTCTTAATAACAGGCTTATTTTTCCCCTTGCAGTTCCTTTAAATTGAAGTGTAATGTACTGATTCTAAATTTTATGCACAACTGACCCTTGAACAATGTGGAGGTTAGAGGCACTGATCCCAACACTGTGGAAGATCGTAACTATTAATAGCCTACTGTTGACGGGAAGCCTTACTGATCACACAGTGGATTAACACATATTTTGTATGTTACATGCACTGTGTACTATGAACTAGAGAAAAGAAAATGTTATTAAAAAATAAGGAAGAGGAAATATACTTACAGAATTTTATATATTGAAAAAAAATCTACATACAAGAGAGCCCTTGCAGTACAAACCATGTTGTTCGAGGATCGACTGTGTTCCAAATTGATCACCATTATAAGTCTGGTTAATGTCCATCACCATACCGTTACAAATTTTTATGTGTGCGTGATGAGAACTTAAAATCTACTCTCAGCAACCTTTGAGTATATAATATAGTATTATTCACTATAGTCACCATGTTCTGCATTACACCCCCCATGACTTACTTATTTTATACCTGGAAGTTTATACTTTTTTAACTCCCTTCACCCATTTTGCCTACTCCCAAGTAGCCTCTGGTAACACCAATCTTTTCTCTGTATCTATGAGCTCCTTTTTTCTTTCTTTTTAAACTTTTAGATTCCACACAGTATTTGTCTTTCTCTGACTTCTCTTAGCATAATGGTCTCAGGGTCCATCTATGTTGTCACAAGTGACAAGATTTTCTTTTTTTTCTGGCTGAAAAATCCTGCATATACATACCATGTCTTCTTCATCCATTCGTTGATGGATACTTAGGTTGTGTCCATATCTTGGCTATTGTACATAATGCTGCAATGAACACGGGGATGCATATGTGACCTCAAGTTTGTATTTTCATTTTCATTGGATAAATACTCAAAAGTGGAATTAGTGGGTCATTTGGCAGTTCTACTTTAAATCTTTCAAGGAACCTCCATACTGTACCCATAGTGGCTGTGACAATTTCCATTCCCACCAAAAGTGCACAGCGATCCCTTTTCTTCACATCCTTGCTACCACTTATTTCTTTTTGTTAATAGCCATTCTAACACGTGCGAAGTGATAGTTCATTAGGTTTTGATTTGCATTTCCCTGATGATCAGTGATGCGGAGCATTTTTTCATGTGTCTCTGGACCATCGGTATCTTCTCTTGGGAAAAATGTCTATTCAGATTTTCCGCCCCTTTTTAAAATTGCTTTTTTAAACATTTTTTGCTATTCAGTTATGTGAGTTCTTTATATATAATTTTTTATGGTAGCCCTTTGTCAGATATGTGATTTGCACATATTTTCTCTCCAGTAGGTTGCCTTTTTGTTTCATGGTTGGTTTCCTTTGCTGTGCAGAACATTTTTAGATTGATGTGGAACACTTAACTTATTTTTCCTTTGTTGTCTTGCTTTCTGTGTCAAATCCAAAAAAACCATTGTCAAGACTGTTGTCAAGGAGCTTACCACCTATTTTCTTCTAGGGTTTTTGTGCTTTCAGGTCTTTTAAGTCTTTTGTCCATTTTTATGTTTGGTGTAAGATAATGGTTCAGTTTCATTGTTTTTGCCTGTGACTGTCCAGTTTTCCCCATACTGTTTTTTGAAGAGACGGTTCTTTCCCCATTGGATGTTCTTGGCTCTTTTGTCTTCTCTTAGTTGACCATACATACATAGATTTCTGGGCTCTCTGTTCTGTTCCACTGATCTGCATGTCTGTTTTGATTACAATTGCTTTGTAATATGGTTTGAAATTGGACCACGATGCTTCCAGCTCTGTTCTTCTCAAGATTGCTTTGACTGTTCATGGTCTTTTGTGATTCCATACACATTTCAGGGTTGTTTGTTGTATGTCTTGGTAAATGCCATTGGAATGTTGATAGGGATTGCATCGAATCTGTTGAATGCTTCCAGTAGTATGGACATTTTAACGATATAAATTCTTCTAATCCATGAGCATAGAATATCTTTACACACATTTGCGTCTTCAGTTTCTTTCATCAGTTTCTTACTGTTTTCATTGTATGGGTCTTTCACTCCTGTGGTTAAACTTCCTCCTAGTTTAATTCTTTCTGATGCAATTGTTTCTTAATTTTGGTTTCTGCTAGCTCATTATTAGCATATAGACACGCAACAGATTTTTGTATGTTGGTTTTGTATCTTAAAGCAGCTTTACTGAAATCATTTAGTCTAACCGTGTTTTGGTAGAGTCTTCAGTTTCCTGTATTTAATATGCCGTCTGCACATGGTGACGGTTTTACCCCTGTTTCCGATTCGGATGCCTTTAATTTCTTGCCTGATTGCTACTACTTAATCTTTCGCTGCTAAGGCATTAACTGTTGACTTTCCACTGTGGATGATGGAGAATCAGCCTTCTTTCTTCCTTGCACCTCTTATCATACATGCACATACGTACTTTCTGCCCCCTACAACTTCCTAATTGTTGGGTGATGTAGCTATTGGAGTGTTTACGTTACTATGACCGTATAGGTCATTCTGAGCTTATTTTTCTCCGGTTTCGTTTCCCTCCTTTTCTTTTGGGTCATTTGCCATTAGTACAAACAAATCTTAATCTCTCTCTCGAACTCTTCCTAGACCTCCATAATACCCCATTTCTGTGCCTCTTCATCACAGCAAAACTCCTTGACCAGGTTGTCTGTCCTGTCTTGCTCTCCTTCCTGCCGCCCCATCCTCTCTACTGCTGCCGGCTGCTCCAGTCGGATTTTCGTCTCTGCCACTCGGTCGAGAAGACTTTCGTCACTACTGAGCACAAATGGCCTACGCCTTGCCAAGACAAAGATTAAATCTAAGTTTGCGTCTTACTCAGCCTTTCCTCGGCTTTTGATGTGTTCGACCTCTCCCTCCTCGAAACACTTCTTCACTTGGTTTCTGGGATTCTGTACAGACCTAATTTTCTTCCTGTGGCATTGGTCATTCCCTCTGTGTTTCGTGTGCTGATTGCACCCCTTCTTGCCATTTTCCTCTCAAAAATGCTTGCGTGCCCCAGGGCTTTCTCCTGCCCCCTTTTCTTTGCCTTCCTTAGGGAACCTAATCCCTTCCCATGGCTTCAAGCATCAGCTGTTGGCTCCAAAATGTCAAGCTTTGGCCCAGAGCTTCCCAGAACTCCAGACCTAGATGTCCATTTCCCTATTCAGCATCCTCATTTAGTTGTCTAATAAGCATTTGAAGTATTACATGGCCACAGCCAAATTCTGGGGTTCCACTCCCTGCCGGATTCTCCAGCCCACTTCCCTGTCCTAGTATAAGCTGTCATGCAGTGGCTCAGGCCAACTATCTGTCAATCTGCCTTGGTTCCTTTCTTCCACGTCCAGCCCATCACTACCTTTTGGTTGCCTATTAAAGACCTTTCTGTAATTCCACCTGTCCCACGGCTCCCCTGCCACAACCCTAATGTGATTCCTGCCTAGATTGCCAAGTGCCACTTGCTAACTGGTCTCCTTACTTCCCCCTTTCCCTAATGCATCCACCATCCCTCAGAGTGGTTCTGATACATTAAACCAGATCATCCATTCTGCCCCTTAAAACCTTCCCATGGCTTTGTTATGCCTTGAATTAAACCCAGACCCCTTCTTTGAAGCCTCCTTGATCTGAGCCTTGCCCACCATTAGCCTCAGATCCCCATCTCCCTCCATTTCCTGGGCGTGGTGGGTTTTTCTTTTTTTTTTTTTTTTTTTTTTTTTTAAATTTTTTTTTCAACGTTTATTTATTTTTGGGACAGAGAGAGACAGAGTATGAACGGGGGAGGGGCAGAGAGAGAGGGAGACACAGAATCGGAAACAGGCTCCAAGCTCCGAGCCATCAGCCCAGAGCCCGACGCGGGGCTTGACCTCACGGACTGTGAGATCGTGACCTGGCTGAAGTCGGACGCCTAACCGACTGCGCCACCCAGGCTCCCCGTGGTGGGTTTTTCTGTGCTGCGTCCTATTTCTTCCATCCCAAGGCCTTTGTTCTTGTTCTACCTCCTTATTGCGGAATGCCTTTCTCCCCCAGTATCTTCCCTCCACCAGCACTTTCTCATTGTTTTGGTTTCAACTCAGATACTGCTTGGAATACAGTGCCGTCCTGATGCAAGCGAAAGCAGCACTTTTACTTCATCACATTCCTTTTTTATTTCCTCCGTAGCACCTCTTGTACCTGAAACTACGTTAATATATTTTCAGAATTTCAGTCTAGAATATAATTTCTCCCCTGTATCCTGAGCCCTGGGAACAGTATCTGGGACATAGGAGGAATGTTTCCTGACGAGATTCATGAAAAAAGGAAGCAGTGCATTTTGAATGTTTCGTTTATTTGCATATTCCCATTCTCCATCAGGAAATAGAGAAAAATGATTCCAACTAGGGAACCTTTCGTTTGTTTAGGCAGCATTTCAAAGTGCTTTATTTTTTTTTTTTTTTTTAATTTTTTTTTTTTTCAACGTTTATTTATTTTTGGGACAGAGAGAGACAGAGCATGAACAGGGGAGGGGCAGAGAGAGAGGGAGACACAGCATCGGAAACAGGCTCCAGGCTCTGAGCCATCAGCCCAGAGCCCGACGCGGGGCTCGAACTCACGGACCGCGAGATCGTGACCTGGCTGAAGTCGGACGCTTAACCGACTGCGCCACCCAGGCGCCCCGTCAAAGTGCTTTAAATTCCAAGGACATTAAACCTTCCCCTACCGTGTTCACTTATGAGTGTGGAAAAAAAAAAAAGCCATTGGAGGCAAATTGTATGACTTTGGGATAACCCCTTTATTTTCTCCGTATCTCCTAGGTAAGGGTTGGTCACCAGCTTTGTATGAGTGTTATGTGTTGTTTATGTCATAAAGGTTTTACATCATCAATCATATTGGGATGTAAAATATTGTTATGGTGTAACAGTTGGCTTTGTGAATGTATTTAACTGGGAATAGAATCAAGTGTGTGACCAGATTCACCATCAAACATGCTTCAAGCTTTTCACTGATTCTTCTCCATATGATATCTTAAAGGGAGGTAATTTTTTACTTGACTTTTGCCGGTCGGTGTAATTTTTAAATTGTTACAAGCTCCGGATGGGTGGAAATATGTTAGTCTAAATAATAAAGGGGGGGAAAAAACCTGGACAGAGAACTTAATAATTTATAGGTAAACAGAACTCTTAAATTATATGTTACTTGGATTTATCTGGCACTTCTGTCGCTGCCAGTGTCAATTTCATTTGATGGCTCTTTGGCTGAAACCCTGTTAGAGTTTCCAGAAAGCTCCCGTGCTTACACCACTTGGCTTTGGAGTTCTCGTGAATGGCCGGCTTCCAGCTCTGAGGAAGTAAGGTCCCAAGAGATCAGGAGAATTTAGCTGGGGAGAGGATAAGTGTGAAGATGGGTATCTGAGCTACGACAGATCATCTGTGTCTTGTCCTGGCCTTCAGGGGGGCAGGTGTCCGGACGGAAATGAGCAGTCAGACTAGCTCGGATTGAACGAGGTGCATTGAGACCATCATGTGTCCTGCAGATGATTTTCGGTGTTTTTTTTTTTCTTTTTAGCAAGTCGGGTAAAGTTTCCAAATTGGCAGGTTCCTCTGTCCCTTCTTCCTTGCCCCATCTCTAGGACTCAGCGTTTTCCTGTATTCTCCATATAATTGCTTACACTCGCCTTTCCAACATTTTTGTCCTAAACTTCTTTCTCTTTCCAATTGGGTTTGCTGAGGCTATCTCAGGTTGTGGACTCTAAGTTATAAAAGAGAGGCCTTAAGCTCCCCAGAAAGAATCCTTCTAAATAGGTGTTTAGCCCTCAAATAAGAAGGCATGTGTTTTGCACAGGTGCCTTTTTAAAGCGCTTCCCCACCTACACTGGACTTTTGTCATGTGCATGGACTGACTCTCAGTATTGACCAGCCTGTCACAACATGGCTAGACATACCACACAGCTGTTCCTCTTTGCTCAGGTTCAAAACCAAGGAAGGAGCAGAGGAAGAGCTAGGATCATGGCTGCACACGAAATACTCAAAAGTGAAAATACGTGATTCAAGGGGGAGAAGAGACTCTCACACGCTAATTTATTCCTCCTGATCTTCAGGAAGTCTTTATGTATTGAGTTCTGGATCCAGTGGTTACAGGCCTAGAATACAGAATCTTGTTTGGTTTCATCCATAATACCCTCCGCATCTCTATTTTAACAGGGCAGTCCTGTACTGCATCGAAATGTTAATTCTTTAAGAGAGCGAATGTCCGCCTTCCAGTCAGCTTTTCACTGCATAAAGGAGAATGAAAAAATGACCGACTTTCCCGAAGTCTCAGAGGCAGAAGGAGAAGTCACGACAACAGGCTTGAGTGAGTAGAAGGAATTCAGTTTGGACTTCTGTGTTGATTCAGACGAGCCTCTGAGGTATAAAAAAGATGGCGTTCCACAGTGTGAAGGCAGTCTTTTCTGAGCAGAGCTCGGTATTTTTAAATGGAGCCTAACACTTAAAATTTGGGAAATTTCACACAAAAATTTAGATTTCTGGTTTGTCTTGGAAAAAACTTGCTATCAGGCATTCCTGAGCCTACGTCTCCACATGGCCGCGATTAAGTTTTAAGTGTTAACATGTCAGAGCCAGTTAGCTCGTTTCATCTTCAGAATGAGGCATGTGGCAAATGCGAGCGTTCAACCCGTGATCTTTAGAGGCTTATTATTAAGTTTGGCAAGCATTTCTACGAATGCCAAACACCGAACCCCGATATTATAAACAGATAGATCTAATCTGACATCTTAATAGCCTGTCACATTCTTTACCATAACTTTAGGTTGTAATTCATTTGGTTATTTTTGCCTGTCACTTTTGATTTTCCAATCACAGAGCATTTGAAACATCAGAATTAGACAAAATCTTGGCATTGGCGTAATCATCACAGCCATTCCTCTGGTGCTTTGCACTCTAAGGTTCCAGATGATTTGGTTTTGGTTTCTCGAACCACCTTCGAGCACATTCCAGCACCTCCCCATGTGCAAGACACATCCAGTTCATCTGCCTGACCCACTCTGCTGCACCCGTTTATATTTGTAGTTTGTAACTTACCTATTTTTCTCTTGTGACCTGCATTTGCAAATATTTTACGGCCACGATTGCTGTAGTTCCGCAGATGATTAAATTCACTTTTTGTATCTAGGAAGAACAGAGGCACATTGTGTCTGGGCTTTTCATAAAATCTTACGTAGTCAAAGCAGAACCAGTGTTAGAACATAACCACATCCTTTAAAATGCTCTAAAGGAAAGGGTCCATCGTAAACTTTAAAATAGAGTGAGATACTATAACAGACATGGAAATGTGTATTAATGTATTTTAGTACCTTTTTAAAGTCTAGAAGAAAACTCTAGTAATGTTTGTTATCCTTTTAGTAGTGATGTTCTCTTGCCTTACAGTTAGATTTCTCTCCTGAATAGAAAAATGTCCTTCTCACTGGCAAAGTGTTTAGGTTCAAGAGTTACATTTTACTAAAATCATTATCGACGAAATTTTAAAACGATACTGGAAAAGAAAAATATTTATGCCTGTGTTAATGTTTTTATTTTGTATACGTAGCCAAAAAGGAAAGGCTTGGGCAGTGTCCACAGTTTGAGTTCTCTGCAGATTTATCTTCCAAACGTCGAAGGATATCCTCTCAGAGCAACTCTGGTGAAAATCTCCCTGACGCAGTTGATCTCCAGATATCCCGTAGAGCCCCTTCTCCTAATACAGGCACAGTGTGTGCTGTTGAAACTTCTCTTGCAGATTTTTCTGAGGTAATTCACTTACTAGAATCATAGGAAAATGAAGCTTTGGTTTTCTGGCTAGGCGGTTTTAAGACTGTCCGAACCCTTTTTCAGTTATGGTACCTTGTACTTCTATACCGCAGCTGAGTTTTAAATTGCACTGTGTGTGTGTGTGTATTTCCTACTTGCTAAATTTTTGTTGTCGTTGGCTTAATGGTTATTAGACAGTTTTGATTAATATGTTGCTTTTGGTTACAGAAAAACATTTTATGAAAGTATTAAGCCTTCTGGTCTTCTGCTTGCGAGGAATTGTTCTAGATACTGGTGGTACCCCGGTGAGAAATCACAGTCCTGCCCTTGAGCAGCTTTTCGACTGCTGGAGGAGGCAGATGTAGGAGCATATTATTTACACGTAACTGGCGAATGAGTTGAGGATTATATGTGGGCTGTGCAGCTCAGGTGTGGGGGTCTTACTGCCACCAATAAGTGGCACCAATAAGTTGAACTGCCACCAATAAGAATTAGTGAAGAATTAGTGAAATATTTCCAATTAAACCTAACTGGTTTAATACCGGCTGGGAAGCAGGCTGCTGTTTAGCTGCCCTTTGCTCTGCTTACTTCTTCCAAGTAGCTGGAGGGATTTTTGTTGCTTATAACTACTTGAAGCCTGTCAAGATTATCAAAAGACGGTAAGCAGTGTGAAATAATACTATTGAAGATCCTTGACCTTCACTCACACGTAGACAGGAAGCTAGTTAGCTCATCACTGGCTTTCCTTGCTTTAGTTGTGCTGTGATACAGCAGGTTCCCATATCTTCAGTGAGAGGAGACACCTGACACCATTAGAGCTGGAACATTCCTTGCACCTTCTCTGTCACGTAGATTCAGTGCATCTCCTTTCGATCTTATCTGGACCCGCATAATGAATGTTTGATAGTCATTAAAGATTCTTCAGGGTCCAGTAGGTTTCATTTGTATCTTGGAGTCACTTACAATCTCTGCTCCCTCTGCTTTTTCCTCCCAGATATGAAATCATCGTCTGACAGAACCAGTAGTTTCTCATCAGAACTTTGATTGTTTGGACACACACCACGATTTAGAAATGGTTTCCACATTAAAATGAGTGTGTTTTCTGTCCTAGCCATTGATGGTTTTCCTAGCCTAGCTATTGATATCCTGTTGTTTGATTAATAATTATATAACATCCTTCGTTAATTTTGAGAATGTTCTCTTTAGAATCAGTTAATACGGTTTTGTAGACTTCAAACAATAAGGCAACAAAAATGTGTCCTATAAACTTTTACTAGGGAGCTGAAATTTGTTTGGTAGGATGTTTAGGCTGCAGATGTTTTTAGTTCCATTCCTGTATTTTGTAACAATTAGGCAGGTAATGATTGATTGGTTTAACATCAGATTTCCAGATAATCTGTAATGCTTACTCAAATCTTTACAAAGATCTCAGTACTCCTGTAAGTAGTAAGATTTAATATTTCTTTAATTTTTTTACTCCCAAGAAATCTTTTGAATCTGGTTTAACGCAGTCTGGATATTTGGTTGAAGAGTCTGTTTCACTTTCAGATCTCACAGAAGCTTCAAGTGGTAAGTGTTTAATCTTTCCTTAATACATGCCAGTTCACCCATTGAAACATATTGTTCAGTGGATATTTATGTTTCAGCATTTACCTATATGCTGAAATTTGGGAAAACTGAAATGGTGCCCTCCATTTGAGGAGCTCACAGTCTAGTACAAATGTTTCAGAATTCTTGTTATATGAGAGATGACTTTTATTTTTTTTGAACTGCCACCAGTAAGAATTAATGAGATATTTCCAAGCTGGTAAAATCCATTATAAAAAACAGAATCTCTGAACCCTTAACTAGTGTATTTTGTAAGACAAAACACTGCACATGTTGTTTTTGGTTTTTAAGTTTGTGGAAAGGGACCAGCATTCAAAACTTCCCCCAAATCAGTATGCTTATATTGAGTGAAAGTTACCTGTAAGGTATTAGGTTTACTTTCAGCCTACCTGTGTCTTGAAATCTTTTTTTTTTAATATTTATTTATTTTTGAGAGACGGAGAGGGACAACATGACCAAGGGAGGGGCAGAGAGAGAGGGAGACACAGAATCTGAAGCAGGCTCCAGGCTCTGAGCTGTCAGCACAGAGTCCAACGTGGGGCTTGAACCCATGAACCACGAGATCATGACCTGAGCAGAAGTTGGATGCTTAACTGACTAAGCCACCCAGGCTCCCCTGAAGTAAAACTTGTACATATATAGTTAGGTCTTGCTTTTTTATCTATTCTGAAAAACCCCTTCTTTTCCATGGGAGTGTTTGGCCCATTAGCTTTTCAGGTCATTATTGATACGGTTTGATTTAAATCTACCTTTTTTGGGGGACACCTGGGTGGCCCAGTCAGTTCAGCATCCAACTCAGTTTCGGCTCAGGTCATGATCACACGGCTTCCTGGGTTCGAGCCCCCCATTAGGCTCTGTGCTGGCGGTGTGGATTCTGTCTCTCTCTCTGGCCCTCCCCCACTTATGCTGTCTCTCTCTCAAACTTAAAAAAAATTTTTAAATAAGTAAATAAATACCATTTTTTCACGCGTATTCTCTTCTGCTTTTTGTTCCTCTGTTTCTCTTTTGTCTTTCTTGAGTATATTTGAAATCTCCTTTTTGGAAATCCATTTATTCAGTACCTTTTATCTGTTTTCAATATTAAAAAAATTAAAAAAAATATATATGTATAAGTGTATATATTACATATACATGTATGCATATTATGTGTATACATATTATACATAGTATACACACATGCATATATATGTATTATATATATATATCATACATGTTATTATATATATGTATATGCACGTATACACATATATAGGTATATATGTATACATGTATGTGTGTATACATATATATGTATTAAGTGATCTCTAGTCCTAACATGGGGCTTCAACTCACAACCCCAAGATGAAGAGTTGCATGCTTTACAGAGCCTGCCAGGCGCCCCTATCCATTACCTTTTAAACTCACCTTGTTGCATCTTTTCTGTTCATATTTACAATTGTAATATACATCCTTAACCTTTCACAGTCTACTTAGAATTAATACTGATAACTTCAGGTAAAAGACAGTACATTATGATGATTTATAAGAAATACAAATTGGTACAATGGATTACTACTTGGCAATGAGAAGGAATGAAATCATGCCATTTGTAGCAACGTGGGTAGAACTAGGAGGTATTATGCTGAGTGAAATTAGCCAGAGAAAGACAGATATCATATGTTTTCATTCATATGTGGATCTTGGGAAACTTAACAGAATACTGTGGGGGAAGGGAGGGGGAAAAATAGTTACAAACAGAGAGGGAGGGAGGCAAACCCCAAGAGACTTCTTAAATACAGAGAACAAACTGAGGGTTGATGGCGGGGCAGGGGAGGGGAAAATGGGCGATGGACATTGAGGGCAATTGTTGGGATGAGCACTGGGTGTTGTATGTAAGCGATGAACACGGGAATCTACCCCCAAAACCAAGAGTACTTTACACACTGTATGTTAGCCAGTTTGACAATAAATTATATGTATTAAAAAAGAAAAAAAAGAAAAGGACCCTGGCCTATAGTCCTTGGACATTCACTTTCAAATGGAGAGCTTTCCTCCTATTCCTCCTTTCTAATCTTATGGTCTAATAAACTTTTGCCTGCTGCTCAAAAAAAAAATGAAGAAGAAATACATTTTGGTTATCTACATGAATATTCATTGAATGAGTAAATATTTGGATGACCAAATATACATTCTTCAGATAAATTTGGTGTTCATCCACAGTTCCTAAAAATACTTTAAAGCCATGAAGGTGACATAGGTGTCTTATTACTAATGAAGGTGGCTTTTGGACCCCACCCAGTGGCAGGAGCTGGTTGCTGGGCGGACCAGCCATGTGATTGGAGGGTTCAGCCCCGCCCCCTGATCTCTGAGGAGAGGAGAGGGGCTGGAGGTTGAACCAGCCAGTGACTTCATCAGTCATGGCCATGTAATGAAACCTCCATAAAAACTCAAAAAGACAAGGTTCAGAGAGCTTCCGGGTTGGTGAACATGTGGAGATGTGGGTACCTCACCCTATGTTCTCTTCATCTGGCTGGTGATTCGTGTCCTTCATCATTTCCTTCAATAAACTGGTAAACATAAGTGTTTCCTTGAGTTCTGAGCTGCTCTGGCAAATTCAGAGAACATAAGGAGTAGGTCCCAAGAGGCTCTTGATTGATAGCCACGCTGTCAGAGGTGGAGGTCACAATCTGGACTCGTGACTAGCATCCAAAGTCTAAGGAGGAAGTTGTTGGAACCTCTGGTCTGTAGCAGGTGGGTCAGAGGCACAGGAGACAGCCCAGGATTTGTGACTGGCATCTTAAGTGGGAGATGGGGGGTGCACTTGTAGAACTGAGCCCTTCACCTCCAGAAGCTGATGCTGTCTCTGGATAGTGTCAGAATTGGGTTGAATTCTTAGACACCCCGCTGGTGTCTGAGAATTGCTTGCTGGTGGTCTGTCTGGGAGATTCCCTTCCCCCCATGTTAGAATTGGGTCCCGGAACCCGAATAGAGTTGGTGTTAGGGGAGATAGAAGCCTTACCTACTGTATAGATCTATTTCCTATCTCCCCACCCGTGTCTTTTATGGTACTTGACACTGTAGATACCCTCTGTATTTAAATCCCACAATATTTTTGCTTTCACCAATCCTATATATTGGGAGCAGAATCTTCTCTGGTTATCCTGATAGCTATCATTTCTGATGCTCTCCATTCCTTGCTGAGGATCTAAGTTTCCCTCTGGTATCATTTACCTTCAACCTGAAAAAGAACTTCCTTCAGCATTTCTTGTAATGTATGTCTTCTCTGACTTAATTTGAATCATAACATGATGGCTGAGGCACAGAGCGGAGTTAGATTTTGTAAAAGGGGATAGAAAATACTTAGAGGAGAGCTCGCAGAGGAGAACCCACATGATACCTCCATGATCTCCTTGCCTTCTCCACCCTGTTTTACCCACCTTGCCGGAGATGCAGCCCGTGAATCTGCCTTCCTACTCTGTTCTGCCCTCCATATATCTGAGATGAATTTTATGGACGTTGATAGCCTCACTGGCCGTCCCTTCTGTTCCTTAATCATACCTTCTCTTTTCATTTAAGCTTCCAACCCTCCTTCCCTTCCTTTTTTTTTTTAAGGTATTTATAATTTATTTCTTACAAAAAATATTTCTTCAGCATAAGTGTGTTTTCTGTGCTGTTTTTCTTTTATATCAACATACGTACATATAAATAATTAGATATCATTCAAAATTTAACTGGGCCTCCTGCGGTTTTATTTGCTAGATCTGGCAGCCCTGCTCACAAATGACTGAGATAAAAGTTCCCTGGTGCCCCTTCGTTGTCTGTGTCTTCTTTTTTTTTTTTTTTTTTACGTTTATTTATTTTTGAGACAGAGAGAGACAGAGCATGAACGGGGGAGGGGCAGAGAGAGAGGGAGACACAGAATCGGAAGCAGGCTCCAGGCTCTGAGCCATCAGCCCAGAGCCCAACGCAGGGCTCGAACTCACGGACCGTGAGATCGTGACCTGAGCTGAAGTCGGACGCTTAACCGACTGAGCCACCCAGGCGCCCCCGTCGTCTGTGTCTTCTATTGACAGGAAAAGGAAAGATGTCAGAAGCAAATGGCCTGGGCCACTCACCACCACACCCTCCTGCCTCTCTGAACAAGCATGCCTCCCCCCTCTTTCCTCCTGTTATGGTAGATCCTCTGGGCTCTTATCTAAGGCCAACCCCTTCAGTATGGTCCCTTCCCTCTTTGAGGACCTTCTGCATGAAGTGTCCCCTCTTTTCTGAGTTGTTCATTTTTCCCATTAACATGCAACGCGCTGTAGTATCTCCCATCTTAAACCGGCCTTTGTCCCAGGGTTTCCTTTCAGCCAGAACCCCATTTCCTTGTTTTCCCCTGTAGCAAAGCTCTCTTTTTTAAAGCAAAAAAATTTTTTAATGTTTATTTATTTTTGAGAGAGAGACACACACAGAGCATGAGTGGGGGAGAGGCAGAGAGAGAGAGAGAGAGAGAGAGAGAGACAGAATCTGAAGCAGGCTCCAGGCTCCATGTTGTCAGCACAGAGCCCAACGCGGGGGCTTGAACTCACAAACTGCAAGATCATGACCTGAGCCCAAGCCGGCGCTTAACCAACTGAGCCACCCAGGCGCCCCAATGTACCAAAGCTCCCTTAAAAGAACAGGCCGGGCCTGTGCCCTCGTCTCCCATTCTGTCTCGATGCAGCTCCAAATGGGCCTCGGTAACCAGTAGCCTCTTCATTGCTATCCCAGTAGTCACTCTCCATGTACCCTCTCCTTGGCGTCTCAGCATGGCACGCAGAGCTGACAGTATCCTCCTGTGGGAAACCATTTCTTCACTGGGCATCGGGACTTCATTCCCTCTTGTTTCCCCCTATTTCCCTGGCCATTTCCTATTTGTCTGTTTTCTTTATTCCTTCTCTTCCATCCTGACCTTTAAACATTTGAATGCCCTGGGTTCAGTGCTCCCGACTTCTCTCCACACTCACTCCCTAGGTGATTGCAGGCATTCCCACCACCTTGAATGCTGTCTCTGTGCTGCTGACTTCAAAATTTCAATACCCGTCCTTGGTGTCCTCCCTGAACTCTAAACCTAAGTGCTCAGCTGCCTTTTCTGGTCTCCACATGGATGTCTAATAAACACCTCGGACTTAACATACTCAAATGGGTCTTAACTGTTTCTCCTTCCGGAGACTGCTCATCTGTTTGTTTGTTTCGGTTTTTTTTTTTCCATCTCTGTAAACAATACTGACCATTCACCCAATTGGCTTGTGTCAAAAACCTTGACATTACCTTGACACCTCCCTTTCAAAAGTTAAACTTGGGTGCCGTTAACAAATGCTGTTGGCTTTATCTTGACAATATATCAAATGCCTAACCATTTCCCACCTCCTAAGTATCATCACTGTGGTCCAGGCCACCGCCTTCTCTTGCCTGGATTGTTTTGTCTCCTCTGTGATTTCCCTGCTTCCATCTCTGTCCACCTCCCTCTTCGGAATCTTCTACAGGGTGGGCAGGGTGCTCCTTTTAAAATGACAGTTACACTATATCATTCCCCTTCTCAAAATCTTTCATTGACCTCCCGCTGTACCTAGAATAGTGGCCAGTCCACACCCGGCCTGGTCAGTCCTTAGCCTTCTCTTGGAAGCTTCTGATCTCTCTTCTCCTTGCTCAGGCTGTTCCAGCCACACCGGCCTTGTGGTCCCTCTAGTGCGTCAGGTACGTTCTTCTCTCGGATCTTCGCACTTGGCTTCATGCATGTAATGTTCTTCCCTAGATGTGTGCGTGGCTCACTTCGTCCCTTCACCCAGATGCCTGCTGGATCCCTGAGACACCTCAAAACAGCAGCTCCCCCCTCCCACCATATCCTGCCTTATCCCCTTAATTTCTACGTTATTTCCTTTAAAGGCATAAATTACTACTTGTCGTTATTGAAACATTTCTTTTTTTTTTTTTTTTCAACATTTATTTATTTTTGGGACAGAGAGAGACAGAGCATGAACGGGGGAGGGGCAGAGAGAGAGGGAGACACAGAATCGGAAACAGGCTCCAGGCTGTGAGCCATCAGCCCAGAGCCCGACGCGGGGCTCGAACTCCCGGACCGCGAGATCGTGACCTGGCTGAAGTCGGACGCTTAACCGACTGCGCCACCCAGGCGCCCCTCGAAACATTTCTTTAACGTTGTCTCTTTATTTGGAGATGACTGTAGAGTCGCTTGCAGTTGTACGAAATAATATAGACATCCAGTGTCCACCCTCCCCAGTGTCCCCCAGTGGTGACACCTTGGGTAGCAGTAATATGGTGTCACAACCAGGAAATTAACACTGATACAATCCACTGACTTTTCTTCAGATGTCACCAGTCTGACGTGCACTCATTTATGTGTATATTTAGTTCCATGTAATTTTAACACGTGGAGACTCACATGGCCACCCTGCCTTCAGTCAAGATGGAGAACCGTTCCAGCAAAGGGAACCCTCATGCTGTGCTCCCCCTTTCATAGCCATAGCTTCCTCTCACCTTCTACCCCCTCCCAGATCTTTTATACTGTCTATTTGTTCCCCAAAGTGTGGGAGCTTTATGTGGGTTTTGGTTTTGGTTTTGGTTTTCGTTTTAGGTTTATTTTGAGAGAGAGTGCATGCGAGCAGGGGCGGGGCAGAGAGAGCGAAAATCCCAAGCGGGCTCCACACTGTAAGCATGGAGCCTGAGGCAGGGCTCGAACGCATGAACCGTGCGGTCATGACCTGAGCTGAAACCAAGAATTGGGACGTTTAACCGACTGAGCCACCCAGGTATCCCGGGGGCTTTGTGTGTTTTATTCATTGTTGTATCTCTAGCACCTAGAAAGGAGTGCCTGTCGTGTCTAGGTCTAGCACCTAGAAAAAAGGGCCCAACATGTTTGTTAAATGTGGGTCATAAATACTCCCGTGAGAAAAAAACTTTGCAGGAGGAAGCTTTGCCTTGTTTGCAGGCACACACAACATATAAATGTTTTGATTTGATAATCTTTCCTCTTCTCATCCCATCTTCTCCCTCCCACCACCCTTGCATCCTGAGATACCTCTGACTCCAGCAGTAAAATTGGTCCTCAGTTGTTGTTCAACTCAGGTTAGTTTTATGGTGTAAGTCTTGGGTGTTGTGAGTGGAGGCAAGCTAACAGTCAGTCGCTCTGTTTTGTGAGCACCGTCTTAGATTCGTGGGAGCCAAAACTCTTCGCTTACCTTTACCCTCAGTAGTTAGCAAGTTGTGACCATTGCCACTTCTCTGTCTTCTTTTTATATATCCAAATGAAATTCCAGATATCATTCCCCAAGCAGGATATATTAGGGTCGAATTTCTCTCTTTCCTTCTTTCTTTTCTTTCTTTCTTTTTGTTTTTTGTTTTTTTTTTTAAGTTTCTTTATTTATTTTTGAGAGAGAATGAGTGCAGGGCAGGGGCAGAGAGAGGGGGAGAGAGAGAATCCCAAGCAGGCTCCACGGCGTCATTGCAGAGCCCAACGACCCCACACAGTCGATCCCCTGACCGTTAGATCACAACCTGAGCTGACAGCAGGAGCCGGGCATTTAATCGACTGAGCCACCCAGGCGCCCCTAGGGTAGAATTACTTGTAGCACGTTATTCTCTTTGCAAATACATGATGTTTTTGGTGTGGAACAACCTGATTCAGATGTCTTCTACGTCTCTTGTTTACGTGTTTACTCGGAAGGAGTCAAGGTTGCTGAGTGTGTAGAGGGCGAAAGATCAAGTGTTGCTGTTTCCCTTGACAACTTGACGGAAGTGAGCACAGACACCACTCCTGAAGGCAGGTCACTGGTCACTCCACTCTGCAAGAGGGACGTTGCATCCTCTGAGACCTTCGTACTTCGTTCGGTGCTAAAGAAACCCTCTGTTAACCTGTTTCTAGAAAGCCTGCAGGTAAGTTGAGAGCTACTTGTCCTAAAGCGAATGGAATAAAAATTCATTTTGGTTTAAAACAGCACGAGAAATCTGATGTTAAAATCCAGGCTGCGGACGCCTGGGTGGCTCAGGCTGAGCCTCCGACTTCGGCTCAGGTCATGATCTCACGGTTCTTGGGTTTGATTCCCGCGTCGGGCTCTGTGCTGACAGCTCAGAGCCTGGAGCCTGCTTTGGATTCTGTGTACCCACCTCTCTCTGCCCCTCCCCCCCAGAGTCCAGGTGCCCGGTTTCAAACTCTGACTCTGAAGTTTAAGAGCTGGGCAAATTCTGTAACCTTTTTGTACCTTGGTTTCATCTCTGCAAGGATGGCTAATTTGAGCAGAGTAAGTGGAATAATAATAGGAAATTAGCACCAGTTCCCGGCAAACGAGAGGTAATTTTTTTTCCAATCCGTATGCATTTAAATATATAGCCATGCCTACACATCTCTTTCTTTTCTGTTTTCTCTTTTAAAGTTTATTTATTTATTTTTGAGGGAGAGGGCGCGTGTGTGCACACAAGTGGGGAGGGGCAGAGAGAGAGGGAGACAGGAGATCGAGAATCCCGAACTCAAGAACCGTGAGATCGTGACCTGAGCCGAAATCAAGAGCCAGACTCTTCACCGACTGAGCCACCCAGGCGCCCTGCCTACACGTCTGTTTCTAAAGCCAAAGTAAAGTAGTACCTTCTATTTACATACGTAGTTATGGTCAGTGGTCATTTAACTGTTTAACAGTTTTTCTGGTTGAAGAGCTGATGTGGGTCTCTGTACAGGGCTGCTTATTCATATCCTATGTATTTGGTTTCTTTTCAAACAGGCTTAGCATCTTCATGATCCGTATAACTCTTACTGATTAACGACGTTACGTAGCAAACATCCAGTCCTATCACTAAAATTATGTGAAGATTTTTATAATTGATCTTTTTACTAAGCTCTCCAAAGTTTGTAGGTGTATACACTTTGAGTTGTTTGCTAATTTTCACGGTTGTTTTGATTATAAACAAATGGAAAAATTCACAAGAATTTTATTTTCTAAGTTCACGTATTTCACAAATAATGGGCGTTTTCCTGGTCAGGAAAATGAAATGGACTTGAGAGACAGTTGCTCAAGGAGGGTTGTTTGGGGCAGGGCATTTGCTTAGAGAAGGAGGGGCTTTTGGAATGGGTGCACTGGAGAAAATGAACAGCTCTAGAGAACAAGGACTGGTCCAGGGTTTGGGAAGCAGATGATGGTTTGGAGGTGACTCATGCAGCCCACGGCCCTGGCGCTCCCCTGCTTCCCTCCGGTGGCCCTGTGTTGAGTTTTGCCTTGTTTGGCGATTCGGGACTTCCGCTGTCCCTTCCTCACGAACTCTATAATCTTTTGGGGAAGCAGAGAGGGACAGATACTACCTTCTTTCCTTGCTCCTAAATCAGGAATATAGTAATGGGGACAGGAGATTTACACACTTAAAAAAAGTCTGTTTCCCATACTTAAGAGACAAAACACCCTATTATGCCATTCACCTGTTTTCTTGTTTTTGTGCAATTTTTACACCTATAGATAGCCTGATCTGACACCATCCATTACATCATACCTCTAGCCACTCATATTTTCCTTAACTTCATTTGCTAGGTTAAAAATGATGGAGGGGCGCCTGGGTGGCTCAGTCAGTTGGGCATCCGACTTCGGCTCAGGTCATGATCTTGCGGTCCATGAGTTCGAGCCCCGCATCGGGCTCTGGGCTGACAGCTCAGAGCCTGGAGCCTGTTCGGATTCTGTGTCTCCCTCTCTCTCTGACCCTCCCCTGCTCATGCTCTGTCTCTCTCTGTCTCAAAAATAAATAAATGTTAAAAAAATTTAAAAAATAAATAAATAAAAATGATGGAATGCATTCAGCCCATGTTATGGATTTCTGTTCTTTAATTTTCTCCTAAAATACGATCTACTAAAGTAATATAAAGAGAGTCCAGGTTTTCTTGTGGCTAATGTCACTAAGCCAGAACAGTTATGAAAGCAAATGTAATCTGTGACACTACATAGTATTTATTACCTTTGGCAGAAGAAAGTTCAAAGTGACCATTTCTAATGACTGTGAGTGTGCATTTATATGCGTAAAATTATTCATTGATATTTATTTTGTTTAGGAACACTGTGACAATCTCTGTGATGACGGGACTCATCCGAGCTTAATCTCAAATCTTGCAAATTATTGCAAAGAACAAACAACAGGTAAGAAATCCACACTTATTTGGAAGCCTGAGGATACCATTTTCTTGTAAAACTCTGTTCTAGTATGTGGTATTTTCAATGATCTGCTAAATGCCTCGATGCTTTGGAAATTACATGGGAATGAACAGTTGGTTGGAGTCTCAGAATTGGTCTGTTCGTTTCATCTGCCCATTTGTACTTAATGGTAACACTTAAAGGAAATTAATATTCCAATTTTGTAAACTTCCAAGATACTCATGCAAAATTTACTTTAAAATCTATTACTGTATTGTAATTAGAAATACTGCTTACCTTTTCCATTTTGAATTTTTTTCTCTACAAACAGTATTTACTATTATACAAATAACAGCTGCTAAAAGATTCTAGGATACGTACTTTAGATAAGAAATGTAACCTAATTTTTTATCTACCCATTCATTATCTATAGAAGGTCAAGAAAATTGTAAAGTGCCAGCGTTTCTAAATGTCAGGAAGAGGAAGAGAGTTACTTTTGGAGAGGATCTAAGCCCTGAGGTGTTTGATGAGTCTTTGCCAGCAAATACTCCGTTGCGTAAAGGAGGAACACCTGTTCGCAAAAAGGATTTGAGTAATGTCAGTCCCCTGCCACTCGAGCAATCACCAGTTCCTGCACAGTTATCACAACCAGATTTTGATGACAAGGGGGAGAATCTTGTAAGTGTGAAAAGTGTGGAGCAAACTTGTTTATATTTTCATCAGACCTCACCTGTTTTGTGTGAACAGTAATTATGCTTTGAAATCATGAAATGGACTAGATGATGTGTCATGGTATAAATGAATGCACTTGTATAGGTAGGTTCCCCCCCCCACCGCCCTGCCCCGCCCCATCCTGTGCTCATCCCGACAAGTGCATGCGTTATTCCCTGCTGTCTCCTACTTGCAGGGTTCCTTGTACATAGAATGTTTCGTGGAGCTGAAATACTGTGGACTGTAGGATGTACTGTTGCTTTATGTATCACCAGGAGAGAAGGCTAGACCGTAAGCTCTGACGCCCCATGAATTTGTAAGATGCGCTCAGATTTCAGAGGAGGAAAGATGTGAAAGAGCACCAGTCTTAGAACTGATATGCTGTAAATATACACTTGTTTCCTTCAGCTGAATTTCTGTAGGGAGAATTACTGGATGAAAAAAGAGGAATGCGTTTCACCTTTTTGATACATATTGGTGAACATCCAGAAAGTGTACCAGTCTGGACTCAATAGCAGTGTAAATGGTTTTATTTTACCATACTTTGTAAACCCTGGGTATTAACTGTACTTTTTTTTAATAGCTTAATGGAAAAAGATGACTTGAAAACTTCTAGTTTTTACTAGTGAGGTGTGAACATTTTTCATACGTTTGTGAGCCATTTGAATTTCTTCTCTAGAGAATTGCCTGTTTTTATATTGGGACCATCGTTCGTTCTCTCCCTGGCCTATTACACTTTGAAATAAGAATACTCCACTCTCAGCCAAGATGGAGTCAAAGGGACCTAATTTATGTTTTCATGAGAAACAACTAAAAGAAACCCCCCCCAGAAAACACACAAAACAGTGGTTCTCAGACATTGAACATCAGGAAGCATAGGATAGTAATCCCTGAGAGAGGGTAACGAGTGAGGCAAGCTGTACGAGAGCCCCAATTTACTGCCTGGGCTGGACTGCACAGGAAGGGCTTACCTTGGCGGAGCCTGGTGGTCTCCGTGAGTTGAGGGGATGGGAGTTAGGGTCTGGGAAAGTGTAGGAGGCTAGAGCTTATAGCAGAGTACCAGAGAGGAGAGAGCTGCACAGAGAGCTTTGGAGATCTGCAAAGGGTCTCACTTGAATCTGTAGCTGAGCACTGGTCACCATGAACTTGTAAGTAAACTGCCCGAGGCCAGGGAAATGACTACCCAGATGGAACAGAGGGAACAATCCCTAGTGTTCACAGAGGGGCAGTAGTAGTGTTCCCAGCAACCTGAGTGGTAGAAAAACCTTATAATTCACAGCACATCAGACACTCAGGAGAGTATTGCCTCACTAGTAGAACAGAATTAGATTAAAAGCCTAGCAGAGTTTAAAAGCTTTGAAAGGATACCACTTTTCTCCAAGTAACTTTACTGCATTGTCTAACAAAGATCAAGAATAGCAAAACTATCCAGTGTCAAACAGTGTTACCTTCAAAATGTCTGACATTCAATTAAAAACTAATAGACGTGTAAGAAAAGGTGCCCCCATAATAAAGAGGAAAATCAATCAATAAAAGTAGGCCCGGAAATTACACATATGGTAGAATTTATAGACGGAGGCATTGAAAGTTTTTTTAATCTATCTTTCCTATGTTCAAGGAGGTGCAGGAAAGATTGAGCTTGTTAAGAACATGAAATATAGAAAAGATCCAACTTGAACTCTGAAAATTATAATCTCTGGGAAGAAAATTAGGTTGAATGAGATTAATAGCACATTAGAGACTGCAAAAGAAAAGATTACCAAACTTAAAGGTACAACAATAGAAATTATTTTGCATGAAAGAATAAAAATGACTGAGCAAAAGTGAGCAGTTGGTAAGCTGGGACAACTTTAGGTGGCATAATATACATGTAATTAGAGTCCCAAAGGAGAGGAGAGATCAGACAGAACAGGAAAAAAAAAAAAAAGTTTGAAACATAATGATGGAAAATTTTCCAATTTGATAAAATGATAAACTCACAGATCCGGAAGTCTAGCAAATTCCCAGCACAGGAAACATGGAATAGTATGCAAAGACACATCATTGCTTAGAACCAGTGATATATGGCCTGCAAGGAACCAGAGTAAAAAGACACATGACATAAAAAACAACAATATGAGAGGCAGTAGAACTCTCATTAGAAACTGTGCAAGCCAGAAGACAACACAGCAGCATCTTTTGAAGACGTACTTAATTACTTGGAGCAAAAAGCTAAATAACAGCAACAACAAAAACTTGTCCACCTAGAATTCTATATCCAGTGAAACTATATTTCAAAACAAAGGTGAAGAACAGGCTTTTTCAGACATATGGAAGCTGAGAGAATTCATTACTGTAGCAGGGTAGCATTAGAAGAAATGTTATGGGAAGTCCCTTCATCAGGAAGAGAATGGTTCCACATGGAAATCTGGCAAAGGAATGAAGAGCATTGAAAATGCTATAAACACGTGGGTGAATGTAGCACACTTTAATCTCTATAAAAAATTGTTTAAGGCAAGAATAACTAGTGTGTTGTTTGGTTTATAACCTAGTTAGTGAAATATACAACAAAAGTAACATGGTATGGAAACTGGGAGGGGTTTTTAACCTGTACGCAAAGTGGTGTAAGTTAAAGATGAAACCCTAAACCCTGTAAACCCTAAACAACAAACAAAACAACAACAAGAATGTATGGATGCACCTAAAGCAGGCTTAGAGGGGAATAAAGCCTGTATTTCAACATAAAGAGACAAATTGGTGATCTCAACTTCCACTTTAAGAAACTGACAAAAGCAATTAAAGCCAAAGTAAGCAGAAGGACTTAATAAAGATAATTGCAGAACTCAGTGAAGTGAAAAAGAAAAGCAATAGAGAAAAGTCATTGAAATAAAAAGATTATGCCTTAAAACAATAATATGAGTAAACTTGTAATCAGACTGTTCAGGGAAAAGGGAAGATACTCCAACTACCAATATAAGGAATGAGCGGTGACTATACATTCTAACAGGTATTATTAGAAGGCTCATACAGATAAAAGGATAATCAGGAAGTATGAAAAACTTACTGCCAATAAATTCAACAATTTAGATAAACTAGATCTATGTCTTGAAAAACACAAACTACCCAGTCTCACTTGAGAAGAAATCCCTTACCTCATCCTCCCTATATCAACTGAAGAAATTGCAGTTGTAGTCAGAACCTTCCCACGTAGAAAACTGTGTGTCCAGATGATTTTGCTACTGAATTCTACCAGACACTTAAGGAAGACCTCATTTTGCAGACTCTTTCAAACAAATTGAGGAGGTGGGAGTAATTCCCAGTTCATTAATGTCAGCATTAACCTGACACCGTAGTCAGACATTATCTTTTTATTTTTGATTTTTTCAGTTTTCAGAATTTTTAGGAACAACTATTTAAAAACACTAGTCACGACTCCATGAATTAAATGTGTATTCATTAAATGTAAACATTCCATTCTTTTTTTTCCTTTTAAATATGTATTTCATAATCAGACATTTTTAAGAACACTATAATCCAGTATCCTCATGAACATAATACATAGAGATACTACAAGTGAGATTTAACCCAGAGATGCAAAGTTGGTTTAATATTTGAAAAACAAGCTGTAATGCACCACATTAAACTAGGAAAAGCCACATGGTCATTTCTAAGGAAAACAAAAAAAACCTCTATGCCAAACTAATGATTAAAGACAAGTTTCTTCAAAGTCACAAGTTTTTTTCTATGAGAAACCAACAGCTACCATCATACTAGCAATGTGGTTCTGCATTTATAGTGTCATTTTCTCTGAATTTCCCCTGAATAATATTGAAATGTTAGGTTGTGTTTATTAATGGAATGCCCTATTTATTTTAAAGTTAAGATGTGTGATTTTAAATAAACCAAAGAGTAACTTGTTAGTGGATCATTATGGCTACTTTCACTTAATGTTTTATTTTTATTGTTGGATTGTAGTTAATAAACATAGTTTCATTAAAGATTGATAAATATTATAAAATGTGTTTATATCCAATATCTTTGTTTGCTTTGACTTTTTCTCTTTTATTGATTTCTCATCTTTATGATTATTACAATTCCACCTACAAAAGTCCTTATTTTCTTTTGGGCACATACGTCCACTGAATTTAAGGATGCCTAACTTCTGCTCTTGTTTTTCTTTGTTCAGGAAAACATAGAACCTCTTCAGGTGTCATTTGCCGTTCTGAGTCCTCTTAATAAGTCTTCAATCTCTGAGACTCTTTCAGGTAGTAACTTTTTTTTTAATCTTATAATCATACAAGTGTCATTTTCAGTATTGTCAATATGAAACTAAATCTCCTTAATTCCTTTTAAAATTTTTATTATAATAATGCATGTTTGGTTTAAAAAACCAAATAGTATTGGGGCACCTGGGTGGCTCAGTGGGTTAAGCATCTGACTTCAGCTCAGGTCACGATCCCACAGTTTGTGAGTTCGAGCCCCATGTTGGGCTCTGTGCTGACAGCTCAGGGCCTGGAGCCTGCTTCTGATTCTGTGTCTCCCTCTCTCTCTGCCCCTCCCCTGCTTGTGCTCTGTCTCTCCAAAAAAAATAAATAAATAAACATTAAAAAAATAAAAAAAATAAATAGTACAGAAAAGCTTATGAGAAGCCTCTTGCCCATCCAAGTCTCATACCTTTTAATCACCCACATTGAACCTCCATAGATAGGTAGTGCCATTTTTCAAGTCACTGCAGGCAGTGGAGTTGCCCTCTCAAGTCTTAATTATCAGTAGTAGTCTTCTTTTGTTGAGTGATCCGGATCGTATGGGTCTTTTTTCAGTATCCAGACCTGTTCACCAACATTAACTTGGCCTTTTGGACACATGCACTTTTCAAGGTCTCTGGCTTTTTTATGATCATGATAAGGCAAACCGGGACTTAGATGACAAATGTTATGGGAAAAGCACTTAGGATGGGAACCATTATTCGTGTCTCTCCCCCTTGATCAAAGTCCTTTAGTGGCTTCTCATTTCCTAGACAACACGAACCAGGTTCATTGGTGCAGAATCCAAGACCTGTAGTGTGAACTTAGAGCTAAGCTTGGAAGCATAGTCTATCATATTCTAAAGACTGTGTGCTCTTTAACACACATTATACTTCCTTTCATTTACACCATTAAAAGTGGTCAAATGAAAAATTACTTGAATTTTGTAAATTACAATAGTTATTTTCAGGATCATCTTAATGCCCTTCATTCCAATTTTATCGTACAAAATGTAGCTTGGGATAAATGAATGCTATCAGTGAAAATATGGTATTTCCTATAATATGATTTAATCTGTTATCTTAGGGTAATATGCTGTCTCTGTGGAAAGTGGTGACGGTTTCTGGGTGTTGAGGGAACTTAAAATTTTAAAGCACGTTTTTGAATCTCAAAATTTATTCTTGATAATTATTTATGCTTAGATACTATGTTATGCTAAAAGCAAAGGTGGGTATCCATAAGAGTACCCAGTGTATCCAGAAAATTACGGCTCTTACGACTTTATGTTAAGCTACCCTAATTTTGCTTGTATCTTACTCATCAGGCATTGATACCTTTAGTTCTTCAAATAACCATGAGAAAACAGCCTCCCATAAAGTTGGTAGAATCACACGGGCCTCTAACCGAAGAAGTGTAAGTGTTTATATTTGGCACAGTATATTTGTTTTTAAATCTTACTATAGATTTTTTGTTTTTATGGTCAAATTACTATGGGTAAAATCTTGATTTGATTGCAGTCATTAACAGTTAATACCTACGTAGCATATCACCACGGTAATGCTCTTTTTCTGATTTGCTTTTAATTTTATTAGAAGAAAAATACGGCAAAACAAGATGCTATCAGAATTTGTGTTATGTGGGAGGTAATCTATTTGGAATGTTTCTTTTGGATCTGTGTGGTTTTGTGAATTTTATTGAGGTACACAGTGAAGAAGAGTAGCGTGTAAATAACAGAGCCAGAAAATGGCATAATTGTACCTTTTTACAAAAATATTTCATTTTGGTTTTTAACACTGGGTTTTAACACTTTCTAGTAGGAGCATAACTCCTATTGAATGTGTGTCTTTTCCTATTTTATTATATAATTAGGTAAAGTTGGATTTTTATTTAAATTCGTAAATATATAATATTACTTATAGGGCTTTTTGCTGATACTGTTGGGTGATAAAGCCAGAATTCAAATTTAGATAATCTAAATGCATATTTCCCCTCATAACTCAACAGCAGTTAGCTGCTAAATTGTAGATGCTTAATACATATTTGGTAAATAGGTAAATCAACTAATCTTAAACTTTTTTTCTTCCTTAATGGGCAGAATGCATATGCTTCTTTGGGTCTGTGTTTAATAAGATCAGGAATTGGTAATTCCTATTCTCCCCCATGCGAGTTTAAGCTGGTTAAAATGCTTCTAATGGAATTTGTGAATTAAGAGGAACTGGGATATAAAACGGTAGAAGTAGTGTGGGAGGAAAAATAAATGTGGAAAACATATCAAAATGTAACTGTTTTATGGTTATCCCTACTTTAAATTTTTTTATAGCAATTGATCACTTTTGCAGAAGAGGAGGTTTGCAACTTACTTCATACAGAAGCTCAGCCCTGTAAAGAAAAGAAAATTAATAGGAGGAAATCTCAGGAAAGCAAGCACACAGAAAGAGTGCGTCCTAAAAAGAACCAAGTAAGTGTGTGTTTAAAGACATAATAAGAGTAGAAGTGATACGTTTCTTTGTTGTATGGTTAGGAAAGCATGGAAAGAAATTTTTTTCCAGTTAACATTGGACCGAGAGTATTAAAATCATCACAGAATAGAAAGGACCATAAGCAATTATGTACTCAGTTATAATTACCCGAGGACCGTTTTTGTATCTTCGTCGTTGTGTTACGTACATTAGCCCAGTAAAACGCTGGCACTCAAATGTTAAGTTTTTTCCCTTTGAATCTGATCCAACCTCAGCCTTTGAGAGGATTCCTCCAATTTCTTAGACAAAGGTGAGTGGACCATCTGCCACTTGTGTGGCTTTGCTTCTGCCAGTGGCTGGCTCAATCTCTTCCCCATGTTTAAGGAAGAATTGAGAAACTGGCTCTGTGTCTTTCTCAACACTTCAAGGCCTGTGCTGGCTCAGGTGACTTCACTGTCTCGTCAGGGATAGCGAGTGCAGCACCTTAACCCAGTCACCAGACCCCTTTCACTTGGCTGATCCGGACCTTCCTCTGCCACACCCCGCCCGCAGCTTGCTAGTACCCTTCCCACTTCCAGTGGTGCATGTTCTGTGTCCCGTTCCCTGACCCCCGGCTGCCGGCGCATCCCGCCTCCTCATTCCCTTACTCACGTCCCTCATCCGGTACCAGCGGTCTTCTGGCCCCTCTGTGTACCCTCCAGCAGGCAGGCATCCCGTCATCTCCTGTGTTTCCTGTTCGCCCCAAACTGCGTGAGCTGTTTCACCAGCTCTTGTCAGTAACCTCAGTTCTCTGCCCCTTTTCATTCCATTTCAACTCTGGATTAATCCGTTATCCCCTCTCCCATCTAACACTGCTGCTGGAGAGACCCACACAGGTGCTCCTAAGGTAGAGTCATAGTTCCAGGTGTTACCTGAAGTCTGGTGTATCATTTTCTACCTCTTCCCTTTAAGTATTTTCCCAAGATATTGAGTAGCTTAGTAAGTAAAATCCAGTACAACCTGCCGCCTCAGCAGCGTTTGACATAATTGAGAGCGGCCTTTACAGTCTCTGTTAAAGGTTTATTTTCTTTCACCCACCCTTAGTTTGTATTCCCTAGAGTTCTACTCTTTGCCTTTCCAAATTGTATATTTTCTGGGTGATGTCCTAGGCAGCATGGTTGGTGCCTCCCAAATCTTTCTGATCTAGAAACATGTTGAGCAGCCTACTAGACTTCTCTTCTTAAACCATCCTGTAAGCACCTGCACTATCCACTTTTTGAAAACTAAAGTAACTCGCCAATATTACCCCAACACCCTCCCCCTGCAAAACAGTCAGTAAACTTCCATCCCGTTCCGTTCAACAAAAACTGGCTTAAACACGGCCCAAACATCTGCCATTTAGGAAAGCCAGGAAAAACTGGAAGTTTTCCTGGCTCAGTCCCTCTTTTAGGTCACACTCCATTGAGAGATCCCCTTGCTGAAAAAAATAAACCTAAGTTCATAAATATGCATATACATCTTATATTATTGCATCAGAAATTGATTTCCTTCATACTCTTTAAAAAGCACTGTTACAAAGAATGTATGCATACTTCTTCACATAAAATCAATAGTCAGAAAGTTCAAGGAGGGTTGAGCAGTAAAGTTTGTTTCAACCCCTCTCGGGACCCCACAGAATCAAAATAATTGATAGAATCAAAAGACTAGACTCAGAATAGCAGTGAGAAGAGGAAGGAAGTGAGGAGGGATATTACCCAACAGATGGCAGCCTTCAGTGAATCTCTAGAAGACAGTGGATGATGGCACACTGACAGAAGAAAGAGGTAAAGTTACAGCCCAGAATGTGCTCAGAGGGAGCCAGAGAGCCATTAGGAGCCAGCTTGCCCATAGGGATCCCAGAAGACTCTGGGCCCAGTAAACAGAGTGGTGGCGAGAGTGGGAAACAGTAATGGAGACAGTCTGCACCAGTTAGCACCTCACCGCCTTCTCCCTCCTTGTTCTCCCATCCCAGGCTCCGAGCTGTCAGCACAGAGCCTGACACGGGCTCAAACTCACGGACCATGAGATCATGCATAACCTGAGCCGGAGTCAGATGCTTAACCCACTGAGCCAAGTGCCCCTCATTTGGCCTTTTATTTATTTATTTTTGTTTTCAAGTTTATTCATTTATTTATTTATTTATTGTGAGCCAATTTGACAATAAATTATATTTAAAAAAAAAAAAAGTATGTTTTCTAGTGCTAGGAATCCTCTAAGGAAGCGCCCCAGGAGAGGAATAGGAGCGTTGTCCTTGGCAGAGCAATGAAAAATGTTTACACAGTGATAACGTAAATGCTATTTGTTTTCAACTAAGGGCAAAGCTTTAAGAACTTGATTGTCATGCAAGACGATGATCCAAATGTAGCTACTAGCAGAAGGTGAGAAAGTGGGTAGAGAAGGTGGAAATGAGGGCATTAACATTACAGTAGAGGGGTTAACCGTGCAGGTTCTGGAGCAGTCAACCTGGGTTCTAAATTCTGGCTTGACCACTTCCCACCAGTGGAATGGCGGGAAAGATTCTTGATTTCTCTGTTGGTTTTAAAATAAAGGTAAGAATGGTACATCATTTGTGAGCTGCTTGTGTGCGTTTAATGAGTTAATACGTGTAAAATGCTTAGAACAGTGCCTGGCCATAGCAAGCACTATGGCTGTTAAAATCAAATTCAGAACCTTGTGAGGCAAAATTTGAATTGGAAGTATCAGTTTGGACTCATGTCTTTTTTCTTTTCAAAAGATTTCCTGGCAGTGAGCACCTCTGACACCTAGATTGCCCTTTCTTTTCATCTCTTTTCTCTTCCTTCCTCTCTTTCTCTGTCTCTGTCTCTGTCTCAACCTCCCTTTCTCTCTGTTTCCCTTCCTTAGTTCCTTCCTTCTTAGCAGGGGAAGGGGCAGAGAGAGAGAGAATCTTTAAGCTGGCTCCATGCTCCTCCCAGAGCTGGACTCAGGGCTTGATCCTGTGACCCTGAGATCATGACCTGAGCTGAAATCAGCAGTCAAAAGCTTAACTCACTGAGCCACCCAGGCACCCCTAGATTGCCTTTTTTTTCTTCATGTTTATTCATTTGTGAGAGACAGAGACAGGGCGGGAGCTGGTGGGGGGCGGGGGAGAGGTGGAGGGCAGAGAGAGAGGGAGACACGGAATCTGAAGCAGGTTCCAGGCTCTGAGCTGTCAGCACAGAGCCCGACGCGGGGCTTGACCTCACGGACCGTGAGATCATGACCTGAGCTGAAGTCAGACACTTAACCGACTGAGCCACCCAGGTGTCCCCCTAGATTGGCATTCCTTAATACCATTTTCAGCTAAAATTGATCAGTGAAATGGCTGCTTTCAGATTTCTAAACAGCACTTGTAGGAAATGAGCCTGGGTCTGTACCAGTGTCCAAAGAAGGAAGCTTAAACCACTGGGGCCACGAGAAAGGACATCAGACTGTCTCAAAGGGGCTCCACTGACCAAAAGTGGGACAATGTGACTATCAGACAAAAATTGCGGTGGATTGAAACACAGACTTCAAATCTGAAAAAAACGCTTCATGATAGTTAAAAAAATCTCAAAAGTCACCTTGGAAGCTGTCTAGGACACCCACTCCTTTTTGTGAAAACTGGAAAATAAGTTCAGGTGAACAAATAGTTGATGAGGTAAAGTTATTTATAGGAGAATTTCTACCATTAGATAAAAACACATTCGTGAAAGTTGTTAATCATTAGATGGAAGGCCGATGGAGGGGCATAATGGGTGCATTGGACTGAACACCTGAGCCCACTGGTCAATCACAGTGTCACGGGGGAGAGAATATGGGCCTTCCAGTGCAATGAGGAAGTCTAGGAGTATCCATGAGATGCTCTTTTCAAAAAACAAAACAAAACAAAAAAACAAAGCTGAATCTAATCAAGCCTAGATCTATCTAATGACCAATTTTTTAGGAAGTATAGGAGGTAGAGGATTGCAGTCAACCAAATCCAGAGTTTGGCCAAGTCTCTGGACTGATGCCTCAGCTTATTCATCAAATAAATGGCAAGGGAAGAAAGAAAGAACCATAGATTAAAAGAGATCTGTCAACAAAGCAAATGTGTGAAGACCTTTTTGGGATCCTGATTTGAACAGTTGTAAGAAGACATTTATGGGCCAATTAGAGAAATTTGATCTCCGAGGAAATGAAATATTAGGGAAAATTGTTGTCTTTGTTCTTTGTGTTTAAGCTGTTTATTTTGAGATCATTTTAGATATTTATACTGTTGTCACAAGAATTACGGAGATCTCCCAAGTACCCTCTGCCCAGTTTTCCCCAATGACAACATGTATAACTTGTGCAGTGTCACGTAGGAAAATATCAACCCAGTCAAGATACAGAGGATTTCCATCGCTACAGGGGTCTCTTCTTGCCATTTTGTAGTTCTGTCTACTTCCCCCATCTTGACTGGCAATTGCTAATCTGTTCTCCATGTCTGTAAGTTTGTCAGTTTGGTAATGTTATGTAAATGTAATCACACTCTATGTAACTTCTTGGGACTGGCTTTGTTTTTTCACTCAGCACAATTCTCTGGAAATTTGTCCAGGTTGTTGTGTGTATGAGCCCTTTATTGCCAAATGGTAGTTGTTATTAAAAAAAAAGGTAATCCTTTTGCGATATATACATACATTGTCATTACATAGTATACCTTAAACTTACATGTTTTGTGTCAGTTATGTCTTAAAAAGTTGGGGGGGGTGTGTGGTAAAATTGCATTGTAAAAGGAAAATGTCAACAATAAAATACAATGCTAGGTAATCAAAGACTTCACTTTATTATGGAAAAAAAAGGAGCTCTTATCTCTTATAGATACTATAGGATTTTCAGATGAAATGAAGTAATGTGTGAGATTTGCTTTAAAAGGATCTGAGGGAAGGGGATTATAAATGAATCCTGATACCTGTTAGTAATTGTTGAAGGTAGATGATGGGTACATGGGGTTCAATATACTGTTCTCTCTACCTGTTGTGTGTTTGAAACTTTCCATTATAGGAAGTTAAAAACAGCAGGAGCCTCTTATTTTTTTTTTTTTTTTTTTTTTTTATGAAGTTTATTGACAAATTGGTTTCCATACAACACCCAGTGCTCATCCCAAAAGGTGCCCTCCTCAATACCCATCACCCACCCGCCCCTCCCTCCCACCCCCCATCAACCCTCAGTTTGTTCTCAGTTTTTAACAGTCTCTTATGCTTTGGCTCTCTCCCACTCTAACGTCTTTTTTTTTTTTTCTCCCTTCCCCTCCCCCATGGGTTCCTGTTGAGTTTCTCAGGATCCACATAAGAGTGAAACCATATGGTATCTGTCTTTCTCTGTATGGCTTATTTCACTTAGCATCACACTCTCCAGTTCCATCCACGTTGCTACAAAAGGCCATATTTCATTTTTTCTCATTGCCACGTAGTATTCCATTGTGTATATAAACCACAATTTCTTTATCCATTCATCAGTTGATGGACATTTAGGCTCTTTCCATAATTTGGCTATTGTTGAGAGTGCTGCTATGAACATTGGGGTACAAGTGCCCCTATGCATCAGTACTCCTGTATCCCTTGGGTAGATTCCTAGCAGTGCTATTGCTGGGTCGTAGGGTAGGTCTATTTTTAATTTTCTGAGGAACCTCCACACTGTTTTCCAGAGCGGCTGCACCAATTTGCATTCCCACCAACAGTGCAAGAGGGTTCCCGTTTCTCCACATCCTCTCCAGCATCTATAGTCTCCTGATTTGTTCATTTTGGCCACTCTGACTGGCGTGAGGTGATACCTGAGTGTGGTTTTGATTTGTATTTCCCTGATAAGGAGCGACGCTGAACATCTTTTCATGTGCCTGTTGGCCATCTGGATGTCTTCTTTAGAGAAGTGTCTATTCATGTTTTCTGCCCATTTCTTCACTGGGTTATTTGTTTTTCGGGTGTGGAGTTTGGTGAGCTCTTTATAGATTTTAGATACTAGCCCTTTGTCTGATATGTCATTTGCAAATATCTTTTCCCATTCCGTTGGTTGTCTTTTAGTTTTGTTGGTTGTTTCCTTTGCTGTGCAGAAGCTTTTTATCTTCATAAGGTCCCAGTAATTCACTTTTGCTTTTAATTCCCTTGCCTTTGGGGATGTGTCGAGTAAGAGATTGCTACGGCTGAGGTCAGAGAGGTCTTTTCCTGCTTTCTCCTCTAAGGTTCTGATGGTTTCCTGTCTCACATTTAGGTCCTTTATCCATTTTGAGTTTATTTTTGTAAATGGTGTGAGAAAGTGGTCTAGTTTCAACCTTCTGCATGTTGCTGTCCAGTTCTCCCAGCACCATTTGTTAAAGAGGCTGTCTTTTTTCCATTGGATGTTCTTTCCTGCTTTGTCAAAGATGAGTTGGCCATATGTTTGTGGGTCTAGTTCTGGGGTTTCTATTCTATTCCATTGGTCTGTGTGTCTGTTTTTGTGCCAACGTTTATTTATTTTTGGGACAGAGAGAGACAGAGCATGAACGGGGGAGGGGCAGAGAGAGAGGGAGACACAGAATCGGAAACAGGCTCCAGGCTCTGAGCCATCAGCCCAGAGCCTGACGCGGGGCTCGAACTCCCGGACCGCGAGATTGTGACCTGGCTGAAGTCGGACGCTTAACCGACTGCGCCACCCAGGCGCCCCCAGGAGCCTCTTATTTAGAAAGATGGAGCTAGCCGTAAGAACTAAAAATGGAACCAATAAGTAAACAACAGGGATAAGGAAGTGTGTGCTTCTCATCATAAGCTTTCCTGTACAATTTGATTTGTTGCCGTGTACGTGAATTCTGTATACTTTTGATTTAAAAAAATTGTTTTAAGTTTATTTATTTGTTTTGAAGAGAAAGAGACAGCGCAAGTGGTGGAGGGGCGGGGTAGGGTGGGGGGGGGGGGAAGAGAATCCCAAGCAGGCTTCACAGCACTGTCATTGCAGAGCCCAGTGTGGAGCCCGAACCCACGAAACCGTGAGATCGTGACCTGAATGGAAACCAAGAGTCAGACGTTTAACTGACTGAGCTACTACTCAGGCACCCTATATATACTTTTTAAATGTTTATTTTTGAGAGAGAGAGAGAGAATATCTAAAACAGGCTGTGTGCTGTTGGTGCAGAGCCCAACGCGGGGCTCGAACTCACAAACCATGGGATCATGACTTGAGCTGAAATCAAGAGTTGGATGCTTAACCGACTGAGCCACCCAGGTGCCCCATGAATTATTGTTATTATTTTTTAATTTTTATGTATTCATTTTTATATCATTTATTGTCAAGTGAGCTAACATACAGTGTATACAGTGTGCTCTTGGCTTTGGGAGTAGATTCCTGTGATTCATCACCTACAATACCCAGTGCTTCTCCTAACACATGCCTTCCTCAATGCCCATCACCCATTTTCCCCATCCCCCCAACCCCCTACCCCATTATCCCTCAATTTGTTCTCTGTATTTAAGAGTCTCTTATGGTTTGCCTCTCTCTCAGTTTGTAACTTTTTTTTTTCTTTCTCTTCTCCCATGGTCTTTTGTTAAGTTTCTCAATTTCCACATATGACTGGAAACATTTGTCTCTTTCTCCGACTGACTTCTTTCACTTAGCGTAATACCCTCCAGTTCCATCTACATCGTTGGAAATGGCAAGATTTCCTTCTTTTTCATTGCCAAGTAGTACTCCATTATATATATGTACATACCACATCTTTTTTTCCAAATAATGTTTAGCTTTGAAGGAGACAGAGCGTGAGCGGGGGAGGGGCAGAGAGAGAGGGAGACAGAATCTCAGGCAGGCTCCAGGCTCCAAGCTGTCAGCACAGAGCCCTACACGGGGCTCGAACTCACAAACTGCTAGATCATGACCTGGGCCAAAGTCCGATGCTCAACTGAACTGAGCCACCCAGACGCCCCTATATACCACATCTTAACCCGTTCATCAGTGAGTGGACATTTGGACTCTTTCCATACTTTGGCTATTGTCGATAGCGCTGCTGTAAACATTGGGATGCATCTGCCCCTGTGAATCAGCATTTTTGCATTCTTTGGATAAATTCCTAGTAGTGCTATTGCTGGGTCGTAGCCCATGTAGACAGAGATGGCCCAAATCCTGCCAACGGGGTATTTTTTGTACCTATGAATCAGAAACTGTTCTCGAGGTCATAACCAGGTGACATTGACTGTAGCGTATTCACTGACTGTGTAAGGCCTGTGTCTGTCACACTGTAATACCAAGCATAATTTGATACTAAAAATATTTTCCCCCGTGTCAATTCTCTTCATACCAGGAAGGAATTTAAAAGACCAAGAATGGCTGACACATAGCTCTTTTCTGTGTAGGGATCAAGCCTTATTTTAACCATTTCATTTATGTTAACTCAGCGCTCACCACAGCTCTCTGTGGCTCCCATTTTGCAGAGGAGAATGAGGTACAGAGAAGTGGGGTGACTTGCCTAAGATCATAGGGCAGGTAGGTGGCAACGTCAGGCATCCGGCACCGAAGGCCATCTGTTCTCTTTTGCAGTTCCTCTGTGGAGCCCGAGATTTTTCTCCTGGTTTCCACATCCACTGACCAAGCTTTCATTTCCCCAACTGTCCCATGGAATGTCGACAGATGTTCCACAGAAATAAATTTTCCGTGGAAAAATAGTTAACCCGGTATTTTCCTGATGTGTATAGAGATTATTTATACTGAGGGACTTCTCAGAGAATTTAATGGTAAATATATATTGCAAATCACCAAGAGGAACATTTATCTTGTACAGTTCTAAAATTAATTTTCCATGGAATGTTTTATTTTGTTTTGTTTTGACAGGATATCTATAGATCTCTCAAGGAACATGCAGTTCTGTGCCATTTTTGTACTCTTGAATATCATCCATCACATCATTAGTTTCTATATTTTCACCCAAATGATCTTTCTTTAAATGTAAAATCGAATGTTGTCACTCCCTGAGTCACTGTGCAGTTAGCCTTCATTGTTTTCAGGCTCCTACTCATTGCATACAAGGGCCTTGCCTGCTTTGTGGAGCAGTGTTAAGCCTTCTGGAGGCCAGGGACCCATCTCAGTCCATATAGAGTCTGACATAGTGTATATGTATCAATAATAGTTACTTGCTGTTCGATGGTGAGCCCCCTAAAGACCACATCCTGTTTTTGTATCTTCTACCTAGCAAGTCATTACCTGCACAGAGTGGTTTCTCAATAAACGTTTCAATGGATTCCATTTTCTGGAAGCTTTAATTGCTAAAAACACATTCCTTATGTTAACCTAAAGTCTGGTTCTCTCCAATATGATCGCATTGAGTGTATTTCTGTTTGCTCATAATAATCTATTATTTCAACACAGTGTTTGAGTTTCCCTGAGGTCTTCTCCATGTGAAGCTTTTTTTTTTTTTTAACAGAGAACATTAATTCTCACTTGCTAATATGGCAGTCAAACCTGAATTCAGTACTGCATTCCGGATATTATTAGAACAGTTTTAATTTGTATAGAAACCCACGTGTTTTCCACCAGTTATTACCATTCCTTTGTCCCTCTTCTTCTACTTATGCTTGTTAAAACCCATCTTATTTTTGACCTATTCATTTTTTAATGTGTTTTTATTATTTATTTTGAGAGAGATAGCAAGTCGGGGAGGGGCAGAGAGAGGAGGAGACAGAATCCCAAGCAGGCTCCACACTGTCAGTGCAGAGTCTAACATGGGGCTCGAACTCACGAAGTGTGAGTTCGTGACCTGAGCCAAAACCAAGAGTAGGACTTTAAACCGATTGAGCCACCCAGGCACCCCTTGACCTATTCATTTTAATCTTGATTATTAATGTTTGAAGCAGCTCAGCCAGCTTTGTGTTATCTTTCACTTTTATGTAACGTTTCTGTACATAACTATTGTTTCTTCATCTAAACGTGTGAGCAGAAAACAGCCCCTCATAGGTTCTAGTAGATAAGTCATTCTAGGCTAATCCTGAGTCATCCTAATGATAGCCTAGCTACACCTATCTCCTGTCTTAAGTCTGTCAACTCTATAGCATCTAATCTTTTACTTACCCAGAACTTACCTGGGCAAATGTTTTACGGAAACGTAGACCGTTAGTTATCATATAGTTTGTAAATTGAGTTCTTTATATTTTATTTGACTTTGTGTAAGCTACCGAGCCCTCCACGCCTGACTCAGATTTCTAAAATTTTCAACGGAATAACTGGTCTCAAGTTTTTCTGTACAAATTAAAGGCTCAAAATTGTATACGGCGTGACATCTTTCTCAATTACTGCGTCTTATTCACAGGCTTTAAAAAGTTGCAGAAAGAAGAAAGCAAAGGGAAAGAAAAATATTCAAAAATCTTTATACGGGGAAAGAGACATCGCTTCCAAGAAGCCGCTCCTAAGTCCTATTCCCGAGCTGCCTGAGGTCTCGGAGATGACGCCTTCCGCCCCAGGCGCCGGAACGATGCGTTCAGGTATCTTGTTCTTTTCCTGTTTAGGTTTTATCCTCTCCACCACCTTGTCCCCCTTTTCCTATTCACTGTGTAAAGAGCATACAAATAAAAATAGCAACTTTCCCAGCGATTTTAAAAATTGCTGTCTTTGTCAGTCATCGGATATGTGTAGCCTGCATTCCATTTGCAGCGTACCTGTAGGATTTATAATAGATTCAAGGATGAATAAGGTATATGCCACCCTAAGACTGTTGGCTTCTGCCTACTTCGGAACTTCAGGAAAGCACAGAAGTTAAACGGACACAGCTACCTCCAGCCCCAGCTCCCTGATGTGGTACATCCTGGGTCAGGGGTTGGCAACCCTACCTCTTTTTAATCTGGCCTAATGCTGCTCATCCTTTAAGATTTAGCCGTGCTGGCTGCTTTTCCAGGAAAGTTCTTTGTTCGCATTACACCTTTACCATCTAGCGTGTAATGTTCTGTCTGCCTCCCTCTCCTGCAAATTGCGGTCTCCTTGAGACTGAAAACTAAGTCTTATTTTCATTGTATCTCCAGTTCCTGACAGGAGTTTTCCCAAAGATGTTTAAATAATGACTGTTAGTATAGGTTTTCTGTCTAGAATCTTATTAGATCATTTCTTTTTAAAAATACCTGAAGCATTTTTTTTTTTTTTTGTCTATAACCAGTGGTATCATGTGTTGAAAGGGTTTAAAGCAAATCTTCCCTCCCTCCCTGTCCCTTTTTCCCTGCCCCTTTCTCTCTCTTCCTCCCTCCCCCACCTTTCTTCTCTAGTCTGTCAGTTTCATGAAAAAATACATCAACCTCAACTTTTAAAGTTGTAGAAAGAGCCCAACTGACATGATTTGGTTGCCACCGAGTGGACCCTACGATAATCTCTAGCTTCTGTGACCTGATGTTGAGTACCCATGTCCTGGATACATACCTTTTCAAATTGAAATACTTTTAGCTTTTTGGCTCAGCTGACGTTTTATAGATACTAACAGTTTTGAGTTTCGTTTAAAACATTTTTTACATTCATTTGGCTGGCCAATTAAAACCCTTACTCCCTGAGATAACAAGAGAGATGGCATCCAATAGTACTGAAGTTTAGAACACTGAAAGCCTGAATTTATTTCGGCTGTGTTCCATAGCTTTAAAACCTTGATGATGTTTTTCCACCTGTGTGATGTGTAACCCAATGCGCCAGAAATGCAGGATACCCTCCACGTGGCATATGTTCCTGGAGGATGACTTTTAGTCGCACTGAGGTGGAAGGTAGAATACTGTAACAAACATAGCTCTATTTGAGAGTACGGTGCAGTTTTTATTAATTTTTTAACACAGGGCATAAGACCTGAGTGTCTTTAAAAGTACCCTTCTAGCTAAATCCTCAACGCTCCCAAAATTCCAAGTTTTCTTTTCCCTCTCTTTCAAGGGAAACATTACTAGAAAAGTTTCAGAAGCATGGCGGTGCCCGTTTTCAGTAATTCATTTTTCGGGAAATGGGAAACATGGCTGCCTCATGCTAATTGACCTTGTAGTGTGGAAAGTACATTAGAATAGAGGAAGCGATTTTGAGATACACTTCTCATTTTCATGGTCTGAGGTCATGTACTTTATTCACTCACGTATTAAATACATATTTTCTTAACCTGTGGCTTGGGGAAGAACTGAAAGAGAAAAAGCTTGATGCCAGATGGGGGCAGGTACAGTGTCGCATTTGTACGTCTTGCTAGTTTTGAAAGCTTAAAACACAGAATATACAGTATGGCACCTGTTTGATTTGTCAACATTTATTTCCACTGTTACTTTTTCCTGAGATGTAAACTTATTTCCACACCCCTAGATGATTTCGACTCCAGTGGTGAACTTCAAGAAGCAAAGCTTCCTCAAAGGAAGCCTCAGAAGCCAGATTTGCAGATGAGTCAAGGTTTTAATAAGTACGATCTGTCTGCACTCTGCAGCTCTCACACCAAACGTTCCTCGCCGCTTATTAACGCTACTTTAGAGCAAGATTTAGATATAAATACCGTAGAAGCTAGTAAACATAAAACTCTTCCAAGAGCGGAAATTAAGTCAGAAAGTGAAAATGACCTGAAAGCTGGCTCTGAGAATGAGAGCAGTCGTGTTTCCTGTGATTCTGTGACCGCAAAGGTCCCGGCATCCGATGATGCGGGATCCAGTATTATCCTGCCGTCCCGGGAATTGGCTGCCGCTGGCCAAAATGTGGAAAACCTTTTTCAGATCTTTAAAATTTCAGAAGATATGAACATAAAGTATGAAAAGCAGGATGACTCTGTTATAGCTCCAGAAGGGAAACCGCCGACCACACATGTAATGTCTGGCTTACAAAAAGACATCTTCCTTGACAATATGAAAGAAAGTACAAATCCGAGCGAGGGTTCGGGAAGCAGCTGCGCAGAGAGTGAAAGCACTGGTACGAACGGGGGAGGAAAGAAGCATAGAAGACGTTCTATGTGTTACTCTGGCGGCCAGAGTTTCGATTCGGAAAAAAACGGAAATCCCAAACCTCCCTACCTGGTGAGCAGCCCTGTAGAAATTGGTTTAGAAAATTCTGAACTCTATAAAGACTTATCTGACTCCATAGAGCAGACCTTTCAGAGAACGAGTAGGGAAACAAAAGTAAGACGGAGCACCAGGCTGCAGAAGGATCTGGAAGAGGAAGGGCTCGTCTGGATCTCACTTCCATTTCCTTCCGCTTCCTGCACTTCCCAAAGAATGAAAAGGAGAACAGTATGCACAGTGGACAGCAGAGGCCTTGAAAGCGTGGCCCTCTGTAAAGACCCCAGGTCTTCTGGACACACCCCGAGCACGGCACCCCCCGTGTCGGGTAAAGACAGGGAGGGCTTGGCCGCCAGTGCGGCCAGTTTACCTGGGAGGAGGAGGAAGAGCTTGTGGACGTCCGCGCCCGTGAACGCAAAAGGTCCCATTCTGGCAAAATGCTGCAAGAGAAGAAGCTCTCTCCCCCAGAGCGGAGAGAGCTCTCTAAGGGACGTCCAAGGAGTCGGGCACGTCGGGAACTAAAGCGGTAACTGGCATTTCCTGAAGAACGTTCGGGGCCGCAGAGAAGGTAAACCCCCCCCCACCCCATGCTCAGAACATTTCTTTCACCCCGCCTCTCCTCCCCTGTTCAAAGTTTCAAATAAAATCATTTGACGTGAACCTCTCTGTAAGTAGAAGTAAGTGGGATTTCTTCATTCAAAAAGAAGACATTCTCTTAAATCTGTTCTTCTCTCCCCAAATAGCACATGTTTGCTGAAGGTTTCTCGCTAGTACGTGTTGACTGTTTCTGTTGGGAAACAAAATTTGTCTCTTGAAATTGACTCATTGTGTCTAGATGAGAAGACCTGAAAAAACAGATTGATAAATGGAATTTTATGAAAATTGAAGGGTGATACAAGGTTAAAAACTGCCAGGAAATGAGAAAAGATGTGTTTTTAAAATGTTGCAGAAAAAGCTGGTTAAAAATCTTTATCCATTAGGGAAGATGGAAATCATAAGACTTTTTTGTTGGTTTAAAATTAAGAAGCTTTAATGACTTGCTTCGTCTATCTCAAATGAATATTTTTATATTAATAGGTTAAAATCAAAATTGGAAAATTCATTTAGTGACCAGAATATTACAAGTCAAACATTATAAACTGAATTTATAGTCTATAAATAACTAAGGCGAAAATATTTTGTCTTTCAAACAAGATTCTTACATGCCCTGTGGGGCCGGAGGTGCAGGATTGGTTTTGGGGGAGAATAGAGCAGTATAGTTGAATCATCCTCCAGATCATTCCAATTAGTCACATTTAAGATTTATTACAAGAAATCCCAAATTAGTAATTTGGTATTTAATTCATGCTTCTCCATTAAAAAAAAATTTTTTTTTTTTTTTTAAATCTAGAAATTTCCTACGAAAGGGCCTTGGAAAATTTGTTTACTAACATGAAGCATGGTGGTAGGTGGCCGATTTCCTTTTTAACGTGGTGTTTTGCCAGCAGTTTTCTGCATTTCACGATGTCGAGTACCATCCCTGGTCTCGGATTCTCCAGTTACATTTCAGCAGTATCCTCCGCTGTTTTGATGACAGCAGTTTGAAAATCTAAATTGCTATATATCTGGAATTTGGGAGTGCGCATAAATCATTGTATCGTTAAACAATTGTCTTTGAAATCCTCTAAATCATTAAACTCTCCCTCTCCATGATAGCAGAAACATGTTAACAAATAGAGCGCTCTATAAATAACACAACAGGGAAGAAAGCTCCCGCTGAGTGCCCATTTCCCCTGCCTTAGATACAGACTATTTGTTACCTTCTTGGCACCAATAGGTCTGGAACTCCTGCTGCTAAAGACTAAATGTATTTTACATTAACACTCAAAGTGATCCCCAATTTCTTCTGCTAAAGGGTGGATTGTTTAAAAAATTCTTTTATCTTTACACATAAATTATTTATGGGCTTTCCTCCCTCCCCCCCCCCCCATTATAGTTCGGTATGGTTGGCAAATCTCTACCCGTGAAAACAAACCAAAAAATAACGAAAATAAAAACAAAAAATCTACTTGCTACTTATGAAGCTTTTCGGTCTTGGTAATTTAAAAAGAAAAAAACTTTCAGAACCATACGATGTGAAGGGTTTTTTAAAACTTGTTCTCCTTTGTCGAATGTGAAGGCTGTAAAACTACTGATTGTTATTTTCTCCTTTTTACTGTAGGTATGATCTCTGTTGTATTTGAATTTGAAGAATTTCACATGCTTTGTTTTATTTCTCAAAATGTACTAATGATCTGTGGCGGGTTTTGGCTTGAGTTTTCAAATGTAAAATTCTTGTTTTGTAGCATCTCCATTTAAAAATCTACATACTTTACAAGTTTTGTTGGTTTCAGAATGTTTCAGCGTAACTGTCTTGTTGATATTTGTAAATAACAAAGAGGAAGTTTTCCTAAAAAAGAAGAGGTCTGAGAAACCAAAGCAATTTGGACATGGTCTTATCCACTGTCTCATTTGTAGCCTATGTTTTGTGAGGAGTTAATCATTTCAAATTAAGTATTTGTTCCTGCTTGCTTGTTTTTAGCTATTTCTTTCATTAATGGCTAAATCAGAAACAGGGCTTCAGTAGTTTGTCCTTGCCTTGTCTTTTACTGCAGTAACCCTTGACATTTTGGCTTAAAAAGTCCGTGAATCTTTCCCTGCTGCTGTAGATCCTTGTTTGTTCCAGAAGATGGCAGCATGACATCTGGATACATTACCTTTAAAGCCCAGGCGGCCCTTCATTGTTGTTGCGGGTGTTTCTCTTTAACTGTTATTTTCACTCATTCTTATCACGAGAGTACTATGTGTCTAGTGAAGAAAGTAGAGAACTGTACACAATTAAATACTGTTCATTCCCCTGGTGCAAGCATCCTACAGCCACACCTTCCTCTTCCCAGCTTTCTGTGTAAACACCCTTAACAACTGGCCTGTAAGTCTTCCAGATCTTTGCCTGTGTAAACACGAGTATGGGTTTTGTTGTTTTCCGATGGGCTCGCTGTACTGTGCCATTCTGCAGCTGAATTTTTGTATTCAACAAAATACCCAGTACGCTTTGGTGTTAGCACGGAGATCCTTAGCTCTCCTTCAGTTGTATCTTCTGAATATCTAGTATTTAGTTAGCCGTCTGCTTCCTAAAGGATGCTAGTTGTCTCCACTTTATTGTTACTGAAAATAATGCCACAGTGGGCTTGTGTGAAAATGTCCGTAAGGTAAATTCCTTGAAATTAAAACTAAATGGGCATCAAGTTACGTTCTGTAGTTCATACCTGATAAAGTCCTTTTATAAGGATTTTGGCATCGACCCTTACCTCCTGTTAGACTCTTCTCCTGCCACTTTAATGCCACTTTGCTTCCATTTTCTCTCACTGCCCTCACTGGCACGTAAGCTGTGGCATTGAGGGTGAGGAATGCCTCATTCATGCTTCAGATTGAAAGAACATTTTTTTTTTTATGTTTATTTTATTTTTGAGAAAGAGAGAGAGAGAGAGAAGGGCAGAGAGAGAAGGAGACACAGAATCGGAAGCAGGCTCTAGGCTCTGAGCTATCAGCACAGAGCCCGACGCGGGGCTGCAACCCACGAACTGTGAGATCATGACCTGAGCCGAAGTCAGACGCTTAACCAACTGGGCTACCCAGGCACCCCGAAGGAATTTTTTCTGAAGTCCGGTTTATTGAGGTGTAATTAACTGTAGTAAACTGCAGTGAAGCTTACCTTTTTTTTTTCTTCAACGTTTATTTATTTTTGGGACAGAGAGAGACAGAGCATGAACGGGGGAGGGGCAGAGAGAGAGGGAGACACAGAATCGGAAACAGGCTCCAGGCTCTGAGCCATCAGCCCAGAGCCCGACGCGGGGCTCGAACTCACAGACCGCGAGATTGTGACCTGGCTGAAGTCGGACGCTTAACCGACTGCGCCACCCAGGCGCCCCGAAGCTTACCTTTTTTAAATGCACAGTTTGAATGTTGGCAAATTCATGCTGTCATATAACCGCTACCAGAGTTAAGTAACGGTACACTTCCATCACCCAAGAAGACTTCCTCTTACCTCTTTGTGGTCAGTCCTCCTCCCTCAACCCCTTATCGGATTTCTGTCCTTTGTAAGTTTTGCTTTTTCCACACTGTCCTATAAATGGATAGAAGAGTTCTCTCCTTTTGGATCTGTCCTTTTGGAAATTTAGCAGAATGCTTTAGATGTTCATCCATGTTTGATGTCCTAAGTACTTGATTCCTGTTTATTGCTAAGTAGTATTGTTTAATGGATGTACCGAGTTTCTTTACTCATTCACCAGTCAATGGGTATTTGCGTTGTTTGGTTTTAGACTATTACAAATAAAGCTGCTATAAACATTCACATGTGGATTTTTTTTTTATAGACATGTTTTCATTCCTCTTGGGTAAATACCTAGGAGTGGGGATTCCTGGCATGCATGGTTGGGATATGTTTAACATTTTGAGAAACTGCCAGGCTTTTCCACAGCGGCTGCACCTCTGTGTATTGTCACCTGTAGCACATTTGGTGCTCTGCATTTTCACCAGCACCTGATGTTGCCTACCACTTCCATTTAAGGCCTTCCGATATCTGCGCGGTAGTAGCTCGTTGTGGCCTTGATGTGTATTTCCCTAACGACTAGTGATGTAGAACATCCCTTTTTGGGCTTATTTTCCATCCTTATATCCTCTTTAGTGAAGCATCTATTCACATTTCTTGCCCACCTTTTTTTTTTGTAGCTGTTGATGTTTTCCTACTGAGTGAAAGAGTTCTGTGTATATTTGGATACAAATTCTTTATTGGCTATGTGTCTTGCAAATATTTTTTTCCCCGCTCCGTGTCTTGCTTGTCTTTATTTTCTTAGCAGTGCCTTTTAACTTTGGTGTAATCTAAGTTAGCAGTTGTTTTTTTTTTCTTTAATGGCGCATGCTTTTTGTGTTTTATGTAAGAAATCTTCGCCTAATTTAAGAACGCAGGGATTTTCTTTAATTTTTTTTCTAGAAGTTTTACAGTTTTAGCTCTCAGGTATTAGATCCACTTTAATTTTTGTATAGTGTGTAAGGTGAGGGGTTTTTTTGTTTCATTTTGAAAAAAATTTTTTTTCATGTTTATTTATTTTTGAGAGAGAGAGAGAGAGACAGAGCATGAACAGGGCAGGGGCAGAGAGAGAGGGAGACACAGAATCCAAAGCAGGCTCCAGGCTCTGAGCCGTCAGCCCAGAGCCCGACACGGGGCTCGAACTCCCGAACCACAAGATCGTGACCTGAGCCGAAGTCGGATGCTTAACCAACCGACTGAGCCACCCAGGCGCTCCTGTTTCATTTTGTTTTTAATGGAAATTATTAACCATTTGTTGAAAAGATTATACATTCTTCATTGAACTTCAGTGACACTTTTGTTAAAATTGGCTCACCTTATATGTGTAGATCTATTTCTGGACCTTATTCTGTTCCATTGATCTGTGCGTCTTCTAAAACCAACATCACAACCTCTTGATTACTATGGAAAGCTTTTTATGTTTGTGTCTCTTACCATGTTTTTTTGTGGGTTTTTTTGGTTTGTTTTGTTTCTGTTTTTGTCATAGTTTATGTTTCAAGTTCTTTTGGTGAGGGAGGCCAGTAGAAGTAAAAGATTGACCTACCAATACTACCTGTAGCCTACAATTATACCCAGACCTGCAATACCATTTGGAGCAAAGAATCCATGATAAGCTATCAGAAATGTGGGAAGGAAACCAACTTCCTTGAGTCCGTATACATTCATCCCAGTGTTCTTGCAAACTAGTTTGCTACTGTTCATGATTCAAGATGGTCACCCTGAACCACTGTGAGACTTGGTCATTGAGAAGGCATTCTTTTTGAACACCACCGTATAAAATCAGCCAGAAAACAAAGTGAGTGGAATTAAAATAAGGGTCAAAAGCGTTTGCTAAAAATTACTAAATTATACGTCTGATTCATTTCTTCTCATAAATAAGGATTTTACTAAGTTTGGCTTTAGTATAAAAACTGTCACTACCCTTACACTTGGGAATTATTTCGTAACTTGGGAAGATTTCCCTGCAGCACCTCACCCCAGGTAGGCAGATTGTAGATTCAGTAATGTGTATGCCAGGCATTAATCTCTAGTGTGATCACTGCCTTCAAGATGCTCAGTTTTCTCTAAGGGGCTGAAGTACGGTCCAAGGTGATTGATTACGAAGGAACGTCCTGGTCCTCTCAACCCTGAAGTGGCACCAACTTGAGATCAGGTACATTTGCTGTCTTTCTGGAAGAAGAGACGCTTCAACAAAATTCACTAACAGGAGTTTTAGAGGAATGGGGATCCAAAAAGGCATATTGTATTCAAATGTAATTATTGTCATTGTTTTGTGATTTTTGTAACTGTTGGCTGAGATGAGGCAATGTAAGTTGGCTTCATCTCATACACGTGTTTGTTTTAGTATTTTTCTTAACTTCCCGTTATGTTCTAAGCTATGAATAAATCTGGACAAAGCGTGGATTCGACACTCAGGGTAGAAATTGTGAATGTATGGGGCACCTGGGTGGCTCAGTCGGTTGAGCGTCCGACTTTGGCTCAGGTCATGATCTCCCAGTCTGTGAGTTCGAGCCCAGCGTCGGGCTCTGTGCTGACAGCTCAGAGCCTGGAGCCTGTTTCAGATTCTGTGTCTCCCTCTCTCTCTGCCCCTCCCCCACTCATGCCCTGTCTCTCTCTCTCTCTGTCAAAAATAAACCTTAAAAAAAAAATTAAAAAAAAAAAAGAAATTGTGAATGTACATAACGGTCTTCAAGAAACTTCTCGTAAATGCGTATTCATTTCTTTTGTATCACCAGATTTATTTATAGTGTGTCTAAAGGGTTGACTCTGGCCTTGAACAGAATTGAGGTGAAATTAAGTTATAATAAATAATTGTACATACCAAAAAAAAAAAGAAAAAGTGCTTTTTTTGTTTGTTTTTGGCCTTAAATTTATTTAGAGATAATTTCATAACCTTAACTTGGCTCTGGAATGGACTGTGGACTGTGGCCTAACAATTTCCAGTTTGCCTACCGTTGCACTGGTGTGTTCATTTTTGTATATTCTTTGATGCTTCGCTTTGTTGTTGTTGTTGTTAAATCATGATACAAACTACAAGTAACATAATAGCCTTGCTGAGAAGATGACCAATTACCGACATTCTCCTGATACGTATTTTTGTCCCACATCTTCAACCAAAGTCATACTTAGCCTGGTGGTGACCTTAATGTTAAGATTTACTAGGACTTGGGAAAATTTTAGGATATTGAGAAGCAAGTATTTTCTGGAACTGCTACGTGTTGCTATTTTGAGCATTGCAAATATCACTTACATGAAAATAAATGAGCACGTGCATTAAAGAAAAATAAAAGTTTGCATTTTCTAAGGGGCAGGTTGGGATTTCCAGAATTTCCAATAATCAGTTTGTAAAGCAGCCTTTCTTAGGGCTTCCTTTTCTCAATTATCCACAGCACACACAGTGTCTGATAACTTGTTTAATTTATATTCTCTGTGATAAAAGTGGACTGTGGGGGTGCAAACAGCTGGCATTTGGTTTTAGATATAATTTAAGAAAATTCCAAATATATGTATATATATGTTTTTTTTTAAGTTCCAAATTCCTAAGTATTTGTGAATTTTTAAGCTCTGAGATGTCAGATAGCTAGCTGTTCTATTGATTTACTACATCTAATATTTTTTTTATTCTCATGGCTTTATTTACCCACTTAAAATTTGCTTTTTTTTAAAAAAAAATTTCTTCCACTTGTTTTCAGTTAAATGTGGTAATTTGTTCACGGCGTTTTTATTTTTGCTGTTAAAAACAAACTACATTTTCCAGTGTTGTGGTATGTGGTAAACACGGAGTAAATGTCAACTTTTTCTCTATTTAGGCATATCACACAACTGCTAAGTAGCATCAGGTGTTTGCAAAAATAGTTTCTTCCAAATGCATGGCCCAAACAGTGAAATCGGTTTTTTTTTGTTTGTTTGTTTGTTTGTTTTAAGTGTAAAATCGGAGTCGAACAGTTGAAACTTTTAACAGAGAAAGAGAGTAAAGGGATTTTTCGGATCAAGTAAGTTTAGTTCAGATGCCAGGCGCTTGGATGTAAAGTGTGTGATTTTATGCCTAACATTTGAACAACGGACAATGTGTTTGTTTTCTAATTGTTCAGAACAGAACCAGTCATCCAAAACGACCAGTCTTTTCTTGTTTTAAGTACACGTTGGGAATGAAGATTTCAGAAGTATTCCCTAACTCAAACCTGAAAAACCTGGTGTTAGTCTTGGGTGATTTCCAGTGACCCTGTGACTCCCTTCTTCCTGCCCCCTGTGTAGATTTGGAACTGGGCAGCCATTTTTGTTTTTGGAAGGGAAAGGAGACAGATATAATGAATGACTTTTATTGTGCAATATTTCAAACTCTCTTGAATGCATTCGAATGGGATGGAAAGTGTTCTGCCCTATGTCATAGCCAAAACAAACAAAACATATTCCCTAAACCTGGATGTGTGTTTCTCTCAAACTGGCAATAGTTAGAGCTCAGCTCTCAAACAAGAATTTGGTTTGACAATTTTTAGCCCTTGTTCAGCTGGATATTAGGATAGGTCACAGCCAAAGCAAATATCGTGGAGAAAAATTAATACGCATATTTACAGCTTGCAGGTGGCATTTTCTTAAATGTTTGGTATTTGTGTTAAGTAATTGCATTTGTAGTAATACTTTTAAATAGACTACTTTTTCTTGCTGATATTTTTTAAATGAACTTCTCTCCGATAATTGTAACTCCAAATGTAAATAAATTCTGTAGAGGTCCCTGAAGGGTGATAAATGTTTGAATTTAAGTATTTAAACATTTAGAAAGACCACTAAGAATCTGAGAATTCTAGGAATATCAGACCCAGCAACTATGCAATAAAACCCCCTTGATGGTAGCCTTCTGTGGCCCCCAAAGAATTCATTCTGGTGAGTATCAATGACTCCTTTATGATGATGCCTCCAACACTGTTTACTGACTTCAACCCCCACTTAGGTTGTTAAGTATTCCCACCCTTTGGATCTGTGGGGACAAAGTACTCCGCACAGTCAAGATAATTCATTTTGTAATGCACCATTGTGCTTCATGACCCTGGCAAAATATATTTTTTATTAGAATAATAACTTTAAATTTATGGTCACCCATGACCAACAGGCTCTTGGTTTGTGCCTTAACCAAGAAATACTGGAAACATAAATTTTTGAGCCAGGCAGTCTGCCTCGATAAATGGTAGCAAAGCCTTCATTCAGTCCACCTTTTAGGTTCTTCCTTTGTTGTATAAAATTCAAACTTTCATCGAATGTTCTGTTGGACAATATCAGACATCTGTGCGAATGGAAATAGGCCATTGGACAATTTCATTGGCCATTAACTTTTCATACAGTAAACACTACAGACAAAAGCTGCTTGCCTCTTGCATGCCAGTTACCAACGTTGCACATTCCTGCAAAGATATCTACTTCCCAAACACGGCAACGTCCAACTATATTCCTATCAACGAGCCTGACCGGCATGTTGTGAACATAAATCATTTTAAGGAGTGGGTGCTCAGTGTTTTGCAGTGTGTCTGAAATGGTGGGAAAAGGAAAGACCTCTGTGTTGGGTAAGTGGGACCATGAGGTCCATGGCTCTCAGGCTGTCGAGAAGCAAATGTGAGGTTAGATTTAAGAGGGGAGGGGACAGGGGGATGGAATGCAAGCTTCTTGGTAAAAAAAAAAAAAAAAAAATAGGCTCTTTTCTATTTTAAATGTTGCTCTAAGTTCTTCCACTTAAGCATTCAAACTTAAATGTGGATGCATAGAGTCCTTTCATTGGGTAGTGTAGGCATAACTGGACACACTGATGATCGAAGTTCTACTCCCCGCCCCCCCCCAATCTGATGAGGGCTGAAGGATTCTTTTTTTTTTTTTTTTTAGAAAAATAAGCTTATTTTTAGGTTTTCAAAAATACACATTTCTCAGTCAGAACCTCAACCTCTTAATGTGTACCGCGGCTCCCTTTCCTCTCAGAACCCAGCGTTCCTTTAGATAGAGGTAATCTGGGCCCACAGACTTGCGCTCATAACCCTTAATCGAGGTTTCAACACCCTGTGGGACATTTTTGTCTTAAACCCACACTGTAGTAGAACATACAAAACAGCCTCCTGAGGTATCCTCCTAGATTTCGAAGTACATGGCAAGACCTATGATGTTGCCGTCTTATAAAGAAGATGAACAAGAGGTGAGGGGGTTTTCTCCGCTGACAGAGACCAGTAATAATCAGACCTGGGAAAGAGCAGAGGCCTTCCGATGCTGGGCCCGTGGCTCATTTCACTTGCCTTCAGCTGCCTCCCCCGTCTTCCACCTGGCCTCTTCAGGAGGTCAGGCCATTCGGGTACTTGTTGGCTGTCCTTGTAAAAATTTAGTTAGAAGAGCCCTTGAAAGCAGTAGCTGCCATGGGGTTTTGAAGGCATCCGGAATCTCACAGATAACCAAAACTTGCATCTCTCTTCCTCAAATTAAGTGAATGAGGAGTGTTGATTTCCCGTTTCTTCTGTAATATATTTGGGCGGAGAGAGGGGCTCGGGAACAGGAAAGAAGCCAGAAGAAACAGTGTTCACGCCGGACAGAGGTCAGGACCGCATCTGCGCTTAGATGCCAACGCTTTGAACACGCAGCCCTCTCAACCCAGTCCCCGAAGTATCTGCCCAGCGCCCTGCGGCTGTCCTGTAAACGTCTGCGTGGATTTATATCCTGTACTTCGCCAAGAGGGGAAAATAATCCCGGGCATACCCCGAGCACCTCCCAGGCCTGTGTCCTTCTGACATTTCACTGCCTCCCTGGCTCATGCCCTGCCATGTCCACAAGCAAAAGGGCTGTTGTGGCCGGGCGAAAGCTGTAACAGTATTAAGATGTTTTCCTCAACCCTGTCCCCAGAAAGATACTCTGTTTCCAGAAGATTGTTCTCCCCTGGGCATTACATCATGAATTGATTCAGTTCTTGGAGGAAGAAATTGGACAAAATATAATAGATTACCTCCTGGGGAAACATACTTAGGTTGTTAAGTATTCCCACCAGAAAACTAAGAAACTGCTTATATATTACTACTCTGTCCACATTTAACCTTTCACCTTATCGCAGCTGAGCAGGGTGCTTTTTTTCTGTAAAGGTTTTTGTTTTAGCGGGGGTCAGGGAGAACATTCCTCCTCTATTTTTTTAAGGAATACAAGTATCCTTTGTTTTTGCCATCACCCAGACCTGACTTCAGTTTCAGGAGCCACAGGGTATGGCACCAGACCCTGGGGCAGGCTGGGATACAGCAGCCTCCAGAGGGGGTCCCTTCAACGAGCAGGCTTTGCCTCCAGCTGGGGTGCAGGGAGCCACTAGAGCTACTTAATTTTCCTTAAGGGCTTTTGGCCTCTGGGGCATCATGGCCCGCAGGAAAGAGGGCCTCGCTTGTCGAGAATTCAGGAGGCATCACCTCGGTCGTGTGGATAGTGTGGCCTTGCAAGCAATCCGTGTGGAAGAGAAGGATCGCGTTTCCTCCTTTCCTGGGAACCGGTTCTCCGAGAAGGATGTTTATGATTGATGAAATAACTCCCATCCAATAAATAGTGCAGTAAAAAATGCGGGAGCTCTTTTCTTTTCCAAGTTCACAAGTTTGGAGGAGAGAAGGGGCGGGGTAGAATTGGCCACGCACGGCTGCTGGCCTTGGATCCCGGTAAGTTGGAATGGTAAGCAGAGTGCATGGAGGGCAGACGAAGCGGAGGGACCGGTGATAAAACAGCAAGCCTTTCATCACCACATGCCCAGCTGGTGACTGGGAGCCAGTCAGCATCCAGAGCCTAGTTAGCAGATTAGAGGACCGTGTAGGGAGCTGGCGGTCTCCCCCGGCGGGAGCGCTGACAACCGGGTTGGTAGGGCCAGTTTCCTTTTCCGAAGCAGAAACGCTCTAACCATGTCAGCGAACCTCAGTCACCGCCTTGTCTCATAAGTCTCCCACCAGGGGATTAGTGCGGGCTCCCCGAAGCACTGAAATCTATTCCTTTATCCCTCTATCCCAGTGAAGGCCCTCCGTGGCCCCAACCACACCCCCGAAACTGTCAGCCTCAGAGGGCTTGGTCGGTTCCACTTCTCAGACGCGCACCTGAGGAAGTTGCAGCCTCTGTATTTGCAGCCATGGGGGGAAACTGGCCAACGGGTACACGGACCTCTAGTATTTTTGCAACTTCCTGTGAATCTATAATTACAGTTGACCCTTGAACAACAACATGGGCGTGAACTGTGCGAGTGCACTGACGTGCGGGTTTTGCAGTAAATACGGTACTGGAGCTCCCGCGGTGCCATCGGTTAGCGCGCGGTACTTATACAATAAATACAGTACAATAAATGTATGTCATGATTTTAACATTTTTTTCTCTAGCTTCCCTTATTATAAGAATACAATCTATAATACATATAACATACAAAATATGTGTCAATCGACTTTACGGGATCAGTAAGGCTTCTAGTCAACAGTAGACTATTAGTAGTTGAGGTTGGGGGCAGTCAAAAGTTATGGTTTTTGAACCGGAAGGGGGGCTGTTGATGGCCCCTAACCCCTGTGTTGTTCAAGAGTCAACTGTAAGAAGTTTAAAGAAAGTAAAGTGCTCAGGGGCACTTGGGTGGGTCCATCGGTTGAGCCTCCCGTTCTTGATTTTGGTTCAGGTCACGAACCCTGGGACCGGGGGATCGAGCCCCGCCTCCGCCTCCCCGCTGAGCATGGAGCCTGCTTAAGATTCTCTCTCTCTGCCCCTCTCCCTCGCTCACGCTCGCTCTTTAAAATTAAAAAAAAAAAAAGTGGTTAGAATAGTAACAGAAGTGTCCACTAGTTACCTCATCTGCAAAATGGGCATGTCAGTGGTACCTGCTTTATGTGGCTGCTGCGAAAATCAACTAATACAGATGTTTTTGTTTTTGTCATTCTCCTGTACTTTTCTTGTTACAGGAGCTCATCTTTCTCGTGTGTTTATCCACAGTGTTATCACTGTAGGGTCTTCCCATGGGCCCTCATTTTACGTGGTCTCATTACTATGCCCACACTACAGATAAGGAAGCTGAGACTTTAAGGGACTCCTGCGACTTGCTCAAGATCACACAGCTATAATGGCAGAGCTGGACGTAGGAGTTTGTTGTGCTGTCGATTCCATTCTCCTTCGATGAAAATGCTGTAAATAAGCAATGATTTGCGGGTGAGAATTTCCTCTGTGCGAGACTCGCTCATGTTATCAGAAGTGCCCCCGGTGGAAAGCTGCTGTCCTCTGCCTCAGGATCACAGACACGAGGGCCCCGTTTGCTCCATGTGGGGGCATCTTCCCACTTCCGGTCTTGCTCTCACGTCCTCAGCCCATAGCCTCGTCCGACATGTCCTCAAAAGGAGATCAACCACTGCACCCCCCTCCTGTACTCCCCACTCCTGCTTTAGATGTTTCTGTATCAAATGAGGGTTAGGGCGGGCATGTGTAAGCAGCAAGGTTGTGGGCTGTGTCATCCTGTACGGAATGCACTGGCTGTTGCTAAAGTCTTATATCATCTTATTCAAAACTCTTAGCCTTTCCCTGGTGTTTAGCCATAGAAATCAAATACAGGGATGTTTTCATCACCCAAAACATATTCACCTATGGCCTCACAGTAAGGGGTCAGGTGTGCATTTTAGCCAAAAACTGGAGGAAGATTCTAGAGGTTCCCCCCTAGAGTCTGGCCAAAGAACAGAGTTTCTTTCCATCAAGGGGGTCTTGTCCATCCTATATTAGGTTCTGGGGATAGTTTGAGTTACATAGACACTCTTCTGTCCTGCTGGGCACACTTTATCCCCAGGAAGAAACCTATCTGAGCTGTGGGCGGTTGTTGCCATTTCTGTCCAGAGGGCCAGGATTTGGAACGGGCACAAGTCCCGTGTGGACGGCTTGGGGCAGCAAGTGCCAAAAAAAATGTTCATTAAATGGCAGTTAATTACCAGACAGTGAGTAGAGCATAAATATAGTTTAGCCGCGAGGTTGACTATAAAGTTATGGGGTCCCTCCAACTCATTCCTCCAGTTCAGATAGTGGTTCCAAGAAATCTCGGGGTAAGAATGGGAGTATCCACGTCTGGGGGATGCTACCCTGCTTCTGCAAAGGGCATTGGGAACGGATGTTTTTTAAATTTTATGACCCCATATGTGTGCCATGGAACTGACACCATAAAATGTCAATTATAAACTTTTCGAGATATATTTTATGCTTGTTTGGAAGCCTTGAGATATACAGTCGTATAAAACAAACACAGGACATTACAGAATGAGAGAGATGAAAAACAAAATAGGGACTATTTTTTCCAACCTTCTCACTTTGCGTCTATCTATGAGGAAACTGATGGTCAGGGAGTTGGAGCCCCCTGCTTACCACTTGCTGGGATAAGGTCTTTTCCCTCTCTTTGGGGGGTTGTAGGATATCCTATCACCTAAAAATGTTCTTGTTTTTTAATGCTTATTTTATGTTTGAGAGCGGGAGAGCACAAGCTGGGAAGGGGCAGACATCGGGAACAGAGGATCCGAAGCTGGCTCCGAAAAGGAGCAGAAGAGAGCCCGACGCCGGGCTTGAACTCACAGACTGTGAGATCCTGACCTGAGCTATAAAGCTGGACGCTTAACTGGCTGAGCTGCCCAGGCGCCCTCACCTAACCATTTGCTAATCTTCTCGAAATGACAGGCACTTGGGCTTTCTGTCTATTGTATATTCACCACAGCAATAAGCTCACTGCTGGTCACAGAACGTGTATGATAGATGCTTGTTGAGGGAGTAAGAGGCGAGGGGCCGGCTAAGGAGTCCCCTGCAATCATTCCAGTGTTTCTCAAAGTGTGGTCCACTTTAAACAAGTCAGGGAACTTATTTAAAATGCAGGTGACAACAATCTTGTTACTTGATGACAGTGTCCCTTTTGACCCACCTGCTTCAAACAGCCTTTGGACCCCAAGACGCACTCATCTCAAGCTTTTTAAGCTCTCTGCTTCCTAATGGTTTTGTAAGCTTGGCTTAGTCCTTTGATGCCAGTTGCCAGCGGGACCTCTGTGAGTCAAGAGCATGGGGTTTGGGGGTGGCTGGGTGGCTCAGTCGGTTAAGCGTCCAACTCTTGGTTTCGGCTCAGGTCATGATCCCACGGTTTCATGAGTTCAAACCCCGCCTCGGGCTCCACACTGACAGTGTGGAGCCTGCTTGGGATTCTCTCTCTTTCTCTCTCTCTACCCCTCTCTACCCCTCTTTACCCCTCCCCAACTTGCTCTCTCTCTCTCTCTCTCTCAAAATAAATAAATAGACTTAAAAAGGTACATGGGATTTGAAGTGAGATCGGAGTTTGAATCTCGTGCCCAGTTATTTGCTGAATTAATTACTTAGCCCCTGGGAACCTCTCGGTTGCTGCATCTGTAAAATGAGGTTAGTAATAACATTTTCTCTTGCAGTAATTGTGAGGATGGAATGATGTAGTGATCATGTGTAAAGTTCTGTGTTTAGTGCGCGGCATGTGATAGGGATTGAAGAAGATAATGTTAATTTTTACCTTTTTAAAGGTGTAATTTCAGACTTACAGAAATTTCAGACTTAAGGAAAAGTCGACAGAAATACCGCAAATAACCTTCACTAACATTCCCCAAACATTAGTATTTTACTATATCTGCTTTCTCCAGATAGAGATGTATAGGTATATTTATATAGATCTATGTCTGTATAGAAGCAGATCTTTGACTTACGACAGGGTTACCTCCCAATAAACTCATCCTAAACAGAAAATGTCTTAAGTGGAAGATGCATTTCGTTTTTGTTCTTTTTAATGTCTATTCTTGAAAGAGAGAGGGAGAGTGCAAGCAGGGGAGGGGCAGACAGAGAGGGAGACGCAGAACCCGAAGCAGGCGCCAAGCTGTCAGCGCAGAGCCCGACGTGGGGCTCGAACTCACCGTGAGATCATGACCTGAGCTGAAAGCCGGATGCTTAACCGACTGAGCCACCCAGGCGCCCCAGTGGAAGATGCACTTATTGCACCCGATGTACTGACCATCGCAGCTCGGGCTCGCCGAACTGAGACGTGCTCAGAACGCTTACAGTTAGCCTACAGTTGGGCAAAATCATCGGACACAAAGCCTGTTTGATCTTAAAGTGTTGACCGTCTCATGTAGTTATTGAGTACCGTCCTGAAAGTGAGGAGAGACTGATTGTATGGGTACAGGGATGCTGGTGTGTATATCGATGGCTCACCCTCATGGTGGCGTGGCTGACTGGGAGCTGCGGCTGCCCCCACATCAGGAGACAGGATCATGCCATTTATCACCAGTCCAGGAAAAGATCCAGATCGAAAATGTGAAGTGGCCTCTGTTGAATGCATATCACCTTTGCACTATTGTAAAGTCAAAATACCCTGATGGGGGGACGATAATATCTACATCTATCTATGTATCTATGTATCTATCTATGTGTTTATCTATCTCTAGATCCATATTTATCTATCAATACATATATTTTTCTGAACCACTTAATAAGGTTGTAGGCATGATGCCTCTGTACCCCTAAGTTCCTCAGGGTATATCTCCTAAACACACAAGACAACGTGGCCCAATGATTATATGAAGGGGCCGTAATTCATGTGGAACTTCCACGGTTCCACAGCATTTCTCTGACTCAGATTCCGATCAGGATCCAACCGTTTTTAACTGAACATGTATTACGTGCCAGGCATAGGGCCAGATGCTTCGGAACATAGTGCACTAAATTCTCGCAACAGCCCACGAAGCAGATGTTATTAACAGCATCGTGCAGATCGTGGTAACCGCAGAGATTCGTTAGTAAATTACCCGCAGGAACTTAATAAGTGGAAGACCTGGGATTGGAACCCAGCTCCGAGGACTCGAAGCCCTGTGTTCTTTCCAAAATTACACTCAAGTGTTCCTGGTTCTAGATTGCTGGCCACATTCTCTTATAAAAATGGGGTTGGGGGGGAAGAAAAACAAGAGCCGCTCTACTGGGGCCCCTGGATCAGTGTGCGCTAATGTGGGCCAACCGGTCACGTGTTTCTGTGGTCTGAGCTATAGGGCTTTGTTTTCACAAATTCTACTGCTGATGAGCTCTCCAGAACTCTCTTTCAAAGTAATCGTAATCCTTTTGCACAGCTTTGTTGCTGGCCAGAAACCAACACTTCATCTTCAAATACCTTTAGTCAGGTTTATTTTCTCGGGGAGTGCTGACGATATGGTTAACATTTTGGTGGTTAGAAACCGGAGATGTCATCTGTTGGCATGCCTTTGGCTCTGGCTAGGCTCTAGGAACAATCGAGGGCCGTCGATTTGCTCTGGTCCTCAGCTCCATGTAGTGGGCTGGGCTGACTCAGTGCTCTCGTGCCTCAACGCGGAGAACAGTAACAGCACAATCCCCTGGGGGGGGGACACATCCTCTGGAGGTTTTCAGTACTGAGGAGTTCTGGCGGGACTCTTTTGGTACAGTGTTAATTTACTTCAAATAAAATTCTGTGCTGTAGTTAGCGGTCCTGGCTTCCGGTCACGTTAGACATTTCGAATGCAGTGGGCAAGAATAGTAATTCACAGACCATGCAGTTTAATAGAGAACTCCAAGGAGCTTGGGAACCACCAGTTAGGCATTGTTTTTGGTCAAGATGAGAGAGAGAATCTGGGACTATTTGGGGTCCCTGCCTTCAGAGCTTGGAGATGGGGAAGCAGTGCTCTCTAGAGGTTGAGAACCCAGGCTCCATTGTCAGACTGACCCGGGTTCAGATTCGGTTCCACTGCCTAGCCGTGCGACCCTGAGCAAGCTAATCTCAGATTCATCATCGAACACGATGGTGATGTCTTTCTCTCCAGCGTTCCTGTGAGAGCGAACATGAGTAAAACAGCTCGTACAGACAGTGGCCCTTAGAAAATTCTCAGAAATGGCGGCTAATGGTAATAACGATAAACTTGAGTGCGGCCAACCCCAGTTTTAATATTCTTTGCCTTTCTCCGCTCCTTCTTTCTCCTTTCCTGTTCTCGCCTTTATCCTTCCCACACCGTCCTTTCTCCTTCCCCCTACCCCAGCCCCACTCTGAATGATCTGAAGGAAGACGTTAATTATTAAAGAACATCTAGTTCTTGGCATTCTATGTAGAAGAAATCAGTGATTTTGAGGACCCTAAAGAGAACCGATTTTGTAAAGGCTTCATAAAAAGTCAACAATCAAACAAAAGCTTTTTCCCCTCTGAATCATTACATTCTGTTGTTCCTGAACATCTGGGCAGAGGGGCGGGCTGCCTTCACTGGGGCCTCAAAACACTGCTCCTTGGGCTGTAGCTATGTCTCTGTTTATGCCTCATTTGGAACATAAGCCATCATTCCAGGATTCTCTTTCTGGAGCTGCCACTAACTATGTGGGTGAATTATTTTCCAACTTTGAACTTCAGTTTTTAAAATGGAACAAGTCAGGCGAGACTTGCTGTAATTGATGGAAGTCGATGAAAATACCACTCAGATTTAATGCTTAATCGTATACTCTTATGTCGTTTCCTGTGTATCCATCTCATCTTGACATCCAGCTCTTCAAGCAGGGGGACAGTGTCACAGTCCACAGGAAAGAGCATAAGGTTCGGAAGTAGAGGCCCTGCGTCCCAGGCCCAGCTTTGCAACCTACCAGCCTGTGTGACCTTGGGTGGGTCGCTACACCCCCGCCACCTGTACTTTCCGTTGCTATAAAACGGGGCTGTTGTGCCCTTTTATTTTTTGTTTTTTTAATGTTCATTTATTCTGAGAGAATGCGCACATGCGAGCAGGGGAGGGCAGAGAGAGAGAGAGAGAGAGAGAGAGAATGAGAGAGAATCCCAAGCAGTCTCCGTGCTCGCAGCACAGAGCCTCATGCCGGGCTCGAACTCACAAACTGTGATCATGACCTGACCGGAAATCAAGAGTCAAATCGTTAACCAACTGAGCCATCCAGGTGCTCCTGGTGTATCCTTTTAAAACACAAGGTTATTATGAAGACTAAATAAGATAATAATTAACATAGCACTCGGTAAACTTAAAAGAGAGGGTCATTTTCGTTCATTGTACTGCCCACAGAAGCTACCACCGTGCAAGTTAAACAGGTTTGGTGTATGATTAAAACATTTCATTTCCAATGCAAAATTTTAAATGCAAAAAATATGCTTTTAAAACTAGTGAAGGCCTTGAGTAATGCTAGGTAAATAATATTGTATTGTTCTCTAGGTGCCTTAAGATTTATGTGGTAAGAATAAATATCAAAATTAAACCTGAAATGAAATACTAGTGCTTTCAGTGGGATTAATCCTGTGACGCTCTCTTCGCACAGTACATAGTTTTTGAATTTGCATAGATAAATTTTAAGTTATTTTCTAATGATAAAAATAATCTTGTGGATAATAAAGTATAAATGCAAAACTAGTTGTATTGCTTAGAGTTCTCCAGAGAAACAGAAAATATGTATATATATATATATACACACATATATATACATATATATATATATAAAGAGATTTATTATAAGAAATTGGCTCATGCAATTATGAAGACTGAGAGTCCCAAGATCTACAGTTGTTAAGTTAGAGACCCAGGAGAGCCAATAACGTAGTTTCAGTGTCTGTCTGTGTCAGGAGGTAGAGAAGGCCAATATCCCAGCTCAAAGACAGTCAGACAGACAGGTTCCCTCTTACCCAGTCTTGTTATTCTATTCAGGTCTTCAACTGATTGGATGAGGGCAATCCGCTTTACTTAGTGTACCATTCAGATATCAGTCTCGTCCAAAAACACCCTCACAGACATACCCAGATGTTTGACCAATAGCTGAGCAAGTCAAGATGACACGTAAAATTAGCCATCTTACCAGTATAATAAACTATTTGGGAAATGCAAGAAAGAAGGGGGAAAATAATTCCCCCAATCCCACTACCCAAAGATAACCATTATTAAGAGTTTTGACATGTTTCTTTTCAATCTTTTTTCTTTGTTGTAGTGTGCCACAGATCAGTTTTTTAATCACTTGTTTTATATGACTAGAGATTTCACGTTGTCTCTTCTTATTCACTTAGGAAAGTATCTAAAATTTCCATGTCTCTGATTTTTTCACTTATAAAACAATTATTATGAGAAAACCTGCTTTGAGGGGCGCCTGGGTGGGCTCAGATGGTTGAGTGTCCCATGTCACCTCAGGTCATGATTTCACAGTTTGTGGGTTCAAGCCCCACATGGGGCTTTGCACTGACATCAGAGAGCCTGCTTAGGATTCTCTTTCTCCTTCTCTCTCTGCTCCTCCCACACTCTCTCTAAAAAATAAATAAACATTAAAAAAATTTTAATAAAACATTATAGGGGTGCCTGGGTGGCTCAGTCGGTTGGGCGCCCGACTTCCACTCAGGTCATGATCTCGTGGTCCGTGAGTTCGAGCCCCGCGTCGGGCACTGTGCTGACAACTCAGAGCCTGGAGCCTGTTTCAGATTCTGTGTCTCCCTCTCTCTCTGACCTTCCCCCATTCATGCTCTGTCTCTCTCTGTCTCAAAAATGAATAAACGTTAAAAAAATTTTTTTAAAAACATTATAAAAATTATCTGAAAAAAGAAAACCTGCTTTGAATATATAGGACGCTGTTACTATAACCAAATAAAATAAGTGTGATGCACAACCCCATATCTCACCCTAAGAAGAGAGAAGCGACACCTACATTAAGGGAGCAGAGGTGGGGTGGGGGGAGGTGTTAGGAATACCTGAGAGACACCCCAGAATCCCATCCTCCTTCTCCAAGCTGATGCCTACCTCGGAAATGTCCCCAGACAGCCGGCCTATTACTTTCGCCCCTGATCCAGCACTGAAGGTGTTAATAGCCCATCTCGCCCGCCCTGTGTCCCAAGGCTGAGGTGTGAGTGACTCGGGAACCCCCAATAAATTAAGGGTGGCAACCTCTCCGAGGAGGGAGAGGTGGCTTGTTCAGCATTTTAAGCCTTTTAGTTGGTGTCCTTTATCACCGATTGATTTATTGGATATTTGTGCAGCGGGCAGGGGGATTTGAAATATAACATAAGCGCTTCCTGAGACGTCAGTACTCTAATGTTAGTGGGCTGAACAAGGATGTAATTCATATCTGCAGGTGCTTACTCCAGTATCAAGTACTTCAATAACATCATGCCTGTGGAATCCACTGTTCCCAAGTGCCCTATTTGTATTCTGATATGCCCACGTCTTTTCCTATGTGTGTTTTCCTTTCTTAAGGAGCTCTCATTTCCTTCAATAGGATATGTTTTATTTCATCCCTTTTCCTGCATTTACTCATATTAATGTCACCGCACTCACGGGTAATAGCCGGGCTTGGAAATAGCCCGCACAGCCACGTAAATACTGGCCCGCGGTGCACGATTATGAAAGAATGACATGGGACGCAGTGGACCCAACAGTTTCTTCTGGGGTTCCAGCTCGGTGTGGCCCAGGGAGAGAACACTGGAGGGAGCAAGTCAAGGAACGTGGTGGCCTCTCACTAGAGCTGGCAGGGTTGGGCGTCCGGATGGAAAATTTAGAGTTTGGGATACTTTGTTTCCACTTGGGAAGTTCTGGGTTGATCCATAGAAGCATAGCGCACTCAAAACATCCCTTTGGGTTTTTTGTTTATGCCTCTATGGTAGCGTAATAACTGCATGTTTCCAATTGGCCAAAGCAGAAGACTTTGAAACATTTAAGCTCCTAGACCTGCAGGTGAGAGAGCGCTGTCCTTTGGGCCAGGTCCATTCTCTTTTTCTCTCTTTTTCTGGCTCTTCGCTTATGCATCCGGGAGACTGATTTGTGCGGGCAAGGAGTCCTGCCTAGGGGAAGGAAAATCTGCTCCGGACCTCGGGTGATTTTGATTTGTTTTAATCTTCTCTCTAGCCTCCAAATTTTCCATACCCATTTCCACTTTGCCTGCTACTTACCTACAAGAAAATGTAGAGAAAAAACCTATTTTTGGAGGCTGCTGCAGGATACAGTCCATTATAAGCATGTATAAAGTCACAAAGGATTGTGTTCAAAGTTACTTGTTTAGAACACGAAGTGAATTTTCCTCCAGAAACTATTGTGCAATGTGGGAGGCAGATAATTACTACCACTCCTCTAGTATTAAAATGCTGACAAGTTTATCGGGGCGCCTGGGTGGCGCAGTCGGTTGAGCGTCCGACTTCAGCTCAGGTCACGATCTCGCGGTCCGTGGGTTCGAGCCCCGCGTCGGGCTCTGGGCTGATGGCTCAGAGCCTGGAGCCTGTTTCCGATTCTGTGTCTCCCTCTCTCTCTCTGCCCCTCCCCTGTTCATGCTCTGTCTCTCTCTGTCCCAAAAATAAATAAACGTTGAAAAAAAAAATTTTAAATGCTGACAGGTTTATAGATGAGTTAATTCAAGTGGTATAGGTATACTCTTCCCTATAGCTGTTAAATTCTTATTTTATCTGCGAATATAAATGTAAGGTAGAGGGACCTTGTCCCACGGTTAGGAACAGCGACTCTGGAGGGAAGTCTTGAGGGTACGAGGGGGAGGCAAGGGCAGCCATTCATAGGCATAGGCATGGGCTGTTATAAGTCAGCAAACATATGTAGCGTGTTATGTATTATCTATAATACGTGTATATAATGACATATATGACATATGTTATATGTAACATAAGATTAATTTATATCTATATAGATACGCAGATATAATAGTGTGTGTGTGTGTGTGTGTGTGTGTGTGTGTGTGTGTGTGTATCTCATAAGATACTGGCTGGAATACCTGGGGTTTGCTGTGGGTGGCCAGCTTCCCATTTTAGGCTGCGGGTTTAGAAATATTTCCTTTTTGCATGAGCTGCTAAGGTGTCTGTAGGGGAAAGACAAAAACAGATACTGTGAACTTGAGCCCTGCCAAAGAATTAGTCCTGGGATCTTGGAAACTTTAGGGAAAATATGCTTTTAAAAGACGGGGTCTTGAGGAATTTTAGGACAAATATTTCTTGGTTGCGGGAGAGCCAGCTTAGTAGAACCTCGGTTTTGCAAACTCAAAGATCTTTTCCTTCTTGGAAAGGATAGTTTTCAAACAAATTAGAGTCTCTAAGAAGAATAAGCTGTTCTGCAGAATAATGTAGAAGGTTGCCTTTGTGGGTTTCTAATTGTTCCTTGCTACTATGTGGATATATCATTGATTTTTGTATATCGGCTTTTCATCCTGAAACCTTTCCAAATTCACTTATTAGTTCTAATAGTTTTCTTGTATTCGTTCTAATAGCTTTCTTACTTTGGTTCATAAAAAATCTTCTACGTCTCTATTTAGCTTTTCCGTCTTTCCTCTAGCATCTTGAATATGTGGAATATAGTTACAAAATTTTTATTGTTCTTTTCTACTGATGCTATCCTCTGAGTCATTTCTGGGTCAGTTTCAATTGATTTTTTTCCTTCTCATTATGGGCTGTTTATTTCTTTAGTATTTTTGTTTGGCAATTTTTGGTGGGTGCTAGATATCACGAATTATTTGGCGCTGGATATTTTTGCATGCTAACCGATAGCCTTGAGCTTTGTTCTGGGATGCCGTTAAGTTGCTTAAAAATAATTTGATCCTCGGGGCGCCTGGGTGGCGCAGTCGGTTAGGCGTCCGACTTCAGCCAGGTCACGATCTCGCGGTCCGTGAGTTCGAGCCCCGCGTCAGGCTCTGGGCTGATGGCTCGGAGCCTGGAGCCTGTTTCCGATTCTGTGTCTCCCTCTTTCTCTGCCCCTCCCCCGTTCATGCTCTGTCTCTCCCTGTCCCAAAAATAAAATAAACGTTGAAAAAAAAAAATTTAAAAAAAAAATAATTTGATCCTTTTGGATAAGCCTTTTTAAGTGAGACCAAGACAGGGTTTATTTAGGATTAATCTTTCTTCAGTTGTGAGGCAAGACTCTTTTTAGTATTCTGATGCCTCATGTGCTATGGGATTTCCCACTTTGGCTATTTGGAACAGGTACTGATCCTGGCCGTGTGTGTGCTCTAGGCATTGTTCCCTCCAGTCTTTTAGAGTGGTTCTTTTCCTGGCCTTGGGTAGTTTACTCATACATGTGTGTGTATATGTGTGTGTGTATCCTATACTCCATTGTATACTCAACTGAGTACTCAATGGAGACTGTCTGCAGACCCCCAGAGTTCCCTCCCATACTCTGGCCTGCAGACTCTAGCTGCTTCGACTTCTCCAGGCTCCCAGCTCCATATACTCAAATCAGGCAAACTGTCAGGCTCACCTTGGATTCCCCCTCCCTGTGCTGCACGCCAGAAACTTTCTCCAGGCAGTGAAGTTGGGGCAATGATTGGCTCACCTCATTTCTTTCCCACCACTCAGGGATCATGGCCCTTTGTTTTCTTACATCCTATGTCTTGTGAACCTTTGCTTCATCTGTATCGTCTGGTGTTTTAGTTGCTTCGGACATGAGGGTAAATCTAGGCCCTGCTACTCTATCTCAGCCAATAGCACGAGTGCACACCCACAGTCTAAAAGCCGAAGCCCACACAACTCCATCAAGTTTCTGTTGGTGAAAACCAGTCATATGACTCCACTTGGATACAACAGGGGCGGGGAAATCTAGTTTCCGGCTGAAAGATTGCTTCCCAGCAACAACTCTGCACTAGGAGGGAGAGGCACGAATTTGGGTGGCCAGCTAGCTGTTGCTACCACAGTTTCTTATCCTTATCTTGCAGATGAACAAGCTGACTCCCGGTGGAGCGAAAGAAGCTTGAACCAGCGAAATTAGTATGTGGTCGCAATGGAGTCGCACTCACAGCTCCTACCGGCTTGTCTCCTAAACTGTGTTTCTGTTCTGGAGATTCTGAAAGCCATAAAATCAGCTGACCTCATCCACTACCAGAGCCAGGAGAAGCTTGGATTGTGAGAACAAACCTCTCAGTATTCAAAGTGGGATTGCATATGCGGCGAAAGAGATTTTTAGAGCGAAACGGAGTTCAATTTCTATGGAGCCTAGCTTTGTTTTCTTTGTTTGACTAAAACCTCAAGTAAGAGAGGGGAATGTAGTGGGAATAATTAGCCACAACGGGTGGTATAAATCCAAGGAGAAAAATAATTCATCAACTTTAAAGCAACTCATTTAAAACTGTGAGTGTAGTTTATTTGACCTGCATTTGGGAGCAAATATTAATGAAGAAGTAAAGGCAGCTTATGGCTTTTTCAATTCTTTCATTTCCCACTAGATGTCTTTGATAGAAACTAATTATCAATGCTCTTGATTTAATTTGGAAAAAAATTGGATGAAGGTTTTCCTCTAGTCCCATGTCAGTGTTCACAACCCAGGAGAACTAAAATTAACCCCTGATCCTTCCCCAGTAACCGCTCTAGCCAGTGAGGTCCAAGGAGTCCACTTTAGAAAACAAGAAAAATTATGATTACTATTATGGTGATTATTATTTTTTAAATAAAAATTTCTTTTGGGAATGCGGGAAGACTAGAGGAAATTTTCCCAGTGCTAAAGTTGCTTTTATTAAACCACTAAGCAGATACCACAAAACTTTCATTAATTGAAACTCATTTTTATCCCATATTCCACTTTCAAGAAAAAAGAGTCAAAGGCAAGAAAGCAAGATGCTGTCAGCAACTTACCTTAAATTCAACTTTCAAGGCCATACTTAGGATTCGTTACCTGTATCTCAGCAATGTTATACTTTGTATATTTTCTCTGCAGTCTATTTTGTCATAATCATGTTCTCCAGGATTATGTCTTTACTGCTTTTTTGGTAGACTGAGATTGGGATTCAGAGTGTAGGCTCTGGGTTTTAAACCTAGTACCATCATTATGTTTTGTGATATCATCTGTAGAGTGGGAAAATTATTGATACCGACGCTACCCATAAGGTGGTTTAGATGATTGAGTTGATACATATCACATGCTAGAGTAGTGGCTTGCCAGCTACTCTATGGAGGAAGTGCTCAATAAGCTTTGCTGTCATTTATTATTGTTATTCCTAATGATATCTTTAGATGGCACTTTTCCTTCTCTATATGCATAGCTTCAACTTTCATTTATATGCTAATACTGATAGCACTCAAAAGTAAATAGAAAATTGAATGTATGTATCTAGAACTGTGACTCTTTGTCCCGTGGCTTAACTCTCTGCTGGACTTTTCTTTCCATTGACCTTCACCCCTGAAGGACTCACAATATCATTTCGAAGTAGTCATTTGTATACATAGGGTCCAACATCTCCTTAAATTCCACCACAAGACAGTGTAATGGTGCCTACAGAGAACCCATGTCATCAGTCTTGACTATTGCTGTCTTCTTCCAGGGAAGCCAGTATCCATTCATTCAGCAGATTAGGCCTCCCTTGCAAGTGGAATCCCTCCAGGCCCTGGATGACTCAAGGCCTGAGTGTCCCTCTCCTCATCCACCAGGAGACTTCTGTGACTTACTCTGGTAAGAAACTCACGACCAATAAATCCATCATGCCACTCCTCTCTGTTATTCTTGGTTACCATCCAAGATCCTTTAACTTCCTCTCCTCTTTATAGCTGTCTGCTCCAACTCCCCAACCCACCTTCCCACTGCTCTGCTTTCCAATCCTTCCATGGTCCCATAGGAAGCAAGTTCTCTGCATCTGCAACCTTTAAGATTCCCTCTATTTCCATTCCTTAACTGAGACCAGCCTCTCCCCAAAGGACACTGCTTCTCTTGGTAGCTGTCTCAAATGGATAATTCTCATTTTCTGACTCCACACATGCCCCTAGGGGAAAGAAAAGCCCTGCTTTCTTCCAGCATTTGCCATAAGGCTCTCCCCTCTGGTTATATCACTAGCTGTCCTCTGGACAAAAACCTTCGTTCAGTGAAGACACTGGTGTGGGACTCATCCTCTTAATTTCCACTCTAGGGCTGGCTCATCTCTGAGACCTTTACTCTATCTCTCATCGGCCACCCTTTCCATAAGCACACCATGTACCCTATTGCAACCCACAACTGTTCCATCCCAGAAAGAATAAGCGTAGACGTTCCACTGTCGACCAGGCCTCTTAATTTCACACCGAGCTCATGCAGTTACTCCTATTCCACACATTCCTTGATCATATGGTCTTGCTGTTATCGTCCTTCCTTGAGTCTCTTGAAGCCCAGCTCTTCCCCTACCCACTGGTCACTCCATTTCCCACCCAGCTTAGACTAAATGGTTCACTCTTTCCATATTTCTCTTTCCAGTGAACTTCCTTGCCCCCTTTTCTTTATTCTGTTATGCCCATTCTAAAAAACCCTGGATCACTCAAGTGTCTGACTTCAACTTGCGTAGACCAGAACTGCTACATTGCTAAAGAAAATAGCATTATCACAGAGGCCGGCACACTCTATACCTAGGCTTTTCAGCCCTGTGATTCACTGAACTGATGATTTCAAAACTTTTTCATCCTTCTCAGTGACCTACAGCACCCCACGTTTCAGGCTGTCACCTCCTACTGCTCTCTTGCCTAGACCTGTCCAGCCACGTGGACCTCCTTGCAGAAACTTGAACATGTCCGTGATGGTCAGTTTATGTGTCAACTTGACTCCGCTATCATTCCCAGTTATCCAATCAAACGCCAATCCAAGTGTTGCTGTGATGGTATTTCGTAGATGTGATTAAAACTCATAATCAGCTGACTTGATTGTCTTAGATACTCTGGTCGGACTCGATTCGGCGAAATCTTACAGCAGAAGGCTGTAAGAGCAGAACTTTTGTGGCCGCAGCTTTAGCTCATACCTGAAAGTTCCGGCCTCCCTTTCTGACAGCCTGCCCTACAGATTTAGGACTTGCCTAGCCAACTTCCACGGTCACAGAAGCCAATTCCCTGGAATAAATCTCTTAACATATATCTGATTCTGTTGGTTCTGTTTTTGGGTTGAAGCCTGGTGTGGATTTCCTCGCCCTGAAAGTAGAGAAGGGCTCTACTAATACCTAATAACTAAAAATGTGGAAGTGGTTTTGGAATTGGGCAGTAGGCAGAAGCTGGAAGAGTTTTGAAGGTCATGTGAGAAAAAGCCTCGATTGCCTTCAATAGATTGTTAGTAGAAACACGGATGTTAAAACTATGCCTGTGAAGGTTCAGAAGGAAGTGAGGACGCCTCGCTGGTGAAGAAAGTTCATGTTGTCTTGGAGAATACACAAATTACCATAAACAAATTGTTGGTTGAAATATGGACAGGGGCGCCTGGGTGGCGCAGTCGGTTAAGCGTCCGACTTCAGCCAGGTCACGATCTCGCGGTCCGTGAGTTCGAGCCCCGCGTCGGGCTCTGGGCTGATGGCTCAGAGCCTGGAGCCTGTTTCCGATTCTGTGTCTCCCTCTCTCTCTGCCCCTCCCCCGTTCATGCTCTGTCTCTCTCTGTCTTAAAAATAAATAAACGTTGGAAAAAAAAAATTTTAAAAAAAATAAAAAAAGAAATATGGACATTAAAGGTGCTACCAGTGTGGACTCTGAAAGAAATGAGCAACATTCTTTGGAAACTGGAGATAAAAGGATCTTTGGTATAAAGCAGCAGAAATCTTAGCAGAGTTGTGCCATACAGTTATGTGCAAAGCAGAAATGTTCAACAATGATTGCAGATATTAGCCGAGAAGATTCCCAAGCGAGATGTGGAAGGCACAGCCTTTTGCTAAGCAAGAACTGTTAAGAAAAATGAGCAGGATTTGTTAAGATTTGGGAAATTCTCAGACTAACTAGATGGCAAAAGATGCTAAAATTAGGAGATTTACTGTCAAGAAAGCTGTGATCCAGAGAGAAAGCCAAGGGTGTGACTGGATTTAGTTTGTGCCTGGGGTCATAATTTAGAGTATTGGGTCACACAGAGGGTTCTTTGAAGAGATTAGGTGTATGACTCAGCCACGTCCACAGAAGCCAGGAATAGCGGAGATTAGCAGGAAAAGCCTGTGGAGGGGTCTGCGGTCTAATGGGTTTCTAATGGATCCCCACGACATACACAGGAGACCCGTAAAGTTTCTGAGAATGTCACTCCAGCAGAAACACCACCAGCTTGAACGGAGAGGACAAAATGAAAGAGGGTTATAGAACTCCCAAAACTCTATAGAAAGGAAGTGGGCTGATCAAACTATTTGGCTACAAACACACACTACCCTTCATGAAAAAGGAAGGATGGCTTGGAAAGCAGAAGCTTGGGTCCAAAGCACAGAGTCTCAGGCCACAGGATCTTGTTTACAGGCCTTGAAAACGGATGGAGTTTGCCCTGCTGGGTTTCAGAATTGTCTAGGACCAGTGATGCCTTTTTTCTATCCATTTTCTCCCTTTTTGAGTGGGAGTGTCTGTATCTGGCAGGCCATGACTATCCCACCATTGAATTTTATTTAAAACAGATAACTTGTTTTCTAGTTTTACAAGTCCACAGGTAGAACATTTGCATCATGATCGATCATATCTAGAGTTCTCTTTGTACCTGACTTAGACAATGTTTGAGATCTTTGCGCTGATGATATCTAGATAAAATTTTAGGCTTTGAATTGACGCTCTAATGGATTGAGACTTTTAGGTATGTTACAATGGGGGTATATGTATTTTGCATACTGGATGGATGTGAATCTTTGGGAGCTAGAACGTGGATTGTGGTAGGCTGAAGAATGACACCCAAATAGTCTACGGCCATACCACCCTGCATGCGCCCGATCTCGTCTGATCTCGGAAGCTAAGCAGGGTCGGGCCTGGTTGGTATTTGGGTGGGAGAATGGCCCCCAAATATATCCTAATCCCTCAAACCTGTGAGTAGTACCTTACAGGGCAAAGGGACTTTGCAGATGTGTTGAGGATCTGGAGATAGGGAGATTATCCTGGATTATCTTGGTGGGCACTAAATGTAATCACAGGTGTTGTTATAAGAGGAGGAAGAAGGAGATGTGACTACAGAAGAGAAAGTAGATGTGAGGATGGAAGCAAGAGGTTGGAGTGAGGCAAGAAAGGGATCATGTGAGAAGAAACTCAGGCAGCCTGCAGAAGCTAGAAGAGGCAAGGAAGCAGATTTCTCCCAAAGCTTCCAGAAGGAACTGGCCCTGCTGACTCCTTGACTTTAACCCTGTGAAACTGATCTTAGACTTCTGTTTCCAGAATTGTAAGAGAATAAATTCCCTGTGTTTTTTTTTAAATGTTTATTTATTTATTTATTTTGAGAGAGAGAGAGAGAGAGCATGAGCTGGGGAGGGGCGGAGAGAGAGGGAGAGAGACTCCCAAGAAGGCTCTGTGCTGGCAGCTCAATCTCATGAACCATGAACCCCATGAACCATGAGCCCCATGAACCATGGGGCTCAATCTCATGAACCATGAGATCATGACCTGAGCTGGAACCAAGAGTCGGACGGACGCTCAACGGACTGAGCCACCCAAGTGACCCCAAATTCTGTGTTGTTTTAAGGCACAAAGTTTATGATGATTTGTTACAGCAGCCACGGGAAACTTATGCAGTGTCCAACATGTTTCCACCTTAGAACTTCTGCACTTTTTCTTCCTCATCAAATACTCTTCCTCCAGAATATCCATCTAATTCCTTCATCGTACTCAAATATTTTCTCACACTTCCTATTCTCGGTGAAACCTACCTATACCTTTCTATTTGATGTTGTAAGTGGCTCTTTCTCTCTCTTTTTATTTGTAAGCTGCTCTCTACCTGCCCTGGTTAGCACTCTTCACCTCCTTCTCTCCTCTCTTTCCTTACAGTGCTTAGAACCCTCGAACATACTCTATAGCTTATTTATTGTGTTCATTGTTTTTTATCTGTCTTCACATGCTGGAGTATGAACTCCACAATGCCGGACATCTTTGTTTTTGTCATTAATGTATTGCAAGCACCCAAGACAGTGCCTGGGCAGAGGAGGTGCCCCATAAATATTTAAGTGAGGAAATAAAACCTCCTACCCAGTCACTTCATAGCTCATCCTCAGTAGATCTCGCTTCCAATTTCATAGGAAAAATTAGAAAGCATCAGAGAAGGCACCATCTATTTTTTTCATCACGCCTATTCATGGTTTTCCCGCCTTCCTGCCTTTTACCAGAGCATCGGAATTTCCCCTCCTGTTGAAGGCAAATCCCTCCACCAAGAGCATCTTGGTTTCTACCTACTGCCACCTATTGAGGAAGATGGAATATAAATTACCCTCCTTCCTACGTTGCCCTTCTTTACCTCTCTCTTTTTCTTGGCTTTTCCCTATCAATATTTACACGTGTTCATGTCTCTTCCTGTCTAAAAACATCAGTAGTCTCTTCACCCTTGTCCTCTTCCTCTGTTCACTTCTCCTTCACTGCCAAACATTTAGAGTTGTGATTATTGTTGTCTCTACTCCTTTCATACCACCCATTCATTCCTCAACCCTTTGCCGTCTGGCTTTCACTCGCAAGCCTCCAGTGAATCTGCTCCTGCCAAAGTAGAGGATGATCTCTTTCTAAATTCATGAGACACCCCGTAGTCCTTATCTTCATTGAACTCTTGGGAGCATTAGGCAATGACTGCCACACCTTTCCTCGTCATCCGTTCCTTTTTGCAAGAACTGCTCTACTCATTCTCTCTGCTTCTCCGTACTTTCTCAGATACCTTTTTTTCCCCCTCCTTTTTGATAGACTTTATTTTTTGGAACATTTGTAGGCTCACAGCAAAATTAAGCAGAAGCTACAGAGAGTTCCTATTTACCCCCTGCTCCCGCACATACCTAGCCCCCCCACTCCCCCATTATCAATAGTCCTCACCAGCGTGGGCATATGTGTGACAATCGATGAAACTACATCGACACGTTATCACCCAAAGTCCATATAGTTTATATGAGAGATTACCCCTGGTATTGTGCCTGCTATGGGTTTGGACAAATGGATAATGGCATGTATCCACCATCGCAGTATCATACAGAGGAGTTTCATCGCCCTAAAAGTCCTCTGTGCTCTGCCTATTCATCCCTCCCTCCCCTCACTCCTGGCAACCGCTGATCTTTTTCTGTCTTCATAATTTTTTGCTGTAGAGTTGCAATCATACAGTATGTATGTATGTAGCCCTTTCAGATTGGCTTCCTCTTCAGTCTTAAGTTTCCTCCATGTTTTTTCATGACTGGATGGCTTTTTTTTTGTTTTGTTTTTTAAGCACTGAATACTCTTCCCTTGTCTGGATGCACCGCCGTTTATTTACCCATTTACCTTCTGAAGGGCATCTCGGTCGCTTCCAAGTGTTGGTAATCACGAATAAAGCTGCTATACTTATCTGTGTACAAGTTCTTCTATGGACATAAATTTTCAACGGCTTTGGATACGTACTAAGGAGCATGACTGCTGGCTCGTCGCAAGGATATGCTGATAAGGGTATGTTTAATTTTGTAAAAAAAAAAAACCCGCCAGTCTTCCAAAGTGGCTATTCCATTTTGCAGTCCCACCAGCAGTGAATGAGAGTTCCTGTTGTTCTACATCCTTACCAAAATTTGATATTTCAATTACCTTTTAGATTCCTCTCCCTCCCCCGCCCCCACCTCCAAATATTGTTGTCTCCCAGAGTTTTGTCCTAGGCTAGCTTATCTTTTCATGCCACACATTCTTTGAAGCACACAGCTTCGAGGACCGTCTATAACTCAAATTATTCCCACATATATTATTTCATCAGACATGTGCCAGCTGGTGTCACAGGTGCTGTGGCTAGAGCAGAGACTAAGCTGAACACAGTGCATGGGTTTTCTACCTGGGTTGGGGTCGGGGGGGGGGGGAGGCAAAACTTTAAAAAATTTAAAAGCTAAGTAAGATGATCTGGAATAATAGAATTATGTTTAAAACGAACTCAGAATAACAGTAGCCAAGGTAACTGGGCAGGTGCAGGGTTGGGAGGCTACTTGGATAGAGGGTCAGGGAAGGTCTCTTTGAGGAGATGGCAAAACATTAAAAACTGAAAAATTATCTAAGATCCTCCCTCAAGAGATGTCAAACATGGCAGTTCTCTCATTTGAAAATGAGATCAGCCGAGAAGCAAGTTCTGAACATATTCCTGGTGAGTTTGCTTCTGTTGAAGCCAGTGCATTCTAGCTTGGTATAAATACAATATTTAAACTTAGAATAATGTGAGTCTTAATGTACTTTTTAAGTTTTCGATATTTTTCCAACTACTTTAAAGTGCTGGAAAAACATTGGCCACTCAAAAAATACATGAAAATGTAGAGAGAGGAGTCTAGCCTCAGACTCCTGGATGGTTCTGGACAGTACTGGAGCTGAGATCTGAATGCCATGTAGAAGTGTGGGGAAAGACGTGTGCCCGGGTCTTCTGGGCCCTTGTAGACCAGAGGAGGAAGTGTGGGTGTTTTTTTCTAATTGCCTTAGGGAGTCATAGAAAAGTTTTGAGCAGGAGAGTGGTGTAATTTTTTTTTTTCATTGAGATATAGTTTGACATTTAATATTATGTTAGTTTCAGGTGTACAACATAATGATCTAAGATATGTACGTATTGTGAAGTGATCACCACAATAAGTCAGGGAGACATCCATCACCACACATAGCTACAATTTCTTTTTCTTTTTAAAAAAAAAAATTTCTTTTTTAACGTTTATTGATTTTTGAGACAGAGAGAGACAGAACATGAACGGGGGAGGGTCAGAGAGAGAGGGAGACACAGAATCCGAAACAGGCTCCAGGCTCTGAGTTCCAGGCGGGGCTCGAACTCACGGCCCGCGAGATCATGACCTGAGCCGAAGCTGGACGCCCAATGACTGAGCTACCCAGGCGCCCCTACAATTTGTTTTTCTTGTGATGAAGCCTTTTAAGATATATTTTCTTAGGGGTGCCTGGGTGGCTCAGTTAAGTATCCGACTTCTGACTTCAGCTCAGGTCATGATTTCCCGGTTCAGTGAATTCGAGAACCCCCTCTTGGAGCAGAGCCTGCTTTTGATCCTCGCGCTTACATTCTCTCAAAAATCAATAAACATTAAAAAAAATGTACTTTCTTAGTAACTTTCAAATATGCAAAGCGGTGTTGTTAAACATAGTCATCCTGCTATACGTGTACATCCCACCACTTATTTATCTTCTAACTAGAGGTTTGCACCTTTTGACCTCCTCCACCCGATTCGTCCACACCTCCTCCCCACCCCCTGCCTCTGGCAGCCTCCTATCTGTTCTCCGTATCTATGAGTTCCGGTTTTTTTTGTGTGTTTTTGCTTTTGTTTGTTTGCTTAGATTCTCCATATGAGTGAGATCCTACAGTATTTTGTCTTTCTCTGGGCTGACTTATTTTACTCAGCATAATACCCCCAGGGTCCATCCATGTCCTTGCAAATGGCAAGGCTGCCTTCTTTTTTTCTGGCTGAGTGATATCCCATTGCATTTATACACATTCTCTTTATCTACACCTCCACTGATGGACACTCGGGCTGCCTCCGTGTTCTTGCCTGTTGGGAATAAGGTTGCCATAAACATGTCGCCAGGTCTTTTCGACTCAGTGTGGTGGTTTTCTTCAGATGAAGAAGTAGAATTCTGGGATCACGTGGTATTTCTGTTTTTAATTCTCTTGAGTAACCTCCACCCTGTTTTCTATGGTGGCGGCACCAGTTTGCACGCATCACACAATTTCGTGGCAATTACGGTCACAGCGTTTACTTGCCCGCAACGCCACTCCTCTGGGAGCTCCATGAGGACCGAGAGGAAGGATTTCTCACTCGGTATGTATCCCGGCACACTGGCTGAATCTCTCCATAATTTCCCTTTCAAATTCTGATGGGAGAGTGAGGTGGCTCATCACCTCGTGGGTTGACTGTTTCATGCCAGGTCACCTCACCGGTTGGGATCAGTCTCTGGATTGGCCGACCTTGGGTCAGGTGCCCATTTCTGGTGCAGCTCAGGCTATCCCTTGCTCAAGAAACGTATGATGTCACTTGAGGACTGTGGATACTGAAGTCTCCTTAAAAATTGCTGGTGGTCGGGGCGCCTGGGTGGCGCAGTCGGTTAAGCGTCCGACTTCAGCCAGGTCACGATCTCGCGGTCCGGGAGTTCGAGCCCCGCGTCGGGCTCTGGGCTGATGGCTCGGAGCCTGTTTCCGATTCTGTGTCTCCCTCTCTCTCTGCCCCTCCCCCGTTCATGCTCTGTCTCTCTCTGTCCCAAAAATAAATAAACGTTGAAAAAAAAAAAAAAAAAAATTTTAAAAAAAAAAAAATTGCTGGTGGTCTTGGTAAGCATTCTAAGTGACATATCCAGGGATATAGCAGCTTTGGAACAGGGCACTGAGCTCAATTAGCTCACCGTCTCTTTATGTCATAGCATTTATTCTTTCCAAAAGGGAGGATGTGGTTGGCTCAGGCTGTTTGCATTGAGTTGAGAGGACGCCCACTGAGCACTGTTTACCCACCAGCTTCTCAGAGGTGGTTGCCCTTCATCAAGCCTAGAGGATGGGCCGCCTGTTGTTTGCGTTGACATATCTGGTTCTGAACAGCCCGTGTGGGTGAACTTGACTAAAAGCACACATACAAGAGTGAGGCAACATAAGTAGTGGGAGAAACCCCCTGGGAGCTTACTTCCATCGCCTTGAAAGGAAGCAGTACAAGAGCTGAACTTTCTGGAACTCTCTGGTCCACTTACGTATCAGGCATCATTGGAAAATGAGAGTTTCTGTATCAGTGAGCCTTCCAGACAACTGAACACACTCCATTTGACATGCAAACCCAGAGAAAAACTCGAAGCATCTTATGAGAATAGTTCTAAAAGGTATCTGATACTCTCGCCTTTCATCAGCTAAGACCTTGGACATCATTTAACTTTTTAAATGATGCTTTGATGACTTGGTTATGTGCATCAGTCATGGTCCCAGGCCCACAGGGCCTACTGGGCTGTGAAGAGTCCTTTGCTCCAGCACCAAATGGCCTCAGCCTGCTGACTTTTATGAGTTCGGGGTATGCTTTTAATCATTATCCAATATCTTTTCTAGACTCTGTGTCTTACCCTAACGTCTTTTCCCTGCCGCATCCAACTCTCTTAGGAGATGCTGTTCTGAATCTATTGTTGGCTGAGATTCCAGAAATCCAAGGCTGGGAAAGGTGGCTGTTGAGTGTGGGTAACCACTGAGTGAGGAGATTCTCTTGTCCACGAGAATTATGACTTGCCTGCCGAGATGCATGGCTTCCTTACTTCCTCACCTACTTTCACATCACGTCTTAGATCCCCGTGACATGCATGTCAACTGTGTGCCGATTCTTCGCAGTGCTAATTGAAAATCATAGAGTCAAAATTTAGGTTTGAAAAGATCTTTTCTTTTTCCATTTTTTGTATTGTGCTAAAATTGTACCTAACATCACATTTACTCTCTTAACCATTTGTACGTACACAGTTTAGTGGTATAAACTGCATTTACATTGCTCCGCCCCCATCGTCACCATCCATCTGCAGAACTCATTTCATCAGCTAAATCTGAAACTCTGCACCCTTACGCAATGACTTCCCAGGGGCTCCTTCCCCCGGTCCCTGGCAACCACCATTCTACTTTCTCCCCCCCCTCTTTCTTTCCTTCTCTCCTCCCTCCTTTCCCTTCCATCCCTCCCTCCTTCCCTCCCTCCCTTCTTCCTTCCTTCCTTCCTCCATCCTTCCTTCCCTCCTTCCCTCCTTCCTTCCCTTCCCTCTCCCTCCTTCCTTCTCTTCTTCTTTCCTTCCTCCCTCCCTCCCTCTCTCCTTCTCTCCCTTTTTCTTTCCTTCCTCCTTCCGTCCTTTTCCTTCCTTCCTTCCTTCCTTCCTTCCTTCCTTCCTCCTTCCTTCCCCCTCCCTCCCTCCCTCTCTCTCTTCCTTTCCTTCTTTCTTTCTCTCTTTTTCTGTTTCCTTAGATTTGAAACGATCTTTTATTGTTACCTGGTTTCACCTTCCATCCACATATTTTAAGTTCTTTCTAGAGCATGCTCTGACACTCGTCGATTATTCAGTATTCTTTATCGTGGCTTGTTTCCTCATCTGTTAAAGGAAGTGACTTAAAGCATTGACATTGTAAGTTTTCAGGATGTAGGGATGGTAACAATAACAATGAAAATAATCATATCTTCCCTGGCTGGAGACAATTGTTTGAAAGATGTGTGAAAGGTGAAAGATGTGTGGTTTTGGACAGAAATTGCTAGTGATGCAGACAGAATGTTTACTTGGGAAGGATGGCCGAGAGTCGTGGGAGAGAGATGGGAGTCACCTTGAGGCTACTTAGTGGAGAGACAGGCCCAGGGATGGAAGGAAGCCCAACAGCAGAATGGCCATGGACTGATGCAGGAAGAGGGATGAGCCTCGTCAGCCTCTTGTATGTTATGACTCCCTCCTTTCTCTGTTCCCCTTCTCGTCTGGAATATGAAGGAGCCAATCATGTGGTTGTGTGGGTTACAGTGACTGAGTGGGCGAGGCCCCCTCCCCCACGCTTGGCCACACTGTCCTGGATTGCTTCCTATCTGTGAAGAGGAAAGCTTGGGAGGAAAACTGACCTGCTGTTCAGAGTCTGATAACAGAATTCAACAGAACTGAAGCCATATTTCAGAGGACCCAAGGGAGCTAGGATGGGGGCAAGGATTGTTACAAATGATGAAGAGAATTTTGTAGACCCTAGCAGATATTTACCAGCTGTATCTTCAAAAAAGGATTAACCTTGGTCTTCCCCAGTTTTCCTCTGCCTGGCCTTACAAACTTAAAAAGAAAGAGGCCATATATCTTCTCTAGGACATATTTTTGGAATAGTAGACAAGAAGAATTAGGAAAAAAATTGCCCAAGTTAAATCAGTTATATAGTTATAAAATCATAGACCCAGAGTGTAAAGGGCCCTAAAGATTTTCTGGTTAACTACATGCCAGCTCATGCATTTCAACTGCGACATTATAGATAATAGATTGTCTCTTTTTGAGCACTTCTAGCAACAGGGAATTCAGAACATCCTAACGTAGCCTGGGCCAGTCTTGGATAGCTCTAATTGTTAGAGATTGTTGCAAGAAATCTGATTTTCTGTAGTTTTCACTTACTGATGCTTCCTTTGTCTGGTAGAATAACTCCAACCCATTGTATGTCAGACCTAAAATCTGTGGGCAATTATTAAGTTCTTTTCAGAACTAAACACCCAAAGTTTTCAATGTTTCTTTTATTCTGTTGGTTTCAAGCCTTTTTTTTTTTTTTAATTTGAGAGAGAGAGAGCGAGCGCACACACAAGTAGGGGAGAGAGGCAGAAGGTTAGAGAGAGAGAGAGAGAGAGAGAGAGAATCTCAAGTAGGCCTCAGGCTCAGTGCAGAGCCTGATATGGGGCTTGATCCCATGACCATGGGATCATGACCTGATCCAAAATCAGGAGTCAGACACTCAACCGACTGAGCCACCCAGGTGCTCTAGTTTCAAGCGTCTAAACTCTGCTATCTATTCTCCAAGGAAGTTTCAATTTGATAGTGTTTCTCCATGTAGTACCCAGCATGGTCTAATCAGCACAAAGGGGAACAAGGGGATCACTTTCTTTACGATAGACTCATTATTTCTGATAGCAGATCTTAGGATCACATTGGCTTTTAGGTTCACAATCAACTGGACACAAGCTACTGCTGCTCCAGGGCTTGTCTTACTGGTTTTAGAATGCAACCAACTATAATAACCTATCATATTTCACAGGGGCCATAGTCCCAAAGCGTTAAGGGGCAAAGGAGGGTTGGCTTTTAGATGACATCCGTGACCAAACAGAGCCTGCTGGACAGAGGATAAGTGCAACTTCATGCAGTAAACCCAAGATGGTCGCCAAGGAGAGAAGCCCTCTTCAACCTCCCCACAAGGCAAATGGCAAGAATTGGCCTTATGAGTTCCTCACCAGAAAGGGGAATAAAGTACTAGGGGCTCTAAATGTAGATTGAAACCTGGAGACTTCTTATTGGCGAGCAGGGCATGAAGACAAGAGACTGAGGAGTTATTCCAGAGGTCGGTCCTATGAAGAGCCAGAGGATGAAGTTAAAATACTGTGATGTTATTCTCACCACAAAACAAAAGAGTCAAGAGATTGAAACCAAATTGCTTTTGGTGGTCTGATCATGGAAAATGGCGGAATCTGGGTTTTCAATCACTCAAGCAAGGTTTTCCTGGCTTAATCCCGTCTGGTCTTTCAAAGGGGGTGTCTGTCAACACGGACTAGGGCAGACCCTTGCACTGCAAATTTATTGAAGTTGGCCCATTTGCTCAGACTGAGAAAATTTTGGGCCTGAAATTCGTTATCTATCCCTCCTAGTTTCCTGTCATCTGCTGATTTAATAAACATACCATCACTGTCATGATCTAAGTCATGCAAATGTTTAGTAGAGCAGGCCAAGGACAAATAGTTCTATGGCATGATATAAAAGCCTCCCTTCAGGTTGACAGCCATCTATTAATCACAACTCATTGAGGATAGCCATCCAAGTGCTTACTAATCTATCCAATGGTACCAGCATTTAGCTCAAATTTCCAAATCTTGTCCAAAGGATCTAATGAGAGACCCCGTCAAGTGCCTTGCTGAAGTGCAATTTAGTATGTGTTTTTGCAATTCTCTGTGCCAAAGGCAGAATGGAGGGTGGACGGGCATGATTTATTCTTAGTGAACCCATCGTGACTCTTGGTGATCACTGCTTTCCTTTCGAAGTGTGTCCACAAACCATTTCCATTTAAACCCACTTGGGAATTGCTCTAGAGACTGTCACCAAGCCTATTGGTCTTCAGCTGATGGAGCCTTTTTTCTACCCTTTCTTGAAAACTGGGAAAATGTTTAATCCTTTCCAGCCTACTGAGACCTCTCTCATTCTCCACGGTTTTTCAGAAAATACCTATAACATTTCAGCTTTCGTTATTTCTACAAGATTCTGGTGGCAGAATCTTGTGTTGACCTGGACATTTGAACTTGCTGAGGGCAATGAGGTGGATTATAATGACTTTGGCTTATCTCTTAAAATGTTTGCATTCTCTTATATGAATATCAATGTCCTTGAGATAAAATAGGAGGAAAAAAATGAACAGGATCCATGATCAATTAGCATCAACCTTTGCCCCAAGTATGAAGATTTGCTTATTCTTCTTGCCTTTGATATACCCTCTAAATGCCATTTTTATCATTTTATCATTGACATTTATCAGTGCTAAGACCCAGAAAAGTGCTTATACAGTTTTTATAGGTGTCTGACATCAGGTTATTAATTTTTTTTTTTTTTTTTTTTTTTTTTTTACAGTAGCATGGTTTTTGTATTGACTTGATTATGTAACATTTAACTCAGGGCTGTCTTTTATATCATTCTTCCTTGGTACTTTTTTTTTTTTTTTTCAACGTTTATTTATTTTTGGGACAGAGAGAGACAGCATGAACGGGGGAGGGGCAGAGAGAGAGGGAGACACAGAATCGGAAACAGGCTCCAGGCTCTGAGCCATCAGCCCAGAGCCTGACGCGGGGCTCGAACTCCCGGACCGCGAGATCGTGACCTGGCTGAAGTCGGACGCTTAACCGACTGCGCCACCCAGGCGCCCCTCCTTGGTACTTTTTTAAAAAATATAATTAATTGTCAAACTGGTTTCCATACAACACCCAGTGCCCATCCCACCAGGTACCCTCCTCCATGCCCATCACCCACTTTCCCCCCTCCCCCACTCGCAGCAACCCTCAGTTTGTTCTCAGCATTTAAGGGTCTCTTATGGTTTGCCTCCGTCCCTCTCTGTAACTTTTTTCCCCCCTGCACCTCCCCCGTGGTCTTTAAAAAAAAAGTTGTGAAGGCATATTCCAGAGCCACCCAATCGCTGTGAGACCTAGCTCTCTTTTTTTTAAAAAAAAATTTTTTTTTCAACGTTTATTTATTTTTGGGACAGAGAGAGACAGAGCATGAACGGGGGAGGGGCAGAGAGAGAGGGAGACACAGAATCGGAAACAGGCTCCAGGCTCTGAGCCATCAGCCCAGAGCCCGACGCGGGGCTCGAACTCACGGACCGCGAGATCGTGACCTGAGCCGAAGTCGGACGAAGTCGGACGATTAACCGACTGCGCCACCCAGGCGCCCCGAGACTTAGCTCTCTTTAGCTGATTTTGGAGGTCTGAGAGTTCCTACCCCCCCGTGTAAAACAAGTAGAGCTTTTCTACAACTACTGCCATCATTTGCTTAAGCTAATGTGCATGGGCGTCTGTGCTTTCTAAAAACCACAACAGCCCAATCAGAATGAGTAGCAACCATTCATCCATCCAGTGAAGTTTCTGAGACCTACTATGTGCCAGGGTCACCGGAAACGGCTGAAGACTAAAATTTCTCCCTTCTTGTTTTGGCACTTTTCTTCTTAAAAATCCCACAAGTCAGGGTTTGATGACTCGTAACTCCCCATCATCTGATACAATATCATCTGACGTACATTGCACATATTTGCTTTATCAGGTCCGGCGGGGGGGGGGTCCTACGTCCTTTCTTATGAGCTTGTAATGTTCTGTATCTGTGCTGCCCCATGTGGTAGCCATTAGCTACGTGTGGCTATCGGACAGCAGAGATGTAGAACATTCCCGTGATCCTCGAGTTCTGTTGGACAGCACTGGTGTAACTATTCCTCAAACCCTGTGGAATTTCCAAGCAGGAAAGCTAGGTGCCTTAGACACACAGAGCTGGCACTTGCCAATGGTCTGGGAGGCCATTGGAATCACATCCTCGGGAAGTCTTTATTCCAATGGGCTTCTGAGGCTGTCACTTTTAAGGCCGTCCATGTGCTTGGTTTGGGCATCCCTGTATTGGCAAGTGATTATAATGTGCATCGGCTCCTTGGATTCCCCCAAGGAACCATGGTTTGCATATCAGAGTGAGCAAATATTTTCCAGATGCCATTGGTGGTCATTATCATTGCCATGCCTAACAAAATGCTGGTACTTATAGACTCTCAGAAAGTTTGCCTGAATGAACAAATGAATTAAGGGAGGTTTCTTTAGGCCCCCCAAAGCCAAAGAAAAGTGCCATGGGGTCCTTCCTTAAGAAGGAAGGAAGGAAGGAAGGAAGGAAGGAAGGACAGAAGGAAGGAAAGTCCCTCCATCTATGAATTTCTCTCCTCTATCTTTGTCTCTTTGCTTCGGTGTCAGAGAGAGCCTCAGAGATGGACTGGAACAAGGTTACAGAGGAAGGAAGTATACAGAAGGAAGGAAGAAGATGATAAAGAAAAGGAAAGGAGCATCATAGCAGAGGGAGAGTCACAGCATTTTAAACCTAGAAAGGACTGAAGAGTCCACTGGGCGTAACTCCCCAAGTTGCTGATGAAATACGAGCATTTCATTTGGCATTTAATACAAATCCGCTGGAAAAAAAAAAAAATGAAGCAATGAGGTCGAAAGACATAGGTTAAGCAGCGTGTCTAGAGTTACAAAGCTAGTGAGTGTCAGAGCAAGGGCTGGAAGCCAGCCCACCTATCCAGTGATTTCCCACCATCTCAGGGTGGCTGAGGAAGGAGGGAGAAGAGAGGGAGCAAGGGCAAGGTAGGGGAATGTGGGGTGGGGGGTAACCTGAGGGGAGGGAGAGAAAGTAAAATGTGTACGTCAGCTGTTGGCCTGCCTTGTGGCTTTAATCTAAGCAGAAAAAGATTTCACAGGCTCCTCACCTACTTGATCTGAACCTCATGGGGTCCCCATCCCCCAAGAGACTTGTGATTGGCAGGAGACTTGCCTGATGCCTACCACACCCATCTGAGCGATCCCGAGCAAAGTACTGCTTTACTAACTTACACGACCAGGTTGCGTCTAGTTGAGCAACCACTTGTCCATCATAAGCTTGGTCCAGACCCAAGCTGATTTCTGAAGCAGCTTGGCGTCCCTGAAAAATCACCTGCTCTAGACTAAAAACCCACTGAAACGGAATTTGGCAAGGATTTCAAACAGAACTCTCGAGTGGCTTTGTCACATTCCCTCCCCGGCTGATCCTTAGTCAAGTTCTGAAGGGGGTTCTTGAAAACGTTTCCCCTTCCCTTTCCTTCTCACCTCTAGAAAGCTCTCCACGTCAAGAACGTGGACATCAGAGTAGGGAGTTGGAGGTCACACAGAACTGATTCCAAATGCAAGCTGTCACACGGTTGAGTTACCATGTGGAGGGGACCTATGTTCTCTGATACAGTTTCAATAATAAGAGTAACATGCCAGGACCGTGGAGACAGTCATTGTTATGTGGGACCACAGTGCCTGGGGAACATCATGTGACCAACATACGTTAATTACATGTGTGGCTCAGAGTGATGAGGCCTGAGTTTGAGTCCTGGCACCCTTGCTTTACAGCAGTGTGACCTTGGGGCAAGTTGCTTGATTTCTTTCTTTCTTTCTTTCTTTCTTTCTTTCTTTCTTTCTTTCCCCTCCTTTTCTTTCTTTCTTTCTTTCTTTCTTTCTTTCTTTCTTCTTTCTTTCTTCTTTCTTTCTTCTTTCTTTTTTCTAAAAAAATGTTTTATTTATTTATTCTGAGACAGAGAAAGAGAGAAAGAGAGAGTGGGCACCAATGGGGGAGGGGCAGAGAGAGAGAGGGAGAGAGAGAGTATCCCAAGCAGATTCCACGTGGTCAGGGCACAGCCCAACGTGGGGCTCAGTCCCGTGACCTGTGAGATCATGACTTGAGCCGAAAACAAAGAGTCGGACGCCCAACGGACTGAGCCACCCAGGAACCCCTTGGTTTCTCTCTATCTTCGCTTTCTTATCCGTATCACAGGAGTATTAATGGTGTCCTCGCAGATGCGAGGACAAATTGAGATCACGCACGTACAATGCTTGGCACAGAGATGGGCACATGATAAACATTAGGTATCATTATTACCGCCTAACGCCGGGTGATCTCTTTATGTACGCTTCATTGTCCTTGGGGTCACCAAGCAAGCTGGTTTAAAATCCTTGGTCAAAAACATCTGCCCAGTGGCAGCATTCACACCACACTTGCGATAAATGTCCTAACTCCGACCTAGCTTCAGCTGGGCTGAGTGAGGCCAGCATCAGGTTTTATGGGTCTGACGAAGATGTTTGAAATATTGTAGGAGACTGTCAAAGAATACTTAGACCCACTCCGAAAAAGGGCCGTTCTTAATTTTCATCTTTCCTGCAAGTCAGAAAGATATATACTCTCCAAATAAAGGCAGTTTCCTCGTCCTGAAGTTATGGCAGCTTAGTGATACAATAAACAGCACCCTGTCATAAGGACCGCATAAAACATGGCCTGACATTTCTTTAAAAGTAAAAAGAAACACGACTGCAGCAGATGACCTTTCCTCTGAGGGCACAGCTGTTTCGTGTGGTTGGAGGGACCCGTGGTTTCATACTTAGGGGCTACGATATATGACTGGCTTTCCACAAAGTGTTTCCATGAGAAATTACAGTACGTTCTAAAGGGGAGACGCCAATTCTGCGCAGTCGCATTAGGCAGGAGGACTTATTTCTTACCCCCCCCCCCCGCAACCTCCCCCCCCACCCCCTTGATGTCTTCCAAATGACAGCGTGCTGAATACTTGTGATTAGAAACTTCTTTAGTGTGTGAAGTGTAAGCGTCCTCGGGAATACTGGGGCGTCTTCTATTTCCTGGGAGATTTTGATTATGGGCCTTTGGCGGGGTTGATGGGTCGACACCCTTGAGGGCCTGTGCATTTAGAAGGGGTCACTCAGAACACAGTGCTTCTGTGGGTGAGGCCTGGAAGCCTTTCAGGGAAAAGTGGAAATAATAGCTTTGTTAGAGATGGTAGGTGAGTCCCATTCTCTCGAAAAATGTTTATTCCTCCTGGAAAGTGCTATTTGTGCAAGACGTTGAAAGGATCATGAAAAGTAATGTCTAGAATGTCTAATCATGCCCGTGTTGTGTAGCTGAGATTGGATGTTGTCTTCCTTTGCTTGTTTTCCAAGTTCTCTTTAACATGTTTTATTTACTTCATAATGAAATTAAAGAGGAGGGTGGCCTCTCCATTTAATTTTTTGATTTTCCCCGTAGGTATCAGTGGTTACTGAAACATTCCTGTTAAAGCACCGGATTCCACCCACCCCCCCCCCCCCGCCCCCCAATCTCTGTCCTCTAAATAAGAATAATAAGTCCTCTGAGACGGGAGTTATCCTCGGCAGGGTGGGGTAGAGAATATTCCAATTACTGACGGCTGTCGTTCCAATATAAAAATGTGCTCTCCTCGCTCCTATCCAAAATCCTGCTACCGACCTGCCAACAGCAGGGCATCGAGAGCACGTCCCGGTACGGTGGGAGATGTGTTCTGATTTATCTGTGCTCTCTCACCTTGTCCCCTGAGTGACCAAAGGTGGGCATATGCAAAATGGCTGGCTTGGTTTAGAAATACAAACGGAGACCCTGAAACAGTTGACTTATTGGTAATTAGACCACACTGGTATTGAACCCGTGACCTCAGTCTCATTAGAGCTGCATTTGGGCCAACTGAGTTGACCAGAAACAGATTCAAAACAGTGAGTGATAGAGGTCTTTGGTGCAGGGTCAAAGGCCTATTTACACTACCCAATATCATAAGTGGCTTCTTTCTCTGCCATTTGAAAGGGGCGGCAACAGATGAAAATGGCCATATGGATAGGTCACTGCTCTCTGCTTCGTATATGTGACTTGTACAGCATTGCTATTCTGGCCAACTCCCACCTTCCTTTAACTGCATTTCCGCGCAACTCAAGGGTTAAGGGAGAGAGAGACAAGTGTTTTAGCAGGACTTCACCCCACCCCCTTTCAGTTGCTAATGGCTAATAGTAACAAAAACACTGGGATTAAAGTCCATTTCTTTCGGAATGGTTTCCTTTGAAATGACACCCTTAGATTTAAAAATATCCGCGGTTAATCATTATGTTCGCTCTTTGCTTTGCAAGGAGATCTCAAAGCAGGTGACTTGTCTTCATTTTGCGTAGAAAAGGAGTCAGCTCCCAGTGGTTGCGCAGGATAAATGGAAAAGGCAGGACTCGAGGATGATGAGAGACACTCAGTGTGAAATCAACAAAATGGCAAAGAAAGAGCCTCCCAGTATAACCGGATTTTTTTCATGGGATCACACTGACCTTCCAGGTCAGTGGGAAGAGAATGGATTCTGTGATCATGACTAGCCATTTAATAAAGGTAGGTTTCTGCTTCAGACCACACCCAAAGTAAAGCTTAAAATGTGAAAAAAAAAAAAAATCTCACAGTTTTAAAAAATGGTGAGGTCATGTTTAAAATGATCTTGGGAGGCCTTTCTAAGTGTGCTGGGAAGTGCAAAAACCATAAAGAAAAATACGGAATAATTTGATTCCGTAAAAATTTATCATGATCACTTATGTATACCAAATACTAAATAATATTCAAAAGCAAACGGGAAGACCATACTTTTGGTACCTATGAAAGAGTTAATCACAAGATATTTATGATGCATATGGAAGATTTCATAAAGCATTTAGAAATCAACAAGAAAAAGAGGAACAAGTTAATAGAAAACAGACAAAAGAAATGAACATCACTCTACATAAGAAGAAATGTAAATAAATGGCCAGTGAACCCATGAAAAACATATCGAACCTCCCTGGTAAATGTCAAGAGTTGCACATTTAAACAACTGAAAGTTAATTTTTCTTCCAAAAAATTGGCGAAGATAAAAATAAAAATGCTGGCAGTGTTGCAGGGAAATAAGTATTTTTTTTTTTAATACCACTTGTGGCCATGTAAATTGCTGCAACTTTTCCAGAGGGATATTTGGAAATACAGAAGAAAAGCCTTGAAATTGTACTGTGCTGTGACCCATAAATTCTACTTGTAGGAATCAATCTGAAAGGAATAATCAAGACTATGTGCAAAGATTTTGCGTTTAGAATGTTGATCAAAGCACCTTTATAATAACTAAAAATTGGGCACAGCTTAAGTTTCCAACAATGGGGAATCAGTTAAATGTATCATGGTATGGGTGTATGATGGAACTTCGTGTAACTTTAGCATGTGGTAGAAAAAAATTATATTTAATGTCAAGGAAAAATATTCACTATTATCTTGTTCTGAAAAAAAAGTAGCTTAAAATTATATCATAAAGTTACATGTTATAGATGCACAGGAAGATAGGGTAGAATAATATATATCATATATATCAAAGTATTAAAAACACTTTTCTCTAGGTGTAGGAATGATAGATATTTTTATTTTTATTTAAAAATTTTTGTAATGTTTATTTTTGAGAGAGAGAGAGACAGAACACGAGCTGGGGAGGGACAGAGAGAGCGAGACACGTAGGATCTGAAGCAGGTTTCAGGCTCTGAGCAGTCAGCGCAGAGCCTGACGCAGGGTTCAAACCCATGGACCATGAGATCATGACCTGAGCCAAAGTCGGATGCTTAACCGACTGAGCCAGCCAGGTGCCCCAGGAATGATAAATAATTTTAAAATGTCTCCTTTTATCTTTTTCATGGTTGGTTTTTTTGCTTTAGAGTGAACATGCATTACTTACAGGACAAATGACAAAGCAATATAGTTTGTTTCAAGTATCATAGCTATAGCACAGTTTAATCATGGAGATTAAATGGGACAATGTAGAAGCAAGTTCCTAACACAGGATTAGAAAAATAAGGGGGCCTCGGTACTGAAGAGTTGGATTTGAATTTGAATCTGAAAAGTTACCACGTAGTCCAAGAATTCGTAGCACTCTCTGTTAAAGACTGACCTCCCTAGACGGTGGTTTGTATGTAGTCCCAACCCATTTGGTTTCTTTGGCTTTGCAGCTAGACTTTCTATGTCAGTGGTTCCTACAGAGCTCCGTAAGATGTCAGGCAAGGAACAGAGAAAAATAAATAAATTCCAGCCTGTCATCTTAAGTTGATCTCTATCATATTCATCTTCTCCACTCTACTGGGAGGCATGCTGGACTGTGACCCCTTCTTTAAGGTGAGCTGAGGCAATGAGTCTTCCTCCACAAACATTCCTGAGCTCAAGAGCATTTGCTGTATTGTCTGTCCCGCTATGCAAAAGTAGAAATTACGCACATGCCTCCAAAACATCAAAGTGAAGCCCAAAGCTGGTGAACTACGGATTGATCACGGACCCCCCTGGAGTATGCTTTGGACGACCTCAGGGAGAAGCGTGTTTGCAGGTGAAGGGCGCGCTCAGGCGGGGAGGCACGGGGCTGTTTTGGAGCCTGGTTCCCCGTGGAACCCCATGGATTCCCCTGGGTCCTTGGGAAATAAAAGAACTCTATATGGGAACGGAAAATGGCACTCTGTATAAAGGGTCCCTTTAAGATTTGGGGTGTAGCACAGCACTTCTGTGGGATCACTTTGACAAGGTCAAAGTTGTGTGCATGTGCTTACACGGTGCACTAGTGGTTCCTGTAGTGGGGTGTTAGGAATTAGAGGAAGATTTTTCTTTATATCTGTGGAGTATGGTGTTGGGGGCATTGCCGGTGTCCAAAGCACACAATGGCAGTCCTTTTGGTGATGGAGAAGGAGGATGGAGAAAAGAGTTTGGAGGTGAACTCCACACTAGAGCCGTCAGGGCTTATTTCTGTGCATGACAAAATCCCCTCAAGAGGTCCCAGACATAATTCTGGGGAGCTTGTTAGGAAGTTGGATATTCCATTAGAGCAAGCAGAGTAGAAAAACTCAGCAAAATATGGATTGCAACTATTCATGTAACTTCCCTTTAAACCCAGAGCTTAAGTGCCCTGGGAAAACGTGTCTTACATGGACAAGTGTTCATTTCTATGATTAATTCAGCTGGCTAGAGCTTGGTACTAATGAGACCAAGGCCAAGGCTATTGGCTCTATCCCCATAGGAGCTGTTAGAGTCTCATGGCTCGAACACTGAGGTGACACCCTTCACCCTTGCACATAGTGGGGATTGGGTGAGAGAGTATGATGTCTGACTCCGCTTTTAATGCTTTTCCAACCCCCACGCTTTCCCCTCTAACACAATGCCACCGCTGAGCGCACTCGCACTTGGGATTTTGTAACATGACAATCTAATCAATGATATTGTCTCCGGAGCCACACTGCACTTGAAAAGCAGGAGCTGCCCAAATTAGAGACATCGCAGGTTACTCTGTTAGCTAGTCACTTCAATGGTTACAGGTTGCTTTACCAATTGGTTTTCACAGACAAATGCAGCTTGAAAGAAACCATGCCCAGGTCACCCTGCCGCCTGAGAGTTTGGGATCTTGCATAAAATAAGCCTATGTTCTTTCTCCACCTTCCAAGAAGTCGTTGGCAATCTGTAGCCATGTACATTTGGAAAGGAATCAAGTTGGATGCTTTGCCTGGGGCCCCCGGATCCTCTGCCTTGCAGAGTTCCCTCCCTTTGGTCTGAAGCCTTCCAGCCGGGGCTTTAATTACTCCCACACCTTCTCGATCTCTGTATTTATCAGGATTGTTTGACTTGCGCGTGACTGAAACTCAACTCAAACCATCTTTACCAACTCACATACCTGGGAAAGATACCAGGTTTATCACAGAATCTAAAGAAGAGCTGCAGAGATCGGAGTCTTAGAAATCGGAACTGCAATACAACCCTACCAGAGACTTTTCACTTTCTTTCTTTCTCCTTTTCCCACCTTGGCTTCTTTCTGAGAAAGGTTTCCTCTGTGCGATAGCCAGCATCCCTAAATGCACATTCTCCTGGGTTAGCAAACACCGCCGTTAAACCACCTTCTCCAGGGGCGCCTGGGTGGCTCAGTCGGTTAAGCGTCCGCCTTCGGCTCAGGCCGTGATCTCACAGTTTGTGAGTTGGAGCCCTGCGTCGGGCTCTGTGCTGACATCTCAGAGCCTGGAGCCTGCTTCAGATCCTGTGTCTCCCCCCTCTCTCTGCCCCACCCCTGCTTGTGCTGCGTCTCTCTCTTTCAAAAATGAATAAACATAAAAAAATAAAAATTTAAAAAAAACACCTTCTCCAGAATCTTTATGGTAATCCAAGAGAAGGGCTCCCCTATGCCCATTTCTTAGACCAAACATTGTTTGCTGAGGGATTGAAGTACTAGGATTGGCTGGGTCCAGGCCACGTGTCCATTCCTCTGGATTGTGTGTATGTGTTGGGGGATGGGGGGAACAGGGAAATTATTTTTTTTTAAAAATGGAAAAACGTGGGAATTGTGCAGATCTAAGAAAAATAGTTATGGCAGTTCTTGACCTTGTTGTCCAAGAAAACAATGGAATCTTCCGAAGAAGCCCAGAGTCATACAAATGCAAATCAGAGGAGAAAAGAAGCCTCTTTTCGCTAAATTTGGAATTTAAATTTTTTTTTTTTTTATGAGAGAGAGAGATAGTGGGGGAGAGGGGGAGAAAGAGAGAGAATCTCAAGCAGGCTTTACACTCAGCATAGAGCCTGATGTGGGACTCGATCCCACGACCCTAGGATCATGATCTGAGCCAAAATCGAGAGTCAGGTGCTCAACTGAGTAAGCCACCCAGGCACCCCAGAATTTAATTGTTATATTGTCATAAGGACTATCATTTAGGTCCTTCTTTAATGGGTAAGAAAAGTAATTCACCGATAATTGAGGTGAATTGCCCCAGACACATTGCCCAATGAGTGCATAACTGGACAAAAACCCAAAGCTCCTACATCCAGGTTTGTTATTTTTTCCTGTGTTGGCCTGCCTTCAACAGACTGGTTCGCAGACTCAACGGTGGGAATTTAAGAGTAGTTGAAGGTCAGCCTTGATGGTCTTTACATCCCATTGCTAGGGCAACTCCCTTTTCTTGCCTCCAGATCTGTAGGCACATCTGCTTTTAGAGGTAAGTGGAATATGTGGGGCCAGTCAGTCATGGACCTCAGACTCAAAGTGAATCCAGGCCTCCTTGTCTTATTGGTCAAGTGGGCATTCTTGGGTCACAGTGTCTGGGCAGAAGGAAAGGAAGGGAGAAAACAAAACTCAAACCCAGTCTGGGGCTCCACTTCTACCTAAGATGTAGATGGCCACAGAGAACATTGCTTCTGGCCTGACAATGAGAAAAAGCTGGATAATTGATAAAATCATGACCTTTTTTTTGAGCTTATTAGAGAGCTGAGGTCATAGAGCAACCCAACTGAATTCCATTGTTGGAGGGTAGTAAGCCCCTCCCGGGAGACATGAGGACACATGAAGAGGTAGCATCCATAAACAACTGACATTTTTAGCAAATTTCTCTCCCTCTCTCCCTTTTTTAAGTAGGCTTCATAGCCAGCATGGAGCCTAACATGGGGATTGAACTCATGGCCCTGAGGCCAAGACCTGAGCTGAGATCAAGAGTCAGACACTTCACCAGCCCAGCCACCCAGATACCCTGTTAGCAAATCTGTAAAGACCAAGCGTGGGCTGATGTTACTTGGTAGTTACTTGACCACGGACAGTGTGCTGGGCATTGAGCAGAGTAGGATCTTTTCCAAAGGGGTCAGCCTGGTTTGGACCCTTTTCCTTCTACAGCACTGAAGGTGGGTGTATCGGTTCCGAACTGTTGTGTAAAAAATTTCCCCGTAATTTACTCCTTTAAGTAACTGAAAAAAGCAAACGTTTATTGTCTCAGGTTCTGTGAGTCAAGAATCCTGGTACAGCTTAGCTGGGGATTTCTGGCTCAGGGTCTCTCCTCAGGCTCCAATGAAGGCATAGATCAGGGCTGTGATCATCTCAAGACATGACTGGGGAAGGATCATCCAAGCTCACGCACCTGGCTGTTGGCAGGGCGTAGGTCCCTACGGGCAGCTAGTTAGAGACAGAAGTTTTTTTGCCACGTGGGCTCTCCACAGGGAAGCTCAAAACATGGAAGCCGTGGGTACGTGGGTAAGTGAGAGAGCCAGAGAGGATACCCAAGAAGGAAGCCCCAGGCTTTTGGTCACCTAATCGCAGAAGGGACATCCCATTATTTCTGCTGTGTTCTGTTCATTAAGAGTGAGTCACTAGGTCCATCTAAAACTCAAGGAAAGGGAATTCCGCAGGGACATGCATACCGGGAGGCAGAAACTTTGGTGGCCACCTTAGTGGCTGCCTACCACACAACAGAAGACTGTATTTGGGGACCCATGGCTAACTGTTACACCCTTGGGATAGGAGGTCGTAAGCAGGAGCGAAAAGCGTTACAATGCCAAGTTGTGCAAGGAGCTTTGATAGGAAAGTTGGAGCCGTTAAGTATCAAGGATTTGAGACTTGATTGGGTTAGGGTACAAATTCACCAACAGCGAGGGAAGAAGGAACACGTGTCACATGCTTCATGTTATGTCATTAAATTATCAAGTAAACCCATGAAGACAGTATTAGCCCCATTTTACAGAGGAAGAAATGAAGGCCTGGAGAAGTTGAGTATCTTCCTCAGGATTACAAAGGTAGAGTTATGAGGGCTGCACAACTCTGTAAATACACTAAAAACCATTGGATTATACAACTTAAAACAGATACAATCTATGTTTGTAAATTATATCTCAATAAGCTATTAAAAAAAAAAAGAACATGTAGCGGAATGGAAATTTCAGACTTCGTTGTTTTTAGCTCGGTATTAGTCAGCTCAGGCTGCCTGACTAAAATGCCACCGAGTGAGTGGCTTTGACAACAGACATTTATATTCTCAGTTCTGCAGTTTAGCCGTCTGAGACCAAGGTATTGGTATGTTTGGTTTCTCCTGTGGCCTTTCTCCTGGCTTGCAGATGGCTGGCTTCTCCTTGTGTCTTTTTTCTTTTTTATTTTTTTAACGTTTATTTATTTTTGAGACAGAGAGAGACAGAGCATGAACGGGGGAGGGTCAGAGAGAGGGAGACACAGAATCTGAAAGGAGCCCGACGCGGGGCTCGAACTCACGGACCTCGAGATCGTGACCTGAGCTGAAGTCGGACGCTTAACCGACTGAGCCACCCAGGCGCCCCTTCTCCTTGTGTCTTTATACACAGCCCCTCCTCTGTGGGCACACATCTCTGGTATCTCTTTGCGTGTCCACATCCCCTCGTCTTATAAGGATGAAAGTCAGATTGGATTAGGACCCCACCCCTACGGCCTGATTTTAACTTAATGACCTCTTTAAAAACTTTATCTCCAAATATGGCTATATCCTAAGCTACTCGTGTTAGAACTTCAACATATGAATGGTGGGGGCGAGAGGGGTACAGTTCAGCCCATAAGAGACGCCAAAGCTTAAGCTGTTTTGTATATACTTTTTCCGACAATAGAAATCTATTGTATTTGTTAATGAAATCTGCTGATAAACATTATCCTGGCTTTATTAGTATAGCATTTGTTTTGTTCGGTTAAAACAGTATAGGGAAAATTCTAATTCATCCAGATAAGTATTTGCAAATGGTAACCATTTTAAATTAGCTCCTATTGCAATCTCTAGATACTCTTCAAATAAATTGATGCAAAGCCCAAAAGAGGAATAGTTGGATTTAAAACAAAAATTAAATTGAATTACTACCAATATTTAACATCTGTTAATATCATTTATCACAGAGAGAGAACTTAAATAAAAAGCATCCAGAATGCATTAAAAAAACGCTAAAACTATTTATAATGTGAGGTTATCACGAGTTTTGTCGAGGAGACACTCATAGGCGTAGGTTTTTAAATATTTATCTATTTTGAGCGCGCGCGCACGAGAGAGAGAGAGAGAGAGAGAGAGAGAGAGAGAGAAGGGGCAGGGGAAGGGCAGAGAGAGAAGGAGAGAGAGAATCTCAATCGGGCTCCGTGCTGTCAGCACAGAGCTGGACGTGGGGCTCGATCTCATGAACCATGAGATCATGACCTGAGCTGAATCCAAAAGTTGGTCACTCAATTGACTGAGGCACCCAGGTGCCCCGGGCCGAGGTGTTTAAAAAGTCCAGGCACACGAGTTAACTTGTTGCTGTTCTGATCTGTTAAAATTTGACATAGGAGACATTTGAGCATGTGTTTCCCTTGTTTTAAAGGTAAAAATAGTTTTTAAAGGTCCTTGAATCAAACATTTGTGGGACCCCAGCGCAACTCAGGGTTCAGGGGTACGTGGTTTGAAACTACCTACAATGTATCATAAAGCTCTCACACCTCCGGGGCCATTCCCAGCTGACCTGGGGGGACCTGTCTGGTGTAGACATGATGGGCAGCTAGATGCGGTTTCAGACCCTGGCTCCTGGGCTTGTACCAGCTGCCTACAGAACGGAAAACCCACTGAGGGAAACACCAGGCGTGTGCTGCAAGAAAAAATTCCTAAACACTCCATTCTGGGTTGGAAGAGTGACTGTAGAATCCCTACTATCTGCTCTCCAGATCAACCACAAACCTTAGCCTTCCTCAGGAAGAATCGAATGTCACTTAAAACTGTCTTTTTGTCTGCTTCCTCCCTCAATTAGAGAAGCCTTTGTAGCGCTGAGACCAAAGGAGCCCATAAAAAGGGCTTATTTACCATTTGGCACTCAGACGAAGCCAGAGTCTCCCGCTCTCTCCCTCGTTCTTGTTTATTCTCCCTCCACAGCCCTCTTGCCTGTCTTTTAAGCCAATTAAGGAAACGGCAGATTTTGTTCAAGTGCCGCAAAAGTTGTTCTTTTTCGAGTATTGAGTTTTTCAGTCAGCAAGGAGAGGCCAGCCAAGACCCCGTTATCTCAAAGACAAACAAAAGCAGCTAATGGGGGGGCGGTGGTGGAAGGAGAGAGGACATTCTGGACGCTTTAGTAATTCTTTGGAGGAGACAACATGATTTCATGCCGACTGAATCTGACGGACTGGATCCTTCCGGTGAGGAAATCTCCCTATCACACAGTCCTTCTCCACTGGATGGCAACAGAGAGCCACGGACGCCTTTGTCCCCGTTCTGGAATAACTTCACCTCTTACCTTGCTGAAGTTTAAAATCCCCTCTGTTGATTGAATGGAATAATACCAAGAAGTTTGCTCAAGAAATGTCTGCTTCTTGGCTGTTTAGACCCTACTGCCCGCCCTTTGCCCTCGTCCCACATCTTCACGTGCGACGGTGGCCATATTTGTATTTTTCATTACTAGGAACGTATACTGGGTACGTACTGGCACTCACGTTTTAGCCTCCGGGAGAAACTGCCAAGCAGCATTTTCCTCTTTCTCTTTTGTACAGGAGGCCTTGTGCTTCTTTGAAAATCTTTTTATGTGGTTCGTTTTCAATTGAGAAGAACCAAGTAGACAGCCTCGCTGGGTATGAAATCGTCTGTCGACTCCCCGCAGACAACAATTTGACCTGGCTCCCGTCCGACTCTAGGCCAGGGGGCTCCTGGGAACGTTGTTCCCTCCTGGCTTAGTCTGATGACTGAGAGGGCAACTCGGGGTTTTGTGGGAAGTGTGGGAGAAGAGCTGGAAGGCTCAAGTGCCTTCCAGCTCAAGGGAGACAAAGCCTGAGGTATAAAGGGTACACCAAGCCCTGTGGATGTTGATGCTGTCCTGGGACATAATTCATGATGTAGTTCCAAAAACAGAAAAATTGCTGAGAGGGAGCTGGAGCATGATGGGGAAGGAGGAAAAAACAGGGGCTTCCTGTAGCCACGTTGCCAATTTGAAGTGGAAAGCCCTTTGGTTCTGTGTACGAGGGGTAAGTGTTGGTGCCACTGGCTTGCCTCTCATTTAGGAAGGGAGAGAAGGGAAAAGATAATTAAAGGAGAAAGAGAAGACAAAACAAAGAGGAAGAAAGTTTTGAGTGGAAGAGTGATAGAAGGTTGTCATAGTGCAGCTTGCCCACTGATGCTTTTAAGACAACCCTAGCTGGAACCCGCATAGCCTTCAGCTGTGGGATCAGTGGTCACTTCCCTGGCCCTCTGCCCGGGTTGTGTGTAGGGCACACCAAGAGCCAGATTCTGACCCCTGGGAAGTCAAGGTGGCCATGATCTGGCTGGGGGAATCCAAATGGCTGATGGCTGCACAGCTCAGAGTCCCCTGGTCTGGGGCTCAGAGTACGAGCTCAGAAAATGTCCCCAAAGAAGCGTCTGCTTAGCTGGGAACCAATCTGAATGTTCCCCTGGATCCCACCTCACGTAGTGTCAGCCACTGATCGTCCCTTTAGCCTGGAGCTCCAAGGGAAGGGTGGGGGCCAGGCAGGAGGGCCCCTGGCTGAGGAGACATACATGAGCAAGAGACCAGGAGAAAGGAGAATGCTGGGGTGCGAACATTCGGGAGGCTCTTGGGTGGAGAAGCCCAGATTCTTCAACGCAGGGACTTCTCTGGGGACATGTGTTGAATCAAACCTCATATAATCTCATGTTGGATCAAATAACACTACTTTGTATTTATATAACCTTATATAACAAAACGAAAGCGTGTTCTTGGCTAAGAACACACTGAAAGACAAGAGAGGGAACTCGTAAGAAGATGACAGAATTTGGTCTTGCTTTGGGACCAAATAAGAAATCGTTTTTGTGTCTCCACGCCAATGATACCCACTTATCGTGTTTGAAGCATTTTGGATTTTCTGAATGTTTTGGTGGCCAACGTTTCTTCATTGCATGACTAGTAGTATTGAGGTCAGGGGATGACATAATATGTGTTCCTCAGACCATTTGATATTCCTGACTTGATCGCTGAATTATTTTTGTTCGCTTCAACCCTCAGGAAGAATAATACTACATATTTGTGCAAGACTTAACACGTTGGGAAGCCTGGTCATACCCACTACCCGCTTTGCTCCATATAGGAGTTCTGAGGTAGGGAGGGCACTCCTGGTGGTCCTAATTCACCAAGTGCAGCTATCTGGGCCCAGACACAATTGAGTAACTTATCCCCGGTCTCCTGCAAGATGCCGAAAGAGTAGGGAAGAGGTCAGGTCTTCCGTCTCCCAATCTAGCGTCTTACTTTTTGGCTTGACATTTTATAAAAAAAATAAATGCTTTATGCTTATAAGATGCCTTATTAGGCATCGCCCATTGATTTTACTTTTTAGCTTCGGAGTCATTCTTAACTTTCTGTACTCTATAAAGTAACCCCAGAAAATGTGACATCAGAAAAATTGTCATGAGGCGGGCCATGGGAAAACCGTAGACGGATTCCTTCTTCTCGGTGCTAGGGCAAGCCTCCTAACATGGGCAGTCCTGGCCGGGTATTTACCGCTTTCCTCCTGCTGTGACAATTGTTTCGTTTTTCTTCGACACGGCTTTTGTGCATCTCAGAATGACGGACGAGACAGTCAGCGAAAAGAATTTCTGCTTAAGCAAAAAGAATCTGATGGCTCGAAGTCAGAGGCTTTTACCCGATGATTAGAAGGGGGAATACTTTTTAAAGGTGAACCCGTATCAGGTGTCATTATCCGGAAGAATTCTTTGAGTATGTCTTGATAATTTTCGATGTAATGAGTTTGGGAAATCTCTGAAGCCATTGAACTACACTGACAGGCAGCAAAAGGGTTTCAAAACTCTTCCTCCAGCTAGCCACTTTTTGGTTGCTCTCCTTGTTCTAAATCACCCAGATATCCAGTGGGATTTAAAACTGGCCCTAATGGAACCTCTAGCAGCAAGACTTCATTAGACTAACCCTCATTTAATCTTCTCTTGTAAGATATTCCTAACACCGGGTCCCTTGGCAAACGCCCTAAAGAAGTTTCATTTCAATAATATTGCTTTGTATTTATATAACCTCTATATCTAAGGAGCTTAAAAACACTTATGGCCCATGCTTCATTACTTAGTTTAACCAAAAAAGAAAGCCAACCCATTTCATATTAACAAATTTAAGCTCTCCCTTTGGAGATAGGTAATAATCATAACACTTTGTCTGTATGACACGTTTCTCTTTCAAGAAGCTCAAAGTAATTTGAACAGCTGAACTGCTGGAGGAAATAAAGAACAGATAAGGAGAGTGCTTGGTTTAAAGTAACCCAGCAAAATGGGGGCAGAGTGTAAATCGTCGACAGGACTTCTGACTCTCCTGTCACCCCTCCATTAACCCTGGTTACAAGTATGATGACAGCGAACTTTTTAAAAAGTGGAAGTTGACATCCTGTTGTGGTTCCTTGTTACAAATCTGTGCAGTTTAATTTTTTTCTCGACTAAAGGGAAAAGTCTCTAAATCCTGCCTTTGCTTCTGGATGGGAGGTTGACTTCTTTATCTTTATGTCCTGGTTAGTTCTGCTAAGGTGTTTGCAGAGATAGTGCAGAACGTCATGCATGGTGAAGTCCCAATTAACCCAGGACTTTGGAGTGAGCATTTTAGTTCTTTGAATCAAGTAGTTAAATGAATGTTACCTAGTAAACCCTTCTTGTTTCAATGCTTGTTATATGTCCCTCTAAAATCTGGAGGCTCTGTCTTTGATGATTCAGGCTCAGAGTTCTCCCCATCTGGGCCGTGGCTCTTCATTGTCGGAACTGCTGATATATCAAACGTGAGAAGTGGGAAATGGCCATGTTCTGATCTCTGGACGTACCCTGGAGAACCGCTGTGTGTTTGACATTTACTTGTCCCTCGACCCCTCTTCTCTCTTCCCTTGGTCCAGTTCTTCCAGAGGCTTGGCTGAATGCCTCCTAAATTCACATGAATTTGACATGAAGAGGTACGTAGGATGTAGGGACTGTCTGTGGGTACCAGGAGCACTGCAAGTTGCCGATCTGGGATTCCCAACCTTTGTATGTTTCCCCTTCGCACCTTTCTTGGGAAAACTCGGAATGCATTTTGGGAAAGGTAGAACTTTGTATTGCTCATTCTTTCTCTGTATTGTATGTCTTTCGATTGAAATACATTTGACATACAACCTTGTGTAAGTTCATGGCATAGAACGGTGTTGATTTGATACATTTGTATATTGCAATATAATGCCATTGTAGCTAGCATTAGTTAAAACCTCTATCCCATCACACAATTATCCTTTCTTTTTTGTGGTGGGAATAGTTAAGATCTAGTCTCAAAGCAAGTTTGATGTTTATATCCATATTGTATTTTTTAAACTGCCTTTGATGATTGATCTTATATCCTGTGCCCTGGAGCTGCACAATTTCTATATTTATCATGGAATTTGGGGGTGGGGGGAGGGAAGTAATACATCATCAGTCCCTTATGAGGAACACTCCAGTGCCCCCTAAGAGAAATCTATCTCCCCAGTTCCCTTAAAAAATGTGAGCTGGTGCCTCAAACACAGCCCGACAGGTAATTCCTTGCGGGAAGCAAGTGACCACTCTTGTATTCTCAGGGTGAGTTTTCTTGCCCCAAAGTAGTCTGATTTAAGCTGAAGGGAAATGGAAGCTGAGAGATCAGTTGTCTGGAGACTCCAGGCTTCTTAGAGCAAATATTCCACAGCAGAGACCTCTGGGCTGCTTGGCGCAGATATGGCAACCTGAACTTGGCCCCCGTCTCAGAGCGCATATGGTGTTCCAAGTCAAGATCACACACAGCAATATACCATACTGTGCATGGGGAAAATATTTATGGGATAATAAATGTGAGCAAAGCATGTTTGTGCTCTGTGCATAATTGGCAGAAGAATATGTAGATGAACTGATTTCTTCTTTTCCCTTTTACGGAGCTGTGGCCAGATGCCCTCTCAGACATGCCTAAGAGCAAAATAGTCTTCAGCTCCAGGGCAAGGGATGAGGCCAGGGGAAGCGGCCACTGTCAGCTGGCTTAGGACTAATGCTTGTACAGGACACAGGGAATTCTATGTGTGGTCTGGCTGAACAAGGAACACGGAATGTTTTCCCTCTAAAACCGGATTGTATGTTTTTTTTCTATATGGAGTGTAGATCAACTCTGTGAAACAGGCTTTATGTAGACTCTTGCAAGCACCAAGAATAAAGTTAGCATGATAAGACCATTGTCTTGGCAAATATGGAAAAAATCCAGGCGAAGCTGCCCAATTCGGATTAACTTCTATGTTTGAGATGTCAGTCTCATTATTCGGGGATTTTCAGACAAAGAACTCAGAAAGTACTTTTTCACCCATACACTGCATTAGATGCTGTATGATCATTCCAACATTACTGCAATGTCAAACAATTGCTATTGTGCCTTTATTTTTCAAGAGCTCATAGATAGAACAAGAAAGAAGTCTCAAAAAACAAACGCCAGAGGTTCGATTTTTTTTTTTTTAATTTCACTTTTGGTAACTCTTGTACGAGTGTACTAGTAGAGGGGCAGATTTGCGACATAAAAGAAATACGAGTGCTCAATCATCATTTGTACACGTGTTGTGTAGACTTTTAAATAAAAGTTAGAACTGGGGTTGCATTTCTTTTCTGTGAAACAAATCTCTTGTAGCTTTCCTGCCTGCTTGCTATTGTTCTGTAGTGGGTAGATTTCTCTTCACATTCTTTTTGCATTATTGTAACAGACAAGTCTAAGACACTGTCTAATGTTAATTCTACACGCTCCTGCCAATTATAATCAGAGCTAGTCAAAATAAACAAATTAAACAAATAAACATGTCAAAACATCTCTGAGTTAGCGAAAATAAGCCAAGTCTGAACTCTCCCGGTGTTTCGGCATAAATGATGGGCTGTGGGTTGTAAAACGCTCCATAACATTTTTTCACCTTTGCTAGGGGGAAAGTGGGTCAGTTTAGAATTACAGTGCAGTTCAACTTTGAGAAAGGGGTCTGTGACCGAAACCAAATCAAACCCAAATGTTGCTGGCTTTACCTAGGGTAGTAATGATCTGCCGCGTGCTCTAAATGCTTTAAAAAAGAAAGAAGGAAAGAAAGGAAAAGCAGTTGATTCTTTGCTGATGTGATGCCAGAACCCCTAAATCACTGGAGAGGTTGAACACAACGCAGGTGAAAATATACCAAAGGCGGATGTACATTTCAATATGAAACATACTGTCACTGTGACATTTCCCAATCAGCACATTTAAAATACTAGGCAATTAAGTTAGAAAGCTCTATTGGCTTCAAGAAGGAATATAAAACATGACTTTGCTACCCAAGTAGGATATCTTGGCCAGAGCTATGTTTAAATAATGAGGGGTATGAGGTAGAAGGGTGTGTGTGCGCGCGTGTAGTGGTATGTTAACCTCTAAAAATATGGAGAGAGGTTAGGGGAGAAGGCTGTCACTTTGGCAGGTGGTTCTCGTAAAAAGGTGATCTCTTGAAGTTCAAGCAATTTAAACATATCTACACCCACTCCTGGGCAGCATGCCGCAAAGCAGGTGATTCGTGCAAACCCCTGGGCGTTCTTTACATCACGAATACCGATCTGGCACCAGCTCTACGGCTGGGCGCAGGCTGATGCAGGTGATCAGGGCTCAGTCTATATGCCTTCGAGGAATCGCCCTTGGTCCCCACAGGGACGTCGAAATGCTGGGTTTCAGGGGGAAGTCAGTGATGGGCAGCAAGGAGGAGCAAGGGAGACCAGGCTCTGACATCTCTTACTGTTGGAGTTTCACCTTTCACTTGTCAGGGAAGGGGATTCGGGTAAGGTTATACTCCAAGGAGAGGGGCTTTGCGCAGGAGTGAGAGGAGGGACCCTGGAAAGGGGCTGGCGGTGGAAATCATTGTGCCTTTGAAATGTTGTTTTCTGAGGACAGTATATAGAATCTTGGTTATTAACAACCTCTCACAAGACAGTTATTTTTGGAGTGGCCTCTTAGGAGGCAACCTCTTGGAAGTGAACTCATTTATTTTGCGTCTCACTGTCCTGCCATTTCCTGCGGAGAGAGGGGAAAAGTGAAACCACATGTTTTGAGGAGCGAATGGAGGAAATCCCTTCGAAGACAAATGACGACTCCTCTCCCCTGGCAATTAGTCAAACCTGGGCTTCAGGCCAGCCCAGGTGTTCCCGACTGTGTATAAATTTGCCAAAGAACAATGAAAATAGCAGCTGATTGTGCTGACAGATTCTTCTGGTAATTTCCTGTTGTTTGGCATCTTCACGTTACTTTCCCACAATTATGGCTGCTGATGAAGTCTGGGGCCCTTCGAAGCAATTTTCTAACTCTCTCCTTGCCCCTTTCTGTCATCCCAGCAGCAAGCAGCCCCTTACCCCCAGCCTAAAAGAAATGAAACAATCAAAATCTGAAACCGAGTTAAAAAATATTTCAGAGTTGTGGATATTTTTCCCCCTTTCCCAGATGTTTGAATTTAATCCCCTTGCAAAATACATATTTTAATGAGTCTGAATTTAAAAGAGGGAAAAAATGATTTGCACCTGCATCATATAGAGTTTCTTGGCAACTGTAAGCTGGGATTCAGGTTCCTTCAGATTCTCCAACGTACAAGTTGGAAGATTTCCTTGTGTTGTCCGTGAGTATCTAATCTCAATGAAGCCGGGTCAGCTGGTCCTGCTGCTGAAAGGGATTGGACTGCCGCCCAGCACTGACCCAAAGGGGCAGCCCCAAATGGGATTGGGCGCCATTTTGATGGCTCCGGCCTAAACAAGCGCCTCTGCTCACCTACTGCTCCCCGTTTCCATCCCTCAGTTTAGGAAAAGGAAACCACTATGATGTGTGGGTGGAAGTTACATTTGCACCCAAAGCATTTGGGGGTGAAATGAAAATAAGGGGAATTCCACAATTTTCTCAAATCTCCACATTATCCAATCTGTCAGGAAGCGATGCATATTTTCTTGGTTAGAGCAACTATGTAAAAGATTTTTTTTTTTTTTTTTTTTGGAGGGTCTGGGGAACTGGGGCTATTGTTGAGAAGCTGCCAAGAAGCTGGTTTCTTTCTCTTCGCTTCTCCCTTTCCTGGCCTCTCAAACCCCCAGAGGAGAAAGTAAACGTGAGCGCTACAACGTGGGTTTACAAAAGAGTTGCTTAGGATATATTAGACTAGAGAATAATGTATTGAATTTTTCTAAACAGGGCTCCGTGTCCCCTATTAATCAGGACTTCTAGTCGGGAGAATAGCAAACCAGATAGAAAATTCCAGGATAATCCACAGCCTTTGAGAAGAGGGGAAATCTCAGAGCCCTATCATGTCTGAAAAATGTTTTTGAGGTTGGCTTTGAAACAACTGTCAGTCTACTCTGTTCTGGATATACTTGCAGTAGAAAGGCTGCGTTTCTTTTCGTTTTAAGGTGAGAACTGTGGGAAAAAAACTCATTCAAGTACAAAAGCAACCGGGAGACGTTTTTCTAGATTCCCGGACTCTTAAAAATAATAACGAAACATCCAGGGGGAGGTAGGATTGGAGGGTGTCGGAAATGACACGAGACATGGAAAATGCTGGTTATTTGTGACCTTTCGATAACCCTTCCGCCCCCACTTACGTACTCTATCGTGGATAAAAGGTGCTAGTTAGGTTTTTAGAAAAATACCTTTAACTCATGTTAATTCATGTTGTTACTCCCTTCATCGAGGAAGCCGTTCACTTATTAATTTTTTATCGGTTAACCTGTTTATTCATTGGTTTACACATCGTTGAACACCCTCCATGTGTTGGATGTACTTCAAAGTATTTTCCCTATGCTAGTGACCATAGTCTAATCTCCTCTCTCCCCTTTTGCAACGCTGCTCACCCTAACGGTCCAGGTCAAAGAGCACCTCCTCCACGCAAGCCTCCTTTCTTTACATTCCCGTCCTTATTAATCTTCATTTTCTCTATCTACAGCACACACGCATTCGCTCAAACGTATTGAGCGAGCACTTCAAAAGTGCATTTTGTGTTACAGGGAGGGAATACTGTGTTGATTAACACAGTCATGGTTCCCTGGCCTGTCGGATCTTGGAAGAGAATGGAGGCAACAGCCAGTGAGAAAATTAGGTACAATCCGGTATGCGAAATCCTGTGACGTGGGAGGCCACGGACCAAGGAAAGCAGCCCCGATGGGTAATGATGTTTAAGCTGAGGCTTGAAGGATGGGCAAGTAGCCAGGTGACTGGGTGTGCAGAAACGCTCCTGGAACAGCATGAACAGAGCAGCATGCTGGGAAAGGACTCGGGGAACAGGGCAAACTTCCGGGCCACACGTGGAGGGCAGGGAGGGAGGAGAGCGGTGAGGAACAAGGCCCAGAGGTAAGCAGAGACTCAGTCCTGAATGGCTTTTAAAACCAAGTGAGGAATGTGGACTTTAGGTGGAGGCGGGGCCGTGAAACGCTTTCAACAAGGAAGGGCCACGCCTGGATTTGTGCTTTAAAAGCTATCTCTGCCTGAGTGTTGGGGAACTGACTGGGGGCTGAGGCAGTGACAGCGAAGGTTGGCTGAAGTGGAGGTCACCTGATTTTGTGCTCGGCATTCAAAGGTTTGCTTTCTTTCATTGTCTGCGGGTATTAGCCTTTACTCTGTATCCTGATCACAAGCATCTCGAGACCGGCCACCATATTCTCTCCTCCTGTGCGCAACTGACAGTGGGCGCTCAGCAAATACGAATGGCAGTTGGATTGTATGTTTGTGCTGCTTTCTTTCCTGTCTGCCATTTCAACACCTATGGCAGTGCAATAGCCCTTTAGGGGGCAATAAACGGAGGGAGAATTTCGCTGGGTGAGTCTCATGACAGCAATTGCTGAACCTCAACTTACCAAGACAAAATCCACGCTTGCCTTCCTGCTTTCTTAATTCCCAAGCGAGAACAGTTGTGATTTTATGTGCCATATGCAGTTCCCGATATTAAGAGTCGAAGTACTTTTGCCAAAAGGCCGGGCAAGTTCTGCTTGGGGTTAAAAGCGGGGCTTATCAGGTTGGGTGGGAGGAGAGTGCTAGTACCGTGTGAAGGGCCACGGAGGCATAGATTGGTAGTTAATTCTCCGGTACTTCCCTGGAAAAGTGGTTCCCCTCCACCACCCACCAGGCACATTCCGCAGTGCCCACCGGGGAATGTGACCCCGTTAGCACCGAGTATTTATGACCGACATTTGCCAGTGATTATATTAACAGCCAAATGATTATAACTCTACATGCAACTGTGTGTGTGCATCAGGGCGAGGTTGGTTAAGGACGAGAGACCATGCTGGAAATGAATATATTGTCTCTTGTAAATTGCATCCCTGTTACCAAATTGGCAATTTTGGTGATATACTTGTTAAAGGATGTAGAGGCAAAGAATGGAGTTCACTGGGAGGAACGTTGCACGGGTGAGGGTACTGAGGTGCAAGAAAGGGTTTGGCTTGGGCCACACATCTAGACAGCATAGTTGAAACTAAAACGAGGTCTCTTGGCTGCCAGTTAAGTGGTCTCTCCATGGTGCCCCAGGGCTTTTCCTCTACGTGTTTATGACCTTCATACAGTGCTTATTGGAAACTGAGCCTCAGGGCTTCATACTTATCTAGATATTTCCTCTTTCCTCCACTGCCTCGCTATCTCCCTGGGCACCCAAGGCTGCTGGTCTCCACAAAGGTTTGCAGGCAATGCTCACATTCTGTGGTTGTCCCTCCCACAATCGCTTGTCCCAGGAGCTCAGATCCAGAAGCCCAAATTTCAACTATGGGGAGGCTAGGGCATTTGGTGACCCTCCAAGCTTGTGCTCTGTTTTTCATAATGACCTCTTCCTCCACTCTCTATAGCTCCTTGGGTAACCTGTCTTAACTTCTGTCTGTCTTCACACGCTGGTAGCTGTGCTTCCCAATCTTTCATTACTTGGCCACATTCACAAATTTTGCAGTAGCCATATACATAGTGTATGCAGTGAGATCAACTGAGTGTTTTTTAAACTAAATACATTTAGTCGAACACTTTATAGCCGTACTATAAATAGATAACCAATATCACTGGCCAATAAAAAGCTGAAAGCGAACAATGTTATTAAGTTCTAGCTAGATTCACTAGTGTGCCGAAGGCTCTAAAGTTGAGCCTTGCTCTCTGTTTGTCAAAAAAGGTGATCCGCTAAAACCACAATGAGCTATCACCTGTTACAATGGCCATTATCAAGAAGACAAGAGATAACAAGCGTCCGCGAGGATGTGGAGAAAAGAGAACCCTCGTGCGCTGTTGGTGGAACGTAAATTGGTGCGGCCACCATGGAAACCAGTATGGAGGTTCCTCGAAAAATTGAAAATAGAATTACCACAGGATCCAGCAACTCCTTTTCTGGGAATGTAGCCGAAGGAAACAAAAACCCAATGTGGGAGAGATATCTGCACCCCCATGTTCATAGCAGCATTATTTACAATAAGCAAGACATGGAAACAACGGGAGCGTCCATAGATGGATGAATGGATAAAGACGTTGTGGTATCCATACGCATTTAGCTGTAAAAAGGAAGATATTCCTGCCATTTGTGACAACATGGATGGGCCTTGAGGACGTCATGCTAAATGAAAGAAGTCAGACAGAGAGAGAGAGAGACAAATACTGTATGATCTCACTTAAATGGGGAGTCTAAAAACCAACCAACCAACCAACCAAGAAAACTAATGGTTACTTTTTTAACTAATGGATGGTTATCCGACCAACCTAAAAAAACTCATCTCATGGAAAAAGAGATCAGATTTATAGTTATCAGAGGTAAGGGGGCTAGAGGAGGGTGAATTGGAGGAGGGCGGTCAAAAGGTACTTATAGTTATAAATAAGCACTAGGAACATGACGTCTAGTATGACAATAGCTAACACTTCTGTATGG